>NC_084460.1:112246068-113496068 GCF_027409185.1 Cynocephalus volans | reverse complement strand
TAATTTTTGTGGTCTTCACGATTATATGACCTGATTTACACACTCAAACTACCTGAATATTTCAATTTTACTAACTCTTGTTTAATTTATTTAAGTTGCATACATTATAATGCTTTCCTTATAGAAGTGTGGTATCATAACTTTGTACAGATTACTGCCCAGTGACAGAAATTACAATTTGTATTAAACAAATGATTTAAACTACTAACTTCCTTTTTTCTCTCTCTCTTTTTTCTTTTCATTTATTTCTCTCTTTGAACCACCAGGCAGAAAAGCCATATTCTCTAGACCAGAAAACACTCTTCACTAACATTCTCAGACATCCCAGGGGATTAGATCTTTATTTCTAACTTATTAAAAAAGATGAGCCAAATACTTATCTTGGAAAAATTTAAATTGTAGCAAGATACAAGATGTTGATTAATAAAAAAAAAAAAAGTATTTGTTTCCTTACAGAAATACTTCTTCTCACTTAGGGCTCAATGAGAAATTTGTAAAGATCCTCTCATCTTATATTTCATTTGTTTATTCATTTTTCAACAAGTAGCCTACCTATTTTAATAGGATCTTCATCAATCCATGTGAATAGATGCATCATGAGTTCCTATTACGTGAACGTCAGTACTAGATCTACAGGAAATTAAGAGATGAATAGAATGTTTGTAGCCTCAAACATCTGCTGAAAGAATTTGAAATAAACTGGAAAATAAAACTATTGTATAAATAAACAGAGTGCATGCTATACATAACAATTTCAATTTTTACTTTATGTCTGAAAGAAATGTAGCATTATTAATGCAAATAGAAATCCCAGGAAAGAACTTGATTATAGGGGCAAAATAAATTCAAATGTGAGCAACCTTCTTTTGAGGTAATAAAATTTTAATCATAACAGTGCTTGTTGCATAGGAGGTTCTTAGTAAATAATTTACAAAAGATTAAATAAAAATGGAATCATCTTGTGAAAACACTTTTTCCCTCTGTTAATTGAGAGACCAAAAACATTGTGAAAAAAATATTGTATTTAAGTATGGATAATTAAGAATTACATATCTTATAATATAGCTAACATATTAATAGCATTATTATTTTACAGTTTATTTTCTTTGTTAAATGTAAGCATTCGATGGATAATTTTTGCTATTTGACTCTATTGTCTGCCTTGTTCCCCTGATAAGACAGAAAGGAAACAATCATAAGTATAAACATGGGAAAACCCAGCTCAGAGAAGTAAAAAAAATTATGCAAGAAAATTAATGGCCAAAATAGGAATATAACTTAAATCTCATGTCTCTCTGTTCAGTGAACATTATGCAAAATGTCACTTCCTTCTCTAGAACAAAAACAATACAATGAACTGCAAATAGACAATAATACATCTAACATTAATTGGCTGATTCATATTTTCCTGGCACTTTGGTAAATGCTTTAGATCACAAACTCATTAAATCCTCAAAAGAAACTTATGATGTGTGTATTATTATTCTTCCTTTACAAGAGAGGAAATGTGGCTTACATCAGTTTAAATGCCTGTCTAAATTCATACAGCTACTGGCAAGGTGGGATTTAACCTCAAGTCCCTCTGACATCAAGTCTAATCTGCAAACTTCCCCACTATAACCTACTATAACAAATTGTGTTCATGCCTGTAGGTGTTGTGTAATAAGCTAAAACAGGAAAAAAAAAAATAGTGGGATGGTCCAGGGACATTGTTCCATGATGATTTTAAATTACAGACACTAACTTTCCTCCATTTAAGTTCTAGGTGAGTGACTCCACTGTCCCTCCAATTGTCCCAGAACAGTAAGATGGATTTCAACCTTTACTTCTCTCTCTGTTCATCACTTTTTTTCCCCGTATGCAGACAATTATCAGTCCCATCAATTCGAGGTTCCCATATCTCTACCTACCTCTTCACACTTGCTATTGCTTCTCTCCTGGTCTATGGCAAAAGTCTCCTAATTGGTCTCCCTCATACTTCGTTTTATCCCTTCCAACCATTCAGCACAAGTCACCAGAATGATTGATTTTTTAAAAAAATGAACATACATGTTTGCTTACAGGGAAGCCCTCTTTATGCCTATGGCATAAGATCTATATTTTACATGATATGCAAAAGCCTTGTTGATCCAGCCCCTGTATCCTTCTCTCTAGATTAGAAACTCTTACTGTGCTGAAATACATACAATCCCACGAACACACAGTGCTTTCATACCTGGATCTCTGTGTGTACCATTTGTGTGTTTGGAACACTCTCTCCTGCCTCACTCATCTGTCCTTCAAGTCCTACTTCAGATATTTCCTCTTCTCGGTCGCCTTCGCTGATTATCCGAGATTGGATGAGTTTACAGGAGGGATTATTCCTTATCATAGCACTTGCCACGTCACGTTATCAATTCACCTGCCTGCCTCCCTCACTACACTGGGAGCAGCCTAAGGAAGCGTCATGTCTCATTCTCTATCCTTCGTAACCCTGTAACTATGACAGTGCCCGTATACAGCACCTGTCAAGGAATAATTGTGAAATGAAGTAAGACAGAAAAAAAAAAAAAAGAACAGAGATAGAGAGAGAAAGGGATGACTAAAAAGATAAATGAGAAGGGAGTAAGGAGAAAGGAGAGGAAGAAAAGAGAGTAGAAAACAGAGAGAAGGAGAGAAAGAAGAAAATGAAAGAGGAAGAAAGGAAAGAGCAAAAGAAGGAGGGAAAAAAAGTAGGAGGATGAAAGGAAGGAAGGGAGGGTGTATGAAGTTACAGAAAAATGGAGACTCATGGAATTGCTAATGGAATGTCTGGGGAAGCTGCACACACCATTGGTTTCTCGTGACTGTTCAACTCTCGGGGTTTGCAGACATAGTCAGGGAGTCCCAACGTTAACGAAAATAAAAACTAAAATGAACCTTAGAAACAACAGAGTTCAACACTATGTTGTAGTTGAGGAAATTGAACCAAAGACAAAGGATGTGGCTTGATCAATAGGAGGTAGTTAATATGGGTTAAGATGTGAATACAGGTTTGAAAAATCTTAAAACCCAAGTTCTCTTTGCTACATTCCCCTCCCCAGAGACATAACTGAATAAAGAATGACACAAGCAGGATGGTGACCAGAGCCTTTGGTCCCTGATCCAGGGCTGTGCACACTGCAGTTTCGTGAGCTATTTCTTTTTTCCTAATATTTTACTTAATACAAAGAACTGCAGTCTTAGAGGTAAGTATACTACAGTAAGACAAAATAATATTTGAGCTCTTTCTGCCTCCTCTTTGAATTTCACCTCAATCCTCTAACAGGCCTGGAGCTTTTCTTCTGTACTTTTGTCATGTGTCCTCTCATCTGGAAGGCTCCTGCTGCCATTTCTACCTTTTGAAATCCTTTGCATCCTTTCAAGGCTTTGCTGAAATGCTTTTTCTTCCATGAAACCTGCTACAATGTCCCTAATGGGAAATGATCACTCTGTCTTCTCTGCTCCAGTGGTACTTTGTTCATTTCTTTCTCAAAGCATGAATTGACCCATGCCTTTTGTTACAGTTTTAAGTGCATCTTTTTTCCTTTCACTAAATATACACTCCTGGATGGCAGGACCCATTCTTGCTTTATCTTTGTCCCCCTAGCAGGATTAGCACAGTATCTTTTATATGAGATGTATTTTATGTATTTGTTATGTTGAATTGAATCATAGAACCCATTTTCCAACACTCATGCCTATATCATCCTAAAATGTTAACAAAGCTAGAAATCCATATGCCCATTTCTTGATTAAATTTTCCATGGGTATGATTTTTTTTAACACTTTTGCTGTTTCTACTTTTGTTCAAAATTGTTTAAGGTGAGCTGATAATATGGATCAAAGATGGTATGTAAGTGGGAAAGAAGGCAAGGAGGGAGAGCAGTGTAATTGAATTAGTGAGTATCAGAAACATCAAATTTATAGTAACAGTGTGACTTCATATCCTGGCCAGTTGAAGGAGCAACTATTATGAGAGATGCCTGTCCCTTTAAAAATATTGACAAAGAGATTATAGAAAGAGAAAATGGCCCAATTTGTCATGGGATTCTTCTTTTAATGTGAAAGCTTCTTGCGGAACATTACAGCAATACATTTCAAGTGCGAGAAATAATAAAGAAGCTTAGAAATACTCAGTAACCCTTGTCCAAGGTTAGCAAGGATTTACTTGAGGTGAATAACCTGGGCTGCTCATTCCATTCATTTTAACTAGAAGTATTCTTGCAGAGGGCAGGTAGCAAATTGATTGAATGTTCTGAAATGAAAACAAGAAGGCATTTTAAATGCCAGCATTCCCAATCTCTCTTGGCCACGATTGGCCCTTTCTAAAACTCTATTTCTCACCAAGGGAAGTTAGCAATTACATCAGCTTAAGCAGAAAGACTTCCAAATTGTTTTAGAAAATATTTTAACAATGCCTTTAAATGGGATTTTACTCTTTTTTTTGACATTTTTACAAACATAATTTTAAGCATCCTCAAGTCCAACATATTTCTGTATTAATCACCTACTACTGGCAGTCTAGATAATGGCAAACTAATGGCAGCAGAATGTTTTATCTGCACTTTTCCTTGAGTGTTGTTCAGAAGGCATATTTTTTTCATTCAATGCTTATATGCATGGCCAGATAAAGTGCATCACTGGACTCACCTATAGCAGACATCCTTTACAGTAGTTCAATTCTATCACCATTTTTAGAAATGTAATTTTCTAGCACTAAAGAGGTATTTATAACTCCATTGGTTTTAAAATGCCATGTAGAAGTAAGAGGAAAATTAAAAGCAAGAAACATAAACAGCACCAATAATCTGCAGCAAAATAGAAAGATTATTTCTTTACATTCCTAACTCCAACTTGAGAGTAAGTATAATAAATAAAATTAGAAGAAAAAATATATAAACTAGCTCTTGGGTATTTCCTAAACTTCACAGAGGTTATAGACATGATAGCATTTGTTAGGATAAATTGTTCTCTTTAGGATGTAGATTAAAGAGCAAATTGTGTTGCTATATGCTCTTTGAGTCCCTGAAATATTGTTTCTTTTTCTTATCTACATTTTCCTCAACCTTATTAATGAATAGCAGCTGATTCTGAAGATTTAATTTTTCACTCAATTCTACCTCTCTCAAATTCCTATGACCACAGAAAGTGCTTTTGAACTTCCTTCTTCCTGAGCTTTTCCAATGAGAAAAATAAAATCCTCAAATATGGACATACTCACTCATCTTTTGCACAACAGTCAATTCCCGAGAGCAACTCATTTTTAAGGTAGGATTTCTTAAATCCTTGTCTGTACCCTGTATGTTGGGATGCACTGGAAAGACTCTTCCTCAGAATATTCTCTTCTACTTGAAAATTTATTAAAATAACATTTTTCTGTTGCATACTCAATATCTTATGTTATTGTTACTCATTAAGAAAGTCTATCACACTAAGTCACACTAAGTCTATCACACTTAATGCTGTTATCCAGGTTAACCAATTTATCATTGAGAGAAAGGATGTTATTGGAACATTGTTCAAATGGTGTATGTAACAATAAAAGAGGTGAATTTCTGGAAGTCCTAGTGGCAGAGATTATGTAATTACTCTTGTGTAAAATTATCCTTATAAAAAAAAAAGAGGGGTGATTCAGTGACCTCATCTGTAAAATGGGATAACAATACCTACTTCACAGATTAACTGCGAGGATTACATGAGCTAATAACATAAGGACTCAGTAAGTAGTAAATTAGTCCATGTGGGCTAGTTTTGCTATCATTAGTCCTAGTAAAGATTGACTTTTGTATATGGCAGTGAGGCTGAGAGAAAAATTGGACTGGCTTGGGTCAGAAAAAGAAGTTGCTGACTTCTTACCTCCAGGGAGTCATCAGCATTCACCATCCAGCAGTCTGTCCAGGTGGCCACAATCAAAAACCCAGCAGAGAAAAAAGCAAAGACGCAGGCGACGTACTGAAGAAGATCCCTCATGGGGGCGACCAGGTCTGTCCTCAAGGGACACATGGGCAAATACCAGTCCTGGGCTCACTCAGGTAGCTGGAGCACTGTCACCTTTCAGTGTTTCTGGTACCTGGGGATGTGCAAATGCTGGTCTTTTACTTTGCTCACACCCTGCTGCAGGCGTCTTAAGTTGCAGTAAGAATAATATAAACAGGCTGGAACCAACAGAAGGGTCCAGGAGGTCACTATCCAAAGCAGCTGGCCTCCAATCAGAAGGCAGGTCCATGAAAGGCCTGAGTAGGTTTTGGGTGGGGGAGAGAAGGAGCCTTGGTAACGTATTCTGCCCAGACTGTGGCTAGTGCCAGACAATGGTCACCAGAAGCATGTGCAGTACCAAGAAGGAGGGAAGGAAGAAGGGTCTCCCCCATGCTGGGGCCTGTAAACTGATCCTTCTCAGGCCCTCCAGGGAAAGTGAACAATTCTCCACCCCCTCAGAGGAAGGCTACATGGTTGACTGAGTGTTATTTTATTCTTAGAACTATTTTAATATTCTCTGACTTCATTAGACAGGCCACTGTGAAACTATGCGAAACAAGTGCTTGTTCAGGGAGTTTGCATTCCAAAGTGTTGGGCAGAACAGCCCCGTGAAGGGTTTCTGCACTGAGCTGCAGATAGAGTCAAGGCTCCTGGCCTTTCAGCACCACAGTGGGAACTAGTGCCCATTTTAATCCAGACAACTCTGTTTGTAAATCCTTGCTCTGAAGCTTACAGGTGGAGAGAACTTGGGCTGTGGCTTCTGTAAAATGGGGTATTAATACCTCTTTCAAATAATGCTTGTGAACATATTGGGTCTGTAAATTATTTAGGGAAGTGTCTGAGGATAACATGACCAAAATTTTCCTATATTATTATGTTTCCCCCCATAGACCAATGTGTGTTTGAAAATATGTCAAACGAAAAAAAGCCTGTTTATTTTATGAAAAAAAGGTTGTTTTTTAAAAAAACGTTTTTGATATAGCAGGGGCAACTGGAGTTTTACTTATATTTGAATAGGTAGCCTTATTGGATATAAATATTGATAACCATTATTCTTCTTAAAATACTTAAAAGAGCACATTACCTCCATTTTGTCTCCATCAGATAGACTTCTTTATACTAAAATAAAAATTTTGAATGATAAAAGTAAAAAAATATTTTTTGATATGGTTCTTAATGCAAGACAGAGAGTGAGAAGGGGGGAAAGAGTGAGAGAAAGACAGGAGCAGGGAAAAGAATCAGAAATAGGTCATTCCTCTGGAAAGAATCAGCTACTAAAATAGTTATTTTAGGAACAGCTCATGAAAGGATTATTTTTTTTTCATTTGATAATGATTTAGTCTTATTTAGTGTAAAAAGCTAAAAGGCTAAAACTAGTATTGATAAAGCATTCTTCAAGAATATATTAAAATAGACTTTTGTGACTAAACTTTATTTCTAATTTTAAGTAATGCTTATTCAAGTATTTAATATGTGAATTTAAATGTAAAAGCTGGATATAAAACCATATGGGGAATTGCCATACATAAGGCTATAGAGTAGTTCTCCTTAATCTGGGGTTTTTCTTTCCATGGTTTCAGCTACCCGTGGTCAACCAAGGCAGGAAAATATTAAATGGAAAATTCCAGAGATAAACAATTCATGAGTTTTAAATTGTATGCAGTCCTGAAAAGCATGATAAAATCTCACTTCATCCCGCTCAGTCCTGGACAGGACGTGATTCATCCCTTTGTCCAGTGCATCCACCCCGTATATGCTACCTGCCCCATTAGTCACTCGGAAGCCATCTTGGTTATCAGATCAACTGTCGGATATAGTGTGTATAGCATTTGGTACTGCCAACAGTTTCAGGCATCCTCTGGGGGTCTTGGAATGTATCCCCTGTGGATAAGGGGATGGGGGATGCTGTGTATGATAACAGTAGTTATCACTAGTTTGTGAGGTACATTACAGATGCTTTTTACTTTTCTTATTTTATTTGACTTATTTTACTTAACAATTAGAAAAAGTAATACTTATTTTTTGAAGTGCTCATTCATAGAATGTAATTACCTATGGTATAAGGCAGCTACAACACACACATGCTGCTTTGGTGAGTCATAAGTGAAACTTGCCTGTGCCCTAAAATATAAAATGCTAATGCTCTATTGACCTGGGGGAGCAAACCAGTTCCAAAAGCTCATGCCCATTACAGGAAAAGTCCTGGACTTAGCTGTTAGCTTGCCACACAGGAACCTTTCACAATGTACTTTTCCTGCTAACAGGGCACCTCAGGGCAGTAGTTCTTAAATTTGAGTATTCACTTGAATCTTCAAGGCCACTTGTTATAAATGAAGACCCACGAGCTCCACCTCCAGAGATTTGGATTCAGGAAAATGAGAGTGGAGGACAGCAATTCACATTTTACGTATGTTTTATATAAAATTCTGATTCTGAGAGCAGTGATCATACTTCCAGAGATTAGTTCAGAACAAGAGAAGAAAAATCAGCATAAAAACTACAATAGTACTTTTCAGAGTCATGTGCTACAGATCACAGACAAAGCTGTAGGAAAGAGGATATTAGAATTATATCTTTGGTACTAATTCTTCCCTAGCTGGTACCAATAGTAGGTCCCAAATCGAAATATCAAAACTTAACAGAGAGGATAAGGAAGAAGAAAAATAAATACTGAACACATGCATGCATTTCCACATGCAAACACACATCTGTACACATATGTCTCTGGGAATCAGAGATTCATCCACAAGGAAGATCTAGACTGTGACTTATTTATTTTATTCCCAATGTTTACTGGACATTGTATGTGGTTGGGGGTGGGAAATTATTTAGGTGAGTATAGAACTGTTCCTGAATTGAAGTTTACTACTTCTAGAAAAGAACATAAGATGATCATGATTAAACATTAATTTCTGTGAGTGAGGCCATAATATGATAGGAGATCCAAGAAAGGAGGGTCATGCAGACTGACAGAGCAGCAAAGATTTAATTGATGGAGTGCAAGTGCACTTCTAAGGAAGAGCTAAATGTGCAGGAAAATGTGAGAATGGAAAGTGCAGATGCAGAATAAATCACTCCCGAGTCTGTGTAGACAAATCTCTTTTGCTTTCTGTCATGCTCTAGACTGCAATATTTAGCTTTATCAACTCAATCATAGTTTAGTCCCATTTCATCCAGCACAAATTTAGAGACAGCCTACTCTGACTCCAGTTTTAAGTTAGGTCCGGGAGACACAGAAAATGAAAGATGCAAAACCTGGTCTCAGTACTTGAGAAGCTTACCCTTCAGGGAATTGACCCAAGCCAGGCACCAGGCATGCACATGAGAGGAGGCAAAGAGTTCCATCCAAGTAACTCTGACACAGCCTCAAGTTATACTACCCTGCCAGTAACTGCACAGGCACATCAATTGGAAAAGGGCAGGGGTTCTGAATGCATTATTAACACGAAGAACAATTATCACTATGTGTGTGGCTCAATAGGGTTTACAAATGTTTTCAAATATATTATCTCATCTCAGCTCCATGAAGACAGACATATTTGTTTTGTTCACCAATGCATCCCACATGCTTAAAATTCTGCCTGGCATATGGTAGGCTCTCAACAAATATATATTGAATTGAATTGAATCCTCACAGCCCCCACATTTTACAGAAGAGGGAGTAGTGCTGGACTTTCTCTTTCTAAAACATCCAGGGTCATCCTGGATAGATACTAGCTGGCAGAAGTAGCCTGATCATCTTTGCAGCCCCAGAGCTGTTTGCTCTGCAAGCTTCCTATGACAAACGTGTTGTCAATTCACTGTGCATTGTGCTCGCATTCACCCAGCATTTGCACTGCTCCTGGCTGATGTTTTAGAGCCACCTGGTGATCAGGTGAGTGGCACCCTCAGTCTACCACTCTGGCTATTTGTCTATGAAAGGAAATAACTGTGGAACTGGAAATACTGCAATCGTCCTTTTGGTCTGCAGGTGGAAGCAGCCTTGCATTTTCAGTGGAGCAAAACAGCAAGATGTTTTTGTGTTAACTCTGCTGTTTCTGCTAGTGTTACAAAATGTCCCTTTTATATTCATTGTAATAATGTGAGTCTTTAAAAGGAGTAAACTGATTTATACCATGTCTTATAAATAAACTCCTCACTACTTTTTAAACGCGCAGTGCTCACTGGGAAAATCTGCACAATAAAATCAGTTGCTTGTGTCAAAGGCCGCACTGGCTATAACTAATGCCAAAATAAATCTAAGATGCTTAATATTTGTCAGATCTTGAGCAAGCTATTTAATATTTCTGAGACTGGCTCCATGTCAATAAAATGAGAATTATGAATTCTGTCTCATAAGATGGTTATGAAAGATAAATAACATTTGTAAAGGTCTTAATACAGTGCATAGAACATGATAAACAATTAATAAATTATATCTATTATAATTTTTGTTACAACCTTGCACTTTTATCTATGTGTCATATATACGTATAGGTATGTGTATGTATGTCCATGTACATCTATACATAAAATAAGTTCAGTAAATTGAACACACAGGAAAAAGAAAGTATGATCATGAAGCAACTTTATTTTTTTCTCCTGTGGTCTTTTCAAATCCATTCAGTTTGAGTCAATTCTTCCCCTGCTCCTTGCGTAATATCTAGGGTAAACTCCATAACAATTTCTGTTATTTTCAGGTAATGTAAATTCTTCCAGTCACTTCAGGACACAAAGTTACAGCTTCGTTCCAGTGATGTAAATGCCTGTACCCTTGCGGCCATTCCTGCATCACGCAGGCATCAGAGTAACATACCCACCATAATCTTTGCCCTCTAGATTTCTCAGCCTGGGATGTACAGTAGTCTGCTATGTTTCTCCAGATCCGGGGAACAAACACCAAGCTTCAGAGTAAATGAGCTGAAACCCTTTCCCTAGGCTTAAAGAGAGGTACAAGGACCCCCACTCCCTTCTCCATTGTGACAGGGAAGTGGTACTTAATACATACAAATAGCTGTCTCCAAAAATTCTCTACTGATCTTTCACTCTTTTCTTGGAGTTAACCTTGTTTGGTGTTTGGGGTTTTGTTGTTGTTGTTGTTGTTTTGGGGGAGTGAGGGGAGGGGTGATGAGGAGGAGAGAGCTGGTCCAGTGAGGGTTGCAAAACTGGTTCTCAGACACTTCTTTCGTAACTCGTGCCTGGAAGTCTCTCATTTCATATTAGAATGTGGTATTTATTGTTTAGTGGCCTTGGTCAAAACTGGGACTAAAATGGCTCCAATTAAAAAAATCTATTACCAGGCTTATGTGCCATTAGACTGGAACCCTAGGGTTTATTCTGGACAGACCATCCCTGGATTTGTAGTGTTGACTCCTGGGTACTACCATTTAAGATAAACTGGAGCCCATGCAGAGGAGAAAGTTCCAGTTAGTGAGATTAGTGAGGAGGTTGGCAACCATCTCACATGAGGTATCACTGAAAGAATTTGGGACAAAAAGGTATTTTAAGTCTGAAAAAAGGGGACAGAGTAGACAGGACAGTGGGCTTTAAATAATAGGAGGATGGCCCAAAGGAATTATGATTTTTTGAAGAGGATTCAGAGAACATAAGTAGAAAATATTGTAAAAGCAGAGAGAAACAGAATTGTACTCAATTAAGGAACAATCTTCCAACAATTAGAACTGACTGAAAGGGAAGTGGTCTGCTTTGGTGAGTTTCTTGACATTGGAAGTTCCAATAGTAGCGGGATCACCACTGATAGTGATGTCACCTAGAGGCTTCAGAATTAATTCATGGTGGGAATAATTGACCTTTCTAATTCGGAGAATCCTTGGAAAATCACAGAGCTCTGGAAAATTTATGATCTTAATTTATCATTTACCTTACACAGAATTTGAGTTTTACTTAATGCAAACCTGAGATGACTCAGTGAATCATCCATCAAAAATCACACCTCAAATTCAGCAGCAAGAAATCTGTCATTACTCATCCTGTAATTTATTCCACCTGGAAAAACAAAATGTTCATCATGGTACAACACAATTAAGCCATCAAGAGTGCTTTAGGTGAACCATGATAGAATACACCTGGTGTCAAAGGTTAGCATTTTACTCCCTTTGAGTTCGCAGGTAACTCAGAAAGCCACCCTGGAATGAAACGTTTCTCTTGGACTACCTACACTGTACCTTTCCACATGTATCCTTATGTTCAGTATTAAATTTAAATTAAAATGAATCCGTCTGGACCAGGCTTAATCCCACAAGTTAAAGATTTTTTTTAGTTGATTCAAGAACATACAATTCACCATTATTAATTTTTTCTTACCATTTTGCATTTCCTTCTTGTTTCTTCTTCCAATATTTAAATATTCTCTTATGGAGTCAGTGTCAGCTCTTCTTTTTAAATCATAAAACTATGTGAATAGTGACTGTTCAGTGTGTACTTAATCCTTTTGGGGCAAGGAAACACTGAGGTTGTCAGGAAATTATATGAGATCTTCTTATAGACTGTTAGGTGGAGTCCCTATCACTACACTCATGCCCACCTTTCCAGTCCAGTTAGCTTGATTGATGCATTCTCAGCCCAGCTCATCTGCTCCCACCTAAGCACTCTGGAATGAGAAGCACACAAAAGGAGTCCCTACCTAAGACACTAGATGATTAACTTTCATTTTTATTCAATACAGAGGTACTAAATAACATCAGGGATATAAACAATGTTATCGAAGGCCTAGAGGCAGAAGGACAAAGTGTAGGATTAATAAGCAATGAGTGCTCTGTTATGTCCAGAATTTAGCATATGTTTAGGACAGGAAAGGAAAGGGAAGCTTTTGCCTGTGGCATGGCAGGTTATGGTAAGCTTGTGGAAGATCTTCAGTTCCAGATGAAGGAGCATGAATTAAGTCAAACTTATCATAAGAGCTACTGAAAGTCTGACAAGAGAGCAACAGTGATCAGTAGACAGATTTTTTTACTGCTACCTGTAGACTTAACTTTGATCTGCCCTGACCCCTAAGCTTTAAACTGGAGTGACCTCCCACCAACCAGGTATGGGGAAGCTAATAAAAACAAGTCCTAGCCAACAATGTTTTAGAAAATTACCCCAGGTTCTCTCCCTTTACTCTTTCCCTTGCTCTTTGCTCCTCATCACCCACTACCACCACCCCACTTTCCAATGGCTTCCTGAATTTGGAGCCTTTGTAGTTTGTAATTTAAATCCCAGTGCTGACCCCTTGGACTTGAAAATTGATTTTTAGATTCCTCAGGCTTTACTTTTAGTATGCCCTAGGGTGCAACTTGTACTTACCCTCCTGGCCAATCTGAATAATCTCCATCCCATTGTATTCCCTAGAACCCTAACCTATGTCAGTTAATTTACAAGAACATTTTTCTTCTGCCTACAAAAAAGAAGCAATTCCAGGCCTTGATTGTGCCTCTGATTCCTTGACACATGAACAACAGTTCTTCTAATTTAGAAATAAATCGATCAGTCTAATTTTACAAACATTTTCTCTACACCTTATACATCTGTCAATATTTTCATGGTCACCTTTGAACTGGAAAAGAAAGGAATGAGAAGAGAACAGAGATTTAAAGCACTTGATTCTTGAGGGAAGAGGAGGTTTGGAGCAGGGGGCATTTTACCACTCCCTCTCCATAACCTATGCTGTACTCCATGTAGATGACCATTGCTGTAGCCAAAAAATATCCTGACCATTGCTGACTTACATCTTTGCTCATGCTGCTTTGTCATTAGGAACAACCTCAAGTCATTAAAACCTCAAGTTTACTTATTCCAAACCTATGTACTCCTCATGATACATTTTTTCAGAAAGCCCTTTATTACTAAAACTGGAGGAAATCAATCTTTTTGAATATTTCCTCTGTACAACTTGTGATGGTTAATTTTACGTGTCAACTTGACTAGGCCACAGGGTGCCCAGATATTTAACCAAACATTTCTCTGGGTGTTTCTGTGAGGGCGTTTTTGGATGAGGTTCACATTTGAATCAATAGACTGAGTAAAGCAAATTGCCCTCTCTAATGTGGGTGGACCTTGTCCAGTCCACTGAAGGGCTGAATAGAACAAAAAAGCTGACCCTTCCTCAAGTAAGAGAGAATTCTTTCCTGGCAGCCTTTGAACTGAGACATTTCAGAAATGTCAGAAGGCTGACATTTCAGAAGGCTTTTTTCTTGCCTTCAGACTCAAACTGGAACATCAGCTCTTCCTGGGTCTCCAGACTGCTGGACTTCAGATAGGAAATGCACTATTGGCTGTCCTAATTCTCAGGCTGTTGAACCTGGACTAGAATTAAACCACTAGCTCTTCTGGGTATCCAGCTTACTGACTAACTCTGTAGATCTTGAGACTTGCTCACCTCCATAACCGTGTGAGCCAATTCCTTATAATAAATATCTCTCTCTTTCTCTCTCTCTCTCTCTTTGCGTGCACACACACACACACACACACACACACACACACACACACACACACAAAAGAGTACTTCAAAAAGCTCATGGAAAGATTCACATTTCCTGTTAATTCATTTTTCCACCAACCTTTTGAAGTACCCTCACATGTATGTGTGTGCATTCATCCTGTGTGTGTGTGTATATACATGTATATATATACACACTCACACACATACACACTCATCCTATTGGTATATCCTACTGTGTGTGTATATACACACACACACACACACACATACACATCCTGTTGCTCTGTTTCTCTGTAGAACCATGACTAATATACATCTTAAGACAATTGTATATCACCTTCTCTTTGCTCATCCACATTTTCTCAATTAGGTGCTCCCATTCTAGCCATAATGCACTTTCTTTCTTAGCCCCTGATTACTTCTGCCTCTGAACATATGTTTGTGCTGTTTCTTCTGCCTGGAATGCTTTTTACTTTTCTCACCATTTATTATAATCCTAAGCAATCCTCAGGAAACTGTATTACCTTCATAAAGAATGATTTGATATCATTCCTTATCAATATACAATATAGTTGATCATCTTGTCCCTTTACCAATTCCTCCTTTTCCCCCCTCCTTCGCCCCCCTTCCCCCATCAACATCATATCTGTTCACTTAAAATCAAGGAATTGTTGTGATTGCTGTGTCTTCTTTCCCCACTCCTCCACCCCTGTTCATTTATTTATTTACTTATTTATTTTTATTAGCTCCCACAAATAAGTGAGAACATGCAGTATGTCTCTTTCTGTGCCTGGCTTATTACACTTAAAGTAATTTTTTCTAAGTCCATCCATGTTGTTGTGAATGGTAGTATTTCATTTTTTTATCTAGCAGAGTAATATTCCATTGTGTAGATATACCATATTTTCCTTATCCACTCATATTCCAGGTTTTCAAAATTAATGAGAAGAAAGCTTTATCAATATTTCTCATTTTAGTTGTATTTAATTGGAATATATAAACATTTTCCTTTGTATTATTTCATTTTGTACTAAGAGACATAATTGAGAAGGCGTCATATCACTATTTTACAGATAAGGAAAATGAGGACCATTTGTTAATTGACTTATCCAACCTGACAAATCTAGAAAGTGGGAGAATCAGGATTTGGATCTAAGACAAACAAAGTGAAACACAGGCAAGCGACCAGTGGAAATTATGAAATTATGAAACTATGTAGATGAGTCAGGGAAATGGGAGTCCTCCTGAGGAGAGCAGGGCCTAAAAGTGGCACTTGTTTAGGGACAGGCTTCCACTCCACCTGTTACCTGTCCAAAACCCTGACTCATTAAGATCCTATAGCAGCATTCTGATGTAAGATCCTCTTCCAACATTGAATAGAATAGAACCAGGGCCTGGCATGTGTGATATTTGGATTATCATCCTTGTTCCACAAAAGCTCTCTGCTGAAACTATGAAGCAAGTCACCTCATTACTTTAATTTATCAGTGAAGTAGTTTCAACCAATCTGGCCTCAGGGAATCATCACTCATGAAAGGTGAAAGGCTCCATTGTACTTTATATCCTGTTTTATACATATGTGAAAATGTTGTGTAAGTTCTATCCTCCTTAACAAGAACTTCTCCCATTCTTGACTCTTCTCTCTTATCTCCTGATCCTGCAAGCTGAGAGCTGAGATTCTCTTCTATCTCCAAGGGTCTTCCGAAATGCTGTCTTCTTATGAGTGCATTGTGAGCCCTTATTTGCATGTAATCTCTCCATTGAATTAATATTAACTCTTTGCTTGCTGTAATAATAAGAGGTAATTATTATTATAAACATGCATTTAATGGATGAGGAAATAGATGATTATGGTGGCAATGTAACTCATCCCAGTTTTTACGACTAGTAAATAATGAGCCAGGATCCAAACCCAGTTCTGACTGAGTCCAGAGAACACGGTCCTAACACTGCTATGCAATATAGACTTCTACCTTGCATTGTTACCATATATTTTCCTACTAGATCACTGGAAACCCATGGTTAAAACTGGAAGGGACTTTGGATATAATCTTGTTCAGCCCCCAACCTCCTTCACAAATGAATAAACTGAGGCTCCAGGAAACCATTTTGCCCAGAGTGACACAGCTGTAAAGAGACAGATAAGACCCAAATCTCCTCCAGTTTGCACTTTCCTTACTGCCCGTAAGATTAATAAGGGCAGAAAGGCCACCTGCTCATCCTCTTATCACCCACAACACTGCACACACATCTTGCTCATAGCAAGTGTTTAAAGAATTTCTCTTTATTAAAGATTTAACTTTCTGTAGAAAACATTACTGTAAGATTCCTTCTGGAATTTCATTAAAGTAATAAATAAATAAATAAATAAATAAATAAATAAATAAATAAATAAATAAATACAATTAAACTTCATTGGAATTTTTTGTGTGTAATCAGAGATCACTAATTAGAACACACAGAGAGATCCGAGCTTATCATGTTTATGAGTAACATTCACAGAATGCAACCTAGTAACTAACTTATTTGCAAATGTAAGGAGACTTTAAACAGAGGATATCAAAATATTTTTTTTTAACCAGGGACCAACTAAGGTCCACTACTCTAAACTGATTTGTAAAGATGAAACTAACTAGAAGTGATAAAGCCCACAATGAAATCTAAGAGCACAAACTCTTATGATAGGACACTAATCACATGACCCCCTCCATTTTAGTGAAATGTTCCAGCCACAGAATTTAAGCATCAGTGAAAAAAAAAAAAAAAAGGTTTTGGGGGATCAAATGCATTAGCAGCATTTCCTTGGTACCTCCTTCACCTCATTTTTCTCCACTACCCTTTTAAAGATTTGTATCACTATCAAGAAAAAATAAAAAGCATTTTTTTAGCACAGCGTGCAAGATCTTTCCCAATCTGGCCCTTCTCTGTTTCTGTAGGTTCACCTCTTACGAGTCCATGAAAACATGCACCCTGTTTTCTTGCCATTCTGAAACGCATGCTGTTCCTTTGAACCAGTGTCACCCTTTCTGGCATCTGGAAAAGGCTCTTCCCTTTGCCTGGAAAGATCCCTGCCATTCCTCTCCTCCTCCCTCTCCACTTAACTAACTCCCCTGCCTCCTTCGAGACTCAGGTTCAATAATCTCATAGCCAATTTATTCTAAAACCTGCCTGATCACCAGAATCACCTGGAGGTTGCTATCAAAAATCAGATGCCTACAGAAATGGTGATTTCCATGCATTGTAATTTCTTAAAATCAGATCACCGGAGGACCTCAGGAAATCGCTGCCTTAAATAAGTCTTCTGAGCCCACCCCTCCCTATTACATCAGTTCTCAGACTGTAATTCTCTGTGTCTCTCCTCTTTGGAAGCTCCTTATAGTCAGACATGTGCCTTCAATTTCTCTAATGCTAGCATTATATCAGTAGTGAAGGTTGGATGAATAAATGAACAAATGAGTTTGGCAAACTATTAGCTTCTTTACTCAAAAAGTTCCCTTGTCTATAATATGACTATATCTATTCCTTTATTTTCTGATACCTATTCAAGATCCTCTATCTTAAAGTTAATCTTTTTCCTTGCTGTATATTTCCATGACAGATATTTTTGTTAATTTTTCTGTAATAACACTGTATAGTTTTACTCGTATTTATGCATTTGTGCATCTCTCCCACTGAGTTCTGAGCTCCTGAAGTCAGAGACTTTCTTTAGTTGTGTGATTCCTTCAGCAGTCATCAACCTACTTCATCCCTGTTATTGAATTAAATTCACATTTTGTATTTCTTTAATTTTCTCATCTTTCATATCATATCATTTTCTCAGAATAACATTGTTATGACTATTTAACATTCCACAGAACTACAGTTCTGCACAAGTGCTGCAGAAAATCTTATATGCTCAAATTGGGCTCAGTATTCTTAATAATAAATAAATCTGTAATTGATGATTTTAACACAATTTATTCTAAAGGCAGTGATACAGATTTGTTTGCAAATTGTGGCTCAACCATTCAAACCTATTGTCCCTTCAATTCCAATCTATGCCCAGTGGGACCTGTCAGTAAAAACAGCACAGAAGGATGGTTGTGATGCTTGGTGAAAATGAGCCTACTGAAATGGCTGAGCCAGATGTGATGGCCTGAGATCAAGATGCTAGCACAATAGAGACATAAATTGGAGCCAAGTGGCTAATCATGATTTTTTTAAAAACAGGAGAGCTAAGCTGAGGAAAGTGTAAGGAAATGGACAAGAATCAGAGAAGGAAGGTGACTAGAAGAAGGTAATGACTTAGATGGAGAAGTTGAATCTTCAAAAATGAAAAACTATGGGGCTTCATTTTACATTAATGCACAAATACCCTGCTTGGGTAGAGGAAAGATTCTTGAAGAAAATAAACTGGGATCAGCTGTAAATGTTGAATAAATAATTAAAGGAATAATGAACAAATGTATAAATGAAAATCTGATTTTACTTATGTCCATAATTTCAGGTAGTTCCATTAAAACCTGTTCTCTAAACCCCTTGCTATGCTCTTTGTGCAGCAATGTCTAAAGCTCTCAACTGTAACTGGGATGAACTGTAAGCAAACTGGTTTCTTTCTTCATGATCTGTGGTCATATCTGGGGTATTTCCTCTTACTCTCATCATGTGGACTCCTTTCAGCTGAGTTCCTGCAGTGGACAATGGCTTTCTCTAGTATGACCCAACTCAGATCTATAACAAAGCTACACTTATAACCCTGGCATTCCAAAGAGCTCAGGGGCTGAAGCAAAATTAAATGCCAAGTTTGCAAAACAAAATGAAACAGACTAAATCCCCTCAGTCAGTTAACATTTGCAAAAATGCTGTCAGTAAATTATTAAACAAACATTATTTCTTTGACCTGCTTTTCCATATGAAAGCAAAACTTAGGGCTGCTTATCATTTATCCTAAAGTGTATCTTATAACTGGAGTTTAAACATCCATTTTGAATAAATAAAAATAGTAGGAAGGAAAGAAACAGAAAGATTACTTCACAATAACACACAAGGTACCTCTGAAAATTTTGGAGCTTATGCCCCTTTCTATAAAGAAATACAGTATAGATACGAATCCAAAAGTCCTCTACGTCCAGTGCTATGTAAACTTTATTAACTGTTTCCTATCTGCTACCTTTTGAAAATGTCAAGTCTAAAAATAGACCTAATTATTCTCTTCTTATATTCCCATTATTAATGCTTAAAACTAGAGCAAACATTGTATTAAAAATCAGCATTCAGTACATATAGAATTTTAAAATCTTATTTTAGATATAGTAGCCTTCAGTCTTTCTTTAAAAAACACTTTCTTTTTGGTTTATTTTTAACAACTGTCTTCTTAAAAAATAAATGGATGTGAACTGAATAATTTAAACTAGTGATATGCCTGGATCTAGCTAGATAAGTTGGTGTCTGCATGTAGGAAAGAACTCAAAATCTACGTGCTGAATGCTGTGTGCTGTACGTATTAGGTCCTACCACAAAAGGACTGTTTTCCAAACAGATGGCCAACAGCAAGTCCAATCCTGCAGAGTGATAAAGAATGGGGTATTTCAGGGTGTTAGAAAGTGCAGGAGAGGGAAGTAAACAGCTTGACACTCCTTTAGATGGCATCCTTCAAAAGCTATGAATTTTTCTTGGCTAAAGCAATTCATAGAACTTGATTACTTACATTTGGCCCTCTATATATTAAGGACCTCTGACTATGCCTCAGGGAAAACCACACACACACACACACACACACACACACACACACATGTTTCTCAGTGTTGAAAGAAACTAGAGAAAGCTAGTATTGTCTCCAATGATTGATGGCCCCACCTCTCAAATGGTAGACAAGACTGGATTCTTAGAATCTAGAGATTTTTGCCAGCCTTTTGATCTCTCCAGCACCTTTCTATGTCCTGAGTTCTCTGATTATATGAGACATAACCTAATGAGCTCAAATTCTGCTACCTAAAATCCCCACTCATACTTTCATCACCCAGAAGGGAAAATAATAAACAGGAGAGTACAGCTCAGCCACCGACCAATTTCTTCATTTCAAAAGGGGAAGATAAGGGGGAGTCCAACATTTCTTACAAGTAAGATGAGTTTTTTAATTGCAAGGGAAATGTATAAGGATCTCTCAGGTCCCTTGCCAGACTACTAAAGCAATACTTCTCTGTCTTACATTTTAAAAAGTATGGGCACATTTTGAATGATATAAAATGTCATATATATTTTCCACGTCATTGACTGATTCTGAAAAATTCACTCATGAAGTAAAAATGCTGCCTGAGCACTGTGCTAGATAGCGATAATTAGAGATGACTAATAGTCTGTTTTCTAGGAGCTCACAATCTATTTTGAGCACAGTAGCATTACTGAAGGCAATGCAAATTAGTTAAATATGAGTATTACAACTATAGTTGAAGCATGCCCACTCCTCACACTTAAAAAGTTCAGAAAAAGGTAAGTCTTTCTGAGAGCCCTTATGCTAAAATCAGAATTAAGTCAAAATTTTCTTAAGCTTGTCAAGCAGATTAAGAATCAAAGAACATATTTCTTTTTTCATAAATGAGTCACTCATAAAATTATAGTATGTTCTTTGCCTGTATGATTAATGAAACTGTTTATAGCATACTTCTATTTCATAGGTGCGAAGTCAGAATTTGCTAGCTAATAGGCTCATCACCCTGGTGATGTCACAGAACTTCATAGGACTTTACTTTCTATGGGAAGAAGGAAACCAGCAAACAGTTCAGGTACCAAGGAACAAGTCAGGAATGTAATTTCAAGGGCAGATTTAGTGGGAAAATGGAAAACATCAGAGTCTGACTATTCTCTAGGCTATGGAAGAGAAATAGGGAACAGATTGAGTGAGGCAATGAACTAAGGCTCTGGAAGACCCAAACCCCAACCCTAACTCAGATGGATAGTCTTTATTTTAGGAAAAATATGTCACTGTGTTGAGTCTCATTTTGAAAGTATGAGTAAGAACAGAAGAAAGCTCTCAGCTCTTCAAGTTTTATTCTAAACTGGATTTCCTGAACCATACACATGTCAAAGAAAGGACATTTGAGACAGAAAGAGTCAGGCTGCTTATGTCAGGAACTGGAAGGCAGCACAAACAAAGGGCTGCTCTTTGAAAAGTCAGGCAGATATCAGCATGTACAGAAAGGACTGCGACGCAGGCAGGGACACCAGAGGGAAGAGAAAACTGAGGGGTTAAAAACTGAGGCCAATATTCCAGGAAATAGGACCTGGGAAAAATAGAGCTAAAGAGGCAGGCCTGGGCAGGTAGATCAGATGCAGATACAAGCCCCCTGCATTAGGAAGACCTTGATACCTAAGGCAGGCCTTTGACAAATCCCAGCTTTTGTTTTCCCTTAAGAAAAGAATTGAAGGAAAGCTAATTTGGATATAATTGCTAGATACCAAAGGCCATATTACACACTTTCACAAATGATAGTTCATTTAATTCCTCTTTGATTTTGAGGAAACTGGGGTTCAAAGAATGTTGGTAACATCCCCAAGTTTCAGAGGATATAAAGGAGCTGGGTGTTCATCCCGAAAGGGTCTGGTGATGAGGCTGACAGTGGTGACCGACTCTTTTTGCAAAGCTTCAATTCATGGGTTGAAAAAAAATCTCTAAGTGCTGTCTAAATGCAAAATCTATCATTAACTAGGCTTCAAGTACAGTAAGTCTTGTTGAGAAGTGAGTAAGGTGGGAATTGAGGAAGTCTGGGAGACAGGGCTTGGGACCTAGAGATGGGACATGTTTCACACGGGGGAAGGTGCTCAAAGCCAGACTGAGACTTCTGAGATGTGAAGGCAAACAGATCAGAAGGTAGAGCACAGAGACAAAAGATTACAGTGGCCATCAACAGGCAGCACCTCAGCCAGTAAATGCTTAACCACCTGCAATAGCAGACAGGTGGGCTCCAGGTCTGGGTGGCTGGTGGCTGGTAACACAGACAACCAAGGAGAATGGCCAAAACTGTGAGGGCACCGAACTGTGAACTAGGGTTCAGAATCCAGCAAAACCCCAGCTGCCAGTTGCAATGTATAAAATTTTTATTGATTAATTGTTTCAATAAGTATTTATTGAGCACCTACTGAATTCAAGGCTTTGCTGCAGTTTGGGATAGTGCAAAAAATAGACAGAAAGCACCTTTATAGAACTTACTTTCTATTGGAAGAAGGAAACAAACAAACAGTTTAGGTATCAAGGAACAAGTCAGGAACATAATTTCAAGAGCAGATATTAGTGGGAAAATGGAAAACCTTAGAGTCTGACTATTCTTTCTGTCTGAACAATTAGCCTGTGGTTTATTAAGGTCCTTCTTAATAGGGATGCACTTGATCTCAAAGCCTGGAGTGTTATTTAACCTGGAAAGTGTAGATTTTGGAAAAGTGAGATAGCCGGAAAGTCAGAACTGCTGTCAGAGGATATATCAAAAGGAAATTATTATAAACAAATATAACTCTCACATATGTATGATGTTTAACAATCAAGAGTACACTTGTGATCAAAACATGCATTTTGGCAGGTTGCACAGTACACAAGTCGAGCTCATCATTCATATCATCATCGTTAGGAATGACATCCCTGCAGATAAGTAATGCACAACCTACCAGGCTACTTCTAGAAGCCCTTAATTTTTACCATAAGCTATAATAATTGATGTTAACTTGGAAGTAGTGTTGACCAAGATACAAGACACTAAAATTATTTATTATAGTTGGCAAAACACCAAGTTAAATTAACCCATTTATTTTTTTAACTTTTTTGTACAATATGTAATCATTCTTGGTGTGCATTAACCAATTTCTCATTAACTTCCCTCCCACTCCCTCTCCCCCTTTCACTTCTAGTAACCTCAGTTCTGTTCTCTCCTTCTGAAAATGCGACATGTTATTGTGATCGTTGTTTCTTTCATTTAAATTAACTGGTAAGTTCAAAAGGCAGATAGCTAAAGATACAGCATAAATTGGAAAAAAAAAATTATTTCTCCCGTCTTTCTTCTAGAGAAAGGAGGCCCTTTCATGACTCAATCAAAATAGGTGAAGAAGTAAGACCTACCCCTAACTGATCTTCCATGGGCTTTAGAATAAAAAACAATACACGTCTTTCAATTCAGTCTTAAAGACATAAAACATAACAGAGCTAGACCACGTCTCAGAGATTTCTGAAAGGGAAAGAGACCCTCCTAAGGTTATGTAAGTACTGACAACTGTCTCAGTTTCAAAACTCGGGTTGCCTAAGGGTCCGTTTAGTGTTCTGTCACCTCTACCACAAGAATGTCAGCTGTCTAGGGTAAGAAGAAATGTTCCCCGTGTGCTTCAGCCTTTCTCAGAATACAAAATTTGCCTTGAAGCTTTGTGCCAATTCTGACTCAGTTCACGGAAACGTCACAGGTTTCACCTACCCACACCTGCTTTTATTTGAACAAGGGAAAATAATATTTAGTTCTTTCCTCCAACAACCAAGTCTCAACAGGACCAAAGCTGCTTTAGTCATTTTTCCAGTCACTCTTACATAAGAAATTTTGCTTATGATAATAAGCCTTTCCTAAATAAGATGATAAGTCACTGCCTTCCCTAAAGATAGGCGTGAAGAAATATATGATAGAATGATTATGATGACATAGAACTCAATAAACAAATTAACATATTTACACTTGTTGACACAGAAAGATGTTGATGATATATTTTTAAATAATAAAAAGCTGATTAATTGTAAGAGCTCATTTTTGGAAAGTACACATATAGTTGTTATTAGAAAAAGACTAGAATAATTTAAAGTAGAGTTTAAATAGTCGTTTCCTCTGATGGATATATTTTAGATTATTTTAATTTATGGCTTATCTAGATTTTTAGATTTTTCTACAATGAGGAAAAATGACAAAATAATCAAATTATTCTGGTTTCTTACTGCATGTTTCCTTATGAGTATTTAGGACTCATTAGGTTAAAGAGCACTTTCATGCATCCAACATACATTTACTGAGCAACTACTATAAACCAGACCTATATACAATTTCATCTGAACTGCACAATAAATTGGTGAATGAGTCAGTTAAAAGATATGTTGGAACTGGGACCTGAATGGTAATCATCAGAGAGAAAAGATAGGCTCAGGTAAGATGAGCCAATATAACTGACCTGGCTTTAGGACTGGCCCCTTAGAGGCAGTTTCTGCCTGAGAATGGGGTCTAAATTAGAGAGCTGCATATGGCAGCAGAATTTACTAGCCAGTAGAGATAAACTAAATGAGGCACATAACAGTGTTATGTTGAAAAAAAGCCTATCTTTAAAAAAGCATGACTCGAAACAGTATAGTCCAGAGCAATGGGAAGGAGGGCCAATCAGGTTAGCATCTCTGACCACCTGCTTGAGATCTGCATTCATAGACACACACTTAACCTCCAGGAGACAGGAGAATGTCCAGATACTAGAATGCCCCCAAAATGTCCTGCAAGTCACTCTGAATAAACCCACTTAGGTCAAATGTCCACCTCTGTTCCTATCACTGTGGCAAGATGAGTGAAATGCACTGACTGGCTTAGTCTAAATCATTATATTAGGTATCTATGGCTGTGTAACAAACTACTCCCAAACTCAGCAGCTTAAAACAATAAACATTTCTTTCTATGGATCAGGAACGGAGGATTAACTCGGCTGCATAGTTCTGACTCGGTCTCTCGTGAGATTGCTTTAAAGCTGTTGTACTTCATCTGAAGGCACAATTTGGGGAAGATTTGCTTCTTCTCCATCCTTGTTGGCAGACCTCCATTCCTCGCTGGTTATTGGCTGATCAGCAGATCCTGGTTATATGAGCCTCTCCATCGTCTGCCTGAGTGTTCCCATGCCATGGCAGCAGGCTTCCCACAGGGTGAGTGGTCAGAGAGAGAGAGAGAGAGAGAGTGCTTTCAAGATAGAAGCCACAATCATTTTGTAGCCTAATCTCAGAAGTAACATACCATAAATTCTTCTGAATTCTATTGTTCATACAGACCAATCCCAGGAATGTGTGGGAAGGAATTGCACAGGATATGAGTACCAAGAGGAAGGAGATCACTGAGGGCTCCTTTGGAGGCTGGTGACCACAGCCATGGACACCACTCTGCAGCCAGGTGCAGTATCAGTTACTTCAACGCCACATGGGAACCCAACATAAATTATACCACAGACTTTTAAGAAGGAAAAAGGGAGTAAATGTTCTGGGGATATAACCAGGAGGTATCCACTATAGCCTGCAACTTTCTATTTCATGTTAATTAATATAAATGTTTCTGGGCCTACCTAGCGCCACTAGAGATTTTCAAGAATGAAATGGAATCAGAAGTGCATGAAATGTTTTCCATTAATTCTAGTGAATTATGAGGAGTTCCATAATAAAGTGGGCTCTGCGGCCAAGAAGTCAAGCAACAAAACAAAATTAACAGGTTTCTTTGGGGATAATAAAGCCATTCTAAAACAAAGCATTTGCAAGCCCTATTTACCGTGGAATACTCTTTGGCACATAATAAATGAGAAATTTGGAAAAAAAGTTTTACCTTGATCCCCCTCAAATCCTAATATAGTATATACTCCTTGCTTATTCAACATGCATGTATGGAATATCCCATTAGAGAAATTCATGCTGGAGCAACAGTATTGAGTCACTGGTTCACAGGCCAAATGTCTCTGTTCAATGTGTTTCATCTGGTGTGTGAGTAAATTCCTGAAGGAAGATAATTTATGCCTATAATTCAAGTCCTAAGCATCAATTTTCTAAAAAGTCACAAGATAAAAAGATTGTTTCACAGAAGTAATAATTAAATATATATTATCTTTCTATCCAAGTTTCACACGGACTTCTACATCCATTGTCAAATACAAACCTTTGTAGTTATCAGGGCAGATAGTATTATCCTATAATAAAGTAAAGAAAAAAAAAAAAAAAAACCCTTTCAGAATAACAAATGAATCTCTCTAGTCAAAAGGCAGTAAGATATGAAAGAGTCTTAACTGAAGACAAGAAAGATTGCAAAATAACCTATGGTTTCAAATTTAATGTTGAAATTAAAATCTTGAATGTTTGCATCTATTATGTTCCTTGAACACTCCCACATTGTGCCCTGGAGAAATACTAAGGCCTTTGTAATCTTCAGACATTTTTAGTTTTGGAGGCCCCAGCTCACATCATATAAAATGTAATGGAAATTATGGTATGCTGCCCAAACCCTTCTACAGGAATAAGGCACTCACTCCCCCAATCTGCTGGGAATATTAGATGCTGGTGACCGACACCCGGACGCTCTCCAGATATTGCTCAATTATAGGGAGTTTCTCACCCAAGATACTCTCCCTCCTGGGAAGCAGCCAGCATTTGGGGATGTGAGAAAACAAAGTCATGGTCCTCTTCCCCTATTTGGAACAACTCTGAAGGATTGCCCCAAATCCAGAGCTTCCTATGAGATTGGCCAAAGTCTTGTTGTAACTGCATCAGTTTAACTTTTCTCTCTGTCTAATCTTGCCCCATCAGCCTCTTATAGGAGTGTTCCTAGTACACTCTTCAGTAAATTTCCTGCTGCCAAGTGTCCTTCTTAGAGTCTTTCCCCTCCCACCCCTACCCCCCAGAGGAATTGGGTTAAGTCCATTGATATTCAAAGAGTGGACCTAAGAAACAGTCTTTAAAGTGGGAATTTTAAAGCTGGGTCTCCTACTGACCCGCTGGGTGGTAGTAGGTGGAGTAATCATAGCAGTGGGCATGCTGTGTTAGTGACATTGTTAAAACTTTCACTGGTGGTGAGCTTGGATGGCATAATTTTGGAAAGGAATACCCTCATATTCAATACGTCATACATTTGTAGAAAGTCAATGAAAGGCTGAAGGTGATAAAGTTCCACTTTATTTTTTTTATTTTTATTTTTTATTTTTTTTGTGACTGGTAAGGGGATCGCCACCCTTGGCTTGGTGTCGTCTGCACTGCACTCAGCCAGTGAGCGCACCAGCCATCCCTATATAGGATCCGAACCCACGGTCTCGGCACTCCCAGCGCCACACTCTCCTGAGCGAGCCATGGGGTCGGCCCTAAAGTTCCACTTTAAATCACCAATTTAAGGTGAATGTCAGAGGCAGCATACAAAAAGACTCTTATCTTCCACAGTTAAAGGACCAGAAAAAGAAGGCCCAGACTCAAGAACTCCAAAAGTGTTGATTTGTTGCCTGGAAAGTCTTCTATGCCAAGATAAGGGCCCTGATTGAGAAGGAGTAGGATTCTAAGACTTGGGATGAGGATATCTGGGTTAATGTACTTGAAAATCTTACTTTCCAACTTGAATCTGTAAGACTGGTTCACCCCTCCAAGTTAAAGAGTAGTGCTCCCTGCTGCTTAAAAACTATGTAGAAGCTTCTGTTTTGCAAAGCAATGTATGCCCTTTCCACCCTTGACTATACCCACACCTTTCCTCTAGAACAGTAACCAGAGTTCAGTCACAACATAACTTTGCCGGGGAAGAACTAGGCCTACTAAGAAAGGAATGGAACACTCTGAAGAAGACATTGCTGGACCTAGATAAAATATAGTGGCAGGAGCTAGGAGAGTATGTTTAGGATTGGACCTGAAGAGTTCTGAGTGAAAAAGGGTAGGCAAAACACAAAGTTTCATAAGGGAGAGTTGACTGATATGGTGGCGCAGTCCACGCCATGGCAGGATCCTAAAGGAGTCAGCTTGGGCTGCCCTCTCCGAGTTGGCAAGGCCACTGGAGGGAGAGCTGCTGGCAAGGCCACAGCTACGAGCACTTGCTACAACCGTAAGGGCTCCTGCCTCGGCTTCGTGGCTTTTGCCCTCTCTTTCGATATTTTGGTTAGCATGGCAGTTCTCTGAATTCCCAAAAGATTGTAAAAACAACACAAATGATTATGCGGTCATTGAACTAAACATTCCCACAGAGGATTTGAGTAAATTGGACAATTTAAAATTATCCCCTTATGATAAGTTGACCACACCAACATATGTTCCAAAAGCACCGCTCATGACTAAATATGAGCTGCAGCCTAATGTCAGTTGGCAAACATCATTTACTGGAGATTATATTAATGGCAAGAGAATGGTTGGCATTAATGAGAAATTATATGATTGGGACAAATTAAGTACATGGGAATGAAACTGTAGAACCCCCTTTACTTGGTGATGTCCAGTTTTAAATAAATCATTAAGAATTAGATATTGGGATAAAAATATATGCTGTAAAATTATTAAACCTACAAAACCTAAGAGTTAAATATAACTGGTTTTGTGAGGGATGGTGCTGTGCACAAGGACACTTTAACATTTAGATCAAGATTATAGGGCCACACCAAATGCATAACCTTAAAATGTGCATGATAATGCTGCTCAAATATCCACTGTTCTTTTTCCATATGAACAGTAGGTTCATTCCATTAGAACATAAAATCATTACACCCCCATTAGAATTTAAATGTTAGCATTGTTCCTTTTAGCAAATTTGTACTTACATTTAGCAATAGACATAGGTCATATGATAGTACTGTCTATTGATTTGTAAGCAATAGCCACCACCCTGTTAATAGGGTAGATATTAACCACAGCTTGCCAACCAGAAAAGGTCACAGGTTAACTTCAAGACAATGAGAAGATGGTCCCGATCTGATAACCTGATACCAAAAGGAGGAAGCACGAGCTAATCACCTGAGACATGCTAATGAAGGAAACAAACTGGCTTCCCCTGTCCTTTTTAAATTATTAATTCAAGCTTGCTGATGTAATAAAAATGGTACCCAAAAACCCCCTGCAGAGAAAAATCTAAATAAAAGGCATTGTCTCATGCTCTACTGTGCTCCAGCTGCAACACGCTGACAGCCTGCAGAGACAGAACATGCATACTGATGCATTGAGGTCTCTGTCTGTGTTTGTTAATTTCACCGGCTTCCTCATCCCTCTTTTAAGGACCCACAACTCGACTGGAGCTGGTCTCCGGCAATATAGGATCACTCTTCTTGATACAGATTTTATATTTGATCAAGAACCCTGGAAGACAGTACCAACAAGCTGCTACGCTGGCTTTTGAAAGCTTGGGAAAAGAGATGGCTCATACTAGCTGAAGCAGGAAGACTAGAGCTCTCATGGAAGATGGTGGCTGGAATAATCAAAAGGCTCATAAAAGTGAGTATGCCGGAATAGTTGTACCTCCTAAGGCTGGAAGCTTGCCAGCCAACTATACTCTATGGAAGGGTCCAAATGATGATCTATTTACCAGTACAGTAAAGAATGCACTGGTGAATAGGGTATTGGAATAATTGAAAAGACCAGTGATGTCTATCATCAGTAGGCCAGGGCTAATGGCAGGAGAGGCTATTGCAGAACAAGCTCCCTGTTAACAATGGAGAATCCCAAAAGAATACAGGCCACTGGTGGTGATTAAACATCTGAAGCAGGGACATATAATTATTGTAAAGTTTAGAGTAGCAGCAGCCAGGGGACATACGAGATTGTGTAGACCTACAAAGATAGTTAATATGCTATAGTGTTCTTAAGCATAGATAGATGGATGGCCAAAAAGAGTGTTGCTTAATGCATATAATTAGAACAAATTAAGAATGGATAAAAAAGAGGCAGAGGGAAACTGTTCCAATAAAAGCCCTAGTTTTAAGATCTGAGCCAGTTCTCAAGACCAGAACCCATTGACTAAAGGGGAAAAAGAAGAGACAAGATCCCAATGAAGAGACACCCAAAAATATTCAGAGGCCTTCCACATCAGTGAGGTTTTAAAGGGCTCTGTAGTGTGGGACATGCTGAGACATCACCATGGGGGGGGAAAAAAAGAAAAGGACTACCTTCAGCAGTCCTCTTTGAAGGGAATACTTTGTGAATACTTCTTTGACTTATTTGCCAAGTGACATTCAAGACTGCCAGCTTCAAGTGGACCTAGAAGAATAAAGGGCTCTGTAGAAAATCCAGGCTGCAGTGCAGGCAGCCTCACCACTTGAGCCAATCAGACCCTAATGTTACTAGAAATACGAGGGGTCTTCAAAAAATTTGTGGAAGGATTCACATTATATTTTAATTCAATTTTTCCATGAAGTTTTTGGAGTGCCCTTGTCTGACAAATTTCAATAGGAGAATCACAATATAAATCCCTAGGGCTCTAGAGCAATGCCATGCATGGCATTTGCAGCAGAGAAATAAGCACCATTTTAAAAATAGTTCCTTATATGCTACTGGGACCTGGTAGATGGAGTATCTGTCCAAGGGACAACAGGGAACCATTTAGCCAGAACTATCCACGATGAGTTCGTCATGAGCTACATTCTGTTAGAACCACAACATCATAAGATCAGACAAGTTCATAGCAATTAATTGTTAAACAGAAGAGATACATCCAGGAAGATATGAACAGGACCAGAGCTACGTGAATAGGTGTCCCAGACTCTTAAGCCATACACTGTATAATAATAGTATAATATTGGTACATAGCCAAACCTTGTTCACATAGGGACTTTCTCATTTTTGGCTAAAGGAGGAGAAAAAAGTTAAGCTTAATTCACAAACATATTGGTTTGGTTCAATAGATGGTGCAAGTCAAAAAGGACCATTCTGCATTATAGTCTCACTTAGGGTAGCAGTACAAGTCAGCAGTGAGAAATCCTCCTATTAGGCAGAACTTCAAGCAGCACAACTGGTCCTTCATCTTGTATGGTAAAAGAAATACCTCTTGGTGAAAATATATACCAACTCAAAGGCAGTGGCAAATGGTTGGTCTGGAATCTGAAAGAAGATTAGATTTGGGGAAAAGAGGTATAGTAAAAAAACATGTGGATGGATCTGTGGGACTAGCCACAAAGTGTGATCTTTGGATCACGTGTTAATGTCCACCAGAGAACATCCACGATGAAAAAGGCACTAAACAACCAAATAGGGAGTTGACATCAGCCAGTAAGTAAAACTTATTTACAGCTACAGCTGCAGCTCAGCTCAGCTCCTGCAGAAATCTGATTGATCTGTAGCTCACCCTAACCAACACACAGAGGAAAGAAACAAACCAAAAAAATTATACTTTGGCTTTCACTATTCTTTTATTCACAACACCTGGAATATAATAAAATATCATAAGACAGTCAATGTCTTATGCTGAAACAGGTGATGAATTATCAAAAGAAAAGTTTGTGGAAGCAGTCACACAGATGACCCAGGCCTATTTACTGAAATTAGCAGACAAAGACTTTAAAATAATAGTTAATAAATGTGGTAAAGCATTTACAGGAAAAGGCAAATATAATGAGTAAAAAAGAGAAATGTTTAAGAAGAGAAATGGAAGTTCTAAAATGAACCAAATGAAAACCCTATAACTAAAGTTACAATATCTGAAGTTACAAAATTTATAGAATAGCTCAATAGCAAATTGGACAATAAAAGAGAAAAAATAGTGAACTAGAAGACAGGTCAATAAAAGCCACTAGCTATTTCCATTTAGAAGAAAAATTGGGGAGAAAATTAGTGTCCTGTGGATTAATATCATGTAGTAATAACTGAAGAAAGTTTTCTCAGAAAAAAGGAAAGAGAAATTGGGAGAGAAAAACATATTTAAAAAATAATCACTCAAAAATTTTAAAATTCGATTTAAAAAGACAATGCACAAATCCAAGAAATTCAATAAATCCAAGCAGGAAAAATACAAATAAAGATATACCTAGACACTTCTTTGCCCAAAACTAAAAGTAAAGTGAACACTTTAAAAGAAGCCAGAGACAAAAAAAATAAAGATAAGAAAAAAAAAAGAAAAACATAAAAACATAATGTATAGGGAAAGAGAGATACAAATAATGACTATTTTTTCATCAAAAATAATGCAAGCTACAAGATAAAAGAAAGGCACATTAAAAAGTTGAAATAAAACAAAGCAAAAAGTCAACCTACAGTTCTATATCCAGTGAAAATATTCTTCAAAAATGAGGGTGAACAAGAACTAAATAAGATGATATGTGCTTAAATCAACAACTACTAATGGGCATTTTGTAAATAGTACAAAGACTGTGAACTCTCAGTGCCTATTATGTGACTAGCACATAGTGGGTGCTTGATAAATATTGGCTGAATGAAAGAATAAGATATCATTACATTGAAGTGTTCAATGTCTGTGTGATTATAATAAAAGTTTTTTACTCTTTATCTAAAAAAATAAGGTAAAATAAAGACTTTTTATGTAAACAAAATGAAGACTTTTTTTTATATAAACAAAAACCTACACTAAGAAATTCTTTAATTTCTTTAAAAATAATTCAGTTATTTAGGGAAAAAATAGTTACAATGCATTGTGGGGTTTACCACATTTAAAAATAGCACAAAGAACAGGAGGGGTAAATATATGTATACTTTTGTATGGTTTTTTATCAAATGAACTGCTATAAATTATTCCAAGGTAGACTATGATAATTTAGGAATGCATATTTTAATCACTAGAGGAATCACATAAAAATAAAAAGCAAAGAGATTGTCAAAATGGCAAAAGAGGAAATTAAATGGAACTCTATGGGGAAAAAAAAGAAAAAAAAGTTAATCCAAAAAAACCAGGAAAAGAGGAATGAAGGTAGTACAAAGAACAGAATGGGAAAAATAGAAAAATAAAAGAATAGCAAGATGATAGACTGAAATCCAACCAAATCAATAATCACATTATAGATGGACTGAAAACTGTAGCTGCATTTGTTTTTACCTCACTAATCCTTCTCATTTCCACTCTATTATACCAGTTCCTAAAATGGTCATCCTGACTCAACATCTTCACATGCCACAATGCCAGATAAATCTTTCTAAAACCCAAACCTTGTCACTTTATTGCCTTATCAGTTTCTTTCTCAACTACATGTGAGATTACAATCTCCTATCTTTAAAAGAAGGCATGGAGCTGAGTATTGGAACCTTAGGAAATGTCCCCATTGTCCTTCCTGAAAACAGCTTACACTGTTTTAGAGAACTGTGTAAATCTTTTGCCTTGGACTAGACTTCCAACTCTGCTCTAGTTCTTTGGGAACCTACATTTGGTTTGAAAGGATTGTTTTTTGTCCACTTCGCCCTAATGCTTTTAGTAAGTTTCTTCTTTGCTTCACAGTAGCAGCCAAGGGTCAGCCAAACCTCAATCTCAACTCAACCCCACCCCACACAGCCCAGCCCAGCCCAGCCCAGCCCAGTTAGGAATTCCAGCGCCTGCTAGGAGGAACATTCAAATAGTTTGCACTGCCAAAACTTGATCATGCACACTTCCTCACATCAAAGCTCCACAGCTCCTTTCAAGCCACAGGTTACAGCCAACAAATTTCAGAAGTTCCCTGGACATTCCTCTCTCCTTCATATGTTTGCATCTTTATGCCCCTTCTTTCTTCTTTTTCAAATACCCTACCTGCTTTCTCTGCTTTGAGATCTCTTACTCATCCTCTAAGACCTGGCTCAAATCCTGCACATACTCTGTGAAATGTTTCCTACAGAGGATTAGTCTGCCTCTTTTTCCTTGGTGCTTCGTGGAACCATACAGATTCTGTTCAATTGTAAATATTGTCTATCTGCCTCAACCATCAAGCTGTGAGAAACACGATTTTATTTATCCGTGTCTCCTCCTTACACTTAGTACTAAGTGATAACATTTAAAAGCTTTTCTCTAAGTGATAGTTGACTGAACATACAGTTTGTCATAATCTAGAATAAGAAACATCAAAAAAGGAATGAAGAGTTGTACCCATTTACTGGTTAGAAACAACTATAGGATTGCTATAAAGTTGTGCTAGATTCCACTCATTTAACTCAGCTAGAGTTACTAAGCACCTACACAGAAGGAACTCACTGGTAACAATAATGAATCAAATTTGGAAGTACTTCATGCAAGGTGTGTGAAGCCTGAACTTAAGTGTTAAGGTCATTTGTCAGAGAGAAACACTAATGATAATCTTTATTCAGCAAAATAAAATAAGGCAAATTATAGTGCAAACAAGATTGTGTGAGATGCTTAAAACACTCAAATGACCAAATAGTAGCACTTCACAAACATTCAATTATATACAGAAAATTGATACCCTGATTACAAATCATGCTTACAGTGCTATAAGAAAGTTCACATAGGCTCCTATTCAGCAAAAGTTTATTAATTAATTTAGTTTGTTAATTAGTTTATTAGAGTACATATGTGCATTGAAACAACAGTATATCAGAGAGCCCAGAATGAAACCATTTGCAATTTTTAAATAATAATAATAAATTAGGTTTCAGCAATGTCCTGAACTATGAATATTGTCCAAAGGAAAGGCCATAAGACCTTTTATTTAGGAAAACTGACCTATTATATTGTACTACAATGTTCAGCAACTACTAAAGCCCTTCCAAGGTTGACAAACATCTGCAGCAGAATAGGAATTAATGAAAAGACTATGTCAACTGAATTTCAGGTTAGGTAGGCCAATACAATGAATTAGGCCTTCATCAGTTTTCTAATGCAATCTTTGCTTGTTAAAATCTCAAGCAATGAACTCCTGTTTGAATTTTTCAAAAAAAAGTTTACTGTGGAGACTAATTATTGCATTTGGGAAATAAGCAGCTAGCTTTCCCTGCAAAATCCACATAATTTGCAGTCATCCTACAATTGCTGCCACCCCTGGTGATGCTTTTACTTTCCAGTCCACCTTTTGTGTGTGGTAAAGAATTTACAGAATGAGTCTGTCTACCTGATGGGTCCGTTTATTTGTACTCAAGAGGGATAGCCAGATTTTTATTCTATTTGAAGTATTCAATCCTGTGTGGCATTTCTACTTTGAAAGTTGCTGAATTGGGGAAATGAGTTTATTAATGGTTAGATATTCATCTTACACTGTGAGAGAAAATATGCTATCTTTATCACACCTCTCCATGGCCCTTATTATGGTATGAAATTCACAGTGTCATATTCTGGGTTTACAAAACAGGAATTTGAGGCAAGAAGAAAATCTTTTCCCCCAAATCACAAAACAAATTATATCTATTCTCATTTGCAGAAGAAACATAAAGAGAAAAAAAAAAAATGCAGAGTTCAAGTTCCCACATTTCTCTTATTTTATTATACTTCTTATGATTCTACATGTGTAAGTCTCACGTTTAGAGTCCTAATCTATAAATACTTACTGAACTACTACTTACAGACTTCTGTGCTAGTCCCTATGACTGGGACAAGTACAAACATAAAAGTAAGATAAAAATCCCTCCCTTGAAGGAACTTACAAATTGTGAGAGAGACCAATTAATGCTAATGTGAATCAAAGTGTAATAAGCGCCATGAGATTAGTCTAAATTGCTGCAGGATTATGGAGAAGGAAATGTAACTGACACAGAGACTCAAAGGTGGCTTTGGACAGGCTGTGGCATTTGAGGTGGATTTTAAAGGAGAAGAATTTATGAATGACAAGAAAGAGGCAGAACTACAACCTGGGCCGATGGGATGCCATGAGTAGAGTACCAAATGTGAAAGAGAAAACTGTAGTCGACATACAGAGAGTGCAGGGTGTGGTGGAAGAGTTGGAAAGGTGAGTTCAGATCATTTTGTGAAGAACTTTGAGAATCATACTAACAAATTGCACTTTAGCCTTTGGAAATTAAGAATTCCTTAAAGGTCATGTTTGGAGTTTAGAAAGATCTTTCTAGAATAGAGATGAAGTGTGGAAGAGGAACGGGAATCAGGAAAGGAAAAAAAAAAAAAAAAAGAATGCAGGCAAGGAGAAGAATTAAAGGGATGTTGTTTTAGTCCAGGCAAAAGTAAAGAGTGCTTGAATCGAAGTGTTGGCTGTAAGGATAGAGGAGAAAATGAATATGAGAAAATTTTTAAAACAAAATTCCATGTTCTAATTTGGGAAGCGGATAGCTTAATGACTAGGTAGAGTCAAGATCATCTTGGTTCTCATCCCAGTTCTGCATAGTTTTGACAAGTTTCATGTCTCAGAAGCACATCTACAGACTTCTGCCAGTATTTGGTATTAGGTTACAGGCCACTGGAGGACATTCACTGTGTATGAACATTCTCCGTAAAAATGGAGGCAACGTCTTTTTGAATACAAAAAAAAAAAAAAGAGAGAGAGAGAGAATTGTGACTAATCTGGATCCCTTTAAAGTGGATAAAATGACAAGACATATTTGAACATAGATGATAACAAGCATTTTTATAATGTGAAGATTAATTTTCATCTTTTGAGAATATAAAATGCAAGGCTATGTGTAATCTAGCATAGAGAATCATATACCAACTGTACTAATAAACTTATATATTAATTGGCACAGGATAATTTCTCAATTTGAATGAAATACTGCATAACATGTTTAATGATTGAATGATAAAATATTTTCAACTAAAAGATGAGTGTATTATCTGAAATCATTAAGCTTCAAAATTATATAAATAAGTCATAGTTGTAATAATAATTCTCTCTTTCTTTTATAGCATGGAATATTTATTTCAGTAGGACTTCAAAACAGAGAGCTATCTCAATACCATTTATTGAATATCATATCCCTGCTGCTTTTAAATGCCAGCTTTCTTACAAAGTAAATCATGTTGTATATGTTAGTATTAACATTGGGTTTTAAATAAGACTGGGGAAGGGCTATCTAATCATTTTGGATAAACATGCCTTTGGTTTACCACAGGTCGGTAATTTGCCAAAGTGTTATTTGTGCCTGGCAGTTCAAAAGTTTTCCATCAGCACACACATTACTCTGAAAATCTACAGATTCGTCCAGACATGAGGTACCAATGCTCCATGAATACATACATTTTGTTACAAACAGGAATCATGTAAATTTGAAGGCTATTATTAAAGTATTTAGATCTTATCATGCTTATTATAGCAGTATTTTACCAGCAATTAAAGCAGGACAGCCTGAAAAAAAAAAAAAAAGAGAGAGAGAGAGACATATTCAAGCTTGTCGTTTGTTAACCCCATAAAATGCAGTTATACAAATAACCTAAAGACATAATTATTAATACATGGTTTATACTTGTTTGCTATAAGAACCTGAAAAGAAAATAGATTACGCATGTTCAGCCCACCAAAACAATGGTTTTTATTCTTTACAGCAAAAATATTGATTTTCCTTTTGATTTCTTTTAGACTCAGTTCAGTTTTTAATGACCCTGAATCTCTTCATGTGAAAGCCCCTACAAGCCAAAAATTAAGCACTCTTCACATATACGTTAGATAGAAAAGTAAAAAACAAACAAACAAACAAACAAACAAACAAACAAAACCCCACAAATGAGAAATCTAAGCATGGACTTGGAAATTGCTCCGTATTTTTTTCTATACCTAGGCTACAGCAATAGTTATGTTACTATTTACCTTTAATATGGGTGATCTGGCATTGACAGTGTGCGTATCATTGGAACCTTAATGAAGGTGAACATTGCATTAAAATGCTCTATAGTAGTTCTCACAGGATTGTGAGAAAATTTTTCTTTTTAAGAATTATAACGACATAAACATTTATTATTAGAATTACTAAAGAATGACATGTAAAGCCCATAAATTACATGTTTTTCTAATCTGAGAACTGATGTTTTCTCTTAAATGCTTAAGTTTAAATCATCCTAGAAAAAAGGTGGAACTTTCTTCAAAATTATTTCTCAAGTAGTTTTTATTAGAAAGTTTTCAATAAATAAATAAATAAACAGAGCCCATACATAACATATTGCTTTTATATTTTCAAATCAAAAGTTTAAAGAGAAAGGACTAGGACTTGGAGATTTTCAACAAGTCAATAATTGCTAAGCATTTGGCTAAAGTGAGGATAAAGAAGGATCACAGAAATCAATATTTTGGTAGAAATTAAAATATCAAAACAACAAAGTTAAAGGTGTCAACAACTAAAAACAAATGATTCTTAGTCTAGCCATGACAAACCCTATTTATCACAGACATTTAATTATCTCTGAAAGTGCATAATGACAGTGTGAGAAAGACCAGATTACTAGGAGTTTATTGTGTGTAAGTAAATCTAACACAAAGGAGTTCTAAAAATAACTTCGTAATGTTTTATATATGCTTGAGATTCTTTTAGTTTCCTTTCTTTAGGTAAATATAATAGTGCCAAAAAAGACCTTTAGAACCATGTGGATTTATTTAACAACTACTGTGACATCTTCTGTGAGCCAGACCGCTTGTTAGGCACCTGTTGTGTTAAGCAGATCTCTTTAAGGTGTATAGAAACCCAATTATTCTGAGCAAAAGAGATTTTATGAGCTCTCACGAAAAGGTAGAGATATCAGAAATGGACAGGGAGAGGATAGCTTTATCTCAGGGACATCAAAAGTCAGAATATTAAACCTTTTAGGATTTTCAATCTCTTCTCTCTGCTTCTCCCTATCTATTGTATTCATTCTCTAATGGCAGAAAATCCAAAAGCCTGACACGTGGTTTCAAGCAGTCCTATGCTTACATTCCCCACAATCTCACAAGCAAAGAGAACCAAATTCTTTTCTGTTGGCACTACTTGAAAAGAGTAGAAAGGACTCTTATGGGCAGTTCTGATCATGTCTCATCCCAGACAGTGGCCCGGGCATCTAGATATGATGGCTGGTCACCTGTCTTGCCATCAGGGGAATGAGAAAATCTGTGATGGTCAACAAAAAACAAATGGAGAAAGAATAGTGTCTTAAAGAAAAGATTGTCTTATCAGAAAAAGAGAGAATGATACCCGGGGTAAACTAATTAGCAGATGCCCACTGTAATGGGGAAAGGAGACATGAATACAATTTAGCTCTTGGCCCCCAGATATTCACAATTTAGCAGTAAATGCAATAAAAACTAACCGTAACACCGATATGAGTGCTATATCACAGATATGTACAAAGGCCTAATGGGCAAAGAGATGACAATACGAATTTTAGCTGTACAGAAAAATGGTATTTGTGGGAAAAACAGAAGATGAGTAGAAAAAAAAAAATGTTTTTCCTCTGCTCTCACACCACAATCAGCACAGAAGACTTCTGTGGCCAAATGTGTGGGAATGTCTCCCCACCAGCAGGCAAGCAGCAGAGGACAGTTCTGCAGAGGAATCCCAGCTGGTGTCCTCTAATTCAAATCTATTCTGACACTATCCACCTGGAGATAGCGTCCAGGCCCCTGGAACTTCTGACCAACCAGCTATAAATTGGTAATCCTATGACCCCCTCATTAGGTTTGACTGATTTGCTAGAGTGGCTCTCAGAACTCAGGGACACTTACTTACATTTACCAGTTTATTACAAAGGATATTGTAAAAGATACAAATAAACAGCCAGATGCAGAGATACACAGGGCAAGGTCTGGAAGGGTCTCTAGTGCAGGAGCTTCTGTCCCTGTGGAGTCATGGTGTGCCTCCCTCCTAGTAAGTGGATGTATAAACCCCAACGTATTCACTATCTGGAAGCTCTCTGAATGTAGTCCTTGGGTTTTTATGAAAGCTTCATTACACAGGCATGACTGATTAAATCATTGGCCATTGGTGATCAACTTAAACTTCAGCCCCTCTACCCTCCTAGGAGGTTGGGGAGCTAGACTGAAAGTCCCAGCCCTCTAATCTTGCCTTTCTTGTCTAATCCTGGTCTTTCCTATGACCAGCCCCAATCCTGAAGCCAGCCATCACTCAACTCATTAGCATACAAAAAGTCACCTCTTTAGAGATTCTAGGGATTTTAGGAGTTGTATGCCAGGGACAGGAAAAGGATGAAGACCAAATTTATACTGTACTTCAAAATATCACAGTAGTTGACTGGGATGGATTCCCAAAGAGGTCATATTTAAACTGGGTCTTAATAATGAAAGGGATTTACCAAGTAAAGGGAAACAAAGGCATTTTTAGTGAAGCTATTGAAATGGAGTTTCTAAAAAGGTATAAAACAACACTTCACATTTGGAGATCAGTTAATGCTCCAGCACTGTTTTAAAAAATGAGTCACGAGGATGGGAGGTGGATCAAGGGAAAGGAACAACAAAAAAAAAGAGGTTAAAGTCAGGTTGTGGAAGCCCTTAAATATCATGGTAATGATCTCAAATACTGTTAGACTAGCCAGATACTCTGGCTTTCGTCAACTAGTCATATGGCAAGTATGTGGTAAGCCAAGTATCCTGAGGTGAATAAATGGAGAGGCCCACAAGGCTGAGGGGTTAATAGTAGCACTTTCTCTGATTTACTCACATTCAGAGCATAGCCACATGTTCCAGTAGCTTAAAACAACATGCATTTATGTAGAGGGTTAGAAATCTTGATTCTCATTTGATTTTAGAATAGGGTTTTTAGGTAAACGCATATATAGGACAAAAGTCTTTGGGTAGGAGGCGATGGCCTACAGATAGTGTGGCAACAGCCCATCTAATCAACTCTAATCACTGCTTATGTATGGGATTGTATACTTTAATGATTTTAGAGCTAACAGGTCACTGTCATACTGATCCTGTTAAGAGATTTTAAGAATTGCTGAAGGGAAAGATGTGAAAAAATGTTTGCTAGAGGCAAACTTTCCATTGGGGGAAACTTTAGAGATAATTATACTTAGATTTTATCATAAGAACACAACTTTTGCTTATATCATTTAAGGAGAGGTTATACTTTAGATAATGATTGCAGTTTGACCAACTAAGCTTTTCACAAATTGTAGTTTGGAATGTCACATTGTTAATTTTACTGATGTTACTAGTTTCCATTGTTTAAGCTATGCTTAGAAATAAATAACTTTTGTAACACTGCTCCTGTCTTTGTGTCCTTTTGTAATGATTGAATCAACTGATTTTTCTTGTGAAACTTCCTTGTCTTTACAATAAAAAAAGAAGCTAACTTTGAATCGGGACTGTACCCAGTTTTGTCCTCCTAACAGGAATTGCTGAGGTACAGTCCCTTTGGGCTTCTCATTGCATTCATGGTGCTTTGAGTAATCCTTTTTTCATCTCTGTTACACAGAGAGAAGGGTAACACATTTATTATCTCATGTTTTTATGGATCCAGAGTTTTCACATAGATTAGTTGGATCCTCTGCTCAGGTTTCACATGGCTGCAAACAAAGTGGTGGCTGGGGCTTCCCTCCCATCTGAGACTAGCAGTCCTCTTCCAGAGTCATTCAAGTTGGCAGTATTCAGTTTCTTTCAGCTCTAGAATTTATGGTGGTTTCCATCTTCTTCAAGACCAGCGAAAGAAAAATCTCTCTCATGCTTCAAATCTCTTCTTTTCTCTGTTTATAATAGCCAAGACATGGAATCAACTTAAATGTCCATCAATGGGTGACTGGATAAGGAAAATGTGGTATATATACACTATGGAATACTACTCTGCCATAAAAAGGAATGAAATTCTCCCATTTGCAACAACATGGATGAGCTTGGAGAAACTTATGTTGAATGAAATAAGCAAAGCACAGAGGGATAAATACCACATGTCCTCAGTCATAAGTGGAAGCTAAGAGAGAAAGAAGGAAGGAAAGACCACAGTGGTGCATTGGACTTGCAGAGGAAGAGAACATACCTAGGGATACCAAGTGAAGTGGGGGTAATGGGGTTGGGGAGGGAGGTCAGGGATAATTGGATGTGGAACACAGGGTATAATCACAATTTGTGGTAATGAGCATGCTACCAGTATGGATCTGGCCATCACATCTTGGGTACAAGTGGTGACAATCAGCTTTGTAGCTTTGTATCCCATTAATATTCATAAGCAATAAAAACAAACAAAACAAAAAAAACAACAGCAAAAAACTCTTCTCTTTTTAAGGGCTCTTGCCTTCTTAAGTCAGACCCACCCAGATAATCTTCCCTTTAATTAACCCAAGAATAAACTACTTTGGGACCTTAATTGAGTCTTCAAAATTCATTTTTACATGTAACATAACATAATTACAGGAATGAAATCTATTATATGATACTTCCACCCAGGGCAGGTTTGTATACAGTTGTTCGCAGGTATCCACGGGTATTGGTTCCAGGACCTCCTTCAGATACAAAAATCCATGGATGTTCAAGTCCCTTATATATAATGGCATAGTGTTTGCATATAACCTATGCACATCCTCCTCTATTCTTCAAATCATCTCTAGATTACTTGTAATACCTCAACCAATGTAAATTCTATCTAAATAGTTATTATACTGTATTGTTTGAGAAATAATGACAAGAAAAAAAGGCTGTGCTTGTTCAGTACAGATATGCTATGGTCTGAATGTTTGCCCCTCCAAAGGTCATGTGGAAGCTTGATCCCCAATGTGGCAGTGTGGAAAGGTGGGACCTTTAGGAGGTGATGGGATCATGAAGGCCCTTTCCTCATAAATGAATTAATCCATTAATGGGCTATTAAATGAATGGGTTATCATGGGTATGGACTGGTGGCTTTATAAGGAGAGCAAGTGTGCACATTAATACATGCTCTTGTTTAGTTCTTGCTCTTCATGTGACACCCTGCATCACTATGGGACTCTGCAGAGAGTTCCCTTTAAAAAGACCTTCACCTGATGCACCCCTCAACCTTGGACTTCCTAGCCTCCAAACTGTAAGAAATTCTCTTCCTTTATAAATTACCCAGTTGCAAGAATTATGTTATAAGCAACAGAAAACAGACTAATATAAGACACTATTTAAAAAAAAATATTTTCCATCTGTGGTTGCTTGAATTTACTGATGTAGAATCCATGGGTACAGAGGGCTGACTATACAAAGCTATGCACACCAGGGAGTGGGAATCTTAGGAGTAATTTCAGAATTCTGCCTATTACAGCCTTATGAAACATTCCTGCAAAGAGACTGTGGTTGGCTAAATAATGGCCTCCCAGGAGATATTGATGATCCTATCCCTGAAACCTGTGATGTTACAATATACGGAAAAAAAGGATTTTGCAGTTATGATTAAGATAAGGATCTTGAGATAGAGAGATTATCCTGGATTATCTGAGCTGGCCCTAAATGCAGTCACCTGCATCCTTATAAAAGGGAGGTAGATGGATATTGAATAGAGACAGAAGAGAAGGCAATGTAACCACAGAGGCAGAGACAGGAGTGATGCAGTCACAAGCCAAGGAACGCTGACAACCACCATTAGACAGAAGAGGCGAAGAAAGGGTTTTCCTCTAGATGCTCCAGAGGGAGGGTGGCCCTGCCGACACCTTGATTTCAGCCCAGTGAAACTAATTTCAGACTTCTGGCCTCCAGAATTGTGAGAAAATAAATGTTTGTTCCACCACCATGTTTGCAGTATGGTTATAACAGCCACAGGAAACTAATACAGAACTAAGATGAATAGTGTAAGAACAGGCAAACTCCATGAGAAGAGGAGGGCTGTCTACTTTTGCTACTAAACCCAATTCCTTGTCGGCACTGTTACTAATAAAAATGATACAAGCAGATCTGGTAAAGTCAGCAATAAATAAATAGGTAAGTAAATAAATAAATATCAAAAGGATATTTGATAGCTCAGTTGTTAAAGTGAACCTTATCCTAAGTGTATATTGTGCCTTGAGTATTAAAATAGAGCTACCATGCTCAATAAAACTTTTTAAAGTAGTAGTGTTTATTTCACCTTGATCTATTTTTAGGTGTTTATAGTGTAATTAATATAACAACTTTGTGGTACATGGAAATAATCAAATAATTAAATATACATTTCTCTGGGGTACATGCTTTTATTATTATTATTATTATTACTATTATTATTATTATTATTTTTTAACTGTTAGGACTGAGTGACCAAAAATTTTGAAGGCCATATCTATAAAAAATGGAAAGCAATTGGAGGTATGGGGTCATTACTTATCAGGATAAAATTTATATTTTAGAAATAATTACTTTAGAAGTAATATGGAAAGTAGGCTGGTGATAAGAGACTTAAAGCAGGGAGATCAGTTAAGAAGTTGTTGGAGTAGATGACTCACACTAGGTCACTCAGACTGAATTTTGGATGAAGGTAGCAGAGTCATATAGTAAATATAGTTATAATAATAAGCAACATATAGGATCGCCAACTGGGTGGCAATCTCTGTGACTTCTTATTAACACTTATAGTTGGGTTAGGTACTATTTTGATCCCATTTTACAAAATCATTTATTCAACAAATATCATTGAGCATTTACTATAGTTTTAGTACTCTTTTTATGGGCTGAGGAAGAAATTAAGTTGAAGTTCTGGTCAAGGGTCTTTCTGGGGCCACACAACTTATAAATACTGAGTTGGCACCACTTTCAGGTCTGTTTGACACCTACTTTTGAAGGACAGAACAAAAAGCAAAATGTGAAATAATTCAGCACTATCATAACTGCTTAAAATCAGTGATCTATCCATTGCCCAGAGGAAGGTGATATAAGAAAAGAGTGTGTTTTTTTTTTCGGTGTGATCTCAACCTAAGGAAAATGTAGTATATGCAATTATTAAGATTATTCAAGCTAGTAAAAAACATTTTGCTGCACTTGCTAGAGCTCTCCCTGACATTTTGATTTATATTAGCGAGAAGATGGTCCAGTTTAACCTGAATATTCTTGACTTTTCTACAATCCAGAGAACTTAATACCCAATGACCCTGTAATATCAAGACCAGGTTACTTAGCCCTGGATCAATATCACTTTTTACTTTAGTTGGCTGATAGATAAAAATAACCTTAAGCCCTTGTGACTTTTTTGACTACTATATTTGCATTAATTATTTATATAGTGTGGTTCTTCATTATTTTGTTTTCCATTTACTTTACCCCTATTTCTTCCAAGCAACAGACAGTTTTCAGCCCAGGATCTGCTGTGTTGCATGCTTTTTACCTAAAAAAAAAAAAAAAAAAAAAGCCTTAAGAATTAATAACAACAATACAAGGTTCCATTAATTAACTCAACCTTCACCAAATAGCAGTCATAATTTTGCTTTAAATTCACTGCTTTGTTTAAATGTTACTACAATCCTATGGAGTAGGTTCTATTTTACACGTGAGGAAATTGAGACTAAGAGAGGTTATGTGTTGATCTGGGTTTTCAAGAAGCAGTTCCCAAGATGGGATTAAATTTGTAAGAATTTAATGAGAGGAAACAGCTGTGTAGAAGAAAATAGGACGGGAGCTGGAGAAGGCTAGGAGGGAAGCCAGAACACTGTACAAGTCTGGCCCAGAATGAAGGAGCCAGGGAGAGAAGATTAGGTGAAAGCATCCTAGACCACCTGCAGTCTCAGCGAGTTTGGGCAAAATTACAGGGAACTCTCGACCCAAAGTCACTAAGAGTGACCTGACTCTGAGTAATATGTCAGCCTAGTATCTCTGCCACACTCAGACTCTGACTGGATCAGCCCATGGAAGGCATGGCCTCAACTCAAACACAGTAATGGATTGCAAAGCCAGCAGTCACAGCTGTAAATCTGGGAGGTGCATTCTCCTAGCTGCCACAGCTGGTTAAGTTCTGAGGGTGAAATTCAGCCCTGACTCCAGAGGTCTTTCCCTTTACTTATATTTTTTATGACCTTTTCATGTTTTCTTGATTTTTGGTATAAAATACTTTTTTCAACATTTAAAAATCAAAATTAGTAATTCTTAGTAGCTTTTAAAAATATGTTTTGACATTTTTCTTTTTTAGCATTTAGCATTGAGTAAATTATTTTCAATATCTTTAAGATGGTAAAGAAATTAATAATGTAATCCAACATCTATAATGAAGTTTTATGTCATCATAAATTCTGATTCTTAAACACCAAGCACTGGCTCTCATGTAGAAAAACTTTATTGTTTTATACTAGGCTTTGAGTCAATTTGACGAGCTTATACAGGGAATAATATGAATCATGTCTCAAAAACCTGTTCCTTTCTAAACCACATCTGCAAATACTTCTACTGGATTCTACTGGGTTCTTAGAGCTTTCATGGAATATCGGGATGTACTTAGATGTGGGAGATGACTAATTGCTTTCCTCCATGCCCTGGCATGACACATTCGTCAATTCCTCACTGTCCCTTAGCTCGGTCAACTAGGTCGTCTTCTTAAAAGACAGGTGAATCAGTTAGCTGTTACTGTGTACCAAATCACCCCAAAACTCAATGGCTTTAATACCAGTCTTCACTATTCTAGCTTCATGCTTGTGAATTGACTGGGCTTACCTAGGCTGATCCTTAGCTGGACACACTTACATATTTATAGGTCAGCTGGGGTCTCTGCTCTAGGCTTGGGTTGGCTGAGGCGCATAGCTAGACAGCTCCATTAGACACATCCTGCATCCTCCTTTTTCATCTTGGGTCTAGCCCAGGCATGGCTTCTCATGGGGATGGCAGAAGTGCAAGTGTACAAGAGGAAACACACAAGGGCCTTGGAGGCCTGCATCTATAAAGGCACACTGTCACTTCCACCTCATGCTACTGGCCAAAGCAAGTCACACAGTCACACCCTACACACATCAGGAGTTGGGAAACTACACTATATTCCTTTTGTAGAAAAAAGCAATAAAATCACATAGCAAATAATGTGGACTCAGGAAAAATAAAGAGTTGGTGCTATTGATGAAAAATACCACAAATAGGCATCTTACCTCACTATTTCCTTTCATTTATTTGAAATCAATTTGTTAAGTGTTTATTGACAGTTTTGTATAAGACATTTTGTTTAGTAATGGGGGATCAACTTTCATTTTAGTGGACAAAACAGACATGAAAGCATATTATTTTCCTCCTTCTGGTCTGACCACCTCTTCTCCATGAGACTTAAGTATCAGCAGGCCTGTGCTGTAGACTTTTGTTTTTCATCACTCTGCTCTGTCTCCTAGGTGATATCTTCCATTCCCATGGTTTAAAATAAAACAAAAATCAGTGTGTGTGTGTTTGCATGTGTGCATGTGTATGTATCTTTGTAAGAAACATAGTCTTCCAAAGACACACATACATACACACACACATATACACACATTCAAGGCTTCCTTGGCATTCCAGCCTCTTCCTCTACTACTTTCCCCCTTCCCTAGTTTCTCTATGCTCCAGCCTCATTGGCTTTTTTTCTGTTCTTTATAAACTACAAGGACATCCCTGTCTCTGGGCTTTTGTACACTTAGATCCATGAGGTTAGCTCCTCTTACTATGCAAGTTTCAGTTCAACTGTCACGTCCTCAAACAAGCCTACTCTTACCATTCAGATTGAAGAATGTAATCTCGACCCACCATTCACTTTCATATCACTCCTTTTCATCGTCTACACAGGGCTTATCTCTATTGGAAATGATCTTATTTTTGTTGTTTCATGTCTGTCTTCCCCATGAAGAGTGACATTTGCATGGAGCAGGAACTTTGCCTGCCTTGTTCACAGCTGTGTTCCTGATGACTGTCCTGGTAACTGGCACGTGTTAGGCACTCATAGATATTTGGTGAATAATGAACGAATGATTCAGTTTTCTGATGGTGTAGCTCAGACCTTTCTCTTGAGTTCTAGAACATTACATCCTTTCCAATTAGATGTTCTAAAGACACCTCAGTCTCTACATTGACAACCCTGAATTTTTCCCCTTTCTCTCCAAACCTGTCCTTTGTCCAGTGCTCTCTATTGCTACAAATGGTAGAACTTCCATCCAGTGGTCAGGTCAGAAACGTGGTGGTTTCTCTTGACTCCTCCTCATACTTATCCTTCACGTCAAAATTATTAACAAATTCCAGTCTAAAAATATTTATCAGAACCATATGCATTTTTCCACCCCTACTGCCACCATCGCTGTTGCTCTGCAATAGTTTTCTAACAGGTCTCCCTGCTAATCCAGCTCTGCCATTTGTTCACTTCATGATCATGGATATATTTTTTAACTTCAAGTGCCTTGGTTTCCTCACCTCTCAAATTGGATTAACTTCTTAAGGCTATTATCCTAGGTTAAATATTATTCTCCAAAATTTGTGTCCCCTCAGAATGTGACCTTATTTGAAAATAGGGTTTTTCTAGATATAAAAATGAAGTTATACTAGATTAGGGTGGGCCATAATCCAGTGATTGTTGTCCTTATAAGAAGGTTGAAATTTGGACATAGAGACATGGGAAGACAATGTGAGACAGGGGAGAACACCACATGAAGACGGAGGCAGAGATTGGGCTGGTGCATCTATAAGCCAAGGAACACCAAGGGTTGCTGGCAACCCACAGAAGCTGGAAAAAAGCAAGGAAGGATATTCCCTCTCCTCTTTTTGTCAGAGAAAGCTTAACCCTGCCAGCACCTTGATTTCAGACTTAGGCTCCAGAACTGTAAGAAAATAAATTGCTTTTATTTTAAGCCATCCAGTTTGTTGCAACAGCCCTAGGAAACTAATACAGGTGCTGTGGTGATTAAGTAGGACAACATATGTAAAGAATTTACAGTTTTACCTACAGTAAACATGAAATAAAATTTAGTTATTATTTTATTTTCATTATCATTATTAATGCAGATTGAAACTCTTAAAATGCAAATATGACCAGGTCACTTTCTTGTTTGGAACTTTCCAGAGGCTTTTTATTGTCCATAGAATAAAGTTCAAAACCTTCAGATAGCTCAAAATGGCCTGTAACAAAATCTGGCCACACACCCATCTCTGCATACTGAGTTATTCTTCTTTCTTTCTTCTCCAGCTAAACAGTTCTTTCAGATCTTTGCTCTATCCCATCTCCAGGCATTCTAAGTGCTGTCCCCTCTGTCTGAAGCATTCTTTCTTTCCTTTCACAGGTAACTCTCATCCTTTAAGTCTCTGCATAAAGTATTTATTTAAGGGAGCACTTTCTTGTTGAGGAGAGATTCCTCTGTCTTATCTTACCTTCCATAGTCCCTGCCACATCTGTCTTCTGCTACTTTCATCACGTATGTGAACATTCATTTGTATTACCAGTTACACTGTAAGCCCTAAAAGGACTGGCCACGATTGTTCTGTTCTTCGTGTTTAGCCTAGTACCTGTCACGTAGTCAGCACTAGCTTGATAAATATATATTACGTAAATAAATAAGATTATTTAAATGCAATGTAGTAAATACGATAATAAACATACAATTCTGACTTTATGGGAAAACAGATGGATAGGCTAGCATTTCACCTGGGACAAACTAAGAGTCATAGAATTTTATGGGAAGGAAAGCTGCTAAAGTGTATTTATTTCAGCCCCTTCCTGTATTTTGTGAATGAGTAACTGGAAGCCCAGTGAGGCAAAGCATTAAAACAAAACTGAACAGCCATCAACAGCAAAACTAGAACCGTAATTCCTTTTCCTCATCAGAGTCTTTCCATAGCCTTATCCTGGTTCCACTAAAGAGAGATGGAGCCAGAATCTTTAAAAGATAAATGAGTAGGAGGTTCTACGACTGAAGGAATGGACCTGAGGAAAACACTAGACTTGTTTACAGAGAACCAAAATAATGCAGATGGAATGAGGGCATTTTCAAATGATTCCAGGATTGCCAAATAGGATGATTCAAACCTGATAGGAAGTAACTCAAATTCCTTAAGTGCAATGAGAGAATGTGTAACTAAGGGAGGAGAAATCAAATTCCTGAAGTGCAGCAAGTGTGTGATCTGGCTAGGAGAAGAGAAATTCCCTAAATTGAGATATATACCACAGAAGGAACAGAGAGTTCACGAAAGACCTCTTAGCTAGTAATATCCATCCAAGCCAAAATCCTGACTGCCTGCCCCTAGAAGCTCTCACCAGCTCTCTATCTCCTGGTTGCCATCCAAGTTGGTAAGACAACAAGAACTAGGAACAGAAATGCAGCTTAATACAGATAACAGTAGCAGCACTGTGTGTGTGTGTGTCAGCGTGAAGAGGGGGTCTTTAGTCAGATTCCTTTACCCCTTAACTGGACAAATTGTAGCATTAACACTGGGATTAGGTGAACTCTTCTGTCCCTGAATTCTGCCTGTTTTTCTCATATTCTTTGCTGAGTAAAAGCCCAGTCTTCTTATTCTCTCTACTTACACTTCTCAGTAAATAAAACCACATCCAGTCAATCAGCCAATCTGGAAAGCTCACAGCTATCTGACCGTCCTCTTTCAATATTCAATCAGTACCCAAATCTGAACAAAATTCCTAGCCCGATTGAGAACACCCCCCTCACATCTTGGCCTCAGCTAACTTTTACCCTCTGTCCAGACATTTATCTTCATATACCCTATATCTTAAGACTGTTTTCTGAAATATTTGGTCATTTTTTAATATTTTCATGCCTTTGCTTATGTTATTTATTTATATAGGCCAAGGAATAACTTAGTAAATTAATTCTGAATGTTTTGCCAAACTAAAAATTTTGGCTAAAATTATACATTGTTATATAATTTTTATTAATTTTAATATAAATACAAATACATATGGGATACAGTATGTACCATTTATAATTATGAAATCTACAAATAACATAGACATTATTCATTACTCCACTATACTTATATGAAAATTAAGAGTTAGCAATTTATATGCACATTAAATCCACAAAATGCTAATAACTGTTTAAATATTTAACAGTAATTTCTTTGTAGTACTTTTAATAGCAATAGTGAATACAACTAAGATAATTAAATATAGCTCCTGGGAGATGATACATGCCTAAAAATTCACATACGGCCTATTTGGGAAATTTAAGAAGTTACTCTGAGATGTTTAGGTAATACTCATATAAGCAATTTCTTTGAAGAAGTGGTTAGTTAGAGAAATTAGGCAATTCTGTACTTTATCATCATAGACTGATGGTTATTCTTTATTATGTGCTTTTGTAATCTTTTGCTTATAATTCCAGCATAACATTTACTTTGTTTTGCCTTTTATAACATCTGTCAAAATAGGCACGGTTCACTATTAAGACTACAAGTTCCTCAAGAAGAGTGGTACATTTTTTTACATCTGTAGGAAAATAATCATTGTTTAATGAATTTATATGTGGTTTCAGTTCTCTTAGGAAGCAAGCACATTTTAATCCTTAAATCAGTTTTACTGCTTTCTTATCTTTCAAACTCCCCCTAACATACTATCTCCATGGATATTGCAATTTAAGCTTTTTCAACTATTTTCTGGATTATTGCAATAACCTATCAAATGTTGTCTTTGCAGCTAGACGTGCCTGTCTCACAATCTCTCCTCCACACTGCTGCCAGATTGATCTTTCTAAAAGTAAATCTGATCATATCACTCCCTGCTTGCCACTGCTTGATTAGTGAGGACTGTGACAGGAAACCAATGTCGCAGGCAAAGAGGGAATTGAGAAGAGTTAAATGAAGGAACTATTTTCAAAGATGTGAGCAAAATTGAAGGAACGGTAAAGCTCCCAGGACTGTAACAGAAGAAAAACACTACTACAAATCATCTTAAAAGGGAAAACCTTTACTAGCAGCACACAAGAAAGGCATAAATAGAGGAAATGAGACTGTGGTCCTCAGCAGAGCGACACAGCTATTGCCACACTCTATTGATTTAGGTCAGGGAACCTAGAAGAAGAATGTTAGACAGGGAGTCTTGTGCAAGTGATCAATTGAGGGAGTGCTTTTAACAGAATCTGTAAGAGGAGGAGAAGAACAGAAAAGGCAGAGGACAGAGTTAGGCAAGAATGCGATTTCAGGAGAGGTTTAGCCTCAATCTAATCCCATAGGAGGTCTAGAACATAGTGTGTAACCAGAGGTTTCCCACCCAGAGAAAAGAGGGCTAACATGTCATATCCCTGCCTCAGTCAGTCATTGGCTAAAAGCTGACCCCACTGGGAGGCAACAGTTTAACTTCTCAAGCATCTCTGGGTGAGGTAGCTTAAATCAGCTTAGGGCAATCCTACAGAGAAAAATACCAGCTTGAGCAGTGATCATGCAAGACCTGTAGCCACTGGGGGATGGGCCCACCAACCCAACCAAGGGGATCTGGAGAGGTACACAGAGCTTCTGCCAAGTCAACCATTTGCACTTTTTGGGTCTATTTGCTTTTCACAATGAGCTCTTCCCAGCTGGTCTCAGCTTCTTCAGAATTTGGGATGGTCTCAATGTCTGGGAAAACTTGTAAAAGAAGCATTAGTAGGATGAATTACAGCCTTCTCTGTTGCAATTGGTCTCTAGGCTGTAAATGTAAAATCTGTCATCATCTCCTTCACCTACAATTCTAGATTCCTCTAACCCTCAACGAGAACTTCAGATGATCTAGGTGGCTTGACTGGTGAGGTGACTCAGACTCTCATCCCTGAGAAGCTTATTCCCCAGTTGCTATGCCCTTACCAGGCAAGGATTGCTATCCTTGCTAGTTTATAATTAAAGTTGGGCATAGGATTACCAAGAGATATCCTGTAGTTCACCTGAGTACCAAAATATTCTTCTGTGCCCCTATAAAGTAGCAGCAACCCTGTATAGGCCAAAATATCCCAGTGCATATTAAAACATCCCAGTATACACAATACTGGCAGTATGCTAATTTCTTTCTTTGCTTGCTGGTCCATTTAAAGAACTTGAAATCATCAGTATCAGCCACAGCTTTAAGTTTATTGAGACTCTTGCTATGTCCCTGAGTGGAAGCATCCCTGCTTTGGGAAACAGTACCTTAAGACTCAAAGGGTTTTAAGTTGAGGGGATGGGAAACACAAATTCTCCCAGTCGGGCCCTGGAGTAATGGTAAACTAGGGCCACTATTTCCTCCATTTCTTGGTTTCTGAACTCATGGATTCTACCTATTGGGGACCCAGCATCACATATTGGCCCTCAGTTTAAAATAAATGTGCTGCTTCCTTAAGGATAGTGTTCCCATTACAGAGTGTGCTCTCCAAGTCAGTACCGCAGCTGCAGCTTAAAAGGGGCATGCTCTATCAGATGAGCAGCCTACAAATGATTTAATATAACATAGGAGCAGAAGATCCCTTTGCCATGTTCCTACCACCATGCCTCCCTCACCATAAAGGGGTCTCTTGGTCTGAGGTGATATCAGTGGGATCCCATCCAATAGGTCTCTCTGTGAGCCCTTTCATGTGATGCTAACTGAGATTCTTCTGGTAGGAAAGGCAAACACATAATTGCAATATGTGTCACTAGAACTCGATATGAATTGTTGCCTTTGTCAGGATGAGAGAAGTCTTGTTTTGTCAACTTTCCACCAACTGGCTGGCTTCCTCAAAGGATGGTATCATATCAGGGGCCTAGCACAGGCATTTGTTTCTGGGTAGGTTGGACATTTAGCCATGGCATTAGCTACATCAGCTTCAGTGAGAGAAGAACCCATGCTTTTGTGTTTACAGATTGTCTCCTTCTCTGTCTCTATTCATGAGCCCATTTAACTAGCAAAGAGGTTGGCTTGTAATCTACTGGAACAGTCATACTTGGTTGGTTTGTGTCTGACAGCAGATGCTCTCTGACGGGAGTTAACATATAACAGCAAGTTCCTCTTACTTTGTGTCCATCCCCGTATGTCCATCCATATTCTCCTCTGGACCTCCTTGTTCCTAATTTGCCAATTTTGCTCCTTTCATGTCAAATGAGCAATGAGGGAAGCCATCCACCACTGCCCATGCATTAATTTATACCCTTATTTTGAGCTACCTGCCTCTCAACAAAATTGGATGATGAGTAGCACTGACCAGAGCCCTTCCTACTGTTTGTATTTTGCCGTCACTGCTGTCTTTCAGGGCTACCCTGACTGAGACTGTATTGTAATAGCAGTCCATGTTTCACCCACACCAACATACTGAGATGAATCATCCATGGGCCAACCTGGGCTCCAGTAGCAGGTCATCAGGAATTGTCCATAAGGCCCCAAGTGTGAGCTGAGTGAGTAGTGTCTGGTGAGACTGTGCTGGTGACACGAGAGCCTGGGATACTTATTCATCCAGCTTACTTATGCCCTTTGGACCTGCTTAAGGGTGATCCAATATATAACCTTTCCATTTTATAAATAATTGCTGCTGGGGCTGCTCTAGTTTGTGACTTGGTGGGTCTGCCAGGCCCCAGCTCATTATGAACAGCTTTATCTCATGGTTACTTGATGTCCCTTGGTCAGATATTTACTCTCCATGTCCAGTAGCATTCCAGCAGCTGCATTTTGAATGGTGTTTTCTGCTGTAGATGACATGGCCTTGCTCCAGAATCTCAGCAGTGTGCTTTGAAACTCTTTTGTTGGGACTTGCTAAATACTCCACACAACATCTTTATCTCCTAGAGATGATTCTTGGAACCACAAGAGGATCTGCTGGGTCACATAAGCCATGAGGTAGGACAGCTTGTACTATATAGCCTGAATGTGCCCTTTCTTGCTCAGGACCCCTCTGAAACTGGCAGTGTTTCACATCACTGGGTAAATCACTCAGTGTAGTATTCCCAAGTGTGGTATTTGCTGCACTTTGCTTCTTTTTTAATGGTAGGATGCACGAGATGCAATAACTGTGCCCTTCATCTTGAAGGTGATGTCACAGTATGCACCAAACTACTAGACCCCTAAAATTACCACAGATGTGGTAAGCCACTGACTCTTCACATGGCTTATTTCCTAGTCTCTGCAGCACATATGTCTTATCATGGCATCCAGTCTCACCTAGGCTGTGAATTTAGCCTTCTCTGAAGTTCTACTGTTCTCACAATTAAGTCCTGTGCCTGCTCACCAGCTCAGTATGCCCCCCATCTGCAAGTGATAGAAATTTTTTTAAAGACTGCCGAGGAGGATCTCCAAATTTTGCACTTAGTTTTTAATGATTATTTTCTCTCAAGAATGCACAAAAAAAGTATTCACCAATAGCCACTTAAATCCACATTTCTTAATCTTATTATTTTCTCTGTTTTTCTCAAATGCCAAAGACACTGTATCAGCTAATGCACCTCTGTCACCTTAGTGATTGTTCTGGTACAACAACCTAGGACCTATTAATACCCCACTTACTGCTAGGAATGAGGCTTCATTGCCATATAGCTGGGGTATGATTATATAATCCAATTTCAGAATTAAATCATTAGAGTCTGCTTTCTGGCAAGGCCATTTCTGGCAAAAACAATCTTAAATTGGGTTCCCTAGAAGCAGATACCAAGACAAAGAATCTTATGCATGTCATTTACTCAGGGACTGCTCTCAGGATAAACCTTTAAAGGAGCAATGAATGTAGGACAGGGCAAAGAAAGAAGCTAGACAACAATGTGGTTTCAGAAATAATTCATCCACAGCCTGTATCCATGAAGAGCTCTGGAGTGTCAATTGTTTACAGAGGTTGTACCGCCTAGATGCAAGGAGACTGAACTGCTACACCCTTGCATGGGTCAATCACTGGTTACCAGCCACTGCTGAAGTGGAGAGTTGCAAACCTCCCCAGGCATCTCCTGGTGAGATAGCACTTGCTAGCCAAGGGCTCTCCTCATCAGTTGTTAGCAGCCAACAGCTGCAGCACCTGGGGGATGGGTGTACCATTCTAGCAAAGAAGATGTGGTGTGGTTCCAACAGCATCTACCACAACAGCCTCACTCTCCCTGCCCTCTGATTTCCTAAGAGTGTTTCTCTTTGGCCAAAGCCAGAGGGCAAGAGAGACTGAGGATGCAAGTATAATGATTTGCTTCCTGGGGCACAGAGCAGGTTGGAGAAGATTGCAGAATGGATGTAGTGGAGCACACAGAAAACATCCAGTGCTTGTACATAAACTCATTCAGGGTTTCCATGTAAACTATGAGATAAAATCCAGTTGTTAGCATAGTGGGCTCTTCACAGTCTCTATTCCTTGTCTGCCTTGCAGCTTCACATTTCATGGCTCCCAACCTGATATAACACATACTCTGGCCCAAACTTCCCAGACTTCTGTTTCTGAAATACTTTTTTTTTTTTTTTTTTTTGCCTGCTGCTCCCTTCTCCAATCTCAGTACATCCTTCTGCAACTCCACACAACTTCCATTCACTGTACCAAAAACACACACACAGTTTCATCATCAGAACAATCACTCTGTACTCTAGCTCCATATATGTTATTTCTCAAATAGAGTTTGAATTACTTGAGAACAGAGATGGCTTTGTTTTGCATTGTTTTGGCACAGAGTAGCAATGAGTAAATAAATAGAAGAAATAATGAATGATTCATTCATGTCCTCCAATACTCAGTTTTCAGCAACATTTTTTTATTGCCAATTCTGGCCTCTTCTCCCTCCCTCAAATTTTAGGTGCCCCTCAACTCTGTCTCTGTAGTACTCCTTACCCACATTTTTCATAGAACTTACATGGTTCTACTACGATGGTTCAGTCAGGGGCCTTTACCGCCACTGGAATATGCCCCTTTTATCACTGTATTTTTAGTACGTTGCAAATCACAGGTCTTTGAAAAATATGAAGATAAGTAAATGATTGAACGAGTGTAACAGGAGGGGAAGCATATTTTTCTTTATCAGTGTCAGAGAAAGAACTCCAAATTTTAGGGGGATTTTAATGTATGGCATGCTCAATGGGCTGCACAGCATTAGGCAGAATATCATAGATAGATGATAGCTCGAAAGGTAGGTGGATAGATAGATTGAGATAGACAGACAAATAGATCAGATTGGGTAGGTGTGATAAATATAAAGTAGTTTTATGTAATTCATTTTTAATTCCTATAAGGAAAAAATTCAAATTGATTTTATATGTAATTTTATCCCTAGTTTTTGAATAAGGAAACATACACTTAGAGTATTTTAAGGTATTCAACACTGCTAATTTGTTAGTATATTTAGAGTATTATCAGTCCAAAGATTTATAAGAATCTGATTTAGTCTTAGAATTAATACGCATAAAGAGAAAATACATTATTTTAAAACATGTTGATCCGAAAGTTGTGGCTCCTCAGAGTTCTTAACCTAAGGTTTATTTTATTGAAAAAGCTTCTCCTTGCCTAATTTTATGGAGAAAAATCCTTTATCTGATTTTTCAGGATGGCCTTTCATTGAGCTACTGCATAACACATATACATGTCTAAAGCAAAGAACATCTAAGTTGTTTATGAACCTTGTTGGATGCAAAGGTCCCAGTCTGATAGCTTTTGACAAAATTGCAGCTCTTCTAATGTCAATAATTTTTTTTTTCTAAACACCTTACTAAAATAAAGCAGGGAGATGAAAAGTCACTTAAACGTGTTTATGACTAGTAATTAACGTCAATCTAAACCAACTGGAAATACAAGCATTCCCTCAGAATTTCTCCTTCAATTTTGATCCTTAGCAAAGCAAAGTGTGTGCCATCACAGTTTTTCGGCTGAGTTTGAATATTTTTACCCAGTTTCTTACCTCTTTGCCACAATATGTCTTGTAACAAAATAAAAACTTGCTCTGCTTTGTCCGATTGAATGATCTCTTCTTAGTCTTCTAGTACTGTCTTGTTTTATTTTGAAGTAATACAGGGAAATTCTGTACTGCTTTGTGTTATCTTACAATCTTATCTTTTCTGCTACCTTAATTCAAAATGGAAACTTTTAAGAGTTGCAAGGGATCTTAGAAATAATTTTATCTGGTCTCCTTTTATCTACATGAGAAACTGAAATCCAGAGAGATTGCACAAGTGAGTAAGTAAGTAGTTATGGCAGGAACAGAACCCCATTTTCCTGATTAATATTCCCCCTGTCTTCCTTCCTTCATCCCACACTACTACTTAAGGTGCTACTAATGTCTGTTCACTCACTAGGTCATGTGTTTATTCATGTAAGCTCTTGAAATCCAGGCATTTACTGTCTGGTGCATATTAAGTATACGCTATAATCTTATTTTTCTTATAGTTAATTAATTTAAATTATTTTATTAAAAGTAATAAGAATTTTTGTTAAATCAGAAATTTATGAATAATTATCTGTAATATATTTATATAGCTTCTCTCCTTAAGAAAAATCACTGTACTTTATAAAATATTTGCTCAACATGGTAGATAGAATAATAACCCTCCTCTCCAAAGATGTTCATGTTTTAAATCCTCAAACCTGGGAATATGTTATATTACATAGCAAAGGGAGAATTAAGGTTGTAGATGGAATTAAAGTTGCTCATCAATTGCCCTTGAAATGTGGAGATTATCCTGGATTACCTGGGTGGGTGTGATGTTATCACAAGCACCCTTATAAGTGTAAGAGGGAGGCAAAAGAGAGGGAACAAGAGATGTGACTTCATGAAAAGGATTTGGCACAAAGGTGCTGGCTTTGAAGATGGAGGAAGACGGTCATGAGCCAAGGAATGCAGCCAGCCTCTAGAATCTGCAAGGAAAGGAACAGAGCCTCCAGAAAAGGATATAGCCCTGCTGGCATGGTAATTTTATGCGATCTGAAGAGAAACCAGAGTATGGCATGGTAATTTTAGTTCAGCAAGATCCACTTCAGTTTTCTGAAGCACAGAACTGCATAATAATAAATTGGCTATTTTAAGCTACTAAATTTATGTCAATTTGTTATGGTTGCCTTAGAAAACTAATAACTCATTTTTAGAGGGATTAAAATAAAACTTCAAAACATGTGGAACCAACGTATTTGATCAAATCAATTTTAGAATTTTCAAAAAGTAATGCTGTAGCAAGTCAGAAACAAGTCTTTGCTTGTTCTAAGTACTGGAGCTGTGTTTAGGAAACAATGAACTCAGTAAATATTTAATGAAGCTCAGGGGAATGTGGTGGCAGCCACCACGGACATCTAGTCAGTAGAGGAAAACAGTTACCGGAAAGAAGATAACTGCAGCCAAATTCCAACCGGCTTAACCTCTCCAGCGGTAGTAAGAGCTGGCCTAACCAGCCAGCAAAACGCTCCCATCTATTGTCCCTGACCTGTACGTGTGTGGTATCACAGGTCAGAGAAACAATGTTTCAAATTGACTCCTAACTGTAGGACTTTTGCAACTTGTGTTCTTTGCCCTTTTTCTATTTCTCACATTTACTTATTGATTCTGGTTCTACCCAGTTTAACCTCTGCCTTTTGCAGCTTTCATAGAATAAGTAGTCTTTTCTAAGGCTGTATCAGGTGGGAGAAAAAACAGGATGGGAAGAGGGCTGAAAAAACGGCAGATTTTATTTCTAGAGGTTAGCTTTTAATTAGAAGGTAAAATGCATGCCTTTGAAAAATTAGTCTTGGTTACTTTTGATTATTTTTCTAGTGGTTATGAAATCTGAATTATTTATACTTCATCTTATGGTACGAGAAGGCAGTTTCTCCAATTGCAAAATCTCTCATCTCTACCCCTTCTTCATTGTCACCAGTATGTACTGGTTCAGATCATCACATCTTCCTCTTACACCAATCATTATAAGAGCTAAGATTTATTGATCAGTTAACACGTGCTAGGCCCTTTTCTAAACAAATGTATTGTAGGTAATAACCTACTCCCTACCACCACCAGATAGATGATGGTAGTAATACTAGTATTCCTACTTTGCAGATGAAGAAAAGGAGGCATCCAGAGGATAGTAAGTAACTTGTGTAATATCACACAGCTTAGCAACCAGTCAAGCCAAAATTAAAATGCAAGAAATATGGAGAGACAACCCATGGTCCTAGCCATTTTTACCATATCAATGTTCAACAGCTTTATTATGACACATAGCCATGAGCATCAGTTACAGAATGGATCACAATTTATTTGTTACTATTATTACACAATAGTGTAGTTAATTTAATGATGTAAAAGCTAGTTTATTCCTCAGAAGTGACATTTGGCAATGAAATAATACTTCTTCAGTAAACAAAAGAATTGAAGTTTCTACCTCCAAAATCTTAGGCAGAGCACTTAGAATAGTGAGTGTACAGTTAGAATTCAATAAATGTTATGCATTATATTCTCAAATTGGGAAATATTTATAGCTAGTGCACCTGGAATTGCACATAATCTTGCATTCTTCCATGCATATGATAAAGTGTCGGGGCAAAAGGCTGGGATCTCTATCCTACAATATTTCAATAGTCTTTTAATGAGACAACTAACTGGTCTCCAGCATACTAGAAATCTAATCTCACCATATTTTTCAGCTGTTTTTTCTCAGTTTGGACTCTAGTCTTGGCCTCCATCTCTCACCCAGATGATACCAACATCATCATAGCTGGAATTCACTGTACCTCTCCACAAACCCCCTCCCAATCCATTCTTCATTCTTCGAAATAATGTTGTTAGAATGCATATCTTATCAGGTCTTTCTCCTACATAAAACCTTTTAATGTCTTCCTATTGCCCTTGAGGAAAAAAAAAATACAAATAACCTCAGGTTAATGTAATCACCTGCATCAAAATGTTACTTGGAAATAGTCTCTAATACCCATTTTTCCTCATCAGTACTCCCTGTCCCAAGTCTCACTGTTCCTACTAATGTAATACAACAGCGTTGCATCTTATAGACTAAAATCATGCCTAACGTAATTCCCCCTGAAAATCCCTTAGGAAGAAGACTTATTAAAGACTGACATACTGTGTAAGTCCAAAAGGTCCCTCTTCTCCTCCATCTTTGAAATAGTTGAAACTGAGAGAGGGAATCAGAGTTGTGTTTCCTATCCAATGCTTCCCTTAGGGACACATATAATGTTTCTGACCCATGTTGGTGGACAAAAATCACCTGGCATTTTTTAAAATTGTTATTGCTCTTGGCTTAGCATAAATGTTTAAAATCACATAAAGACACACATGATCATCTCCACCCATCTCCGGCAGGTGCATTCTTCTCTCTATCTCCAATGTTCCTGCCTTTGACATCATTCAAGCCCTCTGACCAACCCATTCCTACATTTTTTTCACAGCTTCTTCATTAAACTAACTTCAATCTCTGCCTCCTGCAGGCCAGAAAAAATCTTTCTAAAACAAATCCGCTCAACATCCTGCTTAAAATTCTGTGATCCCTCCTTATTAAATACTACATGATAAAGTCCACACTCCTTAGCATGGCAGGCAAGTCCTGTCCATTCAGCTACTTCCATCTTGCACTACCATGAATACATTGGCACTAAATGCCTACAGGGCCCAGAGAAGTAACATAAATAAAGAAAGAGAAATAGCAAACACTGTGGAGGAACTAGAGCTAGAGCTGCACAGTCTTGCCATCTGTTTTGATTATTCTGGACAAACCAGAATCTAGATTTTTAGGGAAATCTTTCAATTTTTCAAAGTTAACGGCTAATTTAGTTTTTGGAAAATTGCTGGCAGTTCAAACAAAACACACATATTCAGGGTGAATTTGAGATGCAGCTTGTCAGTTTGTAACACTGTGAGTTAAAAATATTTATTTTATTTTACAGATAGGGAAAATGAATCACAGAGAGATCAACTAACTTGTCTAACATCATGTCTAATGCATATCCCAGATTCTTCCTTCTCAAAGACCAAGGTATTAAAAATTGTGATCTTTATCACATTGCTACTTCTTTTTCTTTTGGTCTTTTCTTCCCCACAGAAAACAGGATCTTCTTGAGGGCCAAAACTGTTTTCACTCACCATTGTGTTCCCAGTGCTTCAGATTCTTCATGATAAAGATTAGAGATTCTCCCTCCATCAGTCCATCCATCTGTTCACTCATTCACTTAGTTATTCAACACTCACTGAATACCTGCTATTCACTCTGATAGGACTCTGATTAGAGGGCTTGGGGAGGAGTCAGTTTGTGGACATCACTATACTAGGTGGTTTGGAGAGTCACAAAGAAGGCAGCAGATAAACATTTGCCTCAGGTATAGTACAGTGTACTGCATAAGCTATCTGGCTCAGGAGCCAGATCAGCTGAGTTTGGATGCCAACTCTGCTATGTAATTAGGGATAAACTACTTTACTTACAAGAGCCTTAGTTTCTTCATCTGTAGTGATCGTTACCTAACTTACTGGCTTTTTAATAGTAAGTGAGTTCATGCAAGAAAAACCCTTAGAATCTCAGTGATCGGTAAATATTAGTATAACGGTTAATTTTGTGCGTGCACTTGGGTAGGCTATGGGGTCCACTTGTTTGGTCAACATCAGCCTAGACATGGTTGTAAAAGTATTTTTTACATATGATTAACATTTAAACCAGTAGAATTTGAACAAAGCAGATTACCCTCCATCATGTGGAGGGCTTCATTCAATCAGGAAAAGACAGAGGCTTTCCAAAAAAGAAGTAATTCTCGAGTCTGCAAGATTTCAGACTCAAGCTTGCAAGATCAACTCTTACCTGAGCCTTCAGCCTGCTAGGATGCTCTACGAATTTCACTATTGGTTCTGTTTCTCTGAAGAACTCTGACTAACACAGGTAGTGTTACATTAAGGAGACCAAACATAAAATATTATGGATTTGACCTTGACTCTTGACGGTCAAATAAATTGGGTGGTTCTAGCATCTCTGATGATTAAAAAGAAATCTTTCCCCGAACAACACAATCAACGGGATAAAGAGAACAGTCATTCACCAACTTGCTTCAAAGTAGGCAGACTTTTATGACTAAAATAGTAGATTTTATGGCTGAAATTCTACCCATTTTTCTGAAAAGATAGATCTGCTTGCTAGTCTAGAAGTTGAGAGGAGAGCTCAAGGGGGGAGTTTTATGTCCATATGATAACAAGGCAAATACTTGGTAATAAAAATCTCAAACTAAGGATTTTTTCTTACTCAAGCCTCTGAAGAGCCTCTGTGATCTGCAAGAAAGAGTCACATGGTGTTACATCATTCCCCTTCTACTCCTGGACTGACCCTTGTTAGAAAGAGCCCTTCAGACTTTAGTTCTAGCCACAAAAACTCTACAGGACTTGATGGGCAAACCTATGCAGGGTCTGGAGAGGGAGCCTGAACATATTCTCTAAAGCCCACATCCTTCTCATAGCTGCCTTTTCTATTTCTGAACACAAAATTGTATCTTCCTGCTAGAGAAATTGCACATCTTGTCATCATGATTTAACTGCGACATTAAGTGGGAATGCATTAGAATCAAGGTAAGAAAGGGTCTTTCTGAACAAACATGAGGATCACTTGTAAATAGCAGCATTAGCAAATAAAATGTATCTGATCTGTTTGAAATAATAATAGTTACCATTTCATGTGTGCTTGTTATATATCAACTACTATTCTAAGTAATGCACATGTATTAACATATTCAATGCCCACAACAACACTAGGGTTTGACTCATTTGAAAGAGAAACAAGATTAAGGCACAAGGATGTTGTCCAAATTTTTAACGTTGCTCTCCTAGTAAGTGCCAGAACTAGAATTTAAAAAGTTAGTTTTCAACCACTAACCCTCACTAGCCTCTCACTACTCTCCAAGGAGTTTCAAAGGGCTGTTTACAGAATTTAGGTCAGGCAGCAAAAACGGTTTTTAGTATTAGTAACCTGCATATTCTAATGTTAAAATTCATGTTAAATTTTCACATTTATGTGCTGATCCCTCTCTTAAGCCCTAAATAATTACAAATCAGATTGTTTACTTAGTGATGTGTCCATTCATCCTGCTTTTACTACCTGAGAAGCCCTGAAAAGTCAATATTAGCATGTATTATCAAGAAGTGAAAAATTTACATCCCTAAATCTTTCTTACTTTGATCATTGACCGTTCCTGAGACTCTACCATGCTGTCTCTTGTCTTCTTTGCTTACACTCTTCTTCCATCTCTTTGGATCTTGGCTAAGCCCAAGCATCAGTCACGTATGCACATAGTCAGTAGGCTACTTGCTATTTTCACACATACCTCCCTCCTTGGTGGCAACATCTCTTCACCTTATGATCCTAGATCACCAAGGTATAGAATCTCAGTGGGCTGCAACAGAGATTGAGAAGGGATAGTCACAGAGTGGAACAGCTCACCACTGCCTGGAGCTAGAGACACATGATAAGAATGTCTAAGCCCATCCAAAAAGCCAATTATTCTCAATTGATATGTTTCACACAAAGAAATACTGTAGGATAGTGATTAAAGGCATGGGCTCTAGCATAAAACTCTGTAGCCTGGAATCCCAGAGCTGCCATTTACTAAATATGTCCCTGGGTAAGCAACTTGACCTCTCTATGTCTCTGTCACCTTCACAAAAAGATAGCATATAAAACTCCGAGTTCAGCTCTTGGTGAGAATATATTACCAACATGTGTCACTTATTATTATTTAGAGTCATAAAGCTTTAGACTTGAGTGACCTTTTAAAAGTCAACCCCTAACTTTTATTGATTGGGAAACTGAGGCAGAGAAAGAATTTTTCAAAGGGTACATAGCATATCTTCCTACTCAACAGGCCAGGACGTTTACCACACCATGGCCAGCCTTTCTAAAACCTTCTTAGTTGCAGTACTCTCTTAATTGTTTATGCTTCATATATGAAAGGTCAGTGTTTGTAAGTTGTTTTTCCTTTTGAGTGGATGGATTTATGCTGAGCCATTATCTCACTTGTCCTCTGCTCTGAGGCTAAGGACAGCAAACTAGACAGGATTAAGGATGCCAGAGAAGGGCATGGATCATAGGGAAACAACAGCATTCACCTCAGCCTCACAAACACCACTGTGGGCAGTGAAGTAATCAGCCTCACACAGACCTGGGATTAAAAAAGGGGGGTGTGTATTGACCACAGAATTCATTTCTCCGATTCCCTGCCAAATGCAGGTTGATAGAAACAGGTCTTAATGCAGATTAAAGAGGCCAATGTACAAGTATATTCACTGAACTCAAAGCTTACCTTTTAAAAATAGTTTTAATTCTGCAATGACTAGAACAAAAAAACAGGTAAGATTATATGATTCACATGGTACTGGTCTAGTTCAAGAGCACATTCTGAGTACCTCCTCTGATCTGGGGGCTAAATGATTCAGATGTGATTGATACCTCTTTATGCACACTGACAGGCACCCACAGAACATCCACCTAGACCTAGAAAGTAATACTGACTGCAGGACCAGACTCTGCAGATACAACATGGATATCATCTTGCCCTACAGAGCTTATTTTAGAGCCTTCCTGGGATCTGGGGAAGCCGATAGAAGAAAGACAACACTCACTTGTTTTCATTTTGCTTGCCTGAAATTAAATCTCTTCATTACTAGTCCCCAAATCCCTGTGCAGACCAGTCCTTTAGCCTTAAAATCTTTTCACAGGGTATCTGGAGACAGCCAGGTGGATGTGAGGGTGACAGGGCTTTTGTCATTTCTCTCTTTCTCATAGTGAACGTTTTTACCATTCCTTCCTTGTCACAAACTGGCAGTTCCCACAGTGTATATGGGCGTATCTTGTTCTCTCCTTAATATGTTTATTTCTGCCTCCAAAATTCTTCTGTTTTTACTAAAACCATAGAAGCTTCTCCTCCCATTACACTCACACCACACACAAAAAGCAGTTGGAAAAACATTGTAATTATTCCCAACCACAACACTACTTCTAAGTAACTACAAAGAAGGAAGCTTCAGAGACCCATGGCTCAACTAGACCAACACCTGAGGGGGTGGCATAGCCAGTTACTGCAAAAGCCAGAGCCAGAACCCAGACTTCCTAAATTCCAGCCCAGTCCTTTCTACTGGGGAAAGACTGTTTAGATGCCCTCACCTTTGATGAGTAACATTTGATAATTCATTAATGAAACACCCTTGAGGGGGAGTGGGGACACTGACCATGTCCCTCTGATATGGAATTGTTGCTCTAAGACAAACTGCTGTGGGGCAGAGGTTGGTGTGTGTGCTGCATGTGGGGGGAGGGGGGGGAGGGGTCGGCTACATTTTCATAAGGATAATCATAGACCAAAGGACATACGTACGAGCGGGTCTTCAAAGACTTCATGTGAAGATTTGCATTATCTTTTTTTTTTTTTTTTTTTTTTTTGGCTTTTTGTGACCAGCCGCACCGCGCTCAGCCAGTGAGCGCACCGGCCATCCTTATGTAGGATCCGAACCCGCGGCGGGAGAACTGCTGCGCTCCCAGCGCAGCATGCTCCCGAGTGCGTCACGGGGTTGGCCCTTGCATTATCTTTTAATTCCATTTTTCCATGAACTTGTTGAAGTACCCTCCTACATTTCGGTCAACTTGAGATAAAATGGAAAGCAGATTAGGCTGGGAACCAAGTACCATACAGGATACTCACTTGCTGTGCGATTTTATGAAAACCGTATTTCCTCTCTGGGTCTCAGTTTCCTAATCTACGAAGAGCAGAGATCTCTGAGAGCCTTGCAGAGACGCCTGACAGAAAGACCCTGAAGAGAAGAAAGGGACAGAGGGAGGGGAGAAGGGGGAGGAAGCTGAACCAAGGAGAGAGAAGTGTACGAGGGAGGGGAGGAGGAGCGAGGTGAACAGAAAAGGCTTTTTAATAAATAAAACGAGCTCTCCAGGGCTCCAGTTTTCACCTTTATGGATTTAAAACACTAGAGTGTTTACACATACATAGTAATTTTTGAATAACTGTGAAATGAATCAATGAAAAGCCTGCGAAGCCTGACAAGAGCGAGGAGGGAAATGGGAGGGAGAGAGCACGGACATACTCCTCGGTGTCCCCACATCGCGGGCGGGGACATCCCCCCCGGGGCGCCGCGGTGGCCTGCGCGGACTCGCGCGCTCCCTGTCGCCCTCCCCGTGAGCCGCCCTGAAACCGCCAGGGGGCGCTGCGTGGCCGCCGGGGCTGGGGCCCGGGGCGGAGCTGCTTTAAATTGCGGCGCCGGGCGGGTCGTGTCTCAGTCCTTCAGCCGGGGAGCAGCGGCAGCGTCAAGCGTTCCACTCCAGCGCCGACCCGGACTCGGACCCGGACCCACAGCCTCTCCAGCGGCGACGCGGCCAGCAGGGCTCCCCGCAAGAACTTCCCGGGCGTGGTCCCGCCGCCTTCAGGAGCCCCAGGGGCGCACCTGCAACCTCTCCGCCGTCTGCACCTGCCGCCTCTCAACCAGCGCGGGAGCCCGAGCGAGCCATGGCCAACGCAGGGCTGCAGTTGCTGGGCTTCATCCTGGCCTTCCTAGGCTGGATCGGTTCCATCGTGAGCACTGCCATGCCCCAATGGAAGATTTACTCCTACGCCGGCGACAATATCGTGACTGCACAGGCCATCTACGAGGGGCTGTGGATGTCGTGCGTGTCGCAGAGCACCGGGCAGATCCAGTGCAAAGTCTTCGACTCCTTGCTGAATCTGAGCAGTGAGTGCATCCCAGAACCCACAGCCACTGCCCAGTGGCCCCAGTCCCCCATGGGCTCCGTGGTGGAATGGAGCTCTCGGCTCCTTCTGTCGTGCGACTGCATGGTTACCAGTCTGAAGTTGATCAAATCTTCTGATCATGTGCTCTGTCCTGAGGAAGTGGGGGAATCCAGGAATGGGAAAAGGGAGGCCCAGGCTTAAGCTCTAGTTTCGCCTCTAACTCTCTGGGTGACACTTTCCTCCCCTTCTAGGTGTGGTTCCATTTTAAATTCCGATGAAGGTGGGTGGAGATTGAGAGACTGAAGGCCAAACTTGAACTTGAGCTCTTAAGCCTCTCTGTACATTTTAAGATTCTATGTAAATTGAGTATTGGTAGGGTTTGGACAAGAAAATGGGATGTCTTGAAAAGTTTGGAGCCTGGTAGCTTCTCAAGTGTGCAAGATTAAGATAATTCCAGAGTATTAGATAAGGAAGTTTTGTTGTTGCGTTTTTCTTTTTAAATTTTTACTATGACTTTTCCTAGTAAAAGTCACATTCCTACATGATATGTTCCATCTCAGTGTCTTCTACTCAGGTTTGAGGTTGAATCCTTTGATTCTTTTGATTTTCAAGATCCAGTAAGTGAAGGGAGGTCCCTTCCAAGACTCCTTGAAGAAGCCTCTTGAGATTCCTCCAAAGCTTTAGCTTTCAAGCCTGGGGTCTTCAGAAGAGGCAAATTATATAGTGTTATTTTGGAAAGAGAACATTGGTGGCAGGTGGAAAAAGGATGACAAGAAAGAAAGGTTCTAAATAACCTCCCTAACAGAATAGGAAGGGAAGAGTGAAGGCGCTGGAGGAAAACGCAGCCAGACCGACACAGCCGGGAAGCTGGGGGCTGAGAGAGAGAGTGAGAATCGGGGGACTTCTCCAAGTCTCTGTCCTCCGGGAAGGAATTTCTGTGTGATGGATGTTTGCTTCTCACTTGTCAAGTTGAAAAGGATTATGTAGACAGAGATATTTCTAAGGGTGGTAAGGAGAAGGATAGGATGGCTTCCCCCCTTTTTTAAAATAAAAAGTTTTGAGTGCCTTGTCAAGAAGTCATTAAATTCCCTCACACTTTGGTAATAATGATTCATGGCTGGAGTTTCTTCCTTGAGAAATCCCATTAGTGGCCAGGTACTGTGTGTCTTCTAGCCCTTTAAACAACTTGAAGAAAAGCTTCCTTAGTCTTTGCCTAGATAAACAAGACTACCCACCAGCTGCCCTGTGTGCCGAGATGGTCACTGTCCACACGGCTCCAGTTTACTGCACTTGCTCTGTCCACCTCCGAGTGAGCAATGACTTTTAATAGTGCATGTCAAAAGCCATAGGGTTTAGAGTTATTAAACCTGGTCCGAATCTGTTTAACTCTTTGAACACCTGTGGGATTTGGTTAGTCAATGTGCTTGGTGGTTTTGAGTGTTGTCATTTCAACTTTTCAAGGTTATCATATTAGGATTCCTATATACCAAAACTAATCTGTAAGTTCAGTGATTATGTGTTGTTTGTTTCCGTCCTGAGTTATATTTATGTTTTCAAAGTGAACAATTGGGAAATAATCATTGACTATTCCTATGGTAAGATAAATATGTTTAAGAACACTGTGTCAGGCATTTTAGGCACTATGTTGAGGAATTGGCAGATGAGGAATTGGCAGATGGAGAGGGTTCTAAGGGCAGTTCCGGGGAGGCCTCTTGTCAATGTTATTCCTTTGATCAAAATAGTTCATTTTCACATTTTCAACATCTTTAAGTAGGTTTACTTTTAACTTTCTTAAATGGCCAAATGTAATCAGATTGATCCGTGTTGTAAACACTCAAACAGATCATTCTTACATGTGGTAATATGTTAAAATGTTTTATTTTCATTTATTCCTAATATAGTTATTAAAGTTTTTTAAATTGTGGTAGAACCAATTAATAACTCTGCCCGCCCCCCAACCCCAGACACACACACATACTGTCACACACATTTTGGAGATTTCTTTCCAAACTTCAAATCAGATTCCTCTTTTTGTTTTGGTTAAGGCCATAGTTTATCCAAGGTAGGGCTGAGACCTTTCTCTCAAAACCAATTCCCAGAAGAGGGACCCAGAAGAGGGACCCTTGACTCACAAGCAGTCTCTCCCAACCTGCCAGTGACTCACAGGATGTCCTTGAATGGAGCCCAAGAAACCTGTCTCCATTTCTCTACTTGAGCAGTGGTGCTTAGTAGAGATCTGGGGTGGTGATTCATTACCTGGTTTTGGTATAGTTCTGTGACATCTAGAGATGAGAAGGATTATCTGTCTGTACATAAGTAGTGTTTCTCATAAGAGGTTATCTTTCATAAAGTGCTTTAAGGTTTTGAAAAGCTTGGCTGCAGGTTTTCTGAAATTGTACCTTGCTCTCTTTGCTAGAGAGCCCACTTGGCATCTTGGAGTCCAGATGCAGGGAGTTATCAAGGTTTTGCATTCGACATATTAAAATCCCATGTTCTCCTGCATTAACTAATGTCAGCTGTAAAAAGCACCATGACCTTTACAAAGTATCTAAAGGGATACATGTGCTTACACTGTATACAGTATACACTGTATACAATATAAGAAGTGGGATACACCAGGGCTTCTTTTACATAGTTCTTGTCAAGCGCTTTATAAAAATGTAGCTGAGAAACTCACTGGAGAAACAAATATTACACTGTGCATTGTGGTTTTATAATGGCTGAGACAATTTCCATTCTATCCAAGGTATGTGATGTTTATAGACATTTGATGATTCTTGCAGGTGAAAGCTGGCATATATAAAAGAAAGTGCCAGAATGGCAAAAGTCACAGTTGCAGCAGATTTTTCTTGATTAACGTATACATCTTGCCTTGTTTTGATCAATTCTTGAACTTTCAGAAAGCTAGTACCTATTTTATATGCTTAGCTAATTGCTTCTTCTTGTTTGACTTTAATAGCTAGAGCTATCCAAAGTTTGGGCTGCCCCGGGAGGCTGCACAGTGGGAGGGGTGCAAGCAGAGAATAAGTAAGCATTTTGTAGGAATGTTATAGGGAAGATCCAAGCACCAGACAAATGGGAGGTTAGGCTAGACTCTCTCTCCAAGTCTCATCTAACCCTGAGATTCTGTAATTTGTTTATAAGCTCCTCTAGCCTGTTTAACCTGCTCTGCATGAATCCACATGTGCGTAGGTGTGCTTAATGAGTATTGGTTGTCGGAAGGTTTCCCAGCACTCTCACCATGATGTCAGGCTCAATCAGAGAGAAAAAAAATCACTGACTTGAATAGTCTTTGAAGCATAGACAGAGAGGGGGGCACCCATGTATTTTTCTCCAGACTGCTTTATGCCTGCTAAGCCAAGGGCAGTCAAAGGGCCACTGATGTTCAGACCCATTTCAAGAATTAGTTCTGACTTTTGGAATGATGGAAGTTGAAACAAAAATCCAGGCTTGAGATCAGAAATTCCCAACTCTTACCCTGGCTTTGCACGAGGTAGCCATGTGTGTAATGGTGAGCCACTTGATTTCTCTGGGCTCAAGTAGTTTTCTCACAGATGAAACAGGGCAGAGTGGGAGGAATGGGGAGATGAACGCATAATCCATTCATCCATTCAACAAACATGAGCCAGGCCCTGTACTTGCTTCTAGGGACGCACGTAAGATGATTTCTAAGATTCCCTCCAATGCCAACTTTCATTATTACTAACTTCAGTCACTGAAGCTGAAAAAGGCAAGGGGCATGGCTTAGGTTTCCTTGATTGGAGTGTTGAGTAAGTGTCATGGAGGTAATACAGAAGCACAAACTTAATCAGGAGGCAGTTTCTCTAAGAAACAAACAAAAAGAAAGGTAGCAAAACTTCTCAGGACATTCTGAAAAGTGGTAAGTCCTGCCTCTTCCCAGACCACTTCAATTACTGACTGTGCTTATGTTCTGAGGTCACATCCAGTGGCCACCAGCTAATGCAGCAATAAAATGGAAATGCTAACAATGAGGACTCTTGAGAGACTTTGAACTCCAGTAAAAGTGAAAGATTTAAGAAGTGAAAAAGCCATGGGAGTATAGTTCTGTGACAGTTGGTGATGAGCTCTTTTAATTACAGGAGAGAAGAGAGCAGTTTCGTTCTAGTCACCCAATGATTAGTTCATTCATTCACCTAATATTTATTAAGCAACTGCTTATTCAAAGAGGGAATATGTGAAGGTGGGTATAGAATTGAGATCTACTTTGGTTATGATATATAATACATAAGGTGATAATTTGGTAATATGGCTAGTAAATAGCATAAATAAATATCAGATATTTATGGGAGATTCTGATGCTTGTGTAGCAAGACTTTAAGGCTTTAGAAAAAAAAAAATTCACACTTCTGTCTGTGCTTGTCTTTCTACGCTTATGTTGATTTGACCTAACTGTAGTACATCAGTAACTTCTGAATAATTTCTTGTCTTAGAAGTAGAGATCTTTGTAAGTATTTTTTTTTTTTTTATGTATAATTATACTTTCAGGTTGAAAGTGGTGAGAACTCCTTAGGGGGTCTTTAATCTCAAGATTATCGGTTTAGCTAAATATAATTAAAAGACTGCCTTCTTCGTTTACTGCTGAATAATGATGAGAAACAATAGTGCAACTTTTTGAATGTTTGCTAACCAGATTCTCCACAGACAACTTTAGTCAGCGATCATAATATTGTAGAGGCATCTGCAAATTTAAGAGGCCGGGAAAGGAATACATTTACTCCTAGATTTGATCCCGTCAGGCCAGCTCGTAGTTAATACTACAAGGCTATATACTATGTCTCTCTGGTCCACAATTTTATTTTATAGCTTTCAAACATCACTTTCAACTTCTCTGCCCTGCTGCATGTCATTGGGAGCACATTAGATGCATAATTTTGAAAATAGATCAAATTAAGCAAAAAAGTACAATTTTTTCCTCTCTGCATGAGTTTCTGATTTTTAATGACCTAAATCAAGCCTGGCTTTATGAAGCAAGATTTTAACATTCCCAGGCTCTCTAAAGAGGTGTTTCTCAGTATTATTTCAAAGATTAAGCTAAACACAAGAGTAAGTGTTTTTACATATCTTGTTAAAATGAGTTTTAAAAGATAAAGATGTGTTCTAATTTAAATTAGTTGAACATAGATTGAATAATCCGTGGTGACTTGCCAGGTACTGTGCTTAGTGTTTTGGATGGAAAGATGAATAAATATCTGGCTCTAGTCATCCAGGAGCTCACAATTATATATTTTAGATCTCTAACTTAAAAGGCTTCTATAAGACCCTAATTTGAAAGGATTCATCTAGTTCCAACTTAAAACCGTGCAATTTAGATTTGATCTGCACATAAAACCCTCATGACTTGTAACACAATAGTTGCTTACTTTGACTTGTAATTACAAGTCATCATTATATATGCCTGACTTATGAATTTTCATGCTGTTATGATTCTCAGCCTTTTTTGTTATGTGCATGTGTCTATTATTTCTACATTTCCCCACATATCACTAGAGTTAAAAATTTATCCAAATGTCTCCAGTGAAGCAAGGTGAGATTTTGTGTTTGATGCCAACCTAATATTGCAAAATACAAAGAAATTTTGTGAGTCAATAGATGGCAGGATGTAAACAAAAAATACTGCTTTGCAAAACAACATTCTTACACTACTACATTACCACATTTTAAAATGAAATATGATCCCCTTGCTCTCTGAGGTTTATGTTATTCCTAAGGATTTTTTTCTATTTTCTTCATTATTTTTTATGCATTATACAAATAATACATTATTCCAAAAAAAAAAAAAAAGAAATATTGTAGAGTTACTAGCAAACATAGAATATTTGTCCCCTATCTCTTAGAAACTTTGTAAAAGAAGAGATAAATTAGTTGTGACATAATCAAATGTGGTTATGTGGTTTTCTTGGAGAACTTAAAGGGGAAAAAACTTAGAGATTAAAAATGTGAATATTAGATCATTCCAGGTTGATGCATATAGAGCCCTGGAGTAGTTTACACATGTGTGCTCCTTGCCTGGGAGACCAGTGGTTTTATCTAAGCCTGACTCATGTGAGTGATGCCCAGTAGACTCCTCATGAAGAATACCCTGTGATTCAAGTGCTCAGACCTGCTGGACTAGTGGCCAGCTGTTTTTGCTTGAAGAACAGATCAGTATGATTATTATATAAGCTGGATCCAGTTTGGGGACCTACAACTCAAACACAGTGGAAAACTTGGACAGAGATCAGATAAAGCATGAAAAGTGAATAATAAAGGGTTGGAAGAATATTTATGAGAACATAAAGTGGAGGTGGTTGTGAGATGTAAGAGGCTATGTATATTTGAAGGGCTGTCATAGGAAGAAAGTTTAATTTTGTAATCTATGTGCTGAGAGTAAAAATCATGTCACTTCTTCCTTAAGACCCTCCAGTCAGTTCTGATTACACTTAGAATAAACTCCAAACCCTTTACCCTAGCTTGCAAAGCTCTGCATGATGTATTTGCCTTCTGCTCACCTTACTAAACCTCCCTTTACTTTCCACATCCTACCTCCTACAGTAGGGTGACTAGCTCTCCCAGTTTTCCCAGGATTGAGGGACTTCTCAGGATGCAGGACTTTTAGGTTTAAAACCAGGACAGTCTCAAGCAAACTGAGATGTGTGGTCACCCTGCCATCCGGGCACATGATTATATTTGTTACTTTCACTATCTCCTCTTTCAGCATTTCTTTTTTTTTTTTTTTTTGGTCTTTTTCATGACTGGCACTCAGCCAGTGAGTGCACCAGCCATTCCTATATAGGATCCGAACCCGCGGAGGGAGCGTCGCTGTGCTCCCAGCGCCGCACTCTCCCGAGTGCGCCACGGGCTCGGCCCTCTGTCAGCATTTCTATGCCTGAAATGTTTTCCTTCTGAGTAGAATCTTAGGACCAAATCTGAAATCTGTGTTATGTGTAAGAGTTTAGTTATTTTATTTTATTTTCCTTCTAAGTAATGACTGTCTTTGCAAAAACTGCTGGTAAATTAGAAGGAAGGACACACCTTGAACATGGAGTTCTTGGTACATTCCTAGTCATACCACAGTATGGTTTGTGATTCCAAGGAAAAAGTTTTATTTTAATCTTGTAAGCAGCTTCAGTTCCTGGTAAACCTGTGGTCTATGAAACATGTGCTACCAACCTGGAATCTCGAAATTAGTGTGTAGGTGGGTGTGCATATGTGCCCACACATGCTTATGAGGAGTGGATATATAAGGGGAGATGGGGAGTCTCTCTGTTTTGTTTTTTAATGAAATCAAGTAAGAAGGTATCTTGACTTCCAAAATAATTCTAAAATAATGTAAAAAAATACCTTTGATACTTCTTGGAAAGAAATTAGTATGATTTTATCATAGATTGTCTGATAATGTCAAGGATAAAAAAAAATCAGTAAATTAAAATTCAATGATATTTTAGAATTTTTTAGTTTTCATTATGATTGGTTAACCTAAGTTCACAACCCTGAAGATACCAAGACTGAGCCTAGGTCTAAATTGGATATTGAGATATAAAACCTTTTTATCATCTCAGCCACTTTTGAAGACTATCAAGGAAGGACTCAATTGTTCCAACTCCCTGGATAGAGTTATTATCATTCACATTTTACATAATGAAAACATTGACCCAAAGAATACTAAGTAGATTACTCAAGATGATATAGTTTGTTACAATGTAAATTATACTTATATATTCAAAAATATTTGTCATATATTAACACTGTCAATGAGATAGTGATCTTTACTCTACTGAAGGAGGCAGTAAGTCTAGAATTGAAACAAAATCTTCTAACCAGTGTAGTTTCAGCTAATATTTTTTTGGTCTGTACCTTTATGCCACAATGATGGTGTAAAGCTTTTATTATTTAAGAAATATACTAGCATAATCTCTCACACCTGGCTCTATTTGATCATTACTTAGTACACTAAAGACAATAACAGGAAATTAGAAAATTAATAGAATCCTGAGAAAACTACATTGAAATGTTATATCTATTTTACAGTATAGCAGTGTAAATAGTTATAAAAACAGGTAATGTCTCTGAATATGAATCTACTACTGCGTTCTAAAGGAACATCTCAAAATGTTTTTGCTTTAAGAAGTGGTTTTCATATCCTTTCTCTCCCCATCCCACCACTGGGATACAAATGTTGCTTATCCAGCCATGATCATCTATGAAAAATTCATTTTTTTTTATATTCCAGATTCACCCAGTTTTGAAGCTTGATGATTGGGGTATAAAGCAGGTGACCAATACCAAAAATATATTGTAAACCGTTTTAGTTACAAAAGTTAACATCAAAGATATTACCTATGATTGCTATTTTAGAATTAAAATACTCCATTAATTAGCATTAAATATGTATCAGTTCAGCTAAGCCTATCCAACTAGACCGTTAATTATTTTTCCACTTGATTTTGAATTTAATGTTGAAAACATAAAATGTTAGAGCTGGAGGGCCTCGAATTCATTATCCAGCCCAGGCATTTGTTTTTCTGGAGAAGGTACTGTGTTGGTTACCAGCAGAAACCTCACTAGAAGTGGGGTCTCCTGACTCCTAGTTCACTTTTCTGTCTTCCATAAAACATTGAAATATACTTGGTTTTCTCCCACTCTTCCTTTGTTGATCTAGGCATAATTTTTACATGTTCTAAAATGTTTTCTGCCAGGTACTTTGCAAGCAACCCGCGCCTTGATGGTCATTGGTATCCTGCTGGGACTGATAGCAATCTTTGTGGCCACCATTGGCATGAAGTGTATGAAGTGCATGGAAGATGATGAGGTGCAGAAGATGCGGATGGCTGTCACTGGGGGTGTGATATTTCTTATTGCAGGTAAGAGAGGCCCTGCTCCCCTTTCACCTTACTACCCTGTGTCCCTCATATGATTTGAGGTCTAGTTTTCAGTTTCCTTAGATTATATTGCATTCGTGCAAATATGGGCCTTAAGTCAGGTTGACTTTCATGCTCTCACAAAGGAACCAAATGAAAATTTGAGACCTATGCTCACAGTGAGGTGGTTTCAGGTGCCAAATGGTTTGTTAGAACCAATCTCTGCAGGTGAAGAGAGATTTTGGCTACCTAGCAAACACTGAGGAACAATTTAATGTAATTCAGGAAATGTCTGTGGTGTCTCCAAAGATACTATGTGAAAAAGATGGGGAGAGTGAGAGAAAACAGAAAGAATATGTAAATCGTACAGGTACAGGAGGGGTGAATGGGGTTGGAATTATTGGAGAAAAATGAGGACAACATTCCACATAGGAAAATCTAATTCCAGAATAAACAGGATATACCCGTAGATCAATGTACACAAAAGCCAAACAGAGTGGAGGTGAAACATTGTAATGGTAGAAACTTAGGTCAAATGAGTTAGGAAAGAAAACAGTGTAGAAACGCCTTGAAAAATCCTTGATAAAATAATGAGATTATATTTTTCATGGAAAATAAATATGCATTTGTTACTTTATTTAAGTGTTGATTGATAAATTATGAGTCTTTGGAGAAAATGAGAGCCAGAGGACATGGACCATACTATTTCGAAGCTTTATAATAAGGCTTATTTTAGCTATGATATACCATAAATATATAATGTATCTATAGTTATAAATGTAGATACATTATATTTCTATACATATTATGTATATACTTTATATCTATATGAGAGTTCTTCAAAAAGTTCATGGAAAATAGAATTAAAAGACAATCAAACTTTCTGAAGTACCCTCATATATACTATATGCTACCTGTAAATCTATCTATATGTCTATCTGTATATGCTATCTAGATATATACTACATATACTATCTATATATATCTATATACTATTAACTATATATAATATCTATATATAACTACATATACACTACATGTAGTATATATAGTGGCCTATTGTTATATATACATATACTACATTCTATCTATTGTATAGTAGTTTATTGTTTTTGAAAATAGTACCATTGATATAAACTTACTGCTAGGAAAAACTAGAATTAAACTTCCTTTTCTTTTCTTTTGACAGAAGACTTGTAGGAGCATAACATGTGGGTTTAACATGTGGATTTAAATGATAATGGAGAGAGAGTGTCTGTGGCTTTGCTAAAGTTGTGGTTAGTTAAAATGGCCAGTTGTTTGGTTTATCGAGACACAAATTGGCTCTTGTTTGAAAAGGCATGGGTGGTGTTTTATTCCCAACAATTTAATCTTACATCAAAGGCTGTGAATAAACTTATCACAAAGCACTCCTCTTTTGCTTGCCTCCTTGTAACTCCCATAAGTGACTGCATCACTCCCACTTCAGTTTCAGGGCTTTCCTTGGGAGAGAGGGTCACATGTTCAAGAGCATTGACGTGGTCTATTTGAGCAGCCAAAAGCAATAGTGTTTTCTGTCAAGTATTAGAGGCAAATAGATGGGACCACTTTTTTGGAGGGGAAGGGAGTAGCATAGGAATATTTAATCTGTTTATATTGATGTATTCTTAAAATTACTATAAAAAGAAATTATTTAGTTTGATTGGATAAGGAAAATTGAGATATTTTATACTTATATAAAAATGAGGTATTTTATGTTTTTTATAAATGATGGATTTTGACTAAGTGGTTTCTCTGGTATTACTGAATATAAAATGCTATGGAAAATTGAGATAGTGTCACATAAACTGATCTGATGTAGCACCCTCAGCAATGTCAGGTATTGCCTTGGCTAGTAGGGCAACAGAAATTTGGGTGTTCTCATCCATTCTAAGACAGGTATTGTTCTCCCTGATATCTATCTGCTTGTTTTCCTGTTGATCCTGCAGAAATGTAGATTTTGAGTTTGGGCAAGAAGAACATGGAAAGGCATTCATCTTTCCTTTTGCAAGCAGCTCTATGCTAATAAGGACAATGGTTTTATCAAAAGTAGTTTAGTACACTAATGTATAAAAGCATCTTTGAAGGAGATCTTGAACATGAACCTGCTTAATTGTTTCCAAAAAAGCATTATTTGTGCCAGTGACCTTGAAATATAGTGAATAAGATGTCATGAAGAGCATAAATTTTGCCTAACTCCAACCTGATATTTTTGTGTCTTGACAGAATACTTGAAACAAATCATATCTGAACTTCTAATCTCCCTAATACTAAAATAAAAATGTCAACATTACTGATGAGATTTAACTCTTGTAAAATACATTTAGGTTTAATGGGCTGTATATTTGTACTCAGTGTTCCATACTGATTAATGGACTTTTGTTTTGAATTTCTGTAGGTCTGGCTATTTTAGTTGCCACAGCATGGTATGGCAATAGAATCGTTCAAGAATTCTATGACCCCATGACCCCAGTCAATGCCAGGTAATGCTATTCACACATAAAATAGTTTGTTCTATGAGAAAATACTCTTTTTATGTGCTGTTAAGTCCTGCTTGTACTGTAGTTTCCTAGATTTGCTTTTAAGAATTTTATGGAATTTTACGTCAAACTTGCAAACAATTTAAATGACCTGTGACTCATGTTAAAATGAGTTTCATAATTGTTCTAACAGCCTGTTAGAAAATGACAAAATGCACTTCAAAGTAGGAAAGGTTCAACCTCTATACTTTACAACTGTATGCTGGACCTTTCCCCAAGTATTAATAAAGATGTCAATATATTTGAAATTTTGAAATTTTCTTCTTGAAGTGTATTCTGATGTTTATTTGAAATTACACAGTTTATTATTTATTAAAAAAAATATATAGCCCTATTGCAGGAGTTAACTTTACTCCCAACGGTTCATTTATACATGTAAAGCTATGCTGAGCTTTTTAGTACATTGAGATACCACTTTGAAATTTTATGTTCCGTCACAGCTATAAAATTGACTTTACAAAGGTCATCTTTCTTAATGTTGCAAGTTGTGTAAGTTGAAGAGCCAACTCTTGGTTCTCACTTAACAACACTCTTTGATCAGGAACAAGGCTCTTCGTCTCACTGTCTCCACATCTTTAAAGCCTAATAACTATATTCAGAGTCAGGATATTAAGATGTAATTATTTTCTAAGAGCTAGGATGAATGGATGAAAAATCTCAGTGTTTGGATAGATAAGGTGCACTGCTTTTTGTATCACCCACATGCAGAAGAGCACATACTGCAATGATTATCTTGGAGCTTATCCCATAAGATTTATGATGTAGGGACAGAAACTGCTGGAGGTCAATAGGCTAAAATTTTACCAGGGTGATAATAGCAGTAATGCACATGAAGCATTTTATAAATTGCTAGGCACTATGCATTTGTTATCTACATTATCATACATGATCCTGAAAGCAGTCGGGTGAGGCAGGTGGGACTATCCTGCTTTAAGAAAAGAAGAAACTGAGGTTGAGAGGTGAAGTTACTACCCCAGAATTGCAGCAGTTGACAGTTTGCATCATGATTCAAACCCAGGCCTTGCAAATTCTAGATCCAGCCCTTCTCTACCCTGTTGTCCATAGTCAGTCACAGCTATCTCATCCCAAGAGTGTTGGCTTAATATGTCCACCTGGGTCAGCTTAATCCAAAATGGTTCGTGGCTTGCTCCAAAGTCTTTTCTACAAAACCATAAAATTTGAATGTCAGTTTATATAGTTGCCTAGGATAAACTATTCAAAACCCTGATAATCTCAATCGCACCCTAGCAGTTTCTTTGTAGAATATGATTGCTACTTGTAATGGCATAACTTGTTAAACTTTAGCCTAGGAGCCATGATCCAAACATCACTTCTAAAATATGTAAGCATGCTATACAAGTCTTCTATACATGGAAAAGTCTTTGGAAATATTTGTGTAATTAACCTGGTATCTCAGTCATATTGCCTGATCTACTATGGCAACTTGTCAACAATAGCAATGTAAACATTTATGAACCTTAAAGTACTTTCCCAAGGGCTCGTGGCAGGTTATTTTTAATGAAAAAAAAATAGAATGAGCACGATCTTGATTTTCTTCTTTCATTACATTTGAAAATTTGTCATTGATTTATTGATTCACAGATAGCATTATCTCTTCTTTCTAGGTATGAGTTTGGTCAGGCTCTCTTCACTGGCTGGGCTGCTGCTTCTCTGTGCCTTCTGGGAGGTGGCCTACTTTGCTGTTCCTGTCCCCGAAAAACAACCTCTTACCCAACACCACGGCCCTATCCAAAACCTACACCTTCCAGTGGGAAAGACTACGTGTGATACAGAGGCAGATGGAGAGGATCCTGCTGGAACAAACAGAAAAAGGACATTGAAATACTATCATTGACAATAGGACTTTAGACTTTCAACTATTATAATCTGAACTATGGCATTACCAAAAAAAAAAAAAAAGAAAAGAAACAAACCAAGAAACCCATATTTTTTTAAATACCTATTGCTAGAAATGGCTTAGTTGTATTTTATCTCTTTTCCTCAATACAAGAGGGAAGCCCTTCCATTTGTATTACTGCTTCCCACTGAGTAATCACACTCAAAGGGTGGGGGTACTCCTTAAGTATATATAGATATGTATATATTCATGTTTTTCTATTAAAAACGTAGACAGTAAAATACTCATATTTTCATTATGTTGGCAAGTGCACTTAAAATATCTCTAAAATAGAAAAATATTAAATCCATTTGTATATTTTTCTTCTTTATATATATATACATATAAATAGGTCAAATACCATTTACCTTCCTTCATCAGCTTTAAATGTCTTTGCCATAAGACCTAACCTACTTTTATCAAATCTGTATTCTTCCAGTTCTTCACGTGAGCCTCTTCATATACTTATTTTATTTTTTAAGCATAATCTTATAGTACCTGCTTCTTCGTTAGGTCCTTATTTGTTTTTTATTAGGTTGGTCTCTAAGTCCTGAATATAACACATTTCATCGTCTACATTTGAATTCCTAAAGCCAATAAGAATCTTTGCACATCAGAGTTTTGGGAGCAGATTTTTGCATGGCCAAAATGATATACTCCTGTTGATCTTCCCACACAGTCCCTGTACTCTGACCTATAGCACTCTTGTTTGCTTTGAAAATATTTGTCCCTTTGAGTAGCTGCGTGCTGCTCACCCAGGTGTTGTAACACACTTTTATAGATTGAATTTTTTAAGCAACTCATTCACAGCTGTATTTCTCCTCAAACTACCTTTTTCTTTCTCCCTCTTCAACTATCTGTTTTCCCATATGTGATTATCATACAGTTTACCTCTTCCCAAAGAGGTGTGGTCTGTTTGCCTGAACAAAGTGCTACACTTTCTGGAATAATAATCTGGTGACAAACATTCTCTCTGTAGTTGTAAGCAAGTCACTTAATCTTTCTACCTCTTTTCCCATCTGTGAAATTGAGATAATGATACTTAACCAGTTGGTAGAGGTAGTGTGAGTATTAATTAGTGGATATCATTCTCATTCTTTGAACATGAAATATGCCTAAGTAGTATTTTTATTTGCTGAATGGGCTGTTTAGAAGTCACTGAACAAAACCTACACACACAACTTCACATCTGCCAGTATCTTCCTCTCTCCACTGATTTGTTTCCTTTTCTCCAGCTGTGCCTAGCAGGTTGTTGGTGCTCTTTCACATTTTAACAACTGCTCTTACTTTTAAAGTCTGTACAAAATGCTACTTCACTTGAGCTAGATGGTATAATGGCAAGGGTGTTGGCTTTGATGTCTGGAGACCTGCATTTGAGTCCTGGTGCTATCGATTACTGTCTGAGTTTGGGCAAGGCACTTGGCTGCCCTAGATTTATTGCTTCATCTGTAAAAAGGGGTGTGTATTTCCTGACCTGCCTACCTCGCTGGGATGTTGTGGGGATCCAGTGAGATGGAATACTTGTAAATGAGGTTCTGTAAGGTGAAAAGTGCTCTACTAGGGGAAAGAATTATGGAATTTAAGTGTGTAGTTTTGGGGGTTACTTTTTAAGCAACTGAAAAGAGAAATTTTAAGAAATGGGTTTCTTGCCTTAATCAGTCTCTCAAGTGATGAGACATTAAAGTGGAATTCAACTCACTTAATGAAAGGAATTCTAATAAGTCTTAGTTTCTTCAGTCAGTATGGCCTGATGCTTTCTGTGGCAAAGCAGATGTAAGGGGGGAAACAAAAGCCTAAGAATTAGCAAAACCAACAGTATGGGATTTATTTTTTTTAATTATAATAATCTTGTAAGGGTATAAGAGGTACTGTCTGTTAAGGGATGCCCTCAGAGCTCTTGCTTTTACAGGCAGCCAAGACCACAAGGATAGTTAGTTTGGGAATGGTACCTCATGGTGAAACCACATATGAAATTATCCAAAGGACTGTGCTGTATGAGGATTTGGGCCTAGTAAACTTGAGTGTGTTTTCCAGATCTGGAAGTCTATGCTTCTAGAAGTTATGATTCAACGAGAATTTTGCCACATACATAGATTCTAATGATGTAAGAGTAAAAGTATGTGGATACCTGTTGTTCTACAAAAGAAATCTATAATCCAAAATGAGCAACAGAATTTGTTACCCCAGAACTTATCTAATTTTGATAGTTTTATACTCTGCTACCACATCTAGAAACAGACTAACAGATATTTTGGGGTTTTGTAATGGGAATTTGTATAAAGCATTATTCTTTTTCAAAAAAATTGTTTTTTAATAAAACAAAAAACAACCTTGGCATGTTTTCTAATTATTTATTTGAAGATTGCCATGCCTAGAAGAGGAGGTGGCTTAGGATAGGACCTGACTCATTATGTGTTCCTGGGAAAGAGCTGCGATGCCTCTGGGCCATCTATCAAGTATTTGAGCAGCTCCACCCACTAGAATGCCCCATTTTTCTCAACCCAAGCTCCTGGTATGCCAGAAGACATTACTTAATTTTCCTCATTTATGAAAAGGTGACGTACAACAATGACTGACTAAATGATAAGTTATGAAGGTATTTTGTCAACTGTAAAGCACGATGCAAGCTTAAGTGGCTGCGTTCCTCACAAAGGTGGAAGAGTGAAAAACACCAGGCTAGAAATCCGTTGTTTTTCTTATGATTATGATCAAAACTACCTCTTAGGAAAGCAAGTGATGAAACTCATTTACTCATTATCTTAAAGTACCAATAATTGATAAAACCTTACATGTGTGGCCTCTCCCTGAGCAATTTTCATATTAATGAGACCAGGCTTGTAAGCAAAGGATTGCACCTCTGATGTGGAATTTCAGATATTAGCATGGTGGGTGAGAGACCAACATCATTGCCAGTCAATTGGATTTGAATTCCCCTTAAATTAAGCAGCTGTGTCAGAATTTCCACTCTGTTTCTTTGGAATTTAAATCTCTGAGGGTGGAGCTCAGGCCCAAGAAGTTTTAGAGAAAATAAAATTCCTTGGTGCTCCTGAGAAGAACTGAAAGAAAACCTGGATTGTAAATCATACCAAGTAGACATCCACTTCTGTGTGAGCTAGTCCTTATCTGAATGCTGTTCTGCAAACCAATCACTTTCCCTCCCCCTTAATTAGTACTTTCACGGTATACCAAGGTCAAAGGAAAACTCTAACTTCCCATATTTTTTAGCTTGTGGTTAATCCTAGTGTGATCTGGTTGTGGATTTTTCCTTCTTCTATTTGCATGTGGCTCAGGTGTTAGACTTCCGCATTATCTTCCTCTCCCACCCTACACATACCTATTTATATCCAGCCTACCCTAATTTAGTTGGCACCATGGAAACTCTGAAAAAAGTCATTGCAGGTTCTAGGGTTATGTGAGGGCAGCTTGTTGAATCCTAAAAACAGGCAGTCAGAGACTGTCCCAATGCTGAACATCTGCATGCCTCATGGCATTTCTCATACTAAGCTTCTACTGACAGGTTTTTTCAAATATGGCTGATATTGGCATTTGGAAACTGGATATGAATTCACTAAGCGAATATTTACTGAACACTAACCATAGACCCAGCCCCATTAAATGCAGACAGGCTATAGGAGCTATGAAATTAATAAGACACTATCCTGGGCCCAAGGAGTATGAAGAATGTTAACTGGGAAGTGAAGTAAACTTGAAATCTAGTACTGGTTCTGCCCTTTTTCATCCATGTGAATTATGGAGATCTCTATTCACTGATTCTTCATTTGTAAAATAAAGGGATCAGACACAATCGTTTTTATCTACAACAGCATGTTAGAATCACATGGCAGTTTTTGTAAACTTCCTGATTCCAGGGCCCTATTCCAAATGAGGGAAGTCAGAACCTCTGAGAGTCCCAGAAGATTCCAAACCACCAGACTTTGTCATTTCTCAGGACCAATCCTGCCCCAAACATTTTCTGAGTAAACACACATCCAGGCACTTAATAGATTACATTGCTGTGTGTACACCTTTTCTCTAATGTAACTGTTTTATTTTCTGGTTTTTCGGTTTGAGTTTTTTGTTTGTTTGTGTTTAGTGGGGAAAGGGAAGAGTTAAAGAAGGTGGTCTTCAGAAGCTTTTGTCATATTTCTGTGGTAAGTAATCTCCTTTTTTGTCATTCTCTATTATTTTTAATTTACCTACCAAGAATGGCCATTAATATAAAGCAAACTCTGTTTTAAGAAGCAGCTCTCTGTTTAACAAGCAATGTGAACTTTGAGAGGATAAGTGATTATATATAAACTGGAGCCTGAGTTATTTTTCTTTTTTAAATAAAAATTTTGGGAAAGTCCTTAGTTTAACCTTAACCTTGCTTCACTTATTTTTAATTGAATAGCATTTTTTAAATTTTAGTTTACTTATTTCATCATTTCTGTGATTTATTACTTCAATCCACCTTCCCCTCTTCAAAAAAAAAAAAAAAAAAGTAAACACGGACACACTCACACAAACCAATTATGAAAAGCTAAAGTTTGAAAACAAGATGAGTATTTCTTAACTGAGTTGACCTGGACTAAAGCACATTGGTATCCCAAAGCGGCTCTTTTGTTTTTATTTTTAATCATTTTTGTCAATTAAATTTTCTGTTTCCATTAATGCTGTGCTTTCCCCAACTTTCTACTGCTGCTGCCTGACTCTATAAGAAATCCAACAGCCTACAAGTGATTTGAGTCAAGCAGACATCTGGTTCAAGGGTAAGGGGTAGCAGAGAATATTTCCTGGAAGATATGAGTGGAATATAAGAAAGACATATAAGCTCCGATACAGCAAGGGATTTTCTTTATTTCTGATGATGATTTTTTCTCACAATATTTATTTTTCCTGATAATAAATTAAACTCAATAATGAAGAAAGTACAAAAATTTAGAAAACTAGAAATAATTATTTTAAAGACTATGATAGTTATATTACCCAAAAGCAAAACTTAATAATTTGATGTGATCTCTAACATTTTTTTCTTTCCCAAAGATTAGCTTTGGGGCTTATTCTTGTTTGATTTTTACATAGTATGATGTAAAAATAATTTTGATTTCTGCTTTAGTTTCCATTCAAATATGTGATAATATACTGTCACCATGCAGACTTCCTATTTTTAAGAATCTAACATTTGTCAGGTATTTTCTGCCACAATGGAAATGAAGCTGCTGAGTTGTGCAACATAGCAGCTATGAATAAAAGACAAAATCCACTTTCCTCCAGGAAGTTACATTCTAGATAGGGAAATACAGACAATAAACGAAATAAATATGATAAACTTATAGTATATAAAATGGTGATAAGCCAGATGTATAAAAACTAAGGTAGGCAAGGAATATTTGGAAGATTGGAGGAGGGTAACAATTTAAAATAATCTGGTAATGGAAGTCCGCAATGAGAAGGCGACGTGTAAGAAATAATGGAGATGAAGAAGCTAATTAAGTGGTCATTTGGTGGGAAAGAACATTCCAGAAATAGGAGGCACAAATGCCCTAAGGTGGAGTCACGTATAAAATGTTCAAGAAAGAGCAAAGAGGCCAGTGTTGCTGGAATGGATTAAGCAAGGAAGATGGTAATACAAGATTTGTTTTTGTCTGCCTCATTAGTTATGTGGCCTTGACCAACTTATTAATATCTCTCATCCTCAGTAATAATAATATGTGTCCAACTTAACTCACAGGGTTTTAGTGGAAGTCAAATGACGTAATCGAAGTGAATGTCCTTTGTAAACCAAAAACAATGCACAAATGTAAGGAATTATGGTTCTTAGGTATCATTTTTAAGTGAAATGAGAACCTTTATCTTGACAATTTCAAGCACACAGTTGGTTAGATAGAGTCCCTTCCTCCATTTCAGATATCATTTTGCCACAGTGTCTTCTAGAATAACACATAGACTCAGCATTTAGAGTCCCATGTTATAGAATTAAGAAGCCAGGTATCATAATACATCATATACACAAGCACATTTTCCGATATGACTTTTAAAAAAAAGGATAAAACAGAAAAAGAAGATACAATAAAAATAATCTCTAGAGACAGCCATTTTACTATTTTACTTCTTCATGAGATGTTGGAAGCAAAGCAATTTTACTAAAATGTTATCAGAGAAAACTACTAGCTCTTCAATTCAACATTTACTCAGCGCTTACTATGTGCCAAATCCTGATCTAAACAGAATTGGTATAGAGAGATGAGTAAGACATACTCTGTGCCTCATGTTCACCTTGTTGCAAAAGCCTGGAGTGGCACCGCTCTCACAGTTGTCTGTATGAACGATGTCCCCTAGAGGCTGTGCAGTGTATAACTCAGAAGACCATACAGGGGACCGCAATAACAGAAATTCTGTGAAAGATATAAATATAAATCAAATAGGATACAAAGCAGATGTGTCAGAAAAAACTTGAATGACCATGAGTAATCAAGGAAAAACAAAAACAATAATTTTACATTCTTCAGTCTGGCAGAAATCTTAAAATCTAAAAATAGCAAGGAGTGGTTAGGATATGAAGAAGTGTGTCATCCTCATTTAAAAGTGTAAATTGATAATCACAACAGAGAGCAAATTTCAAAACACCTAGTAAAATTGAAAATGTCCTTTCATTGTGATCCAGCAGCATTAACTCGAAATATATGTACTTGAGAAACTAATGCATGTGCGTGTTGGAATGGTGTTGTCATGGAGGTGAAAAAATTGATGTTAAGTGTTCAAGGGATTCCAGAGGCATGGAGCAATTAATAGCCTCAGAATGTCTATTAGATATCTGATATCTGATAGACAGGAAAGCATTGAGGGATTTTCAAGAATCTGCCAGTTAAATAAAAGAAAGGCATTCCACCTGCAGAGGTGTGGGGTTCACAGCAGGGCAGTGAATGAAACCTGTAAGTTATGGTAAGTGACTCAGTATACTTTAAGCAAAGGTGGAAGAGAAATATAACAGGGAAGAGACAAATGCAAAGATTCAAATTTCAGATCAAGGAGTTTGGGTATCTGCTTTGCTTTCTACAAAGACTAAAACAACTTGTCTGAGAATAATGAGAAGATGTGACAATTGCAATCCCTGTTTGTCTACTATGTGGGCTTTTGTTATTGGAAAAAAAATTGAGTTCGTAAATCAAATGATTCAAATATAAAGAGGCTTTTTACTCAGAAAGACTATAGTCAATAATAGAAATGAGTCTCTTGACAAATAGTAATTATTTATTGTGTTAGATAAATGCATGTTGAAAAATAGAAGAGACTATTAAAAGACATAGTGATGAGCTAGATTTTAAAATACAGTAAAATCCCCCTTAGAAAAATCACCAGACTCTTCTAAATATTATTTTTAGTTACTTCCTTCCTAAGTAAGCTTAATGACGCATTGCATTGTGGCATCTGAGCATCAAACCTTTTTCACAGGCCTTCAAAAATTACCTTTTCTTTGAAGGCTGAAATTCTTTCCAAATAAAGAATAGAGCAATTAAAGAGTATAACTCAGGCCAAACTCTGAGGCTTATAGTAGATAAGATCTGCACTACAAATAAAGGTACTAACCTTTAAGTATCTTTTTTATGGATTTCACACTTGTGTATTCACACTGCTTCCTCTAACATAGTATTTAGAATAAAGTCTAACCATCATGTCAGCATATTATCTACTACTAAACAATTTTATGTTTAGAGAAACTATAAGTCAGAGGGAGAAACTGCTATTCTGTGCCCTTGATCTTCCACAATCCTTCCTTAAAAATGGTGCATTTAATTGTAATAAGGATTGCAGAGAAAAGGTAAATATTGATATATCCCAAAGCTCAAAATTGTGCTGTGGAGAAGACAGGTTGAAAGGGTGCTAACTTTGACAGGCATCTCTCTAGGGTACACTGGACCCACAAATAAGGGAGTAGGCGGCTATACGTGGAACATTCAGAAGAGGATGCAAAGAGAAACTGGTGTTTGACCTACATCTTAGAAGACTTGAAGATGTAGGGATGGATACAAGAAAGAAACTTCCAGGCAGAAGAAGCAGTTTGAGAACATGAGACTCTTCCTGTATTATGGTTCTTGGTCTTCCTCTCGAAAGACAATATTTAATACATCAGCAAACCCTGTGAACTCTACCTTCAAAATTTGTCCTGAATCTGATCATTTGTCTCCACTTGCTCCTGGGGACTATGCCACAATCATCTGCCACCTAGACCAGTGAGATAATCTCCTAACTGATCCCTCTACCTCCAATCTTGTGTCCTACCATCTATTTTCCATGTAGTGGCAAGAGTGATTCTTTGAAGACGTAAGTTAAATAATTCTCTTGTCACTCTACCATTCACAACCCCAAAGGATTTAAACTCACTTAAAATCTGACACTAGCTGCTTTCCCATGCTTATACCTTATCACTTCCTCCTAGTTCATCCTGCTTCAGCCACTCTGGTGTCCTTGATATCTCTGCGACACAACAAGCCAGCTTCTTGAACTTACTGCTTTCCTCCCAGCACTACTCTTGGACCAGAAGACTCTCAAATATCACTGTATCAGAAAAGACTTGTCTCATCACCCTACATGAAATAGCTCTTCATCGCTCTCTATTTTCTTTCCTGCTTTACTTTTCTTTCTAATGTGACAAGAACGACAGAACAATATGTTTTTATTTATGTGCCAGTATATTGCCAAACCATTTCACCAGAATAACTTATAAAGGCAAGGACTTTATATGTTTATGTATTTTTTTTATGTTTGTTCATCATTGTATCACGGACTCTAGAACAATGCCTATCACATAGTAGAGCTCAAATAATCATTAGGAAGTAACTTATTAAACTAATGAATAGTGATGACTTTAAGGCAGAACATGTGACTCCATTCCATACCTTTTATTACAACTATAAGGGGAGAAAACTCACTTTCTCTAGAAGTTGCTAACTGAAAAGAAAAAAAAAAAAAAAGCCTAGAGCCAAAAACCAAAATAAATCCAACTCTATGAAGAAATCAGAGCCACGAGATAGAGAGGAGCAGAGCCTGACAACATGATCTGACCCCTTTATCCAGCCATACCTAAAGGTAGTTGTAACCCTGGGATTTTCAGTTATGTGCACATATACATCTCATATGTCCTTAATTCCTTTTACTTGCATTTTTCTCATTTTCTTATAATCACAAACTTCTCCTACACAGACAGGTAAATCAAGACCTGGAAAAAGGAAGTGTTTTGCGCGATCTCACAAAATTAACGATGGAGCCAAGACCTAAGCTTGGATCTTCTGAATTCAAGCGCTGATCTTTTTCCACACTATCGCTTAGTTGGCTGCACCAGTCTATTCAAACTCTCTCGTGATCTCAAGTTGTACATTTACAAAACAGCTTAGTATTCCAGCCAGGAATCCTAGGAAATTAAGTAGATTGAGATGAAGTTCCCTGTACTATTTAATCTTTTAAAATCTAAACTGCTACCTCACTGTGGGGGTATCTAGCTCAGGAAAAAAAAAAAAAATCCTTCAAAAAAAATATCAGGGTTAATCCTCTGAGTCTAACTTAAGCTACAGGTTTGTTAGGGAAAGAAAAATTGCTTTTATAAAGATGTGTTTTTCCTCTGAAACTTGTAACATTCATGCTTTTTTATCTGGGTTTATTGCAGGACATAACTCTTTAAATCCCTGCAGCCTGATGAACATAACCTCATCATTGTTTCCATGTACTACTGTGAGCCTGACAATCCTACAGGCTCGTCTTGAGACTATTAGAGAATTATGAGACAGTGTCTTGCTCAGTACCTGGCACATAGTAGGCAGCTGATACCTTATATTCTTTAAATATGAAAATAATGTGTCTTGTCTATTGTACTGTAAAAGTTTGTAAGGAAGTTTTCTTCATTTTTAAAATTTTCAAGCTCTGAGATAATCCCTCTATTGGATTTCCACGTTTTCAATATGTTCTATATTAGAAGTTGATTAAAATAAAGCTAGAAAATACTGCAGTCTCCATGTTGTATTTTGAGTTTAGTAGAGAAGAGAAAACATAAAATTTTGTGATAGACTTTATGTTTTAATCCTCATACTTATTACTTTCTTACTGAGTTTTTACAAAATTTTCAAAAACTCTACTTAATTCGATTTTAATAAGCACTGTGGTCTATATTTTTATTAAACTATTTAATACAGTCGAAAAGATGTAAGTAAAGCCTGAATCTGTCAGAACCAATGACTTGGTTCTTGGGACAAGATTAGGGTAAAAAATGTTGTTCTTCACATGAAATTGTTCTTAAATTAAGAGATTAAAAAATAATGTTTATTGAGTATATCAATCATTTATATGAAAATTATATTTTTAAACTCTTAAAGCTTATTTAGTTAACTGTTTAGACAGGGTGTGTTGAAACTTGTTTTATTATTAATGGCTTTTTAAACTCTATTTTTTAAAAAAAGTAAGTTAAAATCATGCATTATCCAGAAAATTAATAAATTAAATTAATTTACATTCCATATTGAAATTTTGTTACACACTCATTATCTTTGACTGTTAATATATTGTCCTTCTATAGCAATCAGCATTTCATTCAGTCAAAATTATGAATTAATTGCCCAGAGCAATTAACTATGTATGGTGTGCTCGAGCACTTATCTAACACTTGCAACTTAAATTATTTATCTTTTTAATTGAACTGAGTGCTCCCTCTGACATAGTCATAAGGCCAGCACTTTGCTGTCTTAAGATGATGAGACATGACTGAGATTTTAAGTAGTTTACAAATGAATGCTTTCAGTTGAAAACACCTGCCCTAGCTGAAAAATGCCCCCGACCAGGGTAAATTCTAATAGAAAGCAATCCCCAGAATAAACAGCCTCCTTTAGTTTCTCCTTCCTGATTTTCTGTCAGTTTCTCTCAAGTAAAACTCATCTAAAAGCATCCCAAATTTAAAAATCCAGTCTCAATTTGTTCCCTAAACTCCATACCTGACATACAGCTACTCACTTAATATCTCTGCTGGGAATGTCTAATAGGAACCTCCAACCAGGAATAAGCAAAGACAAAGTATTCATACCATCTCTCCCTCTCTTGTCCCCACCCTCCACTCCCTGAAAAATATCAAACAAAACAACAGCCTGAGGTCCATCTCTTCTCAGTTTAACTGTATCTCTGTTTCTTTAGTCTCTGGGCCAAAGTCTTGGCAATATTCTTGACTACATTCTTTCTCTTATACACTACGACCAATCCACTATCAAATCCTGTTAGCTATATTTTAGAATTTATCTCAAATCTGATCACTTCTCACCACATTAGTCTAATCCCCATGGTCTTTCATTTAGACGCTTGATATTTTATTGGACCTTTTCATTGGTCTCTAAGCTCTAATCCTTGTCCCCTCATGTTCTTATTTCCAGACAGCAGCATGATTATCTTAAAACTCAGTTTATCTTGTGTCACTCTTCTGCTCAAAACTATTGAAGCCTTTTGCACTCAGAATAGAATTCAAATTCAATACTTTGGACCATGGTCTACAATGTCCTGTGTATTATATGGCCCTTTATCTCCTCTCTAATTTTACCTCCTTTCATTTGCTTATTTTTCACCAACTACATTGATCTCCTTTTTCTTTCCCAGATACCAAATGCATATTCCAGTGGCAGGCCATTTACATTTGCTGTACTTTCTGCCTAAACAGCTCTTCCCCCAGATATCAACATGATACAGGCCCTTATTGCACTCAGCTTTATGCTCAAATGTCACCTTATCCAAGAAGGTGACTGCCACGTATAAAATAGCACATAACCCAGCCCCTCATCACTCTCTAACATCTTACCTGTTTTTTATTCATAATTCTTACCACCAACTGACACATATTTACTGGTTTATGTGCACATTTTTCATATTTCCTTAGGAATTTGAAATTTTTTTTCTGTTTTGTTCACTGCTTTATCTCCAGTTTCTAGAACTGTGCCTAGCCCAAAGCAGGCATTTAATAAATAAACAAGCATTTAATTTTTCCTCTTTTCCTTTAACACTTGTGGTATGATTTTTTTTTCACAGATCCCGGATAAACAAGAACTGTAACAATTATTTAATTTTCCCACATCCTCTGTATAAGACAGAAGTAGTGTTACTCCTCTGTTTGAAGATACTCATTGCTGAGGAGGTGGAATAGTAGGCATAAAAGGCAAAAAGGCAAAATAATTGTAGGGATGAACTGATGTAAGGAGGGCAACTTCTGGAAATGAAAACAGTAAGGAGTAAAAGAGTAGGGTTTGGGGGGGTTTTGTTTTGTGCTCAAAATTCTCTTCTACCTGGAGCTGAAAGAGATCCTGGAGGTCAAATGGTACAATTTAGATTAAGTTTAATTCTTTTTTCAATATCGTAGACGAATGGTTGTTCCTTCTACCTCTAAAGACAAGAAATTCACTGAAATGCAGGGCCACAGAGACCCTGTCAAACCTTTTCCCAAGTAAGCTCTGACCTTTGAAGAATCTTTGGGAATATCACAAGGTTTTATCACTAGAGGATTTTTCCTGTCAAGTCCTCAAAGAATCACCTTTCAGATCCTCTGTCAGTCTGATACTAAGCAAGTGTAAAAACTATCACAGCTTTTAAAGTTCAACATCAAGCCCTGCTCTCTCTGCCCAGTCTCAGGGCCCCACAGCAAGATCGTCAGTCTTTCTGTAACCTTCACTCAGCTCACAGATCCCAGCAAAGAGACACCTGTGTCTGAGAACCTCTTTTGTCATGAATTTATAACAGGGCTAGATTATTTTGTCATAAAAGACTTTTTTGTCATGACCTCATACTAGGGATAGATTATGTGACAGGCTTGTCAGCGCCAATGAATAGTAATGGCAGTTACAGTTCTAAAAATGGGAAGCCACCAACTTTGACATAAGCAATCTCAACCCTTTCTTTACCAGTTCTAGAATTCACACTGATGCTTGAATAGCCTCATGATTAAGTTCTCTTCCACTTACTACCTGTGTGACCTTAGTGGGGTCATTAATCCTCTCTAAGCCTCAATTTCCTCAGCTTTAATTGGTAATAGTAATAAGCACCTTATTATTTCCATGATTAGTTTTGAATTATTTATCTTACTGATCATTCAAATTGAATTTTTAGAAAACATTTTAAACATATTGTTCTGATAAATATAATCAGATGCTTGAATACATTCCACTTAACAAATAATAACATAAACAGATAAAACATTTGATTCAGTTACATAGACAATTTGATAGTATCAATTTGCATTACTCTTTTTTGGTGTTATTTTCAACATATACCCTCCGTGGTAACACTGGGTCTCTCAGATACAATGAGATAGGATTTGCTGGACAACTGAAATGGTCTTGTCAATGTGATAAAGGAAATCATAAAATTAAAAAGTATTTTCAGGGACAGCTGCATAATCAACCCAATTCAGTGGTTTTCAAAATTTGATGCTCAGTCCTGGGGACTCTGAGACTTGTTTACAGATTTTGTGAAGTCAAAACTATTTTCACAGTAATACTCATGTTAGTACAGATGAGTGCAAAAGCACTTGCAGGTGAAACTGCTGGCATCTAAACGGGGATCAATGAAGTGGCTCCAACTTATGTTCACAGTCATCTTCACCCACATCAGTGTCATTCACTCATTAAAGAATGCCATTCATGAAGCCGTAAAAACTATTAATTTTATAAAATGTTAACCCTTGACTACAAGCAGCATAAGGCACTTTTGCTGCATACTGAAATATGGACAGCTTTCTCAAGGAAAAGCACTTGCATGAGTGTTTGAATTACAAACTGAACCAGCTGCTTTTTAAATGGAAGACCATATTTACTTGAAAGAATGATTGAAAGATAAACTATGGTTATTCAAACCTGGATATTAGGTAAACCTTTTCTTGAAAATAAAGTAAGGCTGCTGCTTCGACGAAAACAAAGTGGTAAAATTAGGATTTTCAAATGAAAATGTGTATCTGTACACAGTTTGGAATCCATATGCACCATCATGAGCTTGATAGCTACCCAATACTTAAGACTTTTCTGGTGAGATTGAATGAAATGTACTATCATTTAGAAGGTCTGCATAAATTTAGTGAACTAATATTTTACATATGACCAATGCATCTTGTTACAAAATCATGTGCTGGTAAAATATCCATTCAAAGTGTAAGATAAGCTAAAGGATTTTATCCAAAGTGTAAGATAAGCTTAAAGGATATACTTATCAATAAAATATTTCAATAGCCATAATTCGTATGCACAATTGTGAATCATAATTCACAATTCATATTTCAATTAATCTTTAGGAAGCTACTATTTGTCAAGTTATTGATATAGTATAAAAGAATAATATCCACGATAATCTATTATACACTTTTTTTCTTAAAAAATGAAATGTAGCTGATAAACTACATTTCTGGGTGAGGATGGATTTTTTTTTATATACTCAAAACAATATATTGCAACAGATTGAATTTACAAGCATCTATGAGAATCTAGCTGTCTTCTATTAAAGAGATTTGCATATTAAAAAACAATGCTAGTCCTCTCATAAATTACTTTTTATTTTGTGAAATACAATTTTTCAAAAATAGAATTATGTTATTTATGTTAACGTGCAAGGAGTTCAATATTGTTGCTTTTGAATATATTAATAAATATTTCAATTTTTTTCAGTTGTTTTAAAAATACAGTAGATATTGGTAGATCTTTAGGGTCCCTTTTAAGATTACAAGGGGATTGTGAAGCAAAAAAGTTTGAGAACAGCTGCCTAATTAATTGAAGACTGAGGAGAAAGCTCTTCTCACACGTATGCAGATCTTCTGTCCAAGGAGAAGTCCATGGCTTTTCTATGCAACTCATATCTTTCTACAGTGTGAAGGTGAAGGAATATAGAACAATTTAAGGACATCAGGATCTCAAAGACATATTAACACTCCTATGTTTATTGCTGCACTATTCATGATAGCCAAAATGTGAAAGCAACCACTCACTGACAGATGAATGACTAAAGTAAATGTGGCGTGTACATACAATGGAATATTATTCAGTCTTAAAAAAGAAAAAATTCTGCCATGCATTACAACATGGATGAGATTTGAGGACATTAAGCAAAGTGAAATAAGCCAGCCACACAAAGACAAATACTGCATTACATTTACCTATTGAAGGACATCTGAATCATTTCCAGCGTTTGACTATTAATAATAAAGCTGCTATAAACATACATGTACATAGATTTTTATTTCTTTGGGGAAAATGCCAGGAGTGCAATTTGTGGGCCATATTATAGTTGCATGGTTACATTTTTAAGAAGCTGCCAAGCTGTTCTCCAGAGTGGCTGTACCATTGTGTATTCTCACCCGCAATGCATGAATGGTTCAGTTTCTCTCATCATCACCAGCATTTGATGTTGTTATTATTTTTTATTTGAGCCATTCTGATAAGTGTGTAGGGATATCCCACTGTGTTTTGATTGCATTTCTATAATGGCTAGTGATTTTGAACATATTTCCATATGCTTATTTGACATTTATATCTTCTTCAGTGAAATATCTTCATGTCTTTTGCACATTTTCTAACTAAATGTTGCGGTTTTTTTACTACTGAGTTTTGAGAGTTTTTTAATATATTCTACATACTAGTCCTTTGTCAGATTTGTGGTTTGCAAGTAGTTTTTCTCATCTTGTAGCTCGTGTTTTGATTCTTTTAACAGGGTCTTTCTCAGAGTAAAAGTTACTAATTTTGATAAAGTTCAATTTACATTTTTTTCTTTTATTAGCTGTGCTTTTGGTATTAAGCCTAAGAACATTTTCCCTAGCCCTAGACCCCAAATAATTTTCTCCTATGCTTTCTTCTAAAAGTTTTATACTTTCATATTTTACATTTAAGTTAGTGATTTGTTCTGAGTTACTTTTGTATGAGGTGTGAGACTTGTGTCGAAGATGATTTGTTTACTTACCGATGTTCAGTTGCTCCAGCACCACTGAATTACTTTTGCTACCTTGTCAAAAATCACTTGGGTATATTTGTGTGGATCTGTATCTATTCCATTGACCTATGAATCTATCCCACCACCAGTGCTTCAGTATCTTGAGCACTATTGCTCTATATTAATTCTCAAAATTAAGTAGATTGATTCCATTTTTTTAAAAAATTGTTTTAGCTAATTTAGTTTTTTTGTCTTTCTATATACATTTTAGAATAATCTTGGCCAAATCTATAAAAAAAAAAAATTGCTAGGATTTTAAAAGAAATTATTTAAAAACTGTATATCCATTTGTGGAAAATGGACATCTTTACTATTGAGTCTTCCAATCCATTAATATTTATTTCGATCTTCTTTCACTTCTTTCATCAGTATTGGGTGGTTTTCATCCTACAAGTTCTATACATATTTAGTTAGATTTATACCACAGTATTTCACTTTATTCCAAGTGATTTTAAAAAGTATTATATTTTTAATTTTGGTATTCATGTGTTCATTGCAAGAATATAGAAATAAAATTGATTTTTCTATTTTTCTTATATATTACAATTTTTATGAATTTATTCACTTATAGTTCTGGAAAAGTTTTGTAAATTCCTTGGGATTTTCTATGTAGACAACATGTCATTTGCAAACAGAAACACTTGTATTACTTCTTTCTGATCTGTATGCAGCCCTCTATCCCTCCCCACTTTTCTTGTTTGTTGCCATTAACTAGAACTTTCATCACTATATTAAAAAGAAGTGGTGAGAATAAATATCCTAATTTTCCTAATTTTAGGAGGAAATCATTTAGTCATTTTCCATTAAGTATAACGTTAGCTGTAGGTTTTTTATAGATGCTATTTGAGAGTTTTTATCATAAATAAGTGTTGAATTTTGTCAAATGCTTTTTCTGCATCAATTGACATAATCATGTGATGTTTCTTCTTTAGCCTGTTAAAATGGTGGATTAAATTGCTGAATTTTCAAATATTAAACCAGCTTCCATCACTGTAATAAATTCCACTTGGTCATAATGTATAATTCTTTTTATATATTGCTAAATTCTATTTGTTAATCTATTGTTAAGGATTTTTGTGTCTATATTCATGAGAGATATCAATCTGAAATTTTCTTTTTTGTACCTTGTCTGATTTTGGTATCAGAGTAATGTTAGCTTCATAAAATAAATTGGGGCATGTTTTTTTTTTTTTTCTTTCAATTTTTTGAAAGATATTGTGTAAAATTGGTGGTAATTCTTTAAAAATTCAGTAGAATTCATTGGTGAATCCATTTGGTCCTGCGGATTTTGCTTTTGTGAGTTTTTAACTTATGAATTAAATTTTCTTAATGTTATGGAGCTATTCAAATTATTCATTTCCTGGTGAGTTATAGTACTTTGTACATTGTATCTAGATTGTCAAATTTAGTTGCGGTGGCGTTGTTCCTAGAATTTTCTTACTTTCCTTTTGATATCTAAAGTGTCAGTAGTGATATTCCATGTATCATTCTTAATGTTGGTAATTTGTGTCTTTTCTCTTGGTTTGTCAGTCTTGCTAGAGGCTAAACTTTACGGAACTTTTTAAAGAACCATTTTTTTGCTTTATTGAATTTTTTTGTTACTGATTTCTCGTGGCCAGACAACACACTGTATGATTTAATTTTTCTACATTTATTGAGGATTGTTTTACGGCCTACGATATAATCTATCTTGATATATGTTCAGTAAGTACTTGAAAATAATGTGTATTGTGCTGTTATTGGGCAAAATGATCTAGCCATCCTGTTTGCTGATGGCTGTGGTATAATTAAAAAATATATCTGGCCTTCGTTCCCATTTTCTGGCACAGAGCTCCAAAAACCTTTAGAATTTTCTAAATGATAGGAGTGTCTTTATTGTGCTAATGAGGATATTTTTGTTGGGCCCTTAGATAGCTTCTTAATGGAGGCTGATTATCAAAATTACCAGCTCATGATTAGAGGGTTAGAACTTTAGGGTAGCCTCTCTCCAGGGAAGGGGAGAAGAGCTGGATATGGAGTTCAATCATGTGACCAATGATTTAATCAATCATGTCTACATAATTAAACCTCAATAAGAACTCTGGACACCAAAGTCTGGTGTAACTACCTGGTTGGTGAACACATTGAGGCACGAGGAGGTTTGCTTTGCCATTACTTCAATGGGAGAGAGCATGGGAGATCTGCACCCAGGACCCTTGCCCATGAGTCTCTTCCATTGGCCGTTCCTGAATTGTATTCTTTATAATAAAACTCTAATAGTAAGTACAGTGCTTTCTTTGAGTCATCCTAGTAAATTATCCAACCCGAGGAGGTCATGGGAATACCCAAATTTATAGCCAGTTGGTTGGATGCGGGGGTGGCCTCAAGACTTACATCTGGCACCTGAAATAAGGGCAAGCATGTGGAGAATTTTGCCCTTAAACTTGTGGAGTCTCATACTAACTCCTGGTAGTGTCAGAGATAAATTGAATTGACCCCAGTGGTGTCAGAGAATTTGTGTCAGAGCAACGGCATTGTTAAGTTTTTCCATATTCTTGCTGAATTTCTCTCTAATTCTTCTATCATTATTGAGAAAAAAATGTTGAATTTCCAACTATAACTGGAGATTTGTGTTTGTTTTATTTTTTCATCCACTAACTTAAATTTCACATATTTTGCAGCTCTCTTGTTTGGTGCAAACACATTTAGGATTGCTATGCCTTCTTGTTGGATAAAATCTTGTATCATAATGCCAGGTTCTCTTTGTTTCTGGTATTCTTTGCTCTGAAGTCTACATTATCTGCTATTAATGTAGCCATTCCTACTTTCTTTTGACTCTTTTTTACCTTCAAGTTGCCTATATCCTTATATTTGAAGTGAGATTCTTGTAGACAGCATACCATTGGGTCATGCTGTTTGATCTGTTTAAGCAATTTGTCTCTTTAAAAATTGAGATATAATTCATATAGCACAAAATTCATCCTTTATAAGTGTGCACTTCAGTGCTTTTAGAATATGGACAAGATTGTGCAACTATCATCACTAAATAATTCCATGACATTTTCATCACCCCATTAGCAGTCACTCCTTTTATTCCCTTTTCCCAGTCCCTGGCAACCACTATTTTCTGTCTCTCTGGATTTGTCTATTCTGAATGTTCATGTAAATGGTATCATACAAAATGTGGCCTTTGTGTCTGGCTTTTTTTACTTACCATGCTATTTTCAATGTTTACTCACAATGGAGCATGTATCATAAATTCATTTCTTTTCATGGTTAAATAATATTTCATTTATGGATATACCACATTTTGTTTATTCATTTACCAGTTGACGGACGTTTGGGTTGTTTCCACTTTTTTGGCTTTTTTGGGGAATGAAGGTGGCAATCATACCCTCGTTCACCCAAATCTGAACAAATTAAGTAATATCCCTGTCCTCTAGTAGAACTCAAAGTATCAGACTCACGATGTAAAGCTCGATTAGAAAATACCTAATTAAAAACATCTTGAGCTCAAAAGAATATCCTATTCCTGCCCCCATGGAATTGATTTATGTACCCAGTCATAGTCAGTGGAGTTGAAAAGTGTCATGAGTCCTCTTCAGGGGCAAAGCTGTCCCAAAGGGCTTACCCATTGGAGGATGCTGGAGCAACAGCAAAGAAATGCCTGCAGCCTGAGCCCTCACCAGGCTCCCCAAAGAGAAAAGGCCTGTACATGCACAATGACCTCTTCCCCCAAACTCACCAATCAAACAAGTCACTGCTCCTCCTATGGGTAGGAATGAGTAAGGAAAATGGAGAGGAGGTAGTCTTTTTTCAGACAAAATTCAAAAAGAGTTGATGCAGAAATGTAAGACAACAGAAAAATAGCAACTCATCTTTCAGTGTCTCTTCACATACAGATACATTTTTTATTGCTATAACCAGAATATATCCTCAATTTAGCGTTTTGTTTTTCTCATTCAATCCTTATTATATTAACATTTTCTATGGTGCTACTTAGTCTCCATAATTATTATTTTATTACCTAGGAAGTAGTACATTAGGTACAAGAGGCATATCTTACTTTAATATTTTCTTATAATTGTACATTTTAATTATTTCCTATTTTCAATTTGATAACAATCTTCTTGAATGTAGCCCTTTTTCTTCTTTTAAATTTCTTTGGTACATTTCCATAAATGAGATTACTGAATATTTTTATAGCACTTCATGCATATTGCCCAATTGCCATCCAAAAGATGATACCCAATGACTGCGTACACAATAATAGAAACAGTATTGTAGTATTGTAGTAGTGTAACTTTGTTTTGTTAATTTCATCATTTAAAATTTTTCTATTTTTTTTAACTTCTCAATATACATTGTAGTTGATTTTCATGTCCCTTTACCCGTTCCTCTTTCCCCCCTCTATCTCTCCCTTCCTTCCCACTACATCATATCTGTTCACTTGTCTTAACAAGTTCAAGGATGAAATTTCATATATTTAAATTTAACATTAACATTTCATTTCTCCAAAAAGGTGACCTTGTTTCTCTCTGGAATACATGTATTTCTTAGGAGAGTTTTTGGCAATTTGTAAACTTGTGAACCAATAAGTTATCTTTATTCAGAAAGACAATTTTGTACCCTCCCCTTCAGAATTCTGAATTTTCACTTATTAATGCAGTCATCAAGTAGCTGATGCACACAATGCAAGGTGATAGTCTACTTTGTACAACCCATAGAGCTAAGAGTCTAATAAGACACCTAACACCTGTAATGACCATGTGTCCAGCACTCTCAGTGAAATTAAGTTGGTTTTGTTCTGATGCTTTTCCAGGGGTCAAGATACCACTCAGTCATCCATGATTACAACTTATTTGTGGGCACGAAAAGCCACTCTTCAACACAAATTAAACAGAAGTTTAATTACTACTGCACACGCCAGACTTTGATTTAACACTAGAAGTTAGAGGGCTCCAAATGTGAAAATAATTATTTTTAAAGATAGTAGGCATTTTAAGCTCCCTTCCTTCCCTTCTGCCATTCCTCTTTTCTTGTTGACTAGCTGGCCAAATCTCCAGAACAGACCACTTCTTTTGGTAGTTTATGAAGTTAAATGGAGTTGAGGACCCAAGGTCAAGGTTATAGAACTTTCTAATGAGAAAGAAGTGTGCAATACTCTCAATATGCTCAGGAACCCCACCACTCCCTTCCTCTGCTCCTGCCTCACTGTCCAAAAAACTCTTTCAATTTTGGGACCTGCTTCTTGCTTGTTTAGCTGCCAACATCCCTGATTGAACCCTGAAAGTAGATATCAAGTATTTAAGTCAAGGGCATGGTTCTATCTGTAAATCTTTCAATTGTCCTCAATGTGGCTCTGTTGTTTCTGTATATGAAGAATAAAAGTTGAATGTTAATATCTCCACAAAATCAAAGATCTCAATCTTGACAGTTTGGTCTACTTGCCCTTTATACATTTTCTATCAAGACATTTGCATCCTGTTCTAGTTTCCCACCTCTGGTAAGTCACCTAATTTTTTTCTGGCTATTTTTAAATTACTTCTTCTGTAGAACATTTGATTATTTTCTAAATCCCGGCACAGGATGTATCTCCTAGAATTATCTTCTTGGTCTTCAAAAATTGTGTGCTGGTTGGGATGGCATTTTGCTGCTTTTCTGACACAACCTACTTGTTTAACATCTCTTTTGTTTGTCTCAAACTCTTCATTCTAGTTTGATAATATCCACATAACATGATCTTTTCAAATCCTGTAGCCTATATAGATATATATTAACTTTTTCTGATTCATAAAATAGATTTTTTCCCGATAAATTTAGATGGAGGTTTTTAGTATATGTGAAATATCAATATGTACTAGGAAGGTGAATTTGCTGGGAATTCAGTGTCTTTAGAGCTAATAAATTGTGTTACTGAAATTAAAAGTGAAAAGATACTGGTGTAACTGTGTTGAAGTGTGCCCTATATTTCTTTGTAGTCCTTTCAGGATGTAGCACAAAGCCATGGATGTAATGGGCACTTAATGCCTTTTTATTGAGCCATAGGGGTATTTTATCATTATATAGTTGGGTTATTATTAATAAAATTGCTTTAGCTATCTTTTGTTCACATTGTTACTAAAGTTAAAAATATTTTATAAAATATTATTAGTGGAAGTATCTTCTGTGCCCTGAGGACTTACCAGGCAAAAGTTGCTGAGGACACACCTGGTGACTACTGGGCTCTCTTTCCACTGCACTTCACTCCCTTAAATGCAGTCTCAGCTGCATGGGACAAGTCTGTAGCCACATGTGTTAGGCTCATAAATCACTCTAAACCACAGCTTAGTCTCCACCTTTCTTCTGACGCCTTTAATTTAATACCTTATTTTTGGACTACTGACCTGACTCTGTAGAAATTCTCCAAGTACTTTTCAAGTACTTAACACACACACACACACACACACACACCTGGCATTTATTATCTTATCTGTTTGGTATGGTATTCTTCCCATTTCTCTAGTGAGTTGGTTTTTGTAACCAGTAAAACAACACTGCTTTTCAACCTAAAGAATTATCTGGGAGATGTATTATTCTGTAAATCCTCTGTTCCTTGGTTACATAACTTGCTGTTCTCTCCTGTACCTCCTGGTGACAATAGCCAGTGTTGCCACAGCAGCAGCCAATCTCCCTCTTTCTCTGCTGCATGAGGTCTAGCCAATTGCTGGCTACCTTTCCTGCTTGCTAGAAATTGGAAGAGCAATTTGATTAAACATTCAGAGATTATTTTTGAGTGGCAGCCTTATAGTTCTGCAGAAACCACAGAACTAACCCAATCAGAGAAAATGCTTGGAGTTGTTCATAACACTTCCTTTTTGCTTAATTCAGAATCGAATCTGTCACCAAGTCTTGCTGATTTTTTTTCTCCTAAATGTATCTCAAATCATCTACTTCTTTCCATTTTCTCTACCACTACCTTAGTCTAAGCCACTGAACTATTTCAATACCTCCAAATATGCACACTCCCTTGTCCCCATCCACCCCTGCTCTCTCTGCCAGTCCTGGGCCTGTTAGCCTTCAGATTAGTTTCTCACTCTCCCCATGTGCTGCTTTACATTGCAGGCAAGTTAACTCTTGCAGGCTGTGATAACCCAGTTAAGTGTCAGTTGGCGTCCTGCTGGTTCTGCCAGTGGGAGACAGCAGCAGGAGATTGGAGGATAGCAGGAAAGAGGAAACGGGCTATTTCCACCTTCCCTCCCTGCCCTGGGCAGCACATCTTCTGTGATGCAGCTCCCACCTTTTATGTAGCTCCCACCAGCATCTGTTAGTAGACTCTGGACCCTGGGCACTGGTTTACCACCTCCTTCCTTCATCCCTCACTGCGGCCCCCAGCCTCAGTGTGTAAGGGACCTCCAGCTGTTGCTCACTCTGGGTTATCTCACTGCCACCAGTGGACTTTTAATCCACTTCATCAACTAGATAACTAATTCACTGAATTAAGTTTAATTCCCTGAATTAAATACTCAGTCTTTTCTGTATTCTTTGTTGTAACCTGACAATTTATTCTCTACTCTGATTATTTTCCTACACAGGAACCAGAGGGATATTTTCAAAATAGAAATCTGATCAAATATCCTCATCTTTCAAACATTCGATGCCCTTCCATTTCTCTTAGGATAGAGACAAATATCCCTAACATTGTTCTGCATCGCCTGGTTCCCACTTCTCTCTCCAGTGTCACATGCTTCCACGATTCCTCTTTCTTGTTACTTTAGCTTCACTGGCTTTCTCTTAGCTCCTTGAATGTGTCATACATACTCCTGCAAAAAAGTGTTTGCAGATGCTGTTCTCTCTGTTTAAAACCTCTTCTCTTTGTACTTACTTAACTCATATTTTTTCCTTCGGATTTCAGCTCCATCGTTACTGCCAAAGGAGACCTTTCCCTCTATTATATGCTTGCAAAATATCTTACATCTCTTTTCAGAGTATCTATGAAAGCTCTAATGTTATATTTATTTGTATGATTTTGGATGAATTTCTGTCTACCCCACTATACCTAAACGCTATGAGGGCAGAAAATTTGTTTTTCTAATTATTGAGTCCATAGTGCTTAGCACAGTCCCCGAGACAGTGGCATCCTGCCAGCTATATGACTGAATGAATGACTGAGTAAGTAGTGAAAAAAGGAAGGGGGAAAGAAGGAAGGAGACAGTAGAGGAAGACAAGAAGGAAGGAAGGAAACAAAAATGAAGGGAAGGAAGAAAGCCAGTCACAGAGGTTATACCTTTTATATTTATGAATTCATTTTTCAAAACCAGATGTGGTTATGGCATCTCACTGTCCAACCAGCAGCCCTGAGAATCTCTCTTGGCTGCACCCTGCAGATCTTGGGTGGGGCTTTCTCATTCCTGTATAGTTGTGTTAAAAATGGCAGATGTTGTGAGAGATGCTAACATTGCCAAGCTACTTGTGACCTCAGAACCAGTGCTATCTAATGCTGAGCCTTCTTCCAATTATAACAAGTGCCATTTTAGCTATACAGAAATGCATTTTGGTTTTAGTTAAAGATAAAATTATTATTTTGTCAAACACATACAGACAGGTGTGACTTGACTAGGTCAGATTCTAAGGATAAGGTAGAAGTATCCAGACAGGAGATGGAAGGGCAGGAGGCTCAGGAGATTCTGTCGTTGGGTGTGGAGGCTGAGGAGCACAAACACACACTCCTGGTTCTTGGCCTCACTTCATAGTTAATGCCTGGAACACAGTTAATGCCTAGGCATAATTAATGAGTGTGCATCAGGTCCTAATTCATAAGTACTGCAGACTAAATATTTGTGTCCCACCCCAAATTCATATGTTGATACCTAATCCTCATTGTGAGAGTATTTGAAAGTGGAGCCTTTAGAAATTGATTAGGCCATGAGTGCAGAGCCCTTGTGAATGGGATGGGTGCCCTTATAAAAGATACCCCAGAAGCTCCTTGCCACCACATGAGGTTATGGCAAGGAGACAACCATCTATGGACCAGAAAATTGGTGCTCACCAGACACCAAATCTACCAGGGTTTTATCTTGGACTTCCTAAACACTAAAACTGTGAGAAATTAATTTCTGTTTTTACAAGCCACCCTGTTTATGGTATTTTGTTATGGCAGCCTGAATGGACTAAGACACTTGGCAACCTGATTTTTAACTTAGACATCCAGACCAAACCTAGCATCCTGCAGAACTCCTCTGCTGGTATCATCTTGTTAGTTGTATAGGTAGCAACAACAGGTTTTCACTACAGACTTTTCACTACATTTCTAAGCCAAACGGACCCTTTCCAGACTGGAAGTGTCAGGAAGATAAATAAGACAACTATAACCAAGGAACTTTAGGGTCCAGCACTGCTCTCCTACTTTTCAAGACCAGGACTAACTCCAACGATACAAAATAACAAAGCCATTATTGTGCATGAGTTGATGAGTATTCTTTGCAAGAGCTAAAATTATAAGCCTACCACAGAAACTGAATAGGGATACTGTTTAGAAGGAAAAACCAACAATAACATACCAAAAAAAGGTGATCATAAATTATTTACTCCCCACATAGACCACTAATGATTGTTTACCATGTGAATTTTCTTTGGCTGTCTAAGTCTTTCTTTTGGAATATGATGATTATTGGAAGCATCTGTATTCAGCTAGACGGACTACATATGGATGGATGCAGCAATACACAATGGTGTTAAGATGAAAGTCTCCAGTGACGAGGGTCTTTTTTGTTCTGTTGTTTGTGCAATTACTGAGCAAAGTGTATCAGTATGTGCCTAATCTGTAATTTCCAGGTTTCTCTGCAGAATGCATTATTGTATTTCTGTAGACTTAGCACTTTCTCAGCAACGCTGGTGGCCGAAAAGCCCTGCAGAGTACAAATGCTTTGCATAATTGCATAATTTTAAAATATAGTTGCTTTTTTATTTACATCTCAGGAAAAAAATCATATTTTGGACATGGCTAGGTATTCTTTGCTTACAGACAATTTGTTATAAGCTTATTGAAATTAGATCGGTCAGAAGCAAAAGGGCTTCAAACAATATTGAATTAGATTCAACATAATGTTTACAATTTGATATTTATGAAGGGAAAACACAGACTTTTAATTGGGGCTCTGACTATAATATTAACTGTCTTTGTTTCAGCTGGGTTTTTTAGAGAAAGAAACAGTTTTTCCAAAAGGTTCTTCCACCATCACTTTTCTAAGTCAAAGTAAATTTGTCTCCGTGTTTGCCTCTGCTATGGTAATGCAGTGTAGTGGTTAAGAGCATGGACTCTGAATTTGAGAGACTCAGATTCGAGTCCCTGCTTCAGCATTTACCAACAGCATAATCTTGGGTAAATTATTTGAACTCCCAGTGCCTCAGTTTCATCTCTAAAGCAGGGATAATAATAGAATTATTGTGAGGATTAAAGGTATATTTGTGTGAAATGCTTACCACAATGCTTGACCCCTAAGAAATCTGATAAATGTTAGCTATTTCATCTCATTATTATTTATTCTTATAAGCCTACTTATTTTGTATGGATTTTATTAGGAAAAGTCTGCCCCAGATCAAATATATTCCTCCTTCAAATGCAAAGCACTGAATTAAAATTGAGCTTTATAATAATTAACGGAACACCCTTATGTAATTATTTCATTAAGGTCATATACACAGAACTTAATAAAAATTAAGCCATAGCTCCTATTTTACAAATATAGAAACAAAGTTTTCAGGAATGCATGCACTTCAAGCCAAGGTCTTTAGCTACCAAGGTTCAGATTCATTCCAATCCCCTACATGATTTGATATATACGAGAGCAGCCAAAGACAACTTAAGCTTCTTTCTCAGTTGCTCCTATCCACTCCAGGCAAACTCCTGTACCCTCCTCTCAACCAGCCGCATGTATTTTCCAATGCCTGTTTTCCTTCAGCAGTTCCCATTTTGTTATTCCTTATTTCCTATCTCTTTAGTTCCAAACAATTTGATTCAATTCAATTGTAGATAGGGTGATTTTACTCATGACACTATGCAAGAATATAAGTATTTTGAATATACAGTTCAGCCTTTAAAAATTAGGAAATTTTACAAATGATCATGCCCAATTGTTGAAAAAAAAGTCACAAGGAGTATGAGAAAGGTGCTGTCAGGTTAAAAAGAATTGAAAGATGTGAATCTTGTCAAGGGATTTAGAAAAGACTTCATGGAGGAGCCTTGAAAGATGATTATGGTTTCATTATGAAATAAGAACAGCATAAGCAAAGATACCCCAGGGATGTCAGAGATACTTGGGAGAGCATGAAATAGTCTGATTGCCTTAGGGTTCTCATAAGTAGAGGTAAGTAGCTAAGAGTAGAAAAGAGGTTTAGGACCATTTTACAGAATGGCTAGAAAAATGTACACTTGATTTGATAGGCAATAAGGAAACTTAAGGTAGTATAGCAGTGGTTATTATTATATTTTGCTTGCAAGGATCAAATCCTAGAATATTTACACTTGTAATATAATAACACTCAAATTCTAAGCATCAGATCTAGACAATTGCTCTATTTAAAATATAAAATATAAATATAAATATTTGGCTTATTAAAGATTTCAGCCACCAGTGCCTTTGTGCTTTAAATTCTTGGGTATGAAAATAAATATATTCATACTTGTGTCTTTGAATACTTGCTTAGTCTCATTATAAGTCATAAAACATGTCAGAACAAATAACTCAAAGCACATTCTCTTGTCTACCATAAACATAGAGAGAAATTCAAGTGTTTTGGTTTAATTCACTTGATAGAAAGTTGGGGAATTTCTGTCTTATTTTTTTTTTTTAATGCAACTGCAGGGAAAAAGAGACTATGTTCTGTATTATGCTAGAATTCTGTTAGAACATTAAAAGAAGATAAAATACAAATTATTTTTCATTAGCAACCGAGAATTTTATGAGTAGTCTCATAAGGAAAATCTAGCTGGTGTAATAAATACCTGTGGGAAAAAATAGCAGATCATTTAAAAACAACTGCTTTGCACATACGTATACAAGATTTGCTAACCCACATTTGCTGAGAGCTGCTCATTATAACAGTCTCTTCTCTTCGTTGTCTACTTGTGCTCTCTTACAAACCATTAAACTCAAACTAATCTACTTGCCTTCCCACCTTTTTCCCCCTTGATAATATCACCAAAGAGTAACAGTTATATTAATCTTTTCTGACAACCAACATTTGACTTTTTAAATCTTCTCTATAGTATATTTATTTTTATTTCATTGATATCTGTATTATTTATGTATTTCCCTCTATGTTATTTGAATTTAACTGTCTATTCTTTTTTAAAAACAATATCTTGAGATAGATGCTTAGCTAATTAATTTTCTTCCTTGCTCTTTTCTAATTAATTTATAAATTTAAAGATCAAAGTTTTCCCCTAAGCACACATGTAGCTATATCCTCTAGGTTTTGAAATGTAGTATTTTTGTTATTCAGTTAAATATATTTTCTAATTTCCATTTTTATTTCATTGACTGATGGGTTATTTACAAATTCATTTCTTAATTTCAAAAATGTAGCAATTTTTGTTCTATTTTTTTAAAAAAACTGTTAATTTTGATATTAATTGCATTTTGGTCAAGGAATACACACTGTAACATCAGCAGATTGAAATTTACTGAGTTTTTCCTTATAGTATAAAATAAGATCAATTATTGAAAATATTCCTTCAGTGACTAAAATGACTATGTATTATGACGTTTGGGGTACACTATTTTATATATGCCAATTAGACCAAGTTTTTATTTATGTTTTCAAATATTTATAGAGGAATTGATTTTTTATTGTTTTGTTGAATAACATTTCATTTTATATAGTTTGAGCATGTGTACTAGTTTATTATGTACTATTCGCATATAAATTTAGAATTGTTATATCTTCTTGGTGAGCTTAATCTTTTAATCATTTTGAAGTAACTCTTTTTATCTCTAGAAATGAATTTTGCCTTAAAAATCTGCTTGTCTGACATTAACATAGCTACGCTGGCTTTCTTTTGGTTAATGATCGCATGGTATATATTTTTCCATCATTCTACTTTTATTTTTTGCTATATCCTTATGTTTTAAATGTAAGTAGTACAAAACTATTGTTTACCAAGTATGACAGTCTTTTTCTTTTAGCTGGAATATTTAGACTCCAATTAGACAAATGCAAATTTATATTTAGCGTAATTACTACTATATTTTGTTTAAATCTACATCTTACAATTCCCTCATCTCTTTATATTCATTTTTCTCTCCTTTCTTCACTTCCTTGAATTTATTATTTTGTACATCATTTTCCTGCCTATATTAACTTGGAAATTATACCCTCTTATAACCTGTCAAAGAAGAGAGATTCCAATGTTCCCTTAGAAATTAAAACACAATTCCTTGATTTATTGAGTCAAATATTAATTGGCTTTTTAATCTTTGTCTTTGAAAAGAACTGGAGAACAGTCTAATGCCATTTGACTCCTTTCTGACTTAAATACCATTTTTAAGATTTAATCCTGTCTCTACTATAAACACGGCTAGATGCTACTATTAAATATTGGTCAATTCATCTATATTTGGCCCCATATTTTTCAATTTCATTTTTGATCTTCTACAGGTATCCACAAACTTCATTTTGGTGTAATTTTCTTTCTGTCTGAAGAACATTCTTTTGTATTTTCCCTAGTATAGGTCTGCTGGTTTTAAGTAGTTTTTATTATTATTTTATTTTTTTATTTTTAAAAGTTTTAACAGTTTTTTATCTTTTTAAAACTTGTTTTTTAATGAAAACATGATTTATTATACATATCTGTGGGGTACATCGTTGAATATCAATACCTGTGTGCAATATATGGTCCTCAAATCAGGATAATTACTGTATTTATCATTACACAGTACAATCATTTTTTGTGGCCCTCTACCAATTTCTTGGTAACCCCATTTTATCTTTATTTTGGAATGATAGGTATAGAATTCTAGACTGGCAAATTTTTTAAATAAAACATGAGACATACTATCTTATCATTGTTATTGAAAAGTCAGCTGTTAATTTCTTTGAAGATAATTCTTTCTCTGGCTTCTTTTAAAATTATTTTATTGTCTTTGCTTTTCAGCAGTTTTTCCAAGACTTTTATGGATATGAATTTTTCCAGGAAATTGTTCATTTCACAACTTCCAGGGTATTAGCATCCACTTGTATATAAAATTCAAATTAGTATTTCCATGGTTTATTTCTGCAAATGCTAAATACATTTGTATTCTACTTTTTCTTCTTGATTAGCCTTGATTAGGTTTGTTTATTGCTAATTTTTTCTAGCATAAGTTAATAGATTTATCTGTCAGTAACTTCTGCTTTCAAATTCTGAGTGGCTTAATTTTTTCTGGTTAAACTTTTGAAACTGACACCTAATGTTAGTGCATTGTGAATAAATAGGTTAGCTGTTCAACCTCAACTTTGCAATATTTTGCTTTAATTATCTTACATATGATTAATTTTTTAAAATATTAAATGATTGTTTGAAAAGGATGTACGTTATCTGACAGTACAAATATTAATATGTATCTGTTTAAGTATTTTATATTAACAGTCTCTTTTTTAAATTTAATTTTGCCTATTATTCCTGCCAAAGATTATGAGTCTTCCAATACAAGTGTTATTTTGTGTCTTTCTAAAACTTTTTCCTTCTGTGTTCTTTTAATGATATTTCATTTGTAATGAATGGTGTTCATGGTGGGTTAAATGTTTTTCAATATAAAATGACCATTTTGATCCTGTATAATTATTTTCTTAAAATTCTTTTTTTAAAAATATTGTTACCTCAGCCTTCTTGTTATTTGCATTTTCTGATTTATCATTTTAGTTCTTTTAATTTTAATCTTTCTACAAGATTTTCCTTTAAGTTGATCTCTTCTATAGTTAGACTTTATTTTATTTTACAATATTTATCTTTTCATTTGGAATCTAATCCATTTGTATTTTTTATTTTTGCAAAGACACAATATCTCTACATAACATTACATTACCAATGTTATTAGACAGTAATATGTGTTCTCAAATGCCACCTGCTCCTTCCTTTCAAAATGGGAAGGCCTACTTTACTTGGTGTACAAGTACTATTCTTTATATAAAATATTTCCAAATATTTTTGTGATAATTTATAATTTACAATATATTTGTATATACATCATATTAACCATTGTATAGAAAACATGCAGCAAAATGCTGTTACATACTCTCTAGGCACTAAATTTTTATAACATTTCATGGAATTCTATTTATCTGTCTTGCAAAATAGGCAGAACAGATCCTATTATCGATTTACATTGAAGAAGAAACTGGTGTTCACAGAAGTGGCCTGATTTGTGCAGGATTATACATCTTTTAATAGGAAGGACTAGGACTCAAACCCAACTCCACAAATTTCAGGTACATTGCTTTCACCTTGAATGGTAAGTTTCAATTCTATTTTTACTATTTGTGTTTATACAGTGTTTCTCACTTAGATGTCATTACATAGCAATATGCTAATACAGTCTCATTATTAAAACTATTTTTTTAAATGCTTCTTTCAGTGACAACGTATACCAAAAGGAGACCTAGATAAACTTACATTGTTTCTTAAACTTCCATAGAGCTAGATAAAATTAGACTCTCTTTTCTCTAATTTTTATTCCTTCCTATTAAATGGTTTCAGTCTATTCCAGTACATATGTAGGAGTGGCAATGAATTATCAGTCTCACCTGATTAGGGCTCACAGAAGTAGGATGCCATTTGAACAGGAAGAACCTCTCTGAGCTGCAGTCTGTCATACTTTTAGAGAGGTGACTAGAATCAGCCAGCCTCATTCCACAGGGTTGAACAGAGATGGCCCAGACAGTATAATTGCAGTACAATTTGCATTTGTCTGATTTATCATTTTCATCCTTTTAATTTTAAACTTTCTGTAACAGTAACAAGCTGGCAAGTTTTAATAGGCTCCACAAAGGATTCCATAATACTGTGCGCTATAATTTCCATAGATCAGGCATGTACACAATCATTTTCTCAAAGTGATGAGGTAAAGAAAACCCTTGGTGATTTAAGTGTCAGCTAACTTCAGTCCCACTCTATGGGAAAAGTACAGATGTTCCAGTTGGAATATTTAAAGACATAGAAAGCCTCTTTCTTTTTTAGTTTAGCACTGTTTTTAAAAACCAAATTCTCTGTGACAACTGGTCAGATAAATGGAGAGAGAAATCTTAGCCATAAAAAGCATGGAAATTTTCAGTGCATTCTAAGTGTCATTAATGCTGGGTGCATAGTGTTTGTATCTCAATTATAAAAATATTTCCTAAATATTTCTTCAGGAAATACTAATAGCTATTATTTAAAAGATGAAAGCAATATTTTCCGCTTATAATTTAATTTTAATATTATATTAAGAAAATATCGAACATATGTTGTGTATTTTTATTGCTTAAAAAAGTTACTGTTCTATAGGTTTATTTTGAGTAACCCAGCTATAAGAAAACAGATTCTGTGGCTAAGATGAGAAAACTTAAAAAAAAAAAAAAAAAAAAAAAAAAACATGAGGTTCTCAAATTGTGACTGAATGAAATAAGCAAAAATTCAGATTCGCTCAAAGTAAAATTAAACAACCACAGTCATTTTAAAAAATGGTGGTAGGGATGGTAGGAATCTTTCCAAGATGTAAGCATTAATGATATTTGGAACAGTTTAACTCAAGACCATCAGCTTATTTACTGCGTAGTTCATTTGCTTCTGTTTATTACAATGGATATGTATAACATAGGATTTTCATATTAAGCAGCACTTAAAATGCAAACTTTCATTTTATAATAAACTTTTGGGTTTTTTTTGATTTTCTGAATATGATTCTCTGTTTGGTTTCCATTAATAAGTTTTAACCTTAAAAGTATTCCTGTGGTCTGATAAGTTAGGAAAATATACCTAAAATATTGAGAGACATTTATATGTAGAAGAGAAAGGGGGAAATAAAAACATGTACTTTGGAATCAGACATCTCTAGATTTAAATCTTAGTCCTTCCATTAATTAGCTGTGTGACCTTGGGCGAAATTTATTAATTTATCCAAGGACCTTAACCTTTGCAAAGGACACAAAGATGCTACAACCAGCAGCACTACCATGGACTATCAGGATAAAAAGTAGAATTAAGATAGCTACTCCAATACTTCAATGTTTGAATTTTCTTTTATAAAATCCACACTTCAAGGAATGCTGCTTGAAGTTCACTAATAGACACTGTCAAGCACCTATCAAATTGTAAGAGATGTAAAGAAGAGAGAGCATTTATATGTGTCAAACAGTGTGATAAGTATCAAATATATTATTATATTATTCAGCTTCCACAAAAATGATATGAAATAGAGTTTATTATGTCCTAAGGCTCAGAAAAGCTAGATACTTGACAAAAATTACAGAAGTAAGAGATTGAACATACAAACAGACAATGGCCAAACCAAATGTAAAAATAGAACTCTGACCCACAACCTGTAGAAATCTGCCCAGGAAACCAAGCCCTTATCTACAATAGACCAGGGAGCCAAGCTGCTATAAGGAAGCCAGATTGCTGTCTCTAGTAACAATACAAGAGGCTAAACAATAATTTCTGAAAAAGCAAGTTCAAAATGGACAGGACTTGATTTATAACTGACAGCTTCCAAGTTATGGCCACCATTTCCAACTTAGGACCAACCAGAGAAAATTAAAAGTACACTCCTAGCCAGTCACATGGGATGCCCCACTTCTAGTTAGCCTATCTACTGCCTCCCTGTGACAATAGCTTCCATCGGGGCCTATCTGAAGCCTTCCTCTTTTTGCACTCCCATTCCTCTGCCTGCCTTTGAGTCTCTGCCACTCAGATAGTGGCTGACTCCCTTGCTATAGTAAGCTTTTAGTAAATAGCCTTTGCTTTTCTCATTTGATTGGTCTTCATTTATTTGCATGAAAGATAGGAAAGATATGACTTAAGAAATTATTGTAGTAAGCAATCAGTTACGTGTACAAGAATATTTATTGTGACATAGTTTATGATAGACAAATGCCCATCAATAAAACAGATAATAAATTTATGTTATAGTCACCTAATGGAAAAATCTTATAACAGAAAATAAACAAACTATAGACAGAAATATGGATAAATGTGACAAAAATAATATTGAGTAAAAGAAGTAACACAAATGAATATCTACAAATATTATAAAATTTAATAAACAATTATATCTTAAGGGCACATATCTAAATGGCATAACTAAAGAAAAGGAAGAAGAAATTTTCTCCTGGGAATGGGAGCCTCCATTAAAATTTGCTCCTGAATTCCTGCCTTAAGCCAGATTTGTGTGTTTCCTAGAGCTACAGCCAGACTTCTCTGCTCCACAGCTGCTGCTGAGAAAGACGACTGCTTAGCATGCTTGCTCTGGGACTGCACCGGATTTCTAATGGAACTCTACCCTACGAATGTATCAGAGATGGAGTAAGGAGGCATTTCTTAGGCTTCACCCAAGTTTATTCTTCCTAATGATGGAGTTCAGGACAGGCTGCACCCCAATATGGCACTCTGGCATTTGAGAAAACAACAGAGTCAGAAGGCCCCTATACATTCTCCTGCCCTTCTCCCCTGAAGCTGGCTGTTGTTCTCTGATCTTCCTCTAAAGTAGGCCATAAAACCTTCATTCGAGAGGTACTCTCCCTAAACAGAGGAAAGAAGGTCCTTATCTCTGAAGACACAGGGCCATCGAGAAGAATCTGAACAAATAAGCCTTACTAAGTTACTCCCAATTAATTACCATTAGAGCATACCACCTTTGTCTAATCATAGTTCTGCATGGTTGTCCTCTCTTCATCAAACCTAAAGATGAAAATACATGGTTTCCCTGTTTTTTGGGGTCCTCATTTTTGAAGTCTCCCATGTCACATAAAACTTATATTAAATGAATTTGTGTGCTTTTCTCTTGTCAATCTGTCTTCTGTTATTGGTGCCTCAGTCATGAACCTAGCAAGGGGTGAGAAAAAAAAAATTTCTTTCCCTATACTATCTAGTCTGTTTCTTAACATATTCGTTAGAAATCAGAATAAGAGCTCTGAAATTATATCATAGGGTTTAGTCTCAGTCATGATAAAATTTTTTCCTCCTCACCCATTCTTCTCACCTCCCAACTCTACATTTCTTGAACACTCAGAAATGTCTGATCTTTAATACTTAAAGTTCGAATGGGCTGGGTTAAGATCTGTTTTTTTCTCCCATGTTCTTGGCAGCATCTGGGATGATCTCTGCCAAAATTCCAGGCAGCTGTGTAAAATCTGGTGTTTGGGAATGAACAGACATGTGAATTAGGTGTGTGGGTGCTATTGTTTGGTAAAAATTTATAGCCTTCGCTTTTGAGACTCAGATTTATAAGCAGTGTGAATAACAACCTGATGTGTCTAAGATTGTAATTTTATTCAAGAATGCAGATACACACATCTAACGCTGCAAAATATTATTGTGCTTTTGCATAGTACAAGTCTCTTCTGTGATTTAAGCAGTTATTTCACTTACAGAATCAGTATGCACTGATTCTGCTGATTAACTTTAGTGTACCAGTTTCCTGATGTGTGAGACAGTTTGTCCCTTCCTGCTGACTCAGCACTAATGTTTTTCAGTCTGTTGAGCTTTGACTGTATTTTGCTTGGTACAAAGCTGAATGATAAGGTGAATAAGGTTCAGCCTATACATTTCTCTTTCTTACACCATTCCACATCCAACAATGTTAGACTGATCAAGAGGGAGTACTGAAACCAAGTACTTTTGGTTTCAGCTCTGACAATGTAAAGACCTTGGAAGTCATCACTCCCATCCTTACATCAATAAAAACCTGAACAAATTGAAAATCAATGACTTTTTGGACCCAACAGAGAAATGAGATTGCAGGGCAAAATATCATCCTGGAGAGACAGATGAATTTAAAAAGGTACAGCCAAGTTCTGTTCAGCTGGAGCATAAGCTACAAGAGCTGTAAATGATAGTAACACTTAGTGTTTAAGTGAATCCCAAGTCATACGGGGATTTTTATGAATTGCTGGAGGCTGGATGTAGACTAGCATGAGAATGAGGACATCCTGGGGACTAGAGTCTTAGGGGGATCCCCACACTTTTACGTGTTCTATTTCCAGGAACTCCACCAGGTTCTCAAATCTCTCATGGCTTTGGCATGGACAGGGAAAGAATGATCATTGTAAATTACACAAGCATTCTCTATTTTAAAAAGGCCTACACTCCAGGGGAGAAAAATAACTTAAAAGAGTTTTATTCCACTTGTAGAAAGGACACTCCTCTCACCCGTCTCCTCTAGACTTCTTCTCTCAATAGAGAGGAGAAAAAGCTATATCACTGAAGAAACTCTTGTGACGGTCATAGCAAGAGACAAAGATCTACTACAAAACTGAAATTTAATCATGAGATTATAAAATACTTTCCCTCTCACACATGTCACCACCACACCGGTAGGCACTAGTATAATAACCGTGGATTTCAGCTGAAAGCTCTGAAAGACACAGACTTTCTCTGAAGAAGAGTACTTAGGGAAGCCCAGAGTCAAGAGAGGAGACAAAAACAGTGACACTCCAGGAATCAAAGCCTCTGGTACCTGCAACTACTGCAAACATTAAACACAACCTGCCTCCTAGAGCAGATTAACATAAATCCTTACACTGAAGTCCTCTTTACCTCAGTTCCTATTACCTGGTACATCATACCCAGCTTTAAACACAAAATTACAAGACATGACAAAAGGCAAGAAAATACACAGTCTAAAGACACAAAGCAAGTATCAGAACCAGACTTAGACATGACACAGGTGCTGGGACTATCAGACAGGGAATTTATAATAACATTAATTAATACGTTAGGGCTCTAATGAAACAAGTACAAACATAAAAGAACACAGAACACATGGGTAATATAAGCAATGATATGGGAACTCTAAGAAAGAAGCAAAAGCAAATGCTAGAAATAGAAATGAAAAATGCCTTTGATGGGCTTATCTGTAGACCGAACACAGCTGAGGAAAGAATCAGTGAGCTTGAAGATAGACCAGCAGAAACTTCCCACACTGAGAAGCAAAGAGAATAGTAAAACAATAACTCCAGAACATCCAAGAACTATACGCCAATTTCAAAAGGTGTAACATAAGCATAATTGTAATAGCAGAAGGAGAAGTAAGAGAGAATGGAAATGAGGGATTCAAACCGTGATCCGGTAGGGATAATGTGAGTAGTTTATATCTGGGCAAATATGTCAAAATCCACTTTGTGGACATGGAGGAGGCTACACAGATATAGCCTTAACGATACAGCAACAAAATTTAACAGCTTAGAAATGAGATCAAGAGACTTGACCAAATTTCTTCATTTTCCATTCTTTCCTGCAGCTGGGAGACTGTGCATGCCTCTTTATCAAGAGTCACAGGGTCTCATCATGATTTGTAAAAATCACCCTCCCCAGGTTTGGGTCACAGCTCTGCAGCTCGGTCTGTGTCACCACCCTGCCTCCACAGCATTCTCCTCCATTCCCTTAGTGTTTTCCTGTTAACCTTCTCCAGAGACAGAGTCACAGCAGACCTGAGAAATAAAAATGCTATAGGAGCAAATAATTTTTCTGGCCCTTTTTTCAAGCACCTTTGATATTCTATGCTTCGTTTACAACACAATCCTGAGTCTTGCAGTCCAGAGGAGAGCAAGCCTGAGTTTTTCCAATATTTTTATACGCTGTATAAAAATTTTCTTTACTCAAATCCCCAAATCAAACTTATATTTTAGGACTACGTAAATGAAATATATTCTCTAGTGAGGACACATTAGTATTTTTGCTTGTATACATGAGTGGGATAATGATGAAATAAGCGTAATGGGAATACAGTCTCTATTTTAAAGAGTGAGAGATAAGTTTGATAAAGGTGAGGGAGGCAGGTTATAAAAAGCCACAGGAGTTTGACGTATTTGAACATGATGCCACAGACAAAAGGAGCCAGTGGAGAGTCTTTCCTGATATCACTTGGCAGTGGGAAGGGTGAGTGGGAAGGAGAGAAGTTGGAGGTAGTGATAAAAAGCCTTCGTAGGGATCTCAGTCATGAAGTGAGGAGGACCAGAACCAGGTGACGACAACAAGAAAGCTGGAGAGGACTTCATACCGACCAAAGGCACATGACATATACGAGGGGACTTCCAAAAGCTCGTGCGAAAAATGGAATTAAAAGATACCACGAATCTTTCCATGACCTTTTGAAGACCTCTTGTACCTCTACACCTCAGTTTCTCATCTATACAGGAAGAGTAGCAATCCTTTTGTTACATAATTATCAAAAAGCTTAAAGCAGCAGTACAGTGTAAAGGTCCTGAGTCCACTGTTGGAAGCTAGACCTTGTGGGTTTGAACCCCAACTCTGCTCCTTACTAGTTGCATATCTTTGGGAAATTCCCTGAACCTCTTTGCTTCAGTTTCTTTATCCATGGAATGGAAATTAAAGCAATACCTACCTCACAGGCTTGTGTAAAGGTTTAAAGAATATATGTACACAAAGAACTCTATTCGATGCATAGAAAGTGCTATGTAAGTATTGGCTATAATTACATAAAGAGAGCACCTTGCTCAGTACCCAACACAATGCTTAATAAATACTATGACATATTTTAAAAATATAATAGTTGGAAGAACGTATAATACTTAGGTGAGGACTGAAAGATTCCCTCGTTCAAATCCATCTAATACTCAGTTCCTGCCCTACAGCACTTTTGCCCTGAAGAAGTTGTCTAGAATCTGCTTGAAGAATTCCAGTAGCAAGAAGCTCAGAAAGACATTTCATGGGATATGCCCCAGGACTCCAGGGGAAGACTTGCTTCAATCTCTCTCTGCCTTCTGGTAAATGACCATGAGTCATCATCCAGCTACTCAAAATAAGGGTCATAAAACCATGGCAGACAGGCAAGGGCCCTACCTTACTATCAGTAGCTGCAGCACTGCTTGCTTTAGCCTGTGGCTCTTCAAGAGGCTGAATAGAATCTGCCCCTTTCCTTTCTTTCGTGCAGATCTCCTGGACACTGAGTTTGATTCTCTATTCCCTATCACAGCTCTATGAAAAATACAGATTTCCATGTCCTTGTCTAGATTAAGCAATGTCCTGCTGTACTAACTTGGGATAATTTATGCAAAAAGCCTAGGACTTGAAACTGAAATAATTCAACAAATACTTACTGAGCATACACAAAATATCAGACACTGTGTTAGAAGATGAGACTAAAAATGAACCAAATATCCATATTTCCTTCTAGGACCTCAAATCTAGTTAGAAAGACAGACCCATGTAAATAAATAAAATGTAAGGCAGAGAATGCAACAATTTTTATCAGTAATTGGCTCTAGACTTCTGTTTCTGAGACTTTAGGTCTTCACTTCTCTTGGCCTGTTTGAACAATGGCCATTGAAATCCTAGAATAAGTGAAGATAACAGGATTTGTTTGAAAATCTGAGTATTGGCAATTGAATTTTAAAATTAAATATTGTTTTTTGACTTGAAGCATTAGAAGTATGTTAACAAAAATGATAGAAAATGTATAGTTGCCAAGAACATTAGAAAACTTATGAATTTCATTTTGGAGAAACAATTACCCTAAATGTAAAGGCTTCATTGTATTCCTGAATGATTTCTTCTTCCACCTACCTCATAGAAAATTGAAACCCAGACCAAAGGAGAGACTTTCCAAATTTGTGTAAGTGGTATGCAAGAGCAAGAAGAGGTGATGAGCTGGCGATGGAGTATCTACAAAAAGATTTCTCACAAGCATCTGCAAGTCTGAAACTAGAGTAGAGGGCAGGGCCAGACATTGATATTGTGAAGTCACCTGAGCACTGATGTAGTTCAAGTCGTGAGAGTGGATTGAATCTCTACAGGAAGAATGTCTTAGAGAGAAGAGATGAGAGCCAAAAGCCGAGTCATATCTAGTAAATAACCATGGCTGGGCAAAGTAATGAGAAAAAATAAAAAAATCCACCTGTAAAGTAGAAGAATACCAGGAAAGAATATTTTCATAGAACATAAGGGATATGAAGGTTTCAAACAGAAAGCTATGGTCAGCAAATACCAATCATCTGTATAGATCAGGGAAAGTATTGACTGAGAATTGGCCTGATGAAGTTTCTGATAAAATTTGGAAGTAATCTCAGAAGAGTGGTTTCTTCAGAAGTTGAAATTCAACATGCTAAGTTGGGAATCAAGGCTTGCTTTGCATATTAGGAACTGCTATCTTCGTTGTCATTGGGCAGGGTAACTGAGAAGACTGGAGCACTATCCGTGTTCTGCTGCCAGCTTATGATGACTCCTCTTTGGCTCAAGGGGAGAGCTCCAGCTTTTATAGAGCTTGATGCTACTCTGAGCTCTGCCTACCAGATTGCATGGTCCTTTTATTTTAAAAGATCCCTGATTTATTGTGTCTAAAGTTAATGTGTATTCCTTCAGGAAGTAGGACTGGGAAAAAAGATTTTATGAATATGACTCCAAAAGCACAGGCACCAAAAGGAAAAACACACAAATGGAATTATATCAAACTAAAAAGCTTCTGCACAACAAAAGAAACAATTAACAGAGTAAAAAGGCAACCTACAGACTGGTAGAAAATATTTGCCAGCTATGCATCCAAAGAAGGATTAATATCCAGAATATACAAGAACTTCAAATAACTTAACAGTAAAAAAACAAATAACCCGATTTAAAAAAGGGCAAAGGAGCTGAATAGGCATTTCTCAAAGGAAGATATCCAAATGGCCAACAGACACATGAAAAAATGCTCCACATCACTCAGCATCAGGCAAATGCAAATCAAAAGCACATTGATATATCATCTCACCCCAGTTAGCCTGGCTATTATCAAAAAGACAGAATAACAAACACTGGCAAGGAAGTGGAGAAAAGGGAATCCTCCTACACTGTTGGTGGGACTGTAAATTAGTGCAGCCATCATGCAAAACAATACAGAGGTTCCTCAGACAACTACAGATAGAACTACCATACAATCCAGCCATCCCACTGCTGGGTATGTACACCTCAAAATGGAAATTATCATTTCAAAGGGATACCTGCATTCCCATGTTTATCACAGCTCTATTTACAATAGCCAAGAGTTGGAAACAATCTAAATGTCCTTCACTGGATGATCAGATAAGGAAAATGTGGTATATATACACAATGGAATACTACTCCGCCATAAAAAAGAATGAAATTCTGCCATTCAAAGCAACATGGATGAGCTTGGAGAAAATTATGTCAGGTGAAATAAGACAGACACAGAAAGAGAAGTACTGCATGTCCTCTCTCATAAGTGAGAGCTAAAACAATGAACAAATAAAAAAGAAAAAGAAAGATACAACAATCACAATGATACCTTGAACTTTCAAAAGGAGAGAACAGAACCAAGGTTACCAGAGGTGGAAAAAGTGGAGCGGGAGGTGGAGTAAGGGAGGAATTGGTAAAGGGCCATGAAAAACGATTACACTGTATAATGCTGAATATACTAATCCTGGTTTGAGCATCACATATTGCACACAGGTATTGATATTCAGCTCTGTACCCCACAGATATGTACCATCAACCATGTTACAATTAAAAAAAAGTAAAAATAGATTAACTTTCTTCAAAGTTTCTTATAACAAAATTAAAATAAAAAATAAAGTTAATGTATATTTCTTTTCCTGAAGGCTTCTAACAGCACATAGATTTTCTAGCATCAACTGACATTTTCTGGACCTGGGATACTTCTTATTGCACTCAACTAATAATCCTATGCTGAGCTCTGTGTGTTAGACCAAAAGATATTGTGGGCCCTTAAAGATACAGAATTAAATGAGGTATATTCCCTGCCTTGTGGGAAAAAGATACACAACTAATATTCAATGGGTTGCACGGGCATGTACAAAGGATTGCTAGAGCACATAAGGAGGAGCCTCACTGTCCGAAGATTTGTCAAAAGAAATGATATTTCCCTCAGAGAAGCTCCCAATCCTGGCCTCTTGCCCCCTCCTCCTTCTCCTTGCTAGCCACATTATGCTTAATTACTTTGTGGGTGACAAGTATTGCTCCTATACAGGTGGAAAGACGTCATTTTACTACTGTGTTCCTGATTCTCTTGACTTGCCAGTTAATGCCCCATCTGACTCATGGTGCCACAGGTATTTATTTATTGCTCAACAAGCCAGGTGTGATAGTACTAGGAGATCCAAATCCCACAACCACAATGAAGGCTAGAATTTTCATTTAGTAAACAACTTGGTATGTAATTTTGGTTTTGTTTTCTTCTTTGATTGAGCTGTTGTCCCTAAAAAAATACAGGTTTTGAAAATACACATTTTACTTTAAATTTACTTCTATAAGAATGCCAGTGTAATTGCAAAATATGGAAGAATTTTTCCGTTCCCATTTTCATGAATGTTTTATTAAATGTGGTATTTCTCAGAATCTTCTAATCTCTACATGGAAGATATTAGGGAACCTTAAAGTGATTTATCTGGACCTTCTGTCTGGTTCTTGAATTAGGCTCCTCATTACTCCTGCCATGTGGACAGCCAGCCTTCCAGTTACCCAACAATGGGTGGCATGTGCCTGCACTTATGATCCGTCCATAACACTGAGCTTCCTTTATGAACAGTCCTATTCTTTTGTGTGCTATCTTGTCTGGCTTTCAGAACAGAGACTTTGTCATAACAATCCTATTATCTGTGGAGTGTTGCACAGTTTTCAAGTTGATTTCACTTGCATTTCCAAGATCTCTGCTGGTAAGTTCTCCCATCTCTCTCGGCTATTCTTGCCACAACACTTTCTTCACAAAATGGGAAAGGGCAATCTCATTGAGCCACTGAGAAGCGTTTACTGGAGAGAGAAATACCAGGATGAAAATCATCACTTTGATCCAGGAAGAAGGCAATGCAGGGTAGAGACCCTAATTTCTCAAAAACACCTCCAAAATGTACAAAAAGTGTTATCTATGGGGAGAGTCCCTGGAGGCCAGTGTTTTCAGGGTTTTAAAATGAGCCCAAGGCCAGACACAAGGAACCTTAAAATAGCAGTGTGAGTTTGCACATTAATATTCCTCCTTCCCGCCTGACTCTTGGGTAGGGGCTCTGCTTCTCCAGCTAGTCTGCCACATTCCTTTGGAACCGCCTCCCCAAGCCCTACCACTGTACAATACACCTAATGCTTTTTTAATGTTGATGATGAAAATCCAATTGCAATTTGGCTAAAGTGTTCTATAGAGAGTCTTGGTTTTCAGAAATAGAATGAAAAGTGAGTTAGTACTCTTCTATTTCTGTGAGATTCTTCATGACATTTGAAAAATAAACATAGTGGTTGTACAATTTAATTATTTTTTCCAATTTTTCAGTTTATCCAATTTTTATATATGTGATTAGCCAGTCGTGAGGGCTGCCCTGTGTAGGCAGTATTCAGCTTGTTTTTACTGATGAGAATACATGGCTTGGAGAAGTAAAGGAAGTTGCATAAATAATAGAGCTAATGCCAGAGTCAAAACAGTAATTTAAGTCACTCCAAACTAAGGGCATTCTCCTCTTCAAGAAATGTCCATGGGAAAAAAAAGTCTTCAAAGAGGATGGAAAGTATAAATTAGCTTTGTTATTGCTGTTCACTATTGACATTATTATGTCTCATGTTGATTTAGCTTTGCTCCTTCTGAAATGTTGTTGCCTGTTCCAGAGACTTCATGATAATAAACTGTAAAAGATTTCCTGCTTCTGAATGTTTTGAGATTATAAATGCAAAACCTGCTTGAGGGGCTAGATGTTGTTTTCATTTCTTTTCTTTGTGGGTGGTCTGCTGTGATTCCCAAGACCACCACCACTGTGGAGCTGGAACACTGGCTGATAGTGCACTGGGGAATTAAGAGCTGTTGTTTTGCCTCCCAGAACAACAGCTGAGCTGGCCAAGCCAGGTCAGCGCGCGCGCGCACACACAAACACACACACACACACACACACACACACCTGCATAAAGAGGTTAGTTAGCCTCCAGCCTGAACTCTACCCACTTGATCCCTTCATCTAAAAGTGTTGCTCTTGCCTTTCCAAAGCTCCCACTCCCACACATAGATATCCGAAGATCCAGGCAGGCAGATCTCAAGAACCTAAGGACAGGCTCACTAAAGGATCTTCCAATTCTGTGACTCCATTTTCTCAAACAACAGCCTGAGCATAGCGTCAGGTAATTTATATTCTTCAGTGTATGGGTGATCTTGAAAATGCAACTACCCCAACGTCAACTTCTGCCTCTCTGTCCTGAGACTTCCTGTATGCATTAAGAGCAAAAAACGCTTCCACTCCCCATAATGATATGCTTCTGTCTGGCCATCTGATGTGTGTCAGGTGTATTCAGCAAGTCAGAGACAGGCCAGCGATCTGCCCTGTCTTTGGACTCTTAACTTTCACATTTCAGCCTGTAGCCTATGCTTCTTTTTAGAAAGAAGTGCTACCTGTCACTACACACAGAACTTTTGAAGAGTGTCACTTTAAAGCAATTCTCTTGATAAATAATATTTCACAGTCCCCAGAGGACATGCCAGTTTACTGTGAGAATTAGCCACATTTCAAATGAGGAATGGTTAACCAAAGACTGAGTGTATGTACTTCCGACATGTTGGTTTCAGACAACTTGAACTGGAAAAAAATGCAGCTGTCTTCTCCCCTCCTTTGTATGCCCCAGTGAACTTCTGTTCCATTAGAACTGTTCTTTCTTTGGAATCTGGCATCTGCAGCTCAAACCACCCCCTCACGCTCAGACATGTTTATGAGCTTTTTTCAAAAAGTTCTGACATTACCTCTCTGGGATGTTTTATCAGAAGCTTTTCCTTGTGGCCAAACCTTAATGAATTCACAACTACTCTTCTGGCCTGCGTGCCTCCCTCAAAAACAGAAGCATTTTGGGCCCACACAGTCAGACTCAGTTTTTGCAAAAGAGAGGTGGAGGGACTAAAATGATCTCAAAAAAATCAGCCTAGTTCTCATTCCTCAGATCTTCTCCCATGAAAGGTGCACTGTGGAGCCTACATAACCTCATCTATCCTAGATTTCAGAAATTCCCCTGAGTATAGGCAGAAGAGGAGAGCAGTCCCAAAAAGTCATAATAAGAGACTAAGAGAAAAGGTAAAGTTACCAAGGATCATAGCAAAAAGGAACAGAAGGGAGTGTTTAAAAAAGAAAGTTAGAAATAGGGATTGATTTATATAAAAAGAATGAAGCTCGTGCCTGTTAAATAGCTATCATGTCTAGATATGCTGTAAAACACTTGAAGTATGTAATCTTGTCTAATTTTCATCCTATAAAGATGGTGCTATGGATGGAACTGTGTGGCTCCAAAATGTATATGCTGAAGTCCTACCCCCAGTATCTCAGAATGTGACCTTATTCAGACATTTGGACATGTAGTTCTTGCAATATGTAATTAGTTAAGATAAGGGGAAAATCTGGACAATGAGAAAGACCTGCATAGATGAGGGAAGATGATGTGAAGAGACCTCATTGGAAGAATAATGCCATTTACAAGTCAAAGAGAGAGTTCTGGACAGATTCTCCCGCATAGCCCACAGAAGGAACCAACTCTGCTGACACCTTGATTTTGGACTTTCAGCCTCCAGGACTGTGAGACAATAAATTTCTGTTGTTTAAGCCACTCAGTTTGTGGTACTTGGTTATGGCAGCCCTAGCAAATTAATACGGAAGGTATTATTATCACTTCCTAGGATAGGAAACCAAGGCTCAGAGAGGTTACTCAGGTTCATTCACAGCCCTTGAGTTGGGGCTTGAACGCAGGGCAGGTCAGCCTCATGTCAAAGTCGAGTGTCCTTTCCTGCCATCCCATTAAAGCTTGTTGCTGAAATACAATATGCCCCCTTTGAAATGAACATGACAGACAAGTCTATGGTTTTCAAACATTTCAGCTCCAGACTCCTTGTTCACAATATAATAAAGTTTAATATGTAAAACAGGCAAAGACAGAGATGTTCTAGCTAAAGCAGGATGGAGCCTACAGTCTGACCTACGACCTCCCCCACTCCTCATACTGTGATGGTTCTCGAGAGGCCTCTGAGAAATCGCCACTGTTCTACAGAACACTGTTTGGAAACTACTGTATATAAAGGGAAACTAGATGGGCACTAACATAGTACCTACATTAGGCAGAACACAAGGCAGCAAGTATGGTTATTATTAAATGTTGTTAAATCTATCATATAAAAGCAGAAATTATACTCCTTCCTCCAGAGTGCATAAAGTATGCAAAGCCTTAAAAATGTCCTCTCTGCTATCAGGTTGATGGATTATGGCAGGGAAGAAAGAACACTGATTAGGAGTCAATGTGCCACTTAGTAGCCATGTGATTCAGGGAGAGTTCTTCCCTCTCTGACTGTTTCCTCATCTGGAAGGTCTAGGTCATGATACACATCCTGTGCACCTCACAGGCTCAGTGAGATGAAAAATAGAATAATGGATGTAAAAAGCACTTTAGAAATTGAGGAACAAAGTGCCACAATATAATGAGGATTATTCTCTTACTAAGTTCTCTTGAATAAAACAAAGTTTAAGCAAAGTAAGATATTCAATTAAACATGATGAGGAATCAGGGAGGGACCTTGGGGTGAAGGTTTCTGATTCCCCAGCCAAACCAGTAACAGGCAGGCTGAGTACTGTGTCTGGGAGAATCAGCACACTGTGAAATTATGAAGTGCGATCATTAACTGGGCCATTCTGCACAGGCCTTCACTCTGCATTCAGAATTCTCTTTGAAGTCCATGACCTTCTATGTGTCACTGAACTGCTGAATAACTACTCTGAACTGAATCGAGCATCCCAGCCCACCCTGCTGATGTAATCAGACAAGGCTCACCCTGCACAGCCAGAGTCCCTGATTAGCATTCAGTTCAGCAATTGGAGTGGAGCACTAGGGAGCTGGTAAAGCATGTAAGTCCTGCATTCAGGCATAAATCATGTCAACTTCAGAAGCAAGAAAGAGTAAACTATGGCTCATTTTTGTCCTGTTGGAAACTCTCGGAGACTCATTTATTTTTAATGGGAAGTTCAACTAATACTCTAAGAATAATGAAAAGGCACAATTTTACTTTATACCTAGATTTTATAAAATTCCAGAATGTCAGAGCAGGAGGAGGACTGGGGGTTCACCTGGCCCAACCCTCTCATTTTATAGATGGAAGAACTAAGACTCAGAGAGGGATATTGACTTTTCAGAGCTTATTCAGAGGGTTAGTAGCATGGCAGGTATTAGAAAATGGACCAATTATCTTTGAACTTTGTGTTCTGTTTATTGACTGTCAGAAAAATGAACATATTAGCCTTAAATGAATACTGGAGAGGTTGAAGAAATAGTATCTAATTTTTACTAACCTATTTGGGGCCTCCACAGCAACATCCAAGTCACATAAAGTGCCTAATGGTGTGGATCTGTGCTGGGCATAGACATTGAAAGTTGCCTTAGCTAAAGGTACTTGTGAAATAATGTTGGAATATACATATCAGTTGGATGCATATGTTAACAAAGTTGAAATGAACTACTGAATAGCTTGATATCTGTACACGTATGTTCATAGGTTACCAAACATGATGACTTAGTTTGAAATTTAATCAATCACATGGGGACAACCTCTAATTTATTACAGGCATTCTACATGAATTACATAAAAACATGATTTCTTATTGGAGTAAATAACAAGTTCTGTACATCTCTAAGCACCTTTAAAAAATCTTTGTAAAATAAAGTTTTATTTTTTTCATATTTTATCCCAAAAATCTGAGAAGTGATGACTCATCATACTTGCCAGCTACGTAACTATGGGCAGATTACTTAATTAGTTTTTGCCTCAAGTTCCTTATTTGTAAAATGGAGATAGTGGAACTACTCAGAGGATTGTTTTGCTCAGTAAAATAATATATGTACAGCACTTAATTATTCGCTTCTATTATTTCCACTCATAAATTCACACAGATGAAAACCTGTGAATCTGGGACAAAAATCTATGATTTCTGACTTTAGTTTCTCAGCCCTTACCTTCTTCCATTCTGCCCTTTAATTTTTCTTCTAACAAAAAGTTTTGAATTCTCAATATTTATTGGGTATGTCTTCCCTCAAAAAATTTGTTCCCCTGAACATGGGGTACCAATTCCTTGCCATTTCCCTTTTACTTTAAATTAGACTATATTTTAAAAGTAATATGATAATTTTCCAAATATCTAAATAATTGAATTTTTGGTGTTTCCAGCTCTCATTGTGCATTTACAAATCAATAATCTGAACATTTGCCTTTCCAAAGGAAATGATATTTTACACTTTTAGAGCACATTGCCAGTGCAAGATGCTTTTAAATCCATTATTTAATGTGATTTTCAAAAGAACCTGTGTACTAGTCACAGTCCACATTTTATGGTTGAGGAACTAAGCCTCAGAAAATTTAAATGACAGAAAAATATCAAACAATCAGAAGTGGGAGAGTGAAGACTAGAATCCAGTTTAAGCATCACAAACTCAGGTGATTATATAGGCCAGGTAGGAATAACAGACCAGGGAATAATGAAGTCTATGAAAAAGAAAAGAGCCCCAGAAAGTGAAAACATTGGCTCACTCTTAAATATCTTCCTATTTTTCATAGAAGCCAGAAGCGTCCTTATGTGAAATACTCTAATTTTTAAAACATTTTGAAGTCCTAACAAAACATACCTGTGGGCCACCTGTTTGCAACTTTTGATCTAGACTAATGAATTCTCGGTCACCTATGCTGCTTTTTACTGTCCAAACTAAATTTATTTCAGAAGCAATTACGCTTATCAGCAAGTTTCTTTTTCTCTTTGCCTGTAATAAACCAAGTCCATTTTTTCTAGACTCCAAACCTAGATTGTGCTCTCTAACAACCATCAGTTCAAACTTAACATAGCTAAAAAAGAACTATTGATTCCTCCCTTCCCTCCCCCTCCCTCCCCCAAAGCTGCTTCTTCCCAAGGAGTCTTTACCTCTGTAAATGCTATCAGTCTCCCCTCATTACTAGCCTTCCACCCTTGATTCCTCCTCTACCCTCACACCCCATATTCAACATATCAGAAAATCCTGTAGTCTCCTTCTTTAAAATTAAACTCTAACCCAAGTATGTCTCACCATGACACCACTATAACCTTAACCCAAGCCACTATGAGTTCTCACCCATCCTGTGTGACAGCAATATCCTAAGTGATCTCTATGCCTCATTTTTGTGCTCTTACAATCCTTCTGTACTACAGTCAGAGTGATCATATAAAAATAAAAACCAGATAATATCTCTCCATGCTCAAAACTCCTTGAAGAATAAAACCCTACACAGCCCTGTATCAGACTCCAGCCCACCGCTTCTCCCTCAGCTGTCCTCCTTGGAAAGCCATGTTGGACTTCTTTTGGTTTCTCAAATACACCAAGTCTATTTCTCTGCCAAGGCCTTTGCAATTTCTATTTCTTCTTCCTGGAATACACCACTACCCTACATTGTTGAGTAATGGTATGGCATAAGAGTGCAGGCTCTGGAGCTAGGCTTCCTGATTCAAATCCCAGCTCTGTCATACTAGGTGAGGGGTCTTCTGTCACTGTGCTTCAGTTTCCTCTTCTCTACTATAAGGATAATAAATAATAGTACCCTCTTCATAGAGTTGCAGTAAAGCTGAAATTAGCTAATAAAAGTAGAGAGCACACGGGCCAGGAGCATTGTAAGCAGTCGGTACCTTTAGATGGTATCAGTGAATCACTGACTCCCTCTTATTCAGGTCTCAATTAAAATATCACCTTCTTAAAGAGAGCTTCACTGTTTAGCTTCCCTCAGTCTCTTTCACATTTCTCTATTTGTTAATAGCACTTCTCCATAGGTGACATGTTTCTTATTTACTTAATTATCTACAGGTTTATAGACTGTCTCTCCCCCATTAGAATGTAAGCCCCTAGAGGACAGGGATTCTATTTTGATCACCACCTGAAATGCTGAATATGAAATGTCCCCATGCTGACAAGAGTGCCTGAAACATGGTGGGTGGCCAATAAATATTCGTTTTGCATGTCCCCACACCGGGCTGACACACAGGAGGTGCTTAGTGAGGATTTCCTCAAACGAATGGCCCTGACGTCTTTTATAGTGTGCTTTCCTACTCCCAGAGGAAGCTAACACCTCGAGAACAGCCTGCTTTCAATTCCATAATAAACACAATGGTCCTCTTAGAATGTTATCCTTCTTTATGTAGTCAAGTCTGGAATAAAATAAAGTGTTAGCTTTGTTCACACTTCAGACGTGATTGCACCCTGAGTAGTTTCTGCTTTGAAATTTTTGACATAAGAAAATTCTCATGCTTTCCTACTTTCAGTTATAGGACTCTAGTCTTTCACAAACTTCAGAAAAAAAAAAAAGCTAAAATATTTATTATTGAAATATGAGTAATAGAAAAATCTTTGCAAACAAACAAACAGAAAAACCCTCCACGCACAATTGCTACCACTCAGAGATATCCCAAATCATATTTGGGACAATATTTTGCTTTTACATTTGCCAGCTACTATACCAGGTTCTAATAAAATTGTGTGTGAGGAAAATCACCACAGGATTACAGGAGGAACAATCTTGGTCTAACCCTCCATTTGGCATGGAAGGCAACTGAGTCCCAGAGAGACTACTCAGAGTCAAGACCAGACTCAGGTGGTTTTATTCCCATTCCAGAGGTTTCTCCACTATCTAATCTTTCTTTGTATATTCTCTTTCTTCTTATTTTTACTACCTCTTTTTTAAAATTTTACAATCTCAAATTTTTATGAAAACTTTTAAGCGAATGAAAAAAGGAAACAGTATAATGAACACTCATTTTTATAATCTAGATTGAACAATTGCTAATATATGCTACATTTACATTGTCTCTTTTTTTGACTAAAGTAATTTAAAGCAAATTATAGATAGCATGACATTTTGCCCCTGTTATACCTTTCTAAAAACTAAAGATATTTTCCTATGTAACCACACCACCATTACCACACCTAACAAAATTAAGAATGATTACTCAATATCATCTAATACACAAACCATATTCAAATTCTTCCTGTGGCTGCAAGGACAATAATTTTATTTACAGCTGGTTTGTGCAAATGAGATCTAATCAAGGCCCACTCGTTGCCTCTGATTGTTATGTCTCTTAAATATCTTTTAATTTAAGACATTCTCCCTTTTAATGTCGTCATGTGATTTAATTTCATTTATTATTTTGTTTTCATAATAATGACTTGTTGAAGAGACAAGAAAATAATTCTATAAAATGTCCACTTTCTAAATTAGTCTAAATGTTTCCTTATGGATGCTTAATTTGTTCCTCTATCCTTCATATTTTCTATGAACTGGAAGTTAGATCTAAAGGCTTGATTATGTTAACATCAAAGTGCCTCTATTGTTTAAGATAGAAATTTGCAGTCATTTCTTTATCGTAATTAATGAAATAAAGGCCTGATAATTAGTTGAAGTTTGAATGAGTTACAAGAGATGGTGGGTGGAGTAGAGGAGAAGCCAACAGAGGGGGCAGGGTGAAGGGGGATATCTCAATCATACCATCGCATTCCAGGATCTGATATTTGGCGGTGGTCCGCAGTTTGATCAGGACCTCAGAACATGAATAAATTTAAGAGACACAAAAAAATAGGAAATATAAACCAGAATATTAATTTTATAACTTATAATGAGAAACATAAGCATTAAACAAACTGGAATGTTACCATTAGTAAGTGGATTTTACCCCACTGGCCAGAGGTTTCCAAGCCTAGTTGCGTATTAGAATAATCTGGGACCTAAAGAAATACCACCCCCAGAGGTTCTAATATAATTGGTCTTGGGTGGGGACAGGGCACTGGTATTTTTAAAAGTTTCCCAGGTGGCTTAAATATGCTACCTGGGCTGAGAAACATTGCTGTAGGTAGGTCTAGACCAGAAGGTAATTTGTCATCAGAATTTGTTTTGGAAACACAAAACTGGAATTTGGGATGTCAGTGACACGAATAAAGAAAGCCGGAAGAGTCTATACATGTCAGTAGTGCTCAGACATTTGTGTACATGACAGTCATTGGGAGAGGTTTACTTAAAAAAAAAAAAAAAAGTAAAACTCTGGGTCTCTTTTTTCTACTTCACTCTCACCTTCCTCAGCCCCTTTGAAATTCTGGTTAAAGAGCTCTAGGGTGGACCTCAAGATGTTACTTGAGGTGACAACAAAGGTGATACAATGAAGGTGATTCTGATGTAAATAAACCATGGGTCCCAACACTAAGAAATACTAGTTTATATCCTCTGGGACATACTTGCCTAAGGTATAGATAAGACCAGTGTTGTTCTCAGACTTTAGTTGCATCAGAACCAAGCATCAGCTGCAAGGCTTGTTAAAACACAGATTGCTAAATCCCCTCCTACTGAGTTTCTGATTCAGTAGGGTTGGGCGGAGCCTTACAGTTTGCATTTCTAACAAGTTCTAAGGAGGTGGTCCTTAGCCAGGGAAGATTTTTGCCTCCCAGAGAACATTTGACAGTATCTGGAGACATTTCTAGTTTCACAATTGAGGCATGGAGTTGATACTACCATCTAGTGGACAAAGGCCCAGGGATACTGCTAAATATCCTACAATGGTTAGAACTAATGTTACAAGATTTAGCAAATAAGCATACAGGACACACAACTAAACAAAAAATTTTTTTTTAATCTGAACTCTCATGTCCTTTATTTCCAGGAATTTTCATGTGTTATTTCTTTATTATTATTATTATTTTATATTTTATATTATTTTATTTTACTTTTCAATATGCATTGTAGTTGATTTTCATGCCCCTTTATCCATTCTTCTCCACTCCCTCCCCCACATCATATCTGTTCACTTGACTTAAACAGTTCAAGGAATTTTTGTGGTTATTCTGTCTTTTCCCCCCTGACCCTTGATTTGTTTGTGTGTTTATTTATTTATTTATTTTTAGCTCCCACAAATAAGTGAGAACATGTGGTATTTCTCTTTCTGTGCCTGACTTGTTTCACTTAATATAATATTCTCTAAGTCCATCCATGTTGTTGTGAATGGTAATTTTTTATTCTTTTTTATAGCAGAGTAGTATTCCATTGTGTAGATATACCACAGTTTCCTTATCCAGTCATCAGATGATGGACATTTCGGCTGGTTCTAACTCTTGGCTATTGCAAATAGAGCTGCAATAAACATTGGAGTACAGGTATCCCTTCGGCATGATGATTTCCATTCCTCTGGGTATATTCCCAGCAGTGGAATAGCTGGGTCATATGGTAGATCTATCTGTAATTGTTTGAGAAATCTCCATATGATTTCCCATAAAGGCTGCACCATTTTGCAGCCCCACCAACAGTGTATGAGAGTTCCTTTCTCTCCTCAACCTCTACAGTACTTATCATTCTCAGTCTTTTGGATGCTAGCCATCCTAACTGGAGTGACATGGTATCTCAAAGTGGTCTTGATTTGCATTTCCTGGATGCTTAGTGAGGTTGAGCATTTTTTCATGTGTCTGTTGGCCATTCATATATCTTCCTTTGAGAAATTCCTATTCAGCTCCTTTGCCCATTTTCTAATTGGGTTATTTGTTTTTTGCTGTAAAGTTGTTTGAGTTTCTTATATATTCTACATATTAATCCTTTGTGAGATGTATATTTTGGAAGTATTTTCTCCCACTCTGTTGGTTGTCTTTCTACTCTGCTCATTGTTTCTTTCACTGTGCAGAAGTTTTTAGTTTGATATAATCCCATTTGTTTATTTTTCCTATAGTTGCATGTGCTTTTTGGGTCCTATTCATGAAGTCTTTACCCACTCCTACTTCCTGGGGTGTTTCCCCTATGTTTTCTTTAAGAAGTTTTATTGTTTCAGGATTATATTTAATTCATTAATCCATTTTGAGTAGATTTTGGTATATGGTAAAAGGTACGAGTCTAGTTTCATTCTCCTACATATGAGTATCCAATTTTCCCAGCAGCACTTGTTGAAAAGGCAGTCTCCTCCCCAGTATGTAGATTTGCTGCCTTTGTCAAAGATCAGAGGGCTGTAGGCATATGTATTGATTTCTGGGTTCTCTATTCTATTCCATTGATCCATGTGTCTATTTTTTATGCCAGTGCCATGCTGTTTTGGTTATTATAGCTTTCTGATATAGTTTAAAGTCAGGTAGTTTTATGCCTCCAACTTTTTTTTTTTTGCTCAGGATTGCTTTGGCTATACATGGTCTTTTGTTGTTCCATATAAATGTCTGAATAGCTTTTTCCATCTCAGAGAAAAATGTCATTGGAATTTTGATGGGGATTGCATTGAATCTGTAGATCACTTTGGGTAATATGGACATTTTCACAATGTTAATTCTTCCAATCCAAGAGCAAGGGATATCTTTCCATCTTCTTGTGTCCTCTTTAATTTCTCAACAATGGTTTGTAGTTCTCTTCATAGAGATTTTTCACATGCTTGGTCAGCTTTATTCCTAAGTATTTTATTTTTTTGGTGGCTATTGTAAATGGGCTAGCTTTATTTCTTTTTCTGCATGTCACTGTTGGAGTACAGAAATGCTACTGATTTGTGTGGTGATTTTGTGTCCTGCAACTTTGCTGAAATCATTTATCAACTCTAGGAGTACGAGTTTTTTTATAGAGGCTTTAGGCTGTTTGATACATAGGATCAAATCATCTGCAAACAGGGAAAACTGACTTCATCCTTTCCAATCTGAACGTCATTTATTTCCTTCTCTTCTCTAATTGCTCTGGCTAGTAATTTCAACACTATGTTAAATAGGAGTGGTGAGAGTGGGGATCCTTGTCTCATTCCTGTTTTTAAGCTGAAAGCTTTTCCCCATTCAGGATGATATTGCCAGTGGGCTTATCATATATGGTTTTAATTATGTTGAGATACATTCCATCTATGCCTAGCTTGTAGAGAGTCTTTATCATGAAAGAATGTTGAACTTTGTCAAATGCCTTTTCAGCATCTATAGAGATGATCATCTGTTTTTTTGTCTTTGCTTTTATTGTTGTGGTGTATCACATTTATTGATTTGCGTATGTCGAACCAACCTTGCATCCCTGGGATGAGTCCCACTTGATCATGGTGTATAATTTTGTGTATGTGTTGCTGTATTCTGTTAGCTAGTATTTTATTGAGGATTTTTGCATCTATATTCATCAAGGATATTGGCTTGTAGTTTTCTATTTTTGATGCATCTTTGTCTGGTTTTGGTATCAGGGTGATGGTTGCCTCGTAGAATGAGTTTGGGAGAGTGGCCTCTGTTTCAATCTTTTGGAAGAGTTTGTAGAGAATTGGTATCAGTTCCTTTTTGAAGGTTTGGTAGAACTCTACAGTGAACCTGTCTGGTCTTGGGTTTTTCCTTGTTGGGAGACTTCTGATAATAGCTTCAATCTCTTTTATTGTTATTGGTCTGTTAAGATTATCTATATCTTTTTGGCTCAGTTTTGATAGTTTTTATGCATCCAGAAATTTATCCATTTCCTCCAGATTTTCTAATTGTTGGCAGATAGTTGTTTATAGTGGTCGCTAATGATTCCTTGTATTTCTGAGGTGTCAGTTGTAATATCACATTTTTCATTTCTAATTTTTGTTATTTGTGTCTTCTCTCTTCTTTTCTTAGTTAATCTTGCTAAAGGTTTGTCAATTTTATTTATCTTTTCAAAATCCAACTTTTTGTTTAATTGATCTTTTGTATTGTTTTTTGGGTTTCTAACTCATTTAATTCTGCTCCAATCTTAATTACTTCTTTCCATCTACTAACTTTAGGTTTGGATTGTTCTTGTTTTTCTAGATCTTTAAGGTGAAGTGTTAGGTTGTTTATTTGTCATCTTTCCATTTTTCTGAAGTAAGCATTTAATGCAATAAATTTCCCCCTTAATACTGCTTTTGCAGTATCCCACAGGTTTTGGGATGATGTGTCATTATTTTCATTAGTTTCAAGAAATTTTTTGAATTCCTGTTTAATTTCTTCTTGGACCCATATGTCATTTAAGCAGAATGTTGTTTAATTTCCATGTGTTTGTATAGTTTCCAGAGTTTCATTTATTATTGATTTCTAATTTTAATCCATTGTGATTGGAAAAAATACATGGAATAATTCTGATTTTTTTGAATTTATTGTGACTTGCTTTGTGACCTAACATGTGGTCTATCCTGGAGAATGTTCCATGTGCTGATGAGAAGAATGAATATTCTGAGTTTGTTGGATGGAATGTTCTGTAGATATCTGCTAAGTCCAGTTGATCTAAAGTTGGGTTTAGATCTTGTGTTTCTCTATTGATTTTTTGCCTAGATGATCTGTCCAATGATGAGAGTGGGGTGTTCAGGTTCCCTGCTATTATGGTCTTAGTGTCTATCTCTTTAGGTCTAATAGTGTTTGCTGTGTAAGTCTGGCTGCTCCGACATTGTGTGTGTATATATTTATGATTGTTATGTCTTCTTGATGGATAGATCCTTTTATCATTATATAGTGGCCTTTTTTTTAATCTCTTTTTATGGTTTTTGCCTTAAAGTCTATTTAATCTGATATAAGAATAACTACTCCAGCTCGTTTTTCATTTCTATTTGCATGATATATCTTTTTCCATCCTTTCACTCTTAGTCTATGTGTATCTTTACAGGTCAAGTGAGTCTCTTGAAGACAGCATATTATTGGGTACATCTTTTTAATCCAGTCAGTCAATCTGTGTCTTTTGAATGGGGAATTTAATCCCTTTACATTTAGAGTTATTATTGAAAGGTGTTGACTTACACCTAGCATTTTACTGATCTTTGTTTACATGTCTTAAGTATCTTTTCTTCCTTTCTTTCTAAATTTTCTGTTTGTCTTCTGTATTTATTGGTTTCTTGGGGTGACAGATAAACTGTTTTTTTCTCTTTTGTTAGCATTTTTTTTTTTTTGCCAGTAGGTATTGTTCTTTCTTGACTATTCATGGCAGTGATGGTTGTTTTTATGGTATCAAACCCAGTATTTCCTTGAGAATTTCTTGTAGAGCTGGTTGTGTGGTAGTAAACTCCCACAGTTTTTGTCTGTCTGAGAAATATACTATTTGTCCTTCATTTCAGAAGGATAGCCTTGCTGGGAAAAGTATTCTTGGCTGGCAATTTTTGTCCATTAGTGTTTTGAATATATCATCCCATTCTTTCTTGGCTTTTAGGGTTTCTGATTAAAAGTCTGTTATGCTAACTGGGGCTCCCTTATAGGTGACTTGCCGCTTCTCTCTTGCAGCTTTTAAGATTCTCTCTTTGTATTTGAGTTTTGCCAGTTTGATTATCACATGTATTGGAGAAGATCTTTTCGGGTTGAATGTGTTTGGGGATCTTTGGGCTTCCTGAATCTGGAGATCTGTGACTTCCCCTATACCTGGGAAGTTTTCTGCTATTATTTCACTGAATATGTTTTCAATTCCATTTCCTTTTCCCTCCCCTTCTAGAATACCCATGATTTGGATATTTGAGCACTTAATGTTGTCTGTAGTCTCTCTTAGATTTTCTTCAATTTTTTGATTCTCTTCTTTTTTCTGGTCTGCTTGTGTTAATTCAAACAGCCTTTCTTCAAGGTCAGAAATTCTCCCTTCTGCTTGTTCAAGTCTGCTGATTAAACTCTCTGTTGTGTTTTTTATTTTGTTGAATGAATCCTTCAGCTCCACAAGCTCAGCTACATTCTTTTTCAAGGCATTGATTTCTTTGTACATTTCTTCTTTCAGATCCATAATATTTTTTCTCATTTCATTGTGTTGTCTGAGTTTTCTTGCATCTCATTTAGTTTCCTTAGAATTGTTACTCTAAATTCCTTGTCTGTCATTTCAAAGACTTCCTGTTCTATATGATATAGTGCTTGAGAGTTATTATTTTCTTTTGGTGGTGATGTACTTTCTTGATTTTTCATATTTCTGTTGTCTTTCCTTTGGTGTTTTATCGTTGTATCCCGGGGTATCACAGTCCACTCATTTCACCCTGATGTCTGGGTTGGATCCTGAAGGGACTACTGCTTCTGGTCAGCAGGAATTAGCCTGGGCTGCGGTTCCCACTGTGCTTGCCTGTTCTGGGACAGCTGGCTCAGGCTGTGGGGGCCCCAAGGCTCTTCAGTCTCTCCCGGGGGCAGGGATTGGCCTGGGCCAGAGGTGCTTCCCTGACTGCCTTCTCTGGCATAGCTGGCTTGGGGTGAGAGGTCCCCAAGCCTCTTAAGTCTCTCCTGGGGGCAGGGACTGGCCTGGGCCAGAAGTCCTGCCCCACTTTCCTTCTCCAGCACAGCTGGCTCAGGGTGTGTGGTCCCCAAGCCTCTTATGTCTCTCCTGGCAGCAGGGATTGGCCTGGGCCAGAGGTCCAGACTTGCCTGCCTTCTCCAGCATGGCCAGCTCAGGGTGTGGGGGCCCCAAGCCTCTTAAGACACTCCTGATGGCAGGGACCAGCCTGGGCCAGAAGTCCCACCCTGCTTGCCTTCTCCAGCATGGCTGGCTTGTGATGTGGGGGCTCCCAGCTTCTTAAGTCTCTCCCAGGGCGGGGACCAGCCTGTGGTATATCTACACAATGGACTACTACTCTGCTATGAAAAAGAACAAAATACTACCATTTGCAACAACACGGATGGACTTAGAGAAAATTATATTAAGTGAAACAAGTCAGGCACAGAAAGAGAAATACCTCGTGTTCTCACTTATTTGTGGGAGCTAAATATAAATAAATAAATAAACACACAAACAAATCAAGGATGGGGGGGAAGAAGACAGAATAACCACAAAAATTCCTTGAACTGTTTAAGTCAAGTGAAGAGATATGATGTGGGGGAGGGCGGGGAGGAGGTGGAGAGGAATGGGTAAAGGGGCATGAAAATCAGCTACAATGTATATTGAGAAGTAAAATAAAATAAAATATAAAAAACCAAAATAAAATTAAATAATTAGTTCTCAGTTATTCTTATTTCTTATTGCCTACCTTCCATATCTTTATCCTTTTGCTATATTTTAGAAAATTTCTCCAGTTTCATCTACTAATTCTTTTTTAAGTGTTGATTGTTAATTTCTTAGAGCTTTTCACTGTTGTTAGCATATTTTTATAGCGTTATGTCTTGTTCGTGGATATAACATTTATGGAAATCTAAAGATAATGATATTGTGGATTGAATTGTGTCCTCCAAATATTTAATGTGTTGGAGCATCGGTCCCCACTGTGGTAGTGTTAAGAAGGTGGGAAATCCAATTGCGGTAGTTGAAAGGTGGGGCTTTGGAGAGGATAACGATATGAAAGGTAGGCAATAAGAAATAAGAATAACTGAGAACCAGTTCGTAAGGTCCAATGTTCAAATTACAGGTATTCCATGAAGAGAGAACAGAAAAAACAGAAAGGAAGAAGACAACATTAAGACATCACACAAGAAAATTTCCCAGAAATAAAGGACATGAGATTTCAGGTTAAAAGGGTGCTCCAAGTGACTAGTTTAATGGAAGAAAGTAGGCCCAATGCAGGCTACATGTTTATGAAATGTCAGAATATTACAAAGACAAGATCCTGTAAGTTTCCATAGAATACAATGGATTTAATAACAAGGATCAAGAATCAGGTTAGCATTGACTTACTTAATAGCAGTATTAGAATTTAGAGAACTATGGAGCAATACTCTCAAAATCCTGAAGAAAGTTTATCAATCAAGAAGTGTGAATCCAGTCAAGCTAGTAGTTAAGTGGGTAGGTAGTATAAAGACATTTTTAGGTATGCAAGGTATAGAAAAAAAAATCATTTTTTCCCATGCTCAACAAACATGAGTAAGTAAAGCCAAAAATGGATATTTGAGGATAGGAGAAAAGGAGATTGACACACAAGAGAATTGTAAGTAATTCTAAAACAATGGTAAAAAGGAGCCCAACTGCTAAAGCCACTTATCAGATACAGCCAATAGCTCATTAGAAAGCTCCTGGAGACCTTTTTAAAAATATGAAATTGCTAGACTACATAATGTGTTTAAACATATTGAGAGAAAATATATAAAACTTAAAATGTGATGTTGAATTAGCAGTAAGTACATAGAAAACCAAGGTCCTTTCCCCCACCCAAATAAAAAGATAATTATTAATCCCAGAAAAAAGTAATAAATTGTGTAATAAAGGCATATTAATCCTAATATATACTAACGGTACACAGTTATAACAGTGAAGGAACTGAATGTGTGTCTGACTCGGCTGCAATATACCTGTCCTGGGCAGATGGAGGAATACGCTGTTGGAGCTGTGATGTGGGGCAGGAGGAAAGTCAGCCAAAACCTCATCTTCCCTAGTCAACAGTCAAAAAACAATATCCCAAATGGAAAAATCCTTAAGTAGCAACATAAGCATCTTGTAGGGAGATAGGGAGGAAACACGATGGAATCAGCTAAAAGAGTTCTAATGATTGTCCCCTATCAAGTGTGAAATAGGAGGGAACAGAAGGGTTCATATGTTTCATAACAGGCCTCTTTGTATTATTGGACTCTTTTTTTTTTTAAATCAGGTTAATGCATAACTTTGATAACAGCAAAAGTTAGGTTAAGATTTTAAGGAATAAAAAATTGCTATAATTTGAAGTTACATTTAATACACACATTAACACTGGTGTCCTCACTAGGCTTGTATGGCAGATAGTTGTATGTCTCAAATATTGTGTGTCCCACTCATTACTGAAGATGTCTTGAGGGAAGAGTGAGAGTTCCACAAGATGGAGAGGAATAGTAGTGCCCTAACTCAATCATTTATTTTCAGTATGTTGTCAGAGAAACTCAGTTAAGCAGATATATAGATTATATTATTCACTTTTGGCTGAACTAATTCTCACAAAATTACAAAGAGGTTTTAGAAGATTTTTGTGAAGAAATTAATAATATCATAATTTGTCAACTCTAAGACACTTTTTTTTTTTTTACATTTTAACATCTTTGAATCAGGATTATTCTTATAGTCAGTGGCATTTTATATTTGACTAGCAACATTTTTCATTTTCAGTGTACATAAAAGAATGATGTGTTCTGCAATTAGTAGCATCTTAAATTTAATTAAAAAGCAGAACTAAAAACACTCAGCAGTGCTGACACTTCCTAACCCTAGTATGAGCTCTTCATCAACCACCTTATAGTATTAAAAACAACAATGACTGTGGGAGACCAAAAATATGCCACCCCAAAATATGATGATTAGAGACTAGAATATCCCATTTCAAAATATGACTTTTTGTGCATAAGGGCTATTTTGAACTGTTTATTTTGGGAGATTGCAGACATGGGAGAAGCTCTCAAAACAAGCGTACATGTAAGATAAATTTACATCTATGAAGCAATCTCCATTCATAAGCGTGTCCCTCTGCTCCAGGAAGAGAAGGATGATTCTGAATCACTGGATACTCTTATCAATGGAGAAGGCAACAACTTATATCTGCATAAAAACCTTGCTCTTGTTCACCTTACTTTTCTTGGATACTTCCCCATAACTGGCCATCTCCCGCACCCTTCTTTGTTTCAGCTGAAGATGGTATTTGAGCCTGAACTCAAAGTCACTTCTTTGAGATTTACTCATTTTACTGGATATCTCACATGTATACATGAGAGATACATGTTATTAAACTTCTGTATGTTTTTCTCTTGTTAATCTCTCTTTTGTGACAGGGGTCCATCCCAACTAAGAATGATGAACGGCAGAGAGAAAATTATTTTTTTTCTCTCCCACGTGATCTAATCAGAACCGACAAGCAATCAGCCAAAAAAGCAATAATTTCCAGTAAGAGTACTTTATATAAAAACTTACTTTCACTATTTTTAGTAGGAGATGTTGCCCAAAATGTACAGTGTGTCTTGAGATATTAGCTACTGACAGTATGGAACCATCATATTTAGGAAGTGTCAAAAGACAAAGTATCACAAATTTAAAGATCTCAGTTGGCCTTATTTGCAGTTCTAGTATGAGTGTTCCAATGAGCTGAGCAGAAGAGGTTAGTTTTATAGACAGAAAAGGGCTGGGAAAAGCAGAGACAGAAAACAAAAATTTGTCTTTGTTTGGCAATTTCAAATTTGCTTTTCTTGTAAAAGATAGAGCAGCAAGGACTTCCTTATCATGCTGACTAAAACTAGCCTGTTTGGGGATTTGCTTATTATCTCTGTCCTGAAGGTCAGATAAACAACTTGGTGACAGGGAACTTCAGCATGAATGATGCCATTTTGGTTTGGTCTGTTGGGCCTAGTGCAGGAGCTCAGTCCAAATTAATGGACTCCTGTACATTTTGTTTAAAGGAAGAATTTTAAATACTAGGCATACAAAAAATGAATATATACTTTGCACTTTTTCTTTCACTTATTGGGAAATACATGCATGTTAAAGGCATTTGACTCTTGATCTGGTTCTTTACAAAATTTCATGCTGTTCAATGATAGTGACTATGACCTCTTTTGATTGTTCTTAATGTAGTACCATAGAAGCTCATTTAAACAATTTTACTGATAGGATACTGATAGGATACTTCCTTTTGTGTTCACTCGACATTCATCCCTGCATGAGAGCATTGGCCATAGAGGGCCTTATGGCTCTAGCTTACAGTAGAATGACAAAAGTTATACGGCAAATGTGTAGGGAGTGCTTGAGTTGCATCATCACATCACAAAATATATATTCCAATTATCTCCACATTCAAGAGAAGAAAAAGAATACATCAGAATTGTCACATACATTTATTTATGTAATGGGTGGACAGTTTTTTTTCACATTTTTCTTTTATTCATTTTAAATTTCCATATTTTCTAAATGCTGCATAGTGAGCGTAATAAGATTTTACAATCATCATGGTAAAGACTGGATCAGGCAAGAATCTTCAATGGATGCTAGATCTAGGGGAAAATCATGGTAAGGAATATGATATTTGCATGATTTTAAAGTGTTTCTTTACAGACTGCTTATTAGTTACAAGGGAGAAAACATAAGCAGTAATTACAGTGGAAAAATCAACATCATTACCAGAAGACCAAAATTAACATCACCTACCTATGACAGAAAGTTGGATATTATGTGCCTCCATGTATAATGTACTGGGGACACAGCATTGCATACAGTGTTCTAGCTGACAATGTGTAGTCTGAATCTGATCTTGAGAAAACACAAGGCAAACAAAAACACAAAATGAGGAACGTTACATTAAAAACAAACAGAAAAGATGGGGCAGACAGTAACTTCAAAAATGTCAATTGCCATAAAAGACAGGCTGTAGAAATGTTCTAGGTAAAAGGAAGCAAAAGAGACTTGACACAGCATGACCAACTGTCCTGGTTTGCCCAGGACTAATGAATTTCCTGGGACTTAGGAATTTCAGTGCTCATTTTGAGAAGGTCCTTGGCAAATATAAATGTTCAGTCATGGTAAATGACAACATTTAAATGTAATAATTGAAACTAGCTAGCCCCATTGTATACTGCAGGGAAAAAAGCTATACTGAAAATTATTAGACTAAAAAAACTAGGAAAACGATAAATAAACACCACTTTATGAAGTCGGTAACTGGATTATGTTTAGTAAGAGAATATCTCTTTTTGGGAAATACACACTGAAGTATTTAGAAGCAAAGGACCATGGTACAAACAACCAACCTTCGAATAGCTGAGGAAATACTTTTACACACACATACAAATAATGCAAGAGATAACAAAAACCAAGAAAAAAAAAAGGAAATGAGATAAAATGCTAATAGTTAAATCTGGATGAAGGGTATATGGTTGTTGAAAGGACGAGTCGACACCAGTTGACGATCCACCGGAGAGAGCTCGTTTTATTAGGCATCACACACACACATATATAGGGCTTTAAGGGAAAGCTGATTGGTTTAAAATACAATCCCTACTTAGCATACCACATGGGGCTTGGGCGGGGGGGGGGGGGGGGGGGGGGGCTGATTGGCGTGTGATTCACGCCGGCGGGAAGGAGAATGGGGAAGAGAAGGGCAACCAGCGCCATGATGGGGTGTGGCTGAGAAGGACTTATGTGATCAGGGTGTGATCCCTTGGGGCATTTGGGGTCTTACATTCCTCCCTTTTTCTTGTTTTAGGAAAGGGGACGTTGAGGTCATCGAGCTACTTCCTGCTGAACTGGGGCATTGTGGGGGGGGCAAAAGGAGGAAGGTACATAAATACCCATTATGAAACCCCAAAGGAGGGTGGAGAAACAAGTAATTTCAAAAGCGGAGAAGTCCATAAACGTTTCTTGAAGCCACAAGTCGCACATGCACTGGTTCCATTGTTTGTAGTCGGAGACTGGAGGGAGCAGCCAGGCGTCGGTGGCGAGGGCGTGTAGGACGCGTTTCCTCTGTAAGGTGGTGTCTCTTCAGCATCAGCTGAGGCGCTCACGAGATGAGGCGGGGGGTTCATCGGTATCTAGGAGCTGGTAGTTTCTAAGTAAAAGCTGGTTAAAGGCCTGATTAGAAATTTTTCCCACTTGGGCTTGAAGAATGATGCAGGGCAAGAAAAGGCAGGTTATGAGGAATAACAGCATTCTTCTCCAAGGAAGATGCAAGTACCTCCTTTTTCTGCAGTGAGGAGGTCTAGTGCTCTATGGTTTTCGAGGGTGACCTGAGCTAAAGAGGTGATTTGTCTCTGTAGAGAGGAAAGAGATTCGGCAGTGGAAGTCAGAGCCCCTTCAAGTTTAGCATTTATGTCTTCGACTGCCCATAAATTGTGTCCTAAGTCTCCTCCCGACAGGCCGGCTCCGACAGCTGATGTTGTTAGGGAAATACCAACCATGATCGGGAGGAAGGCGGCCCCTTTTTGTTTTGAGGGTGGATGAAGAAGATAGAACAGTTCTCAATAGGAGTACAGAGTGAGTTGAGGGACGATGGTGACAAGAAGGCATGGGGCAGTAAGATTAGGCAGGATGGAGGTAGAGAGGGTTCCATTGCACCAGAAGAAAGAGCCTGGTGGGGCGACAGTGTGGTTATAAATGGTTGAGGAAGGGAAGCATTTAAGGGGACGGCCGCCAGGAGCGGTCGCATGAGAGAAAACAATTTCCAGGAGAGAGAGAGAAAGATGAGTGTTTCAGAAATGATCCGTTGCCAGGTGTAAATGGGTGACCCTGGGGAGCTAGCAGAGGGGCCTGAAAGCTCCCTGGGTGAAATGAAAAGAACAGGAGAAGGCCAAGGAGAAGGTTCATGTCTCCGGAATTGGGGGTAAGGCTGAGGTCCGGGATAGGCGGAGTTTGAAAGGTCAGTAGGATGAGGGATACACTTAAAAGAACGGTGTGTTAAGTTCTTTTGCAGGTTGTTATTGGAGTTCTCGGTGGCCGAGGGCGGATTCTGAGTGTAAGGCTTCAGCCTGGAAATATGAATCCATGGAGTAACATGATTACCTGGCAGGGCAAGTTTAGCAGCAGTTGGAGTGCAAAGGATGACAGGACATGGGCCTTCCCACAGAGGGGTTAGGGGGGTTTTGGGTTCCGGGGAAGTGTAGAATACTAATTGGCCTGGGCTGAGTGAAAGGTTATTTTTGGAAAGTGACGGATCTGGAAGTAGCCAGTCCTGGTACTTCCATAATTCGGTGCGAAGTTGGGAGAGCAAGAGTAAGGCCATGGTGGGTGGTATGGGTCCTTCAGTTGCTGTGATCCCCAGGGGTAGGAGGGGCCTACCATACATGACTTCAAAAGGAGAAAGATTGGAGGGCCTTTTGGGGAGAGCTCTGGTCTTGAGTAGAGCGAGAGGTAGAAGACGGACCCAATCAAGGTGTAATTCCAGAGACAATTTAGTTAGTATGTCCTTTAAGGTTCTGTTGGTTCTCTCTACCTTTCCAGATGCCTGAGGTCGATAAGGGCAATGTAGGTGCCAGGGGAGAGAGAGTGACTGGGAGAGTTTTTGTATTAACTGGGTGGTAAATTCAGGTCCATTCTCAGATTGAATGGAAGTGGGCATCCCAAATTGTGGGATGATTTGGTAAAGGAGAGTCTGGGCTACAGTGGAGGCCTTTTTAATGGATGTTGGGAATGCCTCTACCCATCCTGAAAAGGTATCAACAAACACCAAGAGGTATTTAAGGCGCCGGACAGAAGGCATGTGCGTAAAATCGACTTGCCAGTCGGCCGCGGGTGTGAGACCTCTGGCCTGGTGGGAGGGGTATGGCCCAGGTTTGAGAGGGGTGTTAGGATTGGTACGTTGGCAGATTGTGCATGAGGAGGAAATTTTTTGCAAGAGGGCTTTGTCAGATGGGGTGATTGAGAAGAAGGCTTGTAAAAACTGGGATAAAGCTTGGGGGCTAGAATGAAACAGGTCATGGAGCAAGCGAAAGACAGAGGACTTATCATCATTAGGTGGTTGAGGCTGAGAGGGTGTCTGTGAACCTTGGGAGCCGTATGGAAGAATGGGAAGTTGGTTTTGTGTCTGTGGGTGCATTGCCGCAGTGCGTGCGGTGACGTCAGCCTTACAATTCCCGCAAGTGATTGGGGAATCATCCCTCTGGTGGGCTCTGCAATGAATGACTCCTAATTCACAAGGTAAATGGGATGCCTCAATTAATGTGGAGATTAAAGCTGAGTTGGTGATTGTGTTACCCTTGGTGTTAAGCAGACCGCGTTCTTTCCATATGGTGGCATGAGAGAGAAGTATATGAAAGACATATTTGGAGTCAGTGTATAAGTTAAGAGTTCTTCCTTCAGCTAGAACGCAGGCTCACGTGGCGGCGATAAGTTCGGCCTGCTGGTTGGTAGTACCCTTGGGTAAAGGTTGGGCCTCTATAACCGAGTCAAGGGAGACTATGGCATACCCTGTGTAATGAGTGTTTCCTTCCTTGAATGAGGACCCATCCATGAACCATGTGAGATTAGCGTGAGATAGGGGTCCCTCAGTGATGGAAGAGTGGTAAGGTATAAAATTTTGAAGGCTTTCTGCGCAGCTGTGCAAAGGGGTGTTGGGGGAATCTGGTATAGGCAGTAGCGTAGCCGGATTTAGGGGTGGGCAGGTAGTGAAGGATAGGGCAGGATTTTCCAGAAATGAGGATAGGAGGGTTAGGATTCTGGAAGGTGGGAGGGATTGGAGAGCCTTATAGGTAAGGAGGTCTTTGAGGTGATGTGGTGAGAGAACGGTGAGAGGTGCCCCAAATGTTAATTTGGATGCCTCCTTATGCAGTAACTGCCCCGCTGCTAGAGCTCTTAGACAGGGTGCCCAGCCTCGTACAGTGGGGTCCAACTGTTTTGATAGGTATGCTACCGGGGCAAAGGAGGGGCCATAATTCTGTCCTAGGACGCCTAGAGCTTGTCCCGTATTTTCATGAACATAGAGGAAAAAGGGTTTAGTTAGATCAGGGAGATGAAGTGCAGGGGCTGTTAGAAGGGCCTGCCGAAGCTTGAGAAAAGGGCGCTGAGGTGAGGAGAGTAAAGGTTCTTCAGGAGGACCCTTACTCATATTATAGAAGCCGTGATAGAATGTCCCGACCCAACAAGGGGACGGCGCATTGTGGCATGACTAGAAAGGAATGGGAGAAAACGGACTGAGTGCCTTGAAGGCAGTAGGTTAAAAGAGGGTTTTTTTGGGGAAAGATTTGTTTACCTCCTACCCCGACTATAGGAGAGCTGCTAGAGGTGGTGGGGCCTTTATATTCCCTTAAGACTGAAAAGGTGGCTCCAGTGTCCAGGAGGAAAGATATTCGGTGGCCGTCCACAACCATGGATACCCTGGGCTCCTGCTTTGTTATAGAGATGGTTGGGAAGGGCCCAAGGCTCCGTCAGTCCTCCTCAGCGAGGCCCACCATAGGTGGTGTCCACGGTTCGTGGGACTGTGGGGCAGTTGGTCCCTCACCCCTTTGGACGAGGGGGCAATCAGATCCCCAATGTCCCTTCTTTTTGCATTTTGGACAAGGAGTGGTGGGGGGCCTGGGGGTGGGGCAAGCCTTTGCCCAATGCCCTTCCTTTCCACATTTAAAGCAGGCTCCAGGTGGAGGCTTAGAGGTGGAGGCTGTGGGAGGGCGCCCAGGGGGTTTGATAAGCCAGGCCAACATCTGGAAGTTGGCGTGGTTGGCCTTTTGTTTTCGACATTCCTTTTCCTCCTCCCGATTATGAAAAACCTTGAAGGCCACTGACAGGATTTCGGTCTGAGGGGTTGCAGGACCCTGCTCTAATTTTTTAAGTTTAGTTTTAATGTCGAGGTAGGATTGGGCCAGGAAATAGGTCATAAGGACATGCCGGCCGTCTTCTGAGTTGGGGTCTAAGTTAGTGTATTGTTGAAAGGCCTGAGTTAATCTATTGAGGAAATCGGAGGGAGTTTCCTCCTTTTTTTGGACAATTTCTTGAATTTTTTGGAAATTGACGACCTTGCGAACCGATTTTTTGAGGCCAATTATTAAGCAAAAGGCAAAACGGTCTCGAGCCTAGATTCCCTGGGCTGTGTTATAATCCCAATTAGGTTCCTGTTCTGGGACTGCTTGGGGGCCTGGTGGGTGATTCGGATTGTACGATGGGTGTCAGTGGCATGGGTTTGGGCTGTATCCCAGACCCTGCGGCATTCCTCAGGGAGGAGGGTATTGGCTAGGAGTATGAAGATGTCATGATGTGTGAGGCTGTAGGCCTGCAGGATCCATTGGAATTCTTTAATGTAGGTGGTAGGGTTAGTAGAGAAAGAACCTAGTCTTTTTTCTAATTCTGTAAGGTCAGCTAGGGAAAAGGGAACATGGACCCTAACTACTCCTTCAGCCCCAGCTACCTCACGTAGTGGGGCGATTGTTAAAGGGGTTGGGGGAGGACCTCGGGAACGGGTGAAAGGGGGGCTTAGTGGGTCAGGAGTAGGTGAGGGTAAAGATGGAGGAGTGGATGGTGCAGGAGGTACAGAAGGTGACAGGGGAGGAGGAGGTCGGTAGGGTGGGGGTTCATCAGCAGGGTCGAAGGTGGAAGAATCGAGGGATGACTGTGAAGATGGTTTACAGGCTAAAAGGACTTGAGAGGGAGCACAGGAGGAGCAGAGGGTGGGGTTCTGAGCCAAGAGGCAAAAAGCCTCGATGTAGGGGATCTCCTTCCATTTTTTTAGGCACTGGCAGTAGTTAAAGAGGTCTCATAGAATGTTAGCGTCTAGTGTGCCCTCAGGGGGCCATGTGTTTTGATTATCTAAAGGATAATAAGGCCAATCTTGTGTACAGAATTTGGTGAGGAGTTTGGGCTTAATATCCAGCCTGAGGGAAAGGTTGGTGAGGTTTTTCAGAACCTGTTATAGTTTGGGAATTTATGGTGGTCGTGAAGACCGTGGTGGGATGGGGTATTGGGCGTTAAGGGCTACCGGACGATCACGGCTAGACTCCCTGCGGTAGCCTGAAAAAGGGCTGGTGCCCTTTAGGAAAGGGGGCTTACCTAATGATGAGCCGATGGTGAGTGGAAGGAGCCAGCGCCAAAAAGAATGGACGAGGGTGGACCGTCAGTGGTGAGCGGTGGAAGGGAGGCCGGTCCTGGCAGGACGGAGTTCCCGAGGGGCAACTCGAAAAGTTGCTGCTGCAATTCGAAAAGTGTTGCTGCTCGAGGGAGCCCCGAGGGGCGATTCGGAAAGTGTTGCTGCTGTGATTCGAAAAGTGTTGCCGCTCGAGGGGAACTCCATCCCAGGTTTCGGCACCAAATGAAAGGACGAGTGACGATCCACTGGAGAGAGCTCGTTTATTAGGCAGCACACACACATATAGAGAGAGCTTTAAGGGAAAGCTGATTGGTTTAAAATACAATCCCTATTTAGCATACCACATGGGGCTTGGGGGGGGAGCTGATTGGCGTGCGATTCGTGCTGGCGGGAAGGAGAATGCGGAAGAGAAGGGCAACCAGTGCCATGATGGGGTGCAGCCGAGAAGGGCTTATGTGATCAGGGTGTGATCCCTTGGGGCATTTGGGTTCTTACAGTTGTTCCTTATACTATTATTATTATTGCAACCTTTTGTAAGTTTGAAATTATTTCCAAATAAAGTTTTTTTGAAAAAAGATAGGCATATGTCAACTTACATGTATTTAGTATATTAATTCTTTATCAAATATTTTTCTTGGTTTGTGTTTTACATAAAGATGTTTAATGTTAACAGTATCAAATCATTCGTATTCCATTAGTTTTGCTTCTTTTATTATTTTTGTTGTTGTTATTGCTCTTACAGTTTTTAAGAAGTGTCCAGTGCTGTGAAGTCAAATCCCCTTCTGGAAACAAGCCATGTGATTTAGAATAAGTTTTCTAAATATTTGTGCCTTACCTCCTATTTGTTAAAAAATGAAGGGGCATAAAAGAGGAGTAAGGTTCCCCTATGTCATTGATGCTAAGATACACATGCATTCACACTTTCACATCTTTGAACTGGGATGCATCCCGCAATTGATGATATTTTATGTTACTAAAAATGTGAAAGGGATATTTTATAAGGGATATATAAAATAACATATACAATTTATTTAAAAGTATATGAAATATATTATTTATATTTATGAAATAAATTAGGATTTTATAAAATGAGATAAATGCTTATAACATAATAGGCTTTCCATAAAATGCTGCTTTGTGGCTTTGTTGCCATTTTAATAATATGTTTTGGATCTCAGTAAATCTGAGAATGAAATTGCTGAACTGGAGGAAGTTTTAAAGATAATATAAAGAAAGCTACACATACTTGCCTTGTACCAGGCACTGTTCTAATTCTTTTTCATATATTAAGTCATTTAATCCTCATAATTCTTCATTGAGGTCGTACCATTATCCTTATTTGAGAGATGAGGAAACTGAAGCACAGAGAAATTAAGTAACCTGTCAGCTAGTGAGTGGAGATCTAACCTCAATTCGGCTTGAGAATCCAAACTCTCAGTCTCCTCACTTGACTTCGCCACATGTGGTTAAAAAGTGGCTTCTAACTTTATTGAGTCATTCAGAGGGAACCCTTTGTCTCCCTAGACAGCCTAAAGTTTTACTACATAATCCTGTTTGTTAACATGTTTTTTACATAAATTCATAATTTGTGTCCTTTAGTTTCTACTCATTTGTTTAATTACTAAAATAATCTTAAGTCTAGTTTTTTTTTTTTTGCTAGTCTGACTACCTTCAAATATCTATTAATAGAGTAAAAGGATACTAAGGAGAACTTAAAACATCCATTTTTTCGCTGGTATCTCGTAACTTTACAACATCCATCCCAAACAAGGATCATTGCCACCCTTGAGTTGAGTCTTAAGTGTGCCTTTTTCTGACCCTGACTATTGTCATGCCCTTTTATTTTGTGAAGAATTTGATTTTATTGAACTAAGAATAGTATTTTTTGTTTCCTTTTGGCAGCGGGTTGGTACAGGGATCTGAACCCTTGATCTTGGTGTTAACAACACCATGCTCTAACCAACTAAGCTAACCATCCAGCCCAGAGTAGTCTTTTCTTTAGTTCCACTAGAGATATTTTGTCATTGAAAGCTCCTCTTCCCAATTTTATTTTTTAATCTCCTTTTAATCCTCCATTTCTGCCTCATTGGAATCCTTTACAAAATCTTTATATGTTTTTTAGTCACCTATCTTTTCAAGCCATCTTCCTTGTAACAGTCTCAGTCATGGAATAATTACTACTTTTTGTCAAAATTATTTGAAATCTTTCATCTATGTAGCAATATAGGAAAGAACATAAAACATAATTATGTAGAAAAAATAGTAGGATTTATTAAAGTTTCTACTCTTCCAATTTCCATAAATTTATTCTTATACCCCTTGGGTCACAAATATTAATTTCTTAAAGATAACAAATCTCAACATCTACTACACATATCTATGTTGGATTAGAGCAAGGCACTGGGTTTTATGAAATGGGAAAGGCTGGAACCTTTTTTTGAAGTAAAGAGCTCTTTTCAAGAGGCTGGAGAACTAGTCCTACAGGTCTGGATACAGCCTTTGGGGTGCAGAGGCAATCTCAGAGGACCACAGGGTTTGAGGTTTATAGTCATGACTTGCCTACTCCACACTACAGGAGCAGGGCCTGCTATTTCTTTCTTTACCTTGAGACAACTGTTCCTATTCAAATGGTGATTTACTATTGCAGCTATGGTTTTCAGAATGAGTAAGAAATCAGTGTTATATGTATGAGCTCGTAAAATCCTACAAACAAGTAAAACACAACCTAGTAAAACATTGATATGTGCCAGTAGGTGAGGCTAACAATTACACAAATAACTCTGAAATAGGCAGAACACTTAAGTTATCTAGTAGAGACATAAGCTATGAACTATAGTTATATTTGATCTGAGTAATCAGGGGAGGCTCCAGAAAAGAATTGCACTGAATGATGCCTGGGATTTGGAAAGACGGTGAAGAACATTTCAGTGTTCTGAAAAGAACACTATAAGCAGAGATCTGCAAGTGTCTGTAGATAGGCACAATAGTGCAAGAGTTAAATGCATTTTTAAGAAGGCTGTGACTCTAATGATGAACACAAAGACCTAGTAGGGAATAAAATGTCATTTCTTATTGACATGAACTAAACAGAAACAACCATCTGGGCTTTCATTCTCATTTTGAGAGTGACTCAGTCTAACTACTTACTGAGGATTTCCACAGGTGTCTTATCTTAAAGCTTTCTAGGTCTTGCTCGTGTCTTCTATGCTGCATCTTAGGGGTAGATAGGAAAGAGGTGAGACATTGCAGGGCCAATTTCCTTCGCCTGCAAAGCCAGTTGAGCTCACTCATGAGAACTTGAAGGAACGTGATAAAAGCCTCATCTCTGGATAGCAATAAGGTTGTCATGCTGGGTATTCCAGGAAGCTTCAGAGCACAATCTTAGTATCTTTATTACTCCTTGGATTTGTTTGTTTGTTTGTTTGCTTTTTTTTTTTTTTTTTTAGTCCTTTCTTTTCATTCCTATATATGTAGTTTGCCATTAGTAGGGTGTGGTTAATCACAGAGTTCTCAGCTGTAATAAATCACTGATAATAAAAATTTTCAAACCACTGCCTGTTTACTGCTGTCCCAAACATGTTTTCTGTGATAAGGTTGGGAATCTGTTAAGAAAGAGAAAGCTGGAGGACCTCCAGCAACTTATTTCAAGCACTTCTAGTAAGTAAGTGAATCAGACTTTCACCTTACAACATAAGCAGACTCTGGTCTAAGTGGCCACCTTGAGGCACTCTAAGGAAGTCTAGTGAGCCACTGGGGTTGAAAAATTCCATGGGTGGTGCCCTATAATAGTGGTATTTGATGATGGGATCAGCCAAGAAAGAATTCACAGAAAGACCTCAGAAAGTCTGACATCATTTAAGAACCTCAATTATCCAAGTAAAAGAAGAAGAATGTGAAATGGAAACTTCCCGTCACCTCCTTGGCACAGACCCAAAGGGTCTGAACATGCCACAAAGGAAAGCAGTTCTTCCGCTGCTTCTGTGATGTTTCCTGCACCACAAGGCAGGGTTACGTGAGTAGGGTATCTTAGACAAATTAGTGGATCTTAAAGCCAGAAAGGATTTCCAGAGGTCAAATCTGGTTTCAAGGTAGGTCCTCATGTATAATATCTGAGAGAGAGGGATGGACCAGAAGAAGTCTGCAGTGGGAGAAGTATAGGCTTTAGAATCAGCAGATCAACATTTAAATCCCTCAGCTACCACACCTAAATGTCACTCTGGCTTAACTTCTCTGTGTTTCACTAGAAAATGGGGTATGAGGAGGGCAAGGTATTAATACTGTTTTTAACAGAATAGCCTTGAGAATCAAATGGCATAATGTATCTGAAAGTGCCTCAGAGGCCAATAAGTCTCAAACTTTAATATGCATACAAATATCCCGAGGGTTGTGTTAACATACAAATTCTGATTTGGTAGGTCTGGGGAAGGACCTAGGAGTCTGCATTTTTAACAAGCTCCTAGATGATGTTCTATGCTGTTGTCCATAAAGTACAGTAGAGAGTAAAGTGTCACACAGTCATTGGTGGTTACTAGCTTATTTTAACAAGTTTTCAAGGAAGGATATTCTTTACATTTTAGCTTTTCCCTTCCTTCACCAACTCCTACCACAACCCTTCACATTAACCCACATATCTAGTGATAATACAAATGCTCACCTAACCTAGTGATCCCTATTTTAAATGACAACCAAGAGTTTCAATAAAGAGTAGACAAAGGGGGAAATGACTCTTTTTCCACTAGGTTTTGCATGCAATAGCTTCACAATAATTTCTGTGTACATCAGATATATGGGAATTATGATGAGGCAAACAAATTTTTTTTAGAGTGGCTTACTAAGTTGAAACAGAGAATTGGATGGGATTTTATTAAAAGAATCCCTTGCGAATCATCATATTGTAGAAAATTGTATCTTGTGTGTACAGTATTTGTATAATTTGTACATTTATGCGATATTTTATATATATTTTACTATTTACAGGGCACTTCATGGCCATATCTATGGCACCTCATCTATTCTTTGGGAAAAGGTAGACTGGACAGGTGTCACTAGCCCCATTGTACAGATGAGGAAAGTGGAATGCAGGGAGATGAAGTCTGTTCCTCAAGGTCATCCTCATGCAGTTGCTATAAAACAAAGACAAAACCCAGTGCTGAATACTAATTCAGTGCTCTTTCTTTTGTCTCTTTTCCACTGTTGACTCAATGGCTCAAAAAAGTTATGGTTTGATTCTTTGAACTCTGGTTCTGAGTAAGGCTCCCAGCAGCAGAATGTAAAAGTTGGCAAATATCACAGATTTGGTTATCATGGAGTGCACTGTCAGCAGGCAGCCCGTGAACATTGGTATCTCTCATTCTAATCAGATGAAAACCTACTCCAACCCTGAATTTTCAGATGACTCATTTGCTTGTTTCATTTCCAGCCAAGAATGCAATGTCCTATTCCTTCTGGAATGTTTACAGATGAGAGTTACAGCCTGGGGATAGGGGATGACTTGATTATTACAATCACCCAAAATGGGTACTTGGTCTTCTACTCTCTAAAGATATTCTTCTTACCCTTTCTTCTTACCTTCTCTGTGATATACTTCTGACCGCTCCCACTCAGAGTAACCTCAGTCTCTTTACCCGTTCACGTTTCACCTAAATGTGTGTAATAAGTGTGTTCTATGCCAAATGAAATTGAAAATTCTACATTTCATGTTTCATTTTACACGGAATGATGAAAATGAGAATTGGAGATGGAGAATGAAAACTATACTGAATTTGGAGTCAGATGATCTGAATCAACTGCTTAGTAGCCATGTGGCCCTGAACTACCTCAACTCTGAGTTTTTGTGGCCTCATCTACAAAATGAGAAGATTAGTACCTACATCACAGCATTGTCATGAAAAGTAAATGAAATAGTATGTGTCAAAGTACTTTGTAAAAAGCACTTCATATTTTCTGTGTCCTGCTACACAAAGAAATAAAGACACGTGGAAACAATATTACTAAAAGTTGGGAAAGATATAAGTTCTATGTACGATCTGATGAAAGCTGATACTATCCAGATGCTGAAAATGTTCATTAAGAGCTGTCAACACTGTACTTTCATAAACCCACACACTTGAATTTAAGCTTTGGCATAGGAAATTCCCTTTTGAATTTTTGGTATTTTTGCAGAAATATTAAGTGAAATAACATAACTACCAAAACCTCTAAAGGGAGGAAGATGATTCATTCTTTAGAATGAGGATCCTGACACAAGCAGAACACGCATACCTACCAGCTCCCCTGGAAGTGATTCTAAAAACCAAAGTCGCCCTTCCCTTCCTGCTTATCCACTTCTGTTGGTATCACATCAAATGCTTCCTGTTTCTGGCCTTGAGTCCATTCCATAGCATTCCCTTTCCTTTCTCTTACTGTCTACTAATCTCTATCACGTGCATGACAACAGCTGCCACATATTTAATAACTTCTAGGTGTCAGGAGCTGATTGGTAATCTTCATTATCTGTAATCTTCAAAAACATCTTGCATGAAGGTTATTTTTGTTCCCATCTTATAGAAACCAAGACGCCAAGAATCTAAGTACATTGCTTAAAGTCCTTCTGTGGATCAGGTAGGAGCAGGATTCAGAGTGGGTCTCTGCGAAGTTTGCCCTGCTCTTATTATTAGGCAGTATTGCCTTTCTATCAAAAGCCCCACCTTTTTTCTTTCAAAAATATTTTATTTTAATTACATGAACTTAAAAAACATTTTCAATCATTTGGATCTACCCATAGACTACTTTCAAATGGTATCATGAAAATATTGAACATCTTCTAGACAAATGCTTTTTGAGTTAAACTGAAAACAAGTTAATATATAAATAAGGGTATGAATAACAGTGTACAACATGATGAATTAAGCTATAACATTGTTCATATGTAACCAAAGTATTTCTTTATTTCTTTTTTAAGGAGAAGGGAGTGATTTAGTTTAGTTATTTTGTTTTTAATTACTGATTATGAAGCAAAAGTCCTGAGCTCCAGCTGTTGCTCTGTAACTAACTTCCCATGTGATCTTGGGTGATTCTCTTCTGTAGACCTCAGATTTTCCTTTGTGAGATGAGGAAGTTCGTGAAATGCCACTTACGTATGGCCTACTATATTGCAGTGTTAGCTTTTCTAGTTTTACTTCCCACCTTTCCACACTCACATTCCCATCATTTCTTTCCTCATCTTCCAATCTATTCTTATTTGGTAATTAATATCTTACTCAGCTATGCTTTATTTTAGTCTTCCGACTCAATAGTAGTCTCCACACTACTATTAACTTAATATTTTTCTCAAAATTGATTAATCTGTAAAACTTTAGATTTGTTCTAACTAATAATAATCATGAATTCACCGCAAAAGTCTTTTTTCTAATACACATGAAACTTAATAAATAATTTTTTAAAATGTTAACCATGGACAACTAAAATCTTGTATATCATCAATGGTAAACAAATCACACTTTGAAAAACCCCGATTTTCCAAAGCTATTTGGATTCTACAGGAAGCTGTCCTCCTAACAGAGAAGACAATAGGTGAGGCAAAGTCCAGCTGAGAACGGAGCCAAAATCTTAGCTGCTGTCACTCTTCGCCTCTTAGGTTTCTTCTCCACACCTGTCCAGTGCACTAGGTCTACCCATCCTGGAACTGCACCTAGCAGTATCTGGGCCCACCTTTCTGAGCCCTTTTCTATACTGACCTATGTGTGGGCAAATTCCTTTTCATTGCCAAGCTAGCACTTTATTAGAAAATTGAGAGGAACGACAAACCAAATGCACAGAGGATTTTTTTTTTTCAAACAAGCTCATTAAGTGGTGACTTAAAAAGGCACAGATTTTTAATTGTGCCCCCGTCTACCTTCTTCATGGTAAAGAAGCTACTTTCTTACCTAGACTGCATATTCATCTTCTGATAATCAGAACAACCTAAACTGTCGAGCATGGTCCATTTCATTGCTCCTAGAGGTCATTCTGGCTTTGGGTCCCTGGGCAGCGTGATGTTGAGTGAAACCAGGTTTTCTTTCTCTAGTTCCTTGGTTTTATGAGAGAATAAGCACAATTAGGAATCAGACTAAACTGTGTTGCAGTCCTAGATCTAGCACTTACTGGTTGTGTGTCATGGGTAAGTGAACTAACAGCTCTATGCCTCAATTAACTTACATATAAAATGGGGAAACAATAGCTTCCTTCAGTGGGTTTTGTGAGATTTAAATGAAATAACATGGGGAAAATATCCAGTATAGCATGTGGCAGAGTTCTTATCAAATGTTATTTCCATTTCCAGTATCTGAAACGTAGTTACTAGTCAGCCACTGTGGTTAGAAATACTTGGTTTCTTTAGTTATAATTAAACTACATTTATATCTGTGCCCAGTTTAGAACAACTGTCCAACAGACACTTTCCTTCTTCATGTCAGCTCCTTTGGCAAGACATTCATATCAAAACCTAACTCCCATTATGTTCCTGTTTCTGGTCTGTGGGGAGCCAATTTCAAAACAGAACTGATCTGACTTATCCTGAATGTTTAAACCCATTCTGGCTTAAAAATACACCTTTCTCACAATTCCCCTCTGGTAACCTATTCAAGTACACATCACCACCAGCAGAAGCCTGAACAATTCACATATTCAGCGGCAGTAACACCCATTCAAATATTTGGTAAAAGGTTGATATTTATCAGAAGGTAAGTAATGGGCACATAGAGATTCATTATACTATTTTACTTTGGTGTAAGTTAAAAAATTTCCATAGTAAATCGAATAAAAAAAGTTTTCTCTTATAGATTTCCAAATTACCACCTAAATCATTGTAGAACTGCAATAGTTTCTCCTACCTCCATTTACTACCTTCAAAACATCTTGTCTCACTTTGCCCCAATACATATTCTCTACTCTGATCAGAAAAAAATGCTTTACTTTCCTAAGTAAATGAAGCGGTTGCTTTGTTCTTAGAGTTTACATAACAAGTACAGTCCCTCCCTTTCGCATGGAATTCTGCCCATGCAATTCATTGGCCTTTCCATGTAAATTCATTGATCCTTCCTGTCTGATGAGTTGAGCCTCTTTTCTCCTAAATGCTGCTAACCTCCTTCCATAACTAGCCTTCCACAAAGGCTTTTTACTGGATTGTATGAATTGAGTTTATCTTAGTGTAACCATAGTTGTATAGAGATGTGTACTACGTTTCCATGATAATCTTTAAAATCTTATGTCTTTCCAGCGGGGTTGGTTCCGCTTTCACTCACTTTAGTTTTTAGTGCCTCAAGAACAAAGACAATGCTTTCCACTTCCATGAAAATTTGCCACAAAATCAAATGCAATGTCTTTTGCAATAAAAGCCCTCAGGATGTGAATTCAGAGGTTTTCCTTTTTCATGTTTAGAGATCTGAAAGATTATCACTTCTCTAGGAAATTAAAGTGACAAATTTCATGTAATTAAGGCCAGGGCTTCAGTGATGTTGGGGGCCTGATGTCTAGAAAGCTTAAATGAGAAAGGCTATTTTCTAATTTTCCCCTTTCTCTTAGTGTAAAGACTTGTTTTTATCCTCTCTCATTGCTACAGTTACCGTCTGTTCCTACCACCCTTTCCAGTGACATCAGGTCACCACTGATGCTGCAGCTGCTTTAGTAACTGTTAGAAGAGGAAGCAGTTAGAGAGAGATACCGAACAAAAATTGCTGGTACCTAGAAGGTGCATAAGAAATATTTGTTGAGCAAATAATTGAATTACTTTCATCGCCACCTTGGCCCCAAATTCTTTTTTTTTTTTTTTTTTTCTTCAAGGGAAGGTGAGCATCTTGTGAGAAAATTAACACTGAGGGATACAGCTATGATGTGTAGCATGTTGATTAGGGAGAGAAAAACACTGTTTTGAAGCTACAGGAAGCAGTAGACTTATTTTGTAAAAAGGAAAGAAAAAAATGCTCTTTCTCAAGTTTCCTGCTATATATTTAATCAGTTGAGAAAGCAAGATTTCTGATGAATGCTTAAAGCCCTAAGACTTGGGTCTCAGAAACCAATGCAGAAGAGACTAGGCTAGAACATCACCAAGGACACCTTTAAGTATAAAACTCCGATTCTGACATTTCAGTGTTTAAAAAAATAATATATTTCTATGATTTTTATTTTAATTAAGAAAGAAGGAGAAAGAAGGAAGGAATGCATGGAGAAAGAAACAAGGAAAGGAAAAAGAGAAAGAGAAAGAAAGAAATAACCAAAGAATGGAAGAGAGAAATTTTGGTTAGCAAAAAAAAGAGAGAGAGAGAGAGAGAGAGAGAAGAAAAGAAAAAAGAGACATATCTGCTTGAGGTATGATTTAAGGTTAAATAAACAGCTCTTTAAATTTTTTTAAAAATTGTGTTCGTGTGGCTCCACCTATAGGCAGGAATGTCTTTCAGATACTTGGTCATTGAGGTCTTTCAAGTGGCATTAGGTGTCTAAGTGACAGTTCAATCCATGGAGCAGAGCTGACAGAGTCACATTTTTCCAGGAAAACGTGTTCCACTCTGGTCTGAATAATGAGATGAGCTGCTTAGCTTGTAAATGCTGGCGATCTGTAAAATAGGTACTCATTTTATTTTTAAGAGCTACGTTAAAGGACTTCACATTGTTGAGACATTGTAATAAAAATTTAACAAGACCTCTCACATTCTAGAGACCATATTAAAATACTACTTTTGTTGTGATTTCTTTGGAGTCTATGTTCAACTATGCTGAAAATAACCAATAACCATAAATATTTACAACAAAAATAACATCTTTTATAGAATGTGGATCTCATATAGCCATTTTTATTAGTTAATCCTTCTAATAGGACAGAATTGAAACATTATTATCCTCTCAATTGGATAGATGTCAAAACCAAGACCCAAAATGAGACCACTGTACCAATTTGAATGCAAATTAGTGGCGGAGGTTCAGGGACCACAGTGATATGGAGCTGAAGACCTTGCAGTTCAAGAATCAATCTCCTTAGTTCTGCATGAGAGTGCTTGAAATCTGTTCCTACTATCTCTAACTCTAAGAATTATGATGACACATCAAGTCTCAGATAACTTACATCCCTCCCATCAGTAGTCTCCTGACTTTCAGACTCAGGAAGTAAGCTTTCTCTATTCTGTATTCCCAACACATTTTACTTATAATGCTTTATGATGCTTTTAATATTTATGTGTGAGTTTATAACCATTCTGTGATTTATTTGAGGACAAGAGCTATACATTTTTTATTTTTTTTACTCTCGCAGATTTTCACCAGGATGAGAAGAGGTATAATCAACTAACTAATGTATGTGCAAACATTCACAGTGACTAATATAAGCCCTGAACATTATAAAAACCCAAATAATTGTTTCTGGATAAGTGAATTGAATGAAATAACTGCTGATGAGTGAGTAAACAAACTCTTGAAGAAACGGATTCAGCAATGTTCAAACAACGCAAATTAAGATTCCTAGAAGGGAACCTATCAAAGCCATGTTGTATAAACTAAGTGGAATGCAGTGCTCAAGCAGCACAGTGTGAGGGAGACACAGGAGTAGGTTTGGGGCTTATTCAAAAAGTAGGTAACTGCTGAGCCAGGTGTTGAAGGTCTCGGCTGGTAGGCACTTGTTTTTTTTTTTTTTTTTCTCAAGCCCTACATAACGTGACCCCACCGTTTTACATTTATATTTCTACATAATATTTAGTCCAGATCTTAGTAAGCTAGATATAACATTTTAATAGCTTATCGACACAATATTTTAAATCTTTTTAAATATATATATTTAATAACTAACACATGCTCCTTAAATTAAAATTTGAAAATATGGAAATGTTGAAGAAACAGCGGGTAATAATCTACCCATAAAACAAACAACAGGAAATAATTATAATTCATATTTTGATAGTCATGTATGGAGAGGGTCAAGGACATAGATTCTGGATTGAATTAGGGCTTGAACACTGGTTCTTTCATTTCCAAACTGTACAACTTCAGGTAAGCTGCTTAAACTTTCTAATCCTATTTCTTAATCTGTAAAATATAATTGCTAATAGAGTCCATACAAAAATTAAATGAATTAATGCATGTTAATAATTTAGCATATGCCTGGCACATGGTAAGTACTCATTAAATATATCCATTTATTCAATATACATTTATTGAATAATTACTATGTGCCAGGCAATGTAACAGGTGTTTAAAGTGATATATAAAGTAATATAGAAGTAAAAAAAAGCCAAGAAAGATCATGGAGCTTGTGTTATAATGTGGTTGGGTCATAAAAGTAAACAAATACATAAAATAATTATATGCAGGGCTATGAATGAAATAGAGAGATGAGATAGAAAGTAACAGGGGGAGACCACTGTAGCAAAATAGTCAGGAAAAGTTCTTCCAAGGAAGTGACATGTAACTAGAGACTTGAAAGATGAAAACAAAGAGAGAAAGCTATGCAGTGCACTGGGGAAATACTCTAGATATATAAAGAAGCCTAGCGTGGGGAAGGGCTTGGCATACTCCAGAAATAGAAATAAGGCCATTGTGAAGACTGTAGAGAATTTGTCGTAGAGAAATTTGAGATAATTTGGGAAAGATGGGCAACAGCCAGATTCTGCAGGTGTTGTAGGCCCCATTTCAACAAGGCTGGATTTTACTCCAGCATCAGTGAAAAACACTGAAAAGTTTTTAGCAGGAGAACAGCAAATCTGGTTTAATTAAAGAAGGATAACTGATGTGTTTAAAGAGAAATAAATTGGAGATTGGCAAACCAAAATTTAGGGGAACACTTAGGAGACTTTTGTCCTGGAAAAGTTGGTAGTGCTTTTGACTGAGATGATGGTAGAGGAAGTAGAAGGAGATGGAACTAGGAGATAGAACAGGACTTGATGACTAATCAGGAAAAAATAACAATAATAAGACAGTAAGAAAAAGAGAAAATTTGTAGATTTTAGGCTTCAACAGCTGGGTTAATGGTGATATCTTTTACCATGATAGGAAAAATAGGGGGAAACAGGTTTTGTACATGGGAAATTAAGAGTTTTGTTATCATCCTATTAATTTGGAGATACTTATTAGATATCCAAGATGACACACTTGACTCAATATGTTAATCCAAGACTACAATGGACTGCTACCACACTACAGACTCACTCAGTGGTAGAGAGTGGAATTTTTTCCATTAAGCAGAACTATGACCTATACCTGTGTGGAAGAAATGACTTTAACGTAAATACCTACACTGACTCCTGGGAAGTGGAAATTGGCGTGACTGGCCTGTAAGGAACAAGATTGGAATATCTGAGATATAGAAATAAGAGAAAGAGGAGCATGCGGTGGATCTATTGGAAACACCACAGAGTGTAAGCTTATGTGTCTCATATTAGTGCCTACCAGAAACTACCATAAAAGAGACACTTGTCATGAGGAAAGCAAGATAATTCCTCTAGTGGGTGTCCATAAGCCTCCCGATTTGAATACTTCAGTGCTTGACTGAATGGAATGGCCATTGTGCCAGAACTGGAGGTGATACGTAGGCCATCATCTTACGAAAGATGATCTAGCTACTGCCACTGCTGCATGCCCTACCTGCCAATAGTGGAGCCAACTGCTGTGTTTTAATATGGTATCATCCCTTGCAGAACCTGGGCAGTCACTTGGTCGAAATTTTATTATATCAGACCTCCTTCCCTGAAAGGAGCAGAAGTTTGACCCTACTGAATGATGGAGTTTGGATGTGTTGTCCCCTCCAAAACTCATGTGGAAATCTGATCCCCAGTGTGGCAGTGTTGGAAACTGAGACATGGGGGTGGATCCCTCACGAATGGATTAAGGCTCTCCCTAGGTGTGGGGATTAATGAGTGAGTTCTCATTCTATTAGTTCCTGTGAGAACTGGTTGTTTAAAATCCTGGCACCTTCCGTCTCTATCTTGCTTCCTCTCACCATGTGATCTGCTTATACCCACTGGCTGCCTGCCGCCTTCCACCATGAGTAGAAGCAGCCTGAGGCCCATGCCACACACAGCTGTCCTGGAATTGTAAGTCAAATAAACCTCTTTTTCTTATGAATTACCCAGTCTCAGGTATTTCTGTTATAGCAACACAAACAGACTAAAACACTGGAGTTAAGATCTCTTCTGGTTATAAGTATACCTTCCCCACCCACAGTGACTGTTATGGACTAAATCTTTTCCCCCAAAAATTCATATATTGAAACCCTAATCCCCAGTGTGACTGTTTTTAAAGATAGGGGTTTTTAAGAGTAATTAAGGTTAAATGAGATCATAAAGATTGGGCTTTAATCTGATAGAATTGGTGGCTTTATAAGAAGAAAAAAGTCTCTCTTTCTCTTTCTCCACTCTGTGTGAGGACACAACAAGAAGGCAACAATTTGCAAGCCAGGAAGAGAGCCCTCTTCAGAAACTAACCCTGCTGAACCTTCATCTGTAATTTCTAGTTTCCACAACTGTGAGAAAATAAATTTCTAATCTTTAAGCCACCCAATCTATGACATTTTGTTATGGCAGCCCAAGCTGACTAATACAGTGATCTTCTAGAAAAAACAAAACTCACAAGATACTTATGTACAAACACAACATGGTGGCAGACCAAGGGACTCATTTGATGGTAAAAGAATTGCAACAGTGGACACAGAGCCATGGTATCCACTGATCATACACATATTGTACTACTGGGAATCCACTGGCCTAGCAGAAGGATGGAATGGCCTATTATCTGGAATGAAAGCCCAGGACCAGATGGACTCACAGCAGAATTTTACCAAACATTCAAAGAGGAATTGACACCGATTCTTTACAAACTATTCCAAAAGATTGAAACAGACGCAAATCTCCCAAACTCATTCTATGAAGCAAACATCATCCTGATACCAAAACCAGGTAAAGATATAACCTAAAAAGAAAACTACAGGCCGATATCCTTGATGAATATAGATGCAAAAATCCTCACTAAAATACTAGCAAACAGAATACAGCAACACATACGTAAAATTATTCACCACGATCAAGTGGGATTCATCCCAGGGATGCGAGGTTGGTTCAACATATGCAAATCAATAAATGTGATACACCATATTAATAAAATCAAACACAGGGACCATATGATCATCTCTATAGATGCTGAAAAAGCATTTGATAAAATTCAACACTCATTCATGACAAAGACCCTCTATAAGTTAGGTATAGAGGGAAAGTATCTCAACATAATTAAAGCCATATATGCCAAACCCACTGCCAATATCATCCTGAATGGGGAAAAGCTGAAAGCTTTTCCTTTAAGAACAGGAACTAGACAAGGATGCCCACTCTCACAACTCCTATTCAACATAGTGTTGGAAGTACTAGCCAGAGCAATCAGAGAAGAGAAGGAAATAAAGGGCATCCAGATTGGAAAAGATGAAGTCAAACTGTCCCTGTTTGCAGATGACATGATCCTATATATCGAACAGCCTAAAGCCTCTACCAAAAACTCTTGGAGTTGATAAATGATTTCACCACAGTAACAGGATACAAAATCAATACACAAAAATCAGTAGCATTTCTATTCTCCAATAGTGAACATGCAGAAAGAGAAATCAAGAAAGCCTGCCTATTTACAATAGCCACTAAAAAAATAAAATACTTAGGAATTGAGTTAACCAAGGAGGTGAAAAATCTCTATAATGAGAACTACAAACCACTCCTGAGAGAAATTAGAGAGGATACAAGAAGATGGAAAGATATCCCATGCTCTTGGATTGGAAGAATCAACATAGTGAAAATGTCCATACTACCCAAAGTGACATACAAATTCAATGCAATCCCCATCAAAATTCCAATGACGTTTTTCTCAGAAATGGAAAGAACTATCCAGACATTTATATGGAATAACAAAAGACCACGCATAGCCAAAACAATGCTGAGCAAAAAAAAAAATAAAGCTGGAGGTATAACACTACCTGACTTTAAACTATACTACAAAGCTATAATAACCAAAACAGTACGGTACTGGCACAAAAACAGACACACTGACCAATGGAATAGAATAGAGAATCCAGAAATCAACCCACACACCTACAGTCATCTGATCTTTGACAAAGGCACCAAGCCTATTCACTGGCGAAGGGACTGCCTCTTTAGCAAATGGTGCTGGGATAACTGGATATCAATATGCAGGAGAATGAAACTAGACCCATACCTTTCACCGTACCTAAACTCAACTCAAAATGGATTAAAGAATTAAATATACACCCTAAAACAATAAAACTTCTTAAAGAAAACATAGGAGAAACACTTCAGGAAATAGGACTGGACACAGACTTCACGAATACGACACCAAAAGCACGGGCAACCAAAGGAAAAATAAACAAATGGGATTATATCAAACTAAAGAGCTTCTGCACAGCAAAAGTAACAATTAACAGAGTTAAAAGACAACCAACAGAGTGGGAGAAAATATTTGCAAAATATATATCTGACAAAGGATTAATATCCAGAATATACAAGGAACTCAAACAACTTTACAAGAAAAAAACAAGCAACCCAATTAAAAAAATGGGCAAAAGAGCTAAGTAGGTATTTCTCTAAGGAAGATATACAAATGGCCAACAGACATATGAAAAAATGCTCAACATCACTCAGCATCCGGGAAATGCAAATCAAAACCACACTGAGATACCATCTCACCCCAGTTAGGATGGCTAAAATCCAAAAGACTCTGAACGATAAATGCTGGCGAGGTTGTGGAGAAAAAGGAACTCTCATACATTGTTGGTGGGACTGCAAAATGGTGCAGCCTCTACGGAAAATGGTATGGAGGTTCCTCAAACAATTGCAGATAGATCTGCCATATGACCCAGCTATCCCACTGCTGGGAATATACCCAGAGGAATGGAAATCATCAAGTCGAAGGTATACCTGTTCCCCAATGTTCATCGCAGCACTATTTACAATAGCCAAGAGTTGGAACCAGCCCAAATGTCCATCATCGGATGAGTGGATACAGAAAATGTAGTATATCTACACAATGGAATACTACTCAGCTATAAAATCGAATGAAATCCTGCCATTTGCAACAACATGGATGGACCTTGAGAGAATTATACTAAGTGAAACCAGTCAGGCACAGAAAGAGAAATACCACATGTTCTCAAAAAAAAAAAAAAAGGGGGGGGAGAAGACATAACAACTACAATTCCTTGAAGATGGTATGACAAGCAAACAGAAAGGATATTGTTGGGTGGGAGGGGGGTTTCGGTAATGGGCCACAATAATCAACCACATTGTATATCGACAAAATAAAATTAAGAAAAAAAAAATGGAATGACATTCTGCCAGATTGGGTCATTTTTTTCCTTAGGATGTCGAGTATATTCTCTGAACCAAATTTCAATACATGGTGTTATATCCACAACAGTTAAAATGCACAAGTCCAGGAAAGAAAACAGAGAGGAGAAATAGGCTTAGCCTAGCTCACTTCTCAGTATGACTCACAGAGACCTAATTACAGAATTTGTGCTTCCTCTACCAGCAACTTTTTATCTTTGCTTACATTAGAGGTTCTGGTTCCAAGTGGGAAGAATGTTTTCACCAGTAAAAGTCCTACTAAATCCGAAGGTATGATTACTACTTCTGTCCTGCTATAACAGAATACCTCAGACTGGGTAATTTATAAAAAGGAGAAATTTATTTTCTCACATTTCTGGAGGCTGGGAAGTCTAAGATCAGGCACTAGCAATTGGTCTGGTGAGGGCCTTCTTGCTGTGTCCTCACACGGTGGAAGGGAGAAGGGTTAGTGAGCTAGCTAGCAGAACTCTGCAGTGAAATCTCTTTTAGAAGGGCCTTAATCCCAGGAATGAGGGAGCAGCCCTCATGGCTTAATCACCTTTTAAAGGCCCCACATGGTAATACTATTACATTGGCAATACCTGAATTCTGGACATGATTAAGTTTCAACATAAATTTTGGAAGGGACTAAAACATTCAAACCATAGCACATCTGCTCACTGCAGGCTTCTCATGCCAGTACACTAGCAGGAAAGTTATAATGGAGAGGAAGTTAGGAAATCTACCCTCATTATTATAAAACGCTATTATTTCTGCTACACACCAGTGGGAAGTAAGGAGCATATGTGGAACACAAGAGATTCATTAGGGTGATTTCTTGGTTATCCCAGGCCTGGGGTAACCATGAAAAGGCAAATGTAGGAACCACGTCCTGTTAAGGGCAAGACAACTAACGTCTTAGAACTTTCTAGGGTAAAGATCTGGGTTTGCCTACCTGATGTTAAAACTAGGGCTTCTGAAGTACCAGCTGAGAGTGAGGGTGATCCAGAACAGGAGACAGAAAGAAAAGATGATGAATCACAGTTATATACTTGGCACAATTGTTGCAGTAGTGATTATAGTTTGTTGCACTGACTCTTGTGTGTTATGTCATTCCTTTAAATTATTCTGGTTAGCACTTTGAGGGCTGAGGACATGGTTTTAATGTAGAGTACCAACATAAAAAAGCAGTGGCTTATTTCAGGCACTCATTGCTCTCTGCCTTACATTCTCTTGGCCTTACCTCTTATACCAACTGTGAGGCCAGTGCATCAATCTGGATAAGCTTTAACTCACTTTGCCCAGATAGTGTCTCATCTCAAACCTACACCAAGCATTTTTTGCTTTCTGTACTGGGGCTTCTATGACACTGGCATTAGTTCACCTAACACAAACACCCATGTACAGTCCGTGGTAACTCTCAACCGACAGGGTATGGGAGTCAATAGAGAAGTGATGTTTTCATTGATTCTCAGATGGACAATTCTGAGGGTCAAAGTGCTCCTTAGAAGTCCCCAGTGGGCTTGATCTCTATGTTAACCAACTTGATAATAAACTCACATTTTATATTTTTCTCCTTCCTTGTTTGTAATCACTGGTGCTTGAAACTCCCTGGATCGAATTTCAATTAATCATCTACCTTATGATTCAGGGTTTTCCAGAGAAAAAGATACACACACACACATGCACACACATACACACACACGCGCTTATATGTATATAAATACACATACTTGCAAGTCTGAAATATATAGGGCAGGCTGGAAACTTAGGCAGGTTTTCTGTGTTACAGTCTTGAGACAGAATTCCTTCTTCTTCAGGAAACCTCAGTTTCTGCTCTTAAGAACTGCAGCTAATTGGATGAGGTCCAACCATGCTACCAAGAGTAAGCGCCCTTGCTTAAAGTAAACTGATTGTAAAGTTAATCATATCTATAAAATACCTTCACAGCGACTTCTAGACTAGTGTTTGACCAAACAACTGGGCACCATAGTCTAGCCAAGATAACACATAAAATTAACCATCACACCAACCTTTCTTTAGACTCTGCTTGCAGGAGAACCCAGGCTCAGACTTCTCACAAATATAAAGAGAAACTCATTAGCCTGAGCTATAAGATTTTTCTTGAAAAACAGGGTGGCCAAGAAATTGGCAGATGAGAGTGTTGAATATCTACATGAATACTGAAGACATCAAGAATAAATCTTAATTATATTGAGAGACAAGATGAATATTAGTTAATAGCATAGTCTGGAGCTAGACCATAAGGGCCAAAATGCCAGCTTTGCCACTTACAAGTTATGACACTTTAAGCAAGTGGCCAATTTGTCTGAATGTTTGTTTTTTCTTTTCAAAATGGAAATAATAACGATTGGTGCCTCATTGGGTTTTGTGAGGACAGCATTAATACATGTGAAATGCTAACAATAGTGTCTATTATTTACTCCTGGTAAGTGCTACATGTGTTTTCTGTGGCAACAATGATGAGAATGAGCAAGATGATGATGTTGATGATATTACAGTAAATATGGAAAGGGAGAGAGTAACTCAGAAGATAAAATTTTCAATGAATAAGGCCAGGATATAAGAGTGATACGGAAGTCTGTGGATTATGCAGTCAGATGGTATGAGAGTAGGTGGAATTTCTGAAGAAGTAAGGAGAAGAAATGATTTTTAAGTGTCAAGGGGAGACAAGGAAGACATCTGTCTTCACTGACTTTCCTAGAAAACAGATCTTGAGACAATACTTTAGTGTTGAAATAAACAGAAATATGGGACATGTAGGAATTAGCCCTGATTATTTTTCAGAAAAAGAGATATTTGATTAATCTCTGGCTCTGAATACTTAGAGTAAGGACTTCAGAGTGATTGCTCTTTCTTGAAGCTTTCTTTGTGTCAATTAGGGAAGATGAAGATACAGGATAGAATGAGTTATGGGATAGGGAGGGAAACCAGTGTATGGGGGGCATGTGTGTGAGAGAGAGCGAGAGAGATCCACATGAACAGGAGCATAAAGTAATGACTCTTCATCTGTCTCACATTACGAGTTACTGTCATTATTATATATTTTAAAAATAAAATCAGGGTAACAATTTTCAGTTTAAATCTTGTTTTTCTTCATTTAATATGCTGTCCTGATAATTTCATTGTACCAGTAAGAATTCTTCAAATTCATAATTTTATTGAGATCATGATGTTGTATTATACCAATATTTTATAATATATCTTTAAAAGTCTTTAGATATTTTCTCATTTTTAATCATAAAACTGATGATTAAACTTCATTGTTTACAACTCTGATTACACCTACAAGGTAATTTTCTCAGTAGTTCGAATTGTTTCCAACTCTTTAGGTTAAAAATGTTTTGTTATTTTTATTAAACTTCTTTAATTATTAGGGAGATTGAAACAGCCCTTCATGAGTTTAATTAGTAATTCATATTTCTTTTTGTAAATTTATGTATTTTGCTTATTATTCAGTTAGAGAGTTAGTGTATATCTTATGGATATATAAGAGCTTTTTGTGGGTTGATTACATTAATATAACATCTGTCATATACATTGCAAATATCATTTCTGGCATTTCTGGGTGGCTGTTTTTTGTTTTTAAGATCATCTATGGGGTCTTGATATCAGTATTCAGTTGTTTACCAAATTTTAATTAAATTTTTCTTGCTAATTTAATTAATTACTTTCATGTGTAGTAGATCTTCCTCTATCTTGTGAGAATAAGGGCAGAAGTAATTTTGAAAGATGAGTAAAGACGATTTTTAAGATGTGTTTTTAAATTATAGTAACTAAAGCAATACGCTTTCACAGGAAAAATCAAGTCGATCAATGAAACACAATGGAAAGATGAAAAAAATATAGACTCATGCATTGACATCTAAAATCAGTGAAGAAAGCATGATTAAAAAAAATAGATTAGTCAAAAACGTAAATTCACATTTAATTTGGTATTCAAAAACAAATTTCAGATGGAACTATCCACATGACAATAATAAAAACAAAATCTAAATTATTAGAAGAAATTGTAATAAAATTTATCATAGCTCTAGATCAGAAGAAAATCTTCATAAACAAGCACAAAAGCAAAAAAGATAAAAGATTTATATGTTTAGTTGCATTAACATTTAAAACTTGGATATAGAAAAAAAATCTATGAATTGCCATGTTTTCACTCCTTGTTTTCACTGCCTTTTCTTTTTTAGCTTTCTCTCAGATTGATCCAGTGTTCATTTTCATTTTTCTTTAATTTTTAAAAGATACATATTCTGTTCCCATTCTTTTAGTAACTAAATATTTGACATACACATTTAAAATTATTTTAACAAAAATCTTACTTATTTGTACCTTTATTCAACCCTCATGCTGATATTCTCTAAAAGTTCAGTTAGCCCCCCCTTTGCCATTTAAAGCTTTTTTTTTTTTAAATGAACAATACTTAGATTGACTAATCTCATTTACTTTTTTGGTGGAGTGGGCTCGCTCTTCCTTCGTGCTTCCTAATATTTACTATTAAGTTAATTTTCATTCTTGGTAGACAATCTTAGTTATTTGTCCTCTCAGAGAAGAACTGTGAGCAACATTTATAATCATTGTATATCTAAAACTGTTGGCCCAGTATAGGATTCTGTATTCAAATTTATTTCATTTTATATAAGTTTTATTTTATGTTATCTTATTCAATAATATAAAGATATTGCTGTGTCTTTTTAAATACAGTTTTACTGATGTTATTCTGTTTCTCATTCCTAAGTCATTTATTTTTTGTGTGTGTGTAAAGTTTCCTTAGAAGTTAACTTATTACCATTATTTTCTTAGGTTTTATTTTATTATTTCTAGTTATGGGTGTTTGTCCTCGTGTTTGTTTAGTAATCTTCCTTGGCAATTAAAAGACCCTGTAATCTTAGGAGTCAAGTCTTTCTTCACTTTTGGAAAATTCTTGGCTATATATTTATCTAAATATTGTCTCCCCTCCATTCTGTCTATTCTTTTCCTTTGAAACTTCTTTTAGCTGAATATTAGCCTTCTGGATCTATTCTTGTCTTTTAATTTTTTTCTTAATATTTTCCATTTTATGGTCTGTGTTCAATGAAATTTCTCAGCTCAATTTTCTAGCATATTTTTGCTCCTCTGTTGACTTTTTTAAAATTAAAGTACACTTTCAAATTTTCTATAATTCTTAATTTGTTCTTCATAATCATTTGCTCCTTACCTTTTTTGTAATATCTGGTTCTTGCTTATTGGAACAAGTTACTCCCTTTGGCTCTTTGAGAATATTAGATATAAATTTTAAATATTTAAAATTCTGTGTAGGCTGCATTATTATCTTAATTTCTATGGTAATAAGTTATTTTGGTGCTTGAGTTTACTGTGGTTCGGTACAGATGTTGTTACTTAGCTGTCTTGTGATTCTTGGTTGTTTGCAGATAAATTCTTATTTTCACATCCTGTGGTGGAGATGTCACTTACTGAAGAAGCATCACAATCGCATCAATACTAACCTTGAAGGTAGCTTAGCTTTAGATTCGCCTTACCGGGCAGGGAAGCCTCAGAATTAGTTGCTGAGCAATGTGGCTGTAGTTTCAGCAACATGCTGGTAAAGGAGCAGCCTTTGCTGTGCTGTTAAATTTGCTTTACTCTTTTGGGAATGCCTCTCCAGTTCTGGTCCACAAACAGTTCTCTTATGTGTTTTTGAGTGTGGTTAAGAATTTGCTCATTTTTCAAAAATTGTATCATTTTAATGGGGTTATTTTATCGTATTTCCCATATGCCATCTTTAAGCAAAATAACCATTGTTATATTTCTAGCTTTCTAAAATTTTTATCAGAAATAAAAATTATAATTAAACGTCTTTCAACAAAAATTGAAGTGATTATATTATTATATCCTCTGTTGCATTGATGTGATATATTACAGAAGTAATCTCCAACCACAAGTATGAGAACTATTTGCCTATTCTACATTGAAGAATATCTTCTTTGTTCCTGTGAGTGTTTCTTATTTTTAAAAACATTTTTTGTTCTGTTTTGTTTTGTTTTCTTCTTCATTCTTTTTTTGAATGAGATCCTCTTGGTATTATTATTTATATAATATGAGCGCTTCTCCCTAGATGTATATTTCTCTCCAACTGATTACTGGGAGAATATTTTCCTCTTAAATTAATCTGAAGATCTGGTTGATGCATGCAACACTTAGTTAAATTTTTAGTATTTAGTTGTCATCTATGAAGCTTTTTTCCTAAGATTTTCTGGCTTCTCTTTTTGGGTCATTTGTCTTTGTGTAGGGTAATATATTCCTGGAAGATCTGGAGTTGGTTATTAAATTTCAATTGTGTAATATAGTCTTTAAAGAAAAAAGAAAGGAAGAAAAACTATGCAACTGTTGTTGGAATGGACCAAACCTGTTGATCTAGTAGTCTCTATACTGAGAGTACAATAGTCTACTTTCTATTCACTTATGTCCCTAAAAAAATTACATTTCTGTGTGCCTAGGACTGAAATAGATGTGGAAAATACAGCACTAATTAGAGACCTAGAAGATTGTCCTGCCCTAGCCACTCCATAAAGCTTTGTAATAATTTATGTATAGTCCATAAATGGCTCTATTACTTTTCTTCAGCAAAAGTTTCATATTTCTGAAGGAGGCATGGGGAATGGTGTTGAAATCTTCTACAATTTTTCTGCTTGGTTTCATTATCTTACTTCACTGATATTTATTACCGCTCCTGTTCATAATATTTAATACCAAAAGCACTGTAGAACATAAACACAAATAAAAATTTTCTATTTTTGTAAATTTTCATTTTGCTTTCATGTTGATATATACACATAAGCACAAGCCCATATCATAAAAATAATCATTCTCTTTTTCCCTTTGAAAAATATTTCCATTGAGATGCCTCTACCTGCTGTTTTAAAAAAGATTTTAAGAACTGGCTAAGGGTTTCTTTCAATGATATTTAAGGAACCATCTAAAACATAATTTAATAAATTATATTTAACTTATTAAAGAATGCCCAGTCTTTTTAAACATGTTTTAAATCTCAAATGGCATATTAGAAGAATCATTACAAGAGTTATTGGCTATTAAAGTTATCCATAGATCTTCACGGGGCTAGGTCAACAGTTATAATCTAATGGTCACAGTGTCTGTGGCTGTGCATTTAGAAAGGTGTTTTCTGTCTGGGGACTTCTGCTTCCCTGTTTTAAGCTGAGTCTATTTTCCACCCATAGTTCTTCACCACAAAATAGGGAAGAAAAATGAGATAATGTCTGTAATGTATTAAATGTCTAGAGCTTACTATCAAATAAGTATAGAAGAACCATCAGCCACACAAGATAAAACAAGAATTCATTTGTTTTTAAGTCAATGAGACAAAGAAGAGAACAGGGGGATAAACCACTCGCTTCCATTAATTGATTTACTCATTAATTCATTCAAAAAATCATTGTGGCACAAGTATGTTTCAAGCATTGTATGAAGTGTGAGGATTGCAAAGTCCTTTAAGGACCATACTATTTAGTGAGGCAGACAGATATAGGCACAAAGAGCTGTAACATAACACGTGATGTGATGAACGCCACAAGTGACTATCAACAGGAGGTGACAGGAAAATGCCAGTGTGAGAAGGGAGCCGGAAAAGTGAGAGTTCATTGCAACTAAATGAACTTTTATTTTGGTAAAGCTATTGGTAATATTTACAAACTGCTCTAAAAAATATTTTAAAAGGTTACATCAGCGCTACAATATCAGAGTCTGTTAGACTGTTAAATTTTATTCTTAATTAATTTGTAATTAACTTTAATTTTCTTTAAGCAGTATATGAAATTTTAAAAAATAATTCTAACCATAAAAATTAACTGAGCAAAATAAGAATGTATCACTTTGTGTCCCTGAACCACTCCTCAGAGGTAGTCGCTATCAATAGCTTTGTATGTCTCCTTGCCCTCTCCTGTATTAATTGGCATGTGTATTCATGTAGAATAAATACATTTTTCAAAGATAAATGGGAAGCATTGTTATGCAACTTGCTTTTGTCACATTAAATCATTTCTTGAAAATGTTTACATCATTACATATAGATATATCTTTCTTTATTATTGTTGCATAGAATTCTACAGTGTAACATATTTAGAATGGTATATGAGAGCCTGAATATCCAGGGTTGCTCATAGACTTTCCAGGAATATATGGGAATGGGAAGTTTAAGAGAAATTGATTTCCAGATCTTCAACTTGCAAATTTATTTTTTCCTAAAATTGATTTGCTTGAAAATGCCTCTGTGTTTTGACTGCTCTCTTTTCTTCCCTTCACTTTCACAATCAGTCAATCCCCATTATAGCAGAAAAGCACTCCAATATTAACTATGATGCAATTGCCTCAGGTGTAAAAGATTTTGGGGTACAAATCAAGGGACAGTTGGAGAATGCATCGCTCCTGGGGGAAGGAGCCAGGCAGAGCAAGTCACCTTAACTTTTAACGTATTGAGGGGGATGACATTTATTTAACTCAGGCAATTGGAATAGCTTAGAGGTGTAATTCAAAAGTGAGATAGATGGTTGCCACTAAAACTGGTACTTATATATTTATTTGAATTGTAAATGAAGTGAAATTTTTCTGATACAAAGTTAGAACTATCTTTGTTATTTGGATTGCATGGCACACATTTTCCATAAGTTGAATAAGTAAATTCACAGCATCTAGGTTTTGACAAAAATATACTTAAAGCATGTATACAATATTAAAAACATCAGAATCACACATTTTGCAATACAACAGTATAATTAAAGTAAGTTAATGTCATAGTTTCTCGAATTCTTTTGCAGAATATGTGAACAAAACGTAAAGGTCATCGTCTTATGACTTCTACTGATACTCTCCTGCTGATGGACTTCCATTATTCCTTCAGTCAGCAGATACTGGCACCTACTTTGTGCCAAACAACTACTTTAAGAGTGGGAGGTACATTAGTGAATAGTAATTAACAAAAATCAACCAATCAAAACAAAAAACCTGGCCAAGAAGCAATCCAGTTGGAAGAGACAAAAAATAAATATAAAAATTCATAAAGCATTCAATATATACTATTTCATATAGTAATGAATCCTGCAATTTTAAATAGAGGTGTCAAGAAAGTCTCAGTGAGGTGACATTTGAATTAAAGCTTGAAATAGGTGAGGGAACGATTGACAAAATACAGGCTGAGGAAACAGGAAGCACGTAGGCCCTATGTCCAAAGATTTTTAAGATTTGAAAGAGGGAAGGTGGGTGTCTCCACCTGCTCTACTAAAAACAGACCACAGAGGGATAAGGGTGGAAGTTGGGGGACCAGTTAGGAGGCTGTTTTAGTCATTCAAGTAAGAGATAATGGTGGCTCAGACCAGAGTAGGAAGAATGGAAGAGGTGAAATGTGGTTGGATTCTTCATACATCTTGAAAGTACAGCCGATAATAGGGCTAAACAAATTGCTGACTAATTGGATGGAGGACATGAGACAAAGTGGTTTCAAATATGACTTCTGGGATTTCAGCCTGAGCAACTGAAACGATGAAGTTTCTATTTGCTGAAATCTAGAAGATTAAGGCCAGAAGAGATTTGGAAGAAAAATTCAAGGGTGTGTTTTTCACGTTAAGTTTGACATGCATATTAAGTGAAGAAAAGGAGATGTCAGGCCAGCAGGTAGATTTATGAGGCTGGGGATTAGAGGTGGAATCTGAGCAAAAATATAAATTGGGGAGTCACCAGCATTGAGTGAGTCAAGTGGAGAGGAGGGGATGTTGTCAGAAAACCGAGACCAGAAAAGGTCAACAGAGAAGGAAGTTGAAACAGATCTTAGTGCTGAGCCCTGGGGAACTGTTCAGAAAGAGGGTGGTGGGAGAAAGGAAGAGGAACCAAGAAAAGAGACCTGGTCTGACCAATGAAGAAGTGAGAAAGTCAGAGAGTGTGTTGTTTTGGAAAGCAAGTGAAGAAAGTTGCTTCACTTTAACGTGTTTCCCATTTTTCACTACTATTTTAAAACATGGAGAAAATGAACACATATATCTTTGTGCACATATGTGAATATTTCCTTAGTATTGATTCCAGAAGTAGAATTGCTATGTCAAAAAAAAAAAAAAAGTACATTTAAAAATTTTATAACTTTTAATAGGCATTTTTCTAAGGAAGACATACAAATGACTAACAGGCACTTTAAAAAATGCTCAACATCACTAATCATCAGGGAAATGCAAATTAAAACCACATTGAGATATCACCTCACCCCAGTTAGACTGGCTATAATCAAAAAGATCGAGAAAAACAAATGCTGATGAGGGTGTGGAGAGAGGAAAATGCTGCTACACTGTTGGTGGGGACTGCAAATTAGTACAGCCGCTATGGGAAACAGAATGGAGATTTTTCAAAAAACTGGTTAGATCCACCATATGATACAGCAATCTTACTTCTGGGTATATACCCAAAGGAATGGAAATCATCATATTGAAGGGATACCTGCACTCCCATGTCCACTGCAGCTCTGTTTACAATAGCCAAGATATGGAACCAACCTAAATGTCCATCAATGGGAGATTGGATAAGGAAATCGTGGTGTGTGTGTGTGTGTGTGTGTGTGTGTGTGTGTGTGTGTGTACACCATGGAATACTAGTCTGCCATAAAAAAGAATGAAATTCTGCCATTCGTAGCAACATGGATGAGCTTGGAAAAAATTATATTGAATGAAATGAGCCAGGCACAGTGAGAAAAATACCGCATGTCCTCACTCATAAGTGGGAGCTAAGAGAGAAAGAAGAAAGGGAAGAAAGACCACAGAGGTGTGTTGGACTTTCAGAGGGAGAGAACATACTTAGGGTTGCGGAGGGGGTGCGAGGAGGCGGGGGAGGGAGGTCAGGGATTGGTTGGGTGGGGGACAAGGGGGATAATTGCAATTTGTGGTAACGGGCATGCTGCTAGTATCAACCTGGCCATCATATCTAGTGCACAAGTAATGATAGTCAGCTTTGTACTCCATGAATATGCATAACCAATAAAAAAAAATTTATAATTTTTGCTAAACTGCTTTCCAAAAATGATTTAGAAATTTACAACTTTTCAAGAGTATTTGAGAGTGCCTGTTTTCCAACATTATCATACCTTCCTGATATTACCAAACTCTAAAAATAAATTAAAATATCTTATTTGTATTTGCACTTTTTAATCAGTGTTAAAGTTGTGCATCTTTTCATAGTTTATTGGCCATTTGTATTTCTTTCGTGAATCTCAGTCCAAATCATTTGCCCATTTTCCATTGACTTGTTTTCTTATTGATGTGTAGAAGCACTTTTATATTCTGAATGTAATTTCCAGCCTGTCACTTGTTGTTTAACTTTGCTTATTGTATCTTTCATCATAGAAATTGAAAATTTTTATGTAGTTAAGTGTGTCAAACCTTGTCTTTATGTCTCTAGGACTGTGTTTTGCTTAGACTTTTCCAACCACATGGTAATAAAAATTCTCCTGCATTTTCTCCGTAACATTTTCATAATTTTGTTTTTCACATTTACCTCTGTAAGCATTAGGCATTCATGTTGGTATATGGCTTGAAGTTGAAATAACTATATTTTTTCCAAATGCATAATAAATTTTCAAAACACTGTTCATTAAATACTTGTTCTCTTTTTTACAACCAATTCGAGTTGTCACTTTAATCGTCAGCTGAGTTTCAATATTTTTCATGAGTTGTTTCTGGAATGCCTGTGCTATTCAATTGGCTTACTTGTAATTCTTGTGTAATCTTACATCTTTTTAATGACTATTATTTTAAAATACTTTTTAATATATATCTTAAGCAAGTACATTTTCTTTTTTTTGATTATTGTTTTACATTTTCTTTTTCATTTGAAGTCTGAAATCAGTTTTATAATGTTCTCATACATAAAATTTTGGGGGAGAAGGGTTGCCTAGGATTTTTCGTTTGTGTATAGGTTCATTTGGGAAGAATACACATGTTTATAATAATGAATCTTCCTTTAAATAGCACAGTGTATCTTGATATTCTTCTGTGTTCCTTAGATGAGTTCTATAATTTTCTTTATAAATGTCTTATTCATTTCATGTTAGGCTTATTCCTACTCAGTTTATGGTTTTTCCCTAAAATTTTATGGGATGAAATATTCTGAAAGGGTGCCCAATATCAACTTTAAAAGTAGAGTCTACCTTAGATTTTGATTTTCCTAGCTCTCTTGGCTGGCCCCCAATATACGCATAGCATGTACCATAATTAAAATGTTTCAGTAAGTTTTGGTTTGTTTCTTTCCAATTCAGTACTTGTCAATTTGCAGCTGATAGCATAATTAAATGGACCACTAGATGGCAGAACAAGTCATCTTTACTGGACTTGTCTAAACATTTTTAGATAAGAAACTCTTGATTCACAACCACACTGAGAAAAATTAATTATTTTATAGTCCACAACACACCAGCATTCACTAACAATAATATTGTCCTATAAAATGCCTTTAATATGAAATGGACCAATGATTTCTGCCTGCAGAATGATTGACCTAAAAAAAAGCAATTGTCATAAACTATTCTACGTTATTAAATTCCTCACACAAATATATTTTTTGTTCTTCTTCTAGTTCCTCTTCTTTACTCTACTGCAAAACTGTGGGTGTTCTGCAGAGTTCAAATTTGGATGTTCTGGTTTACTCTGTTCTTTTTGGTTTTCACCCTCCAAATAACTTATTACTCCAGGACGTTAAACATCGCCTCTGTGCCCATAACTTCCCATGGCCCTAAACTCACTTTCATCCTCAAGTCTCACATTTTTCATAATAGACCAATCTGGCCTGTAGGCTACCAAGCCCTTTCCTTCCTCTGTGACACATAGGTAGCCAGCATTTACAGTCCTCAGTATTCTTGCAGCTAATATTTTCCAAACAAGAAGTTGTGTCCCATTACTGGGTTGCAAAATCAATTTAGTTAGTTGCATCCAGCAATATAAGACAGAAATATAATGTGGTAGAAAAATGTCAGAGTACAATGCTATGATAAGGACAGATGTTTCTTTTGTGAGATATTTTTCTCAGCTAAATACAAGAATACTTTAAAAAGTTCATGGAACGATTCATATTATCTTTCAAATCTACTTTTCTATGAACCATGTGAAGCACTCTTGTATATGCATCTATATGAATAAATGTACTGGGTTGTGATAAAAATGTATTTAATACTATAGGTCACACTCAATAAAGTTTGAAAAAGAAACAAGAAATCTACTAGAATCTCTCAGACTTCATCTTGCCCCAAATAAGGGAGGATCCCAAAGCATCACTTTCTGAAGTATACCAGGTAACCTCATACCGTGTCCCCTCAGAGCCTTTGCACAAATGTTGAACTCCCACTCAGTGGTTCTTGGTGTATGGGACCACTGAAATCTACCTAGAGGTTTTCTTAAAGTCTTAGAAATCCTAGCTTCTCCAGAGCTGGTTAGCTGTCTCAAGTTCTTCCATCTCTCCTACCATAATTAGCTTCAGAGTTCCTGCATGTTATCCTTTAAGCTCTGCTGTAGGCTATATCTTTGCCTGACTTTTTTGCAAGAGCAGGTCTAAACCCTCATCATGCTGGAATCCATTGACGTACACTTACTGTCTCTTAAAAGTGAACACTTGGAAACTTAATTCATCTTCTTTGTGCCACATGAGCTCATATCTTGATTTGTATTGTGTTAATAATATCACATTTCTATTAATTACTAGGGATTGAAATCCCAAAATGGGCATTAGACTAGATGTTGAGATCATTGACTTTGGACTCAGAAGAATTTCTCCTTGAATATCAGCTTTGCTTCTTTTCTCTGTGTCTTTGTGCATGTTACTTAGCATCTTTAATTCTCAGACCTCCTCATTTATAAAATGAAATGACAATAGTACCTATGTTATAGAGCCATTGAGGTTAAAGCTATAATACTTTCAAGCACTTAACACAGTATCATGTAAATAGAAAGAACACAATAAAAGTTAATCATTGTTTTTAACAGCAGTAACAACAATCTTGAAAGAAATCAAGAGAACCTGCTTACCCTTTCACTAACTTATGGTATGATCTCGGCACTTTTGAACTTTTTAACCTCCGTACTACCTAGCTTAATGTCAAGTGCATAGAATGCACTCGATAATAGGGTATAACTGTGATCAGTGTTTGATCTTAATGTTATCTAAATATTAATTTTAGTTATTTTACTAGTCTTTTAATATTATTGTTTCTAAGTACTTGTGTTTGCCTTTTATATGAGAGGATGTTTTCCTAAAAATGCCGTTTATACCCACCATTTTGTAGTGAAAATTGTAAGGTATTAAAATTCCTTAAAAAAAAAAAAAGTAGAAATATTTGTATGCTTTGCTTTTATGGAGAAGAGATTAATAAAATTATTTTTCTTCATTATAAAGTCAATGTTTCAAATGTAAAATGGGCAGAATCAAAGCTTAGATGTTGGAAAACTACCATAAAAGTGAGTCAGTGGTCTCTTCTACCAAGTATTTCATGTATTTTGGAAAATTAAAATTATTTGGTTCCTTGACACTCTTAAGATTTTCTGACGAGAATATACCTTTAGTCTAGTAAGAAAAGACACATGATTTTTGGAGATACTTTGTTCCCTGCTCTATCCCTACGTCTAAACCATTACCTGGCATGGTGCTCAACAATATTTATTGAAGAAATCAATGAATAAATTGAAAGAATCAAATCCTGACTTTGCTGATTAATATCTTGACCTTAGTTTATTTACAGCTGGAACATAATTTTGCCTTTCTCTATGGTCTATCCTATCCTAATGAGGATACACCACCTTACAAGTCTGTCATGATGTAAAAGAACTATATGAAAATGTATGACAGGTGGCAAGTGCATTATTAGTGTCCTCCTTCATATTATTGATGATACAATAAAACATCCATCTGAATGCCTAGGTCAGTCTTATTAATAGAGGTTTTACTGTTTGGGTAAGGTTTTACTTGTGCAGGATGAATTGTAATTAATTACTGCAGTTCAAGCATTGCACACCACTAAGTTAGCCTTAGAAGGGATTTTAGAACAACAAATATTGTTGCTTTATTTTATAGATGAGGTAACTATGGCATGGAAAGGAGGAGTAACTTGCTCCAGCCCCCACAGCAAGTTAGTGGCAGCAGTGGAAGTCCATTCCTCACGTCTTGATTCCCAGCACAATGCAAGATGTTTTCTTTCTCTCTCCCTCTCCCCCTTCCTCCCCTTCTTCCTCTCTCTTTCTCCCTCTTTTCTCTCTTTGTCTCCCCCTCCCTCCCTTCCTTTACACTACGAGGCAGCTTTCCAAAGTTAGAGTCAATCTTTGGATGAGAGGAACCCACCAGAGAAGACAGTAAGACAGCAGGCAAAGTTAAGACACAGCATCTGTTAATGTTTTATTCTCATGTTAAACATCAGCTAGATACTTAGGAGGAGCTCTCTGGGGTGGCCAGAGTGGTGTCACACACATGCAGCACATGCCATCCATCCGGGCCTTTCAGGCATTGATGTGCATGAGGGGGAAATGCAATAGTCATCAGTTAATCAGAGGGCAAATTTGCAGGATGGATGAGAAACTAGGCCTCTCTTCTGAACGACAGGATTGTGGAATCTAACTGGCTCTAGTATGTGTCAGGGGGACCTGTGTTTAATAAATATTTAGCCCTTGTATTCGGTGACTGCTTAGATATTTCAATAGCTGTTTTTCCCCCAAAGTATTTATTTACTCATGTTTATGTCCATTTTTAAACTCTGTGTTCCTAGATCCTAGATAATATGTTAAAAAATGTTTTTAATACATAAAAACAGAGTTTACAATGAAATGAATAATTACCTATGTCCAATTAAAATTTTATTTTCTTGTAATCACATTGATCTTTTAATTGAAATATGCTTTGCTTACTTAACTTGCTCCTTCTTTAGATTATTTCAGAAAAATCTTGACATCTGATAAAAAGATATTTCTAAAACAAAGTAGAGAGGATTTGTTAACTGTCAAGAATTGAGAGCATTTAAAAATATTAACTTTGTATTTTAAGATAATCAATAATTTTTTATCTTTAATTGATTTTGAATGAATGGATAAAATCAACATCATCTTTTTGAGACTTTTTAATTTCATCAGGAACTGAAATTTGTCAGATCCAAAGAAGTAGAATTAGAAATGTCAGCCACTCATTCATTCAATCAATTGTTTATCGAGCATTTCCTATTTTCTAGGCCCATGCTAGGACATTTCTTACTGTGCCCTTGTTACAAAAAACCTCCATAGTAGGTATTATTATCCCCATAATCCAGATGAGTAAACTGAGGTTTAAAGAGGTCTGGGTCATGTCCGTAGTAGAAGCAAGGCTGGGATACAAGTCCAGGGTATTTTGGACTTCTTTCGTTGTCCATGAAGTCTGAATAAACTAACAATATTTCACATTTGTTTAGCAGTGACCACATGCTAGACGTCATTACAGATATTTTCTGTTTTTCTCACACCACCTCCCACGCAGGTAGATTTTATTACAATGAAACAGAATTTCAGAAAGCTCATATTTACTTAGTATGGAGAGATTTTGACATTTGAATCTCAGTCTGTTTGATCCTAAATTTCTTACTTTCTAGGGGCTTTTAATCAGGAGTATGGGGATAGAATTCACAGGGTCCATTAACCTGGATTAGAAAAAAATTGTGCTTTCTTATACTAATGTTATACTAATACATTTAATGATTACATGTTTTATACTAATCCTTAACTTAAATTTAACATTCTTCACGATGAATGATGGCAAAAAAAGAAAGAAAAGAAAAGAAAAATCACAATAGTACTGGAGGTCCAAGGCATCCAAAGATGTACACCATGTTAAAAAGGTTAAGATTCAGAAACTCTTTAACTCTTCTAAAACTACCTTAAAAAAAAAAAAAAAAAAAAAAACTAAACCCCTACAGGTGCTTGGCACTGGGGGTTCGTAAATCAACTGAAAAAAAACTAGCCTTAGTGAAGTCAGAGACTTGTGAAGGAAATAGACGTGTGAACATCAGTTATAAATATCGCACTTAAAGGCCAGCGGAGAGGTGGTGGGACAAAAGAAAACTACCAGTGATACTCCAGACGACGACTCAGAAATAGGGGCCACCAGCAAACATTCCTTGGAAGAAGAGCTCCTTGAACTACATCTTCAAGAAAAGTAGGAGCTCACCTCGCAGGCATAGTTCAGGGGCTGAGGGAGAATTCTAGATAAAAAGAACAATTTGTGCAAAAGCACAAATGAGTGGTGAGGTGCGTTTGGAGAACTCAAAGCAAGACGGGGGCGGGCTGAGAGGCGTCTGTAAGGGAACGCTCGCGGTGAGGCTGCAGAGCGCAGCGGGGCCGGCTGATGACACCCGTCAGCCTCAAGATAAGGCAGAGTCCACGCAGGAGAGAAAAACGCTGGAGAAGCATCTGTCTCCCGTGAGCATCGGCAGCATGTTTAACAAATATGTGACCTGGGCTGATGGTTACTTTCATTATTCCCTCACTCTCAGGGCTGGTTTTGGACTCAAAACTGGCTTATTGGGTGGGTGACATCGTAGAAGTGCCATAGACACAGCTGAGGGTGACAGAGGTGCTGCAGGTCTGAGGCCAGCAGGAGCCTCTTAGTGCGGGGTCCTGGGCTCTGGAATGTCAACCATCTGCTCCGACGGAGCCCAGGTTTGCTTTCCTTCTGAGTTGCATTCTCGCTGTATCCTGCTCACTCAGACCTGCAGCTGGGACAGGGCCTGGAAAGGAGAGGCCTTGCATGGGTTCTAGAAGACAGAGAGAAGGGAGATGAAAGCACTGGCGCTTCAAATCTTTGCTTCCAGTAGAGTCTACAGCTTCCGTTGGAAAAAAAATGACATTTTCCAATGGGTTGGTACTAATAGGGGCCAGAGATAAAATTTATTACAGTAACAGTCATTGGACTCTTTCAATGTGTCAGCACTCTGTTAAACATTTTACAAACATTAGCTCACATTTTCCTCAAAGTAATTCCTAGTTGTAGAAATTACTTTTCCTGTTTAACTGATTAGAAGGCTATGGTAGTGAGGTTACGTGCTTTCTCGGGCTTCATCTACAGCCCACCTGTATAGGAGCCAAGTTTTATACCCAGGTCTGGCTGACTCCAAAGCCCATGATCTATAAAGAGGCATTTTTTTTTTTTTTTTTTTTTTTTGTCTTTTTCGTGACCGGCACTCAGCCAGTGAGTGCACCGGCCATTCCTATATAGGATCCGAACCGTGGCGGGAGCGTCGCTGCGCTCCCAGCGCCGCACTCTCCCGAGTGCGCCACGGGCTTGGCCCAAAGAGGCAGTTTTATTTAGTAGAAAGAGCACCTTGCAGATAGTCCGCATCTAACATCTCACTCTGCCACTTATTTACTGTGAAATCTGTGTATAGTCATTTAATCCTGTCTGTTGGCTTCCTTATATGCAAAATGGGATTAATAATAATTTTATTTACTACATAGATCAGTTGTGGAAGTCAAATGAACTCACTATATGGATTTTTAATGTCAAGTTCTATGTAAAATCAGTTGCTGTTTTTGTTTCTTTCAAAGCCTCAGTTTTCTCATTTATAAATTTGGGATAATACTGGTACTGCATTCTTCACATGGATGTTGGAAGAAACAACCAAGATGAGCTATGGGGAAGCACTTTATAAACTATGAAGTGCCGTACAAATGATGTTACAAGCAAGCAATCACCTTATAATTCTAATATGCTCTAAGGGATTATAGTGATTACTGTCAATTCCTCTGAGACTAGTAACATGTATCACTATTTAATATTCTTTCACTTTTATTAGGTTCCTTCAATTGCAGTGGCATATATTTTCCAAGTAATTTGGTGTAGAACTTTCTCCTAGCTGGCTTTTCCCCTCCCATCCCCTCTTCTACTATAAAACAAGATGACGCCGTAATGAAAGAAGCAGCATGTTCTTTAAATGACCTACCAAAGTCAGAGCCTAATGTATTACATATCCTAAGATCTGCACATGCATTAATACTATAAAAGAGGTTTTTGTGAGAGAGACAAATACAAACACCATGAGGTCACTTCTTCCAGAGTATAACAGGATACAGACTCTTGGAAGAAAATAGTGTAAATGTCCTCTTGGAAAATTTTGTTTCCGAGCACAGAACACATTATAAATTTTTTCAAAGCCCTCCAACATACAGTACATCAAACTGTGCCTTTTCTTTCTTTCTTTTTTTTCCTTCTCTCTCTATCTTTTCAAGTAGTTCTATTTCCAGAGAAAGGAGAAAAAGCTGGGAGGAACTTTCAGTTACTAATGATTTCCAATGTCATCTCTGCTCTTAAGGCCACAGTCTGTTTGCAAATAGAGTGGTGTAATCGGTCCAGAAATCTAGGTCCCAGCCCCAATTTCTCAGCTGGGTGAATAGTTCAATTTTTCAGCTATCTTCATCTGCCAAAGAGGGTAGTATGGCATGCAGTTAAAGAAACACTGAAGTGGAAATCAGGAGACCCAGGCTCTATTAAATAACTCTGCAAATGATTGTAGTGTGACAAAATAAGTACTTTTAATAGTGTTTAATTTCCTGGCAGCACTTGGGGTGGGTTCTCTGTAAATAGTTGTTAAATGAATAATTGAAAAATATGTTTAGATATATAAAATATTCTGTAAATAGTTAGAAACATTTTACTGGAGGCATTCTGATCAGTCTACTTCTAGACTGCTGGCGGTGCTGGCGGAATTATGTAACCCATCATTGGAACAGAGGGACGGCTTCAGGCAAAGTGTAGGAACTGGTAGTTGAACTCAGATCTATTGCCTTCACTAAACTATGCTTCCTCCTTTGACAAGTGGGGCTCTCTGAGCCCCAGTTTCTCCATCTATGAATTAAATAGTTGGACTAGATAATCCCTAAGAATACTTCCAGCTCTGTAGTTCTGCATCTATCATGCAGCCCATAATGATTTAAGAACCCTCAACTTAGAATTTTTAGTAACCCTCAAAACTAAGTCCACATTCCATTAAGAAGATATTCTTCCTACAGACAATAGTGCCATATTTCCTTTGGTGTTTTGCTTAAAGTTTTGGCTGCTTGGTTAACTATCAACTTTATATCCAGAAATACTAAGTGTTCATTTGAGAGACCTTTTACTCTCATCCAGTTATCTAGATCATTGATTTTCTTTCATTAAAAGCCTCAGAGACTGTCATTGCTGGTCTTAAGTCTTTTCTTTAGACCAATAGTTTTCATTCATGACGGCACATTAATGTTACCTGTGCAGCTTTTAAAACATAAGAATGTCCAGGCTCTGTTCTCTGAGATTCTGACTTAATTGGGGTGTAGTCCCAGCATCATTGGTTCTTTTCTTTTTAAAGCTATTCAGGTGATTCTACTGCACAGTCAGGGTTGAGAACTACTACTCAAGCAGTGCTTCTTTAATTTTAGTTTTCAAATGAGCCAGCTAGGGATCTTGTTAAAATAAGGATTCTACCAAGGCCCAGGATTTGATCCCTGTACTGCCCAGCCACCAAAAAAAAAAAGAAAAAAAAAAAAGTGAACTGAGCACTGTCTTGTTGATAATAATAATAAAAATGATTCTGCTTCAGTAGGTCTGGAGCAGGGTCTGGGATTCTATATTTCTAATAAACTCCTAGGTGGTGCTGATGCTCTGACCTTTGTCCCTAGAAGTAGGGCGCATAGAACATCATCTGGGAAGATGTCAGAATGCAGAAGCTCAGGCACATCTTGGAACTACTGGATTAATCAGGGTTCTTCAAGAATTTGTTCATCAGATTATGAACGCTGACATGTCCCAAGATATGCAGCTGGCAAGCTGGAGACGAAGGAGAACCAATGGTCTAGTTCCAGTGTGAAAACCTGCAGGCTCCAGACCCAGGAAGAGTTGATGTTTTCATTTGAGTCTGAAGGCAGGAATAAACTGATATATCCCCGTTCAAGGCAGACAGGCAGAAGGAAATTTCCTCTTACTTGTGGACAGTCAGCCTTTTTGTTCTATTGAAGTCTTCAACTTCTTGGATGAGGCCCACCCACATTAGAGAGAGCGATTTGCTTTACTCAGTCTATTGATTCAAATGTTAATCTTATCCAGGAACACCCTCACAGACACACCAGAATAATGCTTCATCAAAGTTCTGGGCACCCTGTAGCCTAGTTAAGTTGACACATAAAATGGACCATTACACCTACAGAATCAAAATATGTGTATTAACATATTATATACACAAAGACACTTAATACACATAACAATTCTCAAACTTTTTGATCTCTCAACCCCTTTACACACTTAAAAACATTGAGGATCCCAAAGTGCTATTGTTTATGTGAGTTATATCTGTTGTTATCTCCTGTATTAGAAATGAGAACTGCAGACTTTCAAAATCATTTACATATTAATTCATTTAACAAAACAATAATAAACCAATTACATATTAACATAAATCACACACTTTTATGGAAAAATTGCTGCATTTTTATAAAACAGAAAATTGTGAGAAGCGTGGCATTGCTATAGATTTTTGCAAATCTCCTTTATGTCTGTTTTAATAGAAAGCAGCTGGATGCTCAGGCTGTCTTCTGAATTCAATCTGCTACAATATTGCTGATCATGTAGACTCTGCAAAACTCCACTCTAATAAGAGGATGAGAGTGAAAAAGGCAAGTAGCATCTTAATATTATTACAAAAATGTTTTAACTTTGAATAGTCCCTGAAAATGTCACAGGGAACTTCAAGGGTCCCTGAATCACTTTGAGAATGCTGTTCTAAAGTTTAGAATCTACATAACTCCTTCTAAAAAAGGCAACTTCAGATCCTATTGAAATTTGGGGCAATTAAAGCACTTTGTGAAAGAAGCCAGCCCTTTTTTTCCACCAGCAAATTACATGGTACTGCCAGCAATTTCAAAGACCAATGCTTACAATGCTGGTCTTGAAAGTTTGCTAGCCCCGTAGTATAGACAAATGTTTCTCAACCTCAGCACTATTGACATTTGGGGTTCAATAATTCATTGTCATGTAATTCTTTGTGTCAAATAATTCTTTGTTGTCCTGTACACCGTAGGATGTTTAGCAGCATCCTTGACCTCTGCCCTCTAGATGCCAATCCCCATTGCCTATTGTAACAACCATAAATGTCTCCATAAAAACTCATAAGTGACAAAGTTTGGCCTGACTCCAGAGGCTAAGGGCTTTCTATAGCCCTCCTTTCCTCTCTCCCTTCCTTCCCTTCTTCCTTCTCTTCTTCCTTCCCTTCCTCCCTATCTCCCTATACCCCCATCCCCCCTCCCACTGTCCCCCCCCTCTCGTCTCTCTCTCTCTGCCTTTCTTTCATTCACCACATACACATGGCTACCATGCACCTGGAGATATGTATGGTACTGGTAGACAGTAGGGAAGTTAGATGCAGTATGTGCCCTCCATTGGTGCTTTCACTCTAACAGCAAAGACAGAAAATTAAACAAGAAATAATAAACTGTCTCAATGGCTACAATAGAGAAATCACAGTACCACAGGATCCCATGGCAAGGCCATTTACTTCAGTTTCAAAAAGGGTGATCAGAAAAGGCACCCTACAGGAAGTGATATAAGCTAAAACTTTAGTGATGAGTAGAATTACAAAAACGGGAATAAATGTTCTAGTCGGAGGAAATAGATATAAAGAATGTCTTTCTATTTCCTGCTGTTCTTAAGTCTGAATTATTTTATTTTATTTATTTTTAATCCCACTGATATTTATATCCATTTGTTAATATATGACTTGATTAAACTAGATGATGTGTGCCTGTATTTATTAAAAATACCTTTCCCTGACTTTCACTTAAATTGTTTCAGTAGAGACAGTATGGCGTGGTATAGCTTTGGACCCTAGATTCAAATCTCAGATCTATAACTTTCTGGCAATATGGTATTTCTCTCCCATGTTTTCATCTTTTTAATTTATAAAATGGGAGTGGGATGCTGTAAAACCCATAGACATGTTTGTGAAAATGTTGGCTCTTATTAAAAACCAGACTATTATTCTGCCAAGTCAAAGGATCAGCCAAGAGTAAGAGCTGAAGGATGAACACGAAAGTCATGTTTGCAAAAACTAGATAATCCATACCAATTAGAGGCTTAGGATCTGATGGAAGATGTGACTGACAATAGAGTTCGAACTGTATGATGGTGGATCTCAAATGTCAAAGGGAAGAGTTTGTACAAAACCTAATAAATTTAGTAGTCAATTCATCTCATTGTGGATTATCACTCTACATTGCTTTATACCAGAGTAAGAGCCAATATTCTCTGGGGTACTCTAGCATTTGGCAGTATCATTGAAGCCTTTGTAAATACTGATATATTATATGCTGTCATTTTCACAACTGATTCAAAAGCAGTTTAAATATTTTTGCTATTTCCAAGTATGCCTGATTTGAAGTTGGGCTCCAAAAAGCTGTCTAGCAGAAGTAATAATATGAGTATTTTCAGGGTACAGAAAGAGAAAAATAAATATTAGTCTCAGTTTATAAATATCTTTGGATTTTCCAGACTCTTAAAGTAGTTCTCCAACCCAAAAGCTTGCATATGCATGGGGAAGAGGGAGAATGCTCACAATGGCCAGAGGGATTCCTCGTGGACCAAAGAATGTGACCTTAGTGAGGTTTCACTGATGTGGCACATGGCCGAGGTAAATGCCAGTATTTGAGAAGTATTTGTGAATCCAGAGTCTCTGGAAAAAGGACTTCTAGATGCCTTTGAGTGTTCTGGTTGCAGACACAACTAGAGGATTCCATGGAGAAGACCTATTGAAAAAAATGCACAGTCTAGGAGAGAGACATTGCCAAAAATTGTGGAATGGTTCCAAGAGATCTTGAGGAGACCAGGAAGGCATCTAATGTTACACAAAGTGCCTGGGTCCTGGAGGCAGAAGACATGGTGCTGAGGCCCAGCTTGAAACTACTAGCTGAAATCTTCTTCAAGTCACTTCACCACTGTGAGACTCAGTTTCATCATCTGTAAAATGGGAATAAAGTTAGAGCCTTAGTCATAAGGTCTTTGTGAGAAAGAAATATTATATCTTAAAAGACTTAGATAAGTATTAAGTCATTACACAAAATATAATAAATAAAATATAAGTTGCAGATCAGAAAACTCAATATTTAATAACTCAATTATTAAAATTGGGAGACAATTAATTTTGTTTTAACTTTTTAACAGTAGATATGTATTTGTGATGTTTGGAGCACATTGTTTTTTTAGGCTCCAAGCTACCCAACTTTTGTCTTAAACACATAAAGTTTCTTTCTTATAAAATTAGAAGAAAAATTCTTAATTTGAAAAGTAAAATAAAATCTCAAATAAAGTTAAAAAAAAGAAAAGGGAAGTGTGAACTGATGGCATCATACACGTGTTCAGATTGACTCAGACACAGTGTCACATGTGCCCAATGTATATAGTTCTTGCACATAGCGTGGTTTAGAATTTGAAATTCTCTTTTTTATGGGAGAAGGAAAGAGACTAGAATTCAGAAAGTATTTAAGATTAACTTACAAAAGACCATTCCATTTCAGGGACATGCACTCATTCCTGCATCTTCCTTTGCTGTGAAATGAATTTCTGGGACAATCAGAATATAGGGCCATAATATTTTCCATCTAGAAGCTAAATGTCTGGGAATGGATCTTCTGAGACAAATGGTATGAGACATTTTCTAAAGTTTTACACACATAGTCAAATTGCTCACTAGAAAGCTGTGCCTATTTTTAATTCTCCTCAGCAGTCCTAAAGGACGTCCGTCTCCTTATTGCCTTGTCAACATGGGATATTAAAACTTTCAACTGTCAAAAACCTACTGGAGTACAAGCAGTATCTAACTGTTGTATTTTGTATTTCTTTAAAAATAAGTAAACAAATTTTGGGGTCCTGAAAATTTTGCTCAATGTTTTGAATAATATTTGATCACTGGTTAATCATTTTTCTAAGATATTTACAATTCTTTCTTCACTTCCTTCAAAACGGTATGAAAATGCCTATTTTAGTGCATTCTGAGTTTTTTAATCTATGCCTCTAATTTTAAAAGGAAAATCTCATATAAAAAAAGGTTTAATTTCTTTCATCAGTAGGTACTTAAATAAAATTCGGATAAACATTTAAAAAAATTAACTTACAAGAAAAAGAAAGAGAGAATTAGATTATCTGTGGAATCAATTAATGTCTGGGGTGGGTAAGGTAAAAGTAAAGATAGAAAGGTCAAGTTGGATTTAAAAGTCAGAACTGTTTTTAAACCAAGATACAAATTATACAGTAATACATGAAGCAGAATTAAGAATATACAAAAAGCAGAATAAGGAGAAAAAAATAAAAGTGATCATACACAACTAATTCCTTGGCCCAGTAAAAGCAAGTTACAGGATTCCAGTACTAAATTCCAGGACCTTTCCTCCTTTCAAGACCTGGTGCCAAGCCGTTTTCTCTCCAGCGCTTGACTCTTGAATTCATTTCCTTGATGTGGACTTCCTACTTCCCTTTGGACTTGGCATGGATTCCCTGGCTTGGAACCATTTTGAACATTGAAGACTTTGGCCCATACTCACCCTTCAAGTGCATTGCTTTTGGATCCCTCAGGTAATAAATATTCTTTGGATCATAACCTTGCCCTTATTTCAGACCACAGAGTCGTTGTGCAGCACTCACACTGGGGTACTGCAAGGGAGTATTTGGATAGTTTGGGTAAAGTAATAGTGATGAGCAATGACATGGGCCTTGTAGCTGGAAAAGATTATCTGAGCTTTGCATCTTTCTTTTCAGTAGTACTCATACATATAGATAGTGATGACTCTTAATATTACTAATTGTTTCTCCTTCTTAGCCAATAGGAACAGTCCATCTCAGCCTAACTGGATATAAAAGGCCCACCCCGCCTCTCCCTGCTGCTGCTCCCACATACCTTGTGCCTTTATTACATGCTATTCTGATGCATACAAAGGCTTTCCACCACCCATTTTCTCAACCTGATTCTTCAAGACATAGCTCAAATGTCACCTTCTTTACAAAGCCATCCTTGATTTGCCCAGGCAGTTAGTTCTGTTCTTTGTCCTTAGGCAGATGCTTGAAGAAATGAACAGCAAGTGCCATATGTTTTGTAATGTTTCCAATTAAATATGCACCTCCACAGCCATAGCATGCATTCCCTCTCCTTCCTCAAACCTTGCAAACTGCCTTGCATTCAGTAAGCACTAAGTAAATCCTTCCTAAATAAATGTTTAATCATGCCAGTGAGAAAAGCAAAACAAGAACCATAACCTCCATTTTATGGTACAAACGAGGTAATTGAGGTATGAATGACAAAGAGGCCTGCCAGGGGTCACCCAGCTAGGCAGTGACAAAGCAGGGACTCGAGTCCACATTCTCTGAAACTGATCAGGGGATTCTTTACCTTCAAAACATCACCTTCAAATCAGAATAGGATAATAGACACTACAGAACAGTAATACAGAACCAGTAGCCAAAAGCTTAGGTATACAGCAGGAAAACAAAGTTTTCTAAGGTTAACATGTTACTTGATTTTTCTTATATGAAGAAATATTATATTCTCCCAAGCTAAGGATGAGATGGTAAACACTCAATTTACAAAATTCAAGATTTGTGGCTTCAAAGAAGTTCCAGAATGGTGAAAAGCTTCACAGATTAGGAATCATTTTTTCTTTTCTTCTTCTTTTTTTTTTTAATGTTTTGCAGGTCTGTGTTGGCTAATATATCCTCGACCAGAAAAGCAAATGGTGTTAAAGACCAAGATACACAAAATTGTGCCTGAGAAAGTTTCCCGGAAAACCCCTACCCAGAAAAATCCCCTAGCTGCCACGTCACCTTCCCACGCGCACAATTTTGCGTGCAATTTTGCCCACCTATGAGAAAGTCCCAGCTCAGCTTAAACCCCACTCGCTTCCCTCACCTTCCTTCTTAGCCAATAGGAACAGTCCATCTCAGCCTAACTGGATATAAAAGGCCCACCCCGCCTCTCCCTGCTGCTGCTCCCACTTTCGAGACGGCAGCCCGCTTGTTCATTTTGCCTGCCTAATACACTTCGGTTGAGTCCCTGTGTCCTGGTGTGTCTTATTTTGCACTCGGGCCAGGGTTTTTCCTTTCAGTCTGTAGTTATGCATTTACAGTCATGTTCAGTTTTTAGAATGCTTTATATTTATTTTAGCTGAATAGTCCTTAGGGCAGCTGTGTACAATAAGTTAATATTTCTCCCACTTCACGCAGTAAAAAGTCAAAATAGACAGGTTATAGAGCAATGTAAGCACAGGGTCTCGGGTTTTAAGTCCTTTTCTTGGCTCACTGAACCAGATAGTGAAAAAGCCATTCAATCCAGAGTGCCCAGCAGACCCTTGCCCTGTGCAACAGAGCCTGTTTATTCAGAAACAAAGTGGAACACTCAGAGCAGAACTGGTAGTCTCACAGTGTGCCTTTGAAGAGCAACAGACTTCCAGCTTTCAAAAAATATCCCCACCTTGGGTTTAAAGCAAGCCACTTCATCATGATTCTGTCAACTTCTGCTATCCACTTGCTGGGTCCCCACCTCACTGTAACTCTTGAATTCCCTACCTCAGTGAACCTCTACCCACTGTTTATCCAAGGCTGCACCTCAGTACCATCTTAGACTAGTTTTCCCACCCCACATCCAGTATAACAGCAAGCCTGTTGCTTCTTAGTACTTACTCTCTGGAATCCATCCTTCTTCCTTCCTTGCTGAAACTTGGTTCAGGTCAACATACTTTTATTTGGCCTGCCTGCCTCAAGTCCTACCCCATTCCAAGCAGTTATACACAGTCAAGCAGACTACTCTTCTAAAACAGAAAGTAGACTGTGGCTATTTCGCTGCTTTAAAACTCTCCAGAATTTTTTTTTTTTTTTTTTTTTTTTTTTTGTGTGTGTGTGTGTGGCTGAATCCCCCCCACCCCACCCCCACACCACTGATCTTTTCATTCTTTCTCTGGGAAAAAGTTCAGGCACCTCAATGCACTTCAGTGTGGCTTAAGCGACTTTTAATTCCCCTGTGTCTCACCACCCCCATCTCTCTTCTGTATTCTCTGTTCCGTCCAACTTACAGTTCCATAAAGGAACCTTGCTGCTGTTCCCACCCTGTTCTCTGGCCTGTGTAAATGCAATTTTCAACACTTGTAGCATCCTTTTACCACTCCATCCCTTCTCCTTGTACCCTCATTCTGGATAATTCCAACTTGTGCCATTGACCACAGCTAGCAGACCGATTCTTTCAGGAAGTCTCCCAGGCTTTGTAGACTGCGTTAAGGTTCACACACTGGCCTGGTTAACAGATGGTATTTACACCTAGTCATATAAATGGAATTATTTTAAAATTCTCATCATGAAGAAATAACTTTTTGTGATGACAAATATGCTAATTACCCTGATTTGATCATCACACGTTGTACACATGTATTGAAATATGACTCTGTACCCCATAAGTATGTACAATCAATATATGCCAATTAAATAAATAGCACATTTATTGTGTTTCCTCCATCATAGTCAGCAATTTGAGTGCAGATACTGTGCCTTTTAATTATTTGTGTAGTGCCACAGTAATTAGTATAATTATTACACATAGTGGGACCTCAATAAATATTAGTTAAAAGGATAAATGATCCAACTAGTAAAAAAGGATTGATGTCAAAGAGCTCCCCATAAATTAAAGTTGTATTATCTAGGAGGATTAACACACTAACACCTCCCTAGAACTTGCCTAACACACGTCAGTACTACAACATAAGGAAGTTTGATCATATTGTGTGTTTATTTTTGATGTTTTTCATTGGGAGTGGAGCAAAACACCACAGTTGGAGCTGTGATAAGCAGAGCAGCTTAAAAAAATTTTTTGCACTTGGGCTTTATCCTGCCTTTATCTTAAGATTTTGTCAACCATTGGAACCCCTGGCCTAAGTGTTTTGGCACTGGTTAAACAACCACATTTTTATTAAATGAAAAATGAGTCAGCATCTCCCCCGGGTCTATAAATTAGTTCCTGGTAATGGTTTATGGTTGTGCTTTCAAACTTTGGCATGCATAAGAATTCTGGAGAAGCATGGAGGTTTTCCAGTTTCCACCTTCAAAGATACTTGGGATAAGTCTCAAGAATTTGCATTCTAACAAGCTCCCAGGTGAGACTAATAGACCATACTTTGAGTAGCACTGATTTAGGCAACAGTCAGCAGTTATTTATTGAGAGTTTGCTGTGTGAGAGAAACAGAAATATCTCACCAAAAGAGTGTCCGATCGATTCCACAAATACTGAGTGCCTACTTGCCACCAAGTGCTAGCTTACACAGCAGGGTTCAGAGATGAATCAGAAGCCATCTCTTCTCTCCACGGGCTCCAGGTACAGTGACTGAAACTGACACCAGTAACTCAGATTGTAATACAGGTTGTTGAGATAAGTAACTTGTCTCCACTAAAGCATGTGATGAACATGAATAGGAAGGGGACTTCAGACCAGATAATGAAAGGCTTTGAATCTCATTTTAAGGAATTTGTATGCACTTTGGTGTGCTGTGGGAAGAACAAGATTTCATGAAAAGGGGAATGATATTGACAGTTTGTTAGGATACTGATAGCAATTGCTGACAGCAATTCGCACAGCTGTATGGATGGGCTGAGAATGGAGACAAGGAGACTGATGAGGAGGTGATTGCTATTTTTCCAGCAAAAGGTACTGTAGTGCTAGGGCTAGGGTCTGGTGCTCACAGACCCCTCAAGTCCATTCACAAACCCTTCACATGCAGATCTATGACCTAAGTAACCAACAAAAAGGTCCTTGGAACCTTGGTTGAAGAACGAATAGTCTTTATTCAGCACACACACCTCTAGGAGCTAGGCAGTACAAAGGAGAAACTCAGAAACTCAACTGCTACTGGCAAAGTTCACTGAAAAACTGAGCAGCTGCCAGCAGAGTAAACATGCTCTATTTTTAGACTTGAGCTCTGCTGGCCAGCTTCTGCTTCACAAACTAAAGAACACACAATAGTAACCAAACTAAAAAGATACATTGGTGCACATGCACACTAACTCCACCCACACACAACTTGTTTAGAGGAAATGTGCTGCTCCACCCCCAACCAGACCTGAGCCGAGGGAGCCCGACTGAATTATCCTATTTTCCCCACAAGCAGTAAGAGCATAAAGTGGGAAGTGGCGGTAAAGTTACAATTTTAATACAAATACATAATCCCCTTCAGACACAGCAATAGAACTTCTGGGGTGTTCTTACTCATCAGCTAATATTTGAGGCCCTATAAAATCCTTATCAATAAATTTGTGTTGGCTCTTTCTAATGTTGAAACAAAGGGAGGAATCGAGTCTGTTCTATTTGCTAATATATTCCCGGCACATAATAACATTCCTGGCACATAGTAGGTGCTAAATAAATATATATCAATTGATTGCTAAGCTGGAAAAGGCCATAGATGTTATCTAATCTTATCCCTTCATTATTCATAAACAGGAGTACTGAGGCCAAAAACAGAATTGACTAAAATCATACATCTGGTTACCAGTAAAATTAGGACTAGAACCCACATGTCTTGACCTCCAGTTCAGTGCTTTTTACCATTGCACCAAGCTGTGTTGCCAGGCTATTTTTGCGTTTGGGGTAATGAGCTACTTCTGCATGACCTCATTGTTTTCTGTTTGTCTGCCACAAGCTGTGGTCTGGCAGACAACAACTCATTTAAGTCATCTTCTTCCAGCCAATGGCATCCTTGACTAAGACAATAAAATGTTTTTCTCCAGTCCTTATTCTACTTCAAATGGTTTGTTTTTCTCTACTCTGTATTCCACTACAAGTGGATCACAACTTAATTCCACAAGCCTTTCAAATGGAGAAAATAAAATGGTTTAACCAGCAGGAACTGCTAAGAGATAATAAATCCTCAAACCACATCTTCAGTTGAAAAATGTATCACATGGAAAATACGCCAGGGTCTCTTGGCCAAACCTTGTAAAATGTCTCTCTGCTGAGGATGTTCCTGGCTGTGTCCCCAGTAAAGTTCCTCAATAAAGGCATTGTCCTGGCCTCAAAATGTGTGTTCTGGAGAAAATAAAGAGGAAGGGAGCAGTAGTGCTGGAAATTCTAAAGAGACATTGCCCAGATTTCTATCATTTACACTTTTCCATCTGTTCAATGTCTTGGTTATATATACATGCTTTGGTTATATATGTATATATGCTTCACAGTAAATCAGACCTTCTTGTATCTGAGACAATAAAGAGCACTGGCTTATAATTCCAAAGCTATAGATGTTGGTCACTACTAACAGGGTGTGTGGCCTCAAAGCCACTTCAACTCTCTGAGTTAATCTCTTCATATGTAAAAGAAAACATTAATACCTCACTGATTCATTAAGAGCCTTTAGGAAGAAAATGTACGTAAAAGTACTCAGAAATTCTGACACAGCCAGGTGTCTAAGCATTTACTAAGAAAAGTCAATAACCACCTGGATCATTTCTGTGTAGTTTTATAGCCATATTGTAGGTGGGAGATCCTTATTAGTAACATGTCCAAGTCCATCTACAGCCACTGGCTCATTTGTTTATATTTCCTTCAAATACGATAAATTTTATTTATTGAGTGCTTATCAAATACTAAGCATTTGAAATGTATGAATGTTAACACTTACAACAACTATGAAATGTAGAGATTATCTTCATTTAACAGATGAGGAAGACAGAGGTAAATTACCTTGTTCAAACTCAAAAACTCAAAAAGTTGTAGTGCAGAAATTCGAACATAATGTGTCTAATTATAAAGTCTATTATCTTTCTTATACTACGTGAGTGTCAGCCTAAACCCTGCATTTCATTTATGATCAGACAAATTTGGGGTGTTTTAATTTTTCAAGGAGAGAATCAACTTACTGAGCTATCTGGATGAGAGAAAAAAAATTACATACTAAAACTTTTAACTATTTTTAGTGATCATAATGTTAGTTACAGTATTGATGTGGATTTCTTAGACAGTACGATGTATAATATGGAATAAAGCAAATGCATAATAATGTTATATTCTCATTATATCATCTTTGATGTTTTTGAGATGTCTTTAACATACCAAGATTTTTGATATATACCAAGATAAAGATGTAAGATTGAGGGCTGAGCCCGTGGCGCACTCGGGAGAGTATGGCGCTGGGAGCGCGGTGACGCTCCCTCCGCGGGTTCGGATCCTATATAGGACTGGCCGGTGCACTCACTGGCTGAGTGCCGGTCATGAAAAAGACAAAAAAAAAAAAGATGTAAGATTGAAGGGATTAAGTGAAAATTCTAGAGTCCTGAATTTTAATTGGAAGTATCAATATGAACTCATGAGGTGTTTTACCTTAAATAAATAAATATAAATGTATGCATAATAGATATAAATATATATATTTTTTCTTTTCTTGTGTTGCCCTTGTCTGGATTTAATAACAGGATAATTCTGGACTGATAGTAAAAGTTGAAAAATGTCCCTCCTTTTCAATTTTCTTGAAGATTTTGTTTAGAATTCATATTATTTCTTTCTTAAGTGTTTGGTAGAAATCACCAATAAAGCCATCTGGGATAGACTTTTGTTTATGGGAAGATTTTTTTTTTCTTTTTTTCTTTTTTTTACTATAATTTAACTTATTTTTTACGCCATATAAGGCTATTTAGATATCTATTTTTTCTCATGTAAGTTTTACTAGTTTGTGTCTTTCCAGAAATGTTTCTGTTCCATCTATGTTATCCAAGGTAGGGTCATATAGGTGTTCATTCCTTTTTTATTCTTTTATTGTATATAGAATCTGCAGTAATTTCATCTCTCTCATTCCTGATATTGGTAATTTGTTTCTTCTTTTTTTTCCTTGATATGTCTGGCTAGATATTTATAAATTTTATTGATCTAAAAAAAACAGCTTTACTTTCATTAATTTTTATTATTGTTTTCTGCTATTTATTTCTTTAACTTCTTCTGTGATCTTTACTATTCAAATTTTTTTCTGCTTTATTTGGGTTAAATATATTGTACTTTATAAAGTTTCTTAAAGTGGAAGCTGAAGTCATTGATTTAAGTCTTCTCTTCTTTGCTGATTAGGTGTTTAGTGTTATAAAATTCCCTTTAAGTATTGCTTTAGTTGCATCCTACAAATTTTGAGGATATCTTTATTTTCATTTAATTTAAAATACTTTCTAATTTCCCTTTTGAAATATCTTTTGACCCATAGGTTATTTAGATGCATATTTAGTTTCCAAATATGAGGGGGTTTTCCAGATAGTAATCAGATTGTCACTGATTACTTTCTAATTTAGGTCCATTGTGGTCAGATAACATACACTGTATGACTTGAATTCTTTTACATTTATTGAGATTCATTTTATGGGACAGAATATGCTCTATCTTGGTAAATTCTTTTATGTACACTTAAAAATAATGTGGATTCTGACCTTGTCAGGTAGACTATTATATAAATGTCAATTAGGTCAAGTTGGTTGATAGCGTTCAAGTCCTCTAAATGCTTACTGATTTTTTGTCTATTTGTTTGATCAATCACTAAGAGAGGATTATTAAGATCTTTGTGAATTTGTCTATTTTCCCTTGCATTTCTGTCAGTTTTTTTTTTTCTTGTTTCATTTTGTAGCTCTGTCATTAGGTGCATAAATCTGTAGCACTGGTATGTTCTCTTGAGTAATTGAACCCCTTTATCATTATGAAATGCTCTTCATTGTCCCTGGTAACATTCTTTGCTCCAAAATCTACTTGGTCTGATTTTAATATAGCCATTACAGCTTTCTTCAGACTAGTATTAATTTTTTATGTCTTTTTCTATCATTTTATTTTTAACTTGTGTCTGTATATTTAAAGTGGGTTTCTTTTACACAGCATATAGTTGGCACTTGCTTTTTTTATTCAACTTGACAGTCTTTGTCTTTTAATTAGGATTTTTGGACGAATGACGTTTAATGTACTTATTGATATGTTCAGACTTAAATCTTCCATCTTGTTTTTTGCATCCTATTTGTCTCATCTATTCTTTGTTTCCTTCCTCTCCCTTTCTTCCTTCTTTTGGTTTTTATTAAGATTCCATTCTATATCCTTTGATGGCCTATTAGCTACAACCGTTTGTTTTCTTGTGCTAGCAGTTTCTTTAGATTTTATAGTACATATCTTTACCTTATCATATTCTACACCTTATCATAGTCAAGTGATATTATACCACTTCACATATAACACGAGAAACTTACAATGGTGTACTTCTATTTGTTCTCTCATGGTCTTTAAGTTATTGGTTATCTATACAGGTATTATAAACATAAAACTGTATTGCTGTTATTTTTGTTAAAATGGCTAATTATTTTTAAATGGATTTAAATGATAATTTTAAAAAATCTTATATATTTAACTTAGATAGTTACATTTTCAATCTTATTAATTCTTTTGTTTTTATCTGATATCATATTGCCTTTTGTCTGAAGGACTTCCTTTAACATTTCTTGTGCTGGTGTGCTGGCAATAATGTTTTTTAGCTTTTGTATGTTTAAAAAAAATCTTTATTTTGCCTTTAGTTTTGAAAGATACTTCAGTGGTTATAGTATTCCAGACTGACATTTTGGTTCTTTTAAATACTTTAAAGGTTCTGTCTCATTGTCTTCCTCTTGCATCGTTTCCTACAAGAAATTTTCTGTTATCCTTCTTTGTTCTTCTGTATGTATCCTGTCTTTTTTATTTGTCTGTTTTTAAGTTTTTCTGGTGTTGTGTAATTTGATTATTATGTCTTTGTTTAGTTGTCTTTATGATTCTTGTGCTTGAAATTTGTGAAGCGTATTGATTCTGTTAAGTATATCATTTTTATTAAATTTGGAAAAAGTATGGTTATTATTTCTGCAAATTTTTTTGTCCTGCCTTTACTCTCCTGCAGGGGCTCAAGTTACATGCAGATTCAGTACCCTGACATTCTCCTACAGCTCACTTATGCTGTGTTTATTTTTTATTTTTTGTTTATCTAGTCTCTTTTTCTCTGTATATTTCATTTTGACAGTCTCTATCCTTATGCCTCAATTCACTGTGTTTTTTTCTGCCGCATATAATCTGTCACTAAACAAGGCAATGCATTTGTTATTTCAGATATTATAATTTTCATCTCCAGAAATTCAATTTGTGTCTTTTAAATAATATATTCCATGTTTCTATTTACTATGATCAATCCTTATCCAGCTTTTTGAAGATATCAAATACAGTTATAATGATTATTTTAATGTACTTGTCCAATAAATCTAAAATCAGTGTCAGTTCTGGGCTGATAAATTTTTCTCTTCAGCATGAATTGTGTTTTCCTGTTTGTTTGCATGGCAGGTAATTTTTGATTAGATGACAGACATTCTGAATTTTACATTGTTGGATGCTTTTTAGGAGTTGAATTGTGTTTCCTAAAGAAAATATGTTCAAGTCCTAACCTCCAGTACCTCAGAATATGACCTTATTTGGGAATAGGGTCATTGCAAAGGTGATCAGTGAAGAGGTCATACTTGAGTAGGGGAAGCTCCTAATCCAATATGAATGATTCTTTATAAAAAGAAGAAATTTAGATAGAGACAGAAAAACACAGAGAGAAAACAATGTGAAGACACACAGAGAATACATGTGAAGATGGAAGACTAGAGGGATGCACCTACAAGCCAAGAAACACCTGAGGCCACCAGAAGCCAGGAGGATGGCTCGGAACAGTCCTTCCCTAGAACCTTCAGAGGTAGCACGGCCCAGCTGTCAGCTTGATTTCATACTTCTAGCATCCAGAACTGCAAGACAATAAATTTCTGAAGTTTTAAGCCACCCATTTTTTGTGTGTGTGTTATTACAGCAGCCCTAGGAAATAAACACAGTGCTAGATATTTTTGTATTCTTATGAAGATTTTTGAGCTTTGTTCTAGAATGCAGTTAAGTTTCTCAGAACAGTTTGATCCTTTGGGGTCTTGTTTTAAGCTTTTCTAAGAGATAGTAGAGTGACATTTATTCTAGGGCTAATTCTACCTTACTACTGAGATGAGATCCTTCTACTAAGCACACCCCCTAATGCTTCATAAAGAAAGTTTTTCCAGTCTGGCTATGTGGAAAAAGACACATACAGTTATTGCAAATTCTTTTAGGTGGTTCTTTCTCCCACCTCACGTAATTTCCTCTTGTGTATTCATTTATCAATACTCTGCTGAATATGTGAGGGGACTCTTTGCAGATCTCTGCAGTTGTCTTTATGCACAGCAGTCAGCTCTGTGACACTCTGTCACATGTTGCCTTTTACTTCCCACGCTCTCCTCAATCCTTGAGTCTATTGGCTCCACTTGGGTTCCCCCTCTGAGTGGGAAACCTTTCAGTCTGGAACCTTCTCAAGGCAGTCAGCTAGAGCAATTGCACTGCTCCTTTGTTCACTCTCCCTCAGAGATCACAGCTCCTTGTCTCTTGATGTCCAGTGTGTTGAAAATCATTTCACATATTTTGTCATTTTGTCCAGGTGTTCAGTTGTTGTCCAGATATCCAGATGTGTATGGTAGGGGGAGGAAAGGTAAATTTAGTCCCACTAACTCCACTGGCCAGAAACAGAAGTCCTATATAGCATTCATTCCTCTCTCTCCACTAGGAAGGCCCAGAAATAATGATGTAAAAACCAATACCAATTAGCACCTCTAGTACCTAAATTATATCCTTTCATATATTTTCCACTAAATAGAAACTGGTTCTTTTGGAAAAATGGCTGATTCCAAAACTGGGGCATGAATATATAAGGTGAACCTGAAATATTCGGAGGTAGCAAGGAGGTTCTGAAGGAATGCTAAGTTTATGTCTGAAGGACTTGGCAAATACACTACAGAGGCTTCAGCTATCCAAGAAGGGGAAATCTGAGAATCAATAGGGTATTTACTATAGCAGAACAAAAATGTTTACATCTATGAGTTAATCATTATCATAGAAATTAATTGGTCACACTTGTAGAATGCTAAGGTACCCACTAATTATTTAGAAAACTGAAAGTAAAGAAAAAGAATATAGTTTTTATCCTGACTTTCCTATCAAAAGTATTTTACTGAACAACCAAAGCTTAAGGAAAATTTCTCTTTATAGAAATATTTGCACTAATAAATGAAGATGTGATAGAATTAGAATATCCAAATTTTGAACCCTGTACTAAATTAATGGACCTGGGCATTGATCATTGGTGACTGCTAACATCACAAAAAGGGAAACGATGAGACATTACAAGTCTACAGTGATGGGGAAAATCAATAACATTAGGGAGTCCTGCCAAATAAATTGAATCTAAACCTGCTCAAGCCTGTGAATCTAACTACCATATGCAGAAAATAACAATGCCAGGAAACCAATTCAAAACACACCCAAGTAATGCAATCACCAAAATTCATATGGACGGAAATCCTATAGAATCAATGAGATGATTTATTCAATGTAAAAACATTACTCAATTGTATAAACAAAGATGGGCAATAACCTACTCAATTAAGGAGACTTAAAGGACATATTCGATTTTTGAAAGAATGAAGATTACAGTGTTTAGGGATGCACACATTGTTATAAAACCGTAAAGAAGAGCAAGGAAGTGATGATCATAAATATCAGGATAGCTCTTAGTTTTATAGGGGAGGAAAGGAGGACTATGACTGGGAGAAGGCAGTAGAGGGCTGCCGGGGTGGCTGGCTAAGTTCTGTTTCTGACCCGCATGTCGGTTACAAGAGTGCTCACACTCCACTCATCCATACATTTCTTTCGTGCATTTTTTTTGCATCCTATAACATTTTATAATAAAATTAGTTTAGAGAAAGTGTACGTAGAAATAAAAACAAAGTGAGGCATGAAAGAGAATATTTATTAGAATGAGAAAATAGTTACTAGCTACAATTTTTTTAAAGCTGCTAAATACCACAAATGTCAAAAAATCCAGAAAATAACATAATATTATTTATCATTTAACTGTCTGACACACCTCTATATCCCATTTTACCCCCCTACACTTTTGGCTCCATACAATTTGATCTCTCTTCATAAGACAATAATTTCATAATACCATTTTCTGTATATGGCAAAAAGATAATTCAATATTTGCTCTAGTGTGATTGATCCAAGTTTGTTTTCATTCCTGAGTTTTAAAGTGTCTTTCAACTTTATAAGTCAGTATTGGACATGCCATACACGAGAGCAATTCAAATGCTTCTGAAATTACCTGATATGGCATATTGGGTTACATAATTGTGTGATCAAATAATTACTATACTGCATAAACTGACTTACTGATGAAAACATGTAGAAGATTTGTCACTGGAACACCTTTTCCTTCAGGCCATTTTACTGTGCCAAAGGTAATTTTACATGCTATTTCATCTGGAGGCTCCAGACTTGTTATGGCAAGGTGAGACAAATTCCATATGTTGGAATATGTAAGACATCAGTGTTCCCTCACAGATGAGCTCACTTTTGTAGCACCTTGTAGGTTTGTCCCACCACAGATATTGTGATATTCTATTTTGCACAGTGCCTAACCAAACTTTTTCTTAGAAAGATGATATTTATAATTGCATATCCTGCAACATCAAGTATACTTCTATCAGCAGAGCTTTCCTTTTGATTAGAAGCTAACTTAAGTGTCTGTTTACAGTTTTTACATATATTTGGAAGAATTTTCTATACACTATCTTCTGGGTCAATGCATTTCAAAGCTTGTTTTTTCTTCTACTACCCTATATTTCATGTGCTGGGTCCTGTAGGACCCATTTTCATCATGCTAGGACCTTCTGACTCTGCACTTTTTGCTAGATGAGTGGACACAGTGGCAGTAGATGTATTCCTGAAAATCATTCCTACTCAGGGGAAGTTAGCAGTAGCCCACTTTTCATAAAAGCTATTAATTTGGAAGTAACTTCAAACTTACACAAACACTGCAAAAATAAAAATGGTAAAAGAACAAGTTACATACCTTAACCCAGATTCACCTATTGCTAATATTTTACCCCCTTTGCTTTATTATTTTGCATACTTTCTCTTTTTTCCTCCACTTATTTACTCATTTATTTTTTATCATGTGGACTCATGAATTCCTATTTATTCAATGGTTATAATTCATTACTGTATTTAATTATGTCGGTCATTAAATTGTTCCACATATGACCATTGTCAGCCCCTTCAACCTGGCTCCTGTGTCCTTGTGCATGCTCCTGTACTTTTTTGAGCACTTTATTTTCTGGACTAACAAGTTATTCAGTAGGCTCACTTTGTACCCGCCCCAATCCTGGTACCATCCATAACTCCAAAAAGCCCTGATTCCTTTCAGTGGAATAGCATTAGAAACCAAAATCTGTGTTCTAAAATTTTGTGCTCCTTGCTGCTGGTGTATAGCATTTAAATACTTTTAACCTACATAAATGAAAACCACATAAATATATTCCTCTAAACCCAAACTAAATATTTTGAGTCCCCAACTCAAATTCCCTGTGGCCACCCCAAGTCCATACTTGATGTCAATACAGAAGGGAAGATGGAATGAAAAGAAAATTTTGTAAACTTTATAAAAATGTAAGACTACATGGTGGCAATGCGAGGACTCTTCATTAGTTCTGTGGTAAATCTGCTTTGGTCTGCAGAAAAGTTTATTTCATTCTCTAGACCTTTTATTTTAGCGAGGGGGAGGTGTCCATAACAATACTGCTTGCAAAATCAACAAAACAGGTTAATTAACTGGAGTTTTATAAAAGCTTTTTATTCTACATTTGTGGATTTCTTCACACCCTTCATCAGCTTCTTAGTGTTCACCATCTTAACTTGTCCCAGTGGGTCACTTTTTATCCCAGCTTCTCGTTAACTATTGTATATTCAAAATGACTGAGAGAAGAGAGATGATTTGAGATTATTCTGTATCAGCCTATGTAAAAATATGCTTTTATGATGTTTCTGCTAACAAGAGTAGAGGCTTTGGGATCAAACAGGCCTTTGAACATTGTTGAATAACTACAGTTAATTGGAGATGAGAGGTTCAAAGCTAGGGTGCCTGGCTAAAATGTCTATTGACTCGTATTTGTCCTCGTAGCCCTTAAAGTGATAGGAGTTGCCATTTTTACACAACCGGGAGAGAAAGCATCCTACTATAACAGGGAGATATTGGCTGTTGGGGCGAAGCAGTCTGTGATTTAACGAAGAATGAGTCATGTTTATCCTTGCTTCCCTGAAATTCTGTGCACATTTTAAAGATTAACACAATGCTAGGCATGATAGTAAGGTTCTATCATTCTCTATGTATTATAACTCAGGTATATTATATATAAAATAAATCTATTTAGTAGCCTAGGCACTTGAAAATCATTTATAAAATTTTTCCTATGGGAAATTACAAAGTAAGTTAAAAATACACTACCTAGAAATTAACATTTTAATCATTAATAGATAAACCCATTAATAAGTTAGACACAAGGCAATTTATAACATATAATTGTATGAACATATAGTAAAATGTATACAGTATTATTAACTTAATTTTTTCTAATTTAAATCAGTAACATGTAGCCAAGATGAGAACTAGGAAGTTTAAATAGGTATTCTAAGAGTTCATACATTTTTCAACTTACAGACTTACCTGTGGAGTTGTTTCTTTTTTAAAAAAATCTTTTTCTGTGAGTACTCAGTGACACATAAAATTATCAGTGTTGGTCAGGTAGTCTATTCCCCAGGGGAAATTTAATTAGGGAGACAAAATAAGTGTCATCAGTCTGGATATCAGTCTTCATTCAGAAGAAAATGAAAAAAATGAATAAATGCACAAATTATATAGACTTGCTATGTTTTGAACTCCCAGGTAAAGTCAAATTTTAAAATGGTTACATTCAACTTAATTATTTAGCAAAGCTAATATTCCTAGTTTTTAAATAAAAATATAAAATTTACATTAAAAATTTCTCAAAGCCCTTTTTATCTGTCAAAATAGCTTCTAAGGGAAGTATCAAAAAACTCAACGCCTAAGTGTTCTAGAATTTATACAAAAGTGAAACTTTTAAAAATCCATTAGAATTCTGGTGGTGACTTGCACAGGTGCCTGAATTTGAGTCTTTCAGGACCTCCTTGCATTCTCATTAACAGTTATTAGTTGAGGCAGCCCACTCTGTTACAAAGACCATTGGCTTATGCATCAAAGGTCATGGGATCAGGTCCTATCTCCGCTTCCAATTGTCTCTGTGATCGTAAGTGATTCTTTTCTCCTCCAGGGGTTTCAGGGACACCATAAGTAAAATGAGCGAGGTGAACTCTATTACTGTTATTCAACATATGACCCAAGACTGGTACCAGTTTTTCTAATGTTTGTTACTTGTCTGACATGAGATGAGGACAGAAACAGAGAGCAAATGTTTTAAAACATTTCAGAGCATTTTGACAAAGTAATTTTATTTCTGCTGGATCTAATAAAACATAGGGTCTAATTTTGAATATCTTTTTTTCTAGTAACTCATTTTTTATTCTATTTTTACAAAAGTATTAATATCTCACAGATTGGAGAAGAAAACACAACCAATAATTTGGTCATTTCCATAGAAACACAGGACTAAATAATCCTCAAAGGGACTTTTTGTTCTAATATAATCTACCACATTATGATTCTAAAATTCGTTAGAAAATGAGCAATTGTCCAACTCTCACTTTCCTCTGAACTAGGCAATTTATAACAGCACAGGAAAACTCAGCTTTAGCCAAAGTTCCTGCCACTTGCCAACCAATTTTGATTATGAAAGGCTGTCTGGGCTAGTCACGTAGTAGATAATTTGGACTTGTCCAGACAAAATCAGAAAAGGAATTATAAGGCTGACTCTGGTGTGACGCAGTATATAGAACATATGCTGCTTCCAGTTGTTTCAGGAGAAAACTTTCTTTAATTCTAGTTGAGGAAGAAACGCCAAGTCTCCAGAGGAATCTACTCATTAGCGTTTAATGAAGAAATAGTGGAACGATATTCCTAATTAAATATAATAGAATAAGATGCTCACATGCTTTAGCATTCAAAAAATGAGAAAATAATGTTAGATATTTATACATTTATTGCTCTGCTCTGAAACTCATATAAAATAATTTTATGACTAAAAATAGTGCGTAGACTTCTTGTTGGCCTCGGTATTATTTGACAGAAAATCTACGGACTGGAATTTGAAGACAAATTCTAGCTCCATTTCTGCCATTGATTCTTGATCTCTCACCTCTCCAGGACACAGGGTAGACATGTGTTAAATGAAGGAATTAAACAGATAAATCGAAATTTCTAACAATGTGTTCCAAAATGAACTGGTTTTCTGATTCTAAAAGGTATAAAATTTTACCCTCGTTTTAATAGGCATAAGCAGATGATTGGCCTAAGGGCCATTGGAAAACCAGCAATTGCTTATAAAAACAACAAAAAAATAGTTTTATTCTTCTGTTTTAAAGTCTTTCTGAACTTTGAAGTCCAAGATTAAAATACCTAAATGTGCTCCATTTTTATGAGTAATAATGATGTTACTAACTTGCTCACAGGTTGTATGCTCTTTTTCATGGTAAAAATGGGTTTGGGCAGATCCAGTTATATTTCCTCACCTCTTTCTTTTCTGTTGTCAACAGTTTGGACTGATTCAGACTTGTGATAAAAATGGAGCAAAACCACCTAAGCACCAAAAAGAGGATTTATGCCCAACTTCGATCTTTTGAGCAAGGTACTTGATACCAATAGACAGAAACTCTGGATCTAGGTGTAGAAGGTGTTGGAGTATATATTTTTTCCTACCATTGTGATTAATATTACTGCTTTCTGAGTGATGATATTCTATTTGGAAAATCCTTAAGGGAATATATATCACAATCCCTAAATGCTAAAACTAGGAAATCAATAAAGATAATAATAACTACATGGCATAAACTATAATCACCATGCTGTACATTAGACCCCCTAGAACTTATTTATCTGATAGCTGAAAGCCTGTATCTTTTGACCAACATCTCATTCTTCCCATGCACTAGCCCCTGGCAACCATCATTGTACATTCTGCTTCTATTAGTTCAACTTTTTTAGATTCCAAATAAAAGTGGGTTCAAAGTATTTGTCTTTCTGTGTCTGGCTTATTTCAATTAACATAATGTCATCCAGGTTCATCCATGTCATCACAGATGAAAGGATTTTTTCTTTCTAATGACTGAATAATATTGCATTCCCAGTGCAATCCATCTATCTATATCTGTCTGTCTGTCTGTCTGTCTGTCCACTGGGCTTGTTTTTACTGATTCATTTTCCTTGCTTGTTATAGTCTGATCAGAGTTTCTACTTCTTCATAATTTAATTGTGGTAGGTTGCATGTTTCTAGGAATTTATCCATTTTTTTTCTAGGTTATCCAATTTGTTGGCATATAATTGTTCATAGTAGTCTCTTTGTATTGTGTAGTACCAATTGTAATGTCTCCTCTTTCATTTATAATTTTTAAAAAATTATTAGAATCCTCCCTCTTTTTTCCTTGATTTTTGTTATTCAAGTCCACTGTTTCTGTGTTGATTTTCTGTGTGGATGATCTATCCATTGTTGAAAGTGGGATATTGAAGTCACCAATTATTATTGTATTAATCTCAATTTTCTCTTTAGTTCTGTTAATATGTGCTTTATATATTTAGGCACTCCCATGTTGGGTGCATATATATTTGTAATTTTTATAACGTGTTGATGAATTGATCTCTTTATCATTATATACTGACTTTCTTTGTCTCTTGTGACAGATTTTGACTGAAAGTCTATTTCGTCTGATATAAATATAGCCACCCTGTTTTCTTTTGGTTACCATTTATATGAAATATGTTTTTCCATCCATTCACTTTCAGCTTATTTGCATTCTTGAGGCCAAAGTGGGTCTTTTGTATGCAATATATTGTCGGATTTTTAAAATTATTATTATTCATTCAACCACTCCATCTTTTGATTAGAAAATTTAATTCATTTACTTTTAAAATAATTATTGGAAGATAGGACTTAAAATTGCCATTTTGTTAATTGTTTTCTGACTGTTTTGTAGTTCCTTTCTTCCTCTCTTGCTGTATTCTTTTGTGAGTTTTGGGGGTTTTTTGGGTTTTTTTGTAGTGGTATTCCTTTTTCTTTATTTTCTGTGTGCCTACTAGAGGTTTTTCCCTTTGTGGTTCTCATTGGGCTTACATTAAACATCTTATAGTTATAACATTTTATTACTATTTGGTAGCAACTTCAATCACAAACATGTTACACTTTTACACATCCATCTCCATTGTTTATGCTATTGATGTGACACTTTACATCTTTTTACATTGTGTCCATTAACAAATTATTATAGCTATAGTTGTTTTTAATACTTTTGTCTTTCAACTTTTATTCTAGAGTTAAAAGTGATTTAGGCACCACCATAACAGTATTAGAATATTCCACATTTAACTATATTCTTACTTTTATAATGAGTTTTATACTTTTATATGCTTTCATGTTATTATTTAGCATCCTTTCTCATTTCAACTCAAAAGAACTCCCTTTAGCATTTCTTGTGAGATAGGTCTAGTAGCGATAAATTCCCTCAGCTTTTGCTTGTCTGGGAATGTCTTTATCCCTCCTCTTTTTTTTTATTTAAACAATTAATTTTATTCAATTGTTTACAGTCTTAAAAAATCCAACAGTACAAAGGAATTTAAAATGAAAACAATAGTCTTTTGTTTTCCACCATGCCCCTACCTCCCCAGTCCTGGCATTGCCACCCAGAAGCAACCGTTTAAAAATTTTCTAGCTACATCTTCTTGGAGTTTGCTCCATGTCTTACCAATAAATTTATACATCTACAACTTCCTGATTTTTAATTTATTTTTAATTTATTTATTATTATTATTATTATTATTATTATTTACATTCTAAGATGTTGTGGAGCAGTTGTCAGGGAGAGAAAGACGGGAAAATGGAGGAGGAATAGGGTGGGACGAGGAAGTGGGGGTGTGGTCGAGGCCTGTGGCACCGTCTCATTCTGGTTGGGAAGCCCAGGGGGCTCCCAGTGGCAGCTTGGTCATGGCTGGGCTACATCTGGATTTTGGGGGATTGTGGCTGAAGCCTTCAGCCCCCCATCGACCCAGCTCAGGAGCCTAGGGTGCTTCCAGCAGTGGCCTGGTGGTCATCGCTGGGCTGGATGTGGATGTTAGGGGGGTATGGTTGAGACTCTTGGCCCTCCTCTCACCCTGACTTGGGAACCTGGGGTTTTCCAGTCCTTGTAGGTTATATAGGTGTTCTTTGGTAGTATTACACCTTTACTGGTTAATATAAGAACTTTGTCTCTGATATGTGGGTTTTTTGTCTTTTCTTACAGTTCTGTGTTGGATTATTTGCTATTCCCACCACTTAAACTCTGCACTGGAACTAATTTGTTGTCCTTTGCTTTCTTCAAAACTAGGGGAATGTCCTATGGGGGCAAGCACTTGAACCGCATGATTGAGCTAAATTGCTGCTTTGCTGCTGAATCTCTGGGGAAGGCTTTTTGTGCAGCTCAGATGTAGTTGTTGGCCTTGTAAGCACTTCCATGTCTTGTGAGTTCTGGTACACCTGGGTTGTGTAGAAACTCTGCTCTGGGCCTGAGTCTTTTCAGCATACTACACCCCTGCAGTTCTAAATTCCTGACCAGTCTCCACTGAGTGGGCCTGTCCTGCTAGGAGGGCAGATCAGCTGTCCATGCTGTGCCCCAATGTTCCCCTGGTGGGTCCATCTCCTCCACCTCCCACACTCCAAACTCTTCGCATGGGATGGGCCATGCACTGATCTCTTGCTATGACTCACCAGCCTCTGAGTGGTTTCTTTTTTCCGGTTGTGTGTGGCCCCTCACTTCTATGTGGGTTCATGGGAAACCTGTTAGTGGTCTTGCTGTCCTGGGAGCCATCAAGACCCTCTCCTCCCCTGACACCCCAAAACAACTTCTTACAATGGGAACAGGAGTAGCTTTTGGCAGCTCTTGCTCTGTGTGCTCACTGGGGCCAGTCTTGAAGTGGTTGGGGCTCAAAATGGTCAGAGTGGTCCTTTCTTTCTCTTATCATGGCTTCTCCTGCCTTCAAGAGCTCTGTACATCTCTCCTACTCTTCCTCTGAGCTCTAGCAGTCCCATGTTGGCATTCTTTGCTTTCTAATGACCACTTCTTCATTTCTGAAGGACAGCTTTTGCTGAGTGTAGTATCCATGGTAGGCTATATTATTTCTTTCTGAACTTTGAATATATCATCCCCCTCCATCCAGGCCTTCAAGGTTTCTGCTGAAAGGTTCACTGATAGTCTTATGGAACTCCCCTTGTATGTGATAAGTCTCTTTTCTCTTGCTGCTTTCAAGATTCTCTCTTTGTATTTGACTCTGGGCAATTTAATTCTAATGTATCTTGGGGTATTCTTCTCTGGGTAATCTTCTTTGGGATCATTTGAACTTCATTTATCTGGATGTCCATATTTCCCTAAGATTTGGAAAGTTTTCAGTCATTATTTCTTTAATTAAGACTTTTACTCATCCCTTTCTTCTCCTCTGGAATTCCATTATTTGTATATTTGCTTGTTTGATGGTATACCATAGGTTACTTATGTATTCTTCACACTTTTTTTTTTTTTTTTTTTGTCTTTTTCGTGACTGGTACTCAGCCAGTGAGTGCACTGGCCATTCCTATATAGGATCCGAACCCGCAGCGGGAACATCGCCGTGCTCCCAGCGCTGCACTCTCCCGAGTTTTTTAATTTATTTTTTGTTTTTGTTCCTCTAACTAACTATGTTCAAATGGCCTGGCTTTGAGTTCAGTAATTCATCCTTTTGCATGATTAAGTCTGTTGTCAAAGCTCTATTTTTTTTTCATTCTAACATTGTTTTCTTTATCTCCAGATTTTTGTGGGGTTCTTTTTCATTGTTTCTATTTCTTTATTGAATTTTTCATTTCATTTATGCATTGTTTACCTGATTTTGTTCTCTTGCATCTCATTAAGCTTTTTTAAGATAATTATTTTGAAGTCTTTGTCATGCAGTTTATAGATTTCCATTTTTTTGTGGTCAGTTACTGGAGCTTTATTAGTTTCCTTTGGTGGTGTCATGTTTGCCTGATTTGTTTGTTATTCGTATAGCTTTGCATTGGTGTCTGTGCATTTAAAGGAGCAAATACCTATTCTAGGGTTTACAAACTGGTTTCAGCGCATAAAAACCTTTTCCTGTTAGGTCTGTGTGTTAATTGGATTGGCCCTAGGATTGCAGTCAAGTAGGATTAGAGCCAAGTCACATGGTTGCTGCTGCATCTGCAGTGCAGTCAATGGTTGGTGGGCCTGCTCTCAGGGGTTTAAGTAGGCCTGAGCAGACTGGATTGCCTCCAGGACCACTTCAGGATCTACAGTTGGGTCCATAGATGGTGGGCCTATTATCAGGTGTGCAGACTGGTATGATTCCCCCTGGGTCCTTAGGAGGGCTTCTACTGTGTCACTTGGTTGGTCCCTGGGCAGGAAGGACTGGCCCTGAACCTTGGCTCATACAGGGTGTAACTGAGTCACAGGGCTGTGTCAGTGTCCACAGCTGAGACTAAAGTCTGCATGCCTGCACCACAGTTGGTGAGACTGACACCTGGGTATGGGCCTGCCTTCATGAAAGAGCCTTCCTCAGTCCTGGGCTACACCAGGGTTTTATAGCCTCCTACCTGGATCCCAAACTCCCACAAAGGCACTTTTGTCCATTGGTAGCCATCAAATTCTTGTTTCTGTGGGGGATATATGTGAGGTAACTCTTCTTTTGCCATCTTGTTGGCATCACTCAGGGAATGTGATTAAGTTCTTTAATCCAATGTTTTCAATTCAATCAATTGTTCATTAAACCAGTGTTCTTCTCTGTCTCAGCTCCACCCTTTGAGATGTCTTTCATTTTCAATGAGAAATGGCCTGTGTTTGCAGCTGAGTAGTTTTCTCAGCCTATTTCTTGCCCATAAAAATTTGGAGGCCCAAGATGTTAATTTTCCTTTTAGATTCTCTCAGTCTCTTAATCAAAGCTGGAGTTGTTTTTTCTCTCAACCTTTGTGCATTTCTCACGAAATTGATTTGGCATCACTGCCTACTCATCTATAATTTTTCTGAGGAAAATCTTTCTCTGTTTTAGCTTACATGTGAAGCTGCTGTGGGATAATGCCCCTTCATAAATGTAAAATTTTTTGTCAAACTGAGAAGGTATTAAAAACCAAAAGAAGTATTTCAAAACAGAAATAATCAACTCTGATAATGTAGCTTCTAAGTTAAATAATATGAGAACTGAGAACTGATCATCAGGTTTGGTTTTTGAAGCTTGATAAGTGGTTTAAGTGATGGGGTGGAATGGCTTGCTGATTAGAGTATGTTTATGTATTAACAGGAGGACAGTGGTGAAGGTGGCATGTACAAACTACTTTCTGAATAGCAGAAAACATGGGATCTATAAGGTTTTTCTAAAGGTAAAATATATTACAGTAGGTTGATATTGGCAGGAATAATTTGTTGAATGTGTAACATTTATGACATAGGAGTTAAGTTTTTGAGAAGAAAAAATGTGTTTCAGTGCACAAATAAAAATTCTGACCTTAAATTGGAATAGGAATAGCTCATCATTTTAACAGAAAGAACAGTGCAAAATATGAATTCTGATACAGCTCAGTGATAGTTTGTTGAAGGGAAGATGATAAAGCTCTATTTTAATCACTTTTATTTTTCAGGTGAATATGACAAACAAAATCATATGCTATCAGTGAGAATGTTTACAGATAGGAAAAAGGCATAAAATAGATGTCTAAAGAGAAGAGGAGGGTGTAATAACTCATGAGACCTAGGCAGATTGCTTAGTACCCCCGAGGTCATATCTGACGTTTGTGTTGTAAATCTAAAGTGAGTTGTAAATCTAAAGGAAGCCTATGTTTTTCTCCACCTACTTTTGGCTACTCAGGTGTGAACACAGAGTAATCATAAAGTTGGCTTCTCCTCAGCAAGATCAATGGAAAGGGAAAGGTATAAACCATTCAGTTGTGAGGCATAATAGCAGCTGGTAATGGTGTAGTCAGTTGAGGAGAAGATCAGTAGATGAAAAAGTAAGATCACCATCCCACCTCCCACTCCTACCCTGTTCTCACTTACTGTACTCTATTCATAACAACATTAGTTTTTTTGTCTTAAAATTAAAACTGAAAAAAAGTGACTTACAAAAATTCAGTTTTGAAATTTGAGATTGCCACTAGAATGCAACAGCATTTTTTTCTTGGTGGATTATACTGAGTAGTATAGTTACTTAAACTAATGATTACTAAATACCTTTTCTCCAAAATTTCTTACATAAATCTCCTCCTTCAAGTGATCATCATAACAATTTTTGTAAGTGGACACTTTTTCTATGGTTTTAATTATAAATAAATTAAAGATCTTGAAAGGCAAATAGTTTGCTTAAGGTTTCACACTTAATAAAAGACTTTTATCAAAGCTTTTTCCACACTGCCTTTTATTTCCCAAGCACAGCTGAAATCCCTTGGCAAGACTGAGAATATTGATTTTGAAAGGACCTTTAAATTACTTGTTGAAATTCTTTCTTTAAAAGAGAAGCACAGTCTTTAATTTTTTTATTTTTGTTTTTTGTGGTTTTTTGCAGATTTTCATTTTATTTTTTTCATTGTACATGTTTATGCATATAATTTATTGTTTTAATACATGCATATATTGTATGAGTTATTCAGAATAGTTAGCATTTTGTATCTATCACCTAAACATTTATCATTTCTTTGCCATTAGAGCATTCAATATCTTTTCTCTAGCTATCTTGAAATATACAATATCATTAGTAATATTGTCACTTTAGAGCACCAGAACTTATTCTTCCTATTTTACCGTAACCTTGTAACTTTGTACCAGTCTGCCAACTTTTCCCTGGCCCCCCTCCCCAGTCCCTTTCCCTGCCTCTGATAATCACTATTCTCTCTATTTCTCTCTTTTTCCTCTCTCTCTTTTTAATTTATTTTTCTTAATTGACCCATGATAGTTGTATACATTTATGGAGTACAATATAATTGGCTACATTCATACTGTGTGCAATGATCATATCAGGGGGCTTAGTATACTCATCACCTCAAACATTTGTCACTACTTTGTGTTAGGAACATACAACATCATCTTAACTAGCTGTTCAAAGACATGCATTACTTTGTTTTTAACTATAGTCGCTCTATATTACTATGGATCCCTAGGCCCTATTCTTCCTTTCTATCTAATATTTTGTATTCACTGACCACCCTCTCTCCATCCCCCTTTCCCCTTCTCCCAACCAGTCTTTAGTAACCACTATTTCTACTTTCTATTACTACAAGATCAGCATTTTTAGTTTCACATATGAGTCAGAACATGTAGCATTTCTCTCTCTGTGCCTGGATTATTTCACTTAACATAATTTTCTCCAAATTCATCCAGTGAGAAGCTAAGTAGTATTCCATTGGGTATATACACCATATTTTCTTTATCCAATCACCCATGGAAGGACATTTACACTGGTTCCAACTCTTGGCTATTGTGAATAGAGCTGCAATAAACATAGGAGTACAGGTGTCCTTTTGACTAGTTGATTTCCATTCCTTTGGATATATACCAAGTAGAGGGATTGCTGGATCGTATGATAGTTCTATCTGTAGTTGTCTGAGAAATCTCCATACTGTTTACCACAGTGACTGTACTAATTTAGATTCTCATAAACAATGTATAAGACTCCTTTCTCTGCATCCTCATCAGTATTTGTTATTTTCTGTCTTGTGATAACAGCCATTCTGACTTGGGTGAGATGATATCTCATTGTACTTTTGATTTGCCATTCTCTGATGATTAGTTTTGTTAAGGATTTTTTCGTATGCCAATTGGCCATTTGTATGTTTGTTCAATTACTTTGCCCAGTGTTTATTCCTATTATTTGGTTTTTTTACTATTGAGTTGTTTGAGTTTTTTGTATATTCCAGATACTAATCCCTTGTCAGATGCATAGATTGCAAATATTTTCTCTCATTCTGCAGGTTTTCTTTTCACTCTATTGATTGTTTTCTTTGTTGTGCAGAAGCTTTTTAGTTTGATATAATCCCATTTGTTAATTTTTACTTTTGTTCCCTGTGCTTCTGAAGTATTATTCATAAAATCTGCCCAGACCTAGGTCCTGAAGTTTCCCTTATATTTTCTTCTAGAAGTTTTATAGTTTTGGGTCTTACATTTAAGTCTTTATTCCATCTTCAGTTGATTTTGGTATATGGTGAGAGATAGGAATCTAGTTTTATTCTTCCACACATGGATCTCCAATTTTCCCAGCATCATTTATTAAAGAGACTGTCCTTTCCCCAATGTATGCTCTTGGCTCCTTCATCAAAGATCAGTTGGCTGTAGGTATGTGGATTTATTTCTGAATTCTCTATTCTGTTCCATTGGTCTATCAGTCTGTTTTGTGCCAGTACCATGCTGTTTTGATTAGTATATTTTGAAGTCATGGAGTATGATAACTTCTGCTTTGTTCTTTTTAATCAGGATTGCTTTAGATATTTAGGGTGTCTTGTTCCACATAAGTTTTTGAATTTTTTTTTTCTATTTCTATGAAGTATGCCATTGGTAGTTTGATAGGGATTGCACTGAATCTATGTGGAGTATACAAACATTTATAAAGCAAATGTATTTCACATGGCGTGGTTTTAGGTATAACCTAATTTTTAAAAATTACATGTAGCAATGTTAAGCTTGCAAAAGATAGGAAACTTTCCCCAGGCTAAAGTATCTGATGTAGATAAAGAATCATAATACAGTAAAATTGAGGGCTCAAGGAAAGATGTCCTTGGAGCAGGTTAACCTAAAGTTGCTTTATTGTTACATAAAAATACTGAGGAAACTGCTGTAGGAAAAGACAATATTTGCTAAGAATAAGCTTTTATTGGTGGATCAACTTAACCTTTTGCAAATTGCATTATGGAATGTCACTTTGTTATTTCACTGATGTTACCAGCCTCTATTGTTAAACTATACTTAGCCATAACTCCACCTACATTCCTTTTCTGTAACTTTCTGGCCTGGGGAATAAATACTGAGACAGACCCCAGTCCAGTGTTAATTTCCCAAGGAGAAATGCCTCTCTCTTGAGAGTTCCAGGAAATTATGCTCAGAAGAAATGGGCTTTGAGTAATCCTTTGCATCTCTGTCACCCAGGGGGAGAGAGGTGACAAAGACAGTGCAACAAATCTATAGATTGCTGTGGGTAGTATGGTCATTTTGATGATATTGATTCGTTCAATCTGTGAGTATGGGATGTCATTCCATTTTTTTGTGTGTCTTCTTTCATGTCTTTAATCAGTGTTTTATAGTTTTCATTGTAGAGCTCTTTCACCTCTGATTAAATTTATTCCTAGGTATTTTTTGTTGTTGTTGCTATTTTAAATGGGGTAGCTTTCCTGACTTTTTTCTGCTACTTCATTGTTGTAAAGAAGTGCTATTGATTTTTTGTATTGTTAATTTATATCCTGCAACTTTACTGAGTTTATCAGGTCTAGGAGTTTTTTGGTAGAGTCTTTAGGTTTCCCTCTATATAAATCATGTCATGTACAAAGAGGGACAACTTGACTTCATCCTTTCCAGTTTGGATGTCCTTTATTTCTTTCTCTTGCCTAACTGCTCTGGCTAGGACTTCCAATATTATGTTGAATAGAAGTGGTGATGGTGGGCATCCTTGCCTTGTTCCAGTTATTAGGAGAAAGCTTTCATCTTTACCCATTCAGTATGATGTTATCTGTGGTTTTGTCATACATAGCCTATATTTACTAATATACTTTCTTTCTATACTTAATTTGTTGAGAATCTTTATCATGAAGGGATGTTAAATTTTATCAAATGCTTTGTCTGCATCTATCAAGATGATCATATGTTTATTTTCTTTCATTCTGTTGGTTTGATGTATTACATTTATTGATTTGCATATGTTGAACCATCCTTGCATCTCTGGGATAAATTCCACTTGATCATGGTGTATAATATTTTTGATGTGCTGCTGGATTCAGTTTGCTAGTATTTCATTGAAGATTTTTGAATCTGTGTTCATTAGGAATATTGGCCTGTAGTTTTCTTTTCTTGTTGTGTCCTTAACTGGTTTTGGAATCAGAGTAATGATGACCTCATAGTATGCATTTGGAATAATTCCATCCACTTCAATTTTTTGAAATAGTTTAAGAAGTATTGGTATTAGTTCTTCTTTAAATGTTTGGTAGAATTCAGCAGTAAAGCCATCTGGTCCTGGGCTTTTCTCTGTTGGGGAACTTTTTATTACTTATTCTATCTCATTACTTGTTATTGGCCTATTTAGGTTTTTTACTTCTTCTTGGTTCAGTCTTCATAGAGCATATGTGTCCAGGAATTTGTCCATTTCCTCTAGGTTTTCACATTTATTTGTGTATAGTTGCTCATAATAGTCTCTGATGATCCTTTGTAGTACAGTGCTATCTGTTATAATGTCTCCATTTGCATTTCTAATTTTATTTATCTAGGATTTAGTTTGTTCTTGCTTCTCTAGTTCCTTGGGGTACATTTTTAGGTAGTTGATTTGAAATCTTTCTATTTTTTTGATGCAGGTGTTTATTGCTATAAACTTCCTTTTTAATACTGCCTTGGCTATATCCCCTAGGTTTTGGTTTGTTGTGTTTCTGTCTTCATTAATTTCAAGAAATTTGATTTCCCTCTTAATCTCTCTTTTGACCCAAAGGTTGCTCAAGAGTATGCTGTTTAATTTCTGTGTATTTGTGGATATTTTCTCGTTCCTCTTATTATTGATTTCTGGTTTTATTCCATTATAGTCAGGAAAAATACTTGATATCATTTTGTTTTTTTTTAACTTGTTGAGACTTATTTTGTGGCCTAACATATGGTCAATCCTAGAGAATGTTCTATGTGCTGATGAAAATAACGTGTATTCTGGAGCTCTTGGATAAAATGCTCTGTAAATGTCTGTTAGGTCAATCTGGTCTATGGTGCCATTTAAATCCAAAGTTTCCTTGTTGATTACCTGTCTCAATCTGTCTGGTGCTGACAGTGGGGTGTTAAAGTACCCAACTATTATTGTGTTAGTATCTATCTCTCCCTTCAGATCTGAGAATATTTGTTTTACATATCTGGATGCTCTGGTTTTGGGTGCATATATACATTTAAAATTGTATATGCTCTTGCTATATTGATCCCTTTATCATCATAAGGCCCTTGTCTCTTAGTACAGATTTTGATTTAAAGTCTATTTTACCTGATATAAATACAGCTATTCTTGCTTGCTTTTGTTTTCCATTTGCATGGAATATCTTTTTTCATCCCTTCACTTTCAGTCTATGTGTGCCTAGGTAGGTAAGTTGTGTTTCTTTTAGGCAATATGTGGATGGGTTATATTTTTAAAATCCATTCAGCCAGTCTATGTCTTCTAATTGGAGCATTTAATCCCTTTACATTCAAGGTTATTACCAATAAGTGTGGTCTTACTCCTATCATTTGCTTTGTTATTTTCTGATTGTTTTGTATATGCTTTCTTCCTTATTTCTCACTTAATGTTTGTCCTTGTGGTTTGGTGTTTTTTTGCATTGATAAGGCTTGATTCCTTTCTTTTTCTAATTTTTATATCTGTTCTACCAGTAAGTTTTGTATTTTCAGGTATTTTTTTTATGATGGTTGTTATTGTTCTTTCTCTTCTAGATGTAGGACTCCCATAAGTGTATCTGGTAAGGCTAGTCTAGTGGTCATTAATTCCCCTAAGGTTTGCTTGTCTGAGAAAGACTTTATTTTTCCTTCATTTCTGAAAGATAGCATTGCTGGATATAACATTTTTGGATGGCAGTTTTTTTCTTTCAATACTTTAAATATATCATCTCATTTTCTCTTGGTCTTTAGAGTTTCTTCTGAGAAGTCTGCTGTTAGTCTAATAGGGATTCCCTTATAAGTGACTTGATGTTTTTCTCTTGCTATTTTGAGTATTCCCTTTGTCTTTAACTTTGGGTAGTTTGACTACATTATGTCTTGGAAATGATTTATTTGGGTTGAATCTATTTAAGGAACTTTGAACTTCCTGGATATGAATGTTTTCATCTTTTCCAAGACTGGGGAAACTATTCTATCTTTAAATACATTTTCAAAATCTTTTTTGTTTTCTTCTCCTTCTAAAATGACCAAATTCTAATATTTGTTTGCTTAATAGTATCCCATAGATCTTGCAAACTTTGTTCATTCTTTTTTATTCTTACTTTATTTTTTGTCTTTCTGTGTTATTTTAAAGCTGGTGTATTCAAGATCAGAGATTCTTTTGTCTGCTTGATCTACTCTATTGTTGAGACTCTCAGATGTATGTTTTCAATTCCAATATTTCTGCTCGATATTTTTAATATCTATCTATTATAATGAATTTTTCAATTCTAAGACTTCTGCTAGACTTTTTATAATGATAATGATCTCTTTGTTGAATGTCTCATTTAGATTGTGAATTGTTTTTTTCTGATTTCACTGGACTGTTTGTCTGTATTCGCTTGTATCTCAGTGAGTTTCCTTAAGATCATTAATTTGAAGTCCTTTTCCAGAAAGTTGACAATTTCTGATTCTTTGGGATCAGTGACTGGAGAATTACTTTATTTTTTTAATAGTGTCATGTGACATTGTGTTTTCATCTTTCTTGTTTCTCTGCATTGATATCTGTGCATCTGGTGGAACAGTCACTTTTTTTGAGTTTTGTAAAGTGGCTTGCATGAGAAAATACTTTTACCTGCAAATGCATCCAAGTGAAATGGATTTCACTATGTTGGAAAGTGATTCAGTTACCCATGCTTTGGAAGTTTATGATAGCAATGGCACAGCTTTGCTGGGGGATGTATTGTGGGTTTGGTTCACAGGCTAGAGGTAAGCACATGCATCCTGTGGGTCAGTCGTCTCAGGAGATGTGATTGCTGGTTTGATTCTCAGGCTGGGGATGTGAGTCTAGGGTGTTTCAGGATCTCCAGGACTGGTCTGCCAGTGGCAGGGTTTCTGTTCTGCTTCTCTGACCAGTGGTGGGCCTTCCAGGGGTACATCAACCAGGCTTTTTCTCACTCAGATGCATGTGTGTGTTATGGCTCAAAGACTTGGTGACAGGTCTTCCACAGGCATGAAAGCTGAGCTATTTCTCTGAGTCAGGGGCATGGATGTATGTTGGCTCAGCTAGCTGAATGTGGGTCTGCCAATGCCTCTTCTGCTGTGCCAGTTCTTGGGGCCCAATGCAAGGTTGTGCTTCCTTCTGTGTTTCAGGAGCTGGACTGTCAAGGGAAGAGCTGCTGAGCTACTTCTCAGGAAGTAGGTGTAGTGGACTGAACAATATCCCCCCAAAACTCATTGGAAGCTTGAATTGTGTCTCCCAAGTTTTACGTATTAGAAACTTAGCCCCCACTGTGACTGTTAAGAGGGTGGGAAATCTTATTATGGTAATTGAAAGGTGGAGCCTTGAAAAGGTGATTGGATTGTAGGACCATGCAGTAGTGAATGTATTAAAAATGGTGGCCAGTGGTGTGGTTCTGAGGGCTTTAAAAGAAGAGGAGAGTCTGTGTTTCTCACTCTCTGCTTTCTCTGCTTCTGCCATCTCTCAATGTGACCCTGGGTCACTATCACCACCACCAAGACCACCACCAGATGGACATAGAATTTCCTAACCTAAAAAAAATAAGCAATAAATTTTGTTTCCTTTATAAAATACCCAGTTCCATGTACTTTATTATAAGTAGAATAAACAGACTAATACAGAAAGTTGGTACCGAGGAGTGGGGTATTGCTATACAGATACCTGAAAATGTAGAAGTGGCTTTGGAGCTAGGTAATAGGCAAAGACTGGAGGGGTTTGGAGGACTCAAAAGAAGACAAAAAAGACGGGGAAAAGTTTGGAACATTTTAGAGATTGGTTAAATGATTGTGACCAGAATGCTGATATAAATGTGGACAGAAAAGGCCATGCTGATGATGAGGTCTCAGGTATAAATGAGGAACTTATTGGGAACTGGACAAAAGATAATCCTTACTACACTATAGCAAGGAACTTGGTTGCATTGTGTCCATGCCCTAGAACTTTGTGGTAGGTGGTATGTAAGAGCTGTGAACCAGAATATTTGGCAGAAGAAATTTCCAAGCAGCAAAATATTAAGGAGGCTGTATGGCTACTTGCAACAGCCTATTCTGAGTTATGGCAGAAAAGGCATGATATAAAGCCAGAATTTAGAAGGAAAGCAGCATGTAAAGATTTGGAAAATTTGAAGCCTGGCCATGTGGTAGAGAATGAGAGAGTCCTTTCAGGAGAAAAATGCAAGGTTGCAGCTAATAGACTGGTTGCTAAAGACATTAGCTTGGTGATGAGGCAGCCAGATGCTAATAGCTGAAACAATGGGAGAAAGGCCCTGAAAGCATTTCAGAAGTCTGGAAGGGAGTCCCTCCCATCACAGACCCAGAGGCTTAGGAGGACCAAGTTGTTCCGGAGTACAGACTTGGGGTGCTGCTGCCCTCAGAAACCTGCTTTCTACATCCCAGCCACTCTGGCTGGAACAGCCCTGCCTCAAGCAGCCCCAAGTATGGTGTGTGCAGCAGCTATGGGGAGCACAAGCCAGAAACGTTGGTGGCATCCACGTTGTATTAAGTCTGCAGGTCAGCAGAACATGAGAGCAGTGGAGACATGGCAGTCTCCATCCAGATTTCAGAAGATATATGGAAAAGCCTGGGGGCCCAGGCAGAGCCCTGCTGCAGGGTGGAGCTGTCACAGAGGCCATCTACTAGAGCAATGCAAAGGAGAAATATGAGGTTGGAGCCCCACAGAGAGACCTCACCAAGGAAATGTCTAGTGAAGCCACCACCAGAACCCCAGAACTGTAGGGCCACTGGCAATGTGTAATACCAGCCTAGAAAAGCTTCAGGCACCAGTGCAGCCCGGTGGGCTGCACCAGGCAGAGCTATGGGGGTGGGGCTACATGAGGCTTTGGGGACCCAAGATCCCCATTGTGCCCAGGATGCATGACTTGAAGTCAAAGAAGATTATTTTGGAGCTTTAAGATTTAATGTCTGCCCCGCTCGGTTTCAGACTTGTTTGGGGATTGTTTCTCCTTTCTTTTGGCCTATTTCCTTTTTGGAATGGGAATATGCACCCAGTGTCTATTCTGCCATTGTATCTTTGCAGTAGATAAATTTGTTTTTGATTTTTACAGGTTCACAGCTGGAAGGAGTTTTGCCTTTGGTCTCAGATGAAACTTTGGACTTTGTACTTTTAAGTTGGTGCTGGAACAAGCTAAGACTTTTGGGACTCTTGGGATGGAACGATGTATTTTGTATGCAAGAGGGACATAAGTTTTGGGGAGCAGGGGTGGAATGATAGAGTTTGGACATGTTTTCCCCAAAAAACTCATGTGGAAATCTAATCCCCTATGTGGCAGTGTTGGGAGCTGTTTGAGTCATGGGGGCGGGTCCCTCATGAATGGATTAATGCTCTCCCTGGGGTTTGGGGGTAATGAGTGAGTTCTTGCTCTATTAGTTCTTGTGAGAGCTCCTTGTTTAAAAAGACCCTGGCACCTCCCCCACCCTCGCTTCTTCTCGCCACTCGCCATGCGATCTGCTTGCACCCCCCTGCCTGACGCTTTCTGTTGTGAGTAGAAGCAGCCTGATGCCTGCACGAGATGCAGCTGTCCTAGAATCTTGAGCCAATTAAATCTCTTCTTTATCAATTACCCAGATATGGGTATTCTGTTATAGCAACACAAAAATGGACTAATCAGTGGGTAAGGACACTAGGTGAGGCTGCAGTGAGGGAGCCTGTCCAGCTGCTTCTTGGGTGGTGGGCATGACCACAGACATTAATTAAAATTCATTAACAAAACTCTGAGGGGTAAGAGAGGTGAGGCCTCCAACCTCATCATAAGAGAGAGGAAGACTCTCTAATTGAACCACATGTTAGAAACAGAAACAAGAGCCATAAAAAAAGTCCAAGATAGCAGCCAAGCATGTAATTTATCTCTGAAGAAGTTCTCCAGGAGGCCTTTCCCCTTGGCAGTATAGAAAAGGCCAGAGAATACTGATGAAAGGCTCGCCTGGAGCCAAGCTCTCAGATCCTTTGGGATCAGTTGGGCTGCACTCATCTTCTCCTTGTTGGGCCTTGAACTATTGCTCTGTGTCTAATTCTCTAAAGATTGGTGATTACATCTGGATCATCATTCCCTTCATTTTTCAGACACCTCCAGAATTGCACTCCCTTTGCTTGAATTAGTAGAAGAGATTTGAAAGACGATTGAGTCAGCAAGTTGAGCCAAACTACTGAGAAACATGGTTCAAGGCCAAGATGTAGTTTGTTGAAAGAAATAAAATTTACTTCCAGATGAAGGCCCTGGAACCCAGAGAGATAAAGCAACTTTCTAAAGAACTCATGAGATAAAAGAGTGTAACTAAGGCAAAGAAAAAATTCTGTCTAGGTCCACAGTGTCACTCCAACAAGTACCACTGTCACTCAGACAAGGGTTTTCAGGGTCCTTGGTTTATTGCAAATCCTTAATTTTTCCCGTGGAGGAGCCAGTCTGTGTTACTACTTGAGCCAAGGTGACCCACCCTTTGGCAGGTTCACCAGACTATTAAGGGTGCAATTACAAAGGGCTTCTTTTTACAGAAAGTTGGTTTTGCTTTGCAAACAGATATAACCCTCTTTGCCTAGAGGGTGTGCGTTATATATTTATTTACTCTTTATAATGAGTAATAGATGGTCAACAGAAAGCTTTCTCTATTGGGTAGAAAGTAATTTTGCGTTCTGCTTTTCTAGTTATTTTGACCCTCAATATTGGCTTATTTCTGGAGTTGCAACCAGTCACCAGCAGGCTAATCCCTCCAGTTTTGATATTGAGTACAACTTTTGAAATGTCGAGGCTATGTTTGTGGTGGGTGATGAGGATGCAACTCCATTAAATATTGCCCATCATCTTGTAATACATAGTGGGTATTCCTTCCTTGGATTTTTGCATTTCTTCCTTCAGACCTGCATCTATTCAATCTATCCTTCATATCACCAACATCATTATTTTACTGAAATGCACCCCTTTATCCCAAACTTCTTAATATGACATTCTAGGCTCTTTACTAACTACTCCCAATGTCTAGGTCCATTCTCTGCCATTTGCCTTTATAATCCATATAATCCAATCACATAACACTAAGTGTTGTTATTAAAAATGTCTACTTGTTTTATTTTATTTGATTTGATTTTTGGTGACTGGCCGGATGTCTACTTGTTTTATATCTCTGTGTCTTTGTTCGTGTTGTTCCCCCTTCCCGAACACCATTTTTGTTTTTGGCTATTATAAAAAACAACTCTTTCCAAGTGGCCGATATGAAATGTTCTATCCTCTTTCTAGTTTTTCTTGACTTCTCTTTTTTTAACAAAACTATATCTCCTTTACATGTGTTTCCATAAAAGTTTATACTTACCCTTGTAATCACGTGTGTGTCTGTTTTCTTTAGATATTGCAAACTCATTAGAAGCATGAACTAAATGTTCTTGTCCTTGGTATCCTCAGTGATCTATACAGTGTTTGATAAATTGAGTAAATACAATTCAGCAAATATTTTGAAGAGCACCATGGGATCAAGCTTTTCTGTTCTTGTTTGTATATGTACTTCTGGTTGGTTTGTTTTAGAATCAGTAAAACCAAAGGAAAATATAAACAACACTGATGAGCCTACCAAACTGAATCTATAAATGATAATATTATATTAAATATGCTTCAGATTTTTAAAAATAAAAATTATGCATAGTGTTGTGATGCCATTTAAAACCTCAATTCCCTCTCCAGAAGCAACTATTTTTATAGACTTGGTGCATATACAATCTATATTTTTTACCTTTTCTAAATCTCTGTATGTATCAATAAATTAATTTTATTACTATCCTATATATTTAAAATATATATTTAAATGTTACCATACTGCATGTATTCTACTGCAACTTGCTTTTTTACTTATTATCTGTAAACGTCAACTCTTATAGTCTAAGTTATTTATTTTAATTAACATACGGTATTCAATCATATAAATAAATCATGGTTAATTTAGCCATTCTTCAACAAATGGGATTATTTTTAGTTTTTTGCTCTACAATCAATATTTCAATGAGCATACTTGTAAATGTCTTCTTGTGTACACATATAAGATATTTAGGAGTTGTACCTGGAAGTGGAATCATTGGGTCATTTTTTGGTTTAGTAAATGATGATGAACTGCTCTTCAAAGGGATTTTATAAATTGATATTATATGAAACAGTTGTGTCTCTATAATCTTGCCACATTAGTATTTGCCTAATTTTATTTATTTATTTATTTGTTTATTTATTTATTTATTTATTTATTTAATTTTTGGTCAATCTTATGGCTGTTTGTCCTCCCTTCTAATTTTCCTCGTAGATAAGTAACAATGGATTTGATGCCATTAGATTTCTCCCTGAGAACAACAGCTCTCTGAGGTATAGCTTTCTCATTTGACCTCAACCATCTTTGCTTTTGTTTTTTGGCACATTGCATTGGGGAAAACATTGGAGGATTGTCTCTTCACATTTTCTGTCACTAACCCTCTATTCTCTGTTGGTTGTGGTTGGTCATTGTATATAATCCTTACAGTTCTGCTTTTTTCAAGTAGCCTGAGATCAAAGCACCAGCAACAGCTGTTCCTAAACTGGATCTTTTTTTTTTTTTCTCTCTGCTAATTTGTGGCCAGATTCTTTTTAATGTTTTCTTTAAGGCCTCATCCCCAGTTCCTACCTGGCTTGCCCGCCCCCATCAAGAACACCATGGGATACTCGTCGAGCCCCTTTCCTGCCCTAACAGGCCTCAGGTCACTCTCCTACTTCTCCATTTCCCTGATGTTTCCCACAGCCTTTTCCTGACCATGATGTGGCACTGTCACATTGATTAAATGACTCATCACCATTTCAGTGCCTGATCTTTGGAGCCTCAGGGCTGTGGCCCAGGAACAACAAAATTCCCTTGCTAACTCCACCCACTTCTAGTCATCAACAGCAGCCAGGACACCTGGTATATCCAGTCCACACAAGCTCTAGACAGACTCATGTACTGGCAGTTTAACCCCCTATGACTTCCAGGGGTGTTGGCCTTTTAACACCTGGATAAAAAATGTAGGTGGAGTGCACATACTGTGATTCATCCCAGACCAAGCACGCCCTAGAGAACATAAATACCTCCAGTAGACAAGTTTCCAGCTACTCGCCACACCCATAGTCCCTAGAAAAAGCAATCTTATATTTTACATATCTCACCTACCCACCTCCCACAACAGGTGTGTCCAAACACAGAAAAACCATGGGGTTATGTGGCTTTGCTTCAAATGATGATCTAGGCCATTGGTTTGCTACCATGGAGGAGCATTAGAATCACTTGGGAAGCTTTTTAAAAATGTACCAGTGCCCAAGCACCTCTCCTATAGATACAATTTTGATGTCCTGGTGTGGGGTGCACTATATATATATTTTTTAATGGTCTCCCTTCTCTGTCTGATTCTAGTAAAAGACAGCATTGAAAATTCAAAACAAATAAACATATTACACAAAGTTCAGTTTAAATTAACACAACTTTAGGAGACTGTCTGAGGAAGATGAAGTTCCAAATGGCTTTATTGTTTACTTCGAGAACTACTCCCCAAATCCATTTATCTGAACAACAGACTGCTCACTCCCCTTATTCCTTTTTAGGACAATACGCTACTCCAGTAGGCTCATCAAAAGACTGTTTACTCTTTAAGACTCTTAGAAATCTTCAGTGTCCACCAACCCTAAACTATTAGATCACAAGCTAGTCCAATCCAAAGTTGGCCCTGGCACTGAAAAACTTACCTTAAAGTAGGCCTCCAAATTCTCATATTCATCCCTGAAACCCATCCCTCCCTTTTAAGATGCTAGTAAGATTGTCAAAATATTGGCTTGACTATAGTATCTTATTTCCTCACTTGAAAATCTGGGAGAATGTCTATGGTATTATGACAAAGCAGGAAAATTCTGCTCATATTTTGGACTTTTAGTACTTATTTATTTTTGCTACTTTATCAGGAAGCCATAGTTGTCAACTGTTGATAAATCAGGAAGGAAATAAATCATTGTCCCTTCCCTCCAGACAGCAAAGAGCAGCAACTGTGTTTCTAAGGATTTGACCCCCATACATTGAATAAGGGTATAAAGTGTATTTTGTGTTTCAAAGTCATGGGGCTGCATATGATTGGGCCATTAAACTCCTAATTGGTCAATTAAGCCCATAAAGGACAAGAAACTAAATGAGAGTTTCTGAAGGAGAAAAGCCTAAAGAAGATGGTTCATGAAAGCAGAAAGCGAGCTGGAATTTCTTATGGGCGCCATTCTTTAAAGACACATCTACAATTTTCTCAAGAAAGATGTCTCTATTTCAATTTACATGTGAAGCTGGACCATCACAGTGGTCTATGGCTTATAAACCAGCAAGTCCCGAGGACTTGGAAAAGGACCATTCAAATGCCCAGAGCAGTGCTCAACAGAACTGACTAAGTATCTTGGCCAGCTTCTGGTTGCTTAGGAAAAGTCGCATGGTATAAAGAGGAGACTTGTCCTGCGTATACTTCAGAATTAAACATCCAGACAAACTGTGAGTGAATTAAATACCCTCCCTGTGCTTAAAGTTTTCATACAAAATAAGTGTGCCTTTACCTGGTGAGTTGAGGGGTGAGTCCCTCTGAGCTAAAGTGTGTTATTATATCCCAAGTTGAGAACAGAAAAGAGTGGACCCACCCACCCTCCAGTCCCTGTGGAAAGTACTACCCACCCATCCCTTTATTTGAATTAGTTTCTGTTCCTTGCAAATAAAATCTAGTACTATAATAATAATAATCTTATTTTTAGAAGACATGTAGAAATTTCTAAGGCACTTAATAAAGACTGACCATGCTGAACTTTAAAATAGCCCTGGAAAGTAAATGTACTCATCCCCAGTTTACCAATAACTAAATAGATGTCCCATTTTATAACTAAAGCCATAGTTGAATAACTTGCCCAAAGTCGGATAGCACATTGAAGTCAGAATGAGTCTAAGTCAGGTCTTCATTCCCTCTATCACCATCCAAATCTTTTCAGAGCAGCTCATCTTTGTAGGACTGAAGTAGGTAGAAACATGGTTGCCCAAGAGGACATATTCAAAGTTCAGGCATAGCTTCCACAAGAATTCTTAAAGCCATGCTATGGAGACGAATCCATGGAGAATTATGTGGGCTAAGGTAATTTTATTTTTCATCGCTCAAAAAAGTCCTAAGTGCTTCAGATCTTATGGAACTAAGTACAAGTACATTTTGGCTTAAAAAAAAAAAAAAAAGAAAGAAAGAAAGAAAGAAAGAAAGAAAAGAAAGAAACAAAGAAACAAAAAAATTTACTATAATTTTTTTCTTAATGATTATTGTTTTTTAGCTGCTGCCTTCTACAACTGCAAAAAGTATTCATTTGCAAAATAACTAAATCATTTTTAAATGCCAAGGAAATCAATCTTCTTTTTGTTTGGGTGCCTTTCAGTTCCAATCAATGCTATATTATTTTTAAAGAATGAATTTAATACTATAACCTCTTCATGAATCAAAAGAAAAAATAACTTAATTCTATATTTAACTCTGTATTTATTAAAGCCTTTCATTCATAGTCATTATAAGTACCAGGTGATTATAATTAAAAATTATTTTAAATGTTATTATACCTTTCAGTGTTAATACTCAGGAGTTCCATCATCCAGTTAATTTGGTCAGTAATGAATTTCCACTCTCTCTCTTTGAGATCTAGAGAATAATGAACAGCTAGAATTACCCAACCAAAATAGGGAGCTATTGACTACCATTTTTTAAAATGATATTCTTTCAAGAAATTACCAACATAGAAGGATTATAAAGGTATTTGCTTTCCTTTCTGAACACAGTCCAGCGACATTAAATGTCTAGCAGAATCCAATGCTTTTTTAGTCTGTTTTTGTTACAAATTCTTATGGCTTTAATGGGAAAATATTGGCACAGCCATGTGTAAACTGTGCATATTTCTGTACTCTTTGAGAGCTTTCAGGGACTTGTTTGCTATGTGGCTTCATTCATTTGCTCGTCTACCTCAGCAGAGCCAACCATCTATGGACACCATTGAGTAAACTGATTTATCTGTTCTCGGGTATCTAACCATCCCATCTCTCCTGTCCATTTGTTCATCCATCAAACACACTAAATGCCTGGGAAACATAAATAAACAGATCAAAGTCTCTGGCTTCAGGGGCTAAAGAGGAACACAGACATATAAACACCTATTTGTAGGAATGTAATACGTAAACTGGAAAGCACAAAAAGACAGAACACACCTAAGGTTCTCTGGGAACACACTGGAAGGCATGTTTAACACTGACAGGATAAACTATGAAAAGCTTATTAGTAAAATGTCAGTTAGGTTGAATTTTGAAAGAAAAATTGTAGCAACTAACACTTACTTAGTTCTTATGATAGGCCAGACATATTCTAAGCCTTTACTTGTATTAACCCATTTAATACAACAACCCTATGAGTTAAGTACTACTGTTATCCCATTATCTCATTTAATACTCATTTTAAATATAGGTAAATTGCAGAGTTGTTAAATAATTTTCCCTGTGTCACTCGGTCAGGTAACGCAAGAAATTAGACTGAAATTTTTTCTGTGCTTATAAGAAAAGCATCAGTTATCAAAGTATAAGGCAAACTCTTTCCCATGGATGCAGTTTCACACATGCAATAATACCTCGTCTATAGAAGATGTCGTCAGCAGATATGCAGAGAAGTTTCTTTGGAAATATGTCATTGTGCTCTAAATCTCCACTTCATCCTTTTGTAGAGGAAGGTTGTTAACTTCTTACCCAAAATACAGGGAGACAGGTTTCAAGGAAAGAATTGAAAGAGCTCTGAGATGTGTTTCCAGTAATCGGGAGGTACAATGCACTGTGCCTGTCTCACTCCTGAGGAAGCTTTATAGAACTGTAAACTAGGGAATCTGAAGGGGAAAAGCAGGCCTGCTAGGGCCTGGAGAGGGCTCTGCATTGGCACCCGTCACCTCACACTGGGTCAGGGTGCTGAGGCTTTCCAAGAGTCAGATCAAGGTCATATGAGAGAAAGCCAAAAATGTCTTCTTGTCTCTGTCCAACAGTGCTGCTGGAGTGGCAAAAAGATCTCAGTGAAAGACACTGGATGTGTAACCATGGATAGCTGGGTGCTGAAGAAATAGCCACCTACCAGAAGGAGAGGTGTTAGGGTGATTTGGGAGAGAAACTCAGCAAGGAACCATCACAGAAGTCACAAAGCTTCACCAAGAGAAAGATTTAGCTCATATCATCTGCCAGCCCACTTAGGGGCAGCAGCTTTGCTCTTCTGTCAGGTTCCTAGAACAGAAAGCCACCCACTGTTGCTTTGTGTTGCTTTGCCCCCCCCCCCTGCCCCCCACGGATTTGTCACCCCACTTCCCCTGGGTGATGGAGACACAAAGGATTACTCAAAGCCCTTCTCTTCTGAGCAGTGAGAAGCCCCGAAGTGGTTAACTTCCCTAGGACCCTCCAGTAAGAGGGATCCCTTCCTTGGGAAATTAACACCAAATTGGGGCTCTCTTCCTGCATTTATTTTCCAGACCAAGAAGTTACAGGAAGAGAACATAGGTAGGGTTATAGTTTAACAATATAGGCTGGTAACTTTCAGTGAAACAAGTCAGATGACATTCCAGTAGGCAATTAAGTGATCTTATCAACACAAGCTTGATCTTAGCAAACATTCCTTCTTACAGCAATCTCTCAGTATCTTTACATAACAATCACTAACTAGTCTGTCTTTGAGCCAGCAACCTGCTATGCCACAAATCTTTATCTCACACTAGAGACTTATAGCCTGAGGAAAATTTCCAGTCCTCCACAAGGTCAATATTTGAAACTGCAAGACTTTGGAAAACCAGGCCCTGTGAAGTACATATGCTTTATAATATATTCCACAACCCACCAAGTAAGAAATACCCTATTCCTTTATCTTTCCTTTTTTTTTTTTTTTTTTTTTTTTCTGTTTAGACTCCTATAGTGAATGAAACCTGAAAACTGCTAGTGAGTGGGCAGAAAGCAAGCAGGGAGGCAGTGGAGAGAGGAAGTACCCTGCCACCTGCAGCTCAGGTCCTGCCTCATTGAAAGCCTCCAGCCTGAAATAGACCCAAACTTGACCAGGCGTGCAATTAGCTGATGTGTCAGGCTCAGGATTTTGGCTAATATCGTGGGCAGGACATTGTAGTTTCCAAATTCAAACTGTGTTCACACTTAAAATAACCAGAAGAATATAACCTAAGAATTGAAGTGACAGTGCCTGTTGAGGTGTCATCCAGGGTCCCTGAACACTTAATTCCACTGATTAAAATTTAAAGGACAGTCAGAGACACATACAGTTATGTAATTTGTCACATCTTCAACACTTGAGTTATACTAGTGAATGGTAATGTCATTGTTTCCAACTCTCTTCATCCCTCAGAAATAGAAAAATCAGATGTTCTCTTGAGCAAAATCAAATGATAACCAGTGATGAATTTCCATGTTTCTGTAAGATTAGCTTTTCTATCTGAAAATGCTTTTTATCAGAGAAGGAACACTGAACACTGAACTAGACTTAGAACAATTCCAGTTAAGCCTTTTGTCATAAACCTTGGTAAATCTCAATATTTCATCTGCAAGTGGGATAAAAATCCCTGCCTTACTTAACTTACAGGGTTATTGTGAAGAACAAATGACAACAAAATTTGGTAGTTTACACAATGGAATGACATGCATATATATACACATATACACACACATGCACACGTCAATATGGGTAGAAGTTAGAATATAACATTGAAAGAAAAAAATGTACGGTAAAAAATTATATAGAATTTAAAATACCCATTCCTTCCACATAACACAAAATGATACTATATATTGTTCATGGAGACATATGTGTATATACATATATGTACATACATATGAACTAAATGTATAAATGTGGATGGACAAGTAGTCAGAGGATTTCAGTTTTAGATAGAATGTGTTCATTCTTTTTTTTTTTAATGGCAAAATGTTAACAGTTATTAATGCTAGGTAGTAAGAATTCAGAAATTTATGTTATTCTTTGCATGTTTTTGTAATTTTTGAACTTTATTTTTATAAAACACAGAAACATAGATAAACACCTAAAGAGGAAATTAGAAAAAAGATATTACAGTGTGAAAAGCTACATAAACATAGGATCATTTTTAAACATACTGTAACTTTTAATCTTGAGGTTTAAACTGTGCTAAGACTCAACATTCCATTTAATAAATGACAAATAGTAACAAATACCCTGAAATATATACTTGAGTAAGTCAACAATTGGTGAACAGAAAGTATTTTTTTTTAATTACAAAGGCTAATTGTATTTAATTGATTTAATTAAGTCTGGAAGTCTGCACCATACAAATATTAGTCCAAATTTTAAGTGTGGGCCTCTATTTTTGAAAGCCCTTTCTGAGCTCAAATAAGTGAAAGGATCTCAAAATGTAGAATTAAATAGCATTTACTTTTTTCTGTTCATAATAGCAATGCATGATTTGTGGGAGATTCATAAAACACAAGAGTTAAGTTTAAAAAATTTAAATAACCCATAATTTCACTTCCCAGAGATAATCTTTTCCTTCAAGTGTTTTTTCTATACATATACAATTACCACTATTGTTTCATGTATGCTTACGTGTTTTGTTCTTATCTCAGTTCTGGAACATGCCATTAAATTTCCTTGAAAGCATGCTTTTACTATGGTGTTAAAGCATACGAATTGACACCATCATTTATCTTGCATTTTCTTATTAATGAACATACAGATTATTTTTAGTTTCTTACTATTACATGTAACACTCTGATGGATATACATATTTATAAACATTTCTGCATTTCACTGACTACTTTTTTTTTAGAAAAAGTTCCCAAAGGATCTATAACTTTGGGATTTTAGAAAGATAATATGTTGCCTTTACCGTCTATTAGGGAACCTCCTTGTTGGGGTCTGGGAAACCACTCTGAATCAAAGACATTACTATTCTCTTAGCAAAACATATTAATAGTCTCACTAAGTAGAATAAATAAAAACTATGCATAGCTTCATATGAATTCAAGACAGTTTTTAAAACCAAATGAGCTATGAAAAAGTTTTGAAATTTGGAAGTGTGGCTAAGGGATTATGGACAATACCAATTTATACTTCTTCATAGAGTGGATGAGAGTGGTGATTTATAGAACTTTCAAGCACTATTATTTTTAGATTTTACCAATTTGATAAGCAAAAATAAAATATTTAAAATTTTGTACTTTTTATGTTATTCATTAATACTCACATTTTCTTTCTTTTGACATTGCTATTATGTCTTGTTCTTTCATAGTCGAAGCATTCACCTTACTGATTTATGAAAACTATATTAATGATAATAACACTTTGTAATATATTTTGAAATTTTCTCACAGTTTATTATTTATACTTAATTTTAATATTTAAAAAGTATCTATATAGTTATATCTTTTAATATCTTACTTATATATTCTGTGGGTTTGGAGAAATGTACAAGGGTACTTCAAAAAGTTCATGGAAAGATTTGTATTATCCTTTAATTCTATTTTTCCACGAACTTTTTGAACTACCCTAGTATAATGACATGCATCCATCATTATAGTATCATAGAGCATTTTTATTGCCTTAAAAATCCTCTGTGCTCCACCTATTCATTTCTCCCTCTCCCCTAATCTCTGGCAATCACTGATTTTTTTTTTCCATAGTTTTGCCTTTTCCAGAATGTCATAGAGCTGGAACTATATGGTCTGTATCCTTTTCAGATTGGTTTCTTTCAATTAGTAAAATGTATTTAAGTTTCTTCCATGATTTTTCATGGCTTGATAGCTGATTTCTTTTAATAATATTCCATTGTCTGGATGTACTGTAGTTTATTTATCTATTTACCCACTGAGGAACATCTCGGTTGCTTTGGTAATTATAAATGAAGCTATTATAAACATCCATGGTTTTGTGTAGACATAGATTTTAACTTCTTTGGGTAAATACCAAAAAGTGTAATTGCCAGATCATATGATAAGTAGGTATAGCTTTGTCAGAAATTGCCAAAATGTCTTCCAAAGTGGCTGTATCGTTTTGCATTCCTACCAGCAATGAATGAGCATTCCTGCTGTTTGACTTCCTGGTCAGCATTTGGTGTTGTCAATGTTCTGAATCTTGACATTCTAATAGGTGTGTAGTGGTATCTCATTGTTGTGTTATTGCATTTCCTTCATGACATATGGTTTAGCATCTTTTTACATGCTTATTTGCTATCTGTATATCTTCTTTGGTGAGGTGTCTGTTAATGTTTTGGCCCATTTTTCAATTGAGTTGTTTTCTTATTGTTGAATATTAACAGTTCTTTGTCTATTTTGGATAACAGTTCTTTATAAGATATGTCTTTTGCAAACATTTTCCCCTAATGTGGCTTGTCTTTTTAATCACTTTAAAGTGATTTTTGCATAGCAGAAATTCTAAATTTTAGTGAAGTTCATTTTATTAATTCTTTATTTCATAGATCATACCTTAGCATTGTATCAAAAAGGTCATCACTAAACCAGGGTCATGTCATGTAAGTTTTCTCCTGCATTATCTTCTAGAAGGTTTATAGTTCTGCATTTTACACTTAGATCTGTAGTACATTTTGAATTAATTTTCGTATTTTTGTGATGTCTGTGTCTAGATTTTTTTTTTTTCACATGAGAATGTGCAGATGTTCTATCACCATTTGTTGAAAGCAATCTTTTCTTTGTTATATTGCCTTTGCTCCACTGGCAAAGATCAGTTGATTATATTTATATTCATGTGGGTCTATTTCTGAGCTCTCTGTTCTGTTTCATTGATCGGTTTGTCTATTCTTTCACCAGCACACACATTATTGATTTCTGTAGCTTTCTAGTAAGCAATGATGTTCGCTAGTGTCATCCATCAACTTTGTTCTTCTGCTTCAATATTGTGTTGGCTGTTCTGAGTCTTTTGCCTCTCCATATAAACTTTAGAATCAGTTTGTCAATATTTACAAAATAACTTGCTGGAATTTTGATTGGGATTGCATTGAATATATAGATAAAATTGGGAAGAACTGACATCTTGACAATACGGAGCCTTCTTATTCGTGAACATGAAATAGTTCTCCTTTTATTATTATTATTATTATTTTTAATTCTTTCATTGGAGTTTTGTAATTTTCCTCATATAAGTCTTGTACATATTTTGTTAGATTTAAATGTAATTATTTTATTTTGGGGGTGCTAATGTAAATGGCATTTTGTTTTTAGTTTCAACTTCTACTTGTTCATGACTGGTATATAGGAAAGCTATTGACTTTTGCATGCTAACCTTGTATCCTGCAAACTACTCGAATCACCTATTAGTTCCAGAATATTTTTGTTAATAGACCATTTTGGCTGTCATATAATGAAAAAATTGAAAGAGATGGAAATGGAATCTGGGAGTCAAGTAAGAAGGCAACTTTGGTTTACCAAGAGAGAGATTATGATGGTTTGCTCTAGAATGGTGGCCTAGATTAGAAAGAAATGGGATGGATTTGTGATATGTTTTTAATTTTGAAAAATAAGGCTGAACTATTGAGAAGGAGGAAAAGAGATTTCAAGAATAATTTTAGGATATTTTGCTTGAACAACTTGGTGGATGTTGACAGATTTAATGATAAGGGAAAGACTGAAAAAGGACAGATGAGATTTAGGGGAAGGACTCAAAATAAACAGACACTTCCTCATTTCGCTGGTGTTCCAAGGGCAATGTGGCTGGATCTGCTCAGTAGCTTTGTCTTTGTGCTCCCAAGTTTCAACTTGCTTCCTTAGATTTAAAATTATTGTTCAGAGTTCATCCGTGAGTCCTCATTGAATTTCCGTTTAGATCCCTCTTCATACTCTACTGTTGGATCATAGTTGCTTGATTTGTTTACTTGATCATCTTGACCTGTAGCCTAGAAGTAAACAAAAATATCCTTTTCCACAGAAATCGAAGTCCACCACAAATGCAGTTGAAAGTAAAAGCGAAAGAAATTTCTAAAGTTTTGTGCAGTTAAACAATATTGATGTTTTCAACTCTGGGCTCTTGAGAAATTTTGTATGTTTTCTTTGTCCTCAGGAATGTCTTCGCCACAGATCCTGCCTGGGTTTATGGTGGTATGTTGGTTGGACATATGGCATTTTTGAAGCGAGGGTTTTTCTAAGTTTCAAAGCAACAGTATCTTATTGTTTTTCTAATAGATTACATGCAAATAAAGTCCAAGTGCTCTAGCTGAATTGGGAGCAGAGGGTCCAAAAGGCCTCAGGGACTCTAAGACGTTTGCGAGCATCAAAAAAAGATTGCAGTCTAACTACAATTTTAGGTAAACCAACAAAGAAGAGTTCAAACCTCAATCTTGTAAGTTCCCCCCCCCCCAAAAGTATTATCTACAAAAGCATGAGTTTCATGCTAGTTCAACCACCAAATCACTATATGCTTGTATGTTAACAAATCACTTTCCAATCTATGCCCCCGGGTCTTCAGCTGAGTCAAGATGATCTTGAAACTCTCTCTGAGCCCAGAGTATCCAATGAGCTTAACTAGTCAAGCTTGTAGCTGTTAAGTTTCATGCTCACAACAACCTCTTCAACTTTCCCTTTGAGTGGTAGGTCAGTGTATAGCTGTAAGGGAAAGGGAAGGCAGTGGGAAGTTGGGACAAGAATGATATAGTAGGAGGCTGTGTGATTTGGCTAACCATCACTAATAGAAAGCTAGTCACTGAATCTCATTCACTGACTTGGTTCCAGATTTACTGGGATTTGGGATAACACTAATCCTCAGGTTATGATCTATTTCATCACTGGGAAAATTTGAGAAGTTTTGATCTATACTCATGAGAAAAAGAACAGAGAATATGAATAAATGCCCAATCTGGCCACATTGTTCTGTTCTTAAGATGCCAGATGAGAAGCCCTCTTAAAAGATGTCACTGAAGAGAAATGAATAAATAAAAATTTTATCTCAGATTTTTAATGTCCTTATCAGAAAGCCTTAGTCAATGATGACATAATCTTCCAAGGGAATGGTCATAAAATTTGCCAATTAAAATAAGGTAGCAAGTGTAATACAAAAATAAGCTTCTACTTTCATCTGTTATTTTTCTGTTACCCTGCAATAGCACGGAAGGAGATTCCTGGAAAATTTCAAATTCTGTGTGGCAGAATCTGAGGTCGGGCAGTCTTTCAGATTCAGACTGTGAAATTTAGTTACCCTTTTTTGTGTGTGTCAGTATATCAGGAATGAAGTGGGGTAAAAAAATAGATAAAGGAGGCATTCGACAGTAACTCTTTCATATATCCCAATATTTGAGATTTATTTTAAGTTCATTTCTCAAAGTGCAACAAAACTCTGAAGTGCAGAGAATGTCTCTTAGATAAGAGTATTGCTTTAATAAAATTGTTTTTTTCCTAGCTAATTTTTCAATAATGAGGAAGATTTGATGGGGTTATGGAAAAAAGAGGAGGGCCACATTATTTTGGGAGTATGGAGTCACTGACTATGGGTGAGCAGATTGTCTTGGTTTGCTAAAAGCAGTCCTAGCGGGTCAGTGAGAGAGTTTGAATTTCCCCAGCTTTGCAACATAATCCAAAGTGCTTGTACAAGAAATGCCCAGGAGACCCGACCAGTTGGGGAGAAAGCAGCTGTATCACTATCATTTTACATGTGTGGAAGGGCTTTGAAAATGATCAAGTTCCACAAAAATTGACGTGATGTTATTTTTTTAAAACCAATGATTATTATTATATATGAAATGATTATTCATGAACCAAGAGGAAAGCCTCTGACTCTTTAGAACACTGACTTTAATAAGAGTGATTCTTTAACTTTTGAAGCGCACTTGAATCCAGGAAACATCTAAATGTCATCTGAAGTTAATTCTGGAAGATAAGTTAAGGAAGACTTTTTTTTTTTTGGTAAAAATTCCATTTTGATTATAGAATAATATACAAAATTTCTCTACAAGTTCTTCCCAAGCCTTGGTATCATCAGAGGAATCAGCGTATGGCATCCCAAGGTGTCTACTTTAAAGGAAATTAACTCTACAATTTCTCATGTTTATTTTAACAAGTCAATTTATGATTACATTTTGTACAGTAGAACTGGAGGTCTGGTAGTGTTTCAGATGCAGAATGTGACATTAATGACCATATTTTCTTGTGGGTACATAAGGTTTGAAGTGGGAGGAAATGGAGATGTTATTTATATAGCTTGCATCACTGAAAGTAAGAGAAAGTTTGTAAGTATGTGTATGTATATTTTCACAGTATCTCAAAAGTAGTGATTAAAAGTTTGAAAGTGGTTTAAAGTTAGTTAAGTTCATTTTTGTATATAAAATGTCCCTATCCCCCCAAACTACATTGTTCCAGGTTGGTTTCCTATTTGCATTCTGAGTTTCTCCAAGAAACAGAGTGGTAAGGGGATCACATTAGATGGAAGAGAGCAGTTAAGAAATTGGTTTAGTTAGTCATTTATTATTTATTTTTTCAAGTGAGCTACTTCATAAAGTATCTGAGTCTCAGATCTTCCATTTATTGTGTGATACAGGAGACTAGCATGGCTATCTCTCCGCTTCTTATTTTCTCTCAGTCCTGGATTCTCTTTATAATTTTTCTTTCCTGTGAGTAAAGGCAGAGAGACAGAAGCAGAACACACATGCTGGACAGACTGAAGAGGGATGTTCCTGTGGGAGCTGGGGCGTATGGATCAACTCTCTAGTGCCCGGAATTGTTACTATGCTACGGGTTAGCTCAAAACAATAACAGCAGTCTCCAGTTCTACTGGCCCACTGATATTTCTAGGCAAAAGCAACAAACTCTGAGTTAACTGAGACTTTTAATGACCCCAGAGGAAGCTTGAAAATTTGCTTGGGAACCAAAGTTTAACTTTATCATAGAGATAGATGTAGGGAGAGAGGGAGCAATGCTTTGGGACCATTAGGAATGTGATAACATTGTAGTTTTTAAATGACAGGATCAGAGAATACAGAGAGCTGGAAGGGGTCTCAGAGGTCTGGTTCCATACTTGCCTTAACTGATGGGGGTAAAAGAAATCTAGAGCAAAAGGACTTGCCTATGATCACAACTAGTTCATGGCAGAACCAGGACAGATCTGAGGTATTCTGCCCAGAGTTATTTTATGTGTATATCTCTTTTGGAATCAAATTCATTTTGTTTACTCATCCAAACACAAATATTATTTGTTAGAATGTAGACCCAGTGCTGGGATCTAATAAATCTCTTTCTTCCCAAGAGGTTAAGAGGATGATGATCAGTAGTTTATCTCTGTAAATAAATTTCCATTTGGGCAATCTGCACACGGTCAGATACCGCGAATGAGAGGTAGTTTGGAAGTGAACACAGTGCAGCAAATGGTCGTATGGAACAGCCTGGTTAAAGAGACCACAGGCAGGCGCCCTGCCAGGCTGGTGAGGAACAGGTGGTCAGGTAATCGATCTATTTTCAGGGGAGCCAAAATGAATAGTGACATCAGAATCTAGAATATGCAGGTACGATGAGTGAGGTGCTCTCCAGCAGAGCCACACTGGCGAATTTTACAGGTTGTATCAACATTTATGTTTGAATGAATTCTTTAAAATCTCTGTAACAAGCAAAATAATCAATTTTAATGACATATATTTGGTATTTTAGCTTTGATAATTTTATTTTTTTGATCAACAAGATTAAACTGAAATTTCTGCAGACTAAATTCAAGACACTTTTCTTTATTCAATAGTAAAACATATCGTTCTTTTTCCTCCTAACTTTGTTCTCTCTCACACAAATATATATATTTATATGAAGCTGGCTCTTTGTCTAATTACCTTTTATTCTATGGTCAGTATTAAATGATATGAGTAGTTAATCTTTGTGATTAAAAATCAGATTTCGGTAAAAGATAAGGTACTTATGTTTTATATATATTTAAAATTTAAAATTATATATTATGTCATCTTATTACTTCTAATGCAATTTATCCCAGATTTGCCACAGACGAGGCTATTAATTAGTGAGATAGTGAGATTTCTGAGGCCAGGGGTAGGGAAAGACTATGCAACTCCTTTCGACTTGGAGGGACCTCATCCTCCAGCTGGTTGGCATGGGCTGCTAGTACCAATCAGGCACTAAAGAATACAGCAGAAGAGCAGGCTCAACAGCCCTGGTAGAGACATATCTAGACGCTATACAAAGTGCAAGGAAATAGCGATGCGAGGCCAGGTGAGCGCCTCAGTGCCAGCATGCAAGGTCGCACAGGTCAGACCATTCATGGTGTGGACATTATTAGGGAAGGTCCAGAAAGAGGGAAATGGTAAGTACGGGCAGAGCAGCCTAGAATAATGAGAGACAGGCCCCAGCAGTAGAATTAAGCGTGTCTTAGTATTTGAGGCTTTACTGCCCTGGTATTTGGCTCTTTTTATTTCCTGTGAACCCACCTGAAGATGTGTTTGAAAACAACCAGAAAAAGGCTGGAGCAGCTGACTAAAACGAGGCATCCTGTTGGCAGGTGCTAAAAGGAATTCATGTCTAGAAACCCTAAGAAGAGAAGGAAGAGATCTTCAGCATAATGGGCTCTGGATGCAGATTCAAGTCCTTACTCCCTAACTTGTGTTCGGCGGACTTTTTTTTTTTTTTTTAAACTTTTTACATCCAAATTTCTTCATTTGTACAATTTTATAATTGTATATCCTTTAATTCCTCCCCACCTTCCAACCCCAAGGATTAAAGTCACAAAATATTTTTAGGTCAGAATCCTCAGTTGGTATTAGTTAAAACTGAACAAAGATGAAAGTGCAATGCCATGAGGGAATTTTATGTAAATTCTCTACTAGTCAAGAAATATCTTTGTATTTCTTCCTGTGCTTTCTATATTTGGCTTTTCACCTAGATCCTTAACAAAATGCACAAACTGCAGCAGCATGTTTTGGCTGGAAATGGGTACAAGGTATGATTCATTTTGAAATGGGCTTCTCCATCCTTCCCCCATGAAGTGGAGGCCACAGAGATAAGCACAGCAACAGCTCTGCCTAGCCAGGCCAGGATCCAGTGCAGACTGTCATCTTGGGAGCCCTGACAAGCAGAGCAGGCCCAGTCCAGAGGGAAGGTCCTGACAACTGGTCAGAACACTTTGGTGGGCCAGACTTTGAGACACACAAGTAGCAAGCAACAGTACGAAATGCAGGTGTCCAATGACAAAGTAGTCAGTATCAGGGTGGCTTTAAGAGGAGACAAGAGGATGCCATAGCAGAGAGATGAAACTTACCCTCAAGGAGTCTGTTAGCAAGAAGTAGGATTTGGTCTATTCAGGTTAATGGCATTACTAATGTCTGACAGCTGGGAACAGGGTCTTGAGTTTAGGAACAATCTCAGAGCCAACAGCAAAAAGGCAAGGGCCTTATTTCAGAAGATATGGAGTGATAATTTTTCTATATAGTCAAGTAGAATAGTGGAGGGCAGCTCTCATTTTCCTTAAATGTCCGAATGAGGAAACTTCTAGAGTAATGTTTCACATTTCTCCAGCTTGGCTTGGGAATAGGCAGGTAAGTCTGATTTGAGGATATGGGTGGCAGATGTAATAGAAAGACCATTTACTGCAGATCAAAACCCATGTTCTTCAAACCTGCTTTTTCAGCAATAAAGGTGATACTTGGGTATTTATCTCTTCCATTTCTGGGTCTACTCAAGTGGTCCCAAAATTGAAGTTGAGAAATATAAGTAATTAATTAGCCCTAATATCCCCAAACAGGAGACTACAAGGGTTCAGTTCTAAACCAGGATTCAAAAGCAGAGCAGGCCAGTAGGAGAACAGTGGAACATACATTGCCATGGGACAAAGCCCTCCTAAAGTACAGGGTGATTAGGGCCAAACTTAGTCTCTAGAGCCTGCAACAGGGTTCAGTCTGAAATGTGGGGTCTAGGGACCCCTGCTAGAAAGAGTGCAGGGATAGAGATGGGAAGAAGGTCTCAAAGACAGGCAAGGTATGAGAGTTATCGCAGAATGACAAATCACCTCATGCATGCAAAGTATACTTCACTCCCAGAATTTCTGATAGATAAGGTTTTCCTGTGCTTCCATACACAGTGATCTGGCATGTCTTGTGTAGGAATGAATTGAGGCCTATTTACTTCTTCTGTCATGACCATTTCTATACGCATTATGTCACCCATTGAGTTCACAGTAGTATTTAGCCTCTGTCCAATACATATGGCTTTACACATATACACTTTCTCTCTCTCTCACACACACTCCTCTTGTCCATATTATTTTGCAAAATAATTTTATGTGTCTGTAACTCTAGCCGAATGGCGAATATAAAAAACAAAGTTGGTGATTAAAGAAAAAATGTGGTCTGTGTAAGTTGAAACAAAGCCGAATTTTGACAGGAGCTATGAAGATATTTTAGGCTTAGAAGGAGGCAGTGCAGTGCAGTGGGAAAAGCACCGAATGGGCTTCAGTCCTGGCCCTGTCACTTACAAACTGTGTCCTTGAGCAAGTCATTTTTCTTTTATTAGCCTCAGTTACCTCACTGGTAAAATTACAGTACTAATGCCTTACCCAGAATATAGGATATAATCAACACTCTGAATTTCAATCTGAATTGTGTTTTCAGCTTAAATTACTTTGGGAATAATTAGCAATGTTTGTTTTAATTTTTTTGTTGTTCAACTAAATGCAAGTCTTCCAAGGAATGAGGTTAGAATGTCTCTGTGATGTGAGTGTGAGGACAAAGTATGCACATATTTTGTTTGATTTGGAATTTTAAAGCTCAATCAGGAATTAAGGTAAGCATAGGGACCAAGCTATTAAGGAAATCGGAAAGGAACAGACAGTCCTGGAATGTGGCAGCTCCTGTTTGATTTTAAATATAAGTTAAATATTAATTTTTCTAAAAAAACCCCTCTTCTCCTAGGGAGGCCTTTCTCTCACATTCTATTATGTTGACAGGTTGTTGGTAACATGCCTTTCACACTAACTTATTTGGAGAAAAAAAAATCTTCAGATGATCCAATTTGTGTAAGGAAAAAAAAAAAAAATCTTCAAAACAACTCTTTTGTCGCCAGCATCAACAGAAGCTGAACACGGGTTGGTTTGTTGCACAGTGAGAATTATCCCTTTCATTTCAAAGGAATCAAAGATGTTTGGGGCAAGTAAGAGCCCTGGTTATACATGACCAAAATAAACTACTATCAGATTTGATTATAGAAAGTGTTGATTACGTCTGCTGAAGTCTAAGTATACTTTTTATTGTTCCAAAAGGATTTCGTAGGGAGGAAAAAGTCAGCTTTAAAAAAAAAAAAAAGCTGAATTGGGGAAAAGGAAGCATTTGAAGATCTCTTCTCTGAATTCTTTCCTGAAGACCATTCCCTAAAGCAAGAGGATACAATGATGCTGTTGACTTGCTGTTCAATAGAAGTCAAAGGGAAATTCAAGCTTCTGTCAAGATTCATTCCAAATATAATATAAAAGGAAGTGATTGAATCCCTTTTAAAGATTTTGGATGGGCTCTCTTATGCTTTGGCTATTCTTTGGATTTGTAAGGCTTAGTAAGGAACAAAAGCGAATTTTAGGCTCACAGTTCATATCTATCTTAGTAGAAATTTCAACATCATATGTTTCTAATACCTCCTTTTTTCAAATCATAATTTCGTTCTTTCTTACTTTCATTTTTATTTTCTTTTCTTAAAAAAGAATTTTAAAAAATTCTATCACCCAGCACTCCATGACATGGAGTATATATGTTTTATATTTCGGTATAAAAACTAAGGATCTTACTCCAGCTACTGCCTATCAGTGTGAGTTGTGGATCTAAGTTTCCTCATTTGTAAAACAAGGGAATTGGACAAGGCCTGCAGTGCTCAAACTATGCTCTGTCCCGGGGTTCCTCAAGTTTGGCACTATTGACACTTTAGGCTGGATCATTCTTTCTTGTGGGAAGCTGTCCTGTGCATTGTAGAATGGTTAACACTATCCCTGGCTTCTACCAATTAGATGCCAATAGTATGACTGCTCCAACTGCCCCCAGTTGTGACAACCAAAAATGTCTCAAGACATTGTCAAATGTCTCCTTGGGGGCAAAATCACCCCCAATTTTTAGTTAAAGCAGTGATTCTCAAACTTTTGTGGGTATCAGAATCACCTGAAACTTGATTTTTTACTAAACACCAGACTTGATTCCACTTCCAAAAGCCAAGTCTTCTGTGTTTTTTAATTAGCTTTTTGATAACACAGAAAAGTTTGACAACCACTGTTCATAAGGAATTGGATAACGAAGTATGGTTCCTGCATCAAGAGCCTCATTATCACCAAGGAACTTGTTAGAAGTGCAAATTTTGGGGCTCTACTTATGATTTAGTGAATCGAGAATTCTGAGATGGGACTCAGTTGTCCAAGAAAGACCAAGTAAGGATGAAGTAAGTTCTTGGCACACCCAGCAAGAAGTTGAGGAGTTCAAGAGACCCATGGAGGACTGCCTCTTCAAACACAGAGTGGGTAACACTTGGCAGAGAATGACCTGGAATCAACTTCTATGCACTGCATGGCTTTTACCACCATATGGTCATGAACTTTTTGTCCTGATCCAACCTTAAAAGGCATATCAGATTGGCCTTCTTGGGGAGGGTAGATCTAAGGGACAGCATAAAAGGCTGTCTCCTCCCATATTTCAGACTCATGAATCTCCCCCAGTCCCTGGAACCTCAACTCACAGACTTACTATTTGTGCTGTGGCATTGACTCTAGACTAGTGGCTCTCAACTTTGGCTTCATATTAAAGTCACCTGGGAAACTTCTAACAATCCCAGTGTTTAGGACAAACCCCAGTCCAATTAAATCAGAAACTCTCACAACAGGAGACAGATATCAATACTTTAACTCCCTCAGATGATTCCAATGTTCAGATAAACTTGAGGTGTTCATTGAACAGTATCTCTAAAGTGAGGTGGGGGCTGTATAGAGAGAGGTAAGACAGTAGGGCATGAAAAAGACTTAAAATGACAAGGCCAGTTTGGGAATCGGCAGGATGTTTGCTGTGGCTATAGTCTTTAAGCTTTTGACTCTGTGACAATGCAATTCTAAGTTTTCCTAAATCCTTCCAGCCAGAAGTCATCTTTGCAGCCTCTGTGTTCCACAGCACTTTGAGTCTAACATGTACCACATTCTACCTTATAATTCTGCACATCATATTTGTCTCCTGTACAACATTGTGAGCTCTTAGAGATCAGGATTCTGGCTTATTCATCTCCTCTTTCTCCCAGAATACCTACTTTGAGAGTTGGCATCCGAAGATATGAAATTAATTGGCATATATTAAATGATGTAGAAATGTCACTGAATGCAGAGATAGTCTATAGCAAAGCATCGTGGCACTTTGCCTTCAGTCTGTATCTTAATGTCTTCAAGGGCTGGCCCCGTGGCTCACTCTGGAGAGTGTGGTGCTGGGAGCGCCGAGGCCATGGGTTCGGATCTTATATAGGGATGGCTGGTGCGCTCACTGGCTGAGCGTGGTGCAGACCACACCATGCCGAGGGTGGTGCAGACCACACCGTGCCGAGGGTTGCGATCCCCTTACCGGTCAAAAAGAACAAAAAAAACCAAAAAACCTTCCACAAGTGGATTGATAATCTAAACTCCATAGTCTTGATCTGAAAACAGAGATAATCACTAGAGAAAAAAAGTCTGGGCAGATGACCCAGATGCTAATTCTGGAACACTGCATACCCAAGGCATTCAGTACACACTCAGCTCCAAACTGGAGCTTTTCCAACAGTGGGATGAGACAAATTAGTGAGATTTGGTGAAAAAAATAATAACAGCATAATTCTTCAGTGTCGCTCAGAGTTACACAGCCAGGGCTGTTCACTGCCAGAGTAGTCAAATCCAACAAAATGAATGAAGGAATGAGCATGAAACTCTGACAACCTCCTCAGCATAGTGGTGATTCCACACAAGAGACTTCTTTGAGAAATTCATACCAACTAGGTGATATATGTGGCTCTTTCCCATCACCCTTCCCTCCGCTCACCATGTCAGTGGCAGAGAAACTTTGGTGACATTCCTACAGACACTAGCACACCACAGGAATGCCTCCAGGAGGCAGGCTGGAGTCCAGGGTCCAGCGCATAAGCTCACACACATTCTTGTGAGAGTGTGGAGCCAAGGAACAGCAAAGAGGGGAACACCTTGGCTAAGAAGGTATTTATGACTGAGGAGAAGCAGAACAGGAAAGCCTCCAGCTAGTGCCTTGGAGTCTGGCAGCCATTTCTGTCAGCTTTCCCATTCCTAGATTGATACTTATTGCTTAAGTCCTGGGGATACTTGGTTTTATTAAATTGCCTCTTTGTTCAACTCTTAGAATAAGAATTAATATCTGAGTACCATCTGACTTGCTGGAACGTTTGGCTGTCGTAAGAGATGAGGAAACTGAGGCTCAGTTGCGGGAGGTCACGCAGCTGGTAAACCGACAGAGGCAGAACATAAGTACAACTCCCCCTTCCTCCGACAGTTGTCTGTGTCCTGTAATACAATGGGCTGCCCAGGAAAGGCGGGCTGTTCATTGTTTCCGCCCCGCTCCAGTGCACAGACACACACATGCACACAACGTGGGATGAGACGACGGGGGAGAGACCCTCCCGAAGGAAGATTCCGAAGGCCCAGGGTTGGGTCCTTGCTTTGCCAGTTAACTCTATAAACTTGGCCAAACCACTTTTCTTCTAGAACTTCCGCAGCTACACCTATAGCTCCTCTAGGACTTAATAGCCTGAGATGAAGCTTCAGGCTTCATCTGAAGGTGACGGACTCTGCGCACCTCGATGTCATGTGCAGATTCCAGAAAATGATAAAATGACAGAGGCCCTAACCTTACTAACCTGAATTTTCTTCACCTCTAAAAACGGGCAGGAATAACTTCCGCAACCTGGAAGGGCACCCACGTGCGAAGCTCCTGGCCGGGTGGCCTCAAGCGACGCTAGCTCTTTGCCGGGCACTTGAGCATACGGCCGCTGGCAGCCCCGCGCTGGGCCGGGAGCCTGGGACAGCGGCTCGCGGCGGCTCGGGCAGCAGGAGGAGCGTGTGAGCTGTGGGCGTCCCTTTAAGAGCCGCGGGCCGCGCACGGCCTCCGCCTCTCAGTCCGCGCAGCGCCGGCGGTCACCTGGGCTCGTGCGCCAGCCAGACCGCCGCGCTTGCCCGCGGAGGTTGGAGAGGGGACCCGGCCGCGAGGTGCCCCGGAGCCGTCTCGGAGCGTGGCCGTCCCGCGCCTCTCCGCGCCGGAGGATGCGGGAGCGCATCTGGGCGCCGCTGCTGCTGCCGCTGCTGCTCCCGCCGCCGCTGTGGGCCGGCCCCCCGGACAGCCCGCGCCCGGAGCTGGAGCCCGAGTCCGGGCCTCTGCAGCCCTTTGACCTGCTCTACGCCAGCGGTGTGGCCGCCTACTACGGCGGGGACTACGAGCGAGCGGTGCGCGACTTGGAAGCGGCGCTGCGCAGCCACCGGCGCCTGCGGGAGGTCCGCGCGCGCTGTGCCCGCCACTGCGCCCTGCGCCGCCCGCTCGCGCCCCCCGGCGCCGGCCCCGGGGCCGAGCTGCCCTTCTTCCGCGCCGTGCTGGAGCGGGCACGCTGCTACCGCAGCTGTGAGACCCAGCGCCTCGGGGGACCCGCATCCCGCCACCGCGTCAGCGAGGATGTGCGCAGCGACTTCCAGCGCAGGGTGCCCTACAACTACCTGCAGCGGGCCTACATCAAGGTACCCAGAGCGGGCGCTATTCCTGTCATCTTGACATGGCTCTGTCCTTCAGTCTTTCCTATTGGGCCTCCTCATTTCTGTCTCATGTTTGTGACTCTAAATATCTGGTGGTCCAAGCTCTGCAACCAACACTGGATGGACGTGGGCGACTCCTTGTCTCTCTCAGCCTCAAATTCTCTCTCGAAAAGATGTCTTTTTAAGGTACCCGATCAATGCTCATTCGTGAGGCTTTGGCAGAGCTGGGTCTGATACAAAGTTCTCTTCTCTCCGTTCATTCCTTGCTATAGTCCCGTCCCCATCTCTCTTCTTTCTCCTCTTCCTCAACTCTCATACACTGTTAGTCTGCACTTTTTCTCTGAAGTTTGAAAGAAAGCATCCGCAAAGTAGTGGAGTTAAAAATAGACATGTTCCGGAACAAATTTGTTTCTCTCTTCTCCCCTTCACCTACAAAAAAGTAAAGATCAGAGGTTAAAGTGAAGGTATTCTCGGAGCAGGTGAAGCAGTGTGAGGCGATCTCACTACATGCGTTAGCAGAAAGTGCTGGCCTTTTCTCTTTTGATAGAGGGCTTCCAATTTTTTCAGGTACGCTTTCGACTGGGCTACATCAATGCTCAGCACTCTAGAAGGAGCGTATGCAACTTGCCTGAAGTTAGTGGAGGTGTACAGTGTAGATTGTCATGTTTTCCACTTCCATAAGTTTGATGGTCCGTCTGGATGCTTCAGCAGAGGGAATGTAGAAAGAGTTTCTCTACCTCCAGACCTACTCACCCATATTGCTCTGAATTTACACTCTTTCTACTCCACTTCTGGCCTCTATGTCAATACATCCATTTCTCTTCTACAGCTGTTGGAGAAGTGGCAGCTCTAGGGTTGGTTGGTCTGCCAGTCAATGAACCAAGCTGCATTTCCATGAGGATGAAAATACACACCGTGTTCAGACATCCAAATTCCTTCAGCAGCTCATCCCAGGGGTCTCTGTCCTCACAAGTGAGAGGGCTCTCTCAGATTCACAACTGTCAGTGGAGTTTGAGACTAACTCAGCTCCTAGTGCGCTATGGTTAAGGTGCTGGAGTTCACTAGACGAGTATCTTGGGCAAGAACTGAGAAAGCCCAAATTCTTTCTAGGACTAGATTTCTAGTTGCTTGTGTCTCCTGATAGATTTGCTAAGGCATGTGTTTTAACGTAACTAATTTCTAAGTGAGTGGCACGGTTTTTGGTGGTCTTACAGAATCAGTCACTACTGGGGGAAGATGGAATCTTGAGTACCTGGTAAGGAAGATATCCTAAGCTAGTTTCCAGAGCAGAAGGTGGGTGGTCCTTCAGCATGGTCCCTGCAGTGTGGTCCTCCTGGGAGCCTCAGATGTGAGGTTGACAGTCCTGCTGATAATTCTGTCACACATCTTGTACAGATTTTCCTTTCTTAGGACCTGAGAAGGAATACATATTCGTGTTCAATCCTATAAAAATAAATAACCATGAAATAACTCTCAACATCTGGGTTTCTTTGGTTCTGTAATTACACTTACTTCACTGTCGATGTTAACATTTATCATTCATTCCCCTGCTCCTGTCCCTGATTGAAGTCAAAGAAAGTGAACTCATAGGTTTAAAATGCCTCAAATTTTTGCAGTGAATTGATAACAGGAACAAGTCACACATGGGCACCTCTGTGGGTGAACTACTGGACATTGTCTGATGAAGCAATGAAGTTTAAGACGTTCTTTCAAAAATGTGTGGTTTTTGTGTTAATTCCTGTTGTACGGGCAGTGCTCCTGAGAGCAGAACAAGTCTTGCATCTTTTTTCTGCTTCACCTTCACTCTCACAGGCAAAGTTTCTTGGATCTACGTAATCGATAATCTTTTAAGGAGGAAATATTTTTACCTCTTTAGAAATTCATTTTTGATAGTTAACGTTTGTGAACATCTAAAAGATGCATCATGGTTCAAGGTTCTTCCCTCTCCTGCACCACACACACTTTTGTTTTGAGACTAAAACGAAACTCTCAAATAGTAAAAGAACATCCTCAAGCTCTGACAGGCCTGGATTCTGAGGTGTTCGTTTCCTGATGATAAGATGATGGGTTCCCTGTCTGTGCCCCGTATTGTTGAATTACTTTTGACATCAGTGATCCAGTTTACACTTAAAGGATAATCCTGGGCTAGATCAAATGCTGTGAGGACTGGAAGGCTTCGCAGAGCTAAGGAAGTACAGTTATTCTCAGCTAGGCGGTTTACAAACCGCCGAAGCTCTCAGGAGATGCTGCTTCTCATCCACATCCTGGTTAGTGAGCCCCATGGAAGTGGATCCTCCGTGCTGGTGTGTGGAGAGAGGGGAAGAAGGATTGGGAATTGTGAAGTCTGAGATGTGTTGAGTTCAATTTCATGTTTCACAGATGGGGAAAGGGAGGTCCACAAAGGGAAAGGGGCCTGCTCAGTGTCACACATTTAGTGGCAGATCAACATGATTTGATGAGATGAGCACAGGAATGGGAGTCTGGAGTCGGGGCTCTGCCAGTCACTGATTGCCATGCCTCTGCTGTGTCTGCTGCCGCGTGGGGTCACCTCAGGTGCCAGAGAATGCTGTATTCCCCAGGGCTATCCTTATGCCAGATTTGGACAGCTCTAGGGATGAGTAGGTCCTTGTCCTGTGGGGTAACAGACACTCACTGCGTTTATCTTGAGGCCAGCTCTGAAGAATTTTCCTCAAGGCCTGGCATGCTGGGGATTTGTCTGGACAGCTGTGAAGTGGTAGCTCTGCTTGGCTCCTAGCCACACTTTTTGTTTAAAGGCAGGGTGAGGCTCTTCAAACTTTTGATTTTTATCATTTCAGATGGTAAGATATAACTCATGATTCATAGCCTAAAAACTAAGATATAGCTTTCAGCATAACATTCTCTGCTCAGAACCCTTCAATGGTTCCCCTTGCTACTATACTTGTATAAAGCCCAAATAGTCGAATGCAGCATCCACAACCTGCCTTCCCTTAACCTTCCCAGTCCTGTCTCCCCCAGCTCCTTCATCCGCCAGCCAAAGAGAACAATGGACGCTTTGTCTTATGACTGACACTTTTACATCTCTTGGCCTTGTTTATTCTTCCTTGAGAGAGGCAAATAGCCTCTGGAATAGGATAGATCTGGGGTTAAATTTTACCTTTCGATCTCTATTTGTGTGTCTGTGACTTCTGAGCCTTAGTATTCCCATCTGCAAAATGGGGAAATGATGAGATTAACTTTAAGATGTGATTGATGTAAAGTGTCCAGAACAGGGTCAGATTCTCAATAAACACTGGAGATGTGTTTCTCCTTATTATTAGCTGTAATAGTAGAACTTTCCTCCTCATTTTCTACATGTTTAAATAATAACTGTCTTAACACAAACATACCTATTTCTGTGAGGCTATCCTTCACTCCCTTCAAAACTCTTAGCAGTCAATCTCTCCCTTTTCTGGATGCCTACAGCAAGGAATTTGTTCCTCTCTTATCACTTTTTATTTATAATCTTATTTTGGAAAAATTGATATATTTGCTATCACTTATGTGAGCTCCTTGAAATCAAGAACTGTCTTAGTTATTTTTGCATCTCCTGAAGCAAAGGTTCCCAGATCTGGATGATTATTAAATAGATCATTATTATTAATCTTCTGGGGCATTAAAATATGATTTAAAATTAGATATTTAGACTCAGTAAGTCTGAGTTAGGCCATCAGCAACTCTGTTCCTTCCAAATACCTCAAACAGGGGGTGGTAGCAATAGATGCTCAGTATGTGTCTGTTGAATGAATAATAGCTTAGTTCCATATGTATGAAATATTGTTGGTGGCAGGAGGTTTTCTCACATTAGTTGTTTGGTTTCCTGTCTGGTCAGTTTTGGGAGAAAGTTCCAGAAGGACTGTGGACTGCCTGACTTCTCACTGTTTTCCACTTAGAAGTTCTGGACAGTGTTGGGAACCTCCACCTTCTCTCCCTCCACCTTTTTTTCTAATTTAATTTTTATTACTTAAAGCTGTGCTTCAGAAAATCCTTGACACATCGTACCTGCTTTATGTACATTTGTGGAATTTAAACAAATATAAGAGAAGTACTTTTCTTCTTATCTGTGTCCTCTATAATCAGGAATTATTTGACAATATCTGTTTTTATCTCCCACTATTCCCAACCATTTAAGAAAACAAAATAAAGCAAAACACTACGGCTGTTTATTTTTTTTACTTAAAACAAACTTGCCCCTGTATGTTTTGTTTCTGAGTTGGTGCTTTGTGCCATTTGACCTTTGTTTTTCTTCTTAGGATTAAAGGGGTGGGGGGTGGGGGGGGGGAAGAAATGCAATTAAGTGAAGCAATTCTGTCTGCCTCCTAGAGTCATCTCCCTAAACTCCCTTTATCTTCATCATAATCTATTTTATTAGTGATTTCTAGAAAAGAATAAAACATAATCTTAAGGAATTTCTTCACTCTTATTCTGCTTTATTGGGTGCTTTCTTTCTAGAATGCATGCCTTAAATATGGAAATTGAAAACCTAGACAAAAACTGCATCACATGGATCCTGTTAGTTCAGAATAAAAAAACTTTCTTGAATCCCACATTTAAATTTATTTTTACCTATTTGAAGAATATGTATATTTTTGTCCCCAAATTATTTCAAATAGGAGGTTGGCTTTATGTCTTCTTGAAATAGGTGTTCTGAAATTGTTCTAATGGTTATTTCTCAAGAGTTGGGGCTTTTTTCCCTCTCTGTCTCTCTCACAATTGAACTTTGTGTGTGTGTGTGTGTGTGTGTGTGTGTACTTGAATCATGAAAATGTACTGGTCACCATGTTTATGTCCCACCCTTAGGAAGGAAACCTGAGAGATTCTTTGTCTAGCCTGTCCTTAGGTCCTGTGTGCTAAGGAGTTAGAATCACAATTGTTTCCTTATAGAGAGTTGCCCACCTGAAGGCTGGGTCAGCCCTTTATCAGTCATCCCTCATTCTTATCCATAACAAGTGCCACAGAGGCTTAAAATTCAATTAGATGAGGGCAGCAACTGCTTACATGTTTTTTCCCATCTCAGCCTGGTGAATCAGAGATTCCTTTACAGGTTTTAATAAAGGAAAGTAGTAAACTGCTTGTCTCTCTTTCTTTTCAGATCCCATCTCTGAGAGTCAAATGAATTCTGACACTAATATCATTTGCTCACTGATAAATTCCAAAAGAGTAGCTATATGGCATTCTTTTGGAAATGTTTGATAAAGTGTAAGCTTGCTTCACGGATGGGACTAGATAAATTCTGAAAGGTGGGCAGGTTCACCTAAAATGAAAACTTACCAGATTTGGTATAACAATGGTCCTTTTGTATTGCTAAGGAATTGAGTAAGCTGTTGGTTTCTTAGAATTACAGATCTTAGAGCTGGGCGGGACTGCAGGACAGCATCTTCAAGTCAGATAATTGCTTTTAGGCAGTGAAGGAGGAGTGAGGGACAGAGTGATAACTATTTTGTTCAAGAAATGTGATCTAGCAAGGATGTGGGTGATAATTATTGAATCTATAAAAAATGCTATTGCTTTAAGGGCCCTCAAAGAACATGAAGACATCTATCCCTCTCACTTAACAGGTGATGACACTAGCCTCAGAGGTTCCATGACAAATCAAAGAGGGTCGGCAAGTGAAGCTGGGTCCAGAATGCAGACATTCTAATGTATAGCCCTGTGCTCTCTCTCTCCAGACTCTATGTAATGGGCATGACTTCCACCTGAGGGTGGTCTGCTGAATCAGTGGTGCTATTGAGACCTGCAGAGAACCCTCTGCATTCAGAGACAGGGCAGATTCACAAGGCATGTATTCCTGGACTGCCCTTCCTCCCTGCCTGTTCATTCAGATGATGCATAGGTCATTTAGCCAAGAGTCACAGTTTTCTGGCGGAAAATTTTGCATTTGTCATTGGGAAAATAATTTCTTCTGTCTTTTTTTTTTCCATTCAGTTTTCTTCTATAATTCTTTTTCTGTCTTTTTATTCATCCCTCCTTTCCTGTTGTCTGACTTCCTAGCTATGTAATTTCCACCAGAACTGGCCATAATTTGCCAAATGGCTCAGACACATCTTTAAAAAAATGATTTAGTGTCAAGCTTCTGAGTGATATGCCTAGTGCTGAGTGTGTGATTTTCTTATTTTAGTACTGAGGAGGACTGAAGACTTGTTAAAAGAAGCCGATTTCACTTGGCCATATACTCCTTTATACTTTATATACTATATAGTTTTTTATACTTATTTTCCTGCTTTTCTTTCAACCTGCACCCCTACATTTGCCTATTGGTATCTACGTAGTGATAGTACATCTGAAAAGAAGAGTGTTGAGGTGATGAATGGGATAAGAGAAAAAAGACAGAGGTAGAGGCAAGGTCAGGTTTCTGGCTCTAATAAATGAAAACCATATTTTATTTAATTTGAAAAACAGTCATAGCCATCTACTTTAATATTCTTCTCATGTCCCTTACCCCCATGTGTGTTGTGCAAGTCTTGGGCATGGGTTGGGGAAAGATACATCTCTCCAGCTCCCTATCTTTCTGCAACTGCCCCCTGCCACATTCACGGAGCATTAGTGCTACAACCATCTGATTTTACAGATGGTAAAATAAAGCCCCAAAGAGAATTGATTTGACCAAAGTTAATACAATTAAATGGAAAAGCCAGGATTAGAATTCAGGAACCAGTCTCTTACCCTCTTCTGTGACATTGCCACTGTTCACCATTTGTAAGGTCACTACCCTCAATGAGCTTATATCTAACAGAGAGAATTTAAGATGGCACATGGTTATAATACAAGGCCCACAGGGGAAATTGTCAACACCACACATTTTAGAAGACTATTTTTATTGTGCTCCCAGCTATTTCATTTATGATAAGGAAAGTAACTCAACTTTAGGGATATTAACCATTTAAACAAGTTTCTTTTTCTCTCCCTGAGCTTCTTCTATGACTTTCAATGGATGGAAGTGGCTGGAATAGCTTAATTATTTATGTTCCTCCAGCTCTGTGGCTCTGAGATTGAGGCTGTCAAGGATACTGTTTATGCTGAGAATTAATGCATAAGATAAAGAGTAAGATTAGATGACCTGGGATTCTTTACAAAATTCTGCCTCTCAATGAGAGTTCATAAGAAAGGAGGAGTCACTTCAAAGTGGGGAGTAGGAAGAACCAAAAATAGGTTACGTGAAGGAAGTAATGCTTAAAATAGGCCTATTCTAGAGGGGCTGATGATAGTTTCCAAATAGGGGTTTTGGATATAGACATGAAAGCTACAGTGGCACCTCCATGTAAAATATATTAAAGTAGAGGCCCTCTGGTTGAATAAAAGAAGGCATTTCTCTTCCCCACCCCACATCCCCCATCATTCTGCAGGTGCACTCTTCTACATTCATGAAATAGTAGTATTCCAGACATCCCATTTTACAGATGAAATATAAAGCCCCAAAGAGAATTCAGTTTCCCAAATTTATCCAGCAATTTAGTGGAAGAACTAGGATTGGAATCCAAGAACCTGACTCCCACCTCTGTGACATTGCTTTTGACCACTATTTGTAAGACCCACACTGAAAACATGTACTCAACAAAATTAAAATGAAACACCTTGCATGCCACTTACATTATTTGCTAAATGAAAGAGACCCTGAAAATAAAAGCCACCATCTCCTTACGCAATGTTATTTCTTGCACTACTATTCTGCCTACTTCTGGGAAAAGCTGAGGAATGGGAACCTAGGTCAATACTGTTCCCCAGTAAGCCTAATGAAAATGAATGAGGCAAAGAATTTTCTTTGGAAGGGAAATGAAGGAATAAGAGCCAGAAAGAGGGAGATTCAAGATGTCAGAATTTCCAGAAGTTTGGGGCTATCAGAATGATCCTGCTGGAATTCATTATCTGCAAATATTAATGGATTTGGTTTTTGTGCAAGTAATGAAATGTTGCTAGTGATTGCAGTGTAATTGTACTGGGACACTGAAAAGGAATGGATAAAAGCAAAAGTCATAATAAAATAAATGACTACAAAACATAGAAACAGTTAACAAACCCTGAAGCACAGGAGAGTTAATTGAGCCAATTTTGATTTATTCTTCTTGCTTGGATGCTAAATTTTTAGCTTTAACTCTGCCAAGATCAATAGAGTTGCATGGAGAAATCAACACACAATTAAGACTCCAGACACAGAGAGTTACCTTAAAATCAAATATGGCTGTTTTAAAAAATGATCTCAAATTATAGTATCAAAGACAAATCCAGTAGACCATACAAACTACTTCTCTACTGAAGCAAGAGCTATTTCTGGATAATATTTTTCAGATCAAATTCAGGATTAACAATCAGCATTTGATTCTAACACATGGCATTTATAAACACCACCAGGGACAGAGACTTTCACAGTCAATCATTGTTTCTAAAGAATTACCAAGGGCTCAATTAAACAATGAATCTTCAGGGTTTCAGGTCAGTAGGCGTTTAAACTGGGGTTTTTCACCCTTGACTTATATTTTGAGATGACTAATTCTTTGTTGTGGTGAGCTGCCCTGTGCATTTTAGGATGGTTAGCAGCATCCCTGGCCTGTACCTACTAGATGCTGGTAGCAAAATACCCCACGACCCTCAAAGCTGTGACGACAAAGATTTCTTCATACTTTGCAAAATGTCCTTTGGAGATAAAAATCACCTCAGACTGAGAACCACTGATTTAAACATTTAGCCATATTTAAGATGCCTGCACATCAAGGCTAGAAAGTACAATTCAAAATTTTGACAATATGTTCTAGATGACAACCTGCCCACTGATGAATCATGATATTCATGAAAAAGTTTGGCTACAACTTGACATCTTTTATAAGGGGAAATCAATTAGAAACAGAGCCTTGCTCTGCAAGACTCAAAGCCCTGGGCTCGTATCCCATAGCTGGTTGTCCATAGCTGCAATAGTTCAGCTTGTAGAAAAGATCAGAGGACCTGGCTTTTCTCTACTTATTGTCCTAACATGTCAGGACAGGTTGCTTTAGCAATACTAATACCTCTTAGTTGTGAACTCCATACTCTAGAAATAATGTATTTCTCATTCAACTTGGAAAGTACCCAAACCCAATTATTTAAAAGTAATCCAATCCAACTCTTAAGTTTTGTTGGGGTTAGCTCTGCATCACATATATTCTTAAGAAGCAGCTTGACTCAAACCAAAATGCCAATACATAAAAGTCTGGGAAGTAGGGAAAATAAGAGGAGGTCAGAGGAAAGAAGAAATGACATTGAGATGAGAGAGAGAGAGTGAGAAAGAGTCAGAGGGAGATACAGAAATAGAGGGCGAAGGATGGAGAGATAGTAAGCAAAAATGAACTAAAGAAAAGCAAGAGCAATCAACCTGAAGTCCAGGCAGGATCTCAGGTGTGAAAGGAGGCTGCACAGAACAAATCTTGGATATCACACACTCTGATATCCACGTCTCTGTAATAAAACTAGTGATTCAGAAGCAGATGTTGGTCTTTCTTCAATCCTGTATCACCATAAGACTGTACTCTGTTGAGACTCTGCCTTGGTAGAGCCCAGGTTAGCAGAGCCAGTCAGTTTCCTTGGGGTAACAGAAGGAAGGAATTGGGGCGGGGGGAGGCAAGGGGAGCAGGGAAAGCTTCCACATGCAGAGCACTGAATATTTTCCAAACAATATGATCTTTTTCTAAAAAAACAAAACAAAACAAAACAGAATCCTCAGATTGCCAATAAAAATGTTAACTATTAATTTATTAGCATTCAATTATACTACTTTCCCAAATAGCAATTAAAGAATTTGTTAGGCCGTTTAGGTGTAACCTCTGATAGGCTCTAGAGGTAAGAATATGAATAAGACACTTTCCCTACCATCAAGTAAGTTATAATCCATTGAGGGAAACAAATGCGTGTGTAGCTATGATATTAATCCTTCGGATGAGAAACAGAGGTACTCCTATGCGATTAGGTAGTGGCAATTCAAGAATATTTTGTATAAAATCAATATAATTAGATATGGAAAAGATTTAATTTAAAGATATGTGCTATATGAGAAATTCCATTTAAAAATTACTGGTACTTTTTAACATTTGGATAGAAAAAAGGAATAAAAAAGAAGAACTATTGGAAACAGATATAATGAAAAATTCAGAGAATTAATTTAATCAAGAATACAGGCAGTTTTAAGAATAAATTTGATTGATCATATATCTTAAAAAATGTGTATTATTCTGAGGCTTAAAAGAATCAATGTATGGTAACATATAAAATGCCTTTTAGGGAATTTTACTAATAATTATAATTATAAAACATATTACCTTGAAGTTAAGTCCAAGTGAAATGTAGTTTCAGTGATTTTTTTTTTTTTTAATTTGTTAGAGGAAATGCCATTTTGCCATTTCAGGTTTCTTTGAAATCCTAGGTGTAGTTCAACCTTTCTTTTTACAGTTTTCCAAGTTATTCACTCTCTTTGTGTCCCAGTTTTTATCTCTGTGAAAAGGAAATAAAAATGACCTAACTCACAGGGTTGATGAAAGGATAAAATGAAATATTTATAAAAGTCACTATGAGAATAAGCATACACAGAATGAGGAATGAAAAAAGAGAGAAATTAAAATCTCTATTAGTAGATTAAATTATGTACACAAAAATGGTATGAAAGAGCAACAAGAAGAAAATTTTCCATTACTTCACACAGCTGAAACACATGTCAAAGAATTTTCCTACTATGTCAAAATAACCTATTGAATTATTTTTTACCTCAAATGTAATAATAAATGTAATAATGAACTCATTAAACTTATAAAAAGAGACTTTTGTGTATATATATGAATAAAAAGACTAAAATAAACACCCATATAGGACAATTGCTATTAAACTTGAAAACCATATCATATTATGGTCTTGATGCATTTTGTTTGCAAAAAAGATGATAAAGAAATGGAAAAATGACATTTCCTTTAACAGACTTAAAAAGTCACCAGAAACAAACACTTGGACTTAGCTTTGAGTCAGTATATTTTATAATTATTAGTAATAAAAGATTCTATTTATTGACTATTACTATGTTTCAGGTATTGTGGATAAAAACTTTACATGAATTTTCTCATCAAATTCTTACAACCTTAAGATATAGATTCTGGGATGACGTTCATTCTGTCATAAAGATACTGAAGCTTGAAAGGTTAAATAATGTCTGAGATTACATTGCTAGGAAGTAACAGAGTCAGAATCTGAATCCAGGTTGTTCTGATTACAAAACTTGAGTTCTCATTTACTTCCCACAATGCGGGTTTCAAAGTCAAACAGATGGATAGTCAAAAAAAAGTCCTACCTTCTATTAGTTGTATGACGCTGGGAAAGCTTGCCTGTATGAGTCCACATTTCCTGTCTGGAAAATGGGGATAATCATGTGGATAATCTTAGCTACTTTCCATGTTCTTGTGGAAAGTTAATTAAAAAAAAGGGGGAGGGATTAGATTTTTCCTTGCATCCTGACTTCTAGGCAGAGGACTAACTTATGAGGGAAAATGAAGGGCAGAAGGATATTTAGACAAATGTATCATTATAAATGGAAAAGCTAATTTACACATAAAACAGGTACAGAAAACTGGAGACACACAAAACAAAAACTTGACCTGTTCAATTTGAGCTATTGGCTTCAAGTTCAATACTCTACACATTGGAGCACAGACTTACTAGCCTTTTCACCATCAGGCTGAAACAAAAATTATCTTCTTAATGAAAACGTGGGACTCTTTGTTTGCTGTGTTAAGAAAAGCCCTTTTCTGATTTCACAATTTCCTTGAGATTGTGGCCTCTCCTTTGTATTTTTCAAAAAAATGGACTGTGTTCAAACACATTCCAAACCTTCTCTGTTTCATATTAATAGATAAAATCTCTTCCCACAGACCAACACATCTTGGGAACTTTAAACTGTAGTAAGCTTCTTCCCCACCATGTCATGTGCCCATGGGAGAAGGCCTAGGTTTGGGAATCAACAAACATCTCTTCATCACAGACACCAAAGATGATACTGCTTTTTGTAGAAGTCAGGTAAATGGGAGAGGAGGTCAAATAAAAAAGTAAAGGGTTGCTAGCATAGCAATCCAGCTATTTAAGCTCCATCTCCAGTCTGTCACTACTGTTTTTCTCTAGCCCTTGGGTCTTGCTGTGGAGAAAGGCAGCATTGGATCTGATGGTTTCCATGAGCTCTTCTACAGTGGCCATCTTGAGATTTTAAAATACTTTAGTGGACTCATACAGCATGCCCACAATCTAACTATAGCAAGAGAAAGTTAATGAGATAATAATGAAATGGAATATGACGTTCAATGGAGATAAAAGAAGATTAAAAGGTTACAAGAAAGGAAGTACCTCCAGTGTGTCTGATGCCAGTTCTCACCTTTGGACAATGAATCACTCTAAAGTAAAACTTGAAATCATATTAATATTTTACTTGGTGGTACTTTAAAAGGACAAGGTAAACTAGGCCATGTTCAAGAAAGGCAAGGAAAATAGATAAAAGACTCAAAGCCATGTTATATAAGAAACAGTAAAAATAGGGATGAGTAGACTAACAGGGAAAAGAGACAAACAGAAATCTCTTCTTGGAGGTTTTTTTTTTTTTTTTTTTTTAAATCATCATTTGAGGCAATTATTCTTGATCTTCATTGCATTGAGGAATTAAAGCACTAGGACCAAGTAACAGAAGTTACAGAGAACAATATCTTGACTCAAATGTGAAAGACTTTCCTAACACTGACAGCTGTTCCAAGATATAATAGGAAGCCCCAGAAGAAGGTGTTTAAACATGAGTCGGACAAATGTCTAATAGGGAGGTTGTATTTAAGGTTCAAGCACCAGAGTGATTATGAAATAGATGAGACTTAACATATTTTTCAATCCAGAGTCAATAAGACTTCATGATTTTATGAAATGTAAATTTGTCTTGTACCCACAGATGGGATCAGTAAAGACTTTTTCATTGGAAAAGTCCTACAGTTCTCTGTTTTGCTATTTAATTCTGGTTAATATAATCTTAGACCAGGGTCACCAGCACACTTTCTATAAATAATGTATGTATGCAAAAAAGGAAAGAGAAAAAAATAGTACCAAGGTCTTAAAACACACATGCAGGAACACATACTCACGGAATATTTAGCAGTAACAATATCCACATGTATGATTGGCATCAGTCATCTGTCTTCTGACTCAAGTCTGTCTGAGATAACATATGAAATGGATTTAGTTGTGGCTACAGAGTACCACTGGGAGTTTTAAGTTAAATTTATTACAACTGATCAGAATATCCGTGCTTAGGAATTAAAAGTGAGTGCACATCTTTTAGCAAATACATCATGATACATTAAGAAAAAAAAATTATTTAGAGGCTTTGCAATCCTATTCTGATTTGCTTCATTTTTGTGCTGTCCAGAGGCCAATCTGAAAACCTGGCAATATTCTACACTGTGGTTCAGTTCACAAACCTTTGACTGTGTTAATGTTGGTCAATTTTATATGGGGTTGCCAGGGTATCTTCCCAGGACTTCATATTTAAGAATATTTAAAGTCTATTAAATATTCTTGAATTAACTATTGTTTAAAAATATTTAAAGGATATTAATACATTAAATATTCTTAAAGAATATTTCAAGAATCCTTTTATCTGGCTCCCTCGTTCCCAAAATTCTTTCCTTACTCTCTAGTTGAGAAGGGGAGGGATGCCTGCTGCCACCGCTGGAGGAGGGGATTGAGTGGAAGTCCAGGTTCTCTGTCCCACCAGCTGACACCAAGGTAGGTTGGGACATATTTTTTCCCTCGTACTGGAAATTCCTGGAGTAGAGTAGGTGTTGTTACAAACATTTCTGTTCTGCTATGCCCAATTTCTCCTGGTTTTTTTTTTTTCTTTTTTCTTTCTTTCTTTTTTTTAATTATAGTATGCTCTTTTCGGGGGTGGGGGGCGGGGGGCTGTTTGTCTGTTCCCATTGGCATTTCCAGGTTTCAGGCTTCTCCAGAACCCAGTCTTGGATATATGGGATATAAAAAGATGACACAGAAAACTCACCACTGTGTTCTTCACGTGCTGAGGTCTCTAGCCAGTTCATCTTCTTCTTTCCAGAGCCTTCCTGGGTTTGTCTGTTGTATTATGTCCAGAATTTTCAGTTGTACTTAATCTTGTTCAGAACCAGAAGTCTTCATGTAGACTTTAAATGATCTTTGCACGATGATGATGGTAATGAATACAGTTTGACATGAACTTGATTTCAGAACTCTAACAGAGCCTTGTTAACCAATACTTTGCCACAAAAAGCTACAGAAAAGCTTTTCTAATCTCTAATAATAATCTCTAGTAAACTTTTTGTCACCACCACTAAATCAACCCTAAGTAGATCAAGTGGATTTTGCTATAGTTCACGTCAAGTGGTAAAGAATATTCTTTCCTACATCTGCTTTAGAAGTGCAAAAAGTCCCAGCACTCTTGCTAAATTGCCACCAGCCTGCCCTTTCACTTGTTTATAGGTCCCTAGAGGAGGCCTCTCTGGAGCACTGTGATTTACTCTTCATAAATAAATAAATATTTGATCATTCTGGTCCATTTTCCCAGTAGGATAGTTAACAAAGATTCACCTCATATGTTATATATGGAAAAACAATTTTCTCAGAATTTGGAATAAGAGAAAAAAATGCTCCCAAATAAGGATTCTTTTATTCTCTAGCCCATTGTCCCAGAATAAATATGACATTTCCATAATCAAGACACACTAAGTTCCAGATTATGATGTGAGAATCTTTGACCTAAACATTCACATATGGTTGACATCACTCTTTGAGTCTTGGCATTTGGTAGAAATGCAACACATGTTTGTTAAATGTGAATGGTCAGTTCTCCTAGGACATGGGTTTGTCCCAATGACTCTCTGCATAGTTAGATATTTAGAAATACCTAAATAATTAAAAAATACGATTCTGTGCACTTGATCATAATTTTTCTTTTAAAGAAGAGCTCTTTCATAAGGACACTAACTTCATAGGTCAATTTAAGATTAATAACATAAAATTGGGTGGGATACCTTGGAAACAGTGTTAGAGTAAGGAGTTAGAAAATGGTGGCTCTAAATATAACTAGGCCTTTATGGCGTAAGGCCTGTAGGGCTTTGTGGCAATTAACCCTTTCTTGGTCTCAGTTTATTCATTTACAAAATGAGATGATTAGAATATATGATCTTGTAAGTCTCTACCAGCTTTAATATATTTTGATATTTGACAGAGTGTTTCCTCTGATAAACAAATTTATTAAATGTTACTAAACTGAAACTCTCAGCAGCTGTTTGCTCCTCAGTTTGATCTTAATAAACCTAGTATCTTACCCTCAACACCTGATACTTAGACCCTAAAATGATAAGCTTAGGCAATACAAAATACTGCAAATATTAGAGCAGAAAGTCACAAGGGCAAGTCCTTTGTAATCATAGAAATGTTCATTTGTAGCAGTATCAGTGTCCTTAAAAAAATATTTTGATCTCATTACTCAGGAAAAAGGAATGGGTAAAGGGACACGAAAATCAACTACAATGTATATTGAGAAGTTAAAAAAAAAAAAAAAAAACTAGCTTAGTACTTCTCCTCCTTACAGTCAATATTAGAAAAACTATTGTACTTGCTACACAGTTCTGCACTCTCCTCTGAAATGATGTAAGCTAATGGCTGAGATTCAATTTTATTCAAAATTTTCACTATTTCCTGTGATGCTAAATCAAGATCAGGATATGAATTGTTAACATGAACTGTTTTCTATGAGTAAAGCAGTTTTGTAGATTGGCATTCAGGTTAAGACCTCTTATTTGAAATGTATTTTTTTTTTTTTTGCTTCCCACACACACGAATCAGTCCTCTGTCATCCAGTTTTATTTCAATATACTTTGGTCCCACACACCTATGTTCTGATTCACAGAATATTGTGAATTTCCAGAAAAACAGTCTTTTTCATGATGCATGAGACTTTAATTATAAAGAAACAAGAAGTTATTCCACACTTCTCTACTGCATGTGTATCAGTTGTCCAGATATGATCCTTATCTAGTGGTTTGTGCAACTGTAAAGCAATGTCTGCTGATGTAAATGCGCAATAATTGTCCTTCTCTATTGCGTGTATTGTAGTACGTTATGTGATATTCTGCAACATTATTTGAAAAGAGAATTTTGCCAGAAGCTCATACTTCTTTCTTTCCAAGCATAATATGTGTTATTAATGTTGAGGAACTTTTAAAAATCTTTTAGGCTATAGTATTTAATGTAACTTTTTTTGCTTCAAGAAGTATAGCTTTGCAAAATACTTTTTTTTTTATTAGTTACATTATTTTTAGGTCTAGTATTTGTTACTATTTTATCTCTACTATTAGGCTTTAGTGAATCACTAAGGAACTGTGGGGTTGTTTTGTTGTTGTTGTTGTTCAATGGAGTTAAAGCAAAACAAGCAGTGTTACTAAAATGCAAATTTAATAAAGGTAAACAAAATTGTGTAAACAATACGAGTATAAAGTAAGCAAGATTAACTGTACCTTATTAACTAAATGGTAGCTAACAGGAAACACCCAGTGGAATCTGATAAAGAGCTTGTGTGACCTTAAGAATGTCATAATTATTAAGAACACATGGGAATGCATTTCAAATTAAGCTTGCATTTCAAATTTGTGAAATATAACTGAACCAAATCACTTTTAAATCTGAAGCTGTTGCCAGTTCATGTAGTAAAGCACAGATGACAGATATATTTTGAGATTCACTGATCTAGAGAAATAAGGAAGATGGTGTTTTATGACCTTGTGCAATTTACTTAAAGCCTCTGTGCCTCTGTTTCTTCATCTGGGAAGGAGTCAGTTATAGTGGTATTGTGAGGATTTTGTTAGTGAATACAACTTTTTTTTTTATTTTTTTTGTCTTTTTCGTGACCGGCACTCAGCCAGTGAGTGCACCGGCCATTCCTATATAGGATCCGAAACGAAGCCGCGGCACTTAGAACAGCACTGACTTGTAATAAGCATTTAGTAAATAATAATTGTTGCTGATGTTATCATTACTGTTTTTCTAATGGACTATTTATCTATTATCCTGTCTCACTAATATGAACTAAGGAGAATTGTGACAATTGTTATTTTCAGACCCCATCTCTTAATTTTTAATTTTGTAGCATGGGATTAACTCTACCCTACTGTTAGAATCTAAATTTTACACAATCTATAATAAAACAGTAAGACTGGTCCACAAGTCCTGGCAAAACTAACTTTTTGAAACTCAGTTTCCCTTTTTGTACAATGGGGACTACTCATAGTTATTGTGTCTACGGAACAAGTTTGCAAAAAAAAAAAAAAAAAAAACTGAGAAAAGTATTTTCTAAATGTTCAAGTTCTGTACACATGTAATGTAAAAGTAAGGTCATGTCTTATTCATACGAGCATTTGTAGTTTATAAAATTGTTTTACTTTTAAAAATTACTTTCACTGTGTTAAAAAAGTGTTTCTTTTTATTTTTCACCACATTGAATTGCTTATTTTTACATTAAAAATGACAATACCCATACTGGCCATAAAGCTAAATATTATGACCTAAAGTATTTTTCCAAATGTCGAGCTTACATAAATCAGATATGGGTAGTGCAGACATAAGAGAGCATATGTAGAGGTTTCTTTTTGTTTTTGAAATTTTTAAGGCCTCTGACCTCCTTTAATACATTCCAGACCCATGTGTGCCTTTATTCTTGGGGGCTGGGGAGTGAAGGGTCGAAGCTGTTGCTTAAAACAACACTTGGAGCAGGATTGTTTGATTAGGCCAATGGTTAGAATATTTGCACCTTCTTGTTTTGAATTTCTATGATAACATCAACTGCTAAAGATTAGCTAGCAATTTGTGGGAAATCTAGCAACAGTAAAAATTGGGACTTCATGTGAGACTTTCTAGATAATGATACATGAGGCAGAAAGAAAGAAGAGAAATGTGATCTTGCAAGGGGGAGTCTGAGTTGGCCCCATGATATAGTAAGTTGGGGTCTCATTACTTTTTAAGTCATAACAGGCGTGATTATAGTTTTGTTTTTTGGTCAATAGCCTGTTTGTGGGTGTGAGTCAGTCTCTTACTGACTCCTTTATTGAACTGTACATGAGAAACTAGCACCATTATTTCTGATTTTCAAATGTATGGAAAGAACCAGTTTGGGGAAAATCAGAGCAGTTCCTTTCTTTAAGTCATGCAGCACATCAGTGAGACTCAGGACCTGCATAATATGTTCCAGCTGTCAGCTGCCTGAACTGATTCTCTTTGCCTTTGAATGGTGAGAGTTATAATGGGAATGAAGATAATCACCTCTTGTGTTTGCATCATGCTTTGAAATTTATAAAGTATGTTAACACATCTCCACTGCCTCATGAAAGCCCAAAGAGAAAGCTGAGTTCAATGGCTTATTCAGTCATACTGAGACCATGGCAGAGCTATGACTCAGTAGAGGTTTTCTTACTCCAAGGCCAGAATTCTTGCCAAAATGTCATAATTGCTATCTGTTGAGGTATGACGTTCTTTGTAGAACACAAAGCTACAAATGCTAATAAATTTCCATTTCAAGGCCCTCATGATACCACTCTTACGTGTCTTTATCTTTTCTGATATGTGGTATTTCCAAGCTAAAGAGATTATTATTCAGTCATTTGCCCCACAGTTTAATATATGGAGAATTTGGGCCTTGTGTCTGTGCTCACTGATCTGTGACAGTCACGAGAGGAGCTAAGTGAGAGCATACTGTTTCCAGCCAGAGCTAGCACAACGGCACAACCAAAAGTGGGATCACCCAAAAGCTTTTTCCATCTGAGATGCAATCCACACCCACCTTCCTTTCTAGAGCCCCATGGATAATATTTTCAATTGTCTGTTTCATTTAAAGGAAATGGAAGTTGTATGGTCCTAGGTCTAATTGTCCTGTGCTTGGTGTACATTTGTGTTCTGTTTCTAAACATTCTGTCCGTACTCTGTGTAAACTAAGGTACAGTGCTGGATTTCATTCTCTGATGAGGTAAAGGACTACGTGATTTTCAGAATCTAAGATAGAGATGGTTTGTGATTACATGTGTTTTTTTGTTTGTTTTTTTGCTTTTTGTACTGTATTTACATGCTTTTCTCTTGAGTTATAATGAGTTAGAATTATGACCTGTTTTTGATTTTTCATTTTCCTTTAAGTTGACATGTCTTTGTGGACTTTGCCCTCTATTATTGTTGCTCATTATGAGACCAAAGAGAAATTTGAACTTAGATCTCTGCTATTCAACTATTGGATGGGACTTGTTGTTCTTTCACATTGGGGAATTATAAGCAAAAGGTTGAATATTGTATCACTTTTTTTGGTGTAGATATGGGTCCATTGCTTAACTTTTTGAGGAGTAATTCTTTATGTTTTTTAGATTTTGAAACAATTTGGTTTTGAGACACAGTTCAACTTCAAGCTCCCGTGTACAGCTGTGTAACTTTGGCACACTAACATCTCTATGACTCAGTTTTATCATCTGTAAAATAAGCATAATGAGTCTCAGTTTCCTGTCTGTAAAATGGGTAATTCCTAGGACTGTTATGAGAATTAAATGAGTTAATGTACATAAAGTACTTAGATACGCCTGGCAAGTCATAAGCTTGAATTACATGTTAACTTTTCTGTAAAAACTAATGGGTCTCACTTTGGAAAATACTGTCTGTTCTTTCAGCAAGTTTTCAAATTTGTGATATTGATTATATCTGGCCTGGCTATGGCAGAATTGTCTTGATATAATGACAGAATCATGGGTGATCAGTCAAGAAATCTGGATAGTTGTCCTGATCATTTCCTTTCTAGCTCATGACATTGTACCAATCAATTTGAACCTTTGGATCTTATTTTTTTCTTCTGATGAAGAAAAGTAGCACACTTATTCTCGGTCTCCTTTCTTTACTGGATTATTGGGAGGATGTTTTTTATATTGGCTGTGTTAAGTGCTTTGCAAATTAAAAAGTACTATATACATGTGTTATTATCTCAGTTTACCAATTTCTATTTTGGATGGGGCAGAATATCAAAGGGACCCAGTACCACACTGTTGTTAATATATTGTACTCAGGCACAACCAAACTGTTACATCAGGGCTTGTGACCCTGAGTCAGCCTTTCCAAGGCCACCATTGTCCCAACGCTTAGGGAACTGTGCCTGTGTTCTGTGGAAATGGCAGGGAAAATGTGAATCAGTGGGCTGTTTTCCTTAGCTGCTAAATTTGGTTCACTATTTCATAAATCAGGACAAATCTGTCTAGAATGGTTCTTGTTGCTACCAGCAACTGAGGTCATAGAATTGAAGGACATCAGATATGCAAGAAAAATGGAAAATAACTTCCCAAAGTAATGCCTTCTGCAAGAATCTCAAGGTTAGTTGCAGTGTGAAGAAAGCTAAATAGGAACTGTAGCTTGAAGCTTGGGATTTCCTGCTTATAACTCAAAACGGATGTGGATGTAGACGTGAGGATATGGTCTGAGATTTCACTTTCCTGGATGGAAGAAATAGCATCAGTACTAGACTGCTGATTATTGTCTTTGTGATGTATATAGCTCCACAGTTCCAGTCAATACAGCAGAGACTAATTTTCCAAAGCCTCTTGTTCTCAATTCTGTCTATATGGTATGTCAGATTGTTAGCTGTTGCTGTGTTTCAATATTTATGAAATTCTTAGGATTAATCAAAATCACTTGGGTTTCTACTGTCCAGCACCATTTTTCTTTTTGGAAGTAGAGGTGATAATGGAGGAAAGGATGTTAATTTTTCATTGTGTAAAAAAAAACCTAAATGACTTCATTGGAATCTTTCAGTGAACCATACAAACTTTTAGCACTTAATCTTCAATTTTCATGCAATTTTCATTAAAGATTTATATGGTGAGTTTTGCAAAACTTACAAAAAAAAAAAAGCCACCAGCTTTTTAATTATTTTCAGTGTATCTACTGTTTGACAATGATATTAGACCAAAATGAAACAAAGCAGACAAACACTCTAGATTGCAATGATCACTGTTTTTCATTTCTACCCTGTCATGTTTCTGCCAGTGGCATCTACTGATCCCTCACCAGCCCTCCTGGTCACCTTCCTTGATGACTTCAGCTTCTGGATTGTGGTTCATTACAGTCCTTGCTTTCTGTTCATTTTCCAGCTACCAACCTTTTTTTGAACATCCATGTAGACACTGTTTCAGTAATTTTCCTTTAATTTTCTCAAATTTCTTGATCTGGCTTTGCCCTTATTATCTATCCAACATCTCAGAACTTCCCTCGATGCTTTTTTCTCCTACCTTTATCTTTCTGTCCAGACCAACCCCATGCCAGCCTATTCATCTGTTCACTTGTATAGAGGCATATGCCTATTTGCACTGCAACAAAGATTGACTATCACTCTTTTCCTTAACTTTCTGTCTCGTCAAACTTTACAGTGCTCAACACCTGTTCATTGGACACTGCAGACAAATGACACACAGCCATGCGTCTCCTATCTACTTCTTATTGTCACTGTGTGATAGCAGCAAGGGTTTTAGAATTGTTTATTGGTTTTCTTCTGCTGTTGCTCAATATTTTTCTCCCAAAATTGATGTTCAGAATCATCTGCCGTCTTCAAATTTGTAACCCTTTATTCTCAGCATGACTTTATCTCCCACATTACTAAGATAAGCTTTAATAAGGTACAGAATTTAGGGTGATGTGTTGAGAAAAAGAGAGCATGTGTGTGAGATACTAAACAGGTGAAATTAATAGGTGTTTGAATATTTTTTATGAATGGAAAAGTAAAGGTAAAGAGTGGGATTAGAATTGACTCAGAGATTTGAAGCCTGGGTGATTGATGGATTGTGATTCCATGAACAAAAACAAGGAATTCAGGAGAGGAGCTAGAGTAGGGAGAAGGATGTTATTTACTCTTGCCACTACTGTTCCTCTTTGTCCCTTTAAAAAGTCCAATTATTTGTGCTTAATTGCCTTAAGTAAAACAGAAACAAAATATTGCTTGAAATTAATGAGCTTTCAAAATAAAAGGGCACATACCAGAAAGACTAAGAAAGAGTTCAGATCCTGGCTTTCAGAAAGAATAATCTTCTTAATAAGTCAGGTTTAAGCTCTCTTACGTTAGATAACTAGAACAGAATTTTGCCTTTGGAAAAATGCCATAAGTCCCTTGCCCTTTTCCTTATTTTTAAAGATAGCCATGTAAGTTAAATGCAGCTCTTAATGATAATATTTTCTAGATTTTTGTGCCTTGCCGTAAGCCCAGCAATTTTCTTACGTGGATAGTCTCTAAGGAAGGTTTTTCTTTTTAGCAAGTCAAAGATTGATGGAGATGGTGATAAAGCGACACATGTTGTTGAGGTTATTTTCATATCAACCTGCTGCATGGGCCTTGCATACTATTTCAGCTAAAACATTTCATCCTTGATAGAGATATGTGTGGCTGAGACCTACTGGGAAACATTTTTAGTCTAAAACATGACCCCACATCTTTATTGACAGAGTAGTAAAACCTGGGATCCAGGTTGTTTCTATCCTAACACATCAGGTTAGGCTCTCTTTTCCCTTTCTGTAGGGTTTTCTTTAATATCCCAGCCTCTTTGTATTTAACTTTGCCCACTTCACAGAGGATGTCAAAACATAAGAAGCAGATATTGTTTCCAACATGTATTTGCCTTTATACTATCAGAATGCTGTTTTCTTCTGCCAGTCTATAGATTTTTTTAAAAAACTTCATTTGCCTTTTTTTTTTTTCTTTCGTCTTTTTGTGACCGGTAAGGGGATGGGGATTGCAACCCTTGGCTTGGTGTCGCCCGCACCGCGGGCACTGGCCATTCCTATATAGGATCCGAACCCGCGGTGGGAGTGCCGCTGCACTCCCACGGGGCCAGCCCTGCCATTATTCTTTTCAGAATCACCTAAGTAGTCCATTTTTTAAGGGTCTGGATTGTGGCATCTTTCCTTTGAAGCTTTCATAGATTGGTATTTTTTAAAGAAAACTTTTTGGCATAAAACATATATAATAGTACCAAATGCCCAATTACAGACATTAGGATGTATGTTTTCATAACCTAACTTGTTCCCCTTGGTATACCGATGTTGTAATAACAATTCCTTTCTTTTCTTGGTTAGACTGGGAAATAGCCAAGGACAGCCTGTTATATTATTTCATTAACTATGAATTAGGGAGAAGCATGAAATTTAGAGTATGTATTTATTAAAATAGGTTACTGTTAAGGTAACAAATGTGTTCACTTTGTATTTCCACAAGGCATATGTTACTCTCAGAATTACTTTCGTCAATCTGAATTCTTTACATAGTACCATAAGCCATTCAGCAGATTTGAGCTTAATGTCCCTTAGCAAACAATCTAGAAGATAAACTTGTCTCCTCAAATCAGAATTATCACCAAAGCTAACAAACATCATTTTTGGATTACCTGCCTTTTGATTTATTCATAGCTGATATTCCTCTTTATTTGCTCAATACAAAATAGCTTCAATATTTAATTCATTTATAGATCAGTCCTCATATACTGAACTGGACAGAATCCCTGTCTTACTGGTATAGAGAGGAGCACAGACTTACCTTGTTTGTTCATAGTTTTGGGAGACGGCAGGCAGAGACATAGGTCAATATTAAAAATAGTACATAAGAGGGATTATGATAGTACTGATGAGGATGTAGGTAACCCTGGGTGAGTCAAGGAAAACTTCTCTGAGAAGGTGACATTGAAGTTATGCCTGACAAGTGAATGAGAAGTCCCCAGACAGAGGAGCAAGGGTAGGGTCCTCCAGGTAAAAGGAATAAAGTGTATGAAGAGTTGGAAGTATTTAAGTGCTTGAGTAATTCTACCAGGTGTGTAGTTCATTTTCTAAGGTAATAGGTGGTAAAAACTTTTTGAGTCTAAATTATGTTCAGTGAGAACTGCAGAAGTTATGTCTATAAAATGTTTGTCTACTCACCCTTCTGTACAGATGAATATTCTGTTTCCAGTAAGCGTTTTACTCAATGTATTTATTTGGTACCTATGATCTGGTAGACCCCAGAATGAAAAAGAGAAATGGAAAGGAAACAAATGCTATTTTATAAAGAAATTTCCAACCTATTTGAGGACCTAGCCGTGTTTATTTAGTTAAGAAACATGCTCGATCTGATGTATGATGAGAAATGAAAGGATGTTGTTGGGAGCAGTTCCAAAGACTCACCCACAAGGCCCTAGATAAGTTTCCTAAAGAGAGGATTCATTGATATCAGATTCTTTCCACTTCATGACACAGACACCAGACCACATGTTCTTTTCCTTACCAACCACTGAGACTTTGCCAGGCCCAGAAAGCCTCTAGCAAAGACCCGCCCCCCCATCATGTCTTCACTCTGTGATTGAAATGTGATGTGGTATCAGGCATTACTAGCTAAATATGAGATCAAAAGCCCAAATTACACTGGGGTGATAGTTCTGTGGTATCCAAGTCTTTTTTAACAGACCTCATAAATTGGACACCCATCTTGTCCTGCCCATGTTATTATGATTCCATGGGTTTGGGAAGCCCCAGCATGACAACCAGCACTTGTCTCCCAGTTTCTGACATACTTCCCTTCACACGTCTCCAATGCCTCCATGACTTAATTTATAAATGCTGTATCCCTGCAATGACAGAATACAGAAAGAGGGGAGATGGAGGATGGGGTATAAGGTAATCGTTTGTGACCACCCCTTGAGTCAGGAGAAACCATCCAGCCAGTTCTGCCTCTGGTTTGGAGGGCAGGAGCAGAAGGTCCCAAAGGAAGGAGAGATTAAGCAGTTCTTAATAATCTGGCCTCAGGACATGGAGGCCCATTCTGTGTTGCCCTCCTTTCAAATGACTACACTGGGGGCCGAGCCTGTGGCGCACTCGGTAGAGTGCTGCGCTGGGAGCGCGGCAACGTTCCCGCCGCGGGTTCGGATCCTATATAGGAATGACCGGTGCACTCACGGGCTGAGTGCCGGTCACAAAAAAAAAAAAAAAAAAAAAAAAAAACGTCAAATGACTACACTGGAATATTTAATTATCATCCACATCTGATTCACTCAGTTGGAAGTTTCTGTAGTCATTTTGCATAATAGGGGCCCTATTAGATAAAATAAAGGGCTAGAGCATGCAAAGTTAGTGTGGCGCTCCCAACATCTGCCTGGGGACACTGCAATATGTTTCTAACAAAACAGGGTCTATGTCTTCCCTCTGGCTCTCCTACACTCTATACTCAGTGTGGTGTGTAGGTGTGGGAGAGTTGAAGGATAGTGTAGGTGAGGGTCAAACACTTCCTCATCCATGCGTGGATTCATGAACATCCCAAGTTTTACAGAAACTGCCTTTGTGGCAGGAGTATATGTAAAAATGCTACTTAAAAAATTTCATTTTAATTAAAATGAATCTCAAGTTTCTTGCTTTTAAAAAAATGAGAAAATCAAGTACGGGGATCCATCTTTTCAATCTTTGACATTCTTAAGTCCATAGCTATTCTGGAAAGAAAATCCAATACGCGTTTACTCTCCTTCTGATCTAGTCTCACATGTCCTGTTAATTTTCACCCTAATCCTGCAGTTGTCAAGTATGAGCCAAGACTAGGGCATGATAATAGAGTCAATTTTTATCTTTCCTTCCCCAACTGTGACTCATTGGGTGGCACTAAATCTAATCACAAGAGAGACTCACAGGTTTTCTTTACACATCAGCTGTGTAGAAAGGAGTACATACTTTACCTTGTTGACACCACTTTTCAAATCAACAAAGGAGAGAACTTTTGAGCTTAATGAATAATCTGCCTTCTCTCCTGTGGCATCTCAGAATGGAGTCCAGCTCAGTTATTTCGCTCAGCATTGCCAAGAGATTTACCCTGCAGCATGCGTATCCAGAAGTAATTTAGCCGTACCGATATTATGAAGAAATAACATTTTAGTCATTCAGATATTTTTCAAAGGGTCTGTTCGCTGTAAGGACCTAAGAAAGGACTCCTTTAAAAGTGGCTTTAAGTTTTATGATCATCATCAAGTGAGACTTTAGATTTATTGAAATAAAGATGACTTCCATGTGTTCTATATAGAATTTTATGTTTGGTCTCTGTTACTTACCTTGAATAAAGTCAAATTGAAAATCTAGCTCATAAGTTTTGTTAAGAAATACTTCCACAGTATAATTCATGTGTTGAGAGGTCAGAAGGCAATCACTTTAAAGAACTTGTTAAAAACTCAGACCAATGTCTTTATTTCTAACATTTGTTAGTGCGCAAAATATATTAAGGCATCTTTCAGATTACCTATCTGTGAAACTGTGGATTTCAGATACCCAGACATTATCTTGCAAAGGAGCATGGAGAAGAGAGAGGAAATCTGAAAGACTATTTTCTCCAAGAGACTGAGCCATTCAAAACAGACAAAATCAGAACGGGCTGAGAGGTCATTAACTGGCAAGTCAAAGTTTCTCTCCCCAGCTCAGGGGAGCTGAGGTTGTCAGCTCTGCCTTTAATTTACAAGTCAGACAAGTTTTGTCTATAAGTCTTCTTTCTTCCACTTTCCTCTACTTTTTTCTAACTCATCCCCTACCCAAGAATCATCATCAAAAACAATACTAAAATACAGAAACAAACAAACAAACAAAATACCACACACACAAACAAAAATTGGGATCATTATGGAATTGTATAGATCTGAATTTAGGGTTACTGGTAAATTCTTCATTGAATATTGCGTTCCTACACGGCGCCAAGATCTTGACCTTTCCTTGACAATTTTATATTAAAACAGGTAATTCAGATGTGTAAACAGCAAGTGATAGGATTTGAAAAGCATTCTTATAGAGGTAAATTTAAACTATTGAATATGCATAGGAAAAATTGACTTTGACTGGGTCTGGAGTAGAAGTTTGCAGGGTTTTCAAGGCAGAGTAAATAGCATGGATTATCATATAGGGATTGAAAACTTATTTACTATGACTTGTATGTGCAAATAAATAGAGCTTTATACTCCATAATAGATCTAATCTTCCTCACAAGTTCTCATCTTACTGGGTAATGGGTAAGGGCTGAGCTGGGGAGAGGAACTTTGACTTGGCAGTTAATGACATCCCCTTCTGGTTTAGTCTGTTTTGAATGGCTCAATCTCTTCAAGAAAATAGTCTATCAGATTTCCTCTCTCTTCCCCATGATCTTTTGCAAGATAATGTGTGGATATTTAAGAGAATTTATGTGACTTCTTGGTAGCAGAGAAGATTCATCCAGATATTCATGGAGTGCACTAGATGCTGGTCTGGTTTTGTTCCTGGGTTGGCATTCACTGAGGTACAGTTGATCTCACTTTACCTTTAAGGGAGAAGAGTTGGGATTCATGATTTCCTTAGTCTTAACCATTATGCAATTGTGAAATTTTTATACACTGCAACCTCACTGCATGACCTCAGGCCTCTGCACATCCACAATCTTGCCAATTATGAGATTTCCCCTGTGCAAGCAGAAGTTCTGAATCCCTTTCCAGCTGTAAGGATACTGAGGAATCCAGGAAGACTTCCACAGGTTAGGAGGCAGAGAGAAGAGCTGGTCATCTAGAGGCAAGCAGCTGTCCCCAGGAGACACCCAGGGAAACAGACATTTCATGCAGTAGATATTTGCTTCTTCCTACAGAGGTTCCACTCTGAGCTGTCCATCCTCTTTGCTCATGCAAACCACCTAGGAGACTACCCATGAGAGATAATGAGGTTCTGAAATATGACAGGGGCTTTGGGGAATAAAAGAAGATCCAAGATGCATTAGGAAGGTTAGAATCAAATAGATTTAGTTTGAATTGGGGGGCTGAGGGGTTCAAGATGACCTCAACATTTGTTGCTTGCGTTAGTGATGCCATTGATCAAAGTAATGAGTTTGCAGAATTTAGGCCAGTTTTTGTAATGAGACATAAACTTTATTTCGACCTTCTTAGTAAACTTTTCTGTACCCAATAGAATATTTTTATCTCCCTTCACCCGTCTGGTAAAAAGTGCTATCCTGTGTGATGGTTAATTTTAGACGTCACCTTGATTAGATTAAGGAATACATGATTAAAAAAAAAAAAAACCTAATAAAGCATTATTTTGGGGTGTGTCTGTGAAGGTGTTTCCAGAGGAGAGTAGCGTGTGAGCCAGAGTGGACAGAGGGGAAGACCTGCCATCAATATGGATGGGCACCATCCAGTCCTCTGGGGGCCCAGAAAGAACAAAAACAGAGGAAAAGGCAAATCTCTTTCTTGCTCTATCTGCTGGAGCTGGGATATACTCTTCTGTCATGGACATCCAAACTCAAGACTCTTCAGCCTTTGGGTTCCAGGACTTACACCAGCAGCACCCCCAGCTCTTGGGCCTCTGGCTTTGAATTGAGAATCACACCATTGGCTTTCCTGGTTCTGAGGCTTACAAACTTGGACTGAGCCACAGTACCAGCATGCGGTTTGCAGACAGCCTACCATGAAACTCTTCAGCTTTCATAATCATGTGACTCAATTCCCCTATAAGTCCTCTCTCATATATTTATATACTTATCCTATTGGTTCTGTCTCTCTAGAGAACCCTGACTAATATACTCTAGAAATTCAAGAATTAGAACGTTATGTATTATTAATTTTGTAAAGTTACAGGGAATATATAAAAGCACGGATTTTTAAATGTAAGACCCAAGTTAGGTAAGAAGGAAGTTATCAACAAAGCAGAAGTATGCCATGTTTTCATGATTTATGTTAATGACTGGAGGGGGAGTTCACGAACTTTAAATATACCAATAATTCAAAAGTCAGTTTTGCACATAAACACTAGTGTTTTCTCCCTCTGGGTTTTCTAATTGTTTCAAACAAAGGGTTAAAAGTAATTGTTATTGAATAATGAAAAAAAAAGCTACAAAAGAGAAAAATGTGTAAGCTCCAATAAGAGCAAGAGTTCTAAAGAGTCACTTATTTACAGATAGCATATTTAATTGGTCAGACTCTGTGTAGCCACAAGTGAAGATAATTTGTGTAGGCAATTGTCAGGTAGTTAGGAAGTCGATCATTTTCCAGCAGTGGCAACATTTTTGTTCTCCGTTCAGAAAATTGTGTATTTAAACCACATATATCCAGGGACTTACAGCATCTCAGGGAATAAGCTATCTTTAAGTGTGTCTGTATTGACAGATACAGATATGTCATCATTTTGGCCTTGTTGGTTAACATCATGCTTACCCTCAATAAAAACAGCAGACATCACAAAAGACTGCATCATGAGAGACTGGGCTATTGCAACAGAAAGAACACTGCGATCTAGCTCCTTCTCCTTTCCCTGATTTAATGTGACCCTAAGCAAAAGTCACGAGTCTTTTCTGGGCCTTAGTTGTTACGTCTTTGAAATGAGAGAATTTCAGTAGGTACAACACAAGAATAACTCAGTGTCTTCTCCCCAAACAAAGGACCTTAAGCCAAGGCAGCATATATTCTCTAATTCCACATTTGGGATTAACACAATTCTAAATTTTTCCCCAAAAGCTTCATAGTTAGTTTTTTGTTTTGCTTTGAACTCTCAATAAAAGCTGGGAAAAAGGAATTAACTTTAGATAGAGTGCTACAAGCTTTATATAGACCTACTTATACTTGCAATCACCTACTGGGAGAAGTATTAAGTCTGTTCTACAGGTTGAGGTGACTGTGACTAGAAACATCTCAATTCAGAAAATATTAGAGACAAGGTCTTTGTGACCCAAAAGCTTGTGTATTTTGCATTGTTTCATGTTGTCTTACTAAAGGAAAAATAAAGAAATGGAAAAGGCATATTCATATTTTATTCTACATCTAATATTGCTAAGATTTTAAAAATACAAAATCACTTTTCAGAATAAAAATTTTAGCATTAGTACCTATGATTATTTGTTTATTAAATTATTGGGACTACTGGCTTCTTCCTACAGAGGTTCCACTCTGAGCTGTCCATCTTCTTTGCTCTTATTTTTTATTGTGTCCACAGTTGGGTCTCACTTACTTCTGAATATCCTTTAAGTCTTGTAAATATAAACAATGTGAGCTAAAGCTAAAGGCCTGCCTTGTGGCCAAGAGATCGAGAAAATTAAGACACTATTCTGAATAATTTAGACACAAAAGAATGGTATTAGTGTGCTATTTAAAATGATGGCAAAGTTTTGTTAAAAAATCATCAGATTAATTGCCATCCTTATGCCCTTTGTTAGCAGAGATCTCTTACTTAGGTCTTCTTCCTGTTCTGCAGCTTGTTACCTGCAGACACATTGAGGAGGTGTTGGTGCAAGGTGAATAAAATGAATGGTGAGTAATTATTCAGGAAATCCCAGCTTCATACGCAGTATATGTGATATATGTAGTCGGTTCATTTAAGTCCTAATTCCATGGGTAGATTCAAATCCTGACTCTGTCCTTTAAAAGTTCCTTGACCTTGTTTAAGTCACCGAGGGAATATACCACTCTTCAAATTGCCTTCTCCTTGAGAACTCAAGTTGCTTTCACAAATACCTTTTGTTTTTTTTTGTTTTTTTTAATTTTATTATGTCGATATACATTGTAGCTGATTATTGCTCCCCATCACCAAAACCTCCCTCCCTTCTCCCTCCCCCCCTCCCCCCCAACAATGTCCTTTCTGTTTGCTTGTTGTATCAACTTCAAATAATTGTGGTTGTTATATCTTCTCCCCCCCCCCCCCCGGTTTGTGTGTGTGTGTGTGTGTGTGTGTGTGTGTGTGTGTGTGTGTGAATTTTGACTCCCGCCCGCCAAATAATGATGTTCTTAACCTAATGATTGTTATTATAATCAAAACATTCATGTTCCCATTTTAAAATCCAACTATGTTTGTGGTTAACATTTGTTTGTTCATTTTTAAACAAGCATTGCTTTTTATACAGCTACAGACCTAGTGAGAACCACAAGACAGGATTCTGTTTTACTGAGCCAAGGGTTGGTCTTGGATGCAATTGGCAAGGGAAAAGGAAAAAGGTTTGGTATTAATCTGAAATGTTTCTGAGAGGCTATACATGATTTGAGAATGGATTAGATATCTGTGGTGCCAAGGGAATTCTTATACTCAGTTAATTTTAGAAGGAACTTTTATTTAAAGCTGCTTTTATGCCTGTGATGGGGCAGGGCATACCACAATTAAACGTTTTCGGAAGGGAGTATCCTTTGACAGATAAAATTTTTACCCACTCATTTTTCCCCAGTTAAAAGACTACCATTTAAAAATCCTTTGAAAATAGTTTGATCCTTTTTGCACGTCCAGATTTTTTCCAGTCTTGAGGAAATTTATGTAGGCTGTAGTTTTCAGCTGAAGAGAACACACCAGGGATTTGAGACCTTTTCTGTATCAAAAATAGAAGGGGTGTGGGTTTTCCTACTTTGATGTGGATTAGACATAACCTCTTCCCTAACACTTCTGATGGCTTTAGTGTTTCCTTTTAAGAATTCACCATGAGCATCCCATCCCTTCTCCTTGTCTTTCCCTTAATATATAAGTAAGATGTTTTGCATTTCTCAGGCCAAATGTGTTCTTGGATAAATTATGCTGAAAAAGCACATTATTTTCATAATTTCATTTCAAAACTTTAGAAAATTGATTTTATCATAAAAGACTTGGACACCATTATTAGCTGCTTGTGATGTTGGAGGTAGGTTCTGGGGGTCCGATAATCGGCCTCAACCTGCTCTGTCCTCTTATCAGGTTCTTGACTCTGTCTGCCACAAGAAAGAATTCAAGAGCAGAGTCACAATAGAAAGTGAGAACAGGTTTAATATAACAAATAAGAGATATGGATTTTCCAGAGAGAGTGTGGCATAGCTCCAGAGACTGAGCATGGCCCACACCATGTTTTTTGCAGAAGTAAGAAATACACACTTAATGTTTAGTACAAAGTGCAGGCTGGCTCAAGAGAATGAGCAGCTACTTGCTCCCTTTTTTTTTTTTTTTTTTTTTTTTTGTCTTTTTTGTGACCGGCCGCACCACGCTCAGCCAGTGAGTGCACCGGCCATCCCTATATAGGATCTGAACCCATGGCGGGAGCGCTGCTGCGCTGCCAGCGCTGCACTCTCCCGAGTGCGCCACGGGGTCGGCCCGAGCAGCTACTTGCTGAAAGTAAGTTTGATACAAAAAGAAAGAAATACACACTCCACAGGCAGACTGCAGGCCGACTCCAGGAGAGTGAGCAGCAACCCTACCTTCTACTGGGATTTGTCTTTTATAGTTTTGTCAAATAATGAATGTTCAATTAAGGGGGAGGTTCCAAGTTATGTAACATTAGTCTTACACATGCTCAGTTGGTCTCTTCTTGGAGCATGTTCATTGGTCAAATCCTATCATATGCACCAGACATATTCAGGAATATTCTGTGCTCTCTAGCACCTCTAGTGAAAGGTTATTCAGCTATATAACCCTTCTTCACTGAGCATGCCCAACCACTGGATTTGCATAAGCCAGCCCCTTGTGGTCTCATTTTTCCCATGTTGGTGCTGAAAATAGGTCTAACTGGGCAACACTAGCTTTCCTCTAGGGGAGGACTCTGAGGAGGGATCTGAGACCTAGGGGAGTGGCTTGAAACCCAGAAGTGTGTCCCATAACCCAAGTGCAGGGAAACTAAGCACCTCCTATATCACTTCGTTTTGGAGGTTTGATGACTTTAGATGGATGTAGGTAAGTTTCACGACCCTCAGCATTATGGAATCCTCATTATATATACATATTCATTCACCTAAAATTAGACTATTATGTTCTTAGACCAAAACATAATTATACTAAAATTTCAATTTTTGTTAAAATATATGCTTCCTAAAAGTGATTCTCCTTGTTCCCTTACTATTAATATTAGTGGTGGTAATTAATCCTTGTTGAGCATTTACTCTATGCAAAGCACTCTGCTAATTACATCACATCATTTATTCATTTCTCATAAGAATCGTAAGGTAGGCATGATTATTAATCTCTTTTTTTTATAGATGAGGAAATAAGACTATCTCCTGCCTATCCACAAAATTAGGAGAAAGCACATTCAGGACTTGTATCCAGGTTCATCTGAAACCAAGGTCAATGTTTTAACCATGTTTAGCCTCTTCAGTTGAATGCCTTAAATCTGATGTCTCAGAAAGCCTTAGTTTTTCAAAACATTTTTGTATTCCATGAATTGTAATTTGGTTAGAATGACTAGCTGAGTATTTATTCTTCTGCCCCTGCCCTATCATTGATTTTTCTAGCCATTTCAACTTTTCTGCATTTCATATTATAACTTAATTCACGTTCTAAAATAGAAGTGATTTAAAGTAAATTCATCATTTAAAGATTTAGGAAGATAATGTAATGCAAAGCAATAATACTGAGGGCTGGCATAGAAACAGTGCTAGCAGGTGCATCATAGTGCCTCACCACCACAGAGAATGGTCAGCTTAGAGAGAGCCACTTGTTCTCTCAGGCCTGAAGAGGAGGAAATTGTCAAACTGGGTGGTAGTTCACTTGTAGGAATCAAACTCATTTCCTTGAAAAAAATTGAAGTTCCTTTGCCTTTTTTCCAAGTCACTATTCTTTCTTTCCATTTATTTTTAATATACAGCTCAATGTAGAAAGTCTTTCTGTTATAGCCACTTACTTTAGGGTCGATGGTAACATGGAGTTATATTTTTTGTATCTTAATTATATGCCAAGATAAGGAAAAGAAATCAGATGAAAAAATCTTAAGGACTTCTATATATTTAAATGTATAATACTATACATTTAACTTGAGATAATTATAAATGATATCACAAAACATGTAAAGTCTTTATAGTTTACAGATTGATTTATATTCATCATATCATTTGATAATTTCTATGGCCATATGAAAAAGAGAGGAATATTCCTGCTTTCCTCTTATGCAGGTGGAGAAACTGAAGAACTGAAGTGCCAGTTGTTTGATGAGAGGCACTGTACGCATTTGATGTTCTAACTGGGTGAGAATGTCAACCATAGCTGTTCACACAAGCATGGTAATCTAAGCCCTGAACTTCTTTTGAAGTAAATTATTGTCTGTGTAGGAAAGAAACATCAGCATTTTTCTTCTTATTTAATTAAGATGTTCTAGAGGTTTCTGTGATTCTAACAGATGAGAAGGCCATTATTTGTATTTCAGTCTCTCTTATTCTTTCATCATAGATGTGCCCCTTACATTTACAGAGACCACCTATAGTGGGGATTAGAAAAATTGCTCAAATCTTTTTCACTCCCAACTTCACCCACAAGATCAGATGTAGGGAGGTTGCCTGGGAACAGTGAGGTAAAGACCAGAACTCTCATCACGGTGTGCAAGGTCCTTCACACATGTAGCCTTGCGTGCTTACTCTGTAGCCTAATTGCCTACTCCTTACCCATATCTTGTTCTCCAGCTCCAGTCAAAATACTGGGGTTGCCTGAATGCAACATGCTCATTCATGCATCTGTGATTTTGACTATGCTCTTCTTTTTTCCTGTCAGGCCCTGGTGCCACCCCCTGAACTGATTTTAGAGACTACAGCTATTTTCCTAACCCATCCTTGCTTTTGAATTCTCATACTATTTGTTTTTTTCTGCCTTTACTATGAGTTTAATATATAACTTCCCTTTCCCTACTATCCAATGGAATTTAAAAATGTTCATGGAAAGATTCCTATTGTCTTTAATTCTATTTTTTCATGAGTTTTTGAAGTTCTATAATAACTGTGAAGTTATTTATTAAGTAGTCCAAGTACTGCCCTAATCACTTTTCCTATGTTATTTAAATAACATGTCACAATTCTCTGAAATTGCTATTAATACTCTCCCTCCCCTACTTTATAGATGAGAAAACAGAGCACTGGTAGGTTGACTGCTTAGCTCACACAGCTAGTAAATGGCAGCCAGTATTTAAATTCAAGTTTATCTGCTTTAAAGCTAAGGCTCTTGATGACTAAAACTTTCTGCCTCAAACCAGTGAATTAAGAAAGAGGAGGTTCAATGTCTTCTTCATTTCTGCATGCCAGTTCCTAGCCCCATGTGTGGTGTTGGTGGAGGGAGGAAAGTGTGGTGCACACTGGGCAGCATCTCTCTGTGTCTTTGGGTCATTAGGGGTCTGTCAATTGTAGGAAGATCAGATATTAAGTAAATAAGATGTTATGACCTGTGGGCATAAAATCTGAAGGAATTCTGGCAAATCATAACCTACTAAAAACAAATTTTGAATTTATTTCTCATTCATCTGTGCTTTGCATGTATTAACTCAATTCAAACAACAATCCTTTGTGGTAAGTTATCATTATGTTACGCATTTACAAGTGTGGATTCGTGAGGCACAGATAGGTTAAGTTGATGCTGAAGGTCACATGGCCAGGGAGTGACTGAGCCAGGATTGGAGCATAGTGGGCATTCGGACCCCAGAGCCCATGGTCCCAAAAACCATGTACACGGCCTTCATGCAAACAATCCTCTGACCCTCCTGCACCTCCCAGTGAAGGGCTTGAAGGAGGTGCCTGACCATTTTTCCACCCTTTAACTAAGAACATTGATGTATATGTGCTGGTTCCTTTTAAGCATATGTGTTGCTTCCCCAGAAGAGCAAGTATTAGTCTGCAGGAAGAAATAATGATTCTGTAAAGAATAAAAAAAAAAAATTGGGGTGTATGATCAGAGCTGAGTGAACTAAGCCTGTTTTTTCTTATCTGTGAAACTAAGTGAGGATAGTAACACTTGAAATTGCTATAGCCCTTTCCAGTCTGTGAATATATATACCATTTGGTCTCCTGTCTCATGGTGCTATTGTACCTTGTCAGTCTCCTTTGCTAGATTATAATGCTTCTTGTGCATAATTTCCTCTAATTACTTGCCTTTAGTAGGTGATAATGAATGATGACTGATTTGGATAGAAGTAGAAGTTAGAACAACAGCTCTCATTTATTCAGTTCCTATTAAAGGCCAAATGATTGATACATATTTTCTTGCTTAATAGTAGTAATCATAAAATTTAATCAAATTATTCATAAATTCAATCAAAACTGCCAAAATGACCAGGTTCATAGCCCTGACTACTGAATTTGTTCTTTCAACAAATATTTATTGAAAGATTACCAAATGCTAGGCCCTGTCCTAAGCACTGAAAATAAAATGATAATTAAAAAAATGAAGCAAATAAACAAACACATTTTCTTTATGCAAACATGCTAAGCAAATAAACAAACATGTTTTCCACGTTTGTTGCTAAACAAACAAGTTATTAAGTAAATAAATATGTTTTCTATGGATTCATGGAGTTTATAGTCCAGGGACTTTGAGGGCTGAACAAGTTCCACTTCCTCCTAGATATTCCTCCACCTTACTTAACTCCAAACTCCAGTTCTATTGTATTATCACTTGAGAAAAGGGATGGAGAGAGTTTAGAATTGCTATCCATCAGTACTTCCATGATATCTTGAGCTATGCTGGAAGCAATTGGAAGAGCCCTTGATTTACTTGCCTTGGGCCAATAGAAGCAGTTTGAGGCCATCAAAAATTGTTAGATTTAATAACGTTTTGCTTTGCCTGGTCTCATGTGCCCCATCTGTTGCAATCAGTACTCTCCGTAGGTCCTTGGGGGCTCTGGTAAAACTTGAAATGTGGATGATGAAGAGAGAATACATTTCAGTCATGTTCTGATAGAAGCTTTGATGTTAAGTGAATAATGACTGTTTTTCACAGGCTTGCTGAGTTGTGTCTCTTCTTAAATACATGTCTAAAGGACATTTTTCTGCTTATTGTTAAAATTAATATACTTAACATAATAACTAACATCTATGTAATCGTTATTTTTATAAAACCTTTCATCATTCATTGTAACTTTTGAGTCTCACAATAACACTGTGAGGTAGATATTTCTCATCCCTCTTTTATATCATGAGGTAACCAAAGAGGCAAAGAGTCATTCCTAATCCCACCAATAGATAAGAGGAATTCCATGTTTTTTGTACTAGACAACATTGTTATTACCCAGGACAGATATCACGGCCTTTCTGTTTGCTGGTTTGTGTGGGTATGTGCACATGTGTGTATGTATGCGTGTGAGAGAGCAAGAGAAAGAAGAAAGAAAAGGCGAGAGTAAGACCTCGGAGGGAGGGAAGAAATTCAATCTCAACTAGTTTTCCAGATCTGAATTCAGACGTCAGACCCCTTTGATGGCATGGAAGGTTTTTGGTTTGTCTGGACTGAGGATGAGAGAAGGACAACCTTGAAAAAGGCCAGTTGCTACAGATGACTAGGCAGAGAAAATGTTCAGTGTTGCTAGGAGACCAGGTCTGCTGTCAGGCTCAGGAATGAGAACATGTCGGATGGAGGGCACCGGGCTGGAATTCGTGTTTAACATAAGCTGTTGAATCATGCATGCCAGCAGGACTAGGTCAGAATCAACCAGAGCTAAACACAGTCAGGAAAGTTTTTCTACTTCTTTTTTGCTTTTCCCCTTTTTAATTTTTTGAAAGATACAAACTTCTAATTAAAGATGCAGCAGTGGATATGAGACGCTTAGAAATTGTTAGTGACACCTTCACGTAGATGGTACTGTATTTTAAACCACCATTCAGAATAAAAAATGTTTTCTTCAAGAATTGTAAGCCCAAAGAGAGTTTTAACTTGCTTGTCTTCAGAGCTCCTCTGAGGTAGTTGAAATTATTGGTCAAATGAATCATCATTACTGAATTAAAGTCTAGACTCTTCACAATGTTTGCAAGAGAAGACAGTGTGGCGTGTCCTTACCTGGACTCAAAAGGACTCAGTACTAATTCCTGTGCTTCTGTCAAGCAGCCTTGCAGTCCTGGACATGTCATATTTCTCTATGCGTTTCCTTTTTCTCAGATGAATGGGGCCAGAATTGTGAATTACAATACTTGTGGAATATTCAGCTTAATTTGGTTCCAGGATCACAGAGAGGTGTCACCAACCCAGACTAGCTTCTATTAATCCTGAAGTACATAGATGCTGGAATCGCAAGGTATACTTGGAGAGGGAGAAGATGTGAGCCAGTGAACAAGGATTCTCACTCTCCTGGAGCTGTACTGATAACTGCCTTGCTTCTGAGTGATCAGGGCAGCACTTGACCGTATTGAGGAATTGCCCAGCATTCCATTTCCTAGAGCCAGAAAAGAACTTCAGTGAATGTTCTGGCTTTGGGTTGTTTATGGCCAAACACATTCTCTGTTTTGTCAACATTCCAGGAATCAGGAAGCACTTGGCTCTCAAAATCCAGAGTGTGCTCCTTCCAAAGCACATAAATATCTCAAAATTAAGGACATTTGTCCTTAATTGTTTCAGTGTGTGTGTATGTGTGTGTGTGTCTTCAAACCTTAAAATGGCTGGAAACCACCACTACTGATATTGAAGTTTAAGACCAGGAAGAAATAAACCTAAATTGTCCAAGAAATATGAACTGAACAGATGAAATGAAATCTGCTCAATTCACATCTAATACTTTGCAGAGTGACGGTTTGTGTAACCACAAGCAGTACAAGACAAAGCTGTGTTCAAACTTCTCTGGAGGATTTTCCCTGAAAGGTAATTGATACATCTGCAGAAGAAATTCTTTAGTTTTGGGAAGTGTAATTATGAATCTTTCTAAAGTACAGATTCAATCATATTGTTCCTACAAAATACATTCTCTAGTGATTCCTATATAGGATACAGAGTCTGACTTCCTTAGCCTGGAATTCAAAACTGTCAGGATATGACCCACCCTATCTTTAAGCCTGATCTCTCACTAATCCTTTTCAGGTACCCTAAGGTTGAACCATATGTCTTTCCAACTTCTCTCTTCCTTGGTATTTCCCCCTCTTCATCTCCACATGTCCAAATCCTGTTCTTTTTTCGAGGCCCCTCTCCCCTGCTGTGTCTTTCAGGAAGTTCTCTCTGACTTCTGCAGTTTGGAAGAAAGATTTCCCTTCTTGGAAATCCCAGACGGTCTCATGTGTGACCATCTCAGTGCATTTAGTCTTTTCCACCTTGCGTGACAGTTATTTATTTCACGTTCTTGTCTTCTCTTCATTCCTAGGCCATGAGCTCCTTGAGAACAAGGTCTCTGTCTATTTTACCTCTGTATTGTTCAGAGCATCACCCGCATCGTATACAGATAAGTGAGAGTGGAGTGAATGAATGATATCTGAAGGAAGTGCTGTTTTTCAGATGTCCTCTTTCAGAGTGAGCGGAGAGAGAGCAACACTACAAAGTTAGAGGACAGATCCCCTCTAACCAAGAGGAGAGGTTTTAAAAAGTGACTGTAGACAGAGCTGTTGTAGTTAATCGTCCAAGGATTTGACTGTGTATATTTTCCTCTCCCTATTGTACTTTCAGATTTTTCCTTTCTGAATTTTTTTTTTTTTAAATAATCTATTAAAGGGAACTAAGAGGATGCATGAGGAAGTGAAAGACATGAAACAAATAGTTGGCAATCAAAAAAGAGATTGGTTGAGGAGGTGTTATGCTTCTGCTCACTTATACATATACCCTCTCTCTATTTTTATCTTTCCCCTTGTGGTTGTAATGAGATGGGATTGGTTCTATAATATTCATGTAGGTACAGCTTTTGTACATATGGGAATCACATTGTGTTTTGATAAGTTAGAAGATCTCTTTCTCTTTACAGTGATGCTTTTAGTGTGAGATTATAAACTTAGAATCATAGTGTTTTCAATTTGAATTCAGAATTATTGGAATAAATGGGATCTTAAGATTAAGTGATCCAATTATGCTTTACTAATTAAGAAACTGAAACAGTACAAGATTGAGTGATTTAGAGTCACATAGCTTTCTCATGAAGACTCAAGGACAAAATCCAAGTGTCTTGATTTGTAGATTAAGTGTCTTGTTTTTTACTTATATGAGAGTATTTCTTAATCTAATGACACATCATTTGCTGCATGATCTGCTTCAATAGCTGATCCTTCCTCAAAAAAGTCCACTACCATCAAAAGTGTCTTTCATTAAGTCTTGTTTATCATTTTTAAAATTCAGGCAAAGTTCATACAGCTGAAGAAACGATTCACCAGACAGTTATATTTACTGCTCATTTGAGGTATGGCCTTAGTTTAGAAAGAGCAATAATCTTTGGGTTCACTTTAACTGTTTGCATTATTGCAAGTACCTCTGCCTTCAACAAACATTTATTGGGCATACATATGCCACTGGCTTTGAAGATGAAAGTTAGTTTGCTATAAGATGAGGCCTAGAAATGCTGGCCCTACTCTTTGCACTTGTCTTGCTTTCCTTGACTGCACTGCAGTTTCTGGGCACACTGCTGTCATTGTCCTTCAGTTATGCCCACCAGAGCTGCTGTGGCGGCCACAGTTTCCAGGACAAATGACAGGATGCGTTCAGGCCTTGGTGCTTGATGATCCTTTTACCATCGATGCTCAAGCATGCCTGTAACTGATTAGCTAAGACTTGCCTGAGAAGCTGAAATGAAGCAGGTTGTTTGTGGTTCATTGTGAGGAAGAGGGTTTTATCAAGGCTGTGTAGCAATGGAACGACATCCTAGCCTTGGCGGCATTTCTTATCTGTAGCACTAGAGAAGTGAGGTAAGCGGTTGGAGTAAATGACCTCCTGGATTTCCTTCTAGCTCTGCTATGAATCTGTAATATGCAAGCTGGGGGTCACACACTGGAGTTATATTTAATCTCTTTAACCAAAGTATAACATACATACTGAAAAGTGCACAGATTGTAAATCCCAAAGTGAGCATCCATTTAATGAACACATTTACTATCACCTGCGATTCATTAAAAACTCCAAATTAGATGTATATGTTAATTAATGCCAAATTCTAATAATAAATGTTTTTACTGTTGATCATAGCTACAGTTTGTATTATCTCTCTTTTTTTTTTCTATATGCAAAATGATATAAATGCGGTTAAAAAATAGTACAGGAGATAGTAACTGATATGAGACTGCTACAATAAGAATATTTATTTATAAGAATATATTTAAGAATAATGTTTACTTCTTCTGAAAAATATGTTTATTACAGATAATTTTTAAAATACAGAGAAGCAAAGTACAGTTAAAAAATTTAAGAAATCAGGGGCCAACCCCGTGGCGTACTCGGGAGAGCCGGTGCGCTCACTGGCTGAGCGCGGTGTGGCCGGTCACAAAACAGACAAAAAAAAAAAAAGTTTAAGAAATCAGTACTCATCATCACCCATATCTAACCATTGTCAATATTTTGCTGTATACTATTTTATTTATTTTGCTCTTTTCTAATTGTACTCTCAAGCACCCCCTTTATATTTAAATAAGTAAAAAAGTAGGAAAGACAGAGAGACAAGGAGAGAAAGGTTGAGGGAGGTAAGGGGGAAGAAATGAAAGAAAGGAGGAAGAAAGGAAAGAAGGAATGAGAGAACGAGGAGAAAAGAAGATTGAGGTTCTTAAGCTCTACACTTGAAGCATACCATTTTAAATACACACATGCCACATGGATAATATTTAAACAAAATTTAAGTCATATTGTACATGTTGTTTTGTAACTTTTGTTAGATAATAACTTTCATTAATAAAAATAACTTTTTAATTTAAAATATATAAAATGATACTTCTAAAATTTTTAAATGGCTGTAGTGTAACTATTGTATGAATATACTGGCATCTATTGAACAAATACTTGCTAGTTATTTGTGTGCAGTTTTGTGCTCTCATATATATTATTTGATGCTTATTATTGTATTTAATTATTAATTTCTTATCATTTCTTTAAAGTGCATTCCTAGATGTAGAATTGCTGGACCAAATAGAAAGTTCATACCACTCTAAATAGCAGTGGATGAGAATCTTTGATTCCTAGAGCCACTTCCAACTCTCTAAATTATACTTTAAATAAAGGAAACTGCTAAAATCTGATAAATTAAAAATTCATTTTGTCTTAACATGCATTTTTGATTATCAGTATTAAAAATATTTTTAAAATGTCTTTATTGCTCATTGTTCATGTCTTTTGTCCATTTTATTGAGGTATTTTTTCTTTATTGCTATATAAGATTTATTTTATGCATAAGTTTGTACATAATTTTCCTAGCTGCTTACTGTCCCTTGAATGTTCATCACTCTTACTCAGAACTGAAATCAGCAGATTTACCCAGAACTAATTTGAGATAAATCCTAGATACTAGAAAAATTCTCTTTTTCATCACTGTCAGAGGACTCTTTCACATTTGCAACTTTTTCTATGTGATTTCAACATGCATGTGCCTAGAAAAATCATGAATAGTACAAGAAGATGGTTACTATGATCTTTCCTGGAATTAAAAGTAGTGAAATAGCCCAATAGTGCTTTTAAAATTCTCACTGGAATAATTTAGAATAAATGTAATGATTCTAATTTTTAACTTTTCTAATTAAAATCCATAGTGACTATCAACCAATATTTGCTTATTGATTAATATAATTCAGGATTAGTATAAAAGTTGACTGGATTTCCATGTCCCTAGAATTGCAAGTAGATTTAACTAATTTGCCAGGAAAGAACTTACTAAAAATTTTAAGTTTAATTCAGTGTTTATTTGAGGTGACAGATTCCTTTTAGGGACTGGCACTGAGAAGCCATTTTACTGTTGTTTATAATAAGAGATTTCAAAGTTTCTGTAAGCTCTTTGGAGGGTATTTATTTCAGCATGTACCTAGAAAATATTTGGATACTGTCTGAGTGCCTAAAACAAACCGTGATAGTAAAGCCAATGCCATAGGGTGTTGCTTTGCCTCCCACGGATTTGTCACCCCTTTTCCCCTTGGTGACAGAGCCGCCAAAGATTACTCAAAACCCATCTCTTTTGAGCAGTGAGAAGCCCCAGAAACAGGTTAATCTCCCGGAACCCTCAAGATAGAGGCATTCCTTCCATTTGGGAATTAACCACGAATCGAATCGGGGGTTCTCTTCCTGCATTTATTCTCCAGACCAAGAAGTTACAGGAAGAGACATAGATGGGGCTTTGCTAAGTACAGTTTAACAAGTTTTACAATAGAAGCTGGTAACATTCAGTAAAAACAAGTCAGATGACATTCTGTTAGGCAATTAAGTGATCCACTAACAAAGGCTTGATTTAGCTGACATTCCTTTTCCCTCTAGCAGATTTTTAGTAACTTTACGTATCAATTGGTATCTTGTGTGTCTTAGAACCAGCAGCCTTGCTGTGTTACAGTTCTGATCTTGCAACAGAGACTCAATGCCCTGGGGGAAATTTCCTGTCCTTTGCAAAGTCAATATTTGAAACTGTAAGGCTTTGGAAAACCAGGCCCTGTGAGGTACATTTGCTTTATGAATCCTCTACAATAGGGGTTTGCTTATTTCACCAGTTTCAGTGCAAATATGTCATCCTGGAACATGTTAGTATTTATTGAGGAAATTAGGTACTTTAGATTTGATGGATCTCTTGGAAGCTAGTGGAAAATGTTTTAGAATCCAGAATTAGAGCCAAGATTATCTTACTAAAATTTCTCTAATAAGTTATTTTCCTTTATTTAATTTATTCTGTTTTAAAATTATTTTGAAAAACCTTGTGCCATCTGCATATAATATGTTTATGATGTTCTGTTCTGGTCAGCTTAAACATGAATGTTTTTGACTTGATCAACAGGAGTTAATGAAGTGAGGACAATGTGTAAGTGTGAAAGTTGAAGCTGTAGCAAAAGGCTGGACTTTGAGGCAAGTTTGAGGTAATGGAAATTCCCACTTCAGGCAGACAATGTGTTTTTTCTAAAGATAGGTTTTCAGAGAAGACTGGCTGTTCTTATAGATTGTTAGTAATAAGTGATTTTTAATGTGAGAAAGAGAAAATTCTATATGTAGATAGTCAAGATTTATTGTCCTATAAGCTCTTGCCTCTTTGATGCAACAGTGACCACTCCCTATTGGACGGGGTGCTCTTGATTACAGCACTGTTATGAACATGCTAGAGCAGAAGAGGGGAGGTGGCAGGACTAAGGCCAGAAGTCACTGGATACGGTGATGGAAAACATTCAATCTTTGTGACTTAAGGTACATACTCTCTCTTGCTAGGACTCACCCTGTCTGCAAGGCAAGAAAGGTGAACCAGACACTTTCCAGAACCCTTTCTACATCTTCTAATATACTGTGACTTCTAAGACGACAAGATAGATCAGATGAGAACAATTTCATCTTCTCACCACCAATTCCTCCAACACACGTAGCCAGAATCTGCTTCCCTTCCTATTTTAATAAGTAGTAATAATAATAGTAAAAATAGTAATAACAAATCTTTATCTAAGACCAATATGAGTTCAAAATTTTTGACTAGTACCATGGATCTAGCCTATTTTCTCTGACCTTCTAAAGGATTTAATGCTTGCAATTATCTTTTCTTATTTTTTCCTGCATCATCAGTCTGTCTGTAGCCACTGGATGATTGCCATCAGCACACAAACCTACCTTAATGCATGCATCTTAAAACAAATAAAACACCTTTTACTTCCCTTCTCCTTTATTATCACAACCTTAAAAACTTGCTGTCTCTACTTGCTGACTCTACCTCCTTTCATCTGCACCACTGCACTGAACTATAACACATAAAAGTCCTTAGTTGTCTACATTTTGCTAGAACCAGTGGTCGGTTATCTGCTTTCAGCTCTCTTGACCTCTCTGCAGCAGTTCACTGACCTCGCATCTGGGACCTTTCCTTCTCTAGGCATCTTTTCCCCAACCCTTGCTAGATTTCCTTCTATTTAACTGGCTAGTTTCTCTCTCTTTTGTTGGGTCTTCTTTTTCTGCTGGACCTCTGAATGTTGGAATGACTCAATCTCAGTCATTGAACAGATAGGTAGAATTGTAACACACAAAAATGAAGACAAGGGGGACTAGGAAAAGGTGGAAAGGTGAATATGTTATAAATTTTACAGACAAGAAGTTTTGTTTGGCTGGAGCTTAGGGTGGGTGAAGAGGAGGTTCATTACTGAAGGAGCTTGAAATATTCCTTTAAATATATAATATTTACTCTAAGACTAGGAAAAGATTTCGAGAGACAGTGAACCTTCAGTTTTTTTTATCCCTGAAATTGGTTAAAACTCAACAGATGCTAACTCAGTGAAGTTGGTAAGTTAATTAGGACTCATACTGAAGCAATTTCCTTTTATTGGAAACCCAAGTCTTAGCAATGTCTTAGAAAAGAAACCAGGAGTGTCATTATAGACTTTCTTGTTCTTCTTGGTATACTTTCTACAAAGAGTATTCTAGGGTTTAGGGTCAAACCACATGGACACTGACATTTACTCCTTCATTACCAAAATATTTATTGAACTTGAACTATGTGAAAGGCAATGATAGGTGAGGCTGGCTTGGATAAACATACCAGAAAATAGAATTTTCACTGAAACTAATTAATGTTCCACTTAAGAAAATACTGACCTCATTGATGTGAAGTTCTTTTTGTTTTGTTTTGTTTTTCCATGATTTCTCAGGATACTACTGTACCACTAAACATGGGATGGAATGCTCATATATAGCAAGAGTAGGGGATTAAATTAAATCCGGTTGCTTTTTATTTTTTATTTGCAGCTTTTTGTGTGTGAAAGTCTTAGAAATTATGCTTTGGTTTAAATTTCTTGGATGCAAAAGCATCTCTATGTAGGGGATCTGAAAATAATTGTCAAAGAAAAAAATATACATTGTGTTGATCAGCAAATAACAGTCTTTCCACTGAGAAAAATAGGGAAACTTTTAAGTGATATGCCTTCTCATTCAAGAAATTGGAGATTTTGCTTTTATAAAATAGTCCTGTTTATACCTGCATCTTCATCCAGGAATATTGTACTGGTGAATTGAGCAAGCAGTAGTTTTTCAAAGACAACTATTCTTCTACATAGCATTGCTCTATGTATCTTTGCCAGCTTCTTTGAAATGATGAAAAATCGGAAACTGTTTAGGTTTGATATCACTTAGTATTTAGAATGAGCCCAATTTACTGAATCTGGCATTTTTAAGACCCAACAACTTTTGTGGGAGGAAAAATGGTGGGATAACTTCCTACCAACATCTGTATTTGTCCAGGTGACTGAACACACCCCCGTGTGGCCAGGGCACTGCAGAAACCTATGGAGCAACTGCTGGGGTTGAGGTGTTGTAATCCAATAATGTTGCAGAGGATGAGACGGGGTTGACTTGCCAAACTTCTTTCCAGTTCTAATGTTATTTAGCTGTTGCTTTTAGTTTTGATTGTTGCTGAAATTCAACCAGGTTAATTTCATCCTGAAGAAAATTTCAAAATGTTTGATAATAGTTGTTGGACCGGCGGAATAGGGGAATCTCAGCAAAATGGCACCAGGGCCTCCATCTTGCTGGACCTGCCCCTGAGACTTTCCCGCCTGACCCGAAGGTCACCTTCTAAGAGATCTCCTGCCATCAGAGCAACGGCTCAGGGCCACGTCACATTGGGGAAAATAGAACCTACGCAGGAAGCTGAAACTTAACTTTACACAGCTATGCACCATATATGGGCTACTGGCCAACAGCGGCCCACCCTTATAAAAACCCCATCTGCTTTTGCCCGGGCGCGACTTGCCCGACCTCACCCCCTTGCAGGGCCATGGAAACTTGCCCGGGAGTGCCCCCGTTAAAGCCTACCCTAAATTTACTGCCTGGCTCCTGGTTTTCTTTGCTCTGGTTAGAGACTAAAACCTTCAAGATTCAAACCTAACAGTCGTGTATTCTCTTTACAGTTTTAAGAAAGGATTTTGTAAGTGATTTGTAAAATTTATCTCAGAAAGCTTTTATGAATAAATTTTTAAAAACTTTAACAGACACTTAACAGGGGAGAAGAATCAGAAGTATATGCTTACTAGGCAAATGTGTCAGCACCATCTGTAAACTAATATTAAATATTGAATATTAATAACACAGAATCACAAGTTATCCAAAAGAAAAACCCTGGAGAAATTGAGATGACATGGGATGGTAGGATTTGTTTGAGGAATTTTCACAGGGAGTTTTTATGTCACTAATTATTTCTTTTGTTTTGGGCATGTCAGGGAAATAATTAGCGAAAGGGATGTGGAAGTCATGCAAGGATCTGTCTCTTTGCTTCTGTGAAAAAAACATGGAGCTCAAGTTTCTAAAATATAGACGAGGACTTCACAGTAATTCTTATCCCTCCTCCTCTTTTCCCTTCCCCTTTTTATTTTTTATTCAATATTTCTTGAATGTCATGAGTCTGAAAGATGGATCAGACTCATCATGTCTGCTTAGAATGCTTATTCTAAAATTATTTTGTTTTAATTTTTATTTAAGGTTGATTTAAATTTAACTGTTTAGATAAACATGTAATTAAATATAAATATTCTCAAATATAACTCATCATAAAAGGAGAATGGAGGTTCCTCAAATTCATTTATTAGAGAAAATAAGAAATTAACTTCTTCCTTTAAGGCCTCTGCTTCTCTCCTTCCAGTGATTTTCCTGGAGATCCTGGCATGACAGCTTGAATTCCAGAGGCAGATCAGAGTCTGTGATGATTACCACATAGGTTTCACTCACTCCGAGAACAAAAATTATAATTACAACCACCACCACAGTGGGTGGGAGGAGACTTGGATGCATTTGTATGTCACAGAACATCAAGGGTGGAAACTTTATTGGAGCACTATTATTTGAATCTCTGACAAAGCACATATTTGGCTTTTAATTGCACATTAAACATGCAGAGAGAGCCTTTCAAACTTAAAAATGCAAAACGGAGAAAATTATGTTAAGTGAAATAAGCCACGCACAGCAGGAAAAATACCGCATGTCCTCACTCATAAGTAGGAGCTAAGAGAGAAAGGAAAGAAAGACCACAGTGGTGTGGTGGACTTGCAGAGGGAGAGAACAGATCTAGGGTTGCCAGTGCAGGGGTTGGGGAGGGAGGTTGGGGAGAGGTTGGGTGGGGGACAGGGGGAATAATTGCAATATGTGGTAATGGGCATGCTGACAGTATTGATCTTATCATCACATCATGGGCACAGATGCTGACAGCTCTGTGTTCCATGAGTATGCATAATCGATTTTAAAAATGAAAAGTGAAAGTCTAGAAGCAACTGCAGATAGGGACTTTTAAAAAGAATTTTTGTACTAAGCAGTGTCAGGTGTGGTTGTCTTATTTAAAGAGAGGCATTAGTACTGTCCCTAATATAACAGCCAAATGCATTGACCAGAGGAAGAGTTTAGCAAAATGTTTTTGTCTCAAGAACATTTTTATTTGCCTTTGGCATCCTGAGAAATAGGATGTTGTGCTCCAGCATGGAAATAATTAATTCTGTCTGTCCGGGTCAGAATTACTGTTTACATTTTAATAATCCACAGCTCATGCTATCTGCAGACTATCTATCACTGACTAACTAGAAGCAGCTTGTCCTTTACCAGTAGCTGCATTCCACCCATGGAACATTTTTACTAGATTAGGAAGCAGTTTTTAAAGATGGATCTCTTAATTTTAAAATATATCAAGAGCCATTTATTTATTGGGGAATATGGCTTGGTACCAAATATACTGGCTTTGTTGAAGACTAGCTTAATATAATTCCTTTAAATGAGTAATCTTGGTAATGGAAGCACAGAACTAAACATAAACAAAATTATCCAGTATGATTTTCACATGGCTCCCAACTGCCACCTGCCTCCACACTCTTGCTCCCAATTCTGATATTATCTCACTCTGGTATTCTCTTCCCATCAGTTCATTACACCTGGTTCTTGCTCTCTATTGAAGTCCTTGGTGGTGGTTGGGGTGGAGTGGTTGCATATATGAGAGATTGTATAGATGGGGGAAAAACACATTGAAGCAAGTTACTTTATTATCCCCATTTTGCAGATGATAAAATCAGGGCACAGAAAAATTAAGTGACTTGCCGAAGGTTACATAGCTAGTAAGTAGAAAAGCTGGGATTCCAGCACAGGCAGTCTGGCTTTGCTTTTAAAATGCAGTGTTCACACATGATAATACTGTGAGAGTTATTAATCAATAAGTATTTACTGGACACCTATTAAGCCCATGACAAGCAAATACAGATATTCTACATTCAGTGATGGAGCAGAGGGTAATGCGTGGGCCCCAGAGTTTCAGTTATTAGAGCTAGCTCTTGAGAGTGAGAAATTATTTATTCAATTTGAATTTATTAAATGGGACTATTCTATGTGAGGCACTTTGAGACTAAAGAGTTAAATAAATGATGTTTGCACAAAGGATTGTGTCAGGAGGGAGTCTATGGTATAGGGCACAGAATTAGGAAAAGACAGGTAAGATAAGGAACTGTAGGATTAAGACAGATTAGAGTTGAAGCAAATAGGGAAGGATTTGGGAACAAAGAGATAGTATTTTAGTTTAACTTTGAAGGGCAGTTGTCATAAGAACACAATTGGTATAAGATGTCTGTAATGAGAAATGAAGAAATACTTTGCAGACAGCTGGGGAAGAATTTTAGAGCAAGGAGTATAATTCTCTGACTGTTGCATGTTAAGGAGTAATAAGCTGAGGTTGAAAAAGTAAGTTGGCATACCATGGAGAACCTTAAGGAGAAAAAAAATCAACTGTCATGTACTGAGTAATATATACAAGGCATTTTACACGCTTTTTTTCATGTAATTCTTACAAGCACAATTAGTTGTTATGTTTTCTATTCTACCAAGGAAAAAACTGAAGCCTAAACAGACTGAGAAACTTTCTCAAGATCAATTAACATAAAGCAGGATTTAAATCTAGGCTTACCTGGATACTAACTTTCCGTTCAGTCATAATCTCTTTCTTCTGAAGGCAATGAGGAACCATTAAAGATTTCTTAGCAGAAGAGTATGTGACACCTGGCACCAGTTTGCCTAATGAGTTAGAAAGAGGCAAGATGAAGAGGTACTGGTGTACTTAAGCAGGTACGAGCCATAGGTAAACATAAACATAAAGTTTTGTGATTGAATCCATGTTCCCATCATTCTGCAGATGATTTTTGTAATTCCCAACCTTTCTTTGAGCTATTACAACTTTCCACCTTCTTATGAGTTTTGCATTAAAACCACAGAACCATATTGTTTTTTTTTTTTTTTTTTTTTTTTCTTTTTTCTTTTTCGTGACCGGCACTCAGCCAGTGAGTGTACCGGCCATTCCTATATAGGATCCGAACCCGCGGCGGGAGCGTCGCCGCGCTCCCAGCGCAGCACCCTCCCGAGTGCGCCACAGGCTCGGCCCCACAGAACCATATTGTACTAAATAAAATCTACCCATATGCTCCCAGAATCGCCCTTTCAATGGAATGTGGGCTCTTATGGGTTCCAGTTCTTATGGGTATTAGTACACAGTAAATTCCTAAACACAGCATATTAAATGCTGTCCTGAGGTCCAGAGAAAAGAAAGTAGGAGAGGGATTCTCAGGCAGTTGTGGAGGAAGTAAGAAGAAAGGACAGTAAGGAAAAAAGGTGTTTTTCATTTTGTTTTTAATTCCAGCTCAATCTCACTTTGTGTATGCCCTCTGGTCAGAAATAATGGCACTGGCTGCCCTAAGAGCCCTTTGTTCAAGGATAAAGCAGGTTCTCAGTGTTCCATAACAGTGATCAAAATAAAACAAACCATGTAATCATTTTTGCCGTTCCCACTCTCCCCTTCTCTATATTCTAGCATGTTAGTAGATGGATTTTTGGTTTATCATCCATTCTTTTTTCTCTGAAGTTTTTATAAGCATATTTACCCATTTATGAGGAAAAGGAACAAAATAACACCAAATTGAAGTTTGATGTAAATCTTTGCTTTGTCCCTTGGGGATATACTTTATCTGAGTAAGTAGAAATCGTTGTCTAAATTAGGCCATTGTGACTAAGATACACTACATCATCCAATTACTTAAAAACAGAGAAGTGATGATAACTTGACCCAAAGCACTGACGACTATTAAAAAATAAATAAAATGGGAATTAGATCAATTGAGAGGGAAATACTTCCATGAGTCACTATTTAAAATATCCAGGAAATTTTTCTCTTAAGTCTGATTTGGCATTCATGGTTCCTCTAATTCATACAAAATTAGTATGTGAACTTGAACAGATTTTCTGTTCACTTGTAATCTTCAGAGATTTGGCAGCTTTAGCTGCTGAATGAGTTGCAAGTTAGATATGAATTTACTTACAAATCTCAGGCCTAATTTTAAAATAGATGCCCTGGATTAGGATTTAGCCAAATACTTCATTAGTAGTGGCAGATATTGTATTTTTCTATGGCTACTTTTTCCCCTTAACCTCCAGGCGTTTTAGAACCTTTAAAGCAATGAATTTCCATAAATTTGGTGCTTCCAAAGGTGATTCAGGACAAACATTTCTGGCTATTTGTTGGAAAACCCAGGTATTTCTCAGGCATTGGATTAGCCTCATCAAAAATGTTCAAAATTCTTAAGTGATTTACATAAAGCTATTTTTTGGAAGAAAATTCTTGATTTTGGACAAAGCTTTAATATCTCGGCAGTCCAGGATTCCTCTGAATTTCTTCCTCATCAACTTATCATACTTGGAAAAACTTTTCTTCCGAAAATGGAACCATATCTATCAGAGTTTCCCAGTATAACTTAGAATCATGATGGAATCCTTTGGCCTTGAAAAATCTCAGATTATGAGCAAGAATCCTCACTTCCACAGTGTAAAAAAATTAAGTCAGTTAGACGTGTGAATAACAGCATGCTGTGAAGACAGCATGGTTATTGTTCTTTCAGGATACTAAAAAAAGGTCAATATTTGTTCAGTTCCCTTAGCTGGCATTAAGTTTTTCTTTCACACCCTAATGATGGTACCAGAATGAGGAGAACAGCTTTGGTAGAAATTGGTGGCAAGTATTGTTGGAGAGGATGCTGGAGGAGAACAGTGACGTGAGAATAAAATGACAAACAGGACAATGTCATTTTTTCCAGTTCTGGCAGTTCATAGCTTTCTCATCCCCTTGGTCTTTGCTTTTTTTCAACATGGCACTATGACTGGAGATGCAGGGAGGAAAAGCACTTTCATGACTGAAACTAGTGACCTTTTCAATTTTCCATTCTCTGGTGTTGATGACAAACTGAAGACTTACCCTTACTCATGAAGACTGTCTTTCTGGAATACACTTGCCAAACACTACTGAGCACCGACTATGTGCACCTGCTGTATAAAAGTGTGGGCTACACAGACCTGCCGCTCAAGGGACTCATGATCAGTGAAGAAGACAGACATGAAGACAGATAATTAGGCTGCTGTGGCATAGGTTGGGGGATAATAGAGGCACCCCCACAAGGCTACAGACACAGCAGGAAGCCACTGCAGTATCGCCTGCTGCTGCAAAGCAAAGCAGGTGCAGCCTGTCTGAGCCTGCTTCTGCTTGGGGGCCCAGCATTTGTCTGATGGAGGTCCTGGATAGCAGGAAGCGATCCAGAGGGTGGTTATCAAAGAACTTCCATAACTGGATGTGCATTGTTGGTAGCTAATAAGAATGCCCTCCTTCCCCCATCCATTAAGCTAAAAGAACAGCAGGTAAAGAAGGAAGTCACAAAGTGTCACTATAAAGACTCCAGTAAAAGTCAGTTGTTTTCTCCCTTCACCAAACCTAGGTTTGTTTAGTGAGTTTCCTTTGTGAGTGTGCCTTCTCTGGTCTTTTCCCAGCATCTTTTTATTTTCAGGGACAGAACACTGTGACCCTTTGCACAGGGTTAAAACAACTGCTGTAGCTCAAGTGAAGCTGAATTTTGCTGACCGTTGTACATCCTTCCCATAACACGCTGTCTGCATCAGCAAAGCGCGGGGGGCTGTCTCCCCTTGGCTTCTATGTTGTTAAACCTGTCAAGGCAATTAGTCTCTTTTACTCTTTTAAATTGATTTAAACATTTCGCCCTCTCCATACGTGGTCATTCCCTCTTTTCTTCTCACTCCCACTCTGTTCCCAAGTGGCTTATAGCATTCCTGGGACCATTTACTCCTCATTCCGTCTCAGAACTTTGACCCATGTTTGAAACTACAAAGGTCTGGCTCTTGTAGTGGCTATGGAGCCCGGCAGTTTTTGCCTTGGCTCAGGACACACTTTTACTTTCTTGTGGAGGGGCAGGGTGGGTATCAGAACTCGTTATCTTGACTGTGAGGTTAAGAGATTGATCCATAAGAAATTTGATAAATGCTACTTGTCTGTGGACAGGAGAGTACAGCTTACCACCATCTTATTGGAAAAGGACTAAGTCTTCAACAAGCCAATTAGCAAACATGGACTAAAATCTTCTATGCCCAGAGAATTTTGCTGGCCCCTGAAGGGTACATGCAGAAGCTTATACTTTCTTCTAAATTATATTAAGTCAGGAAGGACTGAGGTGATATTGGGAATTTTTATACTCTCCCTTATAGTCTTTTATTTGAGGGATGGGGGGGCGTCTTTCTTTCTGTTTTTGATCTGCTCCACCTGCTTCTCTGTCTCTAATACCCCCATCTTCCGCAGTCAGACTCCAAATTCTTTTCTCCTTTATGGCTATTTCAGGTCGAAGAGCAACATGTGTTGGTGCTGGGAATGCCTGAGAAAGAGAAGGGAAGAGGGAGAGACTCTCCCAGTGGTGCCCTCACCCATCTTCCTTACATTCTGAAAGAAGGTTTCTACTGCTGAATACTTTTCCTGTTCCTTCATCTTTTTCTTCACTCCCATCTTTCTATGGAAAAATGCTCTTAGTAGCCAAAGTTTGGGTTATTACTGAAATGTAGATAAATTTAAAGCTGTGTAAACCTCACCCCCACACCATCTCTATTTGGCCCCCTTCCCTCTACAGGAGGATCCTGGGAGATAAAGTGTAGCAGCTTCTTTCTTTCCTCTCAACTCCACACCATTATCCTAAACAGACACCCAGAGGAAATCCTCAAAGGACCAAGTGCCTGCTGCAGTTGGAGAAGTGATGCAGGATTCTTTTTACAGGGAACCAGAGAAAGGAATCGCCCTGGTGGAGGGGAGGCCTTAGGAGACAGCTCTGAGAGGGAGCAGAGAGGTTCATCCCAGGCCTGATTAGGAATCAGAACTAATGGGGTTCAGATGTATGCCTGCCTAGCTCTAACTCCTAACCCGGACAACTCACACTTCTCAAACTTTCAGGTGCATAAAATCACATGGGGGATTTTGTTAAAACGTGGTTTTGGTTCAGTAGGTCTGGGCTGGAGTTTGAGATTAGCATTTCTAAGGAGTTCTCAGGTGATGCCTTTGCTTCTGGCCTGAGGATCACACTTTTAAGTAGCAACACTCTAAACTATCCATTGTTATGTACAAGGAAACAGAATAAGAAGCTGTTTAAATTTAAACCTTCCAAATTTTTCAGAACTGATTTATAGGAAGTGCAGACATCCCCTTTTAAATTTCATCCCTTTCTGCTCCAGTTTCCCCCTTCCCCTCCTCCCGTGTCTGAACAGTTGGCAGCAGCTTCATCAGTCCTCTTTGCTATAAACGAACCTAAGTTACCCTGGGATGAGGTCACATTTTCCAAAAACGTTTTTCTAGTCTGTGGTGAAGGGGGCGGGTCTGTTTGAACAGTTGAGGCCTGGGAAGTATATTGGCTGTAAGACAGAGCAGAGTCTGAGCAAAGCACGGGTTTGAGGACATTCCCAAGGCAGAGGAAGTGGGGAGGCCCAGAGCAGCTGCCTGCGCTTCTGTAACCCAGCCCCCTGGACTTATGGAAATAGACTCTGTGCTGGCATGTTTAAGGCATCCCAGTGAACTGCAGCTGGGAAAGCCTCCATCATTTCTACGGGTACCTAGAAGCTTAATCAGAGTTTAAGATGCTCGAAGAAGGGATGGATTAATTTAGGTTATCGTCCATGACTTCTTGAAGTTATGTTCCCAGATAATGACTTTTCATAGAGAATCTAATATCACATATCCTGAATAAAATGAAAATATGTAAAGGTTTTCAAAAATTAATTTGAAAAGGATCTAGTTTAAAGCTACCTATTTTTCCATAGATGTTTATTGAGCACCTGCTCCATGGACCCTGTATTGTGAACTTGTACTTGGGAAAATAGTGGTGAACAAAACGGAGGTGGTAGCTGCCTTCATGGGACTGCCTGCAGTCTGGATCAGGAGGACAGACACTTAACAAGATGTATTAGTCTGCTCAGGCTGCCATAACAAAATACCACAGACTGGATGACTTAAATAACAGACATTTATTTTTTCATAGTTCTGGAAGCTAAAAGTTCAAGATCAAGGCTCCAGCCGATTTGGTTTCTGGTGAGGGCTGTCTTCTTGACATGCAAATGGCTACCTTCTGCTATATCCTCATGTGGCCTTTCCTTGGTGCGGCACATGAGAGACAGAGAGAGACAGAGGAAATGAGAAAAAGAGTCCTCTGGTGTCGCTTATAAGGATATCAATCCTATCATGTCAAGCCTTATCCTAATGACTTCATTTAACCTTAATTACTTTCTTAGAGGCTCTATCTCCAAATACAGCCACACTGGAGTTGGGGCTTCAACATATACATTTTGGGAGACCCAAACATTCAGTTTATAACACAAGTAAATACACAAATGAAACCCAGTTACAAAGTATGGCATATGCTAAGAAAAAGGAAGAAAAGAGGCTCTTCTTTTAGAGCTGTAATCCATGGAATTACTTTAGAAAGATTACTTTTATTATCTATTAAAAATATAAACCATAAGAGCCAGGAGAATAAAATTGAGAATGACTCTGCATTCTGTATGTTGTTTGGAATACAGAGTCTATTTTATTCGTACTTGCCTCAACACCCACATCATAATCTTTGACTTCCTTCAAGGGAATATGATCCTTTTGTGAAATGTAACTTTGACCATTGTGACTCTTGAAATGTAATTACTAGATGCCTTGCATATCTAACTACTGGACCTTTCGCATTTAGTGAAACTAGTGAAAGGGAAAAAAAATAGCTCTTCGTATCTGGCAAGAGTTTCTTTCCCAGAATTTTGTTTACATTTTGTTTAGCATTAAAAGGTCCTTGTTAAAGTGAATTGAAAACTTTTTTTGTTATGGTGGTTGTTTTTTAAGTGAAAGGGGTCAATTTAAGATTGCACTAATGTGAATTTCAATTTTTCAAACTGAGTTTTATAAGTTAAAAATAATGTCACTCTGGCAGAAGAAAATCAACTTGGGAAATTTTTAGAAGTTGTTATCCAAACCAAAATAAACTTGAATAAGAAGGCAAGTACTGAACAAGAGACCGTATATTATGTGCACCTTGTTATTATTCTTAACTCTAAAATACTGTTAAAGCTTGTTTATGAGAACAGAGGTCAGTGTTCTCCTTAATATGTGATGCCGGTGTTACACATCCCTGTTTCTACTGGGAAAGACAGATGGGAGAGTCCCATGATTGAAGGAGGCCCCTCTCAAAGAGAACAAGAAAGGTTTGCATGTACCTTCAACTACTGAGGGAGGGAAAAGGACTTGGGGAAGCTAATGAACATCGAAGTTGACTCTCCTACTGTTCTTGTGGAATAATTCATGGACAATTGTGTTCATTTGGGGGCTAACCATTTAAAAGGGATATTGACTAAAGAAACCTATTCAAGATAGAGAACAAAGTGGTGAAAGGACATACAACTTTATAAAGTGAAGAAGTAGGAATAGTAAGCTTAGTTTCCATAGTTCCTACCCATAATATTGTGTGGAGTGGGGAGACTGGGGCAATACCTGAGAATGTCTGTCTTCATATGCCTTATGGCCATGCAGGTAGAATCCATAAGCCACAGTAGATCTAATTTCCCCTATTGGATTAACATGTGAAAGATTCAGAATCATAGAAATTATACAGTGTGAGAAAAAGCTTTAAAGCAGTAAGGACTGTCTGTAGATGAATGGGCTGCCTGGATTAGGGGAGGGAGTGATGTTGGCCTCTCTGTAGGAGTCCAGTCAAAGCTTGGTGACTGAGTGAAGAGGATCCTGGTATCAAACAGCTGAACTATAAGCCCAGCAGTATCTCTCCCAGTGCTGAGATTCTATGATCTTTTCTTTCCCACCACATCCCACAGATAAGACAAAGCTGAATGTCCCTTCTGATGTGGGCTCCCAAGTCAGTCTGAGGAGTGGGTGATGGATTCACCAGATCCTCAGAGACCAGGCCAGTCCACTTGCACAGGACTAGTTCAAGAAGCAGGTTCCTCAGACTATGATCTTATGAACATCATAATTATATAAACCTGATTCTTTCGTTGCCTAAATTGCTTTATTGATGATAAATTGGGCATTTAGAAATTAAATTATGGGTGGATGTGGGGGATCAGATTAGGCATTATTTCACCGACCTCACTGTTGTGCTAGTGGCCTGAGAGTGTAATGCACATTGTGGTTAATAGCATAAAAGAATAGTCTGCATATAGCACCCACATACTCACATATGGTCAATTGATTTTCAACTAATATACTAAGGAAATTTAGTGGAGAAAAAATAATTTATTCAGCAAATTCTGATGGAAGCATTGGATAGCCATATGAAAAAAAAAAAAAAAATCTTGGACCTTACACAAAAATTAATTCAAGTGGATTATAGACTTTCAATTATAAAACTTCTATAAGAAAACAGGAGAAAATCTTAGTAACTTTGGATATGGCAATATTTCTTAAAAAATCAAAAAATTAACGAATTCGACCACATTGAAATTAAGAATGGCTGCTCCTCAAAAGACACTGGTATAAAAGTGAAAATGCATCCATAGACTGGGAGAAAATATGTGCAAAGTATACACAGTTGGCCCTTTATATCTGTAGGTTCCACATCCATAGATTCAACCAATCACAGATTGAAATATTTTTTAAAAATCAATAAAAACAATTAAAAAATTAAAAATACAGTATAACAGCTATTTACATAGCATTTACATTGTATTAGGTAAGTAATCTAGAGATGATTTATAGTATGGGGAGGATGTGGGTAGGTTATATGAAAATACTGCTACACCATTTTATATATAAGGGACGTGAGCATTTGCAGATTTTGGTATCTGCAGGGGTCCTGGAACCAACCCTTCTCCAATATCAAGAGACAACTGTACCTGACAAAGGATGTGTATCTGTAATATATAAAGAACTCTCACAACTTAATAAGAAAACCCAATTTAATAAACAGTGAAATATTTGAATAGACATTTCACCAAAGATTTTATATGGATAGCAAATACGTACATGAAAAGGTGCTCAACATTATGAGAGAAAGGAAAGACTTGTATCTGAACATTTTTAGCAGCTTTATTTATAACAGCTAAAATTGGAAACAAATGTTCATCAACAAGTATACAGCAAAACAAATTATGGTATTGCCATGCAATGGAATACTACTCAGTAATAACAAGTAATAAACTATTGATATGTATCACAACATATGGTTGAATCTCAAACTATTTTTGCAGAGTGAAAGAAGTCAGATTAAAAAGCATATGCTGTGTGATTCCTTTTATGTAAAATTCTAAAAAAATTCAAACTAACCTATTGGATAGAAAGCAGATCAGCAGCTGCCTCAAGATGAACAAAGGAGAGAGATGAATTACAAAGTGTTGTAAGGAAACTTTAAGGGGTAATGGATACATTCATTATCTTGATTGTGGTATGCTTTCATGGGTGATTATTGCATATGTCAAAACTCAAATGATATCTAATATGTACAGTTTATTGGTCATCAATTATACCTCAGTAAAGACATATATATGTGTGTGTGTATATATATATATATATATATATATATATATACACACATGTATGTGTGTATTTGCACACATACACATACAAGGAGGATACTTCAAAAAGTTTGTGGAAAAATGGTATTAAAAGATAACACAAATCTTTCCATGAACTTTTGAAGCACCCTTGTATATCTATACATACACATATATGTGTATACACACACATATATATACACTTACATACGCACAGCCATATGTTCTTAGGCAAGTTTAATAACCTTTCTGTCCTCAGTTTATGTTTGCAAAAATTGGGGATATATTATTTACTTCATGGAGAATAACAGTGCTGAGCACAGAGCAAGATTTCTGTATATGTTAGCTAAAATTATTACCCTGTGGTAATAGTTCACTTCTTCTAAACCTTATTGATTTGTTTATTCTGCCTCTCTGTTTCTTCTTTATTTTTGAAGGTTTCTGTTACCAGGAAAGAAACTGTGTTTTTTTAAGAACTATTTTCAGGCACTTTGGTCTTTTTTATTTTTTTAAGAAGGTCTCATTCCTCTGGATATGTGTCTAGAACTAATGGGTGAAGAAGCCTTTCAGAATGAAAGGCCTGAGAACATTCTGAGGCCTGAGAGAGGAAGTCCTTGAGCTCAGAAATTTTCCATCCTCCTCCACAGCTGAAATGCCTCCCTTAGCTGAAATGCTTCCCTCAGCATTTCTGTTTTGAACGCCCTTTCTTGGGGGATCTTAATCTAGCTGCAGGAATTCACTGTGGGCTGAAACCTGGCAGATTAGATCTTGGGGAGGGAAAGTGATTTGAAAGTAATATTTGTTCTTAAAATGACAAACAAGTATTGCAGGTTTTATTATTTTCTGTGTTCCAGTTAAATTGTTGGGGATTTTGCAGGTCTGCTACAAAACATTTGAATTTGTCAAATGGCAGATTTCCTTTGCTTCTTTTAATTTCTTTAAAGAAAATAAACTAAGTTATAACTTGAGAAAACTAACTCTTCTAGGGCCGACCCATGGCTCACTCGGGAGAGTGTGGTGCTGAGAACACCAAGGTCACAGGTTTTGGATCCCTATATGGGGATGGCCAGTTACCTCACTTGGGAGAGCGTGGTGCTGACAACACCAAGTCAAGGGTTAAGATCCCCTTACCGATCATCTTTTTTAAAAAAAAAACAAACAAAAAAGAAAACTAACTCTTCTTTAAGTAAGATCTTATTATTACAGCTACTAAATGCCCAGGGATTTTGTGTCTGTTTGTTTTTGCACTGAGGAGTATAGTAGTACAGAAGTTTGAGCAAATTATTTAACCTTTGTCATAGTAAATTGCATTGTTTGAGTAAAGATTGAAAGGACATTGCTTATCTTAAAGGCATAAAATTCTATGCCATTTTTTCCATTTCCATTTTTTATAGAGAAAAAACAGAACTGAAAACGGAAGTCTTGCTGTGTACTGGCTGTCCAACGTCTTGACTACTTTTTCTTCAATTGCCTCCTCATTGTCCTGTCACTCAAAGCAACCTCCTAGCTTATAACAGCCTACTTCCTTCAGACCCTAACCTGCAACTACACCAACTGCCATTAGCCTTCCTTTGTTCCCACGACATTTATGACATATCAGATTACATGATGGTACTATTGTTAATGCCATAGACGGTGAATTAACAAGAATTGCATTATCTATAGCTATGAGACTGAGCTATTTGAGTTTGCAGATCAGGAAATTACTACAAATTAATATCTAATTTCAGAAGGCATTTGACAGTGTCTTTTATCACATTCCGTTATACGTGACTATCTAGAGAAATGTTTCCGATTAGGTTTGTAACTGCTTGAAAGGACTTATCTGATATCAAATAATGAATTAGTATGAAACTGGAAGGAGGTCTCTACTAGTAAGCTTCAGGGTACTCCATTCTCCTAAAGTTATAAAATTCAGGTGAAACTGAAACTTTATAAGAGGTGGTAGCTGAGAAAAGATGACTAATTTATTCTAAAGCAGAGCCTCTGTGATGGAGGGTAAATGAAATCCATTGAACTTGTGTTCCCCTAATATTGCTCAGAAAACTCATATATACATAAACAAATAATTATACAGATATATACCTGTAGATAATTGACTTAGCCACAATACTTATGAGGACTCAAAAGTTTTAGTAAACTAATGGGAATCAATGATGAGCCATGCCTGCCATAAACAAAAAAACCCCAAAAACTAATGAGATCTAGGTCTGTTTCTATAGAAGCATATCTGAATTTCCATGTTCATTTCTGGGTTGCCATGTCTTAAAGAAGACATTGACAAATATAGAGGATTAGAGCTCATAATTTAATGCATTCATTTAAGAACTGAAGATTTTTTTCCTGAAAAATGGAAGATTTTGTGGGAAAACGATTGTTGCTTTCAAACACCTGAAAAGCTATCACAGGAAAAAGAGATGACATTATTCTTGTTTTGTGCTTCCAAAGTGCAAAACCAGGAGCAATGATGGAAGTATTAGGAAAGAAGATTATCCTTCAGTGTAAGAAAAATCTTATGTTTTGACTTAGTTCTTCTATAGGATAGAATGGACTTTTTTGGAAAGTAATGATTTTCTTTACACAGAGAAAATTTAATCAGAAACTGGACAAACACCCTGGGTTAATTTAGATTAGTATTTCTTACTGCATGCCCTGAAGATAACAACTCTCACAAGATCTTTTGCACAATTATGGGCCAACTCACTTTGATTGGTTATATGGTATACCCTTGAATATTCACTATGTACATCAGCATATTAGAGATTCTAAAAGTTCCACAATATAGAAGTCTGTTAACTTTGTGTAATCCAGCATTTCCCAAATTTATTTACCCCTCCCCCCATTTTTCACATATTATAGAGGAAGTATGCTTACAAACACTCATTGGGATATGGATTTAAAGGAAGTGTGCCAGCTGACTTTGATTCTGTGAAACCATTCTCTTCACATGTATTAACACTTTCCTATAAATACACATACGTGTAGTAGAGGGTGGGTTTTAAGGCTTATTTATATGTAGCTGACAACTCTGAAATAGTTTTCAGGATGGTTGATAAGTTGATAGCGTGACGAATAAATAATCCTTTAAGAATCCCAACTGCCTCAAGACAACTACAATTCTTAACGTTCCCTCAGAGAGAGAACAAGTGCTCATTAACAGGAGAGTAAGCCTGTAGCTCCAGAAAGGAGTTTTTTGTTTTGTTTGTCTTCTTCCTCTTCTTCCTTTTCCTCCCCTGCCTTTTAGGCAAAAAGCCGATTTCTTGAAAATAGTACAGGAGGGCGGGGGGGGGGAATACGAGGTAATGATCGAACCACATCTTAAACCACATCTTAAACATCTGGTTTTATTTATGTGTAAGCACCATGCACAGAACTTAATTAATATGATGGAAAATAACCATGTACCTATTGAAACGTTAGGGGGTGTCTTGTGTATGTGTATTTCTCTTGCCTAATCACTCCTGATCCTGCTCCCCTTTTCACACCTTTGAGGTTCAGTTATGAGCAGGACTTATGAGCATGCACTTTCTCTTCCTCTTCTCTTTTCTGACTTTCTGTTTTTCTTTTCCTGTAGTTTTCTATCTAGAAAACTACTACTTTGGCAGGAGTTGAGGGCTGAGTCACGGACGTGCCAGAATCTGTAGCAAATCCCAGCACAGCTGTGACAGGCAGCCGTTTTCATTCTTGAAATGCTGTACACACACACACAGACACACACACACACAGACACACACACAGACACACACACACACACACACACACACACACCTGCAAAGCTATTGTTCTTGTTTCTCTGGAAGGTTCCTAAGGCTGGGAGGACATGCAGATAGGAGACAGCAAGGGGAATCCCTTTCCTGTTTCTTAAAGAACTTTTTTTTAACTTGCTAGTGCTATGATACTGACCCAGAAGAAACATTGCTTCTAGGATACGTTGTAGCTGATTTCCAGCTGCTGTCCCTATAGTCCAACCAGACATTAAAAGTTTTCAATTCTGCTAACCTCCTCCAGGAGAATATTTTATGTAAATAGTTCATACCTCAATACAGTTAGCCAGAGATGGAAAGTAATAGCTTTGAATTAGGCCAGAGAGGAGAAGCTTAATTTTTACAGCCAATAATGTCAAGCTTAAATTTTAACTTTCTCTTGTTTTTCGTTTGTTTGTTTGTTTTTGCTTTTAATGAACTTGGTTTTTAATGTCATAGTCCATCAGAAACCTACCAGGTAAAAAGTATCTTTAATAAAATACAGCAAAATTTAGTGTAGTTATTTTCAAGCCATTTTTCCTAACCTAGCAGAAGCAATTTTAAAAATGGAATCTTTTGAGTGGTTGTGATTTTAAAAAGAGAGAAAAAAGAACAATAAATGAAGAGAGTCGTGTTGGTGAATCTATCTCTTCTGCATCCTACATTCCTTAAGGCACCTCTGGATGCCTCCAGGAACATAGTGTGACAACCAATTCTCTAGGATATGCGAAATAAGAAGACCTGTATGCTTCAGGAAGGATAAAATGAGCTTTCTGTGATGAAGTATAAGACAAATCTAGATCAACATCTCCCTCCAAAAAACTTACCTCTTGCTTTGAATAATATGGCTTATTGTGTTTTTCATTGTCGCTGCTTCCCAAACCAGTGAAATATAAGAACATATTTTAGGTCAGGTTTCCCAAGTAGCACTATGACTCAGGAACATCCAGAGCTTTTGAAAACACAGGTTTGTGAGTCACATTCCTGGAGGTTCTGATTTGGTAGGTCTTATGCTGGGCTCTGATATCTGTGTCCAAAAAACTAAAATAACTGAATTAACAAAACCTTCCTAATTGAGTCTTTTGTGACCCAGGTTTAGAAACTACTGGCTTTAGATTATATGAGATCCCCACAAAAAGACAGAATCTTACAGCCACGGACTCTTTAGTTGGATACGGTCAGTCAGTACTTTTGATTTCCAGCATGATACTGATGCTTGAAGAACGAAGATGGAAGGTGTAGTCTATCATTTTATTCTTAATGCTATTTTTTTTTCTTTCACATTTCAGACCATTTCAATTCTGTTTACTACTCATTGGGTATCTACTATAAGAAAAATGTTGATGAGATTATAAAATAAATAAGATAAAATCTTGCTCTTAAGAGGAAGATGGATTCAACTATCTAGAAAAGCAAAAACAGAAGCCTGTCTTAAGTATCATAGCACGGTGAAACAATTCTTTGAGAGCTCAGTGGGATTTGTTAATAGAGGATCTGGCAAGAATTCATGAAATAAGTGATAACTGAGTTCTTCCTGCAATATAAGTAGATTTCTGTGTCAAAAGTGGAGGGTAGAGAAAGGAGTCTAGAGCAGAGAAAACCTGATCAGTATGGAGTGGAAGTTTATGGCACGTGAGGAGAGCGATGAGTAGACTGTATTTCTCCTCATTAGAGAAGCAGAGAGGACCCTCCAGGGTGACTGTGGTCCAGTTCGAATTCTTCTTGAAACACCAATATGGAGGTGGTGGACATATGGGATCAGAGTATACTGATAAGCAAGGAACATGAATGGGATGTGGCCATGTTAGACATACTGACAGGAAGATTTATATCCATGTTAAAGGAGTCTGGGAACACGAAGGATAGAAGCAACTGGGATGTGGGTACTTAACAGACATTGAACTGGTGAAGCTGTGGCAGCCTGGGAAGACTGAAGATGCTGTGGGGGTGACAAAAGCTAAGGTAGGCACAGGCTCAGCCTGACAGTTCACATGAGTCAGAACCCACCCACATTATCTAGGATAATCTCCTTTACATAAAGTCAACTGATTATGGATTTTAATCACATCTACAAATTATCTCTATAGGAATACCTATATTATTGTTTGGCTGTGGATTGTAGTCTAGCAAAATTGACGCATTAAACTGCCTATCACACCTCTGTAGTTAGTTCTTATTCTCTCTCTTTCTCTGTTTTTCTCTCTCTCTGCTATAATTAGAACTAGAATATATGAAAGACTTTGAGGGGAGGAAGAGAGCATAAGATTCTCTGACAAGAACACAGGTTTATGGGAAGAAGGAAATTTGAATTTATTCATTAATTTATTTTTAGGTGTCTTTTTTTTTTTTTTAATAATGACAGCCCTATTTTTTCTTGCTGAGAGAGAAATAAGTTTAGAGATCTCATTTACCAGGAAGCTCAGATCTGAGTATAAAGCCCAACTGCATTAATTCTCTCATCACTTAGAAAAAAATCTAAGCTTTTTACATTGGCTTACAACGCCTTAGATGATCTGGGCCCTGGCTGCTTATCCAGCCTTCCCTCACGTTAAGGCCCATACAATCTACCATTATTTTTTCCCTCCAAGATGCCAACGGGCCTCTTCCAACCGCCTTTTCACTTGCTTTTCTCTTTGCCTTGAACATCTTCCTCCAAATCTGCCTCCTCCAAATCTGCTCTCTCCTGACTTTGTTATGGAGTCCCCAGCTCAAATGTTACTTCCTCAGGGGGACTTCCTGGTCACCCTGTGTAAAGGAATCTCCTCTTCCCTGAATTACTCTATCCCGTTATCCCATTTTAATTTTTATAGTGAAAAATTATATCTATGGTAATCTTAGTGATTTAATAGTTTTCTTAGTTATTACATATCTTCACTTTATCTACATCTTTGAGAACAGAGGGAGGCTCTCTTTTGTTTTCCACTCAAGTGATAGTGACAAGAGCCTCACTTGATACTTAGTAGGAGTTTACTCCATATTTATGGAATGGATGGATGGATCCTGATTCACTTTCCAGGTGCAATCACTCTCTCCCATATGACTTCTTTTTGTCCTTCCTTCTAACACTACATTTTCTGGTTATATATATTTTTATTATAAACTACCTTACAATATTATTTTTGGAAGTTGTCGGTGTCTGCTCTATTGATAAATGTGTGCTTTTGCAGAATTAATAAAGAGTCCTAGATGAGGAGTTTCACGCTCCAGTTCTGAGTGAAATATAATGTGTTAATGTCTTAGAATTCTTATTGGGACCACAAGGAGGGCAAACGTCAACCTATATTCTGCGTGCAGTGTGTTGTAGGAAAAATTGTGGCAGCTGAAAGGGAATTGAGAGCCGAGGCACTGTGCCTTGGCTGAAAGTTTCTGCATCATTCCACCACGCTAATTTCTCTGTACTGTAAAACTTCTCCCATTTCACATCTGGTTCAGCCGCAGCTAATATGTCATGTGTTAGGATTACAGAGTGCGGTGAGAAGGCGGTGAGCATCTGGGGAATAGCTTCTACTTCTAACAAGTGCTGAAGAAGAATTGGCTGATGATTTTCAAAATATCTTGGGAATATAGTTGAGCACCTATTCATTCCCTTGTTTGTGCTTTTGTTTTGCTTTACTTAAAAAATACTTGTTTGACCCTGCATGTATGTGCAATATGTTAACTAGAAATAAAATAAAAGTAACAATTTCCCTTTCATTTTATACCTGTCTGCAAAGCATTTATTATTCCTTGGGAGGTTTAGGAAAGCATTATATTTCTGTGTTATTTTCTTTTGTTTTCTCCCTGGAATTCAATATAACATTCTAAAACTGTTATTTCAGTAACAAAAGATTGATTTTAAGGCAAATTTGCTAGAAAATTTGCTAGAAAAATTTTTTTTTTAAAAAAGATATGTCTTCTCCATTATATTCTATTATGTTAAATATGTGCATGCTGAAAAAAATAGTGTTGTCTTATGGGCAGATTATAATTTCAAAGTTTGGGTTTCATAGCTAGCAGACATTTATGGAAAAAAAGTCACATTCTATTTTTTGTATTGCCCATATTGTTCTATGGTAGAGTGGACATGAATTTATGTAGATTATCAAGATATCAGTAGGGCAGTTTTTAGCAATGAACTAATGATTATATCTTGTCTAGGAATTTCTAAAATGGGAATAAGCTGCAAAGAACTTCACCAGCTTCTACGCTGATAATCACAGAAGGATGTGCAACAAGTCAGGCAATAGATACCAAGCATAATTGAATTCAGAGGAAATAATATTGTTTTTCATGATTAGCAAGAAGCAATACTTAAGCTTTATAATTGCTCTTCTGCAGATTTGACTGTTTTAGTTTCAGAAAGAGAAACTTACCCCAAATGACATTTGCTTTTATGAAGTCATTCTTGCAAGAATGTGATTTTCAGTCTGTATCCTGATGCATTTAGATGACCTACATCATCTGTATTATTTGAATTATGAAATAATTCAGTTGACTGGGTCTCGTTTCTTTCTGGAAAATTTTTACTGGATGTAGATAAAGGCTGGCAACTCGTATGATCTTTTTTTTTTTTTTTTAGTATTTAAGTGGTTGACATTGACCTATAGTCAGTAATTTTGCTAACTTCCATAAATTACAAAAGGAATATCTTTTCTAGCTGAAGTTGGTTTAGTAATTGTAAACCTAGAAGAGTAAATGAGAGGAATGTTACAAATAAAGGTCCAAATTACAGCAGGTTATTTGTACAAATTTTTTGGATTGTCTTTGGACAGGATGAAAAAAAATGTATCAAATGACTACCCTCCAAGTGTCAGTGGTCAGATGAGATACTAAATTGTGTCATCAGTGGCATTCCTTGGTCCTACAGTGTACAATAATCACAAGTCATAAAAGTTGCCAATGAGAAAAAGACAAGGAATTCATTGAACATTAAGAAATGGGAAAGTTTAAACTGGAGGAGGGATGACATGGAGATTTGAGAGCTATTGTCATGTTCTGGAAAGACCATAAGGTGGAAATGAGATGGGAATTTTTAGAAATGGATAGAGAAGTCAGAACTAGTATAAATGGGAGCATTTCACAGGGTTACAGCTCAACACGGTCAGGTCCAATCTAATGGGTAGTGAGTTCCTCATTCCTAAAGAAGGTCGCCCACAGCCTGGAGAGCCCAGTGGCAGTGTAGATGCAAACATATGTGAAGAAATTGATTTGGAGTATATATAAAGCCACAGATTTAAGTCTTCATGTCTCCCTTAGGTACTGTCATTTACTGAGAATTTACTAAATGTAAAATACTGTCCTACAAACTAAGAACAGAATATATGCATATGTTTTATCCTAGTTAAAACTTAAGCAAGTAAGGATCATAGAGGCTTAGTATTTTGCCAGTAGTTGATAAAAGTGGAATTCAAAGCTGGGCTTTTGGCTTCAAAGCATAATTTGTTTGTTTTTTATTTGTTTTTGTTTTCTCCTATTCCTTCAAAATGAGTTTTCTGCCTTAGTAGTCAAATGAATTAGATCTATTTCTTCCTCTTCCTGCAGTTGCTGGAGAACTAAAAGGGAAACTGTGAGTACAGTGGAAAGAACATTTCTCTGAGGGTCAGAAAACTTGATTTTATCTCTGATTTTGCTATTGACTCTCAAGAACCATGAGTAAACCTCCTGATCTCACCCCATTCATTCCTGAACTGCATTGTCCCCATGAGAAGGTTAGACTGGGTCCAAGTCACCCTGTGGCTCCAGGCTCCTTCATCTGAGTCTGGGAGACAGGGCTGAGGAGCCTGTTGGCTCAGGGTTCATTATCCCTTCTCTAATTATCATTCCTAATCATGATATATAAACACTTGGTTGATATCAAGAACAGTATAAGGGCTTAATAGAGGTAACTGTGGGAGGTGATGATAATTAGCATGAGTGTGGCAATTGTTTCACAATGTATACATATATTAAAACATCATGTTGTACACTTTAACTATGTACAATTTCTATTAGTTAATTATACCTCAATAAAGCTGGAAAATGAAAAAAATAGGAAATTTCTGTATAATGAAATTGTGCCAAGCTCTCACAGACTATCTGCATTCTGGCATTCTTTCTTCCATCACTATAAGCTACTAGTTTAAGGACTACAAGAAGATGCCACGAGCTGTATATTACCTATAATAAGTCAATACCTTTCCACTCTTCACTCTGCGGTCTTATCATCTCCATTCATCAGTAGGTTTTCCAGATGTTAAAGACCGTAATTCCTTAATTTTGATTTGTTGCTTTGGTTTTTGGAGGATCTCATATGAGATCTTACTATAATTAATTAGAAATGTGATAGGAGTATTGCTACATCTTAACACACACACATTTTTATTTTTTTATAATAATGATAATATAGAAGTGATTTTGGGGGCCGATCCTGTGGCGCATTTGGTAGAGTGCTGCGCTGGCAGCGCGGCGACGCTCCCGCCGCGGGTTCGGATCCTATATAGGACTGACCGGTGCACTCACTGGCTGAGTGCTGGTCACGAAAAAACGACAAAAAAAAAAAAAAAAAAAAAGAAGTGATTTTGGAATTCTATTTCACTCCTTATATTTCCAAGCACTTGTCTATACTTACTCTCTTACAACCCTTTAATAATAGGTCATGTATCTTACTCTGTTCTGCAACTGAAGGTGATTTTAGGAAAACAAATTAATGACAATCTCTAATGGTTACATTTCAAATAAAAAGTTCTGTCTGTCTTCATTCTCAGCATTAAAATCGACTGAACTTTTTTCTTGGTGTGGCTTCCTACCAAAGTCTTCTTTTATGAGTGAAAAACAAACTTAAGGACTCACCAGTTTTCTTCAAACTGTGGGCTCTAGGGACAAATGTTCACTGCCTTCTCCTGCTTCTTGTTTCTATGAATAATCGGCATGCTAGATTCCCTCTTACCCCTAAAAGGGAACAGTAACTATGCCAATGTAAAATAGGAACCATTCCTTTGAATTAAGGCCAAAAGATTTAGTGTAGTGGCTATAAATGATGCAAAATAGAAAATCCAGTATTTTTATCCATAGGGTTTTTCTGAAGGAAGATGCTACATTAATTTTTAAAATCTTTCCTTACAATTGTAATAATCTCTTACACTGCTATATAGCTTTAGAGTTTGATATACTTTGATATATCCCATAATACTCATGTGAGATAGGTGACCAGAACAGTAATATAGTTGTATATCTTACAAGGCAATGAAGTTCTTAGGATGTCCTGACCAAGAACACACAAAGTAAACAAGTAAAAAGTTTTGGAACTATGTCATCTAATTTCTAGCACTATGCACTTTCTGCTGTCTACGCTGCGGTTTTATGGTTACTAGTCACAAACTCTGTGGACTGGATCAGTTAAACAAACACATCAAATATGGCAATGACCCCCAGCCCCCAACACAAATCAGAATCTCAGATTCCTATTCATGTCTATTAGGTTAGTCATGCATCAGGGGATCCAGATAAGTGTTCAACAAATTAAATAACTTTCTTCTACCCCTCCCTCTACTCTACCAATGATTCAGATAATAGGGGCCAGTTGAGAGTATTTAAAGCCACTGATTACCAGATGGCATTGCTTGAGGCACTTACAGACTTTAATCACTAAGATTAAGGTATTTGCCTTTGAGGAATGTGTTTGGTATGCCTATGAGATGCTAAACTGAAAAACAAACTAGGTAAGAAAAACAAAACAAACTAGGTAAGTAATTACTTCCTTTTTACTTTCTTCATGTACTTCTTATATGTTGAGAAATTTCAGAAAGTTGAACTTCCCATGACCATGAATTTTTAAGTTCTGTTAATAGTAGTCTTTACACTTAAAATTTAAAAATTGTCTTTGTGGCCTAAAAATCAGAGTGTCCTCTCCTTTTCCTTGGGGACATATAAAGCCTCATAAAAGCAATTGGGAGAAATTATTTAATTTAGGTTTTAATGTTAACAGTGGGTCAACAATGACCGGACCAGATGTTGAGCTTTTGGCCTAGGTCTTTGGGGCTGAAAGTTTGCAAAAGAGATATTACTCCTTTTAAGCGTTGCAAGCCAGACATGGAAACTTTTAAGCAGACTCTGACTGATGTGCTAGTTTGCATTCTGTAACTGCACTAAGCAGAAGCCAGCTGTGAGCCTCTCAGGACCTCCTTATTGGACTGAGATTTTGACATTTTGCTGAGTCAGCAGTAAAAAGTTCCTTCTCTACATTCCCTCCCACCTTCTTTATGAAAATGTACTCCTTAAAGGAAACAATATAAAAACAGTAAATGAAGAACTTATGTTGAACACAGATTTTAGTGCTTACTTAAAGGTCACATACCCCACCATATGAACTTAGTTTATGACTATTACATACCAGCTTTTTGGTAGGTGCTTATTAGATATTTGTTGTATGGCTTACATGTTGATCAGCTCAGGTTTTACATAGTGTATAATGTATCCAATCTATCTGCAAGTCCAGTAATTTTCCACAGACAATGCAGTTTGTCTTAAGTCAGGGCCGCTTTGTGTGAGGCCAAAAAACCAGAAGATGTGGATGACCTAAAGGAAAACTACTACCTCTCCTAGAAAAAAACACTACTGTGCATGTTAATAATCATGTAGATAAAAGCATTGCCTTCAGCTTTCACAAGTAGTGGAGATGATTTTTTTAGTCCATACATCTCGTGTCCTTAAATGACCAGCCAGATCAGATTCCATGCTTGTCTAATGAAAAGATGGGGCACTTGTGTCTTGAATGAGATGAAACAGGCTGACTTTCCAAAGTGATTCTGCAGGTGGCGGATTTAATAGACGTTAGCTGGCATTCCCTCTTAAAAGCCTCAGGTAACCCCTCTGTGCACACCAGGTTTGTGGACTAAATGAGTAACACAAGGGTTTATAGACCCAATAAAACTCTTTAAATGCCTGGCAGTGCTTTGCAAAAATATCCATTCCAGATTCTTCAAATCTCCTCTGGAATCTGTGCTGCCAAATGGGCAGTCATTGTGGACTGGTGATCTCCTATATGCCATTTGATAAAGGTGTATGGCAAATTTCTGTGGTGCCAGTTACCATGGACATGATGACACTCATACTGAATTATTACATGGAGAAGGATTGAAAGGCTGAATATCAATTTAAGAGATATCTAATGCAACTATAGTCATCATTCTCATTTCTCCATAGTCCAGTAACTTTTTGTTCGGCTCCTTATTCCTAGAGTGTACAGTAATCATTTTAGAAATGAATATCATACAAAGGAAATACAGGCAACAGACAGCTTACTGTAATCATTTATTCATTCCTTCCAACCAACATTTGCAGAGTGTTCTAGGCTCCGTGGAGAAACAGGAATAAGTATGTTCCATTTTCTACTCTTTCTGACTTCATGGTCAGTAGAAAATTAACTCAAATAATCTCTTGTGTTGATTTCTCCCTCCTGTCAGTCATATCTCCATGCCATTTTGGAAGCCTTTTGGGGGGTATGTCAAAGTCTATATTACTTTAGAGTTTTATATGTGTTTCTTTTATACTCCTTGGTAAACTTTGAACTCCTGGAAGACAAAGACCTTCCTTACCTTTGTATCTCTGGTTCACAGTAGTACTTGGTACATATATGTGCTAAACACATGTTTTTAAAACAAATGTATGATCTGATAGTTTTACCACTAATAATGTATAAGACTTTTAGCTAGTAATTTAGTATCTCTGGGGCCTGTTTCCTTTTCTACAAGTGAGGATAATATGTGTGCTGCATTTAATAAAGTTATAAGAATTATATGCATTAAATTTTGCAAACTGTGAAGCACTGTACCAATGTACAGATTCACTCTTATTAAAAATGAATATGTGCTTTTATTTAACCAGGAGTTGCCATTTAACAATGACTGGTAGTGATGTTTGGGATATTCTGCAGGCCCTGATTATTAGTGTAGAACTCAACTATCATATGCCTCTAAATTTCCCTTCCTTACAGTGCTTAATTGTTAAACAAAAAATCAAAAAGTAGGGTCTAATGAAGCATACTAACTCTAGTTTAATCTTTAAAACTTTTAACCTCTGTCTTGTCCATACAATGTGAATTATTGTGACATGTGGTTTTATTCAGGGCATGATAAATACTTTATGTACTTTAGAAAGGAAACCATAAGCTATGTTTTTGGCTTGTCTTGAAGAAGAAATAAATGGCTAGGTGGCATTTTCATCTCTGGATTTAGTGATTAATGCATCCTAGAGGAACAACTTTCTCTAAGCTATAATGCCAGTTTCTATCCTTATTTTATCCCTGAAGTTTTAGATGGAATGTGAACTGAATAAACATCAGCTTTTTTTTTTTTTTTACTTCTGCTTGTGTTTTTCACAATCTTTCTCATTCTATAGTTCTTCTTGTTCATATCTAGATTTTTGTCTAGGAGGATACCTGTGGCGATTGGGCTAATGCAGGGAGTGCCAGGTGTTTGGAGGTGGAGTGGATGCGCAGGGGGCCGGGAGAGACCTCAGCAGTCCTAGTGCCAGCAGGGTCTGTGCGTCTCACCATGTTGCTCGCTCACAGTCTCCAGGAGGCTCGGGGCCAGTCAGGGTTCCTTGTTTGTGCCAGATCTTGATTTGCTGTGTTGTTAGGCACAGCGGATGAGTATTTTGTGAAACAGATTGAAAGGGAATCAACCAAAGTTTGCTCTAATTTTTTCTTGGATTTAGCTATATCTTAATACCAACTTCTAATTCAGTTTTATTTTTCTTATTTGCCAAAAAATATTTTCATCACCAGTGTAAACACTAGCTTGTTATTACATTTTGGAAGTCTTTGAGATCAGTGAAGAAGTGTCAATTTACTACAGCCTGGAAAATGGCTTTGTTACAAAAAATAAATGCTGGAAGTGACTTATAAATAATATTATTTGAAAACACAGTTGATGCTTCCACTGCTATAGGAATAATCCATTGTCTTATTTTTTAAAAAATCATGATTTTATTTTAACAAACATTGAGTGCTTGCAATATATGATATCAAAGGAGGTGCAAAAAAATTTGGATGCTGTATGCATAAATTGCTTACAAACTGATTTTATCAAAATGTCTTACCGTAAAATCACCAGCATTCATATTTCAAATCATTAATATGTAAGATGTGTCAATAATTTTAAATAGCCTTTAAAACCTTATTGATCAATAACTAAATGAAGAAAGCAGTATCATCAAACAAGGTTCATAGGTGTGGGAGACCGACGTATTGAGACTGAGGGAAGAGAAATGATGGAGAGTAACTAGGTCAATCCATTTGCTAAAATCCAAAATCATGATTTTTTTTTTTTCCTTCAGACTCTATCCAGAGCAGCAATTCTTCCCTGGGGTTTGTATTCTTTTTGAGGCTTAGGGGTCTATGAAGCCCTATGCAAAATTGTCTATATGTAAGCATCTTTCTGGGGAGGACTCTAAAGCTTACATTAGATTCTAAAAGTAATAACCCAGTAATGTTAAGAATCACTAATGTTGATTTGGACTTATAATTTGTTTCTTCTTTTAGGGAGGATAGTGTGTTTAGTGGCAGGGTCCTAAATTGAGTTGAAAAGGCATGAATTACAGCTGTTAGTTCTCCCCCGTCCAGCAATGTGACCTCAGAGAAATTACTCAGCTACAATATCTTTATATACAAAACAGACTGATAATTCATTCAGTCCTGAGATTGACATGAAATGGGCTATATGATTGGCCAGAACAAACAATAAAAGATTTGCATACATAAAGATAACTACTATTGTTTGGGCTTCTGCATCTGCCAATCCATGATATTTTTCTTTGTTAGTTGAAAATGTTATTCGATTTCCAAGTATGTACATATCTTGCCAATGTTGTCAATTTAGTTTCTCAAAGAATGATAATTCACCCATGGCTTTGAAGTCCTTTGTTTCTAAGTGAATCAGTATAAGTATGTAATTCACCATGGCTGCTGCCTGGTCTACATCTAGTGAGGGGGAAAGATCGCCATTCAGGGTCAGAGCAGGGGTATCCTGGGCCTGTGTCAAATTCTGCAGAGGGAATTGGAAGAACTAATTTTGTTTTCTTTGAATTAAGGTCAAATATAGGTTGAATGAGTGAGATTGAGGGAGAAATAGAAAGAATAGGAATAAATGTAAGTTGACATTAGATTATGAGTTGAATTTCCTGCCTTCCCACCATGCAATCTTAAGAAAGTCATAATCTCTTTAAGACTCAAAGTTAACTGTTTTTAAAATGGAGATTTAAAAGAATGATCTCACAGGATTATGTCAACATAAAATAATTATATCTGTGTGGGATGCAGTTTATCAACTATAAAGTGATATACCAGTTTAAATGTAATTAATTACTAAGGAATAATCATTTCAACAAAATTTTGAGGTGCAAAACAATTTGATCATTACCTTGACTTTCTTATGATGGGATTTCACTACTATTTTATTTATTCAAACATGTATGTAGTCTATATGTATGTAAATTTGTGTGGCAACACAAGAAATACTCGTATGTGGGACACGTATTAGTTAAGAGCAAATCTCTCAAATGAGAAATCAAAGACTAATCAAAACGTGAGAAAGAATTTGGGAGAAAAGAGTCATGTGTTTTGAAAAAAGACAGAAACTGCTCCTTAAGTTTAGAGAACAATAGAAGTAGAGAGGGGGTGGTGTTGGCAACTAGAACTTTCATAAAAAATTTCATTCTGAATGTGCAAAAATGGGAAGCCAAATGATGCAGAAGTAGAGACAGTAGAAACAGTGATTGAAACAGAATAAAACAATTGGTGGGAAATACTCATCCACCTGGCAGATAGTTTCCAGGGGCTCTTCACTGCAGCTTACTGGGTAAGATTTAAACAAAGCTACTTAACAATTGGTCACATAACCTGTTTGTACCTCTTGTTCCCTGCCCCCACATCAAATCTCACTGCTAATTAGCAGCACATGCTTAGGGAAAAAATCCAGCAAGACGTTCCAGTATGAGATCTGGGTTTGCTTCAATTCCCCCAAATCCCCTCAAGCTCAACAGATGGTTCTTGGCCTTTTGCCTTTTGTTAAAATGGAAATAACTTTGTGTTATCAATAGTTCAATACGGGCCAACCCTGTGGCTCACTCGGGAGAGTGCGGCACTGGGAGTGCAGCTGCGCTCCTGCCGCGGGTTCGGATCCTATATAGGGATGGCCTGTGCGCTCACTGGCTGAGCGCGGTGCAGACGACACCAAGCCAAGGGTTGGAATCCCCTTACTGGTCACGGAAAAAAAAAAAAAAAAAACATAGTTCAACACTCCCATCCTGCCATTCTTTAATATAAATCAAAGCAAAGGGCATGATTATAGTATCAATAAAATAGCAGCAGTTAAAAAATACTCATAGGATCATTAATGGGTGACAGAGAATTGCCATATAGATAAATGTGGATTAAAAGGGAATGACAAACATGATGTCCTGAGAAATTGAATCAAGGGTTTAAAACAAACAAAATTTCTTTAAAGATTTAAGACTCTTTCATTTTTAAGGATCTAAAAGATTAAAATATCACTTCAAGAGCTTTATATTCATATAAAATCTGATAATTTTAATAGGATTTTAAGTAGATGAACTGACTTAATTTCCACATATAAGGAGGTGGGTTTGGTGGCAAGTATCTTCATATCTATCTTATATATAACGAACCAGAGAAGTTAAAATGTTTTCCTAAAGTCATGCAAGTAATGTGGGAGCCAAAGATCAAATCCTGGTCTTCTGATACCAAATCTGTTTTATCAACTAATCCTAGTTGCCAAAGAAGCAGATTAAAAACAAGAAAAAAAGAAATCATTTGGCCAGATGTTTCCAGATATTTAAATTTATTTATTTTAAATTTACATACAGTAAAATTTACTCTTTTTGATGTACAGATATGTTACTTTCAACAAATGCGTACAGGGCCAGCCCATGGCTCACTTGGGAGAGTGTGGTGCTGATAACATCAAGGCGAAGGGTTTGGATCCCCTACATAGGGATGGCCGGTTAGCTCACTTGGGAGAGCCTGGTTCTGACAACACCAAGTCAAGGGTTAAGATCTGCTTACCGGTCATCCTTTTTTTTTAAAAAAAGAAAAAAAAAAGAACAAATGCATACAGTCATGCAACCATCACACAAAAATTAAGATACAGAGCAATACCATCGCTCCCCAAAATTTCCTCATGCGCCCTTTTATAATCAACTCTTTCCTCCCCCCAGTCCCTGACAGTCATTGATCTGTTTCTTTGTCCCGTGAGTTTTGCCTACTGAAGAAATTATAAAAATGAAATCAAACAGTATGAAGCCTTTTGAGACTGGCATCTTTCTGTTTTCAAATATTTTATATGGGTGATGGGAGTCACATGGAGAATATGTCATTATTTCTCTATATTTTTAATTTATATCTGGAACTGAATGTGCAATCCTGTAGGAACTTCTGAATTCTTATGTTTGTTGTGAAACCTGGTGACCAAATTCTGAGGCAAACTGTAGTTCAAATTCTACCAGTTAAAGGCTGTACTAATATGCCTGGAGGAAGTACTACCACCGAAAATGCAAGCCGGGCTGTCACTTTGAGTGTCTCCATCATTACTAAATCTGAGTTTCAGTTGAGTTTATAAGGAAACATTATTGATATGTAATTAGGTATCTCAACTAGCTCTTTATCCAGCCCTCTGGGCAACATTATTTATAAAAGAGGTCTATGCAAAATGTCTTTCTGTCATGTTGAGTCTTATCTTGCCACAATAGGGAACCACATTAAATCTTTTTAGAACAACATTGTGTTAAGTTCTAACACTGTTTCAGAAGGCATTTTGAAACATGAGCTTGAACTTGTAGCAAAATCCATGTTAGGAAAGTAAATATATCTAAAAGCAGAAAATATGATCTTCAGGGAACCATTGTATGCAAATATCTGTGTATTAAGTATTTAGCTATAAAAGAGCAAACTTTTGAAAGGGGGAGAACCTCTCCACCTTGGGTGATAGAATATGAATAGTACTCATTTCTGGTTGGAAAAAATAAACAACATAGGATTTCAGGCTATGTGGGCTTTTGTAGGTAGTTCCTTGTAAATAGCTTAAACTATGGGGTTTAAAAGGCAGGAAAACCAGACACAAGTAACTTGATAAGAGTGGTGTTTCTTCCTTGGGAACTCTTAGAGCCAAATGTGTAGTATAGGATCAGCCACATCCAAATCACAGGTACTAGGGAAGAATGGTTAGCAACATTTCAATTTTCATCTGCAACCAGAACAAGACAGAATGGATGCTGAGTGGCTTAAGCAATAGATATGCACTAGAAGTACTAGATCAACTAGTGAAAGAAAGGATCAAAGGTTTTCTCTTTGCAGTTATAAATGGCAAAGTTAAAAAATAACAGATAATTTACTGTCAAAAAGTATCAGAAAAGTAGCAAATTTGACTTGATATTTAATTTTTTCACAGATTTTTCTGTATGCCTTTCTAGGTTTTTAATATTAAATTTTAATAAAGACATATTCTGGTTGTTTTGAAAAGGAAAACAAAACAATATTATTTGCTCAGTTAAATCACATATACAATGAAAGCCAAAACTTAACACTCTATCTTGGTGACTCTGTCATCTGGTGACAATTTAATTTGATTGTAGACAGTGTTTCTAGGAGAAAATAATAAAACTTCAAATCCTGAAACTACAAACCCAAAGCTTCAAGTGAATCCGTAAATGTTCTTATGCTTCTGAGTCAGTGTCCAAAGCTTGCTCTCATGTTTTTGAACCACTCTGGTTACCTGCCTTCCCCACACTACCACCACGACCCCTTTCTTCCTCCCCTTCCTTCTCCTGCTTGTGGGGTTAAATGTTACTTTATCATTGAATTTTAACTCTGAATTTCTTGAGACTAAACTACAGAAATTGTGGAACTGAAATCTCCACATGTTGATTTGGGCCACGGAATTTAGAAAATTCTCAGGATCTTAAGATAATCCATATAGTAAATTAAATACTTCAGCAGATGAGTCAGCATTTTGACAACACACCTGCAGGAATATAGTGACTTAAAAGAAGTATTTTGTCCTTGAAAATGAACAGTGTGGACCAGGAAGTTTTATAAACATTTCTGGAATTTTAAAGAGAACAAATAATTTATGAAAATCCACTTTAGAATAGAATGTGGAAAGAAGCACATCTTCCATCACGTTGGACAGACATTTCTGGGAAAACAGCTAATGTCAGTTAAACACCTTGTAATTTCCTCAAGGACAGGGAACTTTTCTCAACCATTCTTGCATTCCCAAGTGTAGCCGTAGTTCATATTATTTTTCAATTCTATTTTATCATGAACTTTTTGAAGCACCCTCTTATATACTCATTGATTGGTATTGCCTCATTTTTTTCTGTATTATGTTCCTTTACCTACTACAATCTGTTTATGGGCTATCTAGTTTGTTCCATTGATTTAATGTTCAATTTTCTCTCACTAATAGATTATTTTAAATTTATAAATTGCTTTGTTATAGAAAGTTCCCTTTCACTACTTTTGATTTTTCAGATTTTATCTCTTCTCTTTTGCCTTTTTATTTTTCCATATGAAAATCAGAATCATTTGGTCAAGTTCCGATAGAATCTCATTGTTTTTCTAATTATTTAGCTCTTTTATATCTCAGTGGAGTTTTATAGTTTTCTTTGTGTAGCTATCACATATTACTTATAAAGATATGTTTTAAATTTTTAAATTAAGTCAGTAAATATTGTCTTTTCCCATTATGTACTTAAATTGATTGCTAAAGGAGTAGGGAAAACTAAATACTTTTCTATAATTATATATTTTTATACAGCTATTTAACTGAACCCTTAGAACAATGCCCCAACCGCCATGATTAATCCATTCACTACAGTATGGTTTTACAACCACCTCTTAAAGGGCCCACCTTTCAATTACCATAATAGGATTTCCCACCATCAGCAGTTACAGTGAGGATTTAAGCGCCAATGAGGTTAGGGTTATTATTAAGTATAATTTTTGAATCAGAAATTATATCAAATGCAAGGCATAGATGAGATACTTAAATGAAATAAGTAAAAAAAAAAAAAAAAAAAAAGTCACCAGTTTTCTATTGCTTATTGGTATTTCTAGAGGATTATTGGTTCTGAGCAACTGACCGCAACATGGCATGTGAATATCCAGTCTCACAAAATGAAATTGACAACTTGAGGATATTTAAGAATAGATATGGGTAACAGTATTCGACTTTGAAAAATCCCCAGATTTCTCTGATCTCTTAAGACCTTCTTTGTAATTATTTGCTGGAGACCAGCTCCAGTCAAGTTGTGGGTCCTTGAAAGAGGGATGAGGAAGATGGCGAAAATAAAAAACACAGACAGAGACCTCAATGCATCAGTATGCATGTTCTCTCTCTGCGGGCTGTCAGCGTGTTGCAGCTGGAGCACAGTAGAGCATGAGACAATGCCTTTTATTTAGATTTTTCTCTGCAGGGGGTTTTTGGGTATCATTTTTATTACATCAGCAAGCTTGAATTAATAATTTAAAAAGGACAGGGAAAGCCAGTTTTTTTTTCCCTTCGTTAGCACGTCTCAGGTGATTAGCTCGTGCTTCCTCCTTTTGGTATCAGGTTATCTATCAGATTGGGACCATCTTCTCATTGTCCTGAAGTTAACCTGTGACCTTTTCTGGTTGGCAAGCTGTGGTTATTATCTACCCTATTAACAGGGTGGGACTATTGCAGTTACAAAGTGATAGACAGTACTATCATATGACCTATGTCTATTGCTAAATGTAAGTACAAATTTGCTAAAAGGAACAATGCTAACATTTAAATTCTAATGGGGGTGTAATGATCTTATGTTCTAATGGAATGAACCTACTGTTCATATGGAAAAAGAACAGTGGATATTTGAGCAGCATTATCATGCACATCTTGAGGTTATGCATTCACTTTGGCCCTATAATCTTGATCTAAATGTTAAAGTGTCGTTGTGCACAGCACCATCCCTCACAAAACCAGTTACATTTACCTCTTAGGTCTAATTTTGCAGGTTTTATAATTTTACAGCATATATTTTTATCCCAATACCTGATTTTTAATGATTTATTAAAACTGGACACCACCAAGTAAAAGGGAATTCTACAGTTTCATTCCCATATACTCAATTTATCCCAATTATATAATTTCTCATTAATACTAACCATTCTCTTGCCATTAATATAACCTGCAGTAAATGATGTTTGCCAACTTACATTAGGCTGCAGCTCATATTTAGTCATGAGCGGTGCTTTTGGAACATATGTTGGTGTGGTCAATTTATCATAAGGGGTATTAAATTTTAAATTGTCCAATTTACTCGGATCCTCTGTGGGAATGTTTAGTTCAATGACCACATAATCATTTGTGTTATTTTTATAATCTTTTGGGAATTCAGAGAACTGCCACACTAATCAAAATATCGAAAGAGAGGGCAAAAGCCACGAAGCTGAGGCAGGAACCCTTATGGTTGTAGCAAGTGCTCGTAGCTGCGGCCTTGCCAGCAGCTCTCCCTCCAGCGGCCTTGCCAACTCGGAGAGGGCAGCCCAAGCTGACCCCTTTAGGATCCTGCCATGGCGTGGACTGCGCCATCTCCCCCTTTTTTATTTTGTAATTTGAGGGCAAGGAGTTCTCGTTGTGTTGTCTTTATTGCGGATCCGAGGTATCTGATGAGGACTGGAAAACAGACAATAATAATAATTATTATAATTATTAACACACCAGCTGAATATTTCAAAGACCAAAAGGAAGTACTCGTAAAAGCAGAATGAAGGGACTGGAATATTCCGTTGGCCACATCTTCGGGGACTATAGATTGTAATTGGACATGAGAAAGGTCGGATATTTTTTGATGTAAATTTGTTAAATCTACTCCTAGAGTAGAATGATTACAAATTCCTTTTCTGTGCATCTGAATCTGTTGCCATGGAGCATGAGAATCATTATAAGGAAGGGGTGTAACACAAATCCATTTATAATTATGGTGACAAGCAGTTGTAAGTTGAACCTTAATGTTTTGTATCTCTTGTCCTAAAAAAGAAAACTGTTTCTTTTAATACATTAATCCTATCTACTAATTGTCTATCTTTTCTTGTTGAAAAAGAGCTGTGGAGACATTTAAAAGAGAAATTATTAATATGTTCAGCTGTATGAACTTGTTGTACCAAAGCAGTAGTAGAAGCAGTGACAGACCCTATGATAGTGATTAAAGCAGAAATTCCTAAAATTAAAGCTGTAATAAAACATTTAGGATGAGACAAAGCATATTCTAACTTTTGTAAAGCGGTGAATCCTAGATCAGCATACCAGGATTGTGAAACATTTACAGGAAGTAAAACATAAGAAGGTCGTCTTAATAAGAAATAATGTTGCTGAGGGAAAAAGGGATCTAAACCATTAGTAATGGAACAATTAACACAATCAACATGGGTTATATCTCCTGAATAAGTTATATTTAATTGGTTTGAATTATTGTAAACCAAAATAGCATAAGGGGCATGTACACAAGCTTGTATATAATAAGTTCTATTATTTTGTGGCCTATGAAATTTGGTTACATTTAGAGCAGCAAACAAACGGTATAATTGCATTTGTGGAGTTGCTCTGGTGTTATTATTTATCCAAATAGGTGTAGCCCATCCAGGTGTATACCAATAATGAATAAGATCTGGCTTGGGCAAAATATTATCGTTCCAATTAAATTTTGTAGTATTATTATTTAAATAATTTCTATAATCATAACCAGGGCTAGAAATAGACCAGTCATATACCTTTTGAGTATAATTGTCAGAATAAAATACAACAGTTTTATTTTTAAAACCACAATTAAACCAATTGGGGAAACCTGCTCAAGAAGAGACCCCGTCCCATGTATGAGCCTTATTCTGTAAACATGCTGGAATAGAAGAAGGCAGAAAAATTGATGGCATAGTGCTTAAATGAGAATCATTAAAATTTGTTAAAGAAACAAAAGATAAAGTCCAAGGATCTCGACTAATGGTTGGCGACCGAGTAGTTGGCTTGCCAGCACTAGATTGAGAATCTGTAATTCTAGAAGAATCGGTTAACAATGTTCCATAACCTGTAGAAACACAATGTTTAATAGGAAGAACATTAGGAGAAGAGAAACATAAAGGCATTTTCTCAGTGGAAGCTGAAAAATTTAAAGGGTGTGAAAAACGAGGCTTCTCATAAATATTAGGATCTCCACCTAAGACAAGAATGGTTAGTTGTTACTTTCACTTCTTCTTGGTCTCAAGAAGCTAAATGAAATAAAGGAGAGAGAGAGAGTTAGGGTTTGTTTTAAAATAAGGATATTGGTTCCAACTCTTGGCTATTGTAAAGAGTGCTGCGATGAACATTGGGGAACAGGTATACCTTCGACTTAATGATTTCCATTCCTCTGGGTATATTCCCAACAGTGGGATAGCTGGGTCGTATGGTAGATCTATCTGCAATTGTTTGAGGAACCTCCATACCATTTTCCATAGAGGCTGCACCGTTTTGCAGTCCCACCAACAGTGTATGAGAGTTCCTTTTTTTCCGCAACCTCGCCAGCATTTATCGTTCAGAGTCTTTTGGATTTTAGCCATCCTAACTGGGGTTAGATGGTATCTCAATGTGGTTTTGATTTGCATTTCCCAGATGCTGAGTGATGTTGAGCATTTTTTCATATGTCTGTTGGCCATTTGTATATCTTCCTTAGAGAAATGCCTACTTAGCTCTTTTGCCCATTTTATCAGATGAGTGGATACGGAAAATGTGGTACATCTACACAATGGAATACTACTCAGCTATAAAAACGAATGAAATACTGCCATTTGCAACAACATGGATGGACCTCGAGAGAATTATATTAAGTGAAACAAGTCAGGCACAGAAAGAGAAATACCACATGTTCTCACTTATTGGTGGGAGCTAAAAATTAATAAATAAATTCTCACACACACACACACACACACAGAAAACGGGGGGGGGGAAGAAGATATAACAACCACAATTACTCGAAGTTGATACGACAAGCAAACAGAAAGGACATTGTTGGGGGGGAGGGGGGGAGGGAGAAGGGAGGGAGGTTTTGGTGATGGGGAGCAATAATCAGCCACAATGTATATCGACAAAATAAAATTAAAAAAATAATAATAATAAAATAAAATAAGGATATTGCAAAAACCTATAACATTTTAAATTAATTTATCAATTAACTTTTGTTGTTTTGACCTTTGTGAACAATTTCACAAACCCATTAGTTTTTTTATTAAAATTTTGGAACTTCAATTTAAAGCTATAAACTTAAAGTTTGTCAGGAAACTGTACCTATCAAAGTTTTCTCATAAAATATTTAAAAACATAACATTTTAAAATTATAATTAAACCAAAATTATGACTGGTAACATTTATATTAAAACAGATATTTAAAAACCTTACAAAATTTTAGAACACATATCCATAACACCTTCAGTATTAATAATGCTTTCCCACATAGTCAAATTTATTAAATAAGCCAATTAGTTTTGATACATCTTTTAGATATCCTTTGAGAAACTCCAGGGCCCTTGGAATTTCCCAAAGTTATTTTAAAGTTTCAGAATTTAATGTTGGAAAGCTGTGTTAAATAACAAAAGGCTTAAAACATTTAATTGAATAAAATCACAAATTATTACAAAAAATAAAACCAAACTGACAAAGGGTTTTAAAGGCAAAGAGCACAAGAACTTATCATGATAAAACATGAAATAAGATCCCTAGGCCAGTTATCTAAAAGATAAAGAAAAACCTTTTACAATTTTGTAGTAAGAGAGATCAAGTGTCTTTTTCTCTCTCTCTCTCTCTCTTTTTTTTTTTTTTGTAAAACCCTTTTAACAAACTTATTTACCTAAACCATTATCAAGACTTACTCAGACATTCTGTTTTTGTCCCATACTTCCTACTTTTTAAATAGCCAGTCATTTTACTCTAAGACAAAAATACACTGTACCAGATACTTTTTTACATAAAAATTATTTTTCTTTCTTTTTAGCCCCTCCAACCATAAGCTTATCACACATCCATAGCCTTTTTAAAATCACCTCCTTTTTACATACTTGTTTCTTTTTTATTGATGTTAAATTGGCCTAATTTGTCTAAAAATTATATATAAAAAAGGTTTTTGGTTTTTTTTATATATATATTTAGTTTTATTTTTGGTTTTGGTGGGGTTTACAATTTAAAAGCCTCTAGCAAAGACAAATGTAGTCCTGTTTGATTAGTAAACCCAGGCAACAATGTCTGTTGATAAGAACATTTTTATACCTTTAGGTTAGTAAATAAGCATCCATTTATCAGAGCAAATTATACAAAGCCCAGTTTGAGTTTTAGCTAAATTTAGTAAATACATATTTATGGTTTCTCAGCCAAAAACTTGGTGTATTAGATTTAGACCCTTATCAGTTAATGCTAACTAAGACTTATGAGATATTTGGCATAAGTTTCTTTTCACTAGCCATATCAGGTCTCAGGTTTCCATGTGGCATTTGGAGCCATGTGGAATCCAGAGAGGCAGAGGGCAGTATCCACTATCTATGTCTAAAAGATATTGTTTCTCCCAGCATGGCCAGGAGGCAGAGCTGAGATAACAAGGAGACACATTGACCTAGAGACAATTTTAGGTAAAAGGTTTGAATCAAATTTTGAAAATATATTTATCAAAACTTTAGAAAATTTAAGTCACGTGAACTTGAAAAATATGCCTATTTAATGAGCGCGCATTAATTATAAGCCAATTAGATACCTTGCACATAAAACAATTACATAAACAGACATGAACATACAGACATAACATACAGCTTACACACGCATATATGCAGACATAAACAAGTACAAACAAGGATCTTATAAGTTTTGTTTAAGATGTAAATAAAGCTCACTAGTAAAAAAGACAGTCAAGTTTAGATTGTGTTTTTTCCAAAAAAGTTATTGATGAGGCTTCTCCTTGCCTAAAAGAAAGCAAGATAATGAGTTTACATTGTAAAGCAAAGTATGCAAGCCTTTTCAAGAAAATGCAAAGATTTTCTTCCTTTAAGGAAATAGCATAAAACTCTACCATAAAATTTTGTGAAAAAATTACATAAATGAGACTAGAAAAGAATTTAGAAGTCTGTTCAAAATACCAAGTGGATGCGAGAAAATTTGAGACCATTTAATTAAACAGGTAAATCTTAGTCTATATTTTTGTTTCTCAAATGAGTTACTGAGCTCAAGAGCTGAGCCAACAATTAGAAATGAAACCATTTGACTCTTGAGGATTTTAGGAGAAAAGCAGTAGACCCAAAAGGGGTCTGGTTGGCGCCATGGCTGCTTTTCTTCATAAAACTCCAGAGTCTTCAGAGAAAAAGAGTTGCACATGCAGTTAAGAAAAGAACCACTGCTTTTAAGAGAGGAAAGAAGCATCATGCAGATAAGAAAGAAAAACATGATCAAACTTGAATTTTCTCTTGAGCCACCTTAAAGCCAAGAAAACTGCAAATCAAAAATGAATTGAATAAAAGCATCCTGTAAATAGGCCTTATCCTTGTAAAACAAAAATATAATCTATATAATGAATTAAATAAATTGAAGGAAAATTTTTATGAGATTTTTGGAAAACCCAATCTACAAATTCCTGACAAAATATAGGGCTATAATCTGTACCTGCATGTTTTAACTCTTTAAATAATTTGCAGGGTAACGGCTCCCATCTAGGCTCATTCCCCTCATAAGACACAGGAGAATAAGAGAAATCGCCTTCTTTTGGGGCCTGTTTTTTTGCTCTTTGAAAGCCAATCTCCCCAAGTTCTGGGGATTATTTCTTTTTTGAAAAAGGATGATGAAGAAAAAATTTACTAGGAGGCCATTTTTCTTGATGATATTTAGTTGTCTCTTCATCTAACTTTTCCTGTTCTTTAGGGGTTAAAAGATCATCATTAGAGTCATTAGTTCTTTCCTTATCCAATGGATTATTAGATGTTAAACTGAGCTTTTGCTTAGAAGCTGCAACCAGGAATAAGCTATCTTGGGACCCATAAGTTGGTCCCTTCTTGTCTGACAGCAAGGGAGCTCTCTCTTGAGAATTATCACCCGGTACAGTAAATTCATTTACATTTAATGCCTGCCTCAATGCACTCCAAATAGAAAAGGCAGAGACCGGCATATTAGCTCCTTCATGGCTTTGATACTGTGGTCTTATGTTATTTTTTAACTGATTTTAAGTTTTTAAATTTAATGTTCCTTTATCAGGAAACCATGGACTAACCTCTTGTACAAACAACAAAAACTCAGCCAACTGCGGCTTGCTAGTGTGTTAAAGAACGTCAATATATAGGCTCCTATTCTTAGACGGGGAATTTTCCATTGTTCTTCCTCCACCTAGGCTCTAAACTTCTCAAAAGTTCTGACTGTTCGTCCCCACTCTTAACCCGTCACTCTTGACGAGGGGTCTGCAGCACCCTAGGACAAAGGCCGACCTCCCCCGAAGGCAACAACCTTTATACTTACCCTAATTCAATTGGTTCTCAGCAACTGACCGCAACATGGCATGTGAATATCCAGTCTCACAAAATGAAATTGACAACTTGAGGATATTTAAGAATAGATATGGGTAACAGTATTTGACTTTGAAAAATCCCCAGATTTCTCTGATCTCTTAAGGCCTTCTTTGTAATTATCAGTAGAAGACTGATATTAAATAAGAAGTTTATCTCTGATTTAAGGACTTCATGGTGAATTGAATTAATAGTCTCAGTTGCTGGGATAAACAGTTTGTATTCAGATATTGAGAGCCCTATTAAATCAGATAATATACATGAGGTGCCTGCAAGATGCCAAACTCACAGTAGACGTTCAGTAGATAGTAACCACCCCCACTCTAACCAAAAGAGATAATCAAATATTTACTTAAGAAACTCAGGCTAGTGCTCTAGGAGTTGTCATGAGCTAAAGAGAAATTTTGAAAAGGCCTGTATGTGGCTGTCAGAGTCACTGGTAATTTCAGGCTTTCTACCTCCATCTCAGCTCCCTGGAAATTTCTCACTGGCTTCCCTCACATTCCTTGCCCTAGACTAGCTTAGCCCAGGTCCAGACACATTATTCATTTCTTCTCTTATATCTGCAGAGGTACATTTGAGCTTTTAAGACTTTGAGAGAAAACTAAGAGAAACCCCAAACAGAAATTAAAATAATAATAAAATCATAATAGAACACAGAGTCTCTCCATTCTAAGAACCACAGAATTTTAATTAATTCTGGGAGCAGTCACTGAATGCCAAATCCTGTACAGGATGAAGATTAAACTTTGACACTTGAAGATTAAACTTTGACACTTGCGATCAAAAAAAACCATTGGTCTGAGTTGTGGTCTCTGATCTGGGCACCACTGAGAGAGTGTCTCAGTAATGGAAATATCTGGCAAAGAACATCCCTCTCTAAGTGAGAGTCAACTGAGAAGAAGACGGAGGATTTCTGATTTCCAGAGCTGGGATACCTTCTCAAACGCCCGTTTCCTTGTTCCCCCCAGTCCTGACATTGCATTAGACTCCTAAACCCAACTTTGCACTCTGCCAGAGTAGGACTCAAGGGGAATATCAGTCACTTGTATTTCCTTTTGGGTATCCTGGGTGAGAAGCCAGCCAAAGAATTATTACTCATTTGAGAATGGCTTTGCTATTTCTCCTGCTAAATACAGTAATTACCACTTTAGGAACAGGGGTAACATTTATTCTTAGCCTTTTATTGGGCATGGTACTATGAAATATAGGTTCCATATCACAGAAATTGTTAGAATTATCAGTCATCCTGAAAATGTGTGGAAATGGAGGGAATTTGTTGATAGGAATAGAAAAGCTATTTCAAATGAAAGGCCAAGGAACCGAGTAGAGAGGGTTCAGGGAACACTATGGGCAGAGAAGGTAGTGGAAGCCTGGTCTTAGAACTGTATTCTGTGATGGCAGAAAAGAGGCAGATACTCAGACCCACCAAGGGGAACCTCCTGCGTGCAAAACACATGTAGCAGCACTGGGCGCGAAGAACAGCAGAGTGAAATCCTGAACTGGGAATGATGAAAGGAAATTAGTAACATATGAGTTCATTACCCCCTTAAGATTCAATAAATATTAACAATATCTATTTAGAGATCTATTTTTTTTTTATTTTGGTGGGATATAACAAATATTTACAAGCAATTTTATAGCTCAGCTAATGACCTGATATTTTATTATAAAGTCCTAATTTCCTCAAAGTTAATTATTTTATTCCAAGACTTTTCAGATACTCAATCATTCTCCCTCCCATCGGTTGAGGATGAATTACTGTATTTTACATAGGGGTGGAATTAGCTAGCTGTGCTACCCTTTTCTGGTGGCTCTCATAGATAGAACACAGAGACAAAATGCCACAAGGCAGGTTCGTATCATCCCTGTTTTATAGTAAGGTATTATCTGTTTGGTGGTTTCTCTCTCCAGAGCTAAGTAGCAAGGATTTGGTTAAGCATCATAGTGTAAAATCACAGGCCTTAGAACTAAGCTACCTGGGTTTAAATTAGCACTCTCTGTTATTTATTATCCTGTTAGCTTGAGCAAATTACTTTTACTTCTCAGAGCCTGTTTTGTCATATGTAAATAAGATGACAATAGTACTTACTTATAAAACTGTTACATGTATTAAGTGAGTTAATGTTTGTAAATCCCCTAAAACAGTGCTTGGCTTGTAGAAAGCACTCATATTTGAAATAAAATTTAGAAATTCTCTCATAGTCTAATGCTTTTTATTTTATAGCTTTATATACCCAGCAGATATTCACTGAGCTCTGATATATACCATGCTCTTCGCTGATTGAGAAACCAGACCTGGATGTTAGAACAACTGATAACTGTATGATACATTCAGTTACAAAGCACTTCTCATTTTAGTTTAATTCTTACAACAATAGTTTGAGGCAGACGTTGTTAAGAATTCCCAAGACTTTCATTTTTAAGTAAACAGGCTAAGGGAAAGTTCACACACATCATGTAAAAGCTGGGGTAAAACTCTGTTAAATTTCATTTGAAAAAATGAAATGCTGCAAGTTTTGTAAGCTGGCTGAGAGGACCTCCCTAAATGAAAGGAAAAGGGCTTCCAAACCCTGAGAAATAATGGCTAATAAATACAAAAAATAAAATCAAAATAAAGTTAGCAACTCTGAGAGGCACCTTTACTTACTGAAAAGACAAATTTCCGTTTTTTTGTCTTAAAGAGTGTACTGTAAATTATGTAGTGAATTTCTAAATTAGCTTTTTGAAAGAATCATAGAGATTTTTTTCTGTACATGGTCAGGATTCTGCTCCAGATTTGCAGATAGTTTCCATTCTCGTAGGAAGCATTGATCGATGCTTCTAAGCATCCTGACTGAGGCTGACTATGTGTTAGTCCATTTGTAAATGAATCGGTTTCTAAACATATAACTTAAATTTATTTTCTTATCCTTTTAGCCATACTTATACTTGAGTTTTCTCCATTTTGGGGCTGCAAAGTAAAGAAGTAAGAGAAGATTTAGATGAGACAGTAATTAATCGATTTATCAAACACATGTGCAAAGGACAGTTTTCAGTGCTTAACAAATATCTATTTACATAATCCTCATCAGAACCCCCAGTAGTGAATGCTATTATTATCTCTAGATAAGAGGAAACAGAGGCATAGAGGATTTAATGAGTGCACAAGGAAACAGCTTGTAAGTGACAAAGTTAGGATTTAAATCTAGCCAGTTCAGTTCCAGAGTATGAAGTCTTAACTAACTCACCATGCTTCCTGTTAATGACTAAAAGATTGCGATTAATGATTTTTGAGAAAAAGGCAGTTTGTTTTTTTTAGCCTGCAAAAGAGAAAAATAAAAGGTAACAACTTTATGGACTTTTGGCCTACAGAGGATGAAAAGCAATTGTGGGGGAAAATTATTTATGGAGAGGCATTAAGTTAAAGGCAAAAAGAAAAAAAAAATCTACCAGTGCCTGTAAGTGAAAAAGTCAGATGGGGAAATCATTATATGGGAAGTCTGCATTTTGTGTGGTTTATATATTTGTAGTTCTATTTTAAGTGCTAAATGGGATAGTATATATCAAGGGCTTGATACAGTGCCAGTTATATAGTTCCTTTAAGAGTCTTTTTTAAAGTTTTTTTGTCCTGTGATGAGTCAGTCTGCTTATTGACTGTATTTTCCTTTGGATATCAAGGACAAAAATACTTGCCACATTTAGGGTAGTGAGTGTTAGGGTGAAGAGGGGTTTCTGTGAATGATGATGTTTAGGTGTAATGAAATGACTCCAATATTAAGACTTTCTTTAAGAAACAGTATAATCCCACATGTTGTCTCTCATGTCATTTGTTTGAAATCCTCCTTTATTTTTCCAATGTTTCTTTTATGTTTGGGAAAAATAAAGATTTCTCCACTGTTAGCAGTGAGTTTCACAACATTGCAGGTAGGTACAACAATTTGTAGAGACTCTCAAAGTAGACAGAAGGCATCAGACACATTTACCAAGAGCTCTATCAATGAACGTGAAAGGATAAAATAATTCAGACTGTTTAAATCCATCTGTTTTAAAGAACAAGGTTTGCATATTACTTTATTTGCCAATATTTATATGAGGGTACTTCAAAAAGTTTGTGGAAAAATGGAATTAAAACATAATATGAATCCTTCCATGAACTTTTTGAAGTGCCGTAATATATCGGATGTCTACTAAGTGCACCAAGTACTATAATAGATACTTTAAAATTTAAAAGCAATTATTTATACATTATATTATTTATTTTATACCAAGCAGGGCCCCTGCATTAAATAACTGTAAGGGTGCCATGTACCACATCCTTATCTCATTTAATATTATAGTTTTTCCTTTGAAGCAAGTATGTTTATAAGATTTATTTTACAGAAGATGAAACTAAGGACCATAACAGTTGTGTAACTCACCTGACATCTCACCACCAACATGTGGTGGATGTATAAAACCAAGGAGTTTTGCTGACAGAGCTCTCTGGACATCATGTTGTGTTTGTAATACTATATAAAACATTGACACATTAAACCTAAAACCTAAAATAACTAAATACAGTTGAACAAAGGGTACAAATCTTTCTTTCTTTTTTTTTTTTTTTTTTTTTGGCTTTCAAGGCAAATTCTATCTATGGACTTGGTCTCTTTGGCTCCCAAGTGTAGATTTGCATGATCCTTTTAATTCTTTGCAAAACAAATTTTATAGAAATAACTAGGATCTCATAATCTCTATAAAAATTGAAACATCTGCCAGTATTAGGCCTAGGGCTCTTTAATTTTCCATGATCTCCACCTTTTCCTGCAGCTGTCTTCTCAGTGTAGTCCTCAGATCAACAGCACCGGCTTCACCTGGGAACAATTCAACTATTCTTGCCCCATCTCAGACCTATACTTAATCAGAACCTTTGGGGAAGGGGTCCAGCAATCTGTGCCCTATCATGACCCCCAGGTCATTCTGAGGCTCACCAAAGTTTGAGAACCACTGCTCAACGATTTTAATTATTATTGACATTACCTGCCTGGCCTCTGAAGGCATTTGGGGTTTTGACCTGTTCGGAGACCACCTGAGTCTTCAAATTGGCAAATAGAGAAATTTATGTACATGCATTTAACTATTTAACAAATCATGTTTCTTTGAGGGTAATATATTAAATAAATAACAATGTACAACTTGATTCTATAAAATACCTTAAAGAAACTTTCACTTTATTAACTTTTACTTCATAAGGAAACAAAGATCTTATCAGCTCCTGAGTTAAGTGCATTAGTTACCAGGAGTTTAGAAAAGCAATGCCATTTTGAGCTAAGGGTATTGGTCCCTGGCTGGATCTGCTCCTTTGTATGTGCATTCCAGCCTGCAGGGCTCATCTGTGCCTTAAATTACAAATCTGTTACTTCCCAAAAGCCTTTGAAGTCATTCCCAGATAGCTGATATCACAAATGTTACATCTGCAAATTTTAGGGATCTACTATTTATTATATAGAATATTATTTGAGAGTGCTATTTGATGTTTATTACAAGAAAAATAAATCTATGGTAAAATGTGTTTTTCAGTTATTGGGAGAAGTATGATTAAACAGTCATTTGTAACCAGGATACTCTGAAAACCATTTACAGGCTAATGTCTTTGTATATTTCTGAGAGCATTTTTTTTTTCATTAATGTATCCCTAAAATAGCAATTGGCACATAGTATGTGTTCATTTAATATCTGTTGAATGGATAGGTAACAGAGTATCACTGACAGCTTTTAAGAATTGTACTGCAATGTCAAGTTATATTATAGGAACATACTGTCCTCTAATATTGTACATAGGTATTTGTCTAACAAAATCCAGAATTTGAAAATTTAGTACCACTAGACTAGATCAGTGAGGACAGGGATGTTATCTATCTTTTACATACTTGGATCACTAGTACCTTGCACATGAAAGACACTCATTAAAGATTAACTGAAAAATGAATAGATGGGTAGATGGGTGGATGGATGGAGGGATGGATAGATGGGCAGACAGATGCACAGTCAGCTGGATAGGCATCTGCTGGTATGAATATTACAGATTTGTGCAATTTAAGCCAGAAGTTTAAAAACTGGATGGGAAAGAGTTTACATAATTTAGGAATAAAATATTTGCAGATATGAGAAAGTTGCTTTTTGAAAAAAGGAAATTGTGAAAGAAGAAATGTGTTTGCTTTGTATTTATGCACTATAAGTGTTGAAAATCTAATTGTCATAAAACCCAAATATCAAACAAGGACAACATTAAACACAAGGTGAAACAGGCCAATTGAATTTCACTTTTCCAGGCTTAAGAAAATGCCAGCAAATAAACATAGACAAAGGCAAATTATTATTATTTTAATGAGCTACACTGATGCATAAGAAAGGGTACCGCATTTGTTCTTCCTGATTGTATTTATTTCTCCACCAGATTAAAACATTTACATAAATGGTGTGAAATCTCTAAAATCACCCAAATATTTTTTGTTATATTGTTATTTCAAACCAAATATCTGATTATTTGGAAGCAGTTCATGTTGGGTTCTGTATAAATATGTTTCCAGAAGTCTGTGGTTTGGCATTATTTAGACTAAACATCTGGAAGACTCTAGCCTGGTGTAAGGCAAAGATGGTTAATGAAGGTCCTGGGGACTGAAGTTTCCCAAGTGACTTTTGAAAAATCATTTCCCCTTTCTGGGTCTCAGTTTCTCCTTTTATAAAATTGAGAAGTTTGAACTAAAGTATGCCTAAAAGTTCCTTGCAACTCCATAGCCATCCAGTTTTTACCCCATATTTTTAACTGGGATTTTGTAGACATTGCTTCCTTTTGTTTTACATTTTCGAGAGACTCCACTCCTTGGAAAATGACTCCGTAAACCTTTCTAAAGAGCTGGTTAGGCTTCAGGCACTTCAGCAGGCTTAAAGTACTTGACATGTGTGTGTGGCAGTCCCCCAGCCAGACCATACACAGGAAAAATTGCCCCACCCCTGGATGGGCTTCACACTAGAGACCCACACTAAACTGTGACCGTATTTAACTTTGCTGTGTATCTGGGACGGATCAGACATAGGAGGCTTTCATGAAAAAGGAGAGCTTCGACTTTTAAGATGAGACCTGAAGGTCAGGCCTGTTGAGCCACAAAAAGGATGCTATAAAGGAAAGTCCTTGAAGGACTCATCGTGGCTTCTTTGAAGTTACCACTGATACTATATTTGGGGATTCGGTAAACTTCTTAAATTTATAAAAAGAAGAAAAAGTTGGATTAAGATGGAAAAGAAAAGGCAAACTTGGCTATTAAGAAAGATTTTTCACCCTTTTTCAAAAGGAATATTCTAATGTTATTTTACTTTTTCCTAAATCTCTGACTTTTACATAATTGAGATCACACATTTATGCACTAAAATTTATCCCTGATTTCATGCCCAAGGCTGTTGAGACATCTGATGCAGGTTTCTTGAATCACTATACCTTTGTTTTCACCAGAAACCTGGTATTGAATGTCTTAGCCTTTCTGAAGGTAACAGCTACCACAGATAATGGAACACATTTCAAAGTAATTGATAGCTTCCCACCTTTTTGCAGAAGTAGATCAACTCTGAGCCTCTCTAATCCAAGTCCTCACTCAGGCTGTACCCCCTCCTGATGACAGTTATCATGACCACTGGCAGTGTCCACTGAGCAAGCTATGTTAAATTTTATTCTCATCATGACCACTGATGTCCTCTGGATGCCTTCCTTTCCTAAGCACTTGAGATAACATGAAATATATGACAAGCCCTTGTCATCAAGATGGAGAGAAGACAGATTTAAATAGAGATAATTACCATGACATTAATTGTGGGTTTGTGGGAATATGTATTTGTTTGTTTGTTTCCTAAGTAATGTCACATGGATTTTCCCATTTGTTCCTCACAGCAACTTGAAGTAGCCTGAGCAGGAATGTTCATTGCTATTTCATTAATGAGGTTATTGAAACTAAGAGGGTGGTGAGCTGACTTGGCTCAGGTTCCAGAAAAATTGAAGCCAGATCCAGGTCATCTGTCTTCTTATTACTACAAAGTGCCAAATTAATGGCATAAGAAATGGCCATGAGCACCCTGGCATGTACAGATGTAGGGATAGAGGGACATTTTCATGGAAGGATTAATAAATAAGTCACTGAACCAGTACCTTGAGTATTTTGACCATATCTCAGTTCAAGAAACTAAGCTTAACCTCTCTCTGGTATTCTGAATATGAAGCTCTCACACTGTACTTCTAGAATGGAGAGAAATACCTTGGTTTTTGGTATAAAAATAGACATTCATTCCAGGGGAAAATGTGGTTAAAAATAACATCAGCATCATTAGTCTCCATTGCCTGAGAGGAGTCTGTGTTCACAGACACTGAGAGGGCCCATCGCCTTTGGGTTTTCCTCTCTTCTGTTTGTCTAACTAGCCTTTCCCTAAATACCAGGTCAAAAAAGTGACTTTATTGAATCTTCCCAGTTATTGAAATGAATGGCAATTTCCTTGGCTTTCTCAGGGGAGGCCTTGGTCAAACTGTGTTCCGAGTCTCCCATGTGTGTTTTGGAGAGGGATGAGTAGTGTAGAATCCAGTAGTTTCTTCCTACATACGTCACAGTGGCATTAAGATTTCTGCATGTATTTCCATAATAGGTTGCCCATTACCATGTAAGGAGTCTGCAGATGGCTGCATTAGAAAGAAAGACAGAAATATTTGCTCTCTCCTAAAATATTGAACAATTTAGAAAGGAGTGCGACAATCTGCTGTGATGAATGCAGAAATTTATCAACAACCACTTACAGTTCATTCCCTACTTAAGCCTACATAAAAATAAATTAGCAGCATGCAGCAGTAGAGTTAGAAAGATCTGAAGTACTTAACTTATCAAGTCTTGGTTTTCTCATTTGTAAAAATGGGACTATTAACACCTACCTAATAGTAATGTTAAGAAGATTAAGTATGATAATACATTTAAAGTGCTTAGCAAGGTGATGCAATACATGATAACCATTATTATTATCATCATCATTATTATTATTATTTTGCAGAAATGTGCATCTGTATGCAAGGGAGACTGAACTGGTGGCAAAATGTGATTAATTAATTCAGTAAGACAGACCACAATGACTGAGAAAATAACTTAGATGTCCTCTCATTAGAAATTATCTTTGCTGAGTAGAACACTTGCTCATAAAGTTTCACACAATTCTTGGCTAATTGCATGTAAATGCTTTTATAATAAGATGATGAATTTATAAAGAACTATAAAATTGATCACTGTGACTTCACTCTCTTTACAATTTATGGAAAAGACAATCTAAACACTTTTGTTTCCATTGACTTGTTCAGATCAGATCTGTTATACTTGGGTTAGAATGTATGTGTATATATGGTGGTGTATGTGTCTGTGGTATTAACAAGCACTTTTGGCCATTAAAGCACTTTTCTGCCCTCCTGGGATCAATTTTCACCATTCCAATGTCCTGAGTAATTTGGCTTTGATCACAAAAACAGGATCATTCAAGTCAAAGAGAAAACCTTTCAGGAAATAGACTCTAGAGAAATATAATGTTCATCTGTTTGCTTGTGAATCTACAAACAAAGTTTGCCTCCTGTTCCAAGACTAACAAGGGCTGTAGCATCAGCAACACTCAGGGTCTCATACCACATGCATAATGCATTGTGGCTTAGGGGTGTGGCCCAATGGCAAACACAGAACTGTGGCCGCTGGCAGTGATTGTGCTAAGGAGAAATCCAGAGGAGAACTTCTTTTTAAATCCATTTCCCATTAACCAGGCTGTCTTTGGGACTTGTTTTGGTTATTGTCAGCAGTCAAATATATTTACCATGCTGTTGCTGGCTCCAGAGAGTCAACAGATCTTTCGTGTCCCATGTGTGTGCTATTTAGCCTCTGGAAATAATATCTCTTTTTGAAATATTTTTTTGGGAGGATTCCCAAACTTTTGTAACTGGAGAACCAACAGTAAAATAATTTTTATTTTTCTCTTTCCTGAGAGCAGCTGAGGTGGCTTAAATTTATACTACTAAATAGAATTTCACTGCTCTAGTTGTGGCTGATTCATGAAGGAAAAAGAAATGGCATTGCCCTATGTATCATGTATCACTGCTTCCTTAAACAAAATCCTTTAGGATATGGGGAGACCATGCCTGACTGACAGGACACTTGGAAAAGGACTAAAGAAAGGAACACAGAGAGGGTGCAGCAGGTTCCGTAGTAGAGATTGTGCTGCCACCTATCTGGCTTTAGATCCAAGATATGGGCAGCTCATGATAAAAATATTCTTATAGGAACATCATTTTCTACTGAAATAACTCATTGATTGAGTGTACCCATACTTGAATGGATACATTGGAATGGCTGTGACTGGGAGATTGAAGACCAGTTGGTAGAAATTCTAGAATAGATTCTAGTCAGCATAAGAAAGGACTTTGAATGGCCAAAGCGATCCAAAGCTGGAATGGGCTGTTTTGGAAGACAGTAAATTTCTTGTTTTTGAGTGTATTCAAGAAATCACATGACAATTGATAAAACTTTGCAGAGGATTCAAGTACCAGAATTAGAGGGTGAGGTTTGGCCAGATGACTCTTAAGAACTTTTTAATCACTGAGATTCTATTGCTTTTTCAATAGAAAAAGCAGTGGGAATATATTGTATTTATGTTGAGTTTTTAATTTACCAACTTGGCGTTTTTTTTTTTTTTTTTTACAAATCACATTCAAGATTAAAAAATAAAATAAAATAAAAATTAGGAATTGGTGTCATTATTGCCATTATACATATTAGGCAAATTAGATTAAAACAGATTAGGATTTATTACATACCCAGACTGGGAGCAGAATAGAAAATCCCACCAATGATGTATGTTGTAGATTTCTTCTCCTCCCAGTATAAAGGAGCCACAGATTCAGTGACTGATAATTAAAGCAGAAGATTGAGATGCAGAAGGGCAAACTAAAGAGGACCGGCATTTAATAGAGACCTACCATCATGCCTGGACTCTAAGGGAAAATATTCAAGCAGGAAACAGAATGCAAACATCTTCTCCCTCCACCATGCACGCATACACACACACCTTTCTATCCAAACTTCCCCAAACTGCTTAATTCCAGTAAACCGTTTATCTTCAGCCCTATCCTTAGTGCAGGGTTTCAAGCCAGGCAGGAGTATAGCAATTATGACCATGTCCAAAACAGTTCTCCAAAGGCACTGGCTGAACCTTAGCTCATTCAGGTAATACCCAGGAGATTGAAGTAGTGAGGGCCCCTTCGTTTTACAGATGTAATAGCAGATTCAGAGATACTGAGTGGCTTGCTTAAGGTTGCTCAGTAAGTCGCCAGCAGAGCCAGATCTAGAATCTCTCTCTGTCTCCTAAGTCCAGTCTCACATGCTCCTCTTTGCCCAAGGCTGTTCCCTTCCTCACAAGTCTAGTAGAGAAATTCCTGAAGCTCTAAAGATAGCTTGGGAGTATGGGAAGGGTGATATAGAGCAGAATGGTAGGTAAGAAAGTCTCCCATGCTGAGGCCAAAGCACTGAAGAAGCCATAAGGCCACCAGGAGTAGCAAAGAAGACAGTGAGTTTCCCATTTTGATTCAAGATACAGAAGATGTTGTGGGCTCAGGGTTGGCATCTACACACATTCAAATCATTCAGTGTAGATCCCCCCTCCATCCGAATACCCCACATCTCCCCAGTCATCAGCCAGAGCTGCAGCCAGTGGCAGCTCCTTTTGTCAGTTATACTTACCTCACCTAGAATATCCTTTTCATCTCCAGCTGTCAAACCCTATTTACCTATCAAGGTTCATCTCCAGTGTCCCCTCTTCTATGGAGTCCTACTTCTCTCTCCCCCAATGATATACTTTCTCACGTAGCCATACCTCTTTATCCCCTGGCTACTTTTCTCTCAAAAGGAATAAAAATTATTGGGATAAAAATAGGAGAAATTAATTTCAATGAAAAGGAAATTTAAGAAATTTTCTAACTTCACGAAGACCTGAAATAGGTATTCATTCATTCCATTTTTTACTTTACCAAACCTTTGCTGAGCACCACTCCTCATAGCCAAATCATACCTTTTCTTCAAAGATCAGTGTAAATATTATATCTTCATGAATAATTTCCTAATTCCTCACCTGTAAGTAATAAATACTTCTCATAAGTCAACTATTCACTGTTTATATATTTTATTTTTTAAAATTTTATTTTCTCGATATACATTGTGGCTGATTATTGCTCCCCATCACCAAAACCTCCTTCCCTTCCCCCCCCCTCCCCCCCAACAATGTCCTTTCTGTTTGCTTGTCGTATCAACTTCAAGTAATTGTGGTTGTTATATCTTCTTCCCCCCCACCCCCCCGGTTTTGTGTGTGTGTGTGTGTGTGTAAATGTTCTCACTTATTGGTGGGAGCTAAAAATTAATATATAAATTCACTGTTTATATTTTGCCACCAAAAGTTTTTCCTCCTCGTAGACAGTAAATTCCCAGAGAGTAATTTTCTTTAGGAAAAATACCAGAAAACATTAACACAATTTTTCCCATTTTTTTTTAAAAAAAAAAAGATCAAAGCAGAGGTTTACTGATAACCTACTCATACCAAATTCTTGGTCTCAGAATATTTCAAATGCAGGAATGGTGAGGTGATGATTTCATTGAATCTTAATTGGCTTTTCTTCCCTCATGGAGCATTTTCAAGCTATTAGCATTTGGCAGCATTTAGCAGACAGGACCATTCCATTACTCTCTAATCCTGGAAAAGATATTTGAAAATGTAGCAGTGGGCAAAGCCATGGTTGTTAAAATCATCATTTCCCCAAAGGATGTCAGAAGTCCTAAGGGGAAATATTTACAAGGAAAATCTGTTTTCTCTTTGGAATTTACAGATTTTGTCTATTTTTCTCTTCTTACATGCCTCACCCTTGCCCCATCCCACGTGGCAGGAGGACAGATCCGCTTGTCCTTTCACAGATGTATCCATCATAAAGTCTACGCCTTTTCAAGTAAATGCCTTTCAGTTAATCAAACTTTGCTAATAGATTCTCAACACTATCATTGGTTTATTTCTGTTTTAAAAGAATTCTTAAGAATGACTTTCTAGTTTCAGTTTAAATTCCTTAAAAAAAACTAGAAACAGTTATCAGGAGACAGCTATAATTTTTAACCAGCTGCTATTATTTTTAAAACTTGGTGATATAATAATTGTCACCCATTTTGAGTTAGGTGCTTATTGTCTTGTTTATTTACTTGCTTGTAGCCCTCACAATGCTATTGTCTCTTATTATAATGATATTGACATACACTGACAGACACTCTTTCCATGTGTGCCTATCATGTTCAGTTGGTGACAAGCCCACAGTGGCACATCAAAGGCTGTCGATAAATGTTTGATGAACTATGTGAACAGCCTTTCTTCAAGTTCTTACTGAGAGTACAAGGTGTGCCTAGGACTTGGCAATACAGCAGCCAGAAAAACACAGCTTTTCCTCAGCTGAGCAAATCTCAAAAGACAGGACATAGTTCTATTCTGTTTTTGTACAAATGAGTTAATTCTTTTTTTAACTTGCAATATCTCTTAATCTTCTTTTGTAAACTGGTGAGCAATGTTTTCAGAACTCTGCCCCCAGAGAACCAACGGAGAACTCAGCCACATCAGTGGATGATTTGTGATGCTGTGAGGGACGTTCCGTGAGGGAGTTCAGAGGTCTGTGGGAGCGCGTGGGATTTGGTTATTCATGGAAGACACAGCAGAGGAAGTGATGTCTAAACTAAACACTAAAGATAAGTGAGAAATAATCAGGTAAAGATTTGGAAGGAGAATTTTCCAAGAAGAGGAACATTACAGACTCAGAGGGGAGACCGTGAATGGAACTGAGACAGATTTCAAACGGACCACAGTTTAGAAAATAGAATAGTGAGAAGTGAGTCTCTGGGCAGGTGAACCAGGACCAGTTATAGGGCAGGAGCTTGTGAGTCACGTGAAGGAATTTGAACTTTATCCCCAGACCAGTGGGGAGCCTTTGAACGTTTTAAATCAGGGCGGGCTAAGATTGGATTTGCATTTTAGAAAGATCACTCTGGCTGCAGTGTGGTAAATAGATTAGGGGAGTAGGAGTTCATTAAGAACATTCCCTACAGCTTTTTTCCTTTGTGCATTTAAATATTATGCCCATCTCTCTCTCTCTCTCTCTCTCTCTCTCTCTCTCTCTCTCTCTCTCTCTCTCTCTCTCTCTCTCTCACACACACACACACACAAACACACATTCACACACACACACACACACACACACACACACACACACACACACACACACACACCCCACTCTACCTACCTACCTACACAGACACAGCTTTTCAGAATTTCACTTGCCTTATATAAATTATATAAATCAAATTTGTTGGTGGCATTATCAGACCTTCTTCCAAGCCTTTCCTTGCCTGAAATATTTATTCAGGAAATCATGATTAGTTTCTATATTTGCTTACTTTCTCGTTCTGCTTCCATTTCTGTTTCTTCATATGCCATGCATGTATACCACATGTCTGTTCTTAAAATTAAAAAAGAAGAAAAAAATATAAAGTAGTTAATTATTAAGTTCCCTGCCTCTACTAAGATATACTTACTATTAATATTTGCTGTATAAAATTTTTCATATGAATTTATATTACTTGAGTGGAATCATACTGTACATAGTGTTATACAGTCTGCTTTTTTCATTTAAGAGTATATCATGAGCATCTTTGCATAACTCGTTATTCTCAGTACACATATAATATTTTACCATATGACTGTGCTGTGATTTAGTACATCCCTGTTAGAAATTTTGGCCTTTAATTTAATCAGACCAGAGTTTAGATGGAGTCTTAGAAATTCTGCTACAAAAAATTAAGGTGACATTTCCCAGGAAGGTTTCTCTGTCTGATTCTCTGGTATTCTGTGTTTTCAGGAACTTTACCAGCTAATCAAAATAATACCAGGAAAGTATCTTCCCTTTGGTAATTTTTCTACATTAGGAAAACCTTTTACTTACAATAAAATGAAAAGAGATGCCTAGAGGAAGAGGGTCTTGATCAAGCCTTTTTTTAGAATAAAACAAATGGGAAGTTTAAGTACCACAAATAAAAAAAAAAAATGTATCACTCAGAATGCCCACAAGAGAATATTTATTTGCCCTAATTTTTTTAGTCTTATCCTGAGAAATTAAAAAGGAAACCAGACATTTTAATTTTTGATTGGAATTCTATTTTTTCATAACCTTGTTTTCTATCCTGCTTTAATGTCATGATGGGTCTACCAAGGTCACATCATGATACCTTTCTAGAAAGAACACTGAAGTTAAAATGCCTTAATTTAATATCATTGGAAGAATATAGAGCATAGAGATTAAGGGCCTGAGTCTGGTCTAAGACAGAATTGGGTTTAATGTCAGATTCCATTACTTCTTGTTTTTAGTTTTCTCAATTGTAAGTGAAGTTACTGATGCCAACCTAACTGTTATTTTCAGTTTTAAAATGTGTTATATTAGTTTGCTAGGGCTGTAATAACAATACCACAGACTGGGTAGCTTGAACAACAGACATTCATTTTCTCACAGTTCTGGAGGCTGGAAGTACTGGATCAGGGTGATCAGGTTTGCTTTCTCCCGAGGCCTCTCTCCTTGACTTGCAGATGGTGCCTTCTTGCTGTGTCCTCACATGGTCTACCTCAGTGCCTGTGTGCCCCTCGTGTCTCTTAGTGTGTCCTAATCTCCTCGTCTTGCAACAAGATTAGACAGATTGGATTACAGTCCACCCTAATGGTCTCATTTTAACTTAATTTCTTCTTCGAAGGTTCTATCTCCAAATACAATCACATTCTGAAGTACTAGGGGTTAGGGCTTCAACGTATATGCATTTTGGGAACACAGGTCATCCTATAACACTTGGTAATATGTATGACATTTATTTCAGGTCTCTGGCATATTAAATGTTTGATAATAGTAGCAACTATTATTTCTTGGCCTCTCTGAGTTTCATTCTTCTCATTTGTGAAATTGGGATATTAATATCTGCCCAACCTACATATAGTGACTTTAGATAATTTATGTTAATGTTCTTCGTAAAAAAGTGGCTGGAGACTGTTGCTCATATGCAAACATATATACTTACCTTTTTCTCTTTGAGAATATGCAAAATTGCTTCCAGGCATTTGCTATTAGCTTGTTTTACATTAAAGCTGGGAGTTGGAAGAGTGGGATTTAGGCTCCCATTCATCTTTTTATTCTTACATGGTCTCAACACCCTCTGTTACTGGAACAGAATCACACAAGGTTAATCACTGCCAATTCATGTAGCCTTTCTCATAGTAACTTCCTCTGCTCACATGGGGTGAGGGGCAAACATTAATGGAAGTGTAACAGAATCTCTCGGCCTCACTGTCTCCAAGTAGAGGAAAGTGAGAATTCCTCTAGTGCACCAGGAGAGTGTTTTCAAATGAAAAGAACAAAAACTACTTATATTGTTTTGTAATAAGACCACATGTTCTTCTGGGTAGGATCAGTAGAGATGGCAGCAACTCTCAGACGGAAGGCCATATTTATTTTAATTACTTGGCTAAGATTTCTCTCTGGTTTAAAATTGGGTTTGTTATGGACTCTTTACCATACGAAAGGCTTTAGATTAACAGAAAGCATGTCTTCCAGGCATGGGAAATGTGTCAATGTAGCACACTGTTGGCATGTCCTCTTGAATGAACTTTTGGAGTATAAGTATGCGGCCTGGTTCAGTAACACTCAGGGTTCAAGGCCAGGTGGAGACTTGGTTGGAGGGAGTAGGGTGTGCTGGCACCTGCCACTCAGTGGGATGAATCTAATCTAGCTCTCCCTCTACAGACTGTCCTATGCTACTGGTACAAGCTAGTAACCTAGACTTTCTCCTTTGCATTCAGATGGAGATGTTTCTGGAAGGGAGTTTTAAAAGATTCAAGTCACTCCATTGCTCTAAAATTTTCATGTGCTCCCCAAAATATAACACAATATGAGCTTTACTTTCAAGCCCCACCACAGTTTGGTTCCAGATGACCTTTTCAGTATTCTCTGCTCCTGCAAACTCCACTGCCAACACTTTACTACCCAATAAACTAGCATTTACACATGGATAACAGTCTTCCTCTGTGTCTTACTCATGGTGAAATACCCTTCATGCCACGTCTTCCTGTGGAAATCCCATTTACCCATCAGGTCCATTACAAATGTCATATTCATTATAAGATCTCCATGAAGACTTTTTAGGTCCAAATCCACCTATTCTTAAGTGTTTTCTCGTACTTTGGATCCTTACACTATTTGTTTTTACTTCTCTTAAGGTCCATTACTCAACCCTGGATTATAGGTATTTGCCTAATTTCCCACTCCATGCCCCAGATTAACTAATAAAAAGCAGAAAATATCTCAGTTTTCTCTCCATCATCCCTGCCCATTCAATGCTGTGCATAAGAACCTCAGTAAATATTGGTCAGATTGAATTGAAAGATGAAGTAGAGTAGCCTGAGCCTCAGGGCCTCTAGAAATGCAAAGCTTATGGTATACTATGCCAACAAAGTAGGAACATCAGACTCCATATGTGGAAGTTCATAGTGGCAGTCTTTTCTTAGCTCAGACCAAACATGCAGCTGCTAAACTCTGACACAGTGTCACATTTCAAGGGGAAGGTAGCCAATGTAAACCCACAATATATGCAAAATCGAAATCAGAAACCCTGAGATTTTTAAACCACTGAATATAATTTCACAGTCTATTTGATATGATTATCTAGGCTGTGGTTCAATTCAAACCAGTCTTTTCATTTGAATATAACCCTATAGTTCTCTTCTATAACAATTAGTAGTCACTTTGCAACTTAAATTTGGCTTACTCTAGGTGGCATGGAGGAAGATATTTCTACCACGGACTTTTGGAGGGATGTATTTGGGGTACATCTTTTTTATATGTATAGTAGGAGAGGAGGTGTTACACCTAATAATCTCAAGGGGCTATCTCACTATCTGCATTTTGGGATTCTGAGATCATTTAGGTCATGATTTTACAATTAAAGTTATTCTTTCATCAAAGTTATTGATGTTTCCGAGAATATACTTGTATATATATGAGGGTACTTCAAAAAGCTTACGGAAAGAGTCCCATTATTTTTTAATTCTATTTTTTGCACAAACTTTTTGAAGTACCCTCGTGTGTGTGTGTGTGTGTGTGTGTGTGTGTGTGTGTGTGTGTGTGTGTGTGTGTGTGTGTGTGTATCAACAAAGTAGAGTCTCAGAAAGCTAATTAGTCTTTTGAGTCACTCTGAAGAAGACCAAAAGGTTTTTGGTCAAAAGAGTTTAAAAAATGTGGAAGATAGGTTCTCATTTATGGAGATTAACCATTACAGTAGTACATTAAAGACTCTGAAAGTCCTTACCCTAAAGAAATATGTTTAACTCTTATTACAGCTTATCTTACCCTTTCTTTATTAACTATAAAAGCATTTTTTATAAATCTTAATGAACAGGGGAATACACTTCTTAGCAAGATATGGGCTGACTACAAACCTCCAAAAATTATTTTCTGTCCGTCTGGGTTGTTCTGACTTATTTATAATAACTGATTGTCCACTCATTTTGGAAACTCTTCTCTCTGGACTTCTCTGAGCCAAAGACCCTCAAGTGTGTCTTAAATGTAGACTTTTCCCTGCAGTCAGTTAATCAGGTTTCTGATCAAGGTTCTTCACTGCTACGAAGATGTATTTGTTTGGACACCTTCCCATTATATCAAACACAACCTAGTCCAAAATGAAATGATAATTTCCTTCACGCCACAACCAAAATTTGTAACCACCTAAAAAAAATACTGATTTCCATTGCTGTTCCTACCATATCCCTGGTTGACTGGCATTTAATGTTGAGGATACGCTTACCTTACACATTTCCTTTGACTGACTTGCTTCTCCTTTATGCGAGAGAGGGAATTACAACAGTTTCCCAAGAACTTTACCTCTTTTCCAGTCTCCCCTCACTTCCAGTTAATTCCATCATAACCAGGCTAATGTTTCCACAACTAAAAGGATATCATCAAGTTGATCATATGCCCCCAGTCTCACACTCTTCTCCCTGCTGGGGAATGAAGTCTTACATAGCTACCTCACGTATTTTAGTTTTTATTTGTAAAAGTCCCTTTTGTGATGGGATAGGATATATTTTCATGACTACACTCACACACATGCACATATAGGCACATACTTAGATGTGTCTGCTTCCCTTTTGCAAGGAATAAAAACCCAAGCACCCCAGTTTAGTGTTCAAAGATCCCCATAATCCAGTCCTGTTCAACCTTATTTCCCATTACTCTGCAATCCAAACCTTCCACATGAGCCAGGTCAGCTAAATTACTATTTTGTAAACTCATCGGAGGCATTCCTGTTACTCCTCTCTCATGCTACTCTGCGTGAGACATCCACGTGTTTCCTCTTCTTCAAGACCGTCAGTCCCACCTCCTCAATGGAGCCTTTCCTGAGCCTTCCAGGTTACTGTGATTTCACCTTTTCTCTCAATCTCTAGAGCACTGCGTTGCCTGCCACTCACTCACTCTGCCCTCTAATCCTGCAGAACCTCAGTTCTTGGTACTAATAGTCTGTGTATGTCTGCTTGTCTTAACTGGACTGTATTTAATTAAAGGTCAGCGTCATGTTGCATTTATTTTGTATCCTCAGAGGCTTGTAACATGGACGAGATATGCACAAACTGACCTCTACTTTGAGATGATGGTGGCTAAAATCCTGTGTGTGTTTGTGAAAGTTTGTTTTAATCAAAGATGTAGATTCCAATAATAGTCCTGTCAGTAATCTTCTGGGAAAATATTAATTCCATCTGTAAAATGTAGTTACATTTAATTTATATATTTATATATTTAATTTATATATATAATATATAATATATATTTAATTTATATATAATTTAAAGGTTATAATTTAAAGGGTCCAGCCACAGTTCTCTATGGTTAATGGAAGTTAGTATTCATAGGACCAATGCAAGTGCCACTAAAGTAACAGATATGTTTAGTCAATAAATGCATTTTTTCCAAACTTTAGCGTTCTCAGAAATTCAGATGGACTGGAATTTTATTTCCAATATAGTTTGTTGGCTGAGGTACAGAGGAAATGTTTGAGTTTATTTTTAATCTGTATGTATGGCAGGGATATTTCATTTACCATACAGCCTGAAGGTTACTGCTGTGACTGAATACTTTTTAAAAAGTACACATATGATGCTAGAGGAGCTTATGAAACATAAAAGAACTGAATCACCAAAAGCACTAAGTCAGTGAGACCACATGGCCTATCAGGTTAGGTGTATCCATTCACTTGATAACTTAAGTACATGAAGGCCTTGGTCTCTTCTCAGAGTTCTCTCCATGAGGGGTCTTTGGAGTGAAACTCCTTTTGGCTCCCAGCCATGGTGCATTCCTTTATATAAGCTGAAGTGAGTGTTTGGAAACTTTTTTTTTGAAGTAAATATCCCTACCCTTGTAAGAGCAAGAGCTTGTATTTTATAGAAGAACGTGGCATAAATATACCAAAATGGTACAAGTGGAAAAGCTTTTGATTTGCTTGTTTGTTTTTCTTGCATTTCTCAAAGTGGAGTGGTTTGAGTGGAATGTTAAATTTGCTTTGTAAACACAAAATGGAAGGGAGACCAAGCACGTTAGAAATTGTAATGATAGAAATTATCTGTACCTTAAGGCTTTCCTTAAATCACCAATTTTACCTGGCTGTTTCCAGTACTATCCTGGCACTGTTACAAGTGCTCAAGGCCCAATTGATTTCTCCTTTTCTCTGACCTACATGCCTCCATCTGCAATCCACTCAGGAACCAGGGGTACTTATGGGGAAACAGGAAATAAACCCATATTTGGATGCCTAGTCCTTGGGCCTCCTGCTCTTTCTTGCCTAAAAATAAGCATTTTATGACTGTCATTTTGTTATTTCACAAAACAATGTTGCAGACACAAAATATTTTTGAAATTTTTTGCATATTCTCAAGATCATAAAACTCAGTTTTGGCTCAATATTAAGCTATTTTACTGCTGATTTTCAAAGGTTATCTTTGAGTCAGAAATCCATAGTTAATTGCCACTTTGCTATCATATCATATTTGACAAATAAATTCAAACGATTGTGACATAGAGTTTGGGAGAAAAATGTAACCTGGCTGCTGATGGCTGCGGAGACGTAACTCTGGCAATGAGCAGTTAGGGAGCTGGTTTTTGGCTCCAGTGAAGTAATGGCCAACTAGCGGTCTTTTAATGGGTCACTAGGGAAAGACAGCACTCATCTCCATTTATCATAATGAAAAACCAGGCAAAAGCAAAACATGAGATAGGGTTAGCACAACAAAATTTGTTTTTATACCATGAAGTTCATTAAGGGCAACCCTGCCTGTCCGAGCAAAATTTTTATTCGACGCTGTAAATCATTGTTTATGTTTATAATGTGAGCTTGCAGATAATGATCTTCTGCACTGGGCCTGAGGTAGTGGTAGGGACTCATCTCCCAGCTTTTTGAGGAATTTCACATTCCTATTGAGTAGGCACTCAGTAAATGATCATTTTTATTGCCTTTGTTTTTATCAGTAGTATTGTAAAGTGCTTTGCAAACTCTACAACAATACACAAGGGTAAATTCTTATTATTAACAACTTCACATACTAGGTTATACTCATTAATTTGGGGGCCACCTATGAGAGGCGTATGGTTCAGAGCTCACACTGGATTTCTATTTATTTCTATTTTAAAATCAGGTGTGGGCCGAGCCCGTGGCACACTCGGGAGAGTGCGGCGTTGGGAGCGCAGCGACGCTTCCGCCACGGGTTCGGATCCTATGTAGGAATGGCCGGTGCACTCAGTGGCTGAGTGCCGGTCACGAAAAAGACAAAAACAAATAAAATCAGGTGTGAATACGATTCTTTACTTGTTTTGTGATGACTATTACAATAGTCATGGGATGCTGGCAAAACTGGAGTATGAAATGAGTGACATCTACCTTCAAAAGAAATTTTTGAAGAGGATTAGAGGCATGTTTCCAAAAACAGTAGCAGGAAGCAAATGTCAGCGAGGTCTTGGCTCAAACCCACTTTTTTAGTAACCATTAGTCATCCTCTGACACCTCAAGGGAGACTGCTGGACAACCACTGCAGAGGTTAAGAGCCTGCCCAGTTGTTCAGCCTCACCTTGTCCTAGCGTTTAGAATCAAAATCAACAGCAATATACCGACCAGCTACACACACTAATTTCATTCGATCCGAGGAAGAGATGACTTGTCCACATTCCGTCACTAAAATAGTGCACTTTCCTCCTTAGGCAGCAGCCATCCAAGTTTTGGCTGTTCTTTTGTTAGGAAGTTAGACAATACACAGATGGCTTGAGGGATTTCGTCCAATTAAGCACGCACTTTTTTTGGCTAATACACTGAGGTGGTTTTTTTTGTTTTTTTGTTTTCTTAAAACATCAAAGGTTTTTGTTTTAAATGGTCTCTAATCTAAAGTAGCATGTTTAAAATTCTGCTTCTTCATTTTAGTGTTTTCCTTACCCAGAAAGATGGTTTTTATTTAGATAAGCCACCTTCTAGCAAATTTAGTTGATGGAATCTGTCGTTCTACTGAGCTCATAAGGGTAGCCTCAATTAGCATCGGCTGTTCACTGTCAGTGTTTAACATTAAAATGTAAACATCAGATTAAAACTTAGAGTGTTTAGAAAGAGCAAAAGTCTATTAATCAGACTTAGAACCATAAGTAATTGAAAGAAAGAGCATAAGAAGTTTGGCAAACGAAAGTACTTTTAAAAGACATATTCTCTCTATCCAACTTACTCCACAGAGGAAATGTTACTCTTTAGAAATGTCATTTCCTATTTAGTCCTTACCAAATAGCATTTTGAAAGCTATAAATATTTACTTAGAGCCATGACTACATTTTAGACTAACATTCCATAAATGCAAAGTTTATTTTCTACATTAGCATAAACACCTGACGTTGAATTAATCTGTGTTCTTTAAAGCTAGAAATTTCTAAATGTTCTAAGATGTAGGAAATAAACACAATTTTTAGAAATTTCTCTTACTGTGGGGGTATATCTTTTTAATAAATTTTACCTTTCCCAAGTCCAAGAGGACTTTGAATTGCCTGGCTAAAGCAATTATTTGTATAATTAGATTTTTGAAATGGAAACAAAACCAAAAACAATCAAAGAAAAAAGGGAATTATACCAGCTTCAGCTTGACATGCTAGAAACCTAACATAATATAGTTAGTGTAAACAAGACTCAATATGTACTTCTGAGCTTCCTAGTAGTCAAGGCAAAAGAGAAAACACAGTATATTATGTAGTTCTCAATGTATGCTAAAATTAAATTTATCGATTTGTCAGGAGAAACAAACTATTACTTTCTGTAACTGAATTATACAAATAACTTCATACATGACTCTCCTTACAAGTTATTTTAACTTAAAGAATGGTAGTATTATCAGCAATTGTGAAATAAAATGCAAAGTTTTTTTTTTATATATATATGGTTATTTTCTTTTTTGTCTCTAAAAATCTTAATCCATCATATAGAAATGTTTAGAAATTTCCTAAAATAATATTGAATTCTCATTTTACATTATACTAAGTTCATAGAATTTAGTTTAATCCAGTAGGTCAAACAAATTGCTTCCAAATTTTGTTTCAAAATTTGATGGTTTTTTATTTTGAGAATATTCTTCTACCATGTTGTTTAATTTGTAAAAAAAAAATACTTATTTACTTACTTATTGGTTTTGTGAAGGAAAGTTAAGTGGATTGTCAAAAAATAAGGTAAATTTGGAGACTTTAGCTAGCGATAAACTATGTATAAAAATTTTTGGTGTGTGATATATATATATATATATAAAATATAGCTAGCTCCATTAAAGAAAAGACTAATGTTTTTAGCCCATGAGCTTTTAGTGTTTAGTATGATATACATGCTGTAATCTGATGACTTCCTGTCTCTCTGTCTAGTGTGTTCATGCTGCTAGCTAGAACTTAAAAGTTCTGTCATGGCTTAGAAACAGGATCTCTTTAGTGTCTACTTACATGCTCATCAGTTGATAAGAAATCCCATATGGGGTCAAAAATCTCTAAAGTCACTACATTGTGAAATTAAGTAAAGAACCAAGGAAAAAAAATATAGCACTTCTTCAAAATGTAATGTGTGATATTGGATCAATTACCAAAGTAAGGGTGATGAAAGTGGAGAAAAAATTCCCTTCTTTATCGAAAACATTGATGTTTGGGTAGAAGAATGGAAATTACTTATTTTAGCTTGATGTTTTACTCTGATTGTACAGAAAGCCTTCAGAAGATAAAAAGTGATGCCAAAAATCTATTTCAAAAGTGCATAGTGGTCTTCACATGTTGCAATGTGCTTCAGAATTAGCCCCTGTTCTTTGTTACACATGGTCTTGCAAGCTGTTCCCAATTTCATGTCCAAAATAGCTGAGCTTTATATTTTTTCCTAATTCAGAAGAAAGGGAACTTGTATACTTTCCCTATAATACGTTTGGAAATTTTAGAATGTTTTTCCTTTTGTGCTATGTGCCTGCCTTTTGAATTGAGAAACATTGTTACAGCAAAGAGAGGAAGAGAAAGGGATGACGGGCATGGAGAGGAGAGGAAAGAAAGAAGTGACAGACCTATCAGGTCCTATTTTAATTTTGCAAAGTAGAAGCATTTTCTCTGACTTGAATCATGGCAGTCCTCCCTTGCCTGCTACAGAGATCTGTTTTCCAGACAGCAGACTGAATTATCACTTAAACGTGTGTATCAGATCTTGTTACATCTCTCCTTAAAATTCTTTAATGGTTTCTTCTTGCACTTTGAATGATATTCAGCCTCTTTCCCATAACCTGTCAGTGATCTGTCCTTCTCCAGCCTCTTCTCAAATCTCTCTCCTTAGTGTCTGCTCTGCTTTTAAAACACACAAATACTTTTTCCACTTCAGGGCCCTTTCACTGACTTCCTTTTGCTTGGAATGCTCTTCCTCCTGTTCCATTCATGACTGGCTTCTCAACTTTTAAGTCTTAGCTCAAAAATTATGTTGCAGAGAGATAAAACAATTTATCAGAACTAATTTTTCTAAGGGAGTCCTCCTCCCAATCTCAGTCTGTGCTCACAAATTTGCTCATTTATTTCTTCATAGCAATTAGCACTATCTGAAATTACTTTCATTAATTTTTTTACTTGAGACTTGTCCCTTTTGATGAGAATATAAGGCCTTTGTATGTTTTGACCATGTAGATATTCTCAAGACTATCTATCTCAAGAGAAAAGGGCCTTTGTATGTCTTGACCTTGTAGATATTCTCATTGACTGTCCTTTTGTCTGGCACAGAGATGGCACAAAATAAATACATGCTGCATAAGTGAATGAGTGAAATAAGGAATTTGGTTACGAGTGGACTACTGGACCTAAATGTGTTTTTTGAATAGGGGGATGGTAAGTTATAAAACTTAAGGAGGTTCCTTTTGTCTAGGAAAAGTTTGCATAATGGCAGATAGGAGGAAGTTATGCTAGAAAGACTGGGGAAATATCCTGGAGTTCCTGAATGCCATGGTGCAGAGTGTCTGGAATCTCTTTCCTGGTCAGCAGATTGCTACTGAAGATATTTGAATAGTCAACATGTCCTTTAGAAGTGCCTTTTTCATGACTAGCAATGGAAAACAATTTGTGTGTCAGAAGAGTCTCCTTCACTCATCAATTCAAGGACAGTGTAACTTCTGAATGTTAGCAGGGTGTTGATTTAGTCAGTGTTCATTTGTTTTTCCATGTAGCGTGACTGCTGCATACAGTCGTGCTTCTGGGCTGGCAGGAGAAAATGTTTGCTTTAGTTCTTCACAGCCTGAGATGAAATGACCCAGAGCTTCTGGAAGGCATTTCTCACCAGTATTTATCACATCCCAGTGGGGCAGTGGCCCTCCTTAAGAGTTTGATACCAACTTCTTGTAAAAGCATTCCCCTTTCCTCAATTGTTCTTTATTTCACAATTTATTTTCTAATGCATGGAATTACCCTCATATTAGAGTTATTCTTTCCTGTGGTATGTTAATAAAATCTTAAAGGAAGTCCAGTTTGGAACCTTTATATGCAGTTTGCTTTTGGTCTGTTTCAGTGAAGTCATGGGTAGATCCTTTCTTAGCTGAAACCTAGTATTTACAAGGCCTTGCAAATCTTTTTCATTCAATAGCACAACATTATTTGTAGTATACACATGTTCATTTGGACTTTTCCTACCACTTCAGATGTGTGTATTTAATCTCTAAGATGGAGTACAAAGATATCAAGCTTCCAGTTAAAACAATGTACTATTTTATAGACTCTGGCAGCCAATTCTAGTTTCCTGAATTGGTTCACAATAATTTAAAAGCCAGAGCCGGTTCATGAAGAATTTTTATGGTTCAGCCTTAAGTCATGGACTCCCCTTTATATCTATTTTTATATTGGGGAAAATAGTATTATGTTGAATACTGGGTTATAAAGGGGGAAAGCACCAAATAAGTGAAAAGTCAATTTTGTCAAATTTAAGAAAAGGAACCAGATTATCCAAATTGGCTGACAGTTTTCAAGAGCTACTGAATCATATTCTTCTGTGGTAACCAGTACTGGAAGCTGTCAATGTGAATGATGGCTTTGGAGATCTTTTTATCAAATTCACATCCTTTTAGTAAAACCTTGTTACTTATGAAGTACTCACCTGTAATATACCTTTTGATTTAGGTGTAAAAGATTTGCTTCTTACAAGTTTTTTTTTTTTTTCATTTTAGACATATCATAGACATCATTTATATGTAAAATAGGTGGAAAATAAAAATATAAGTCATATGGTTCCTATCCACAGAGAGCTCTACTGGGAGAAGCAAATATATTCAGATACATATGGCATAAGGCAGAGTATGGTAAATACCAATAGAGGAATAAGGATAAGATGATATTGTAATGCTTGTCTATAGTTGTAGATAGGGTTGGGAAAAGGTCTCTTAGAGAAGGCAGGATTTAAGTTTGGCATTATAGGATATGTGATATTTCAGTGAGAAAAGACAGAGAGACCAAGGTTCTCTAAGTCAGTGGAACAGCGTGAGCCAAAGCATGAAGGTAGGAAAATGAAGAACATAAATATTTATTTGTGATCTATCCACTTTAATGTCTGGCGCTAAAGAACCAGAGTTTGTTAGTGCTAATCTATTTTACTCATAACTTACTATTTGGCTATTAGCTGGAGATAGTTTTCACCAGCCATAAGTACCTACTGTATCCCCATAAATTATGTGCTCATGGGAGCTATAAACTGTATTCATTAGGGGAAGCATATTCATATCCTTGAATCTGATAGATCATTTATAAATTGTATGGTATTATGTATTTTTTTAGTGCTTTAGTGATTTCTGAAGCACATTCATATATATTACACAATTAATTAAGTCTTCCCAAAATCCTAAGTAGTAAATGTTGGTATGCAGTTTGTATGAGCACTTTTTCCTAAAGGAAAACTGAACCACAAATGTTCAAACCTTTTCCAGGTTTTCTTTCTCAATAAAAGTGGACACACACACATTTTAGAACCCATTCTTTTTCCTCTATGCCTACATAACTGTCACCATGTAGATGTCCATGCAATTCCTATTTACCTCTACTGGTGTGTAAGAAATTAAGAAAACTAAAATTGAGAAGGAAACCAGATCCAAAATTAGTGATTCTGTCAGCCAAAATGATTCTGGGTGCACAGAACTGAGTATAAAGGTAGAAGTGGCAAGACAGCAGATTTCAGGCAGGATTTAAGGGAACGAAGGTCACTAGCTAAGAATCTGCAAGTTAAATGAAAAAAGGGAAGGTTTTACTATTATTAGACAAATTAAGAGTACTAGGTCTTAAAGTAGGGGAGTTTATGTTTTCTGCGATGAAAGCTGATTCCTTACATAAAACCAGATTGCAGTGACTGGGAACTTGTGAACCTACTACTTCTTTCTATTTTTAAATAATTGAGTGATTAGATTGTCAAAAGCAGACCCAGTTGAATCTTATATGCTGTTTCATGAGTCTATATTTACTTGCTCAATAACAATGAGTTTTCATTTCTTCACACTCTAAAACAGATCAAACATATTTTTGATTTTCCATGAAAAAGACTGCTAATGTAAATATTCATTTTTCTGATATGAGGTAAGTGGATCTGTCTATAGGCACTTTCCATAATTAAAGCTTATGTCAAAATGTCTTACACTGAGTAAATTTAATTCCATTTTGTAAAAATGCATTATTGCTTCTCACATGGAGAGCAGAGGTTTAGAGGAGATTGACAGTGTCGTGTACTGGTAACTAAAAATTCTTTCTTTTGTATTAATGAGGATCAAAGGTGTAAGTTTGCAATCACATACCTCACTCAAGGAGTGTGGAGAAGATTTTATATGCTGTATGTAGCATCTTTTATGCATTGAAATAATTTACTCGAGAACAAATTTGGTGGAGGGAGAGGGATACTCAGTCCCCTTCTTTGGAAAGCCAGAAGTGTGTTTGTACTACTAGTTTCAGGATCAAAAGCAAAACAAACAAAAAGAAAAAAAGAGAAAATATAAGACAAAAATGTTGAAAATGTGAATTGGAGGACCCTGGCAGCTCTTTATTTTGATTAATCATAGAACAAAGAAAAGCATATATATTCAATTTTCCAGAAAACACAGATGGGTTAGAAAAGAAAGGGAAGAGAATAAATTTGGAACAAAGCATTTTTATTCTTGTTCACCAAAGCCAAGTTATTCATATGTCACTTTAGGAACACTGTTTATTATCAGACTCCCAGCACAGACGTAAGGAGGTTGAGTATAGTAAATGTGAACTGGAATCCTAGCCTTGCCACATTCAAGCTGTAAGAACTTGGATTGATCTTTTTATTTCTCTGAGCCAGTTTAGAAATATTTGCCTTCATTTGGTTCTTTTTTTTTTCCCCTCTATCTCTCTATAGCTTAACCAGCTGGAAAAGGCAATGGAAGCAGCCCACACATTTTTCATGGCCAATCCAGAGCACATGGAATTGCAGCAGAACATAGAGAATTACAAAACAATGGCAGGTGTCGAAGCATTCAAATTGGTAGATCGAGAAGCCAAACCACACCTGGTGAGCTCTGGGGACCCCTGACCTTACCACATGGAGCTAGGTTCTCCTAAGTTTTATTTGACTCAAGCAGATTTGTATAAATGGGTATCTCAAATTCATTCTCAATTACCAGTAAAATTTTTTACTTATTATAATTATCAAGGTTAAAAAAAGTTAAGAGAAAATTAATTTTTTTTGAAAATTAAAAAATTTTTAATTAAAAATGAAAAAAATAAAAATGTAAACATTGAGAGGAAATGAAAATTAATTTAGAAAATTAGTATAATGTGGTGAAAACTAGAACATCATATAAATACATGTAACCCCCTCTGAGCCTTCACTCCTCTCCAGTGCTTTTATTTTATGCCTGAGAGTTGAAGTCCATGTGAATCATTCAGGGTCACACTACTGTTTTCTATCGAATCTTTTAAAAGACACATAATTCTTTGTTTAGGAAATAGTACTTGAAATCTCATGTTGAAAGGGTTTTGTTTTTGTTTTTCAATTTTTGGCATCACCATTCTCAATGCGTGGCCTTGAAAATCTTTGCAGAAAAAGATGAGAGGAAGATTTCAGATGGAAGACTTTTTTTTTTTAATTGGGCAAGGCCTAATTAGAAGAGGCTAAATTTAAAGCCCTGGGACGCTTTTCTGTACTCATGGAGATGGGACTTTTAAAGGGAAAAGGTACATGGCAAAGCTCTCCTCCTTTCAGCTTCAGGATCACATGAAAGATGCTGGGTTGCTATACATAGTGTACATTAGCCCATTAAGAAGAGGATGAGGGAAGAGGATGTCACTTCCCCCACACCTGTTGTCCTGCACTTGCTACATGGCCCCACTTACAGGCAAAGGGAATAGGAAATACAGTCTCATGTGTGCTCAGGAAGAAAATGAAACTAACTGGTGCCATAGCAGTCTAATTTCTTGGCAAGTCCCCTCTCATTTACAATTTATTTGAAGTTGGAGAAGTCACACTTTATCTCCCAGCACAACCCTTCTCTATCCCTCTGCAGCACAAGAATACAGTACCCCACCTACCTAAGTGATCCTGAGTCTGCCTATATCCTGCTCTTCGAAAATATAGTTTTTTCTTTTTGCAGGAAAGTTACAGTGCAGGAGTTAAACATTATGAGGCTGATGACTTTGAGGAGGCTATCAAGTACTTTGAACAAGCTTTAAGAGACTATTTCAGTGAAGATATGGAATGCCGAAGTCTGTGTGAGGGGCCTCAGAGATTTGAAGAGTATGAGTATTTAAGGTATAAAGCTGGACTCTATGAAGCCATTGCAGGTAAAGCTTATTTTTAACCTTGATTTATTTTCTGATTATAAAAATACTACATGCAATTTGTAAAAATATTCCAACACTATAGAAGTATACATTGTACAAACTGAAAGCTTTTATAAGTCTATCCCATCCAGTCTCCCATAGCTAAATTTATGTAGCTAAAACTTTGGTGATTGTCCTCTCAAACTTTTTGAGTGCGTTATGTAAATATTTATGTATTTATTCATAGTTATTGTTTTATTTTTCATAAAAATAGAGCAATACTATAAATAGTGCTTTTCAACATACTTTTTGTTTTTGTTTTATTTTATGCTTAACAATATATTGTGGACTTCGTCTCATGTAAGTACATGTAGATCTACCATATTGCATTTAATGGCTGGGTAATGTTCTATTATATTGGTACTTCATAATTTATTTGACCAGGGCTTTACTGATGAACACTAGGGAAGTTGCTGTTTTTTATTATTATAAACAATGTAGTAGTGAACAATTTTGTATAGTCTTCTTCAATTACTTAATAGAGTATTTTATTATATATGGGCATTTAATATATTGCAAAGTGGCATTTAAAATAGTAGATAACATGCATTATACAGTAATTGGAGATATTGGCTTGTTAACCATTTACGGGGAAAAGTGGGTTCTCTGATGTACACCATATTCAAAAATAAGTTCTATTTGTGTTAACAATATAAATGTAAAAATTAAAACTGTTAAAGGGAATGTAAGAGAATATTTGTATAATATGAAGAGAGAAAGCTCCTCTAAACATAACAAAAGACAAGAAAAATGAAGAAACAGGTAGACTTTACTTGAAATTTATAAATATGGATTTATACAATAAACAAAGCTAATCTACAAAAGACAAATGGAAATATTGTAAAATATTTTACAGGCAAAAAATTAATATCCTTGATATTGTGTGTGTATGTGTGTTTACAAATTAACTTTTTTTTTAGTTGTAACATAGTTGATCATACATATCTGTGGAGTGCAGAGTCGAGTATCAATACCTGTGTGCAATATGTAACATCCTTCATATTTAAGGGAGCATGCAAATTATTATTGGTAATAATTTACATTTTAATTAATAATAGTAGTAGTAATAACCAACACTTATGTAGCAGTTATAACATACCAAGCACTTTGTATATGTATATTTTTTTAATCCTCTAAACGGCTCTTTGTAGAAAAATAGTATTATCTACTCTCCTCTCCCTCTTTTAAATGAGGAATTTGTATCTCAGAAATGTGACTAAAGTGAAGCTGGGAATCAAATCTAGGTTTTCTGAGTCTAGAACCCGTACTTTTAAGGTGTACACAATTTTAAAAATGGGCAAAGGTTAATTTATTCAATAATAAATGTTTACCAAATATTTGTTGTCTTCCTAGTTATTTATATATATATATATATATATATGTAAAACAATGTTCAAGTTTATGTACTTATAGAAATACAAATTAATGAAGTCATTTTGCTCTCACCAACTTCTAAGGTTTCCTGTCTCTTTAAAAAAGCAGCACTCACCTAGTAGCTTAAACCAAATCCCAGGAAATTATCTTTCAATTCAACATCTTCCTCAATTCCTATTCCCATCTGATTGTTACCAAACTTTGATAGATGGTACCTCCTTACAACACTTAAGACTTCCTGGCTGTCTCCACCCCTTTTGCTACCACCCTGGCTCAAATCAACAGTCTATTTTAACTAACCCAGTATGATTGCCTCCTTGCAGCCCCCCTGTCCTGTTCAGGTTTTGCAGACAGACACAGACAGAGAGAACAGTCTCTAAAAATAGAAAATTCTGCTCATAGACTTGCTTAAAATTCACCAATGGTTTACATTCCATTTGGAATAAAATACACAAACTTTAGTAAGGACTTTCATGGCCGGGCACTTGTATATGTTTTCATCCTCTCTCTCTCTCTCTTTGATCTATTGTTACTACATTTCTTTTAATTCCTTGCATATGCCATGCTCATTTCTACTTGCAGACTTTCAAAATGTTGTTTTCCTCTAACATTTGGTGAAAGCCCTATATTGTTCAGTGCTCAATCCTCAGTGCCTAAGTACAGTGACTGGGAAATAGTAGATGCTTAGTAAATATTGGTTAAATAAACGGGTTGATGAATGAATGAATGGAGGAGTTGATATATCTGCCAGTCACAGTGCAGAAAAAAGATTAATAATACTCCATGTTTGTGAGAATGTAGATCATAAATTGTTAAGGTTCTTTAGAGAGACAATTAGAAAATAGCTATTAAAATTTAGACTAGGAAGTAAACTGAAAATCAGTATGTCAAATGACCAATTTGTGACACACCAGTTACCCCAAATCAACTCAATTCACCTAAAAGCTATACAATTATCTGAATTACTGAGGATTTTTTCTTCAAAAGTTTTGTTTCACTGGGCCTGTGCCAGATCCATTTTTCTACATTTTTGTGAGCACTGCTCATTTGAATGTCATTTTTACCTGTGTTTCACATTATAGTTGCTGAGCATTTCTCTGTACTTAATTTTTATTTGGGGACGGGCAGGCTTTTCCTTTATTGTAATTTACTGTGTTGTGGTTTTGTGGGGATCTGTGCCCAGACTCTACCCCCATGTTCACCTCTATACCTGCCTTTATCAATGGGATAATTTTGACAAATGAGACAATTTTGACAAATGTCCTAGATCTGGTTTGGGTAAATGGCTGACAGCTTCCCACAGATTAGCATTTAGTGATTGCTCAGGGTCACCACAACATGTCGGTTGCTGGAAAAGAAGAGGGGTCTCCTAACTCAGGGTCTCTAATTCTTAACACAGCTACCACCAACACCACCACAACTTCTAATAAAGAAAAGTGTTTTAAAAGAAGAAAAAAGTTATAATCCCTCAAATTCAAATCAAATATTATAAATTAGAGACATAAATCCAAATCAAATATTATAAATTAGAGACATAAATCCAAATCAAATATTATCAATTACAGACATATGGTAAGTCTTCTTGGGAATTTGAAGCATATTAATTTATTATGAGAAGGAAATTTTTAAAAGTATTCCTGCACAAGTGTCTTGGTTCTCAAACTTATTAAGACATTAATTGCTCAATGATATTTGAGATTTAAAAAAAAAAAAGGAGGCAAAGAATACAATTAAGAAAAAGTAATATGACAACTCTCACTATGTAAATTCTTGTCTGGTTCAAAATTGCCCTAAACTAGGAGTAAAACTCTCTTTTAAAATACAGAATGAGATGGGGAGCTATAATCAGCCACAATGTATATTGACAAAATAAAATTAAAAAAAATAAAAAAATAAAATAAAATAAAATAAAATAAAATACAGAATGAATTAGAAAGCCAGAATATTTGAATTTTATAGTTAGAAGAGACATTAAAAGTTGGAGAAAAATACAAATAATTCCTGCATGTAGTTATTTACTACTAGCTATGCTTGCTGGAACTCTAAAAGTTATAATTTTTTTTTCACTCTTATTTTGCTGCTATTTATATCCTGCCTTGAAAAACATCCTCATTCAGATTTTGAGTTCTTGGTGGATGTGTCGCCCACTTTTCCCTTTTGCTTGTCGTTTGGAATAAGAAGGACTGTGTAGTAATGCGAATGGACAGTTAACTAGGAGAAAACATTTGAAAGTTGTTTGCTGTTGTTTCCTTAAGAAATAAAACAGCTAGCTATTTATTTCTGACATGCTAATCAAACAAATAGAACTCATTCCTCTCTTCACTTCTCCCAGTTGGGGTTAATACCAGTGGACTTCAGGGATTCTGTTAGCTGTGCTGTACAGGATGGAGTTAGACAGGTTATGCAAAACTGGCACATTTTCTCTCACACCAAAAAAAGCATTTCCTTCCTGTTGTGTTTTGGGGTCCTTCTGCATGATCATTGAGATCCAAGCCAAACCTGACTAACAGAGAAGGTTTTGAAAGAAGGCAATTGTGGTAAATTAAATTGTACGGCTATGAAATCAAATGATTTTATCATCATCTTCAAGGGAACCTACTGAGCACAAGTATGACGGCAACACCCTCTTTCTGGAAAAGTGTACTTATCTTTATTGTGAAAATCAGGGTTCAGGCAAAACGTAGGAGGTGTTTTCTTCTCTGGGACATTACCCACTTGGGTTTCCTCATGTCGTGCTTGGATGAGATAGAGCCTAGAGCTAACGGGGCCATGAAAACCCCTACGCTTAACATTCTCTAGCTTTCATCCATCTCCCTACTTTACCAGTCTCTGTTAAAGAATGTACAATGCCTTCAGTATTAAAATATGCAACGTCCAAGTGATGGACTAATTGTAATGGGGTAGAATAAGGTTCTGATCAATAGATGTAAAGAAATAATGTTTTTATTTTCCTTTAGGAAAATTTGTTTTGAAAATGTTGACAAGGAAAAAGAGCGCTTCTGCCTCACTTCTCTGTCTGAACTCTCCATGTACCTGGCAGCTCCTTTCTTTGAACTATTCCTTAAAATCACCAGAATCTAAACTTCCCATCCTGATTCCATGACACTCAGGCCATCTAAAGTATCCAGAGAGGCCCCAAAATTGTTAAATAAGAAAATCAACATTCAACTAGGTGTGAGTGGGGTGAAACGTCTTATATCCCTCTCTGGAGAGGTAGAAAAAAGGGTATAAAAGTGCAGGATACAGAAAAGAACAGGAGCCAGAGGATTTAGGATTGCTGGTTATCAGATTGGCTGTCACTCTTTTGCAGCACTTGTCTTCAAGTAACCTTTATTTTACTTCATAATGGCTCAAAAGCGCAAGAGTAGGGATGCTGGCAATTCAGATATGACAAAAGTAAGCCATAAAGTGCTTTCTCTAAGTGAAAAGGTGAAAATTCTCAACTTAATAAGGAAGGGAAAAAAAATTGTATGCCTAGGTTACTAAGATCTATGGTAAGAATGAATCTTTTGTCCGTGAAATTGTGAAGAAGGAAAAAGGAATTTGTGCTAGTTTTGCTGTCACATCTCAAACTGCAAAAGTTACAGCCACAGTGAAAGATAAGTGCTTTGTTATGATGGAAAAGGCACTCGATTTATGAGTGGAAGACTTGGATAGGAAAGGGTTTGGTACTATCCATGGCTTCTGGCATCCACTGGGGGTCTTGGTACGTATTTCCTGCAGATAATGGGGGACTACTGTGCTTTTTCTGTGGAAAGGTTTTACCATCACAAAGTGAGGATAATGATTTCTCTCTCAGACTACGGTGAGGTGAGGAATGCCCTGTGTAAACGTGGCCCTGACTTTGAAGTTTGGGCTTTCGGCAGGCAGACGGGGCCAGGGACACACCTCTTGCCTCTTGTCTTCCAGACCACTTCATGCAGGTGCTGGTTTGTCAGCATGAATGCGTGAGGGAACTTGCCACCCGCCCTGGCCGCCTCTCACCAATTGAGAACTTTCTTCCTCTGCATTATGACTACCTACAGTTTGCCTACTATCGAGGTAAAGCGTGGATCATCCGTGAAGACCTTTGTGGGGTTACTGTTCATCATTACAGACATTGCACGTTTGTGATTTAGTCCACTGCTGTGGGCGTTTATGTGTTTTCTCTCTCATCTCACATCACTGCAGCTCAAGGCAAGAAGAGCAGAAAGTGAAACCATAAGTGGGCAAATACTGTGATAATTTCCTGAAAACTGTACTAGACTGACGTTTTATATGATTTTTAAACAATTTTAACTTAATTTTAATAGGTAATATTTTCACATAGTTTAAAGACCAAATATTATAAAGCCTCCCTCTCATTCCTGTCTTTACCATCCAGTTTCATGCCCTACAACCTAATTTCTTATTCACCTTTTCAAACTTTTGTAGAAAAACAAGTACTTACCCATGCATACAGATTTATTTTTCCTTCTTTTACACAGAAGCTAGCATATTATTCACACTAATTTTACGTTGTTTTCTACACTTAATACATGTCAGATTTTTTTTAGTAGGTTAGACTTAGGAAATTACTATTTTCTTAGGCCAAAAGTGGTTACATCTTGGCAAGTTTATATGGTTAATTTAATTGTATTAGTATATAGAGATCTTTCTCATTCATTTTTCTTTACATCTGCATATCATTGTACTATAATTTATTTCATGTGTTTCCATACTGATGGAAAATTGTTTATAATCTTTTGCTATTACAATCAACATTCAAATGAATAATATTTTACATTTGTCATTGCACATCTGTATGCAAATATCTATAAGATAAATATCTAAAAGTACAATTGCTTGGTCAAATGGTTTATTCATTTGTAATTTTGATAGATGTTGCCAAATTTTCCTCCATCTGGATTACATTTTCCATTGCTCATCAACGAATGTATAAGTAAATTTTTAGATATTCCCTAGTCCATTAGGTAAGAATTAATATTTCAACATAGTTTCGTTTTCTCTTACCTTACTGAGAAGAAGAGAGATTGAGCATAGAATTCAGATTTCTGAAATTGGTCTTAAGTATCAGGTTGTTTAATGCCTTCATTTCGCAAAGAAGCAACTCACATAAAGTCACCTAGTTTAGTGACAAGTCATAATTCCTGGTTCATTGCTCTTCTCATTATCTCTCACTATCTCCAGCATCAGTAAAGAAAGTGTTTCCCTTTTAAAATCATAATAAGAAAAAGTCTTAAGCCAACATTTTAAAGCTACTTTGGCAAAAATCCTCTTCCTTTCCAAAAGCAAAACATTACTCATTATCCTGGCGCTGATGGAAAACAATAAATCATGTATGCACTCAAGCTCCAGTCATGAGAAGTGAATTCAAAGGAACTGAGAGTTAATTTTTATCATTTTTATTAAAAATCAGAGCCATCTCTGAGCAGATATATCTGGAGGAAAATACTTTTGAAAGAAATCCAATGTTGTGGCCTATTTGAAAATAAGACATACAGCATTTAAATTTTTCTCTTATAATAGCTAAATGTTTCTAAACAATCCTCTTATAATAGCTATTTCTATAACAAAGAGTTTACAGTTAAACATTCTTATCAGTTCCTTTAGTAGTTTGCTACTGTTGGAATTCCTGTAGTTGTATAGTGAGGGGGTGGAGGGAGGGCCCTCCAGAGCATGTGGGGCTCTGAAGGACTTTGCATATAAGTACCAGTTTACCACAAACTTTGCAGCAATGAGAAATAACATTTTAAATCACTTGCATTACTCATACATTACATACAAAATGATACCTATGTATATTGGTCATTTTTGTACAAGGTCATCTTCAGGATGTTTACTTAACTCAGACTCAGTACCAAAATCAAAATTAACTCCTACAATTCTTCTGTTTATCTATATTAAATAATATAAATTGTCAACAAACATCTTCAGGTAGGACACTTTTGATAATTTATGCAAAACATATAGCACCAAAGCAGACCAAAGGTAATCCCTTTTGAATACCTGAAATCTTGTCCTTCCTTTTGTCTGGTACTGTTTCTGCTCACTCTGCTCAACCTCAGTTATATTCCCTATTATTGATGTTTAATGCTTACCTCTATAGACATGTTGAAGTCTCTCTTTAAAATCCTTTGGGCAGACCTAGGCTGACTCTAATGCCACAACTCCTCGGTCTTTCAGTTGGTGAATATGTGAAGGCCTTGGAGTGTGCCAAGGCCTATCTTCTGTTCCATCCAGATGATGAGGATGTTCTAGACAATGTGGAATACTATGAGAATCTGTTGGATGACAGCGTTGACTCAGCATCCATTGAGCCCAGAGAGGTGAGACCAATGTTCTGAGAAGAAACTCTTAATTCTGCTATGTGCTGTGGCGAGAGTGATAGAAATATACCACTGCTATCAAAGATATCTAACAATTTAGTTAGATAGAACTCATTTCCTTCAAACTTTAATTATTCATTCCAGAAGCATTTTCTTCTCATATGTGTCAGCTTGTGAAAATCTGTTGAGATGGGACAGCTTTTTTTTTTGCAGCTCTGAATGTTTGTTAGCTCATTTATCACTACCTAATCAAAAAAATTTCCATGCGAACATATGTTATATCTCTTACCTATTATTTAAACATAAATTTTCTTTCTTTCTTTCTCTAGGATTTGACCATGTTTGTGAAACGTCATAAACTGGAATCTGAATTGATTAAATCAGCTGCAGAGAGTCTGGGATTTTCATATACTGAACCAGTAAGAGCAAAGAGGAAAGAGAAAATGTTTATTAAAAGAACTAGTCAGTGGAATTCTTACTTATCTTTTTATTCCCCACTCCCATTTGCTGATGATTCTGATACCCTCCTTGAGTTAAAAATTGGAGATATTTATTCCACATATGAGATGAACTTTAAGAGTTTAACAGATTTTCACTTCAGTGAGGCCCAAAGTCGAAAGCAAATATATTGGTTAGAAGTATTTTGTACATGATTCATTTGTCTTAGAATGACTTTATTTTTCCAAATCTGGATGCAACATTTTACATTTACTCTTAATGCCTGTTTATTACCTAAAATTAAAGAAATTTCAAAAAGAACAACATCAGTCACAATTATACTCCCCATCATGCTGACTTTACTCCTTTTCTATGTTGTCTTCTGATTATTGTTTGTGTAAAGACATACTTTTTGCAGAACTAATACTATGGTATAAATAGATTTGTGTCCTGATTTTTATTTTAAAAGATATCATAAGCAATTACTATATTTGTCCAACTTTTAAAATTATTTTTTAGCTACATATGCAGAGTTGATGTACAATAAATAAATGAACTCTTCTCCTGCTGCTGGACATTTGAATTATTTCTTATTTTTTCTACTATGCTTGATGCATTAAGTATTTTTCTCTCTATTAAACTACATCCTTCACTACATACCTAGGAGTGGGATTGTTCTGCCATCAATGGATATGAGGTCCTAAAGTTTCTAAAACTAAATATCTTTTTTTTTTTTTTTTTTAAAAAAAAAGATGACCGGTAAGGGGATCTTAACCCTTGGCTTGGTGTTGTCAGCACCATGGTCTCCCAAGTGAGCTAACCGGCCATCCCTATAAAGGGATCCAAACCCATGGCCTTGGTGTTATCAGCACCACACTGTCCCAAGTGAGCCACGGGCCGTCCCTGAAACTAAATTACTTTTCTAAGAGAGTTTTCTGACACCTTAAGCACCAGCTGACCACAAACTTCTCAGCAATGAGAAATGATATTTTTAAATCACTTGTATTACTCATATATTATGTACAAAATGATACATCTTTGCTGTTTTAATCTGCATTCTTTTGATGACCAGCAAGAATAATCTTTCCACATATTATTAATTATTTTTCCTCCTCTTTGAATTACCTGGGCATGGACTTTGTTTATTTATCTATTTGTTTCTATGTAAGTTTCTTATATAGTATAAGTTATTTTATAAAAAAAGATACATGTTAATATGTTTATAAAGTAATTATTTGCATATTTTTTAATTTTTCTTAGTTATGTCTTGTTCTCATTGGCATATTTAAAGAATTAGGTTAGTTTTAATGTAATGTATCTAATTTAATACTTCTAATATATTTATATCTGTTCCTACTTACTATTTTTTTTTAATTGCATTATCCCAAGAGACACTAGAAAATGTCACTTATGCATTTTCACGATCTTATACAGATGATTAATCATAAAGGAGTTTGACTGAATGATCTTTCAAGTATCTTTCTGCCACCAAATTCTAAATCACTTTCTTGGACCAAAGGATGGATGCCCAGGCCGGTTCCTTACTATATTTTTAGTCCATTTGGTCTACATTTTGTCTTTTCCAAAATTTCATCAACCTTGGCCTTCCTTTTTATTAAATTTCTAAATAAAAATATATTGTATCTTTCTATAGTATGTAACTTTCCTAATATTTTAGGTCTTTTGAGTGTTCTGAGTATACATATTATATTTTAAATCTTGTTTTTGTAAATGATGTTTTAGTGACAAAATTACAGTGTGTTTTTTCTTAATTTAAAACAGAATTATTGGATCAGATATGGAGGACGACAGGATGAAAATCGGTGAGTCCTCCATTCGAAACACAAACTTTTTATTTAAGGAAGAAAAAGAGTTCCAAGCTGCAAATTAGGAGCTCTGCATCCTGGTCCCAGCTCTCCAGGTCATTTTTGTGTGACGCTAAGTAATTTGTCTTCTTCTCTGGGTCTCCTGTTTTTTCCTCAAATGAAGGGGTTGAATCAGGTGATCGCAGAGCACTAACATTCTGAAATTCCAAATCAGATAAAGTTGGATGCTGCTTTTGGATGGTGGATTCTTTTGCTGTACTTATTTGAAATCAAGAAGTTAAGAAGGTTATACTGCAAGCTAAAATATAGGTATCACTAACTAAATCAGAAATTAGGAGGGCTTGTTTTTTAAAACAGTAAAAGTCAATTTACGTATCTGAACTCAAATTTATAGAATGTTTGAGTTCCATGTTTGAGATCACATCATCTGGCCTATTTATTTTTAAATTGGGAAGCTAAAGCCCTGACAAGGCAGAAGACTTGCTTAGAGTCTCACCACAAGGGACTGGAAGATTCAGATATTCTTACTCAAAATCTTGAAGACTTTCTCTAGGCTATAAGGATGCAACCCTTGGGTGGCCCAAAATTATTGCAGGATATCCAAGAATATATATGTACACTCGGATTTGTTCAGTCTGTATATATTAAAAGGACATTCTGCTATGGTTTGTGTGTTTGCAAATTTTGACACAAACCTGTGTCTTTTGTATCAGAATAGTCAAGAGCTACTCCATTAGAACACAATTTACTTCAATTCAGTCATTGTTCGGTGATGCACTCGATGCTCACGGCACAATACGAAACTGTGAGCATTATAAAGATGCACATGACAATTTTTTTCTGCTATGTTGGAACTAAAGTTTAATCTGAAGTTGGATGAGTTATACATACAATTAATTTTAAGAGACGATGGTAAAAAGATTTAAAAGAGTGAAATATGCCATACTTCTTGAAGAAATAAACTTCATGGGAGCAGTGATGTTTAATTTGATCTTGAAAGAGGTAGACTTGTATACAACAAAAATATGCAACATAGAATCATAGACTACCTGGGTAAACTATCGTTTGCCTTTGAACATCTTTATTCAGTGGAAAATTGCCATTTCAATTTTTGTTTGAATGGGCAGAGTCCCTTCAGGAGTGAACGTGGAGGGGGCAGAAGTTTATGGATTGTCAGTGGGAAAAAAGTCATCACCCAAGATAGAACGAGACCTAAGAGAAGGTAAGTACCTGTGTGCTTTCAGTCTGTTGAAGGAGTGTAAGGAGAGGCTAAGGCTAGACCAGTTCTTATCCAGAGAAAGGCAGAACCCACACTCTGAAAACTAAAGAATAGGACTAAGCTACTACAGTTCATAAAAGTCTGAAACTAAGACAGGAATATCTCAGGTTTGTATATCATCACCTTTGGTTTCCAACAGAGGTGCTTCTAAATTTACTCCCTCATCGTTTCCCACAGGAGTCCTGTGAGTTAGGCAGGGACTATATGGTCATGGTTAAATACCTGTGGCTTATCGAGGCCACATGACTTACTTCTGTCACAAAGCCAGTGAGTGTTTATCAGAGGAAAGTGGAGAGAACACAGGTCACGTGGAATGTTATGTTAGTTAACCTAAGACACTTGAAGCACATAGACCTGAGCAGAGCTTTCAGAGAAAGTGGAATTTAGGCTGAATAAACAGGTGTGGGGAAAGAGTCATTCTAGTGAGTAAAACAAACGTAGCAAAGGCACAGAGATGGAGGGAGAGAACATTATGTCCTACTTATATAAGATCAAAATTAGTGGAGACACAGATGGAGTGTTGCCAAAAATAGTTTTCAAATAGAGCCAACAATTGTTATACGAATAAACTATTAGCAATACTAGTACTAAGAGCCGTCGTAATTCTTAACAATTGTTGTTATTTCTGTATGTTTTATCATTTTTCAGACACAATTCATTTTAATACTAGCAGGATCTCATGTGAGAAGACTTAGTGACTTCTCCAGAGTCTCACAGCTTATAGCAGGTTAAGCAGACATTTGGACCTAGACCTTTGAATCCAAATCCTATTTTCTCTTTTTCACCTGCTGCATGGAACATAGAAGTTTCTAGATAACCACAACATATCCTCTATTGATTAAATAATTGCAATATAAGAAGAGGCTTTCAAAAACCTGCATTGAGAAGAAGTACGAGTACAGTGCAGTGCTCCTTTCCCCAAGAGAGCTTGTTGGCATGTTCCTCCAGCTGATTTGAAAACTCAGGCTGCACAGTTCTCGCATTTCCCAGCCCTTTCCTTCCTTAGCTTCCAAGTCAGTATGAAGCAGTAAACAGGATAATGTGCTCATCTAATCTGACCTGGACCTCAGTTTGTAGCCACAAAGCCCAAGCCGTTTTACAACTGCCAGAGAGCTGCATGTCAGCCAGAGTTCATGTTGCTTTTTAAGCTGAGAAATCACCCAGGAAGTGCATGCCAAAAAGCCAGCACTTTGCTGTAAATGTTAGGGAAACTCCAGCGCAGTTGCCAAATTTCAAAGCATTTTTTTCTTTTGGCTACCGGGGAATCTGATGTCCAGCAACTGCTTGGAAGGTTAATGGGAAGAGTAGAACAGAAGACAACATGTGATGGAGAAAGATCATGACTGATAGAGCTACTCAAATCACAATTTCTGAAGAATTTTCTTAGTTGAATTGTCCAATGGATCTTAAAATGTTCTTTGGGAAACTACTGGTCTTAAAAGAAACTTGTTTTTCTACTGTACTCCCACTCAACAGAGAACACTTCAGGGACCTGATGTATAGGGTTTTTTTTTCTCTACACATCAAACAGTTCTCTAGCAGACAGCAACTGGGTGTCCTATAAATCAATTGAACTCTGACACTACGTACCTGGAGACAGTGTCAGATCCCACAGATTGAGGGCTTAGCCCCACAAGACTAACCCCACTTCAGAGGCCAATTGCAGGTAGAAGGTTGTCACCTATACTTCTGACCGACCTTCTGACCAACTGGCTAAGAACTGGGGTTCTTTCAACCCCCACCTTGGATTCGATTAATTTTCTAGAATGGGTCACAGAACTCAGGAAAACACTTGTGTTTACTGGTTATTGTAAAAGATATGATAAAGGATACAGATGAACAGCCAGATGCAGGGGTATATAGGGCAAGGTGTGGGGGGTGTGAGGAGCAGAGCTTCCATGCTCTCTCTGAGCAAACCACTCTCCCAACACCTCCATGTGTTCAGCAAACAGGAAGCACATCAAACCTTGTTCAGGAATTTTTATAGAGCTTGATCTCCAGCTCTGCCCCTCCCCACCCCATTCCCAGATATTTGTGGATGGGCCTAAATATTTCAACACTAATCACTTGGTGACCCACTCCATCCTGAGTCTATCTAGGTGCCCTACCCTAAGTCACCTCATTAGCATAAACTCAGGTGTGATCAAGATGGGCTCATTATGAATAACAAGAGATATTCCTATCGCTCAGGAAATTCCAAGGGTTTAAGAACTCTGTGAAAGGACCAAAGGGAACAAAGACCAAATATATTTCTTCGTACACCGTAATTGGAAAGCCTCTGTCTGGTAATCAAAGATCCCAGAGTCAGTGGGGATTTAGTAGAAATGACATTGAACTTGGGATCAGGAGCCTTTGCTTCTAGGATTATCTTAGTCTGATGTGCTCCACAGTTATAGAGAACTAGAAACTCATCTCTCTAGGCCCTGTGATCCTTATCTGTAAAAGAAGGATGATAACTTGTTTGAGATGATGAACATCTTTTTTGTAAACTATAAGGGCTGTCCTCCTATAGGCCTCGTTAATGTACACAACCCCATCATGCCCTGCGTGGCATTATGATACGTAGGGTAAAATGATTCTTCTTGCCATGAGCCATAGGCAGTAACACAAAGCAGTACTTTTCTAGATGATCCCTCTTTTTTGCAGTCAGAGAGTCAGAGCCAGGCACATACTTCATGAATGAGAGAAGAATTAAGTTGTTTGACTAAATCTCCTTGGGCTGTGGTTAAGAACTGGCTGAAGTCATCAAATGAGGCCCCAGGAACCACAATTTATTGGACTACATTTTTATTTTTATTTCAATGTTTTCTTCTGTCTGCTGTGCTACTAGTCATCTGTAGGCTGGTGGACTGACTTTTGAATGGCAGGGTTTATTTCTTCCTTTTTTTTTTTTTCCCCTTTTGGTTAGTGAGTAGGTAATTGGTTGTTTTTTTGTTAAATGTATGTGTGGGAAATTTCTGAATAAAACTCTATGCTTTGTGATTATGTTAGCTGCATGAAAGGCAGATGTCTAATACAGATTCCCCCTGAACCTGTTAGGATTTAGATATTTGAGACTCCACGTGGCACTTTCTTCCTCCCTCCCTCCCTCCCTTCCACAGGCACTTGCCTGATCTTTATATGTTACTTACAGCATGGTTAGGGGAATTGTCAATATCTTAGTAGCCCTCTTTTATATATACCTTATTATGCCATATGCTTATTAAGATGTCTAGTCAGAACTCAACATAATATTCCAGGCATAGTTTATTAATTTAATAATAATGATAATAATAATAATAATAAATACTTGACAGAGCTTAAGACTGGTAGGCATTTTTCTATAAGTTTTAGTAACTTTAAAAATCATATTGTAAAAATAAGCTAATTATATTTAAAATAACATACCCTCAATATAAAAAAGGAGGAAAACTTGGCAAAGTACAAGCCAACCTAGTTCACTAAAGCCCTTGTCTGTGTTCTATTTACTATTTTAATTTTATATTAGCAAATGGTTTTCAGTGAACCGAAAAGTCTCTTGTCTTTCTTATTCAAGAAATGTTTGGAGTAGAATACGCAGTTCACTTTTCCAGATATTTGAGAGAGAGCCTGCCTCACTTTGACTATGAATCTTAATCAACTACAAAGACTAGACCAAACTTTCCCAAATTGTGCTCTATATTAAGAAGTTCTATGAGAGGGGAAGAGACCACTTTTTTAAAAAAAATTATTGTTCTGAAAAAATTTAGGACAAAGGTAGTAGCTTACAACATCAATTTGTTATCTCATAGTTTCTGTGGGTCAGGGGTATGGGGACAACTTAGCTGAGTCCAGTGCCTTAGGGTCTCTCACAAGGCCTCAGTCAAGTTGTTGACCAGGGCTGGGGTCTCTTCTGAGGTTTGGCTGGGAAGTATCTTCTTCCATGTTAGATGGCAGAATTCAGCTCCTAAAGGGTTGGTGGGCTTTGGTCCTTCAGTTCCTAGTTTGTTGTCAGCCAGAAGATGCCTCAATTCTTCGCCATGTGAGCCTCTCCTGTGCCACCACTTGCTTCATCAAAGCATGAAAACTGGGAAGACAGGAAACTGAGTCTGCTAGTAAGATAGAAGTCACAATCTTAGGTAACATTGTGTCACTGTTGACATCCCATCACCTTTGCCATATTCTACTGGTTAGAAGCAAATTCCAGACCCATCCACGCTTGTGGAAAGCAGATTACTCAAGGGTATGAATACCAGGAGACAATGATCATTGGTGACCATCTTAGAGTCTCTCTGTCATAGGAAAGAAGAAGGGAAGGGAATGGATGCAGGAAGGGAAGGGGAGGGAAGGAAGGAAGGAAAGAAAGAAAGACGAGTATTGTGTTCAATTAAGGCTGAGAACTGCTACATACCATATCACTACTTTGGAGATTCACAAGGCCTGTTCACATATTGAAAGTTCCAAGAAATCCTCTTAAATTTTATTTAATGCAGGACTTCCCAAAAACTTTTCAGCATGATGAAGTTTGAAAAACATTGAAATGTAGTAAAACATATATATTTTTCTATTTATTCAAAAGATGTGATAAAGAAACTGTGAGCTTTTGGATATATTCTTGGAATTCAAGAAATTCTGTGTTTATAAATTTTGATGACAATTTTAAACATTAAGAGAGGCAATTAGTGGATCATCTGAATGACCACCTTATAGCCACATACTGCTTGAGATTTCACATCTCAGTGGGTGTGAGTGCAGCTGTGGTCACACTGGCACCAGTTGGTAATAATTCATTGGTTAAAGACTAACCATGAATGAGGTAGGGTGAACTTATAAATAATATGTTAGGACCAAATGAAGGCCAAACTTCATCATGGTAAACTAAGATTTTGTAATAGCTTCAGGAGAGAAAAGTTGTGGTAGAAGAAGTCATTATACACCAAAAGTACTATAAGGAATGCTGGCTCAAAACAACCTGGGCCAGATCAGTTAGTAGAATATTCATGTGGAATGTGGCTTTTCTTTTTCAACAAGATAACATTAACCATTTCATTAATATTGTTACTTTGAATTTAGTTGGTTTTATGGTCTGGCTTTTATTTAATCTATTTAATTTTTTTGGTATTATAGTTGCATTGAACTATAAAAATAATGTCTACATAGATTGCAAATATGAAAAATAAAATTATGGTAAAAATAATTTGTCAGCACTAAAGTCCCTAAGGGAACCTTTGCTTTGACAGGTAACCATGCATCACTCAAGATGGCACAACACTGTCTCATTCTTTTAATATTACATTAATAATGGGCTGTAGTGAATCTTTTATCCTAACTAGGCTAGTAAACGCTTAGATAGTACTGTTCCCTAGTTTGGCTAATACATTTTACAGAGATAAAACAGACACTAGTTTTAATGGTCTCTTCTTCCTCAACAGATGTGTTTTAGACTAATGAGCTGGTGCCATTTCTAGACTGGGGGAGAAAGAGAAGAGTGGTGTCTTCCCCACCCCCCTCCCTTGCTGGCGAGCTGCTGTTAGGAACAGGCACATACAAGGTCTCTTAGGAGTATTATATAGAGTAGAAAAGCACTGGGGTATTTTCTTTTCAGTTTTCTGGGTCAAGATGTTTCTCTCTGCTACATCTAAAGATTTTCTCACCACCAGAGGCTTTGTCCTTCAGTCCTACTCCTTGAGGAAAGGACCTCGTCAACTTTGGATTATGTAATTTCACAACCTAAAATGTGACCCAAAAGCATGACCCTCTGAAGAGCCTACATGAGGCTGATTTTATAAAGTCATGGGCTCTCTCCAGGGACAGAGCAGGTGCCTACAAGAAAACCTCCTGCATAGCAAAAGCAATGTAATGATTTTGCCTAGACAGTAGAGAAAAATAAATACCCCCAAAGCAAGACAATCTAGGGTCACTTAAGCAGTGGGAAGAAGACTGGAGGAGTCCAGTGACTTAGGTGTGACTACCTGAGTTACCTGATAAAGGCACTGCTCTAGATGCCAGTGAAACCAAGGTGTACATGTCATGCCTGGGGGACACAAACACATAATCAAGTAATTGCCTGTGATGTAACAGGTGCGAATGAGGGGCTGTGGAGGAAGTTGGGTCTTTTCAGAGAAGAATTCTATAAGGTGCCCAGTCTACTTTTTACGATCATCAATGGAACCAAATGAAGAAATAGTTTACCCATACCAAAATATTATGCAAATGTAACATATTATTATGATATTATGGGGAAACCTGGTAGCCAGACATTTGCCTTTTTCCTGAATCCATATTGTGTTTATCAAGCTTCCTAATTTGTAATTTGTCTTTGTATTCTCAAATATTCATGAGGAAACAGTCTCCAAAACTGCACATCGAAAGCTATTGGGTATTCTGTGCTCCCCTCCTTGGGGACAGGGTAACAGCGAAGATGATGTGCTCTGTCCCTTCAGGTGGTCCTCTGCTCTACGAGAACGTCACATTTGTCTACAACTCGGAGCAGCTGAACGGGACTCAGCGAGTTCTCCTGGATAATGTCCTGTCAGAAGAACAGTGCCGAGAGCTCCACAGCGTGGCCAGTGTGAGGACCTGGAGGGGAAGGGGACCCCTATTGTGCTAGCCTGTCATAAGCCTGGAAGTGCTTTGGTCCTGGTCTCATTTGAAGCAGGGAATAATGCCTGAAATTTCTCTTTAGGAAAAAGACATTGATTGTGAAGGCACTTGCATAGCCTTTGGATTGGGATGATTTTAATTTTTCCAGGTGGGATCTGGAATAGCTAGTGGCTTAATTACTAGGACAATGGCCATCCAGCAAGTGCCCTGCCTATCATATAAAGTCACTGGGAAAATCATTTTATTTTAATTGAAAATTAATATATTGATCATTTGCATTCTATTTATTTCTATGACAAATGAAACTATTTTATAATGAAATGTAGAAGGAAGATTAAATAAAGATATCTCTTTTGATTGGAAGAGTTAATTATCCCAGGATCCTAGAATAAAATGGGAATGGTTCTGAGCATTGGCTTTGGTTCTCAGATTTCTGGCAGCCAAGGCAGAAAGACAGACACGATAAATTCATAGTTAGCACTGACAAAGTACTTTCGTGCATTTTGCTTCCAGGGAATCATGCTTGTCGGTGATGGATACAGAGGAAAAACTTCACCCCATACGCCCAATGAAAAGTTTGAAGGTGCAACTGTCCTGAAAGCGCTCAAAGTAAAGTTGAAATTTCTTTTGAGTTTGGGTTTCTAAGTGTCAATCCAGGAGCTTCTGTGAACGGCAGAAACAGGAAAGAGAATTGAGTTTAGAATACATACCTACATCATCGGGTCAGTTGAAGGGAGCAAGTATGAAATGGGACTTTCGTTGTTTTGAATCATTTCTTTATTCAGTCATCAATTTATCAAACTTTACATATCCTAAATTTGTACATGACAAAAAATATACAAGCCCTGTCCTCAAAGAGTTCATGATGTAGTAGCGGAGACATACCCTAACAAGTAATTATTCTCTCCTGCCAAGTGTTGTTAGCGAGGAGTGACGAACGTATTATGAGAGAAGAGAGGAGAGAGCGATTAGCTTTTAACTTCCCCTCTGTGATTGGGAAGAGCTCATTTCAGGAGTTCACTGTCCTAACCCTAAGCCACAAGCACGTAGTAGTATTCCCGTAGGTCCACACAGAAACGACTATCCTACACAGGCTTAATGAAACCTAGTGCCTATTTTTTTCTCAAGTCCTCCAGTCAACTCGGTGTCTAATGTTTTTATTTTTTTCAGTTTGGTTATGAAGGCCGAGTCCCACTGAAGAGCGCCCGTCTGTTTTATGACATCAGTGAGAAGGCTCGGAAGATCGTAGAATCCTATTTCATGCTGAACTCAACCCTATATTTTTCCTATACACACATGGTCTGCAGAACAGCCCTGACTGGTGAGATTCCATAACCTGAACTTGTTTCTTTCAACAACCAAAAGAAAACAATGCAAAACAAGGCCCTATTACATTTTAGAAGAATATTTTAGAAGAGTTCTAGATTTCTAAAACTAAAGAAGCTTACAAACTCTTACTCTTCCCTTCTCTTTTTCTCCTTTCTGGGTGCCTAAAGTTTTAGAAGACCCTCTTTTTGCACATTTTCTCTTTCAAGTCCCTTTCTCCTAATTGCCAAAGTCATGCAGAAAAATGCTCTTCTGCTCCAGGCTTCCCTTTTCGAGGAACCAGGAACCGGACAATCACAGTGGCCATTACATCCACAAGCATCATAGACGATGAAGCGGTTATTGAAAGAAATGTTCTTAAAAAGGCAGAGACTTTTTAAAAAGGATTCACATCAGGTTTACATCGAAAGTGGGCCAGAGTCTCCTGACTCCACTGTTCTTCCATCTATTCCACCCTGTGCTCTGTCACCCCACGCTTGTGGAGGACCCAGAGAATGGGAGAAGACAGTCAAATTGTCAGTTTCTCAGTCTTCCCCATTCCCTTTTCTGCCAGGTCAGCAGGATAGAAGAAATGATCTCAGTCATCCCATCCATGCTGACAACTGCCTGTTGGATCCAGAGGCCAATGAATGCTGGAAAGAGCCTCCCGCTTATACCTTCCGGGATTATAGGTACAGCCAGCATCTGCTTCCAAACCAAGCTTTTATCCAACAGTTAACAAAACCCCATGGCAACCAGAAAGCTTTCTGCTCTGCTTGTCATCATATTCATCTCCATGAGGCAGAGATTTTTAAGTAATCTCCTGAAGTAGCTGTCATAACTGAGAACTGTTGTCATCATCTCATTTTTATATTTAAAAAATAAGGTATATTTTGTATTCTAGTCCACAAAATATCTTTTATTTTAATGTAAAATGTAAAATTTATGTTTTTTTTTAATCATTTTGTTTTCACTGAAACATATCCCTTGTCCTATGTGTATCTCAGTCGGAGAACTGAAGGGCATAGTGTTCCAACACATAACAGGGGTCTTACCACATCACTTATCAGTGTTCACACGCATGAAGAACTATGTCTGCATTTTATAAATAACAAACTAGAAACTCAGAAGAAAAGAATGTTGTATCTTATTGACAGATATTTTAGTGTGTAAAGAGGAGTCCGGAGATGTAGTCACCATGCATAATAGTATGTTAATTATTGCCAGACTGTGTTCATTCAAAAACATTTATAGAGCGCCCCCTATCTGCAAGGTTAGGCTAGACCACAAGGAACTCTCCAGCTAGTTAGGGAGAGAAAAATGCATCCTTTACAGTCACAATTATGTAAGGAAAGAAGTCACAATTATATAAGTACTTTGGGCAGATTCATGGGCCCAGATTAAGTTAAATCAAGTTATGTTTTATTGTAGAAAGTTAAATGTGACATAAGCTTTGAAATGTGATTAAAATTTTAACATAAGTGGAATAAATAAATTATTCAGGGGGAAACCCAAACTATATCTGATCTTACCTTCAAGGGTTTGGAGGGTCAATTATTTCAATGTCTAGTTCAAAGTAAACTTGCCAGTCAGGCTGGTCAGTTCATCACCAGACCTGAGTGTTCTATCATGATGTTGTTGTAAGCAAGTAAGCAGTAGAATGGTTGTCCCTTTTCTCTTATAGTGCTCTCCTTTATATGAATGATGACTTTGAAGGAGGAGAATTCATATTCACTGAGATGGATGCTAAGACTGTGACTGTGAGTAAATATATTCCTGCAAGTTTAGTTAGCTTTTTTTTTTTTTCTTTATCTCAGTCTTGCCATTTTCCCAAGAACTCATGGACTGATGGATTTCAAATACTTCTGAGCTCAAGAATTCAAGAGGTGGAGAGAGTCCTAGTAAATTCATATATTCGAAAATGTTAGAAATGGAAGCATCCATAAAAATATTCTAGTTCATTTTAAAGATAAGTAGATTAAAGATTCGTGATATTAAGGATTTGATCATAATTATGCAGCTACTTAGTATTAGACCTGGAACCAGAACCTAGGTCTTCGGATTCTTTGTCAAGTCATCTGATGGAAACATAAAAACCTCAGTTCCTAAGTCACTCAGTTCTAGGATAATTCAAATGATTCGATGAAACAGCTTTTAAGTAACCTGGTGTTCTGCATGCTTGGATTATTGGCCTTCAAATCCCTAGTTACTAAAATTATCATATATGTGTGTATCTATATGTATATATTTATGTATATAATTGTGACATCAGTAATAAACCTATACCTACAAATTGATACACACAAATATATAAATCAACAGTTAAATTCAACCAGTCCTTTCCTAAGCAAAGCAATGCCTTTGGAAAACCAGCTGACTTAGCACTTAAAGATCATATAGTTACCATCTTTTGTCTTTAAACCAAGGAACATATATAATGGTAGAAAAACAGGCTTCTTAATCAAGGAAATAATCAAATTATGAATACATTATGAGGTATCTCTTTCCTTCATATGAAATCTAAGTAGTTTGGGTCATGTATGTGATAAAATCTAAAGTTTTGGAATTATATAAGCTAGTTCTAAAACTTTTCCTGAGTTTTTTGTTTTTCCCCTCCTAGCTTGCACACTTTGCTTAATAGTGATTCATATATCATTCATGACACACTACTGTGGATAAGATTCTCGCTTTTAGAAGAGCTCGTGTGTAGAAAGCATTTGATTTCCGAGCTCTGCTAACACTGAAACTGAGGTACAAAAATGCTCGCTTCTCACACAGTTTGAAAGAAAATCCGACAGGTGGTTGAAAAATATTCTTTGCTTCTCCTCCACCTAGTGGCCATATTTGGAAATGATCAATGTTTGAAAGCAAGTGATGCCTGCAATACTATGTATGAATCAGTTTCATCAATTGTTGATTGAAAGTTAACTGGAATTCTGCTTTTGAAAGATGTGGAAGATAATATTATCCTTTCATGTATCTTCAATTTCAAGAAAAAGATATAACTATTTCTAAAAGCACTGAATCTAACCCCCTCCAAAGAAGTAAAACCAATTTAAACAGTTTTTAAAACCAAAGGCTCCAACTTTAGAACACTTATTTTCTCAAATCAGTTACACTTCGTATTTGCATATGATCATTGTTTAGGATATTTGTAGATAATTAAAATTCTTGTTAGTTTTTACCTCTTTCCCACAGGCTATTTATTCCAGTCCCAATAACAAAGAGAAATGGATAGTTTTTTGTTTCTGCTTCCCCTCATTGACTCTGGAGGTACAAATAAGTCACGGAAATGGCATAACTTGGGGCCACACAAAAAAGCAGTTTTCTAAGTCCTTTACTTTGGAAAAATCTGGAAATAGTATAATTAACTGAATGATGGCTGAATGTTTACCATTGTTCAAGATAACAATGGTAAACAACAATGAGTGCAACACAAATGCTTCTCCAACCCTTAATCATCAGCTAGATGGAAAGCACAAGGAATTTTTAAAATCATACTTGGAATATAGTATATTGGAAGATACATGAGTTATTTTCAACAGCAGCATGTATTTGTGAGACATGGGAATTAAGGGATTTTGATTTCTCTGTGAAAGTTTAAAATTAAACAAGATAAAAATGAACAAGAAATAAGATTTTAAAAAGATAAAATTTAACAAGTTCCATTTGCTTCATGAAAAATTAAATTCAGTATGAATGGGGCTGTGTTCAAACAGTATGTTCACAATCATCTATCTCAACTTCAGAACATATTTTCCTAGAGAAGCACTGACATGCATGGAGACAGGTTCGCTAAAACCTGTTCATTCCTCCACGTACCTGACATATAACAGTTGATGCTCCCCGTTTGATGAGCTTAGTCCTAGAGATGCTTGTGAACCCACCTATAATCAATTCCAGCTGCTTCAAGCAGCTGATAGCTTCTTTTTCCTAAACCTTCCCACAGTTCTTTGTGGTTAAAAGTACTTTCAATTCTTCCAATTCCATCAGAGAAAAAACATTAAACTGTCTCCACATCTTTGATAAGATTTTGTCACCAAGACTTGGTACTAATCACAAGAAGCAATGGCAACCATGTGCAGATGAGTGAGTGCTGACCAGCACCAGGAACGAGCAGCCTAGAAAATTAGAAACTCCAGATCCCAAGGCCGTTTGCCAGGAAGGCTTTTCTGTCTTACTTCATATGCTTCAAATATCATTTGTTTTGCTGTTTCTATGTGAAAATGCGCAAGTTTCTTCTTTAGAAAAATGGAATCAGATTGATACTGAGAGCACCAGTAACTAGTAATCTCTAAATTTATATCAGAAAAGTCTCTACCCAGCAAAGGCAAATCACTCTTCAATTATTGTAATCAGAACCAACTGCTGATTTTTGCTCTTTAACATTCACACACAACACATGCATGCACGCACACACGGGCACACAAATACATCACACATATGCACACATAGGCACACGTGTACACACGTAGGTCTCTGACTTTTTGATTCCTCCATCTACCTCTGACCTTCTATGTGTAGTCACACAGAAGTCCCTATGTTATGCAGAATCCAGGGACTTCAGGAAATTTTTCAAATATTTCTCCTAAAGCTAGCAGTGAAAAAAACATAGCCATCGCATTCTATGCAGAAGGAAACCAAAGGTACTTCTATTGGACATGTGTCAACTCAAGTCACTTCAGAAAATAGCTAGTTAGAACAGGCTTGACATATCACACAGTAGAATGACTAGTACCACTTTTTTTATTTTACTTTCCATCTCTAAGCTCTACTTTGGTACTAGTAAGGTTGTATTTCCCAAGAAAGAAAAATGAACTCTACTGACGTCAGACACTTCTTTAAACACAGAAGCAAGGCCCCAGGTATTCAGTTGATTAAGATCACTCAACTTGAAGAGCCTGCTCGTTTTATTTTACACTCCAGCTCAGTGCTGCCGGCAGTATCTCTTTTTCCCTCACTGCACTCTTCTACCTGCACATTAGCGGACAGCTCCACCTGAGCAATGCACATGCTTGCAAGTTCTGTGCCCATCATCTCAGAACACTTGGTGATCCTGGAAGAGGTCACCTGAAGGGGTAGCTTTCAAGCAATGCCTAAATGACCACTAGGTAGAAATATTGTAAAGGGAAGTAAGTATCATATGGAATTTGACTTGACTTCTTACGATCTTTGTATTGTGACAAGTACATAAACCCATAAATGTACAATTAAAGACTTAGAAAGGGCATACTCATGTAACCACTACATAGATCAATTACAGAACAGTTCCAGTACTCCAGATGTCCTCTTCATTTGTTTCTTTTAATTCCACCAGTATTGGATGTACACCTACTTTGTACCCAAATGCTTTGCTAATGCTAAAACTAAAAAGGTGAATTAAAAGAGAGAACCTTTACCTTCTTGAAATTTGTGGGCAATCAACATTCCACGTATTGAATAATTACTATGTGCATGGACTTTGTCACACATTTTACTTGAAAAAATTTATTTTTTGAGATAGATCTCATTTTGACCTTATCTTTGTTTTATACATGAGCAAATTGTGACAATCTATGTCTCCTTCAATCCCTAGATTCCATTATCCTTTAGTTCAAACTTTAACACAAATAATCCCATCAAAGGCCAGTGAAGGAAGGGCTGCAGAAATGTTCATGATATGAGAATTGATAGTCTAATTGTCACTTTCTTTCTCAGGCCTCTATAAAGCCAAAGTGCGGGCGCATGATCAGCTTCTCATCTGGAGGAGAGAACCCTCATGGAGTGAAGGCAGTCACCAAGGGCCAGAGGTGTGCTGTGGCTCTGTGGTTTACCTTGGACCCACTTTATAGAGAATTGGTGAGTTTCTGACCCACCCACAAAGCCAATTAGACTTGCTTCATGAACTGATTATCTGAAAAGTTCTTTAAATTGCTCCATAACCCTTCAGGAACCTTAGAGTTCATGACACCACTTCTACAGAGTGCTTTCTAGTTTCCACCACTGGCCCTGTTTTCTAAACAAGAGCAAATTTTCCTGATCAGATCTATGACCGAGCAAGTACACATGTAACGTTTGTAGTGTGAATCAAGGGAAAGAAGAGGGGCACTGAGGGCGATTCTTAACCAAATGAGTTCTATTAGGGGAAGATGTTTTCAGAAATAGATATGTCGGTGACGTTTGGCAGTCACTAATCAGTCTTGAGTTTATTAACAAACTGCAGCATCAGGAGAGTAGAGTCATTTTCTACTGGTCACCAGGAAGACTGATTTGTTTTCTCAACAAATCATTAAAAAGAGCATTGAGTCATTTATGAAACATATTTGGAAGAGGGTGAGGGAACCTGAAAGTTTAGTATTATTTATTATTATTACTAAGTTAAATAAAATATTGAAATATTTTCATATATTTGAAGTAGCTGAGGGCACTTAGCCTGGAAAAAAAGACCATGATCTCATCCTTTTGGTTGCCCTGGGACAGAAATTATAATCTCTATCTGTGAAGTTGCAGAGGCATAAATTCAAATCAACCAGTAGAAACCTCTGGGAGGAAAATAGGAGCTCAACATAAGGAATAACTTTCAAATAATCACCACTGTCGGTGGAATTGTCTGCTTTGGAAGTGCTGATATCATGGCTGCAATCAAAGCCTAGGCGACTATTTGGCCTGACATGCTGAAATTGAAACTGTAGCATCATAGCAAGGGCCAAACTGAAGACTGTAAAGTCTTCCCCAGCCCATACTGCTGATGAATCCATAAAATCCCATTCTTCAAAACAGCATTCTACCCAACTTTCCTCTTCAGATCCCTAAATTGAACTCAATTTTATCAGCCCCTATTTAAGAACAATCCCTCTTTCTCATATACTTTTCACCACTAAGCTTAATTCACAAGGTTTTTTGTCCACATTCCCTAAGCATTCTTTCATACATTGTACAAAAGACCTACTATGTGCCTAGGAAGCTCTGCTAGGTAGGCACTAAAGGTACAGGGGTGAGCAAAACACAGTCTTTGACCACAGGGAACTTGAGAGATTGACAAGTAAATATGCAATGAGAAGACAGCAATTTGTGTTTTGTAGGAAGTGAGAATCGAGAAAGACTTAGATAAACTCAGAGATGACAGCCAGCACAGAGAGAAAGAATGGTCCTGAGAAAGGGAACAGAGCACAGAGTTCTGAAAACTTCAAGGGGCACTGAACTTCACATATAATACCCTTTTGTTACCTTGTGTTTCTAACTTCCAAAACACCAGAACTCCTCCAAAGCACTCCTGTACTAAGGAACCCAGGGAAATGAGTAGACAATGAAGATAAATTGTTGAAAAATCGCCTTATTATTTTAGTATTCAATTCAGCATTATTCAATATTCAAACCCTTTCTTCCAAAGTACAGAGCTTTCAAAATAAGCTAACACAAAATAGATTCTCTTTGTTACTACATAATCAGAAAACATCCGTTTCTGAGGTTTAATGCCCCCTCTGATGGAAAAACAGTGCTAGGAAACTTCTCCACTCTTCAGGCAGTAGCGGCATCTAGTGGTCACAGAGGAAAATGACCAGAACCTCTTCAGCAACTATTAGAAAATTTAGTCCGTGATTCCCATACTTTGCTACACATTGTAATCACCTGGGGATCTTTACAAACTACTAACATCTGGCTCCCAGACACAGAAATTCTGATTTAACTGGTGTAGGGTGTGGCCTGGGTATCAGGAATTTTAAAACTCTTCAGCTGATTCTAATGTGCAGCAAAGTTTGGGAGTCCTTGCCTTAGGACACCTTTTCTGATTGAATCCCTGAGCAAAAAAAGCCTGCCTGTGAGCAAGTCATTGGAGCTGGCAGATTTCCATGCTTGTTATACGTCACTTTAAAGGCGCTCAATTCTCATGGAGTATTCAGTTTCATAAACTGTTAATGATGCAAGGATATCAGAAGCTTCAGTTATACACACACACACACACACACACACACGCACATACAAATACGTGAGGGTATTTCAAAAAGTTCATGGAAAGACTCCTATTATCTTTTAATTCTATTTTTCCATGAACTTTCTGAAATATATATACACGAAGCATATATATAATGATATATATAAGTATATGCGTGTTCTCTATATATAAAGCTCTTGAATTTCTTCCTGTTTATAAGAGACATGATTGCAATAATTGCATGATCTCCTGTGGCCAGCAGATCTGGAAGTTTTGTATGTGTGTCAATTTGTTAAGCATCAAGATTGTTCTTTCCATAAAGTAGTAGTCAGGAATTTTACTTAGACATCATGACAGCAATTTACTTTTCTGTTATTTAGTATATCTGGTCCTTTGAGTTGCCTTTATGCCAATAATACCATTTTCAACTGAAAGCTTTTAAATGAAAGAGGCTTTGTTTTCAAGTCATAAAAGTTATTTTTATAACTGACTGTGCTAGGGATCACCTATAGGGGATACGAAGTAGGTAAGACATGACCCCTATTTTCAAGGAGCTTGAAGTCAAATTGGAGAGATAATACAGTGACCTGAATAATTAAAACACATGATAAAGTTTAGTAAAAATCATTAGCAGCGAAGGCATGGTGTTTAGGGGATGTAAACAAGCAGTCAGAAATGGCTTCATTGAGATATTTGAAATAAGCCTTAAAGGATGATTAAGATTTCTTTAGACAGAGGCATTTTAGACAGGGAAAATCTTCACCCATTTGTGTATTCACTCATCAAATGCATGTAACGGAGCCCTTGCCAAATGTCAGGAGTTTTCTGGGCACTGGAAGTACAGCAGTGACCAACAAGATGACTCCCTGCTGTCATGGAGCTCACATTCTAGTGGAAGGAGATGGACAACAAATAAGTTAAAAAAAAAAAAAATAATCAAGAGCTTTGCCGACAGTGAAAAATGATGTGTGGGAAATGGAACAAGGTAACTTATTTGAGAGTAAAGGAGTATGGGTGGCCTGTGAGATCAATGACATGTGAGCTGCATCCTGAGTGACAAGAAGAAGCTGACTAAGGTACAGGCCTGGAGAAGAGTATTCCAGGCAGAGGACAAGTTGCAAAGGCCCAGAGACAAGAGGGAGCTTGGAGTGGTTAAGAAACAAAGAAGGCCCGAGTGGCTGGAACATGGCATGCAAGAGGGACAGTGGCAAGTAGAGAAGACACAGAAGAGGCAGGGGGCAGATTCTACTGGCCAATGAGGAAATGTGAAACTTATTCTAACTGGTGGGAAGCCATTATAGTCCCCCCTACCCACCTTCCCCGGTCCTGGGGAGTTCCAGGATATGGAAGATTACTTTAGCTAATGTGGGCTTAGACTTGGGTAGTAACAGATACGGAGAAAAGATGTGGAAGGCTTGAGATGCAATTTGGTGGTAGACCAGCTGGATCTGCTGATGGACTGATACGGTAGATAAGAGAAAATATAGGAAATGATGGGACCATGCAGAGGAGCGTTTAACCCAGACTAAGACTAGAGAGTTCTTTTGAGAGTGCCATATTCAGAGACCTTGAGGTAAAAGTTAGGAGGTTGGCGTGTAAAGTGAGGAGAGAGAAGACAACAAAATAAGGCCAAAGAAGAAAGGTCTGAATCAGGCAACTCCTTATAAGCATAAGAAAACTAGATCTGGAACTTCAAGCAATAGGGACCCATTAAGAATGTGAGCAGTGAGCAGGAAAGTGACGGGGTCAGATTTAAGTGAGCAGGATCATGAGAAGCGTGTGGGAGGAGTAGGGAGTTACAGATGGATTTTGAGGCTGCTGCAGCAAGTGAGTTATGAGATGCTGAGGGCCTAAACCCATGGCTCTCTAGAGGGAGTGATTTTGCCCTCTAGGTGGCATTTGGCAATGTCTGGAGACATTTTGGGTTGTCACAACTTAGCAGGAGATGCTATTGGCTACCTGAAGTAGGTAGAGGCCAGGGATGTTGCTAAACACCCTACAATGTGCAGGACAGCCCCCCACAATAGAGAATTGTCTGATCTAAAATGTCAGTAGCGCCAAGGGTGAGAAACCTTGTCCTAAACTAAGGCAACAGAAACGTGCATTGAAGAGAAAGGGGCAGGAACAGGACATAGAACGGAGAAGACTAGGGGACTTCTCAGGTTTTAAAGGCAAATGTGTGAGCCCTGGTGGTCTTTGCTGAGAGAGAGAATATGTTAAGAAGAGCAGAGTTGGTCTGTGAGGAGAAAACGGTGAGTTCAGTAGGAACATTGAACTGAGCTGGAGATGTCTGTGGGACCATGAAGCACAAAGGTAGTAAGCAGTTGAACATATGAGATTTCTTTGCAGGAGAGAAGTCTTGGAAAGTAATTGTTTAGGACATAGGGATGCCAGGAGAAGGCACCAGTCTGGGGATGAAGATGAGGTTCAGTCCTTAACTGGATTTAGCACCAATCATGTACAGATGGATGCCTGAAAGTGTTTGGAAAGCATCTGCCACTGGAGCTCATTATTATTCTTGTAAGAGAAATGTGCAAATTGTCTTTTTTGCAGGAGCGAATACAGGCGGATGAAGTGATTGCAATCCTGGATCGAGAACAGCAAGGGAAGCATGAACTGAATATCAACCCCAAAGATGAGCTATAAAAATGAAAAGAATGTTCTATCGAGTATTTATTTAAATTGTTTATCTTATGAGAACTTTTTTATTTTTGTACAGAGCCGTGGTATAAATTAACAGGTTAATATGAGTCACCAGATCTCCCTTCTGTTCCTAAGGATGCTTGCTTTGCCTCACTCAGTCTTTTTTATTTTTTCATCAGTTCATCTCTCAAAGTCTAGTCGCCCCTTCTCCAACACACATACACAGATGCAATTAATTTGCTGCAAATCCAAAAGCTCAAACAGACAGAATAAGCTCATTCTTGGGAAACTGCAGCTCCCATGCACGCTCCAGTTCTAAAGTTGTTGTGCAGTTTGGTCTCAGAGGCCTTTCTCAGAAGGCCTTCCAGTCACCTCCTCCCCCAGTACTGATGGCCACAAACTCTGTCTCAACAGAGTCAGCTGAGCTTCAGGTCTAAGGAGCCCTGGCAGAGTCCACACTGCCTCAGGAATTGCAGGCACGAGGGTCCCTAGTCACCAGGAAGGAACCTCCCTGATGAGTGCTCTATGAGACAGGGACCCCGAGTCTTCCCAGGGCCTTGGTGAAGTTTTTGGCTCTGGTATTTTCAGTTACACTGGAAGCTTCGATTCACCCTCCACAGTGCTCCAGGAAGGACTGCCCTATGAGCTGTATCTTTGAAGAGGTGTAGAGAATGGCTCTTTATCCCAGTGACTTTGGAAGAACCTCATTAATTCCGCCAGGATCAGGGCACCATTGCCAGGTTGCCTGAGAGTGGTGTCCACTGGTGAAAAGGGATGTTTTGAACTTAAGCAAGAAAAAAGAATTTTGGATTGAATTCAGTCTTCATCTGCATATATTTTGGCGGCCCCTCCACCTTGCTGCTATCCAGCACACAGATTTGTGCTTGTGTCTGATTTGTTTAATAAAGGGAGCCTTATTTTAATATCTGGTATTTATTTTTCTTCTCTCAAATGTTTGGTTTATTTTCAGAGAGTGATTTTGTGATTCTGCCAGGAACTTTGGAGACAACATAGGGGAAACATTGGGCCATGACGAGTTTTGCTGGCAGGCACTTGGGGGCCCTAAGGAAGGTGGGAACATCGCTTTTGAAAAACAGAGATGGCTAGCAGATGGGCATTAATCCAGAGAATGTATGGTTCTTGGTCTCAATTCTAAGGACACTGCAGAGACATTGTTCACAGGGTCTGGGGTTGTTCTAGCCTAGGACAGCCTGTGCCATTAACCATTGGGAGACTGCCTGGCTTTGTGATGGGCAGTGATAGAGGTAAGATTTACTTTCTGCCACTTGTGATTTTGGTTGCTGGTAAGAACATTTATTCTTTGAAGCCAAAAATTGAGTTATCATGATTTATGTGCCATCTGTTTCCCACTGAACTTTCTGGTTGCTTTTCTATCATGGGAAAGTAGAAAGAGCATTAGATTATAATCCCTGCTCTGTGACGTGGAGCTACTCTCTTTCCCTTTCTGGGCTTCAGTTTCTTTTTCTGAAAATGACATAATGGGTTGTAATTGTTTCTAGAAGCCTTTCCTCTTGCTCAAAATACAAAACAAAGCTAATAAAAATAAAAAACAAAACTAATTTTAGAAATATTCACAAATACAAGCAGATTTACTTTTGCTAACATTTTGAGAATTGTGAATGGGTTCGTTATGTATGTATGTAATTTTAAAACCTCAAACCTAATTTTAGGGCTAAAAGCTCCTGAGTTTTGAAAAGGTTGATTGCTATCTGTTTGCTCTTTTACTGCGAAGAGCTTGCCAGCACTCAGATTTGCTGATAGGAGGATATGGGCTAGGATCTAATTTCTGTTTTCTGGCAACGAGGCATCAACAAAGAAAACAGTTGTTGGCTCCTTGCGATTCCCTCTTCCTGGGTGCGATGGCCATGCTGGGAGTGGCAGGGACCTCAGTGCTGATTCTGATATTTAGTTGCACACAAAGTGGGTGAAGGCCTCAATAGATGTCATCATGTCAGATCCACATCTTATGCTATTTGCTGACAACACAGTAGTTATTCTTGTTTTGCAGGTTAACCATGTTGCTTTAACTTAGAACATCATGTATATACTAAAGCATTTATTTTTTAATCTGTTCCACATCAAACCATACATAATTTCATTCAAATATTAAGGGAGTGTCATTGGATGACCAAAAAAAAAAAAAAATCGAGCTCAGAAATTGCAGTTTGTGTGCTATATAGTTTCTTGTGTAGATGGATGGGGAAACACATTAGAATTTTTGTAGCTTTTGGAGCTGAAGAAGGCCGGAGAAATCACAATTCAATTCTGTCTTTCTCTTTGGGTGGAAACTGAGAGCCAGAGGTGGGAAAGAGGATCCCATGATTACAGAACTAAAGCAGGCAAAGCCAGTGCCATTGAATTTGGCTATGAAGAATGCCTGACCTGCGGTACATGGGGGCTGGAATCCTTGCACAGCCTTCATCCACCTAGAGGAAGGGGTGATTTTTTCTATTTGGTCCAAAATGGTACTTGCTTACCAATGGATAGACCTCCAGGACTGTCTGTCCAGAAAGGGTAACTTTTTGTAATTCACACAAAGTTCTGTATGTGCTTTTTAAAGCCCCATATTTATGACTGGTACTTTTCATCTGAGTCACTTGGGGAACTACCATTTGTCTTGATGACTGTCCCTCCCTTGTGTAAAAAGCCTACAGCTCACACAGCTTTTATTTTCACCTATATGATCATATAGAATGCTTACAACACAGAGCACATTCACATGCCAGGAGCCCAGGGAGGCATTCTGGGCATGGATTATGGTGCCCATTTGCAGATAAGAAATGGAGAGAGGTGAGGTGATGTGGCCATCTGTGGTCACTCAACTCAGAGCATCAAAGTCTGAGCTAGAAGCAGAGTCTTTTGAGCCAGAGGAGAGAAAAAAGCACCAGGGTTGTCACCTCCCCAGCCATGCTCCTGGGCAATTTAAATATAAAATAATAAATTAATGTGAACAAAAGTGTTTGGTTTTATACAGTCAAGAAAACTTCTTTTCCTCTTTTATTTTCCTGCTGAGTGATGTGTGATGGTGTATTTCTCCTCTCCTCTGGGAAATATTAAATATGGGTTGCATAATTCAGTTTGATTCAGCCCTATTTTTGCGAACATACCTGTGCCTGGCCCTGCTTTCCTGTAGCTCACAAAAGGGGAGAGGATCCTAGTCAGGTATCATTTCTCTCTCTTCAAGGCAGAAAGAATCTTGAACTTAAATTTCTTCTTCAGAAAAGACTGACACAGGACAGAATGACAGTCTGGATGAGGAAAGTGCTTTCTTCCCAGCCTTGAATGTAAATTGTTGGACCAAAAAAAATCTTAGTTTAATGCACTCTTCATTATGAACACATATGTAACATTTTTGGGCACTGATGCGGCTAAGGAGAGGCCATGGCATGAGTCAGTACCCTTTAATAATATACAGTTACGAAGTTTAATTGAAGTACGAATGCTGAATTATTTTCACATAAGACAGCCACAGGGAGCAACTCCCTCACTGACGTCAAGTAAGGAGGTCATGGGGGCCGCCTCACCGGTTCCTTATGCCAAAGCATTAAACATTCTGAGGTGACCGACAATGGGAAGGCTGAGAAGTGGGAAAAAGCTGAACTGTTCCCACATCCAGAACTCTGGGGAAACAGGATCCATTTGGTAAAAACTGCAAACCACACGTCCATGGTTATGATCGCTCTTCTACCTCCTGCCAAGAAGCCTGTGATGTGAAGTGACCTCCCCAACTAGTCCCAGCAGCCCACCCACAAATCCTCTCCTGCCAGCTAATTTGATGTTTCCAGCATGAGACACAAGGGCCCATTTTGTTTTGGACCTGGTTGATTTCTTCAGACACATCGAGACAAGTAGCATCAACCACTCATGGAGCTCACTGCTGGGTTGGAGCTGCAGACTCATTCTGCCAGAGCTTCCCCCACTTACCTCCTCCTCCCTGTAAACAACGGTGTTTTCTGTGCCTGCTGCTGACCTCTGAGGCCAGACAATGTCAAGTCTGGACAATGTGATCATTGATCCCGGTTTGCTCTACAATGGATGTCATCAGCCATGTGAAAAGTTGGGTTGATGAGTCATGCCTGGCTGCAAAAATCTTGTTTAGGGCCCCCAATAAAAATAACTAAACAAAATGTCCATGCCCTCTCTCTTTCCTGACACATTGCGGGAGGAAGGGAGGGAATCTGAATGCTCCATTCATTCAATACATGACACACCCTTTCTGGCTACTTTTTATGATACATCTGGGGGAAGGAGGAATAGAAGGTAAGCAAGACACATTCTGCCCTCCCTTCCTTGGTGGGCCAGCCACAGGAGATCCAGGCTATCCTTTAGAGTTTGACCACTTTTCTATCTTGACAGTCTCTCTCCTGATTCTCTCATCTTTTGCTCTTGAAGGGCCAGCCAACTTTGAGTAGATAAGACCGAGTACCTTCTTCATGTGAGTCTCCATTTCAGCAGTGAATTGGAAATAACCCATATATATGGGAAATCTTGCCCTGGGCCTCTCTTGTCGGACTTAATTGCTTTCCCTCATGATGGCAGTGTGATGGCAAAGGTCCTGGAAATTCTATGTAGACCCTGTTAAACCCTTCTTCCTTCTTTCAAGTTTATGTTTTTACCTCTAAGTTACTCTCTGGTGGTGGGTAGGGGTAGAAATGGGGACTGGGGAAGAAACATGATCTGCTATGTCTCATCTTTTTCCACTTGCTAACCATATATCCCATTGTTTCAAGGATAGTAATCATGGTTGGCATTATAAAGCTTTTTTATGGTCTTGAAGCACTTGGCAATCATTTGTAACTATAATTATCTTGAGAGACACATCAATGCAATCTTCATTTTGTAAATGGAGAAAATGAATAGTCACAGGGAAGGTGAAAAGTAAAGCTTTAGTCATTCATGAATTCATTCCTCAGACAGTTTTTGAGTGGCTGCCCAGCAGTGGGAATAGGGGGGTGTTCAAAGAGAAATAAAATGTTATCCCTTCTTTTAAGGACCTCAAACTAAAGTGGAAAAAAATAGACGTAAACAACTGATCAGTACAAAATAAGGTAAATGCTATGGTAGAAGGGTTATGATAAAGGGAGGTAGAAAAGGCCCTATGAGTTCAGAAAAGGGAGTGGTTGAGGATAGGGAAAAGTTTATAGAGGAGGTGACATTAAGCTGGGTCTTGAGTGCCTATTTTTTCACCAATAAGCTAAAATGAGCCAAATGACCTCTCATTTCACCCAGTGTCCTCAACTAAAATGTGGAATATACTAAAAAGCATATGTACTTCACAGGGCTTGGTTTTCCAAAGTCTTGCAGTTTCAAATATTGACCTTGCGGAGGACTGGAAATTTTCCTCAGGCTATATGCCTCTGGTGTAAGATAAAGAATTGTGACACAGCAAGGTTGCTGGCTCAAAGACAGATTAGTTACTGACTGATATCTAAGTTGCTGGAAAACTGCTAGGGGGAGAAGGAATGCTTGCTAAGATCGAGCTTTTGTTAACTGCCTTACTGGAATGTCATCTGGCTTGTTCCACTGAAAGTTACCAGCCTATATTGTCAAACTATAACCCCACCTTTGTTCTCTTCCTGTAATTTCCTGGTCTGGAAAATAAATGCAGGAAGAGAACCCCAATTCGGCATTAATTTCCTGAGGAAGGGATCCTTCTCGCTGGAGGGTCCCAGGGAAGTTAATCACTTTGGGGCTTCTCACTGCTCAGAAGAGATGGGCCTTGAGTAATCCTTTGCATCTCCGTCACCCAGGGGAAGTGGGGTGACAAATCCTTGGGGGGCAAAGCAACACAAAGTAACATTAAAATGTGTTGAATTTGGGCCGACCCCGTGGCGCACTCGGGAGAGTGCGGCACTGGGAGCGCAGTGGCGCTCCCACCGTGGGTTCGGATCCTATATAGGGCTGGCCGGTGCGCTCACTGGCTGAGCGTGGTGCGGATGACGCCAAGCCAAGGGTTGCAATCCCCTTACCGGTCACAACAAAGACAAAAAAAAAAAAATGTGTTGAATTTGAACTGGATGATTTCTTGGCTTCCAAAATATTAAGCCTTTAGAGAAGTTGGGAGAGTTCATATTAAAGTTGGTATTTTGGGGTGGGGTGAATTTGGATCTTTACTACAGATTGCCTTGGGAAAGCACTTTAATGCATGCTGTGAAAATCCAAGTAAGTACCAGTTAAAGAGGAAGTTTAATTACATTCCCTTGCGAGGGAGTTATTATTTAAGTGGGTGGAGTGAAGCCCCCGATGACCACGCTTCCTACTAAAAAGCAAAGGAGCAACCAGTGTCAGAAATAGCTGAAGTGAACCCATCATTCAGACTGAAATTCATGGGCTCTACAGCAGCATTTCCTTCTGCTTATGAGTCTGTGAAACTTTCTACCCCACATGCCCTGGAGCCGGTCTATGCCCTTAAATCTTTACACTTTCATGTCAGAAATGGGAATGATGAGGATATTCCAGCCCAGCCCAGCCCACAGACATATTGTCTGAAAAGCCTAAAGCATTTTGTAAACTCAGTCTTTTAATAAAACCAGAAAACCACGTGCTTCTTCTTTATTTAAGGACATTGCTTCCAATGTCAAAACAGGGAACAGGGTTTCAGACTGCTTAGGAGTCACTGGAAGTGAACCATCTCCAAAAGGAGGAATTAATGGGGCCAATTTGCCTCATTTAAAATCAAAGAGTTGGGCCGAGCCCGTGGCGCACTTGGTAGAGTGCTGCGCTGGGAGCGTGGCGACGCTCCCGCCGCGGGTTCGGATCCTATATAGGACTGACCGGTGCACTCACTGGCTGAGTGCCGGTCACGAAAAAACGACAAAAAAAAAAATAAATAAAAATAAATAAAATAAAATAAAAGAGTCAAATGGAACATCATGCAGTAAGTGTCCAATCACCCCATTTTGTTTGTTCTCTGTACCTATTTTTTGGTTTGTTAAACTTTGCAAATGCCTTTGAAAGTCTTAGGCAATCATACTCCTTAGATTAAGAATAAATTATAGAGTCCCTGAGGCTCAGAAGCTGACTTCAAGGCTTCTGGTCACTAGAGTAATATTCTGGTCTCATGATATTCCAGGGTTTAGCAACATTTACTGAACAGACACCAGTATTTTTATTATATATGGAGCTCAGAGTTTCAGGACATGTTTTTCTCACAAGATAATATGAACTAGAATTACATTTATTTGAAGTTAATATTGGTGATTAAATAAAGACTACTTAGGGATTTTTTTCCCCCCTCAGTATCCGAAATAAAGGAATAACAACATCTTTTAGCACAATTGACTTCTGAGCTTGAGCTGTCTTAATTTACAATTTATTTTACCTTTAGCTACTTAGGATCAAGTGAAGAAGAGGCGTGAAAGGCATTGTTGGAGCTCACTTGACTAGACAAAGTGAGGATTCCTGGGCGAATGTTCCACTTTCTTTCATCGTTTAGCTCTGGGTCACTAAGCTTTGCACAACATCCCAGCAGACTTGATCAGTATTTGCATATACAGAAAAAAAAGCCAGAGGAGACGAATCATTTGACTTAAGTCAAAGTCACAGCAGATGTCTGTTCCTCAAGTAAAACTTAAGTGGCTGTGCTAAGGACATTTTACAGTTCTGACCATTTTTGATTTTTGGAATAGCTGGGAGGCAGGCGGAATTATTATGAGCTTATTTGACCTCAGGTCTCACCCACTCCTCCCCACTCTGGTGGAAACCCATGGGGAGGTGACTGTCTTCGGCAAGATGGTTGCTGCTGCTGCTCTGAGTCGGTCAGGTCAGGTATGATTAAAGCTCTGTTCAAACATGCCCTTGTTTCCTCACAGGGAGCACTTTGAGCCGTCTCTGAACTTCCAGGCCGCAGGGCTGAATGCAGGGTACAGATTTTTTCTTCCAGACATTTGGCTTCTGAGTGATGTTTTTTTTGTCTCTAAGGGTAATAAAAGTACATCAGGTGTTGCTCCCTGTACCAGCAACTCTGCTTTGAAGCACTAGGGAGCCACTTCAAAGGCACGGCACCATGCAGAAACGCTGTTCCTGGGGACTCTGCTCTACCTAGCTGTGCCTATCAACCTGGGACACATTGCCTACCAAGGCACTTACCAGCTAGAGAGAGATTGTCAAATATATCAAATGTGACAGATTGGCATGCTGAAAACTTAAACCTGCCCTGCCTTTAGAATCAGCGTAGGATATACCACCATGCCTTGAACTCTGTGGAAAAACAAATCATTTACATGAAGAAGGATTTACAAATTAAGCAGAAAGATATTTAAATGGCCCTCTAAGCTCAGCACAGGGTGCTTTCCATTGTTGATCTGTGGTCAGCACTGAACTCTTCAGAGCTGGTTATTGGGAAGATCAAGTCTGTGGTGGGACCCCTGGAGAGAATCACAGCCACAATAGTGTGTTGTATTTATGGTTCTGTAAATAAAAGCCATTGCACATAATGGACTCCAAGTTGGAAGAGGCCTCAGAGAGCACTTAGTCCTACACCCCTTATTTTAGAGTTGGGGAAACTGAGGCCCAGGGAAGGAGGTAATTTACCCAACTTTACTTTAAAAGTTAGTGGTAGAGTATGAACTGAGGCCCAGGTGTTCTGAGTCCTAGTTCAGAACCCCATCTCAGGAATCTAGAGTACAGCAGAGAAGAGTGCAGGCTGTGTCACATAGGCCTGGCACCCTTTGCTGCCTTTTGCTAGCTCTTTAATAATGAGCACATTTCTAATCCTCTCATTTACAATGTCCTCATCTATAAAGAAAAGACTAGGAATGCCTATCTCGAGAGTTAGCAAGAGATTTAATTGAGTTAATAGAAGAAAAGTGCCAAGCACATAGCAGGCAATCATTAAAAGACAATGACAATTGTCACTATGTCAGAACACCTAAGAAGAAGGAAAATAATTAGGACTGTAGCTCTCTGGCAATGTTTGTCCAGCTCTCATATCTTTTTTTTTTTTTTTTTCTTTTTTTAAAGCATTATCCCATGAAGAACTTCAGAAGCTTCGAAGTTAATTTTCATCCAGTTATTTTTAGAAACAGTCTCTGGCCACATATAACACACTTATTTCTGGGCAGTGGCAGAGGAGAAGAGAAATTTGTTATATAAAATTGAGAGGGTGCTTTACTTCCAAACTGGCTTGTCAATCACTAGTCTAGAAAGAAGATACCTGGACTTCCCACAGCCACCCCATCTGGCCCTCTGACTTCCTAGCTTCACTGTGACATTTCAGCTGCTTTTCCTTGTCCACCTTGTCCCAAGCACTTTGAAAGGCACAATTTCTACCTATTCCTTTTACTACGCATTCCGTCCCTTGCTTTTCCACTGTGTAGAAAACACAGAATCATTGATCAGCAGCAGAGGGCACTATGAGCATATTTTGCTTTGAGGGGTAAAAGAAAAAGAGCTGTCTCTATGCCTTCATTTCTTCATTTTGGCAAGTCTTGATGTCACATCCACTGTGGTTTCAGCATTGAGAGGGGTGTTAAACAAATGTAAGATGTGGCACTTACAGTCCAGGTGGGAAGACTATGCACAGTATAAGATACGTGTGGTACTTGCCTAAATACAAAGGATGTTTGTTTTGGAGGTTTATGAAGAGAGCAGAGTTCAGGGTAGGCTTTTGTTGCCCAGGAAGAATTTGTGAGGAAGTTTGTCTACAGCAAAGAGCCATGCATTGCCATGGACATCCACACGATAACCATGACCACCACTACTCTGACACTACCTCTACCACTTTTAATAGTCATCATGGCTCACATGGGTGGCTGCTTTCACAACCATGAGGTCATTTGGCCCTTACTGCAATCTTATGACTTCAGCTGTACAGGTATTATTATCTTAATTTGACTAATGAGAAAATCAAGGCTCTCAGAGGGAAAGTGACTTGCTTAAAGTCACAACAGAAGTCACTAGTAGTGCTGGGATTCAAACTTAGTTTTTCTCTTTGCAAATGTAGCTGGAAACTATGAATGTTGTGATACAGACTCTAGAAAAGAGGATTTGGGATGCAGAGTAAATAAGATAAGTTTCAGCTGTTAGGCTATCTTTGGGTTACTGAGGGCTAGACTGAAAGCTAAACAGGTATTAGGGCTTGATCCTGTAAACCTTTGGAGGATTCTGAGATTTGGGGAAGCTAGAGATGAGTGCTTATATGCTGCAGCTGGTATATCAGCAAAGTCAGCATAGGAAGGGTTAGAAGAAAAAGAAGAGATGTCAGGGAGACAAGTGAAAAAAACGCTGCAATAATCAAGGCTGGGGATAGGGGTATTTTGGGAGTAGTCTGCCCCAGTGGGAAGGAGATTTTATCATTGTCATTATGTACAATTGCTGGCACATAGAAATAATACAAGGCAGACTGACTTCTAATTGGTTTTATACTGGTTTTCAATTCGCTACATACAATACCCCCCTTAATTGCCTGTACCCAGTGAAGTCCAATCCCACTAACACACACACCCCTTAGTCCATAGCTATCAAGGCACATGTGAGGACAGCCTGGCTGAGGCTAGCAGTAGTGGGACTTGAGAGTAAAGGACTAGGGAGAGACATTTTGAAAGAAAAAGAAATAAGAACTTGAAGGCTGACAGAGTCACCAAGAAAAAAGATAAAAATCTTAAGTCTGAGATTTTGAGCCTAGGAAAATAATGATGTCATTGATGCAAATAGGGAAACAAGGGAGCAAATAAATTGGTTTCTTGGGGAACGTGACCGTATTGGACATGACAGCTTCCAAGTAGCAAGTGAACACTCATCTGGAAGGTTTTGATGCAGATATATTTCCTACTCTGTTTATTGATTTCTTGCTTTTTACCTTTTTCTTCACCTGAACACTTATAAATGATTTTTAATAGCTCTTTTACAAGTAAATAAACTAAGGTGAGGGATAAAACTGCCGAGTTGTTAGTGTTACCACTCCTTGCTTCAAATCTTTCCAGTTACATCAAAACAAACTGCAATATTCTTCTGGTTCACAGAACTCTGCACATTGGAGCCCTGCCTACCTCCTCAACCCTGTATGTTGCAGCTCTCTTCCCCTACCCCCTGTCCCCTAGCATCACCCTCTGCTGTCTCTGAGATGTTTACTTTCTGTCCTCTCATCCTCCCAACACCAGTCCAGTGTCACCAGGAAATCCTCACAGCAGCGTAGCCAACCATCCTGGTTTCCCAGGGAACGAGAACTGTTAAACCACGATAGTCACGGGCAAACCCAAACAGTTGGTCACCCCACATCACTCGTCAGCTTTAGTCTTGGATACTTCTTCCTCTAGGAAGCCTTCCCTGACCCGTTTAGACTTCTAGGCTGAGTCTGGTCTTCCCGATGAGTAGTCCAGCCACCACCTCCCTTCCCCTTCCTGAACCTTCTCACACTCCTCATTACTGAGTCTATGTCCATGTCCTCTGCTATCCACAGTAGCTGTCTCCATGCCACAACCACACTCATCACCCTGGTCAAAGCAATCGTCATCTCTGCTGAATTACTGCAGTAGCCTCCTGACTTCTCTCCTTGCTTCCACCCTTGTCCCTTTACTCAACACTAAAGTCAGAGCAATCCTTTTAAAACGTGAGTCAGATCATGCCACTCCTCTGCTTGAAATCTTTCACTGCTTTCCATTTCATTGGCTAAATTATTACAACAGGCCACAAGATCTGAGCCAGCTAGCTCTCTGCCCTTGTCTCCTATATACTCTGCCCTAGGTTGGCTACAGTGGCACTGGCCTCCTCACCATTCCCAACACATGCTTAGCATGCTCCAGCCTCAGGGCCTTTGCATTTACTGTTGTTTATGCCTGAACCATTCTTCCCTCAGGTGTTCACGTGGCTCATTCCTCAGGTCCATCAAGTCAAGATCAAAGTTCACCTTTCTAGGGAGATCTGCCATGACCTCTTTTTACAGTGGAACTCCTGTAGTCAGTATTCACACTCCCCTTCTTTGCTTAATTTTTTCATAGCTCTTATTATCATCTAAATCTACTTACGTTTTACCTAACTTATTTTGTTTATTGACTGTCTGCCTCCACCCAAAGTATAATTTCTAGGGCAGGAATTTTATTCATTGCTCTATTTTCAGAATTTAAAATAGTGTGTTACAAAGAGAAGAAACTCAGAAAGATTAATTGATTGAGTAAATGCATGCACGCACACATCATTAAATGAAGGAATGAACAAACATAGTGGAAAGGGTGATTGACTGAGAGTCACAAATTTTAGCTCAGTCACTTAGGATTTCGGCAACTTTGAGAAAACTACTTTCTCACTTTAGTTTTTATTTTCCTCAACTATAAAATAAAGGTATTAGGCTCAGTACTCTTTAAGGCCACTATAAGTAGTGGTATCCTCAAAGTCTAGGAGTCAATGGTAAGTAAGAACCAGAATCCAAATTTGTTGTTAAACAGAGTTTTAAAGTAAGAAACATTAACAAGAAAAAGAAAAACATTATGCAAGTTCCAACTGAGAGAAAAAAAAAAAAAAAGCCATGTAGAAGAGATTTGAGAATCCCATATGTGAGGAAATGCAAAGAAGGCAGGTGACTGAGCCAAGCTGATGCACAACTCACGATAGGGCTGGGACTCAGCCTCAGCCCGAGGCTAAGTTGCCCTAGGAGCCTGGAAAATGACACTACGGGAGGGCCAATCCCCATCTGACTACAAAGCTCTGCACTGATACAATTTGTGACTACAACACTGCCTGGAAATCTTTCCTGCACCCGCCTAATGGCCCCCAGAGTGGGTGTATTCTCAAATTAGTCATATGAGAACAGAGGGCTTAAGAGAAGACAGATATAAGTTCTGGGCTGTTGCACTTGGAAAAGTATCATCCCTTCAGAAAAGGGAAGTAGTTCGCCATGTACACAACTTTTTGTCTACTGCTGTGCTGTCTCAGGTGGGAGGAACAACTTAGTCTTAGAAAGGGTTCATGGAGAGAGGGGCTGGATTGGTAAATTTAAAGGAAACACTTCAAGTGCTACAGCTGCCACACCCTGAGCTCCAGAGACCAGACTGGTTATTCAACTTCCCCTGTATAGCTACTATGTGGAAACAACCTCAAGCCCAGTAAGGTCAGGGAGTTACTATGCAGTAACCAAATCTGTGATGTTGCTGTGATTATCAGCACGATCTCCCTCTACCATTGTGGTTGAATGGGATTTTTGCTGTTGTCACCTTGTTTGGTAACACAGCAATGGCAAGTGTTGCAAGTGTAACTGTTGCTGTTGAAATGTCCTCTTGGCAGTCCCTGCGGGTGTGTGTGTGTGTGTGTGTGTGTGTGTGTGTGTGTGTGTGTGTGTGTGTGTGTGTGTGTGTGTTTACCATCCCTGTCCATCTTTACAGAGCAGCTCTGGGAATTAGATTACCACCTCAAGGAAATAACCATGGATTGGATTTAGATCCAACTAATAGATATCAAACTCCTAGCTCATGCCAGACATTGCACTGGATGTTTTGTGCTGCTCTTAAACATTGTGAGCTAGTACAATTGGTTCCATTTACAGACAAGGAAACTGAGGCTCAGAGAGGTTAAATAACATACTTAAAGCCCTACTGAGAGCAAGTTGTCAAGTTGGGATGTAAGTTTTTTAGGATTTGTTCCCCAGACACAGAAACATTTCTTCAAATAAAATCTTACACAGAATACCAGTGAATAAAACAGGAAAAGTCAGGCCTGCTTGGACTGGGGCAAGAGTCAGGAATTTGCAGCCCTGTCCCAGAGCCCTCCTCTTCTTCCTCTGTAGTCTTCATAGATCTCTGTGGACCACATCCAAAAAACCTGCTGGGTGAGCTCTAACTCTCTCCCAGCTCTAAAGCGCTACGGATCTAAGATTGTGAGAGGCTGCTTCTCATATCCAGATGCAGACTATCAACTCCTTCCACGAGACAAGGACTCACTCGTCAGACCTCAGATGTGGAAACCTGAATTTCTTCAGACTTTACAGCATCATAGACTGCTCAGGGTGGAAGAGATCTCAGAAATCAACAAGTTTATTAACTCCACATACTTAATAAAATAATTCTTTTTTTTAATTTTTATTGAGTCCTAGCAGCTCAGAAAGAAGAAATGATTTTCTTCTTTCAGGGCAGCCATCTGATCAGCTGTCCTCTGTCTTCCAAAGAGTGATATTTGCAATATGTAACAACCAGCACATAACTCGGAACAGGTAAAGCTCTGGGGCAGGGCCCAGGGGCCTATTCCATGTCAGGATGTACCCCTTCAGTCTGGATCATGAGGCAGTCCCAGGAGTCCTACAGGAGAAACTGAGGCAGCTAGTGCAGCAGGGTTGGGATGGTCCAGGGGCTGGGGCTCGGGCTGAGAGGTGGCTAATTACAAATAGTCTGGGATTATTTAATAACTGGTATTGCCATCCTGGTGCATAACAGTGGAGTATCAGTTCTGTATGAATACTATCTAACCTGTAAGCATTCACTCAGCAGTATATCCAAAGGTTCAGGGTTTCCTTGTAGTTACTGAAACCCTTTTAAGGCTACTGGGACTTTGCCCTACTGCAGATACTGCTTCCTTTTCAGGAGAGGAAAAAAGAGGCAGGAAGGAGCAGACCTTCTGCCAGCCAAGTGTCACATCAAAGAATTCCACCCAGATCCACACAGGTGCAGATTCCTGAGGGGCATTGCCATTCAGATCGTGCTGTCTCTGGTCATTGGGTTGACATCATCCAACAGCCTTAGAGGATTTGAAACCCTTTCATGACTCCTGTCACCTCCCAACTGGTGGTGAAAATCCCAGTTTGGAAGTTGGGTGATTACTCAAAGCAAATACAAGAAAACTGAAAGGTCATACTCCTCAAGAGAGAGACTTTCTCCTAGGTTCTGATACAGATGAACAAGGGGGGCAAAGGGCCGAGGCCTCAGTTGCCTGCAAATGGGCACAAAGAGGGAGCCATGCATCATAGAATTATGTACCCATGGGAGCAGAAGGCTCCTGAATGGTCACTTGGTCCAATCCCCTGTCTAATGCTTGAATCTTCGAGATGAATCATCCCTGACCCTAACCAGACTGAAAGATGCTCTGTTCCTCCTTGGTCTCCCTCACTTCTAGATCTTTCTATGTGTAGTTTTGTCAGCCTGCAATAACCTTCCTCTTTCACTGCTTCTTTTCGTGCCTCTCTCTTACTTGCCTTCCAAGTCTCGTTCTAGATAATATTTTCTTCAGGGAGCCATCTCTGATCCCCCTTGTCTGCATTAGATGTCTCTTAGAAACATTTCTATTGCCAATCGAACTTCACCCATGAAGCATCCATTGCACTGATGTTTTCATCTCTGTCTCCCTCTCCAGACTATGAGCTACATTAGGATGGGAGGGGCTGGTTCTGTTACGCTTTTACAGCAGGGCCCACCACAGGGCCTAACCCAATAAGGGCATTCAAAAAATGTGAGTGAATGAAAGAATAAATGAACAAATTGCGATGTCTTGACTGCTGACAAAGCATTTACATTCATAATCTCATATTCTCATTGCACCATGCAAATGAAGAAGACATTTTATGCTTTATAAAAAGTAATATTTTGATTCCCATTTTATCAATGAGAGAAACAGTCTCAGAGAGAAAAGAAAACAACTGATACACATTTAGGACATAGATGGACCATTCATTGTGCTAGGTACTTCCAAATCTTTTATCATATTTACCCTTTTAAAAGTTATTTTAACCACACTTTTAAAGTTGTTTACTTTTTACATTTGCATACAGTACAGTTCACACTTTTCAACTCCTCCAGCTCTAGATGCCTCAGTCTTTTCTCAGTTTCTGTAACCCCCGGGACTGCCTCACAATCCAGACTGAAGGGGTACGTCCTGGCATGTAAGGGGCCCCAGAACTTTACTTGTTCTGAGTGGTTATGTGCTGGTTGTTACATATTATAACTATCACTCTTTGGAAGCCAGAGCACAGCTGACCAGATGGCTGCCCCAGGAAAATCATTTCTTCTTTCTGGGCTGCTGTGACTCAATCAAAATAAAAACAATTATTATTTTATTAAGTATGTGGAGTTATTAAACTTTTAGCGTTCTAAATTCTCTGAGTTTTGACAAATGCATGGAGTAGTGTGGCCACCACTACACTCATGACACGGAACTGTTCTTCTCCCCCACCCTCCCCACCCCACCTTGCTGACTCTGTAGTCATTCCTTCCCCACTTACTCCCTGGCAATCACTGGGTTTGTTCTCCATTCTTATAGTTTGTTTAATCACATTTCTAACAAATAAAAAACAAGGGCTCAGAGAGTTTAAGCAACCTGCCCAAGGTAAGCAGTTAATAGATGATTCGATTTTGCCTTTGAAGCCAGCATTTCTGATTCCCTTTAAAGGTGGAAAACATGAGCATGGAGCCAAGGAAAACAGCCTTGCCATTCCTTGCCTGCCTCCCACCTTCCACAGAGAGGGCTCTGTTCTTAGTGTTCTGTTGGAGGCAAGGCAGACACAGCCTCATTACCGAAGGCAAAATCTGATAAAGTTCCAACTCTGATCATTCACTAGGTGCTGAGGGAAGACTTTGTTTCTGCTCAGTGGAATCATCTGAAAACCATTATGATCTGCAGGCTGCTTAGCAGACTATGGTGTAAGAGATTGGTCTTTTTCCAGGTTCTCCAGCTTATCTCCAAGACAAGAGGGTTCTGAGGGGAGGTCACTGATAAACATTTAGCCTCCCAACTCACTAGCTTCCCCACTAAGGCCAAGGGCCCTTTGCCAGACATGGGTAAGACTGCAGGTGAGCCTTGCTTGAGACAAGGTGGGCACTGCTGCTAATTGGGTTGATGTAATTGACTGTTGTGGTTGTTCCCCTGGGAAGCCTGCCACGTCTCAGCATGAGCGGCCTAGATGAGCCAGCCTGCAGCACTGAGTGCAAATCTTATTGGCTCTCTGAAAGCAAACAGGTTTAGAGGCCACTTCAAAGGTAGAGAGCTGGGCTGCCTCTGGGAGAGGGCCATTTCCCTGGGAGGCATTGGCTTCCTAGGCCATGAGGGATAGAGAAGTCATTTTATCTCCATCCTGCTTTTAATCGGGATGACAGGATATCAGTGCCACTTTTGTCTAAAGATAATCTCTTTTCTAAATAAAAAAAAAAAAAAAAAGTACTTGTTTGGGGCTGAGGGAAGTTAAGTGAGCTGTGACCTGCCCTGACAGATGCAGGAAATAGCTACAGGCCTCCTGCTTCCATCCTGGGCCCCAACGCAGCCCTTTCTCCTCTTTATCTTTAGAGCCCAAATCTCTTTCTTCCTGTAGAAGGTATCTTGGGAAATAATGTGCAATTTATGAGGGCTGAGCCTTCCCTTCAGGCTCATATAGCCTTTGCTGCAATGTGCCATCTACCTGTACCGCCCAGTAAAGGTGGGTCTGCTTGTGAGGGCTTCTTAGATCAGCAGCCCAGACACTTTGGGTGCAGGAGTCCTCAGACTTTGCATCCTGCATTCCCTGTAATGGACTGAATCCAAGGTTCTAACACAAAGCTGGTGATAGACAGCCAAACGTGAAAGAAATTTCACAGGATGTGAAAACCTCACTTTCTGGCCTGGTTACTAACTAGCTGGATGATTTTGGAAGAATTGTTTACCTTCTATGTGAGCAGTATGTTCTTCAAATGTGCCTTGGAGGAGATAACTATCGTTCAGGGTTATAGAGAGAATAATGCACGTCAGGTGGCACACAGAAGACACTCAATAGCAATAATTCTAGTCATCACCATCATCATCATCACCAATATTCAACAGAGTTCGAACAGCAATGTTTGGGTATTTCTGTAAATTATATACTTGAGGTGTTCTTTGCTTTTTGTTGTCAATCCACAAGATGGTAAAATACAAGGAATACTCCAGCCAATGACCATTCTTTATTCCTGAAAAGTACATCTGCCCTGAGAGCCTCTTCTTTCCTACCCTAAACTAGGTTACATACCAATAAGTGTGAGGACGGATCCTCTCTCTCCCTGAGTCCAGAGATTGGAGTCCAGAGCCCATGACGAAGCCTCTGCTGCCAGCCCTCACCTTTTTCTTGCACGTCCTAGCCTGGTATCTCTGGCCCCAAAGAATCAGAGTTTCCTCCTAAACAGAAGGTACCTTGTGGTAGGAAAATGTCAAGAAACCACCAGCCAGCAACACAAAAATGAAAACCCAGACTTTCTTTTCTTTTCGTACCCCACTAGCTTTCCCAGTCTGGAGAGGTAGGTGCTGAAGGTGGGGGTCATTCCTTTGACCCAGAGTGGGCATTCGTTCATCTGTAGTCTTTGCCCATTTTAGGTAGTCCTCTTGTCATGATGTCTGCCCATCAGAGGAGAGGGTGTGAGGCCCACAGAATGTGTATGTTCAAGTCATAAGATGTGAGGTAATTTGAATGCAGCAAACTACCTTTTACACGATAGTTCACTTCTTGGATAGGAATGGTCCACGCTATGATTCATGTGTCGCCTGTTTCCTGGATCAAAACAATAGCAGATCCTCTCATCTCACTTGTCTTTTGAGCTACCTCATCCCCTTTCCTTTTTAGACCTCAGCCACCTAAAAATATGGGCAGAATAAGAAAGGATCAGGTAAAGAATTTACTTATAAGACAATCCCCCTTAATTGATAGAAATTCTGGCACCATGTCTGAAGTTAAAGGTTAGTTTAGGTGCCTTTTCCCATTGAGTGTACATGAACTTTTCATCACACTAATACTTGGAATTTAAAGATCAACTTTCATCTCTGGGCTTGGAGATTGTTTTGACATTGACTCCAATTCTCTTACCTTCTTTGGGGGCAGAAATTAAGGACTAGGAAAATTTTTAAGATGTATGCAAGATCACACAATAAGTGATCCGAACTACTGAATCTCTCCATTCCTAAAGTACTCATCCAGCCATTTAGCCACCTCGTTTCCTCCTCCATAAAATGGAAATTATAATTATCAATTCCTTATGGTATGAAGAGTTATGTTAAAAAAATATAAAGGAGAAATACCTAAATATCAACCATTGTTATTTCTAGATGGTAGGATGGTAAGTAAACATTTTTTGGTTGTTTTTCTTCTCATATTTTCCAATTTTTAACACTGAGAAATTTACTAGTTTTATCCTAAAGAGATATATATTTTTAAAAATACATATTTCATAAAGTTGCATGCAGTGGTACACAAAAGTCCTTTAAACATTCAAAGACATAACACATGTGAGTGTTATTGCTCTTCAGTTATTATTCAACATCTCTACCACTCTGTAAACTCTTGGCCTGTCTCTGCTCTTTTCCTTTGGAGCATCCCAAACAAAGATGCTAGATTCAAAGGGTACTCAGAGGAGTATCCTGTCCCCTTCTAGCCACTTAAAGACAAAGTCACTTCAGCCTGTGCTTTCCTGGACCAATGCACAATGCAGCCAGTAGCACAGTCACAGAATCAGGTGACACTCTTTCATGATCTCAAGGTTCAGGTCTGGTAAAAATGGAGAATACTGGTGGGTGAGGGAACCTGGGGTGGGGAGTAGACTCATATTCTCACCATATGTTAGCTGTAAGGCTTCAGCCCACCCAATGGCTTCAGGCAGAGTCTCTTGGCCACTATTTCCCTATCTGTGGGCCCCAGTGCTGACCTATCGTCCCTTCTGGCATCTTATAAGGCAAGCTAATTAGAAAACACATCTTGCAAGAATGCTTCAGAGAGACCTTTCACATGGAGTGTATCCATGGCCTCTAGAGGCACTGTGACTCAGTGGTGGAGCTGACTTTCAACACCCAGACCTGATCACTCTCCAACCAAAAAGGGTGGTGACCTACCTGACAAGGACAGGGCAAATTCCCATGGGGCCCATCACAAGGATAGAGCATGGGAGTGGCAGGTCCCCACAGTGCTCAAGAAAGGGCTAGTTATACCCATGGTGTCAGGAAGAAAAGGGAAGAGGCCAGCAACTCATTTGTTCATTTGTTTATTGTATTAGTATACATCGCCTGCCCCTAATATATCAAGGGATGCTTTATTTGCTATGGGAAAAACAAAGATAAATCAGATAATCTAGACCCTCAGTTCTGGTTAGAGGGAAAGATAGACCTTAAAATAGTAAATGCCTTGTAATTTCTATAAATGGAGGCATATACAAAACACTAGGGAATTACAAAGTGAGATGTAGTTTAGCCTGAGAGCGACAGTGAAGGCTTCACATGGGAGTTAAATCTAAATTGGGGCTCACAGAATGAATTGAAAGCACATCAGTTAGAAGGATAAATATACCTAAGAAAATAGGAACCAATAAGACAGAATAAATGATCCAGCTTTTGAAGGTTAATTTCATTTTCTAAACATTCCATAGCTCCCGGCCATGTCATTCTCTAAAACTGTAGTGAACATTTCACTGCTGTCCCTAAAACCCATGGTAAAATGGGTTCCCAACATGGTTGAGCAAATCAAAAAAGACGGGAAGAGAAAAAGGTAGGAGCTGAGCAACTTAAGGCCTTCTCAATTAAAAAAGAAATTTTTTTTAGTATTTTTTTTAAAAGCCATGTCTTTTCACCTTAGGCTCCAGGATGCTGTATCTTGGAAATAGTCAGAGACCCAGCCTAAGCTAGTTCTAGTTGATTCTTCCACTTCATCTGTCAACTTAATTATTTGATATAGTTTCTTACTAGAGTGTCTGGGAATCACTCAATAGCTACTTGTGTGTATGTATGTTTTTTGTAAAGTTTTTATTCCTCATGTTTTATCATTTTTGTTTGTTTTTATTCTTTTTATTTCCCAGTGTCTCCTGGCCTTGGGTGTGTAAGGAGATGTCAACTTTCCTTTGCGAGACAGTCATGTGCCTGTCACTGCCTTACTAGAATTGCCTTTAAAACAAATCCCAAAACAAAGCTGTGGTAACTTCTGCTCATTTTCTCTGCTTTTTTTTTTTTTTTAAGGGGTACAGTGTTGAATATCAGTACTGTGTACAATGTGTGATGCTCAAATCAGGATAAATAATATATGCAACATCACAAAATGTAATTATTTTTTGAGGCCCTTTACCAATTTCTTGCTACTGCCTTCCCCCTTTCCCACCTCTGTTGGCCTCAGGTCTATTATCTCCTTTTGAGAGTTCAACAAATTTTTGTGATCATTATATCTTTCTTTTTTTATTTATTTATTAATTTTTTTCGTCCCACCTATGAGTGAGGACATGCAGTGCTCCTCTTTCTGTGCCTGGCTTATTTCACTTAACGTAATTTTCTCTAAGTTCATCCATTTTTCTGCAAATGACAGAATTTCATTCCATTTTCCTTATTCAGTCATCTGTCGATGGATATTTAGGTTGGTTCCAACTGTTGGCTAATGTAATTTGAGCTGCAATAAACATGGGAGTGCAGGTATCCTTTCAAAATTAAGATTTCCATTCTTTTGGGTATAAACCCAGTAGTGAGACGGCTGGATCATATGGTAGTTCTATCCATAGTTGTTTGAGGAAACTCCATACTGTTTTCCATAATGGCTACACTTATTTACAGTCCCACCAACAGTATACAGGGTCCCCTTTCTCTGCATCCTGGCCAGCATTTGTTGCTCTGTCTTTTTGATAATGGCCAGTCTAACTGGAGTGAGATGATATCTCCATGTGGTTTTGATCTGCATTTCCCTGACACTGAGTAATGTTGAGCATTTTTTCATGTGTCTGTTGGCCATTTGTATATCTTCCTTTGAGAAATGCTTAGTCAGCTCCTTTGCCCATTTTTAAAATAAGGTTACTTGTTTTTTTTACTGTTAAGTTATTTGAGTTCCTTGTGTATTCTGGATATTAATCCCTGGTTGGACAAATAGTTCATGAATATTTTCTCCCATTCTGTAGGTTGTCTTTTTGTTCTGTTAGTTGTTTCTTTTGCTGTGCAGAAGCTTTATAGTTTGAGATAATCCCATTTGTTTATTTTTTTTTTCTTTTGTTGCCTGTGCTTTGGGGGTCTCATTCATAAAGCCTTTGCCCAGTCCTGCTTCCAGGAGTGTTTTACATGTGGATGTCCAGTTTTCTCAGCACCATTTATTGAAGAGGCAATCTTTTCCTCAATGTATCTTCTTGGTGCCTTTGTTAAAGATGAGTTGGCTGTAAGTATGTGGGTTGATTTCTGGGTTCTCCATTCTGTTCCATTGGGTTGGAATATTTGTTTTTATGACAGTACCATGCTGCTTTGGTTGCTATAGCTTTATAATATAATTTGAAGTCAGGTAGTGTTATGCATCTGGCTTTATTTTCTTTTGCTTGGGACTGCTTTGGCTATTCAGGGTCTTTTTTTGTTTCATATGAATGTTAGGATTTTTTTTTCTATTTCTGTGAGGAGTGTCGTTGGTATTTTGATTAGGATTGCATTCAATCTGTAGATTGCTTTGAGTAGTATGGACATTTTCACAATGTTAATCTTCCAATCCATGAGCATGGAATGTCTTTGCATCTTTTTGTATCCTCTTTCATTTCTTTCAGCAGCAATTCATAGTTCTCTTTGTAGACAGCTTTTACTTCCTTAGTTAAATGTATTCCTAGGTATTTTATTTATTTATTTTTTATTGTAGATGGGCTTGCTTTCTTGATTTTTCTGCTAGTTTGTTATTGTAGTATGATAATGCTACTGATTTTTGCATGTTGATTTTGTATACTGCAGCCTTGCGGAAATTGTTCATCAGCTCTAAGAGTTTTCTTGTAGTCTTTAGGTTTTTCTCTATATAAGATCATGTTGTCTGCAAACAGGAACCATTTTACTTCATCCTTTAGAATCTTTATTTCTTTCACTTGTGTGATTGCTCAGGCTAGTGCTTTCAATACTGTGTTAAATAGGAGTAGTGAGAGTGGGCATCCTTGTCTTGTTCCTGAAAAGCTGGAAGGGTGCAATATCACTCAAGATGATATTGGCAAGTGGGTTTGTCATATATGACTTTTATTGTGTTGAGATACTATCCTTCTATACCTAATTTGCTGAGTCTTTATCATGAAGCAATGTTGAATTTTTTCAAATGCTTTTTCTGTATCTATCAAAATAATCATATGGTTACTTCATTCTGATTTCTTAAGCTTAAAGTTATAGGAAATAAGGTGCAGGAGCAATTGCTGAGATGCAAAGGAGTTAAGTACTTGGGAGACCAGAATGCCTTTCCTGTTCCTAGAGGGAGATGTGAGTAGCAGAGTCATTGTACTAACGCAAAGTTCTGAGCATGAAACCCTTGCTGCTCATGACACAACAGATTGATTGTGGATACCTTGATGCCAAATTTCTAAATGAGTTTGTTATCTTATTTCCTAGACAAAGCAGAATATCCTCAGGAGATTTCTAAATCTCGAGATAGACGTGGAGAACCAGCCATGCCTTTCCAGACTATTCTTCTTTCGTATCTTGGTGCCCTACTCCAAGATCACCAACTTTAATGCATAGTCCATGGGGACAAACTTCAGCTTCCATCCTTGAACTAGAATAGGTCCAAATGCACATTTCTTCACTGTTTTAAATTATATGAATGTAACTTTGCTTCCAATTCCTTTCTCTAGTCCTCACTGACACTGCCACATCCATCTTTCCAGAAACTCTACTCTGACATTACCCTTCTGTTTTAAAATCTTCATTAGCTTCCCTCTGCCTTGAAGACAAAATTCAAGCTATGTATCCATACTATTAAAGTTCATAGGTTGTCCTCTAGCTTTCCAATTTCATGTCATGGTATTCCCAGTCACACATCCAACACATCCAGCTACAACAAAATGCTTAAGGATCCAGTAGACACATACACATACCTGCCTGCTTACTGGTGACTGGTACTCATCTGTCCTTTTTCTGTTTTGATTGCATTTGTTTCTCTCTCACTCTCTCTTTTTTCCCCCACATCCTCCCACATACTTAAAAAAAAATTAACATCATTTACTTTTACATATTTGTGGCATACAGTGTGTTGTTTGTATACATGCATATACTGCACAATGGATCACTTAGGCTACCTTAAACTAGCATAGTTTTGTACCTACTAGTCAACCACTTCTCCTTCCCCACCCTCTCTCCCCTTCTGGCCTCTCTACTTCTATGAGAACCACTTTTTTTTTTTTTCTTTTAGATTTCACATATGAGTAAGTTCATGGGGTATTTGTCTTTCTGTGTCTGACTTTTTTACTTAACATGATGGTTTCTAGTCCCAGTCATGCTGCTGCAAATGATAGGATATCATTTCTTTTTATAGCTGAATACTATTCCATTGTGTATATATATCACAGATTTTTACCCATTCATCTGTTGATGGACATTGAGGTTGATTCCATCTCTTGGCTATTGTGAATAGCATTGCAATAAACATGGCGGTGCAGGTGTCTTTTTCTTATATTGATTTCATTTCCTTTGAGTATATGCTCAGTAGTGGGATAGGTGGGTCATACAACAGATCTACTTTGAGTTCTCTGAGGAACCTCCATACTGTAGATTTCATTTCTTTTGAATCTCCAATCACACACAAAAAGAAAACAAAACAAAATAGAGCTATCATTTGTTGCTCATCTTCCTTGATGCTCCCCAATCCAAGGTAACGATTCTATCTATCCTTCAATAGGATGCTAGTAACATTTTGTTTTGATTTATCATTAGGGTACTTGGAAATTCCTTCTCAAGATTATTAAATTCTTCCCCTGTGAGAACAGAAGCAACTGGCAGGCAGAAACCTATGTCTGTCTGTTTAGTACAATAGTATATCCTAAACACCCAGAACAGTATCTGACAAGTGCTAGATGCTCTATAAATAATTATTGAACTAATTAATTAAATTCAATTTTAATAAATATTTATTGAGCAGCTACGCTATGCTAGGCACAGTGATAGAGTTACCTATATGCACTCCTTATCTTTTTTCACTGACTGTGTATTCCTTGAAGGTGTGGAGACCATGATTTATTCATCCCTGATGTACTTAGCATAGGGCCCAGCAAATTCTAAGAACTTGGAAATGATTTGTTCAGTAAGTGCCATAATGAATGAAGGAATATTTTTATAGATGACTAACCCCACTCGATTTTCTTTTAATTTGTAAATAACTGCTTTCTTTTTGCCTCTATTCTTCATATTTCTGCAGCAAGTGAATTATTTACCCAAATGTAAAATATAAAACTATAAAGGTCCTGGAAATAACATACGAGAAATTTTAGTTTGCCTTGGGTTTGGCAATGACTTTTTATATACAACACCAAAACCATAATCTATAAAAGAAAAAATGGATAAGTCGGACTCATGAAAATTAAAAACTGCTCTATGAAAGACATGTAGAAAATGAAACTCTAAGCCACAGACTTGGAGAATATATATTGCATAAGATATATCTAATAAAGGACTGATAATCCAAAATATACAAAGAATTCTTAAAACTCAACAATAAGAAAACAAACAGCCCAAATAAAAACCAGGCAAAATATATATAACCTCACCAAAGAAGATATACAGATGGCATATAATCATATAAAAAGAGGATATATGTCATATGGCTTTAGAAAATTAAAATTAAAACAGCAATGATTAAAAAAAAAAAACCAGCAATGATATATCACTGCACACCAACTAGAATGGCTAAAATTCAAAACACTAGCACTGGCAACACCAGGTGCTGCTGGCGAGGATGCAGAGCAACAGGAACTCTCAGTGTTGATGGGAATACAAAATGGAAGATAGTTTGGCAGCATCTTACAAAATTAAATGTGCTTTTACCATATGATCCAGCAATCATCCTCCTTAGTATTTATTCAATTAAGTTAAAAACTTGTATCCACACAAACATCTGCACACAAATGTTTATAACAGCTTTATTCATAATTGCCAACACCTGGATGCCAACCACCAAGATGAACTTCAACAGATGAATGGATAAATAAACTGTGCTATTTCCATACAATGGAATATTATTTAGCACTAAAAATAAATGAGTTATCAAGCTATGAGAAGGCATGGAAAAAACTTAAATGCCTCTTACCAAGTGAAAAAAGCCAATTTGAAAAGGCTGCATCCTATATGATTCTACCTATATGACATTCTAGAAAAGGCAAAAGTATGGAGACAGTAAAAAGATCAATGATTATCAAGGGTTTTGGGGAATGGAGAGATGAATAAGTGGAGCACGTGGGATATTTGGGACAGTGAAACTATTCTGTACAATACTGTAATGGTGGACCCCTGTCATTATACAAGTATATTGTCAAAACCAATGGAACGTACAACACAAAGAGTGAATGCTAACGTAAACTATGGACTTTGGTTAATAATGTAATACTGGCTGATCAATTGTAGAAATGTAACACTAATACAATATGTTAATAATAATAAGGGGAACTAGAGGGCAGGGAGGTGAGGAGGTACATGTGAACTCTCTGTACTTTCCACACAATTTTTTTGCAAACCTAAAACTGTCAAAAAATGTTTATCAATTTTTTAAAAGGTGGTTAACAAAGGGAGGGGCAGTAATTTTACTATGACAGATAAAACCAAAAAAGTAAGAAAAAAAAGTATTAAACCATAAGTAAAAATTTTCTTCTTAGAAAATTTCATGTTTAAGATAAAAATTCCACCAAAACAATTTCTTTTACATATGTAACTTTTGTTGGGTAAGGAATTGTGGTTTTCTGACTGGAATAATTGTCTTATGCTGATATTAGAGCAGATGGTTATCATCATCACCTTACATTATGGAATCCATGAAAAAATAGTTGGTCATCGACTGTGGCTTCTGGATAGACAGTGGAGGTATACAGAGGGCAACAAGTGTAATAAACTATGTTGAAAATGTCTCTGTATGTTGAGAATCTTGTGATATAACAGGTTGTTCGGAGAGAAAGATGGTCTTAACTCTACAGATGACATGATTCAATATTGCGGTTTTCATTTAATTAAATGTCATTTAATGAACATTTTTTGGACAATTAAAACGTCTAAGGAAATCAAAGATGCATCAGGAATAATCCTCCTACCAGAGAGCTCAAAATATAGCCATGACAGCCTGTAGAGTAGAAGGTATTAGGTATGATAATATGGGTTAATCCTTGACAGTTTAATGAGACTAGGATTGTTTCCAGGTAAGAGGAATCTAGAAGGCATCTTGAAGAAGGCAATGATTAAATGGAGTCTTATTCAAGACAAAATTTACACGTTGGAGGTAGGGAAAAGAATTCTAGGCAAGGAGAGAATGTTGAGTAGAAACTTGGAGATAAACAAGATGAGAACATATAATATGCAACTGAAGAAAGCAAACTGATCTTTAAGAACAGTGCTCTGGCAGCATCTGAGGGGGTAAGTAGGAGCGAAAGATCCTGGAAGCAGGAAGATCTGACAAAAGTGCCTATGCCATAATCCAGGGGGGAGGTAGCAAAGGCATGAATTAAGATTCTTATGGGAGAAAAGCAGAAGAGCAAATATGTCTGAGAAATATCACAAAGAAAAGGTCAGGATTCAACAACTACTTAATCAGAGATGTATTTACAACCTGGAAAATTGTAAGATCAGTAACAAAACAGGTGTAAAAAGTTTGGGTAGGAAAAGTCTTGGATTTAGGCACCATGAGGGTATACATGTGTGTACACACACACACACACACACACACACACACACACACACACACACACACACACACACACACACATAGTAGTTCTGCTGAGAATTCTAGGAGATGTCTAGCAGGTAGTTGAAACTGTAAGACTAGAAATGAAGAAAACTTTAAACACTGAAGATATAAATTTAGAAGTCACCTGCAAAAGTCACAAGGGCTAGCTGATACTAACTTCTAGTAAATGCATGTTAGTCAATACTGTGAAACTGGATAAGTTTCTCTAAAAGTGTGGAAGAAGAAGAAAAGGGGGTTAAAAATAAAAACCTTGCATTAAAAATTACTTTTAGGAAGCAAAAATAATTATTGTCAGAGAACAAGAGATTAACAGGGAAGATGGGTAATGAGGAGTGTGTCTTGGAAGGAAAGGAGGAAGTGGAAACCCAGAGCCTTTTTCAGTAAAAGATGTGTGTGTGAATCTGTGTGAAGGTGGGCTTGGAATGACTCAGAAGCCATTGACTTTGACCCTAAGCCAACTCATATCTGGATCCTAAAGCTTTAGTATTATAATAATCTCCCATAGCCAGATAGATGAGGTGATTTTCCTAGAGACTTGTTTGAGGATCCTTAATCGGCATTATAATGTTTAAGAACCATTACCCTTCATTATAATGTGATAATTGTATATATATTTCATTTTTTATGATTTATGAGCACTTTCACCTACAATATCCCATATAAATCCTAAAACAGGACTTAGAGAAGTCTTTGAATCCCCATTTTCACAGTGAGAAAACTGGAATTCAGGAAACTTGGATTACTAGAAGCTGTGATGAGAATAAACCGCAGCTCTGACATTCTCCAATGAGCTTGCTACTACATCACACTAATGCCACTTTGCACAAATGGGCGCCAAACACAGGAGGCTTCTCTTTTCGATCCTGAAACACTGGGACCTCTCTAGGAGACAGGATGACAGAATAAAATTCCAAATAAAGAGAGAAACGCCTTTTGGCATCCTGGGTTTCTGGATAACGATAATATAACTTCCTATGTAACAGTTTTATAGTTAGAAATTGCCTTCTTCACTTTAACGTGGCATTGAAAACTCCCAACACCTTATGGAATCAGAATTACTAGCTCCATTTCACAGATGAGGGAAAGGAGACCCAGAAACAATATGTAACCTACTCACAGTCATATAGCTGGATCAAAGCTACATGCAAATACAGCTCTTCACATTCCTGGTATGGAATCGAATTTTAAAAGAGTGTGGAAGAGAAAGCTGCCATTCTGCAATATTGTAGTGAGAATTAATGCTGGTGGTAGTAGTGTGGGGTTGGAGATGATTTCAAGCTGACACATATTCTGCCCGAATAGTTAGGGGACTGAATTGGTAAGCATGATGCTCTGGTGCAGGTAAATATGAAATGGCTTGGAGGAAAGTTGCCAGCCCAAACGGTTTTAAAGCTATCAGAAGGCTGAGGGAGGACAAAGTCTCCTACCAAATCACTTTGGTTCGGCATGCTCTCTCAGTCACGTGGTGCTTCTTAATTTCAAGATAGAGTTGGGCATTAAGTGCTGATCTCCATCACAAACAAATCACTGCCTCCCTTAAACCAAAATAAATATTTTAAAAAGTAAAGGACCTTATCTAGACTAGTGCCTGAATAATTTAATGGTTTTCTGAAGTAATGTTACCCAGAGGCATATGTGTTGAATAAATTAAGCAAGATAAGCTATCCTTATGCCATGCTGGTAACACACCTCTTCTCTCTTCCATCTCTTCTTGCTACCATCATTCAGGAAAAGTGACTCAGTCTCACCTGAAGGGAAATGGAACTAAGTGGTTGGTAAGGCCGATGACATGTGGTTTATGACTAATCATTCCCAGAAGAGAAGGGTTGAGCTTTTCCCTGCGGCAAGGTACAAGATGGCAGCTGTTTTTCTGAGACTTCCCTGATTTGGTTGCCAATTTCCTTAATCCAAGCCCAGTTAGTACTTAGAGGAAGTTATGTTGAAGGACAATAAGAAAATGGCCTTTTTGGCAGCTCTGCTCATGCCCATCATAAAACATCGCTGATTTATGGTGAGAGTGGAGTTGATTCCAGAAAATCCATTGAATCGTTTTTTCGGCAGAGTTTTATCACAGCTTGGTAATTTCTAATGAAACTGAACCGTTCACAAGGTAAAAATGTAAGGATTGGTCTATTCTAGCAGTTCTCAAAATTGGCTGGACATTGATATCACTTAGGAAGATTCAAAAAAATACTAATACCTGGGCATGAGAAAATTCTAAAGATCCTTGGATTCTAATATGAAAAAGAGTTGGAGACCACTAATCTTATAAATACATTCTCATTTTGGGGATTTGGTTTTCAAAGCTTCCTCTCTTCTGTTATCCAATATCATTCCCACAACCGCTATCTGCATTGGTCCAGGCAGGGATCATTCTCTGCATTGTATTGAAGATATCAAGGTCACACTTCACATTTTTATTGAGGATATTAAGCTAGTCAGCAGCCAATGTCCTGATTTTAATTTGACACCTTCTTCCATGTAATAGCCAGTGTTCTTGGGGTGATTGAAAGACAACAGTTAGGCAGAATGTTCATGCTTAAAGGGACACGATTGTATGAAAGTTAATCTTTATTAAGGAATACTTGAACTCTGAAGCCTTTTCACTGTTTGTCAAATATTCTGCATTAAAAAAAAAATCTGCAGGGTTTCAGAAAATTGTTTCTAATGAGTACCTGCATTAAAATCACCTGGAATCTTGTAAAAATGCAGATTCTAAGCATAAACTTATGAGAATCTGATATGGTCAGTGTGGTCAGAGAAGGAACTTGGGAGTCTGCATTTTAAAGTTCCTCAAGGTGATTCTTATGCCCACTGAAGGTAGAGAACAATTGCCCAGTGTAGTTCTCAAAAGTGCTGCCCATTGTCCCAGAGTTAATCTAGATTCCTGTGACACTTTGCACTGAGATTTAGATTTAAGATTTAGCAATCTGTTAAACTCTTTTTATCAGTATTGTTGCAAAGTGAGAACCTGGAACACTCCTCAAGATCTGGTAGTTGAGGCATTAGCAATATTCCTCCTAGAATTCCAATATGCCTGAGTTTCAGCTATAAAAACCTGGTAAAAAAAAAAACAGAACTGCAGCAAAACAAAAATAAGTTTTTATAGTGATACATAGGTACTGGTTATGTATAGGCAAGAAATACCCTGTTCTTCTTATGCAAAATAATTATTGATGTTTTCTATTTGTTACAGAAAAATATCATCAGAGAACATAGGATGTAGTGGAAAGAACGTTGAATTTAGTGTCAGAGGAATTAAGCCATGGCTCCACCATTACTTATCCAGTTGGCTTTGGGTGAGCCACTGAACTTCTCTCATCTTTGTATTTTCATTTCTAAATGAAACTAATGCTTGCTATGCAAACACTACACAGTTACTTTAAGCTTCAAATGGTATACTTGGTATGAAAGGGCATTATAAACTAATTCTCTATAAGTATATTCTCATAGTAGATCCAATGGGGTCTTTTGATTGCCTCAGATAATTAAAGACTTCCTTCCCAGTGGGTCAGTTGTTTTGTTTGTTTTTTGTTTGGGCAAAGACAAATGTGTAAATCTGAAGAAAATATTCCTCTGATAACATTTATCAATATGGTACAGTGAAGTAAGTCCTGGAAAATAGTATCTATAATCTTATCCTGGGGTGAATATGATGTATTTTGCTATAATCAGTTCTAATTTCTTTACTAACATAATAAAATATTATGTAGTGACTTAAAAATGTTTCTTCAAAGAAGGTTTATAGATAAGCTTATAGAGATAAGTGGAAAAAACAGCATATAACTTGTATATATGGTATTATGCCAGTATTATAAAATATATGAAGTATAAATAATTCAATAAAAATTTGAGCACCTACTGTATACAACAGTGAACTGTTCTCCTGGTCTTTGCTTATAGACATAATTGTCAGATGAAAAATATTCCATTGTATATTTGTACCACAATTTGCTTGACCCATCTCTCCTTAATGGCTATTTTGGTTGTTAGCATTGTTGCTATTATTGTTGTGAGAAGTCTCAGCAAAAAATCTCACTGATCAGAGGATCCTCTCTGGGTCTTTTTAGCCTATACTGCACATTAAACAATGCTGTAAAAACCGTGTGTGTGTGTGTGAAAAAAATATGTACATGTACAAATTATATATTGACATATAAATGTGTATGTGTATACATATGTTTATTTGTGTGTGTCTATGTATCTTTAAATTGTAAATTATAAAATTATTTTTAGTTAATAGGCTATGCATTTCTGTAAACAACCTAAGATGATGGAAAGAGAAGCATTAGTTAAAAAGGTAAGCCACCAAGTTGAAATAGTACCTAGAATCTCAAGAAGTCAGGTAGAATGATCACAGGAGCATCTGAAGTGAAAAAGACCCTAATCTGAACAGAGAAGTCCAGCTGCTAGAACCTAGAGCCTAATTTTTGGTTAGCACTTGACAAATCCATGCTCTACTGCACTGAATGGATAAAAACTTCTGTCAAGCTACTCCAAGATGGGCCAGTTTCACAGAAGGTCACTACCTGGAAATTCCTTGAAAAGCTCAGCTATTTTTTCTGTTCATCTGCTTATGAGCTGAGAGCCTCTCCAGACTAGTCCTGCCACCACCAGGGAACTTCTTTCTCTGCCAGTTTAAAACAAGGTAACAGAATAGTTGTATGCCTTTCCTTTCTCCTTATGGGAGGAGGAGGGAAAAATGTAGTTCCTGAATGGTTTTGGAGGCAAATTGTATACTCTAGAAGGAAAGTTAAGAAATCTTAATTATTAGAGTTTTAAAGTTCAAGTTCAATACATGGTTCTACAAACAAAAACAAATCATTCAGTGAACTTTCTTATACATAAATATTTACCTATATCTTTGATAAGATCCTCTAGTAGATTCTAGGACAGAAAAACTCTAGGTCAAAGGATATGATCATTTTGAAGGTTTTTGAACATGTTGCCTGGCTTTTTTTCCTGAAAGATCACACCAATTTATATTCCCATCAAAGTGAATAGAGTACTCACTTGACATTGCCTGCAACAGAGGTTAATTATCGTTAATTAATAAGTAGGAATCAAAGAAATAGTTCTCTAAACACTCTTTCATAATCCATGCAATTTTGTCAGATTCCTTTTTACTATTATGCATAAAGTTAGCTTCTACTTCCATGGGTGCCCTTCATTAAGTTGGAGAAATTACTTCTAGTCTTAATTTGATTAGAGTTTTTTTCCTTATTATGAATGAGTATTGGATTTTCCCAATAATACTTCTGCATCTATTTAAGTGGCAATCTCTCATTTATTCTGCTTATATTATGAATTCCATTGATTAAATGTCTACTCTTCAAACAATCTTGCATTCCTGGAATGAACCTCATTTGGAATGGGTTATTATCATTTGTATATATCGCCTGGTTCAAGTTGATAATATTTTGATAAGATATTTTAATTCTGTGTTCCTAAAAAATATTGGTCTTCCAGATTCTTTTCTTGTAATGTTTTAATATGGTTTTTATATCAATGTAATGCTGACTTCATAAAATGAGTTGGCAAACGTTCTATTTTATGAGAGAGTTTCTGTAGGATTGGTATTTTTGTTTGTTCTAATTAATATGTGATAGAATTCACTAGTGAAGCCATCTGGGACTAGAGTTTTATGTAGGTGAAGTTTTTATTTTTATTTTTATTTTTTTCGTAAGTATTACAGGTATACATTATGTATTACACAGTGGTAAGTAAAGCTACTTTGATTTGGAGTAGGATAGACACACCTTGTTAATGGATTCATCCCCTCTACCTGCATTGGCCTGTTAGGATTTGGAAAAAAAAGAAAAACACAATCCGAACAAAACAGCTCTCATACTAGAGTAATTCTACTTGTTGTTTTTCTGTGTAATATGTGCTGCTTAAATTATTTTTCTTTCAATTACCAAGAGTGATGGCATCTCTAATTTAGGCAGTGCATTGGCATGTTCCATCAACAAAGAGTGAAACAATTAGAGCACTTAAAACCTATGCTTCAATCTCCTCCAATTAAAAAAATTCCCTCAAATATTAGGGTCTAGGTTAGAAGTGAATTAGTCAAGATATTTGTAGGGATGAGTGTGTACAACTAGGAGCACGTATTTGTTTTATTTATTTATTTTCTTGGGCAGCTGGCCAGTACAGAGATCCTGTACAGGGATCTGAGCCCTTGACCCTGGTGTTACAAGGCAACGCTCTAACCAACTGAGTTAACTGGCCAGCCCTGGTAGTCTATATTTCCAGTAAATAAAACTGACCTATACCTGAGGCCAGATTGTGTTTTCCTACTGACCTCCTCTGTCTGCACACGTAACATCTGCTATTCACCACACTATGTGTACCTCTGGTGAATTTTACTCTGGGCTCAGGAACATCTGTCATTTTGATGTGCTCATTGATTTTTAATGCTATAACAACACTTATCTATGTACTGTCCAAAAGTTAATATGATTTCTTCAGTCTTGATGCTTCTCTTAATAGCTGCCTGTTCAAAGTTAAAATTATTTATTCTGTAAAAAAACACCTGATTGAATTGTATTTTGCAATGGCCTTTTGTAGAAAAGGTGTATCAGAAATCAATTGAACTAACATGTTTTTTATGTTATTGAGGTCCTCTCCCCCTTTATTTCAGGCACTGATAATTTTTCCATGTACTTGGCACATAGAATAATTCCATGTATCAGGATTTAGGCCAACATATGCCAACACATTCCTAATTAAAATGCTGGTAACTAAACGCAGAATTAAATAGTACTATACTGGATTACAAATCATATCTGTTATGTTCTGCTTGGGATTAGTGCTCTGTTTATGAGAGAAAGAGAGAGACCTGACTAAATGGCTTTGATAGTGAAATTTACATAGCCCATGCTTTCATGAGTTGCATCAGTGGAGGTTGTTTCTAATAAAGATGCTGACCCGCTCTTATGTCAGTTTTACAAAGTGAGCTGGAAATGTACACAGCATAAAGTTTTCTTATGAGGACCATAAATAATTGGCCAAGTTTTCATAACGTTGGGACAGTAGAAGGAATAATTCATAAGCATTTTCTTTTAGAGAAATAATCAATAACTAATGTGTTAAGTGTTTCTAACAGTATGCTGGGGCTCATCCAAACTCTGTTGGGACACCAATCTGTAAGAAGGGCTATGGACCCCACTCTACTTCAGAGTATAGCCAACTTGACTGTGTATGAATTCCAGCACCACCAGTAACTGGACAATTGGGCAATTTTCCTAAACTGTTCATGTCTTAGTTCCTTATTTTTAAAATGGAGACAATACATTTGTGGTTCATTGAATCTAGCACACCATTAGGTGAAGGTTTTAAATTACAAGTTTAATTCTCTAACGGACATAGGGCTATTCGGGTTTTCTATTTCTTTTGTGTTGGTTTTGATGATCTGTGCCATTCAAGAATGTTGTCCATGTCATCAGCTGACAGAACAAGGAAATATACTATGTGGTGTATATTCGTGTTTGTAATATATGTAACTATCTATATCTAGTAAATTAAGCTAAACAAGAATTCGTATTGATGTTTCTAAATATAATTAATTACCATATGGATAATTTTAGCATCCTTCCCTTGCTTATCTGTAAATGTCTACTCCAACAATGAGAAACTTGGCTCCCACCATCAACCATTTATTTACTTAATTATTCAGTTCTTGTACACAAGTATAGCACTATCAGAATTGGTAACCCCTACCCTCATTGGAAACAACTTTATTAACTAGAGTACAGTGCTCGTGTATAGTTATTTTTGCTTTTAGCTTTACATATTCAAATAATTTTCAAAGTTTGTTCAGTCGGCAGCTTTCCCCCACAAAACCTTCAGTGAGGTAACTTCATATATTTGTAATATATAAAGATTTTCTTGTCACAGTCTGCACTCCTTTCTGGGATCTTCCAACTTCATAATTTTTTTTTTGTAATTAGCATGCATTAAGGTTTACACCAAGTGCTGTGAAGTTCTACTGGTTTTGATAAATGCTTATTGTCGGGTATATACCATTACAGTATCATGATAGTTTCAATTCCCTAAAAATTACCTGTGCTTCACCTATTCAGCCGTTTCCCTGTTCCCTGATTTTTGTTTTCACTCTTGCTATAGTTTTGCCTTTTTCAGAATGTCCATATAATTGGAATGATATAGTTTGTAGCCTTTTCAGATTGGCTTCTTTCACATATCAATTGACATTTAATGTTCTTCTATGTATTTTCATGACTTGGTTATTTACTTTTATCATAGAATAATATACAATTGCATAAATATATCACAATTTGTGTATTACTTCACCTATCAATGTACATAATTGTTGCTTCCAGCATCACCAAATATAAAGCTGCTGTAAACATTTATGTGCAGATTTTGGTGTAGTTATTACACTTCAAATAGATTACATATATGCATAGGAGTGGGATTGCTGGATAGTATCACAGATTAAATTCAGCTTTGTAATAATCTGGCAAACAGTTTTCCAAAGTGAATATACCATTTTCCATTACCACTAGCAAAAAATGAAAATCTGTGTTTCTTTGCATTTGCACCAGCAATTGGTATTGCCAGTGTTTTGTTTTCTATTGTAGAGATCTTTCTACATTTTGAAATCAAGCCCATCCTTATCAGATATGTTTGCAAACATTTTATCCCAGTCTGTGGCTTGTATTTTGATTCTTTTAACATTGTCTTAAGCAGAGAAGTTTTTACTTTTAATAAAGTCAAGTTGATCAATTATTTCATGTGTTGTGCATTTGCCGTATCTAAAAACTCATTGCACACATTTTCTCCTATGTTTTTGTCCATAAGTTCTGTAGTTTTGGAACTTACATTTTGGTCTGTGATCCATTTCAAAGAAAGGTATAAGGTCTGTCAAGGTCAATTTTTTTTTCCCCCTTTTAAAACCATCTGTGCCTGGAAATTTATTTATGAGATGTTTTAAAATTAATATCAAATCTGAAATATGTTTACAGGTAATTTATCACTGATATTTTTAACTTTAAATCTACAATCTTACTGTTGGATTTTCATTTGCCCCTTCTGTTTCTTTTTTCCCTTTTGTTGCTTTCTTTTAGATTAATCAATTTTTTCAATTTTTCTATTTTCCCATCTATTAGCTTAATATATATAAATTATTTTTTTTACCTTACCTTAAGAATTACAACATAAATCTTTGAATTATTAGTAACTACTCTAAATTAATATTTTGTCATTGGAGTATAAAAATGCTACTGATTTTTGCGTGTTGATTTTGTATGCTGCAACTTTGCTGAAATCTTTTATCAACTCTAAGAGGTGTTTTTGTAGAGTCTTTAAGATGTTCTATATATAGGATCACGTCATCTGTAAAAAGGGACAATTTGACTTTTTTACCATCTGGATGCCCTTTATTTCTTTCTCTTGCCTGATTGCTCTGGCTGATACTTCCAATACTATATTAAACAGGAGTAGTGAGAGTGGGGCATCCTTGTCTTGTTCCCATTTCAGGGTGATACTGGCAGTGGGCTTATCGTAGATGGCTTTTATTGTGTTGAGATACTTTCCTTCTATACCTAATTTGCTGAGAGCCTTCATAATAAAAGGGTGTTGAATTTTGTAAAATGCATTTTCTGTGTCTATTGTTCATTTCTCAGGAAATGCAAGGACTTGAGGACTCTAAAATTTCATTTACCCCATTCAGGCTTTTTTGATATTATTGTCAAGTATTTTAATTATTCATATTTTAAACTCCACGTTGTATTACCATTGTTGTTTTTATTATCAGTATTTATTTCTATTTATCTGCATATCTACTCTTTCTAATGATTTTTTTTTCCTACTTACATTTATTCTGGAATAATTTTCTTCTAGCATTCTGTCTAGGATTATTTTCCTTATGCCCAGAGGACACCCTTTAGCATATCTTTTAGTGCATGTCTGCTGCAACAGAATTGTCTTGCTATTTACCTGAAAATTTTTTTGTTTTATGTTTATTTTTTAAAGATATTTTCAATTGGCTTATAATTTTAGACTGTGAGTTTTATTTTTCAGTTCTTTAACATTATTATTTTGTTGTCTTCTGGCTTTCATTATTTCCTTTGAGAAGCTATCTCATCAGTATTTTTGTTGCTTCTTTGAAATAATTGTGTCTATTTTTCTGGATACTTCAAAAATTTTCTTTTTGCTTTTATTTTTTAGCAATTTTCCTCTAATGTGTCTAAGGATGGTTTTGTTCATATTTATCATGACTGAGATACATAGAGCTTTTTGAACCTGTGAATTAATTTCTTTTGTCAGTTTCAGAAAATTCTTTTATATTTTTCTGTATGCATTTCACCTGATGGGCTATTTCTAGTGGTGTTTTTTCTCCTCTTGGTCATTTTTTTAATATTCTGAATTAACTAGTAATTTTGGGTTGAAAGCTTGATGTAATGCATAAAAAAATGTAACATCTTTGTATATATATTTTTTTCTTTTGGAGGATGTTTTATTTTCTTATAGCTAAATCTAGATTACAGGTAGATCATCTCAATTCCATAAGGTATTGTGCTAATGTGCAGCTAAATTTCCAACTGGTCTATTTCCAGTTCTCTTAGTCCTAACCAAGTCATGAAACTTATGTAATCCATCAGTTCTCTTTTTTTCATTGGTTGTCAGGAAGTTCTATGTTAAGTGTAATGTTAACTCTATTGTACATCTATTTGTACATTTATTTCTTTTTCCTATAACAAAAATTTATTCGTCATCTAATTCTCTTATTGTACCTATATCTATTATAAAGATTCCCAAATACCTTTTTAAAATTTATTCACTCATTATTATTATCACCTACCGACATTATCTGGAGCACCAAATTGGGCCCTTAGTAGGCCTATGGGGATGAATTCTGTATGTCTTGACTTAATGGGGCCTGCAATTCAATGCCAGGATAATAGACAAATGACGGAAATAGAAGAGAGAAGAAAAACTATATAACGGGTGCAGGAATGCAGAGAAAGGGATAATACAGTTTTCCTAGAAAGATGAGGAAGAATATGGCAGGAGCAGAATTTGAATGGATACTTGAGGAATGAGTAGGATTGCCAGGAGAAGGCCATTACTCTACACCAAGGACAGATTATAAGTAAAGGTACAGGAGAGAAAAATAAGGTATTTTGAGGAAAGAGACTTATGGAGGAAGGGATGAATAATATGGGGGATATAGTTGTGGGGGTGAGGTAAGGGTAAATAAGGTTTATTTAAAAATTAGTATCTGAGGTTCTTAAACCAGTGATTCTGTTGCTAGAAATATGACCAAGTATCATTCCTTGGTGATAGTAAGATTTGTGCTAGTTCTTTAATTACCTCCCAAGAGATTTGTTTACTAAGTAAAAAGCAAGAAACAATTGCTGCCTTCAGGGCTACGAGTAACCACGGGAAGAGAAACACACCTGCCTTTTTGGTCACCAATACTAATATTTTACTTTCTTTTTTTTTTTTTTTTTTTTTTTTTTTTTTTTTTTTTTTTTTGTCCTTTTTTTTTGTGACTGCGCTCAGCCAGTGAGCCAACCGGCCATCCCTATATAGGATCCGAACCCGCGGCGGGAGCACTGCTGCGCTCCCAGCGCCACACTCTCCCGAGTATTTTACTTTCTTGAAATTGAATGGTAAGCCTAAGCCACAAGTTAGACTGGAATGCAGGCTGCTCTAGGGTGATGATTCAGGATGACTGTTGACTTGCAAAACTGAATGTGGGTGGTTTTGTTGTGTAATCTTTTGCCTGAATCTTTCTGCCTTTAATGAAGTGCTTTGACTGTCTCTTTATGTGTGTGCCTGTTAGAAGTAGGACACGCATAGTGTTTCTTAATGGAACCTCATCAAATTTAAAGTCATGATTGAAAAAATTGTTTGCCTTAGGTTAAAAAAGTTCCCTTTAGTTATAGGAAGGAAAAGAAAAGAAAATACTAATAATCAAAGCCAGACTTAGCAGTTGATTTTATTTTATTCGGGGATTTAAAGTTCAGAGAATAAAATAGTTTGGTAGAATTTGCTTTCCATTTTAAGTGAATTTCAGATCTGGGATTTAATGTGTACAGGGCTAGTGTACACATGCAGTGCTGGAGAGAAAACATGGATAGAAAGGCAAAAAAAATCTACTAAACAGTAATTAAATCACCAATTGAATATTTTGCTTACCATTTTGAAAAATAAGAAAAAACAAACACTTTTCCAAGTGCCATGCTATTACTTCCACCGTTTCTCAATATTTCAGTCAATATTCCTTCAGCAAACATTTAACGATTGTTTACTATATGCCAGGTTCTCTGCTAGCCTCCAGAGACAATTGAGCAAAATACAGGCATAATTTCTAATCTTTTGGAGATTAGAGTCTAGTGTGGATCATCAGACATTTGCCAAATAATCACACATATGAAAAAATAATTCCAAGTTGAGAAAAATGCTTTGAAAAAAAAGTGCAATTCTACAAGAGCCATAATGAGGGGATCATAAATAGATACCTCCACTCCTTTCTGATCTCAGAAGGGGGTATCGTACGGGGAGTTGGTACCATGTGCTGCTTGGCTCTGTGGAGAGAAAAGGAGTCCTAGAGTTAGATTCTTGATGTTAAGACAATTAGAGCTTTCCCATGATGTCCTGCAAGGTCAAAGGTTCCTAAGAGGTTCCTGAAGTTAGGTTTTTCCTTCTACTTAAACAAGCACCTTCACGACTCCTTTGCTTTTCTTCAGTCCGTCTCCACAGTGCTGATAGAGAGATGTTTCTAAACTCCCAGAGTGCCTCAATTCTCCCCAGCACCTTCTGAAGTTTCTCCTTTACAAGGTTGCATTTTTCTGCTCCATTTCTATATAAAATCAAGTTCTAAGTCCTGACAGAGAGGCTACTACTTACTCTCCAACCAGCCTTACCAGGTTTTCCTTTCATCACACTTCTCCACACCCTGTGCACCCCAAGTTCCAGCCTCAGTTAATATTCTGTAGCAGAAGCATTCACTTCCCTGTAATAGGTATGCACCGTTTTCCTTTTCTGGGAAGGATTTCCTCCCTTCTTTGCCTGGAAAGTCACAATACCTGTCAGATGTTTCTTCCTCTCTGAAGCTTTCTCCTACCCACTAAGGCAGAATTAGCTACCTCCTTATTGGTGTCTCCTCAGCACTTTGCACCTGAACAGTTATAGCTCTCACCATGTTGTACTGGAACTATTTGCTCCTGTGTTATTTCATAAATTAGATTGTGAACTTCTTTAATTTTATTTTGGCACCTCCAAGGGGTTACCTGATACCATGCTTTGCATATATTAACATATGATTATGGAATAAAAAACAGGCCCTAGAGGTTCTTGGTGTCATGTTTTACTTATTCCTAAATGATGACCCTTGCTGTATTCCTAAATCCTGCTTGTATGAATGAAATCAAGAGCTTAGGTAGTTCTTAAAAGCAAAATGTTGAGGGCCAAATTAGAGGACTCTTTGATAGTTAGAACTAAGAATATCTCCTAGCACACGTGGAAACTGTGTGTTATTATAAAATGCTGACTTTTTCAAGACCCTTTATTTCTTTCTACTGGAAAATTGTCATTATATATCGAATGTGTAAGAACAAAACACTTTTTTTTTCCAGCTCGTCACAACTGTAATAAATGTAAAGTCTGTGATAGCTACAGTAAAGGTTACAGCTTTGTATATTGTGCCCATGTGCAGTGCAAGACTATACAAGGGGTTTTCAAAAAGTTCATAGAAGGATTCATATTATCTTTAAATTCAGTTTTTTCCATGAACTTTTTGAAGTATTCTCTTATGCGTGGACTTTTAGAAAGATAATATGCTTTCTATATAAAGAACACCAGATTCCTGCTTTAAGAAGGAAAATAAACTTAAAAGTTACAGAAAATGGACGCCATATCATTATCATCATTAAACAACAAATGCCTACTGAATGTCTAAAACATAAAGGCAGTTGGGCAAGCCTCAGTGGACACAAGAAAATAATTGAATTATTTTTCATCTGAACTTCTAGCACATTTTATCTCTTCTTTTGCAGTTTGTCCCCACCTGCTTCAAATTTTTGGACTGGTTCATTTATTCTAATTTTCTCAAGCATAATCTTCTAGGCCTTAATTAGGTTACCACTGGACCTAATTTTAGGCCAAAGAGTTGTCTTTGGTATTGGTTTCATAAACAAGACCAATGGAGATAGGTAAGAGGAAGAAGTCTAAATTGACTTCCAAGTTGATGAATTAGGTAGATGAGAAGTAGGTGTTTATACTATTTAAATAATTGTCATAGAAAAGCATTGTCAACCCTGATAATTTTTTTCCCCGGTTGTTTATCTGCATGTCCACATACCTGCCTAACCAAAGCAATGGTTGTTCAGGTATTGTTGTCTTAAGAAAGAGAAGTTTCAGGGTATAACTAGAAAATTATTTGCTAGCATTTACCTGGAGTTTGGTTATAAATATCTAAGGGTAATTTATTACAGAATTTGGGCAGAGAAAAAACATTTGAAAGAATATGAGAGTTGGCTTCCTCCAGACCTCAGAAGCTTTCCTCACTCAGAGAAAAAGAACCATGATGCAGAAGCGATGAGAATATAGGCATTGGTGGGCACTGGAGAGAGAGCCATGCTCTCTGTTCCAAGAGCAGAGTCCTGGGAAGGTAGCAAGACTTCAATATGGACATGTTGGCTGTGAGTCTATGCAGATAGAGCCTTGAACAGAATCAGAGGGATTACCATGCTTCTAAGCCTGGCATGGAGAGAGCTGAATGGCCATGGGCATGGGAGAAAGAAACCTCTTGGAATGACGCTCACGGATTGATGACTCAGGAACAGATAGGATTATGGAATTCTTAGTGGATATCTGAGCTGACAGATGACTGAATGGACCTGAGGCCCTTCCACCAGAACTTAGACAAAACAACAGGCAAAAATAGTAGAAAGCCTGAATTGCCTGAGATTGTTTTTAACCACATTGATGACAAAAAGGGAGGTTGAAATAGAAATTATCAAGATTTAATAAAAATACAGAAAGCTAAGTTTCTTGCTCATTTAAGTTTGTGGAGTGAGATTCATACATGCTACAAAAGGGAAAAAAAAGGAGTAGGAGTGCTGGGGTGGCAAGAGGTGTGAACGCAGCATGATTGAACAATGATGGGTTTGAATTACCTATGGGAAAGTCAAGTCTACATGCAGAGTGCCTAGAATACAAAGATATGGAACACATGATCACTACCTCGAGTTTACAGATGGACTGCAAACATGTGTTCCTTAAAAGATCAGTAATAATCCAAGGAATGATATGCTAAGTGTAGCAACTGCAGAAGTAATTCAGATGAGGAACAATCAGTGAGGTCCGAGTAGTCAGGAAAAGCCCCACAACAGATAGGCTTGAACTTGGCCTTGAGAGAAATATAACACTTAGGCAAATAAAAGAAACAATATGTGGCGGTCAGATTGTGCATGGTGAGTCTGAGAGAGAGTGAAGACTAGCTGTGTTGGGCAGATGGTGTTAGAACACAGTGAGGTGGGGCAATTTGGAGAGCTCTGCCTGGTCCAGGGACGAAGAGGTATGGAATACTCAGCTAAGGAGTTGAACTTCAATCTGGAGTCAGTGAGAAGCCATCAGAGGTATAAATGGAGAGACTTCCTGTAAGATGGAGTATATCAAAAAGTTAATTCCCAACAGTGTGTAATTTTGCTTCTAGCAAATAAAGCACTCTGTTACCTAAGACCATCCTAAAGCAGTTATTTCAATGATAGAGACTATGTTCCAAACAGGCAGAAAAATTGAAAAATAGCAGCAAGTAATGATTAAGGATTTGTAGCCTCATTTTTATATTAGACATTACTTAAATGGACTTGCTTTGCAAGTGTTAGAGACTGTCACTATTATTAACTGAAAGACAACATTGTAACATGAATGAATGAGTGAACCATGTTTATTAGAGTTTAGTTTGCTCACTGAGTTTGAAGATTGTGTGAGATCCAGTTCTGTTCATAAAAAGATATCTGCATAAATGCTCCTGTGCCCTATGGTGACAAGTGGGGAACAGAGTAGTCTTTTACAAACATAAGGCAGATTTATCCCTGTCTGTTCAGAACCCTTCAGTGATTTTCTATCAGTTAGAGTAAATAAAATTTACACTCTTTACTGTGGGGTACTTGGCTCTACATGATCTAGTCTGGTTTCTGCCATTATCTCTGACTTTCTCCTAGTACTCTTGGTCTGCCTCAAAACACCTCAGCCACACTGGACTTCTTCCTATTTCTTTAACATTGCAATCCGGATCTTTACTTTCACTGTTACCTCTTCCTAGAACTCACTTCTCAGCTCTTTGCATGTTTCACACCTTTGACTTATTCAGGTCTCTGCTCAATTGTTCTTCCCAGAGAGCATTTCCTTGACCTTCATATGTAATAATAACCTCCATCCGTACATCCACTCCAACACTCCTTTTTTTGGCCTTGCTTCAGTTTTCTTTATTGCATTTAGCAGTAACTGACATTGTATTAGTTACTTATTTTTGTGCTTATTATTTATCTCCGTACTATTATTTATCTGCTTACTATTTACACAAACTCTGTGAGGGCAGGCAGGGTCTTTGTCTTAACACCTCTGTAATCCCTCGTCTAGAAGAGGCTCTGACACCTAGAAGGTGCTCGATAAATATTTGTCCTAGAAATGAATAAAGAAAGAAAAGTATTTTTATTGTTCTTTTCATCATCATTATTAGTAACCAATATTTATTGAGAATTTACCATGTGCCATAACTGGGTTATTAAAGGTTGCACTTGGTTATTTCATTTATTTCTCACAACACTTACCTACTTCCTTAATCACAGACAGGTGAAAAACTTGCATAAAGTCACTCAGCTAATAAATGAATGAGTCGAGATTTAAATCTGGACTTAGGAGCTCTAATGATCTTGCTATACCATACGGTACCTGTGGTAACCACCATACTGTATCATAGAGTGTATACGAAAGCATTAGTGCAATTAGTAAATGAAGGTAACTTTCTTGAGCATAGATCTCCAAGTTGATAGAAAACTTTGAAGAATATAGCTGATAGGATACTATTGGGCTAAGTTCTAGATATGTTATGAACTTTTTTTTTAATAAAAAAATTTTTTTTTTCTTAAATATGTATCCTGGGTTTCAGCATATTTCATTTCCAACAGCCAATAATGTAGCTCTTCTTGGATGACTTTCCCTGAAAGTATTGAAAAGCTGAAATGTCTGGGAGTTTGTATACTTTACCAATGATTGATAGCACAGGATTATAAAATCTCAAGTTCTCTGGCCTCAGGTGGGGACTTCCAGAGTTCAGTTTCAAGTTCAGGCTGAAGCTATTCTCTCCAGGACTTTGCCTGACACATTCCTCAGCTTGGCTGGCTTCTTTTTTTCTCCTGTCCTGCTTCCCTGAACTCTCATTATTTTCCCTTGGAGACCATTGTTAATAAATCACTTGTACATTGTGGACTTTTGTTTCTGGGTCTGATGGTAGGGAATCTAATCTAAGAAGGTGAATCAACCTGTTCCTGTTAGTGCCAATGGCAATGCTAGTGCCACACCTCAATACCCTTTCATGGTCATCCATGCCTTTCTCTCCATTCACGTTCCTCCCAGACTTGTAAATGTGAGATTCTTACTCACTGAAGCCAGGTGCTGGGGAGACTTACTGTAAAGCAATAGCATTTTGTAGGAAAATCATCTTGGGTGTGTATAGATCCTGGTTCTTTGCTTCAGGGAGCTCAAGCATAGATTTGACCTAACTCACTTCCTCCCCACATTCCTGGCTGGTAGACTAAGGCAGGGAGGAAGAAGGATCTGAGTCACTAAGGCTTAATTCACTTGTCTATTTCTTGGCCCCTAGAGCTTGGTTTAATTGAAGAAAGTTTCAGTGGGATTAACTTTGCTGTGAAAAAGCCTGCTGGGTCTTCTTTCAAGGCAAGGCTTTTGCTGTATGGGAGCAGCATGAATACTTAAGGTCTTTGAAGAAGGCAGCTATTTTCTAACTCTGATGAGGCTGCCTTTCCAGCTGGGCCCACAGAATTCACCTTCTCCTGTGTCATCTCTGTCTCTGCATTAGAAATCTTCTAGGAACAGTAGAATATGGGTGCAGTGCCACAAGCTAACTGCATCAGATGACCAGGACAGGCCCTCACCCCCAAGCCCCAGGTGGAGTTCCCAAACACTAGGGAGGTTTAGGAAGGAACAGACTTGCTTCTGTACCATATAAGACTTGAACAGTGAAGGGGAGTAAATTTCACTCTCTGGTTTGTGCTGGTGTGCTATCATGTGGCTCAAGTTGATTTGAACTATGCTTTGCACACAAAAAAAATCAGAGAAGCATTTAGGAATGTTATTACCATGGAGTGATGGAAAGAGTATTGCACGGGGTGTGAAGAAGAGATCTGGGAAGTCATCCCAGATCAGTCACCAACTAGCTTCATAATCTTCGGAGACCAAATTATCTGAGCAATGGTGTCCCTATCCATGGAGTGGGGTGGTCCCTGTGAGTTCACTCCTGTCAGTGTTCTACAATTTCATCAGCCTCTCATAGCATCCAGCATTCCTACAGATGTTGAATGCATCCTGTGTCAGCTAGCCTCAGCAGAAGATCAGGAAACTCTCCATATGGCATTCATTCCAAAGCACTGGAAACTTCTGTTCCTTTCATATGTCTTGGTTTAGAAACTGCAAGTTATTCCAGGGGTAAGTGAGCAAATATCTGAATGTTATGAGAAGTGGTTAGCCACACTAGCAATTTTTAGATGTTTCACTGAGTTGTAGAGCACCAGAAAAACACTTTTTCTAAAATTCTGTAATCCTTTCAGAGTCAAAAATCCCCAAAGTAGGTACAGTGGCCTCTCTTTCCTGGCCTTTAGTTGTATGTGAAGCTGCAGGTTCCCATTCATGTCCCTAGCTTAATGAAGCCACCTCTTGGCCCTCTCACTGCATAGCCATGACATTATGGCTTTGCGCTTGATGTTCGTCACACAAGGTTGTCCAAATGCTTCTCTGACATTGCTTCAGATTGCTCTAATTAAAAGCATTTTTTCTTACTCCGGATTCTCCCAAGTCATTTGTACCACAGCCTCACTCTGAAAGGCCTTGGAGATACCTGTTTATGCGTCCATATCTTCCACTACCTTCTCTTCAAACTCTAGATTATGTGTACCTAAAGGGCAAGGGCCAGGTCTTAACTTACATCTGTCTTGCTCCTAATGATACCTCCTGGAGACTGGCACACATTAAAATTTATGGACTTCGAAGCTCAGTAGTATTGGCATGATTCTATTCAATCATTTCAGAAGAGGCAGCAAGATGCAGAGGGGAGAACAAAGGTTTTGGAGTGAAATATGCAGCATTTCAACACTGCTTTTTCTACTTAATCTTTGAGTAGCCCTGGGCAAGTTGTTTCAAATATTCAGATCTCTGCTTTTTCATCTCTGTGATGGTTAATTTTATGTGTCAACCCTGAATAGGCCAAGGGATGTCAGATAGCTGGTAAATCATTATTTCTGGGTGTGTCAGTGAGGGTGTTTCTGGAAGAGATTAGCATCTGAATCAGTAGACCGGGTAAAGAAGATCACTATCACCAATGTGGGTGGGCATTGTCCAATCTGTTCAGGGCCTGGCTACAGCAAAAAAGGTGAAGGAGTGGTGACTACACCTCCCGTTTGAGCTGGGATATCCATCTTCTCCTGCCTTCAGATGTCAGTGTTCCTGGTTCTCCACACAGACTTCACTACTATCCACCAACCACTCATAGCCCCTGCCCTGTGCTTGGGCCTTTGGACTTAAAATGAATGAGCTGGGATATCCATCTTCTCCTGCCTTCAGATGTCAGTGTTCTTGGTTCTCCACACAGACTTCACTACTATCCACCAACCACTCATAGCCCCTGCCCTGTGCTTGGGCCTTTGGACTTAAAATGAATAACACCACCAGCTTTCTTGGTCCTCCAGCTTGCAAACAATAGATCATCTGGATTCTTGTCTTCCATAACCGCATTTGCCAATTCCCATTACCCTTTGGTTCTGTTTCTTTGGAGAACCCTGACTAATACAATCTGCAATATTGTAAAACCGTCACTTCACTTAGAGGACTAAATGGGGTTACGGGAACAGGATGTAAAAAAAAAAAATAGACCAGTGTGACAACTGTTATGATTATGTTTATGATTATTATTCCAACTCTATGAAATTTATCTCTCTTTGATATAGGAAGCAACATAAAAATGGGTGGAAGAAATATACTAAATATATGATGCAGATTGCCTCTCACCCATGGTAATGTGGGGAAGTGAGAGGGAAAGACGTATAGGCCTGTAGGTAGGGGCTGAAGGGGACTTTTACTTTTTTATGTTTGATTTATATGAAAAACACACAAACACATAGATTTGTAGTAAATATGAAAAAGAGTTAATCATCATTTCTGGGGAGTAGGTACAAATTATTTTTTAAATCTTTCCATAGTTTTAAAACTACAAATTCTGTATATACTAGAAAAACCCCATATCACATTATAGAACTTAAGGTATGCTTCATTGACCATAAAACCTTTTTTCTCAATAAGAAGCATGTTACTGGTAAGCCAATGGACAATCAAGGAGAAGCTGGAGTAGGTGTTAGTAGAGCTTCAGACTCCAGGAGAAAATTCAAATGAAGATGGAAAGAGCAGGTGAGATCTCTAATCACCCAAGGGGGTTATTTCCCAGCTAGGAATAGGAGTCCCTTCTCTAATGGACAGGAGGTAAACCATAGCTGATGCCACATTGTGATTAAAAGGAAAACTTCCAGGAAAAAAAGATACATGTGTGCAAAGATAAATTTGAATATACTCATCTAACATCTTTTCACCTTTTCACTTCCTTCCACTGAAAGCTACTCAGATAAAGAAAAACATATTACCTGTTTTTTCTGTTTGCACAGTATTTACCATAATTTAAAAAATAATCTATCAAACCTTCATTAAACACTTAGTATGTTTTAATCACTTTATTTAGGGGGTGGGCTAGAAAATTGCATATTAAATGGCCACTGTGCTGGATGAATTTTCAAGAGATATTTGGCCACCAAATCAAAGACATAAAGCAGATTATGGTCACATCCATAAAGGCAAGAATGTCAGACTATGACACAATCCATCAAGAATGGGCATAGACAAAACAGAATGTACACATTGACCAATCAGAATGGGTACCTTGTCCTAAAAAGATGTTTAAGGGTCTGAAGAAAGAATGAGCATTATTGTGTCAAGCAGCACCTGAGTTTTTCAAAAGGCATTTTTGACAGATAGGTAATGTAATAAGCTAGCCAAGGAATACGTATATATTTTTCCTTCCTTCCTTCCTTCCTTCCTTCCTTCCTTCCTTCCTTCCTTCCTTCCTTCCTTCCTTCCTTCCTTCCTTCCTTTTCTTTCTTTCTCTTTCTCTTCCTTTTTTCCCTCCTTGCCTTCCCTCCCTCCTTGCCTTCCCTCCCTCCTTCCTTCTTCCTTCCTTCCTTCATTCACTCCCTCCCTCCCACAGCTGGAGGTCACAGGAGGTGCTGCTTATGTTCTCCTTACAACAATTAAAATGCTTTTTAGCTTTCAGAAATAAAACTAAAAAAGAAAGAAAGAAAGAAAGAAAGCAAGAAAGAAAGCAAGAAAGAAAGCAAGAAAGAAAGAAAGAAAGAAAGAAAGAAAGAAAGAAAGAAAGAAAGAAAGAAAGAAAGAAAACAGGAAAAAGATGACCAAACCAAGTGGTAGAGGTCATCCTTTCTGTACTCCTGTCACAGAAACAAGAACACAGCTAAGTGCCACAGAGTCAATCCAGAAGTGGATAATCAAGGTGGCTTGTTGTAGAGGTGATTTTTCAGTTAATTCTTGAAAGACAGGTGGAAAGAGATAGCTTGAGATGGGTGGGGGTAGGGTCAAGGCATTCTGTTGAATAGAATAGCATAACAATGGACAGATAAGTGAAAATTTAAGAATTGTTTATGCATTCTACAAATAGTTTTCGAGTGACTAACACATTGGGATTCATCAGTGAAGAAAATTAAGAAAACAGGCCTTCTGAAGATTACATTCTAGCAGGGAATGTTGAGTAATCAAAATTGGTTGGAGCATCATATGATCTGAGATTTAAAAAGTAAATCAGTGACAGAGTTCAATGGGCTTTATCCTGCTGGCAATGACCAGCCACTGAAGAGCTGTCCCCTCAGTAAGGGGCCTGAGAGACCTGGATTCACTGGATGAGATCTGGGGCTGACAGATGCTGGAACACCTACTCTGTCTTGGCTCAGCACAAGACTGCAGGCTTCTGCTTCCTAGATGTGTGTGTGTTCAGCCTAGGGCAGTGACACACTGAAAAACTATTTGCTGATTGGAGACAGTAGTTCCGTGAAAAAACCCAAAACTAGAGTAAGGACTTGGCGTGCCCCCTGCTTCTACCACTGATTTAATTAGGGCATGCATGTGACTTCTCAGAAACTCAGCTTCCTCAACCCTTTGTACCTGATAATGTTTGCTCTATTTCACAGGGTTGAAGAAGTAAAAGAGTTCATTTATATACAATTTCTTAGAAAACTGTGAATCAGTATGTATGAAAAATATAAAGATGTAATATTTATTTGTGCAGTCCATCTAAACCATAAGTTATGTTACCAGATTTTCTTTAGCTTTTATTTTCTTGATAGTACTTATTTTCTTGTGTGAATAATGTAGAAAATTGCCACTTCTTTTTTTTCCCTGTATTGACATTATCTCTTCCATCTCCTAAGAGATTAGAAGAGGGTGTCTCAGCTGGGGAAGGCATAGTATGAAGGGATATTGTCACAGAAAATACCTATAGCTGTTGACAAATCTTTGCTTTTATCCTAGCAATTCCTCTTAGCACTTACACAGTTTTTCCCTAAATTCTCACGGCTTCGTCATTTTAGCTATGTAATGTCAGTATGGAATTGAGTCTCTATTGTTTTCCTCAATTGGTAAATTCTACCTTATGCAGAGGCTAGAAGAGAACTTAAGAGTTTTTCTACTCTATCCTTTTTCCTCTTAGAGATGGGGAAATGAAGACCCACATGTCTTGCGCAAGGATACCTATGTGTTCATAGCAGAGGGAGGATTAGAAGCCAGCTCTGGACTCTCTGACCTGTGTTCCCACCATCCTTGAAGCACAGCTCCTGCCATTTCTATTCCCATTATCCCATTATCCCAGCTTTGAACTCGCTGATGCCTCTGAATATGAAATGGGAAAAGCAAGCCGAAGGTCTCTCTTACAGAGTGTGGAGTAACATGTATGGCAAGAAACATACCAGGGGAAGGCTGATTTCAGTGTAAGGCAGATAGAAAGGTCTTTCTCAGAAAAACCCCTCTAAAACTTTGAAGCTCAGACTAGGAGCTTTACCCTGGTAGGTTCCCAGGATTCACCTATAACTGGGATATAGTAGTCTTCTCATTAAAAAATTAAAGTAAAATAAAATTGGCACATAGAGACTGTTAAATACGTGTTAGGCCTGTTTTAAATGCTTTGCAGGTGTTAACTCATCTCGTTCTCACAACAAAGTTATGAGGTTCCACAATTATCTCCATTTTACACATAAGGCAAGCTAGCCAAAGAGAAGTTGTCACCTTTTCAAGGTTACCAGTTTGGACACTGAGATGGGAACGTAGGAGGTCAGACTGCAGCACCTAAGCTCCCGTTCACCCTTTCGTGGAACTCATATTTCCAATACACACTCTTCCATGTGAGCACTGACTGCCCTATAGTGTGGATGCTATACAAACTTACTAGGCCCAGGCTTTCTGCGGCTTCAGTAGATTGTCCAGCTGGAAAGGACACTTGCCCTAGTTTCTCTAAGGGGTTCCAGGCTTAAAGTAAAAATGATGTCTTTATTGGGTCAAGAAGCACTTGGGTTTTCCAAAAGTAATTTTTAAGAGACAGGTAATAGAACTGGCAATATGTATATGGTCTGTTTGATTGGTTTTTTTTCCCCTGAAGTGTAGGCAGAGGTGTTGTTCCTCGTTAATCCAGGTACCAGAGTGAACATTCTTTTTCATATTCAAAAACAAAAACAAAGAAACAAAAGATCAAACCAAGTGGTAGAGGTGGCAGGAAGTGATTTGCATAGCTCCAAGAGCATTAAATCCATAACTGATTTCAATACTTCCATTGTGTGAATTCCAGACTGCTTCAGGCCAGGGTTGTTTGTGGCTACAAAGTGGCATAGAGTGAAAAACAGTCAAGCAAACAGTAAACAGAGTGAGAGAAAGAGCCACTTGTAAGTAGCACTCAGAAGGATTCATTGACATGTTCCATTGAGAAAGAGAGAGAACCAACAGCAACAAACACATGGGTGTTGCTTGGGCACAGGAGCACGACCTCTTCGAAGGAGAGGTTGGGTTGTGTTGCACGAAAAATGAGAAAGGAAGTTCTGCACCAGCTGCTTCTAAGTATTTGATGGTTGAATGCAGTCTTGCTGTGAGACTCCCTTTTCCTGCCTGGGCCTCAGATTCCTGCTTCATAAAATGAAGAGTTTAAACTGGATGATTCCTAAGTTCCTCCTTGGTCTGTGCTTCTGTGATCATAGAGCTGTGCCTTTCTCAACTCCGGATTTTCCACAGTGCCTCGCACATATCAGAGAGTGCCAATGGAAGCTGAGTAACCCTCTGGATAAGAAGCACAAGGAAAACTCTCACAGCACCAAAGCCTACGTGCCACTTCTGTGCAGTCATTTGCTGGCCTCTGCCTGCCCCGTCAAATTCTTACACCTTACCAATGTCACCACCTCTGGTTTTCTCACCATGATGCACCCAACCATTCAACATAAGGAGGAGAGCCGGGTATTACACAAGAGTCCCACGAAGATAATTGGAGTCAGTTTATAAGAAAATAGCCTTTCAGACAAAAGACTGGGCAGTTCTTTTCCTTGGGGAAGGAAAGAATGCATTACAATCCTGGGAGAAAGGCAGACATTCAGCACTCCTGCCGTCCTCACCAAGGGAGGTCAAAGTGTTACAGAGGCTGTGATGATGAGCAAAGACTGTGGTATTGTACCCCAGGACAAGAAGTAATGAGGCTAAGGAGATGAAAGATGGAGGGAGAGCCAGCCAAACTATGTTCTCATGAATAGGATATTATGCCATAGAAGAAGGAGTGCAGTATTTGAGGAGACAGAACTCCTATTGATTGCCAAATGCTGGTTGAACACTAGCCAGCCATGGTACAGTATGATGCCTTCTGCTGTGCCTTTGGTGAGACTAGGCTTAGACCTGACTACCTGCCTTGCATATGACTCTTGAAGGTATCATAGGCCTGAGGGTGGGGTTGATAAGAATGAGGTAGCAGGCAACCACCTCTAAGGAATGGTTTGAAACTCCTGGCAAAATGCAGACAACCCTGGGGCCCTAGCCATTATAAACACAATTACCACTTAGCTAATAATATCAGGTTTGCATAGAGAATGAGGTACCACACAGATATCTTTGGCAGACCAAAAAAAAAAAAAAAAAAAAAAATGGAAACAGGCAAAGAAATGGAATGTTCCAAAGAATTTTCATATCATTTTGCTGAGAGTTTATGCTGCTTATGAATAAATTACTTAGGGTGACACCATCTTAAGTATCCTGAAAAAGCAAAGGCAAGAGAAAAGGACTTTGAAATGCTTCTATGTCTAAAGTAGTAAAACAAAAATTAAATGTATATACATAAATAAACTTGACAGTGGCCTGAGAGTGATTTTGAACACCAGGTGGTGTTTGGCAAATACTTGTATTTCATAAGGCTTCTTCTGCATAAGTGATATTCACAGACGTATACTATTTCTTAGAATGTTCATCCATGACTTCTCTGTTGGATATTCACAAATGTCAGCATTTGCTCTAATATACCAAATGTGCTGGTACCTGGATGCTATTATAATTCCAAAATTCTTGAGAACAAACCTTATGAACATTTTCAAAATGCATTTGGCAGGAGGCCCTGTGGAATGACACAGCAGAATTTTCTCTATTCATTTCATAGCCCAGAATCTGATAATGGGTTCGTCTTTGTGTTCTTTCTTTCACTCTCCTTTAAAATTCCAGCATCTCTGTACCCTGAGATACTGTGAGTTCTTTCAAGTGCTTTCTATAACTTTTTATCATTAATGGGGCATAGTAGTATTAGGAAGGTATTGATAAATTGGAGAAATATTGGATACAGCCGATGTGAACTTGACTAAAACATGGGAGAGCAGACTGAGCAACTTATAGAAGGTAGTCCTACAGTTTAGGACTATCGAACCATTATTCAAAGTCACCGTAATTTCTTTTATAGATAAAATAGTGGTATTCCCAAGATTACAGAGCAAATGTCAGAGGAGTTAAAGCACTAAAAAGATTCTTAATTTTCTATCTGTTGTTTCCGATGCCAAACTCTTTCTGCTAGAAATTTCCATTATATACAGGGACACCTCTGTATCTAAGTTTTACTTGAATTACCAAATGCTGGTCCTCCAAGGTCCTAGGCCTAGAATTCTAATCAGAACAACAAAAGAGAATTTTACCTGCCAGTACATGCCACCCACTTGGCACGGAGACAGATTTAGGATTAGCGTAAGGAGTTATGAATCTCATAAATTTCAAGGACACACCCAACGCAACTCCTAAAGCACCATTTTAAGCTAATGAACTACTCTTACCTGAAATATATATATATATATATACACATATACGTGTGTATATATATATATATGTGTTTCCTGCTCCACGAATAGTTTCTCTAGAGAATTGACAAGTTTCCAGATGCTTTTAGGTTGCACTTAATAAAGATTGCAGCTTCGAGACTACTGTATTCTATAACCTTAGTTCTATATTGGCAGAGTTGTTTCATGCCATCCTTAACTGTCTTTCGAAGGATGTTATGAAATACTGGCAAGTTAGGGTTCAAATCTCGCATTTGACAGATGTTGAAAACAAGGTGCAGAAGATTAAGCATCTGACACAAGTTACTAGACTTCTCTCAGGGCAGTGTTCTTTCCGCTTTGCCTCTTGATATTTCTTTGAAAATCTACAGATCTGCATAACTTTTTTTGGATTGAGTCTGAAGCACCAGAAAAAAAGGGATAGTGTACATCAGGTCCAGAAAAGCGAGAGTAGACTCTAAAGCTTTTATGGGTACAAAGAAGATGTTGGGAAATCTATACTCAAGGCTGAAAATGTCCTGTGTTCTAGTTTACCAAGCAAAAGCACAGTAGAATATGAAAGAGAAAGAATGGCTGAAGGGAGAATGAACACTGTCTCTTGCCAGTCTGTGGATGAGACTTGAGTAAACATATCTTTTTGGGGTCTGGGAAGGCTCCAGTGTGTACCCACCACTCATGAACAGCCCTTTATCCCGCACACTAGTTTTGCTATCAGGAATGCAAAATACTTGTAAATATCAGTATACCAAATAGGATCCCTAGGTTACCTTCTTAGATGATCCAGACACTGCACCCAAAAGCAGAAATATGGTCCCTGGATCTCAGAGATCCTATGGAAATTTTAGATAACTCAAGCATGTTTATTCAATATTAAGTCTTTAGTGTTCTGTAACTATTAATACTAGGTAAGTTATTCTAATAACCCTCAGTATAACAAGAAAAATAGTCATCACACATTTTCTTCTGGATCTAACTAATTCATTTTTATTTTTAATATTTTAATAATTTTATGATTAAGTAAAGGAGAGAAAAACTTTATAAGAAATTTTAATATGAATTTAAGCATAGTATACCTACAATTTTGTTCATTTTCATGATTTTAGTGGTACATATACACAAAATGGAAAATATCCTATGAATGCAATTAACCTGTTCATACAATCTAGGACATATATGTCTTGTAAATATTTCAATTATGTGTCTGATAGATTCTAACTTATTAACTCTGATTGTTCAAACTTTATTTGCATTATCAAAATAAAACATTAAAAAATTTTTTGGAACAGTTGTTGGCTCATGATTTTGTTGAAGAACGACTCTGTTCTTTGCTCCAAAATTGCAAAATATTTTTATTTTTAGATTTATAAATGCCAATTAGAATAATCAATCTAATAAGTTAAATTACCTGATCATCTATTTTCATCCAATTACCTTTGGGTGAAACCAGCTTTCAGTATTTGTTCATTTTTGAAGCATATAAATTTTTGTGCACAAGAATCAGTAGAGCTAAAAAACACTACTCTTCTCATGTCCTTTTAGAAAAATTGGGCGGTCAGGTTGTTATTGCAAAATATTACATGATGAAATCCTTCCTGTTGAATAACTGAGTAAACTTATATCCTTTTTATGCCTAGAACTATATTGCTTAGCCATTGAGCCGTAAGTTTGAGAAAATTCATCTAGGGTATCATCACATGAAGACTTAACCTGAAATTTAAATTATCTGATCAATTTCACTATGATCAGAGTCTAGAGTGCCACTGTCTTTTTGTATTCATCTTTTAACAATTTTGAAATATCATCTTCTGTCTATTTTAATCTTAGTACCATTGAAGAGAAAATGAAAAATTCTGACTGCAAAGATATTATATCCTATGTTATTGTATACCTTCTTAAAAAATAATGCAGTACTAATGGGCAATACAGTAAAAACAAAAACAAAAACAAAACTGGATAATTGTACAATAGTAAATTCATTCCATCATCCTTAAAGGTTTATTACATCATCTTTCTAGGCAAGTTGTCCAATAGAACTAAAATGAAAGCCACTTAGATAATTTTATATTTTCTAGTAAGCACATAAAAGAAACAGGTAAAATTTTAATAGATTTTATTTAATTCACAATATTATCTTTTCAACATGTAATCAAGATAAAATTAAGTTATTTTACATATTTATTCTAAGTCTCTGAAATCTAATGTGTATTTGGCACTTACACCACTCAGTTTTGACTGAGCTAGTCATGTAGCTAGTGGCAAACATACAGGACAGAACAGTTTTGGACAATCCCAACATTTTTTTTTTTTTAAGTCTTGTTTTTTGGCTCATTGGAATTGATTGATAAATAAGGACAAAATAATTCCTAGAATGGTTAAAGAAAAAAAGAAAATGTCTCATGATATGGAAAAACAAGATCACTAACTTTCCATAACACATTTTAGATGTGTAAAAGGTTTAATAGATCCTATGATAAATGTAAGAATATGAATTTTATTTTTTAAAAAAGTAAGTTAGAGGGCCGAGCCCGTGGCGCACTCGGGAGAGTGCGGCGCTGGGAGCACAGTGACGCTCCCGCCGCGGGTTCGGATCCTATATAAGAATGGCCGGTGCACTCACTGGCTGAGTACCGGTCACGAAAAAGACAAAAAAAAAAAAAAAAAAAAAAGTAAGTTAGAACTACTCAAAAAAAGAAATGAAAACTAAAATTGAGTCTCAAGAACTGTGATGATATATCAAGGATTAATCATTTTCACAGCTCTTGAGTTTTCTATTCCTCATACTGTGACCATTGTATCAAACATTGCATTTTTGGGGATCTACCATCTAGATTTCAAGGAATGAGAGTTAGAGTCTTTTGATACTCCTAACTTAAGCTGCCCCTGCCTTGCCTATACAAATGTGTATCTTCATAATGTAATTAGGTTTATAAATAAGAAAAATTGATATCTTTAAAAACTACACATTGTATATGTTATTCTGTAAAGTTCATTATTAGCCTGAGGTACTACCTTATTTTCATGCCAACTAATGTTAGCCTTAAAGGAATGAACTTTCTCATTTCTTTACTAAAAATCATTAAACCACTTTGATGTAGTAGATATTTGATAGACTGACTCAATGTGTATAATTGAAAGGTGACATTTAACACTGTTTAAAAGGGAACATGACCCAGCCATAGCCCACCCTCTGCAACGTGTCCCCACGTCCTACCAGGATGATCTGCATCCCATTCCCACAGTGCTGCGGTCGTTGCTGAGGACCTTGGGAAGACCACTAAGTTAGACATTAGGAATATCTGCAGTCTAGTCCCTGTGCTAAAGCAAACTCTTCCTGACCTCAATCAAATAAAGTATTAAACCTGTGAGTGTCTCATGTGCCAAATGAGGATACCTTCCGAGTCTTCCCTATTTTACAGATTGGCTAAAATAGGAAAAGAATGATTATTTGTTCTGAGATGAGAAACATGAATATTTGAACCTTTCTAATGTCTCTCTCAGTGTCTTTTCCTCTTTCTCAATGATATAAATAAGGCCAAAGGATGAAAGGACACACAGACACACCTACACGTACACAGGCACACATGCATAAACAATTCTCAATGCATTTTTATTTATTTTTTAATTTTATTGCATGTCTTTGCAAACATAAGTGGCTTATAGATTTGCCTCTGGCTCACCAAAAGCTCATAACAAAATACAAAAAGACAAGCAACTGAAGCTTAAAAAAAGTATCACATCTATAAGAAAGAACCTTTTGAAAACGTTAATAAAGCATATAAAACTTTTGACATTTGCTTAATTTTTGTACAATTATAAAAATAATAAAAAACATATCCCTTTAACATTCAACATCCCACATACTGTATTTTAGGTGAATATCAAGAAAACAAAAGGTAAATGGTTTAATGAAGAAAATTCTCCTCTCCATTCCTGTTTATAATCACCTCCAAACCAAAACCTTCCCATTCTTCAGCTAACTGCATTGGGCTGAAGAAACAAGAACTCCATCAAGCCCATTCCCAGTATCTGTCCTTAATATTCTTTCACCCCTTACCCTGGCTACTCCTATACTCAAGGAGTGTGTGTTGCCACCAGGATGTGAGGACAGTAATTGTGCCTAGCTTTGGGTAATGCTAAACCCATGAGATACAGTACAGGAATTTCTGAGTCCCTAGTGCCACCAGAATAGTGCTGAAATAGCTCAGAAGTCCTAGGTTTATTCAAACACAGGGCATTAGAGGAAGCCATTTGCCTTCCTAACATTGACAAGACACAGCTTTCATTCTTCCTCTTAATGAGTTTGCAAAGCTGCATGCTTGTTCCAGAAATTACAGTGCTTATTACCATTTAAACACAATAAAACTTTGAAATCAAGGACTCAGTCTCTTTAACATACAAAATAAAAAAAAAAAAACTTAAAAAAAAAAAACTTTCCCTTCCCCCCATCTTACAATTATGGCATTATTTCTTATTTAACATCGTAATCTTATTAAATGGTATTTCCATTAAAATATAAAAATAAAAAAAAAACAGGTTTCAACTGTGGTTCTGAAAAACCCACTATCCCAAGAAGAGAAAAAAAATAATCAAAATACAAAATATGCAATTTCACATGCAAAATATATATACACTTTTCAAATGAAATCCACACATTACATTTTAGAGCCATATTAGCTTTTTTTGCACTTTAAAATAAAAATGGAAGCTTATGTGCAATGATAGCCTTTTATCAGAATGCATGGGAAGATTTTAGAGCTCATTAGCATATATACACAATATTTGTTTTATACTTTGAAAAAATAAAATATGGGTAACAAAGTATGTTTCCGAAATATCTAGAGGGAAGACTGTCATTTACATGTTTTCCCCAAATCTGAAGACATCTCTGTTTATGTGGTTTAAGCAACAGCTTCCATGAAAGGCTTATCCCTTGATCTGTGGGGACATTTATATGTCTAAGCACAGTCCAGAAGGGAGACGGACGGGAAATTAAATTCTCACAGTTACTTTCCAATAAACCTAAACTCTTACTGATCAAAAAAGAAAAATGATACAGTGATGAAATTATGCCACAGGAAAACTGATCTCATAATTTTATATTTTCCAAATAACCATTCCTATTTTAAACTCAGAAGACAGAGAGGTAAATGAGCCTCTACATGCAGAGTTTTATAGAATACGAGGATCTTTAAAAGGAATATTTACCAAATGAACAATTACCTATGTTTTGAAAGATCTTTTAAGAACTTCAATTCATGGTTTGCTAAGTATATTACTGTTTGGTGGAGACTCAATATTTCTGAAAAATTCCTGGTTTTCCTCAATATTCTTAATAGATATTAAATTTCACTGTAAGACTTAGGTAGATGGCATTTATCCCAATTGAGTCAACCTGAATTCTAACAAGAGTGAAAAATGTGTATTTGAGTTAGTCAATTTAGTAGTGACATTTAGTTTTAAGGCTTCTGTAATGGCAGCAAATGTTTTCCTATAAATACTACAAGATAAAGTGTCTGCTATTAAATTTGAGGGGGTTACTGATATACCCAGATACCTGATACCAGGTGTTTTTGAAGTGGCTGCCATGGACCTTTTAAGAATTTTTGCCATGAGCCACATTTCTCATTCCCAACCAAAAGCAAGAAAGGATGTGCTCTTTCCTTCGGTGTGTGATAATGTGAACATGAACTTTTTCTTGTAATTGGATTAAACAGCCCCAAAGTGAACCCCATCACTAGAAGGGATGTCAGTAACATAAAATACACCAACACAGAGAATCGTGTACATATATACAATCTCACCCACTAAAAGCAATGGTAAATACAACTGGATCTATTCAAAGCTTTGATGTGACATGTATTCAGCATCCAAAGAAACAAAAGGACTTTTACATCATTGTCACTCACAGGTACCATCAAGCTCTAGGTACCTATCACTACACATGATATACCCCTTGAGAGAAGGGGTATAGATAAGCCATTCAAAACAAGTAAAAAAAAAAAAAAAAAGTTGATAAGTGCATTTCAATTTCCTTTCCTTTAAATTACATTTTAAACAATACTCAATGCCCCCCACCCAAAAATATATACTGTATATTTATATATTTATATATATAGTCTTAGACTATAAGGGTGAAAATGCTTTATAAAAGTCAATGAGAGATCTGTGCAGCTTAAGGAGACACCCACCTCTGTTTTGCTCACTTCTACCTAGCTATGGCAACTTCGGTCCTGCAAGCAATAGCTTTAAAGGCTTAAAGCCAGAATCAGAATCAGATGCCAGATCAGAGGTTAGGTAAAAGGTAGCCTCTTACTGCTTGCCATAAGAAAGCAGACTGAGAAGAGGAAGGGAAAGAGCTAGGAGAACACTTTGAGGATAAGCAGGAGTGCCTTGTAGGGAGGTGGGCAGGTGGGAAGAGGATAACAAGAGGCCACATAGTGGGGCTCACTCCCCCTCCTCTTTGATGCGCTGTTGCTTGTTGCGACGAGCATCCATGTCAAAGTTGAAGTCGTTCCACTCATCACGGGGTGGGAAGGAGATGGTCTGGCGGAGGGTGAAGCGTACGGCGTCAATAACACGCTCGCCCCGGGTCTCACTGGAGCCCACGCTGACAGTAGAGGCGCCGCTGGGGGTCCGCAGGAGGTGGGGAGGGGAGGAGAAGTCATGAAGCTGCCGGTGGTCCAGGATGCCCTTCCAGATGGCATGTCGGAATTGCTCAGGGATTTTCAGACTTGCCAAATCCTATGCAACAGGGAAGGGAGTCAGGGAGAATGAGCACAAAGAGACAAGTGGACATTTACTTCATACCCTTTTGTCCTTCCCTGGTGCTCTGGTTAATTGATCTGAATTTATTGATCCCTAAACTGAGAAATAAAATGAGCTCTCCGATAGTCTTCAGCACTCTACGTCACTAAGCACAAAAGCACAGCCTTGAGATGCCATCTCTGCTTGTGGGTAACACTTCACTTATTTTCTACTGGTCTCAGATTCTCTCTTGGTAAAATGGGGATAGTAGCTAGATGAGAGGGCAAAAATCCCAAACAGAAACAGAAGGTACTTTCTGACTCTTAAATCTACCTGGTTCTAGTCACTAGAAGAAAGGTATTAATGAAATGTCACCACCACTGGGTTGAGGAGATGAGAAAAAAGGACCGCCAACAGGGACTGAGCACTTTCTACATGCCAGGCACTGAACTAATTACTTTATGTTCATGATCTCATTTAATCTTCAGATTAGTGGTAGATGTTATTACACCTGTTTTATAGTTAAAAAATACTGAAGGTCAGAGAGGTTGACAAGTCACACAAATAAGTGAATAAAGGACATCCTCCGAGCCTAAAATTGCCCTATTGGCCAAAAGGTCTCTTGATGTTTAGATAAACCAGGGTACCAAAATGCAGGACAATCATACCCCTGTTCTATGAGTGGGAGTAGAAGGCATTAGAAATAGAGTCAATCTTAACTACCATCAGCTCTTCCTTAGCTTGTTTCAGTGGTAGCTCACATTTTGTATGGAGAGAACGGAGAGCAGAAAGCACACTGTGCTCGGAGTCAGAAAACCTTGGCAAGAGATTCCTGTTCTGTCACTGCCTGGCTAAGGAACTCTAGCAAGTCACTCATTCTCTGCTGGATTCAGTTTCTTCATTGGTTAAAAGAGATAAATTTGCTTTTTAGGTCGACATATATTGTAGACTTATATGTGAAATGTGGCTATGAAAGTTTCATAACTTATAAAACATACTATAAATGTTAACCATTTGTACTATTATTATGTTACATTATTAATTCATCTTTGCATCTTACAGGGAATACTAATGAAAGACCCCCAGTTTAATCATATTCCTCTTCCAGGAAGAGATGCCAAGTAACTCAGACTGGTGCTGAGAGACAAACTGAGAAAGAGGTGTCTACTTCCAGAAATGAGCAGGAAGAAGCCGAGGTGAGGATAAGAAAATTGTACAGCTTCCCAACCCTTCCCATTTCAGAAATTAGTGGTATCGTGTAATACTTTTTCTGTGGTGTAAATTTTCAGGCCATTAGAGGTACTCTAATTTCTTATTGCGGCAGAAAAATACATTACAAAAAAGATAATCCACAAATAGATGAGGATAGCTCTATATGCTTCTTGGACTCTTTGTACTTCTGAGACTCTAAGTCCATAGCTCCATTAATCTTCACAACTCTCTGGACAGGTTTTAACTCTTGACTGACAGGTGAGAAAGTTGTACCCTAGAGACTGGCACAAGACTTAGTCAACACCAGCAGAGATGGACTTACAGAGAGTATCTACAGATCCTAATAGGCAAGGGAGCATCCTGACACACTCCCCCATGGGGAAAAATGAGCAATGGAAAGGATGACTCTAAAAATATAGGGAAAAGGCAGATTCCCTGTTCCATCAGGTAAAACTCTACTATAGGAGGCTCCTGCAAATACAGGGCAACTCTGTTCTCTTCATTGGATGGAAATGATTGAAAAGTTCTCCGAATACTGTTGGAACTTCCTCTTAAACCTTTCTCTATAGTTTTCACTTACGCTTTATTCTATCAGGGGGCAGCAGCCAGGTTGACTTATGGGTGGAGGAAGGGTGGACATAGGGCCAGCACAGCATATACTTGTCACCACAGGGCTGGGGCATTCTCAGGCTGCAGGGGCATCCTAGCATCGGTGCTCAAGGAGGGGAAAAAAAGAGGTTCCAACTCTAGAAGCAGTAGCAGAGCAGAGACTATCTTCCTTCACCAGTCTGAAGTGCCCTCTGGAAGCTAGAGGAGAGGATAGTGAACCCCAAAGAGAGCAGCACAAAGAGAAGCCTGGCGGCGGGGGGGAAATCAGACTGCCGTAAACCAGAGCAATACCAGCTCCCCTGTGAGCAGGAGTTCAAGAAGTGGTGTAGGAAGCAAGAAAAAGTCCCCTTTCATCCAGCTTATTTCAAAAGACAAAGAATATCAAAGCCAGAAGAGAGTGATTTTAAGACCAATTTGATTCACTGAGACCCAGGGAGACAAAGTGATTACCCCAAGTTCTCATTGCTATTAAATAGCATGGTTGGGACCTGAACTCATGGCCAGTGATCATTCCCTGGGTGGCTGGGCCCTATTGTGATAAAACTGAAAATGAATGAAGGAACATATAGTTTTAACTGAAAGGAACATTTGAATCCCCCTTTAGGTCTTTCTTTAAGGAGATGCAGAAAAGGCTGGTTAATAAAGTCATAGACTAGAAGCTTATACACCAGGGTTCTATTTCTGGTTCTGTCATCCACTCATCATGGTAAATGACTATTTGGTCACCTCTACATGTTTTTAAGTAAGAATAACACCACCTGATTCCTTCTATTCTCCTGGGGACTTATAGAAATTAATGAGACATCCCAAAAATTCTCTGCATTCTTTAGAGATCACAAATTTCTTGATGGTGGGAATTGTTTCTCTTCTTTCCCATTTCGCATATAGTATGAGTGCAACAAACCATTGCTGACGGATCAGACAAGCTGAGGAAAAATGATTGCTGACCTTCTAATATGCGCAGGTTGAAGCCTCAGAACACTTCTAATATGGTTATAGGTTCCATCAAAATTGAGGATTAGGGGCATGCCAAAAAATTTTAAAACTATCAAGGATAGAACTACAAGGCAAATGTCACCAGAAGGAGGAAATGAAGAAACAAAACTCAAGAGAAAAGTCTAACAGTTACTTACATCCATGGAGTAATGCTCAATCTGATAGATGGTGGTCAGCCCCTGGGTCGTGAAATATTCCAGACATGATGAACAGCCCAACCTCGCTAAGAAACTGCAGAGGGAGGAGGGAAGAGGAAGGAAGAAACAGAAAAAGAGAGTTCACCCCAGCTGCACTGGCGAGATAAAAGAAAACCCAACATTTTGCCCTTGGATGCTCTACGTAAGAGAGTAGGGGCAGATAAAATATATGTGGGCCTTGGATTTGAGGTTTGGGGATTATTAGTGATTTGATATCAGGTCTGTCGAAATTAAAATCAACTATAAAAATTCTGGCAGATCAGCGATTTTCAAATGGTGATCTGTGGAATTCTAGGGTTCTGTGTAAGTGCCTTAGGAGCCATTGCAGGGGGTGAAAGAAAGGAGTCCAGTGGTCAGTTCCCAGCCCTCTTGCCTCCTTGCTCTTCACTCCAAAATGAGCATCTCTATTTTAATTACTTTGTATGTGAAGTTTCTGAGAATGTTTTATGTGGTTAAGAAAAAATCATAGGCCACTGTTCTATGAAGTCATTCATCTTTTGTGATTTATGTCCTCCTTAGAATACAGATCTCCTCCTTTTTGTTGCTGGTCTGAGACTGATGGTAGCATGGTCACAGGGCCAGACCTGGGTGGCATAAGCCATGCACTTTGCCATCTCTGTGACTGGCACTACATGAGCATTAATACAAATCATTCCAGCAGCCAAGTGAAAGAACCATTCTGCACACAAAGCAGAGGCAGAAGATGAGCACTAGGTGTGAAATTTGGAAACCTGCTCTTGCTTCTGTGGGAAACAGATCTTTCAGGTTTCATGCATTTCTTTCTTTTGACCCTCTGAACTCTCCTTGCCTGGAGTCTCCCTATTTCCTATGCGAAGAGCAGGAGAGGCCATGAGGTTCTTGAAAGTTCCTGCCATTTTTGCTAACACTACAACTTTTTATGGTCAATCAACTCCAAAATAATGGTCCCTGGAAATGGCTGAGAGCTATGAGGCCTAGAGAGCAGGAAAGGGAGCAAGAGAGCAAGTTTTCTGCCCTTTTGGGAAACCCAGCCCTGAGCACCAACTTGAGGGCCACAACTGACAGTGTAAAAGTGTGAGGGAAGAGGGAGTGAGTGAAGACGGGGAAAACAGACATGAAAATTATATGCCTATAATCACACATTTTCACTTTTTCCCATGCTGATGATAGGAGTTTTTCTTGATTAAACACAGTGCTGACTACCCCATAGATCGGGGATAATAGTGGCTGAACTTCAAACATAGGGTTGCTCGCTTTCTTTCCTTCCAACTCTTTTATCAACTTTGACAGTATCTGCCCTCCCCCACCCAGGATGCTTAGGACAGGCCCCCAGGGGCACATGCTGTGGACTCACCTGACAATGCTGCAATCTGTGGGGTACGGAGGTGGGGGGGTGCAGTGGGAGGTGGACGGCATGGAGAGTGGGGGAGGGAGGGCCTGGGTGGGGCTGAGTCCATTCATGTCTCCAGCCAATGGCATGTGGGTGCTCATCATAGGAACTGAACAGAAGCAGGAGGAACAGAGAGGGTTACTGCCGTCATCACGTACCAGCATCCCAGGGGTCCATCTACCCTGGTTTAATGTTGCCAAGGGCTAAACTGCCAACCTTCCTCTCTCTTCAGTGTTAACTCTCACTACACCCCTCCAAGCACTCTACATCTAGTCAAATAGAGTAGTCATCGGAATCCAAACTAATTTCACACTTGCTGACCTTTGTACTTTGTCCTGACAATCTTTTCTCACCATTTTCCTTGCTTCTAATTCTTTGTCCAATTGCTTGTCACTCCTAATGTTAATATGATCCTCCTTGTATTTGCCTTCATGGGTAAATGAAGAAGGAGATTAGATCTTGTACATGTCTAGTCCCCACAGACCCTAGCACAGTGCCTGGAACAGAGGAGATGCTCAGCAAACTTAAGCTAAGTGAACAAATGAACAAACCTGCAAATGAGAGAGTGACCTTTGGAATATTTATTGGGGTATGGGAGGAATTGCTGTTTCATTTTTAGGGAACCATACACCTAAGAAGGAAGAACACAACAAAAAATTATAACTCTTTCTTATGCTCCATTTCAGCGTAGTATGCAGAAACGCCACCAATACCTACTGGTGTTTTACTAAATTATAAACTGCAAACATTCACTGGTAGAGAACAAAATATAATATTTATGAAATAAACTTTGCCTTCAACTGTATAAAAAGCAAAGTAATTTATCTACAAAAAGGTGAATTTAATTTGGTGCCGAGGGTAACCGGCCTCCGCCACTAACTAGCTAGCTAGAGGGCCTAGCCCTGTCCCATCTCAACCCGTTTCCCTTCTGAGTACATCAAAGGATAACTGTGAAGTATAAATAAGAAAAAGTAGGCAAAGTGTAAGTTACACAAATGTGAAGCATCACCACCATTACTATTAGTTTGCCATCTCAAGAAACAAGTTGAGGACTCTAAGATACCACAAGAAAGAATAAAGTAGAAAATGAATGGTTTTTATTCCTTTTACTGTCAAAGTAGCAGACCTGTCAAGGGGTCAGGTTTTGAGCCTTAGAATGCTTGTATCACTAGTGAGAGGGCAATCTGGCTCTAAAGTCCTTGTTGTCACAACAGGCAACCATACCACAAACACCTCTATCTCATTAAAATAGGAACATGTGCCACCACACCAGAGAGAGACACAATTCTAGCCTCCCATAACTTCTTTCAGAAAGCCCAGGCTTTTTACGGCAACACTGAAATGCAAGTTTAGATGCTTGATCAAAATAATTAGGGATTTCAAAGGACAAGATCCAGGGTACCTTTTTTTTAGGGGGTGGAGATTACAGGAGAGATACCTGTGCAGTGTTTAGTGTTCTGCATCCCTGAGGATATTATTATACATCCTTCTGTGTTTTTACCATCCTTTTTTTCTTTCAAGTTTGTGCATCCACTTTGCTAGATTTAGTTCCAGCGGGCAAGATAATTATATTTATAGCAAAGCTACAGCCAATCATCATCCATTTGGAGGCCCAAGTCTCACAAGGCTTTTTACATTTATAGTTAGTTGACATGAGGAATTTGTGTGAATAAGTAAAAAGCAGACCCCTTCATAGGTCAGTTCCCGACTGAGTGTGCATAGGACGGAGCAGGTGAGTTAAGAAGGCCAAGACTGTAGGAGGACAGACTCACAAAATGTTAAACGTGCAGAGTGGTAATTTTATGGATGAAAAACTGAACATTACAGCAGAGAAGGGACTTGGCCATAATTATGCAGCTAATTCAGCAACAGAGTCCAGACCATAATGTATTTCTCTAGATTTTAAGTCTACCACACCATGTTATTTCCTACACGTTGGATACATTTCCTCTTGACTGTCTTAAAGATTGCACAAGGTGGTTATCCATCAGTTTGGCAGCAAGTGGACAGTTCTTATCACTACTGAAAAAACAGCCTTCTCTACTTCTACCAGTGGGTTTTGTAAGGTACCATACACCTCGAGTCTGAGAGGTTTACTGTCCGAAACCCAAGCCACTTGACTATGATCCGATTTGTCCCCCTGTGCCTCTCACTCAGCTTAAGCACAAGCCTTTTCCCCCAACCCAGAGCAGAGTCTTTTCTTATACCAGCCCTGTTCATCCTTCAGTTGCAGCTAAAGGGAGGTGCTCTTACTGTTGGCTCCCATGCCATCAGGGATGGTGGTGGGAGTGAGGGCGTTGCGCTGCTGAGGGTTCATGAGCTGGCTCACGGAAGGCAGCTTGTTCATGCTGTTCATTTTGTTCAGAGGTGGGGAGCTGTTACCGTATGAAGACTGAGACTGCATCGAGGTCCTAGGAACACGAACATGGAAATGATGGTGAGCATGGGACTTGAGGAAGGAGGACTGGTCATTTCCAGCAGGTCTAAGATTAAAACATGTCCTCAAACTGTACACTTGCAAAATATTCCTCCAGGATTGATGGTCAGTTGTTAATTTTGTTTCCATTTCAGAATATTTCCTGACTAGACAGGGATTGCAAGGCTGTCATCAAATCATATTTTTCCTGAATGTGCACAGTACAGACTTTAATATCTCTCTAAGCATCTCCTTTGTGAGACAGAAAATAATTGCATCTTTCTTTTTCCTCCATTGTTTCCTCCATCTTCTTCCCCTCTCTTGCCCTTCAACTCAAACAAGACTGAAAACTAGTAGGGAGAAAGAACAGAGCAAAGACATAAAGGCTGATGAAAGACACGGAGATCCCAAGCTCAGATTGTAGCTGAGGCATTCCATCTGCAGCTTCCTAGGCCATTTGGGATATTCAGAGGCCCCAAGTTGGAAACATGCTTTCTCAGCTGACATGTTCATGGGCCATGAGAAAACCCATCCTAATGCCAACAGCCTTTCTATGAAGTAGAACTCTGAACTCCAAACAACTGTTCTGTCGACTTCCCACAAGTCTCCCAGGAGAAATGGGAAATCAAAACAAAATACATAAAATCCAACAGTTTTCCACTAAGTATAGCCTCCAACTTGGCAATTTACTAGAATTGGTCTGTCATATAATGTGTTACATTACAGATGATTTTCCCTACTTGATATTCATTCCTGACTTTCCTATTAATTAGAATAAGTGATATATAGTAGAATGAGAGTCAGAAAATCAAAATTTAAGTCTTCCTCCAGAATATATGAGGAAGCTATAGGTCTCTGTGCAAGATACTTAAAATCCTTGCCTTCATTTTCTCAAAAAACAAAACAAAAAACACAAACTACATACATACACCCTTGCTTCATGAATTAGATGTGAGAGCCAGGTAAACTAAAAAGAAATGGGGCCCATCTTTTGATGCTCATAGAGTAGTAGATACAACAGTAATAATAATCCCTCCTCCCCTGTAGGGCTGTGATGAGAACTGAAAAAGAGAACATGAGGAGGAACTTTATAGACTATGTGGCACTTATGGTAATTACTGTGCCTGCAGAATGAAGACTTGGCTTTAAGCAAAATGTATTATTTTGTTTCTTTTTGCCTCCTTCCGGCTGCAGCCATATTTACATTAGAGGGCAGATAAAAAAAATTTTGGGGGGAGTTTTATTTGTGTGTGTGTGTGCATAAAATTTTGAAGGCTCTATAAATGCATGCAGGTCCCAAGCAAACATGACATAATGATGTTTAAAAAAATTTTTTAAAAATGGCTGTAGCACTTGAATGGTACAGCAGTAGCATTGGTCTCTGAAGGTGCCACTCTATTCTTCGTGATTACATGGAAACAGGGAAGACCCAATTCCATATCACTAAAGAGCCACAGTTGGAGGAATGCAAACAATACACTATACATAAATTTGCATAAATTAGATGACAATTAATGTACAACTAACAGTTCAGCAGCATTTTACAATCACTGCCTTTAAGGTAGGTGGGCATTGATTTTTCTATTTAGCCTTTCTCAAGTATTCACAGTTATAGACCCAAATTGTATAAACACGTGTTTACATAATAAATCCTCCCAATTGTAAAACACTTCAGGTTACCAAGCTCTCCTTTATTCACGTTCTGAATGACTGTCACAGCACCACTGTGGAGCAGGTCATGATATGGCAGGACAGGGACTGGCAGAATGAGGAAATATAAGTCTTTAAGAAAAAACTGTGCCCAAGGCCACATATTGCTAATGAATGAGTTCAGGATAAAACCAGGTCTCTTGGTACCCGGTCCAAGAGTTTTTTCTTTCACTGTGCAGCACCTCCCCAGAAATAAGACAGTGGTGGGCTACAGGTTACAGGATCAAGAAATGGGTAAAGGGGTAAGAAAAATGCAGGAGACTGAGATAGAGCAGGGAGCAAGAGATGCAGTAAAGGGTGCGTTTCTGCCTATTATGAAGCACTCTGAGTCCACTCCTTTCCTGGATAGGAGCCTTGCAGAAGAGCCAGCACATTTGGATATACTTAGGAGCACCCTTAAGTCTACACTAAAGTGTAAAGAAGCACAGGGCAAGGCAGCAAAGAGATGCTTCGTCAGCTGCTGCTTCTTCAACTGTTGTGGCCCACTGCAGCATACCAAAGATGCCAGGGAGCCCCTATCCCAGATGTAGGTCAGTCCTCTGTTACCTAAAGAGAACTTTACCTTTCTTTTCCATTCCCCTAAATCAGTTGAACCCATAGCACTTGAACCATTAACGTCCACAATTGAGAAAATAAAAACACATTTAAAAGCTTTGCATTTACCCTGGACCCTCAGATATATTAAATGCCTTCTAAATCCTGCTACAACTTTCTTCTCCCTTTCCCTTGTGGTTATTTTTGACTATTTGATCAGTTCATTTATTATTTTTCATCATAAACCACTTCATTTGAGGAATGTAGATCAGAAACCACAGATAAAGAAGGAACATAGATTTTTAGAGTCAACGGAAACATCTGGGTCACTTTCTAGATCTGACACAAGCTGTTTAAGTGACTTTGAATGTCATCCAAGTCTCTTGAATCTCATTTTCTTAATCTGTAGAACAGGTATTATATTTATTCCAGAAGAGTTACTATGAAGATTATGCGGTATCTGACCTGTGATCCTCCCTCCAACCAAAACCAAAAAATCAAAAAGTGAGAACACAGCTCTCCTCAGGAGAAATAACAAGGTGTACACCCGAGGTTGTTTTCTCTAGACACTTACATTTTTCTAAAAATTCAATGTGACATATATAGAAAGGTGTGTCTCGTATTTTTGGTTTTGAGGAGAAATCTCAGTAAAGCCAAGTCCAAGTTCTTAACTCTAACAATGTTAAGCTTCTGCACACATGACTAAGAATAAAATTCAGAATTTCAGAGGTAGTAGTGGGGTTTTAGATAATCCAGGATTAGAAATCAGGTTTCCTGATTCCAACTCTAGTGACTATTATGTGGTAGAATGTCAAAATTCTTGAGAAGTCGCAAATTCAAAGTTATCTATGTGGTGAATGTCAAAATTTCTGAGAAAACACAAGTTACTTTCTCCACCTTTCAGGAGACACCTAGAATTCCACTAGACTCCCTCTTTTGGCACAAATCTTCCATTGCTATTTTTTAAAAAACCAACTCTAATAGAATTTGGTGATATATCAGGTTAAATCTGTTTCTCCAAACCATTTCTGGAGTGTAGAATTTGAGAGGGGAAAAAGGATACTGGGGGTATAACAGAACATACCTGGTATAAAAAAGACCAAAAAAAAAAAAAAAAGGAAAGGCAGGGGATGTCAGAAAAGGAATTGTTCCTCCTCTAAATTTTGCTCAGTACTGCCCTGCCTGTGACCTTTCTCTCTACCTGGGGAATCCTGTTTCTAGAAACAAAGGGCAACATTTATTCTGTAGCTAAGTCAATCATAATTTTCAAGTATTTTCCATCATTTCAAATATGTGCATTTATAAAAATCATAAACTCATCAAAAACTTACATAAAAACAGGCTGAAAGAAAAAAAAACTTCTAAAAGAAAAAGCAAATATTAAGCTAAAACATACTCACCAATCCTTTCAGGGATTTGGGAATGAAAGTATTAGACTAATTAAAAACACTTTGCAAATGTAACAAGATATCTGATTTTACTAATATACTTTTATCTCAAACATAAAGTTATTATTAAATATTTATCTAAGCTCCTAGATTATTTTATGTAGAATAACTTCTTATGAAGTTCTTACAAGAAATTAGTCAAAGCTCAGAACATACTGTAAATTTTTTTTAAAAAGCATTGGACAACAGGTTCCACTACAGATTTTTGGCTACATATTTGCTAATGCCTATATCATAGAAGCCAAATTATTTAATAAATTTGGACTTGATTTACATTTATTTCAGTAAATTTGGCAACATAAGATACAAATTGAGTCCTGTTTAGAGATATCTAAATGATACTATGGTGGCTAATTAACCATGATGAAATTAGACACTTATAGAGCTAAAATATTTTTTTTAAGTTAGTGTAGGCATTGAAATTAATTTTTAGGATTGATAACCTTGATACAGAGTATATTAAATAGAAACACTAAATATTGAGAGAAGACACGTAGACAGGATCGAAGTGACTGTTCTATTATTCCTGTTCTTTAGACCTATATGATACTTCAAGCACTTAAGGAAAAAAAAGCAAGAGAGACAGAAACAAAAAAATGCAAGATAAACCAAGATGCAAAAGTTTATTGAAAATTAAAATCACACATCCATAAAGCAACAGCCTCGATAACAAGAATCATTGTCTTAACAGAGAATACAACACTGATGATCTGTTGTGGGGAGATGGGGAAGGGAGGAGATTTTGAAAGTCTTTATGCTATTATTTTAAAATATGTTTTTTAAATGGAAAGAAATAGAGATTCTCTAAACTAAAGTCATCTACTCTTTCTATCTTTAATTTCTAGGCCAGGAGTGTTGATTTTAGCATGTATGTCCTTGGACTTCACTTAATCAAAACCTAAGTCTCTTGGATAAATGCATTTGAACAGTGTCTGTAACATGGTAGGTTTTATGGTTGGTAGAATTTAGGGCTAGGAGCTCCAACTGAACAAATTAATCATAGATTTGGTGAGAGGACTTTGAACTCTATATGAAGCTTTAAATAATGGTAAATAACTGCCTGGGGCAATATTATTGGGGTGGTTTTACCTTCCTATTAAAACTGCAATATAAATTTACCTGCCTTGGGGTTTAACAAGTTTTTGGGGTAGGTGTCCAGGGTTTTATGTGCAAGGAGGATTGTATCATATCAGATGCTGACATTCAGTGGCAGAGGTAGGCACTGACATAGCATTAATGAACTTTCTACCTACATATTAGGGCAGGATACTAGTAATGCAAATTCTCAAAAAGAAGAAAAGAACACCTCGCCCCCCAAAATTGGCTACTTATAGTAATTATCACCTCTCTGCCCAGCAGTACACTTGACACCTCAGCTTGTTACTAATTGCAATATTACTGCATGACCAGCATTGAAGGGCATGACCAAGTCTCTCAGTCACCTACAATTTACTTATGCATAGACAGTAACAACTTTTTCTCCTTTTCTTAAAAAGACATCTTAAGTTTGAGACCTGCTCAAAAGCTTCATTATGAGTTTTAGAAACAACAACAGAAGGTAACAGAAAAGGGTTCCAGTAAACACCTTAATGCCCCTTTTCCCATCTAACCCCCTCCCCCCAGGAAACAACAAAAAGCTCACAAACAAACACAGTGGTTGCTGATCTGACAATGCCAGATCTAAGGATACAAAATCTGCAGAAATGTCCTTTCTTGTAAAGTTTTGAGTCCCTTCAAAAAGATTCTCTCACTAATGGCTGTGTGCTTTTGAGCAGTTGGGTCTCTGAGCCAAAGTGTCTTCAAGTCCTGTTTTATGAGGGCTGGACACATACACACACATACACACATGGAAACACACACTTAAAATACAGAGGGGGAGCTCTATGGGTACACTGATCGGTTTGGGGGGTTGGAATGTCTAAAGAAGACGTCAGATTGTTTCGGAGTTTCTCTCCGGGGCTCCACAAGCTCATTCCTGAAGCAGGCTGAAAGGAGACTGCAGAGAGGAACCAGAGAAAAGAAAAGATGAAGGCTTAGGACTTCATATATTCAAATCAATTGAATACAGAAACACACTCCTTATACCTTCATGATCATAGTATAGACAATAGAATGCCTGAAAACCTATTTTTATTCCTTCCTTTTTATCCTTCTTTAAAATTACTCAGAGACTACTCAAATTTTTATAAAGAGAAAATGAGGTAAGGCAATAGTAGTTAATCAGAAGTATACATAAGAACCACTTGTGGAACTTATAAAAAAAAAAAAATGCATTTTCCCAGATCCCTTTCTGAGACCAGGCTGGAACATAGGCCCATATATTTTTAACAAGTTCCACAAGGTGATTTAGTTGAGGACTACTGAGACAAAGTCAAGGTGCTCAGCACAGGGCTTAGCATATGGTATACTGGACTCAATTAATTGAAAAAGGGAATGCAGAAACAAGAATAAATTTTAATCTTTTGGAAAATGTCATCTGCCCAATTACTATACCTCATTACTGTTCCTGTCTAGCCTAACTATGAAATATGAAGCAATATGATCTTATCAGTAGAGGGGCTGCGTCACTATGCATTTGTAAAGAACTATTAATGAGTATTTTGTATGTGCTTCAGATTGAGATGGATAAGTATCTTAATCCTTTCAGTCACAAACTTGGCCTGTAAATACATATATCAAACTCACAAAAGCAACTTTTGCATAATTAAGAAATCAATTATGCCACAAGGAAGCCAGAAACAAACCCTTTTATTTTGCTAAAAGTTGTGCAACCCCATGAAGTATTTGAGAATTATTTCCCAGACTGGCTTTTTGAATCACATTTGGTTATTCTTTGCAAAGGAACAAAGCCATTTTTACTTGCTTAGTCCTGGGATGAAGTAAACCATCTCACGATCAAGAATTGGTATTATCTTAACAGAATATTCCAGAATACAAATTAGTATAAAAGCAATTTTCTGTCAACTAAAGAACGAGAGCTTTCATTCCTTGTTTGGATATTAAAGTTTGGGGCTTCTCTTGAAGCAAGGACTAGCAGAGGACAATGTGCAGAAATCAAACTAGTGCTCTAGCCATGATAACAGTATATGGACCCCAGGGGGTTAAACTTTGAGACCAGTTCGGCAAGGAGATGTGAGAATTTAGAAATGTGATCTCATCTAGCTGAGTTTAACTAATCTGTGTGTTTTTACTTCATTTCCAACTCAGACGTAATAAATCTCTGCCCTGAAAACTTCATAACATAGCTGGAAAATTCAAAAGCAACACTGTAAACTATAAAAACCTGTGCAGTACCATGATAACTGTAAGGCTGAACGATAGGAGACTGCCAAATTCATCCGTGTTTTTACCTATAAGCTGGCGATTTTAAGCAAATATTCTGCAAATGTGGAGGATTTCTAGAAATATGGTGTTAATAACTTCTATCCGTTTGGAGATCTGTGTCCTCTACTCTCTCCTCCATTGCTACTACTGAAAATATTGCTTGTTTCTCCCTCAGATATGTGAATTTGAGAAAAAAAATAACATTCTTGGAGATAATCATAGCCAAATGAGTTTTAAACTGAAACAGTAAGGATAAATACCAATGGACGGGTAACAGACACAGAAAAATGGGACTATATGCTTGCTTTGATTGTTACTATTAACTAATGAAGCAGACCAAAGCACTGCAAAGAGCTCTATGTTCTAAATGTGATTATAGTCTTAGCTTCATTATGAACTGCCCATGAAATCACAAGTGGAGTTCATCGAGCCTCAGTTTTCCCAGCTGTGGGGTGAGGGGCTGTGCTACCGTGGTCTTGCAGATCTTGCTCTGTTCCAACAGTTTCTGACTTGTATTACTAATGAGCTACAATCATCAAGTGATCATAACAGAGAAGGAAACACTAAAGGCTCCGAAGGACGTCACAGATTTGTATTAACAATGTAAATAAAATTCTACCCTGTAGAAACTCGAAAATTATTTTCCAGAGAAAAGCAAGAGTTAGGCTAAACAAAATTGTAACAAAGTGACATTGGCCTGAGTTTACCAAGGAAGCCAAGGAGGAGAAACTGCAGAAAAAATGAAAAAGAAATAGTACTGGTCTCAAGTATAGAAGTCAAAAGCTTTCTAAATAGGTGTCAAGTGGCTTCCGCAAAGCTGACTTAAGAGTTAACGCCACTTGAAAACATGAAGGCAAGAAGTCTAGTGTAAAAATTGGGTCCAATTTGTCCTCTCATTAGATTATGGCCTCTATAGGCACAACTCCCTATATTTATACCAATGTGGGCAAATCAACTAAAATCAAATTTATTCATAGTGTAAAGCCTACTTGTATCTATAACAATTTGATTCACAGCAACTCAGTGTAAAAACTATCTTCTATAAAGCCTATGATCATGAAGGTAATTGTGAAGGAGTTTATAAAAAAGGAAAAGCATGCACAAATGAAAAGCAGAGAGAAAACACATAGTGGGAAACTAACAGAAGTAATTAAACTGAAAATAGTTTACAGGCACCTTGTAGAAAGTGTGTTCCCTTCCCACTAATTTTCCCTCTGCTATAAAGAGAAGCATAAAATCGATTCCTTACAGCATAAAATTGGTTTTATGTTTTGGAAAGGAAAACATGGGGTATTATAGGCATTTTCTAAGCTGATTTATTCTTTTCAAATGATTGCCAGAAAATTAGATTTCCATTTTTCTTTGTCTAGTCATTCATGCTCTTTTTTGGGGATTTGCATGAAAATAAGAGAGCAGGAAAGAACTCAGCTGAAGAATATAGCAAGTGGAGAATTTGTATAGATGTATATCAATCATTGGAGACCCATGTATATATATATATAACGTTACGAAAGCATAATTAGACCAAATGTCTATATTTTGCAAAGATTTCATTTTGCAGTCTGTTAGATTTCCATGCACAAGTTATCACAGCTGTGAGATACCAACTCAAAAACATGCATGTGATACTTTTAAATGAACACACCAGGGGACTATGAAGCTACTAATTCCTCACTATTTATCTGTAGCCACACATGCAAAAAAGTGAAATATGTCCCTAAGATCTTTTGGGCTTTTTCAAATAACACAATTTTAAGATGTATTTTCTTTTCTGATGAAATAGATTATTTTAGAAATACAGATAAAAAAAAAAATGTCCCTTTAGAGCAATGCAAGCTAGTGAGACAATAAGCACTGGATAACTCATCATATAGAAACACAGGGCTATGCATTTTCATGCACACCACATAAACGGACACTAATAGCATATACACTTGACTGACAAATGTTAATCCTCCTCACTTGTAAAGTCTCTAAAACAGTTACACTAAACCATTCCCTTTCTTGTATGATCTACAGAAGCTGTTTAAACTTATACTACTAACTTACACAATGCTAATAATAAAGTTCCAGAGCTTTCTTAAAATCCAGAAGATGTTTTGGTTAGAAACCCAAAACTACTGAATTGTGAACTATGGGAAGGCAGGAGTCTCATCTTTCTTATCTCTATCCTTAACGCTTTCATATAGCATATCTTCAATAAGAATTTATTACATGAATCAAGTCAACTATTCCAGCCTTTTTTGATAATGGGATTGTATCATTAACTATTCGAGGGTACTTCAAAAAGTTCATGGAAAAATAGAATTGAAAGATAATATGAATCTTTCCATGAACTTTTTGAAGTACTCATCTGAATGGGGGTGCCTCACTTAAACCAAAGAGATGTCTGTCAAAGGCTGCTGTCGTATTTTGTTAGATACTGAAATGTCACTTTAAAAATCACTTTAGGATTTGCTGAAACCTTTTAATACCTCTCCGCCTTAGAATATACGTATGAACTTCCAAATGCACCTATCAAACAAAATCTAAGCCTCAAGAAGCAATGACAAAAGAGCCACTCATTCATGTACAAGAAAGACTGGCAAACGATAGTGAATAGGCAAAATTTGGCCCATAAGTTAAGAATGATCTTTACGTTTTTTAATGGGGTGGGGAGGATGCTCAAAAGGAGAATAAAATTTCATGACATGTGAAAATTATATGAAATTCAAATTTCAAGGTCCATAAATAAAGTTATGTTTATTTTGTTCTTTGTTTTTAGCAGCTGGCCAGTATGGGGATCGGAACCCTTGACTTTGGTGTTATTAAAACTGAGCTCTAAGCAACTGAGGTAACCAGCCAGCCCAATAAAGTTTTATTGTAACAGCCACTCTCATTTGTTTACGTATTATCTAGTAGTTGCACATTAACTATATGGACCAGAAAGCCTAAAACATTTACCACCAGTACTTTACTGAAAAAAAGTTTACCAATCCCTATGCTAGATGGTCAGAACTTTTCCTGTTAATTGAAAAAAAAAAAAAAGACAGGAAACAGTATTGCAGGGCAACTGGTTCAGCATGATATGTTACTGTTTAATTCTTCTGGAGTCATTTTGGCTGAGTCAAACTTTTCCAAAGTGAGAGGCAGGCATTTCTTCACACCATAGCAAAGCATGAGGTACTTAGCCCCTCTGGTCTGTAAATGATGTTACAAGTTTCTGTTTCTTTAATCCCTGTTGTAAGATTTTATGAAAACTAAACCAGTTTTATACTTAAATATATTAACATTTTTCCATTGAATATCGCAAAGAATCCATATGATTGGCAATGGAAATTATGTCTGCAACTCTGAGTTCTAATTTTCCTTTGGAATACTCTGTGTTCCCAAGGAACCACCAGATTAAGCTTTCTGCTCATATTTATATATAATACATATAATTACAATCTGAAAAACTTTCATGCTAAAAGTAAATGGTGAGATTCCTTCTGGTCAAAAATGGTTTTAAATGCTCAAGCAGCCTCAAGTCCTTTGAAGACGGAGCATGCTTCTTTTTCTATCCCTCTGTTACCCATCCCACTTTGTAGCAGACAGGTGTTCGCAGGATGTCTCCTGACTACCAGAGATGCACTCCAGTCTCCTTGATTGCATTTATGTTGATTAAAAGAAGAAAAATGAGCCCTCTTTATTACATTTCCCATAGCTAAGTCCCTATAGTTGCTAATAACATATCACAAAACAACCATTATTTATTGTTCATTGCATTTCTATTGAGAAAGATAATCTTTGCCTTAGGCAAGATGATTTGGCTTCATTTCTTTTTGCTAGAGGTGTACAGTTGAATGTTTGAATTACTCACATGGGCTCAAAATGTATATATTTTACATTTAGCTACAGATACTCTGGCAATACTTTCAGTAGCCATACAATACCTTAATTAAGCTAACAGGTGATTATTCTTAACCACAGAAAGGTAAGTACAAATAGAGTCCTGGTTTGCCAATTTCTCATCCTCTCATAAGAACTATTGTATTCTTGTTAGTTATAAAACAACATCATCGAAGATCCAAGAGTCAAGATAAAACTTAACACATAAAGAGGTTATATGTATATTCTAATACGGTTGCAAAATCCAGTCCCATTTATATAAAAATGTATAGCTAGAAGACAATCTAGAGCTGGGCTGCTAAAACATGGCAATGTGATGCTACTTTGTTCTTCTGCATCTAGACATTTTCCCAATGAGCATGCTCAGGTCTCAGAATCCTTCTTAGCACAGCACTCACACAGCTCACTTTATAAGAAAACCTACTTGCTATCCCTAGTCTATAGTGGTATTTCCAAAAACGGATTGTGTGCATCCCAGGAGATGTACCAGACAATGCACTGGGATGAAGAAAGATTTTATATTTTTAAATATACAGATTATTACTCAAATAGAGTATGTATGCAAAATTCTTTTATTGTTAGATGTGTACAGATCAGGGGTCTGGAGAAGAAGGGTGAGTCTCTTAAGAGGCGTTCCTTAAAGGGAAGGTTATGATAAGAGATATAAAGGCTGAAATTGAAAAAGGAGTGCCACAGCAGCTCATCTGACCCTGCTGTGATATGCTGCCTCACGTTATTTTCTGCATGGCCTGTCAATCACCCTACTGCTGACTCAAGTAATTCACCCTCGCTCATGCCTCCCGAAATGACTTTGACACACTCACTGTTTCTGAAGTAAGTGCTGGTGTTGCTGCTGCTGCTGCTGCCTATAGGTTTCAATTGTGTGCTGAGGAAGGTACTGCATGAGTTCCAGGGACTCTTTGATCTTCAACAGCATTTCATAAGTCTCACGGCCCCTCACCTGTGTAAGCGAGCAGAAGGAACAACAGGGAAAAATGAAGAGCTGGAGAACTGTTAGAAATGCAGTCAATCCTCACTACTCATGGATTTTGTATTTGCTAGCCGACTTGCTCACATTTATTTGTAACATGAAAATCAATACTCTTGGTGCTTTTGAGTCACCTGTGCATGTTCTCAGCTGAGGTCAAACAAGGAAATGTTCTGTTTTTGTGTCTGCTCTCATGCTGTAAACAAGAGTTCTCTTCATAGTCTAGTCAGTGCCACATTTTTCACATTTTTGTGCTTTTTGTTGGTGATTTTGCTATTTAAAATGGCCCTCTAGTGTGAAGTGCTGTTTAGTGTTCCTAAGTGCAAGAAGGCCATGCTGTGCCTTACAGAAAAATACATGTGTTAGATGGGTTTTACCCAGGCATGGGGTATGGTGCTGTTGGCCATGAGTTTAATGTTAATGAGTCAACAGTATATATTAAACAAAGTGTCTTTACACAGAAACACACGAAAATAAGGTTATGCATTGATCTGTTACAAAGTGTTATGACCAGAGGCTCACAGGAAATCCTGCATTTCCCCTAGAAGCAATGGTTCAGTACTGATACGGTTTTCACAATGACTTTATAAAACAAAGCTACCACAAAAAATGAGACTTGACTGTAACTATCTCTGGAAGGACAAAGTTTTCAGCTGGGATGAAAAAAAATGTTTTTCTGTTTTTAAAAAAAGTCTTTCAAAAGCTTTAAAAAGAACGATCAGGATGAGGTCTAGGGTGAGGCAGGAGAGTCCCCTAGGGTGCTTGAGGGTCCTGAGAGTGGCTGCCTATTTAAACTTTGTACTCCAGGTACTTTATATGCCTTACTCCAGTCCCCACCTGGAGTACTATATGCAGAACTTGTCAGAATTCAGAAATGGTAAGATTTTCTCTACCTTTTGTTGGGTTAATGCCTGTTCAACCTAGCTCTGGGGTCCCTCCTCTGAGAAACTTTTCCTGACCTTACTCTTGATGTCTGCATCTGTGGTCCTTCCTGTGTGCTCCTACAGCTCCACGAATAGCTCTGTTGAAGCATGTATTTTATCAAAAATATCTGTGTCTTTGTCTTTGAGTCTAGTTTCATTTTTCTATATATGGATGTCCAGTTTTCCCAGCACTATTTATAGAAGAGGCAGTCTTTTCCCCAATGTATGTTCTTATTGCCTTTGTCAAAGATTAGTTGGCTGTAAGTATGTGGGTTGATTTCTGGGTTCTCTATTCTGTTTCATTGGTTGGAGTGCCTATTTTTATGCCAGTACCTTGCTGTTTTGGTTACTATAGCTTTGTAGTACAGCTTGAAGTCAGGGAGTGTTATGCCTCCAGCTTAAACTTTTTGCTCAGGATTGCTTTGGCTATTTGGGGTCTTTTGTTGTTCTACATGAATGTCAGGATTCTGAGAAGAATGTCATTGGCATTCTGATGGGGATTGCATTAAACCTATAGATTGCTTTGGGTATTATGGACATCTTCACAATGTTAATTCTTCCAATCCAAGGGCATGGAATGTCTTTCCATCTTTTTGTGTCCTCTTTAATTTCTTTCAGTAGAAGGCAAACTCTTTGGTAGGACACCATTCTTACTTTCAATCTCAGGCTCTAGCATATTCACCACTCAAAAAATACCAACTAAATACATGTTAAATTAATAGAGGTTTCCCCCCCAAAAAAATTTAATTTGACTAATTCTTTTCTATGTAACTTATTATAACGTACCTCTTCCATCAGTACAAATTGATATTTTAAAATAGCTTTTCAAATAGTCCCTATCTCATCAGCTGAAAATACATGAAGCCTTTTAAAATATCCAATATATGAGGTACTGTTTTACTTAAAGGTCACAAGTCAGTTTCCATTTGTATCCTGAGAAACAAGACACTGAGAATCTCAGCTAACTGCCTGTCTGATTGGTCTACCAGCAGCCTATTCCCCTGGGGGTCAGGCCCCAAAGAAGGTGGGAAAAAGGCACGACACACCCAAACCTGTTGCGTAGCTTCATCTTCAGTCTCAGGCTGGCACGGTCAAATCTCCTGGCCCAGCCTGCCTGTTCTCATGTCAGTTTAAATGGCATCAAGGCTATACTGGTCACTAAGACTTTACTGCCACTCTAGTTGGCAAAGACCTAATGTAGTTAAATATTCTACAAACTGAAACTGGTAGTCTAATAAAGGTACTTATTAATGACCTCAAGGGGGCTAATGTTCCTTGTAGAAGTGAATTATGTTCTTACATAATAATTGGGCAGAGCTTTCTGGCCATTCATGTATAATTGAGGATTCTGCCTTGCTTGGCTTTTTTTTTTTTTTTAATAGCACTCTGTAAAAGAAATCACATTCAACTCTCCATAATTGCTATATTATCAACTTTGTGAACTCTATCTGACAAAATTTTAGGTCTAAATTGCTATAACCACACTGTCTTGGATAATCTTATCATTCTTAAATAATGGAGTGCAAGTTAATTTTAAATATCGGGGTAAGAAAAATTTTGTTGGGAAGGTAGTTCTGATTGGGTGGGTGAGTAAGCAGATGAGCGTACACTGTCAATACATTCCAAAACTGTGGAGGAGAAAATAATCTCCTGATTTTTCAAAAAATATATTCTTTCTGCTTTATCTTACTACCCACCCTCACCACTATGGACTAAATGTTTATGTCCCCCCAAAATTCATATGTTGAAATAATAACTGCCAATGTGATGACATTAGGAGGAAGGGCCTTTGGGGAGTAATTTAGGTCATAAGGGTAGAGCCTTCATAAATGGAATTAGTGCCCTTATAAAAGAAACTCTAGAGAGCTCTATAGCCCTCTTTCTGCTGTATGAGGATACAAGGAGAAGATGGCAGTTTGCAACTAAGAAGAGGGCTCTTACCAGAACCCAAGCAGACTAGCAAGTTGATCTCAGACTTCCAGCCTCCAGAACTGTGTGGAAATAAATCTCTTTTGTTTATAAGCTACCCAGTCTATGGCACTTTGTTGTAGCAGCCCCAACTAACTAAGACACCTCCTTTCCCATTGCTACATGTAATTGGAAGATGACTACATAGCAAATGCTCATTAAAAGAAGGTTAAAATGAGCCACCATGAACACCCAAGGGAGACTCACTGGTAAGTATAAAAGTTCATCATCTGGGGATCTTCGTTTCTTGATGGATGTCATCTGGATGCCATGTGTGTTCTGACGAAAAGCTGGCAGGAGAAAAATGCAAGTTTCACCATGGGAACATTTCTAAAGCAATAATACATATTAAACATATTTAATAATACATATTAAACAGACAGTAGCACCAGCAGCACCTGTGAAATTAGAGATTCTAGTCCTAAGCATCCATTTAATTGGTGATGATTGTTTCTATGTTAAGTGTAATCTTAGCAATAATGAAATAGGGAGAAGGTGAGGAAGAATAAGTAAAAGAAAGAAATGCAGGATGCTTGGAAATGGCCTCTGGCTTAAGAAATGCTCCAGGAAATGCTATGTCTTGTTGGTGTGTGTCTGTAAAGAGCTGTTACGAAAAGGAAGATAAATTGGTTTTACATTTTATTTTTCAGATCGTTCCTCTTCCAAAAAGGTAAATGCATGTTGTAGAGGCTGTCTTTCCAATGGTAAAATAAGTGAATTAATGAGTGATAAATTCCTAAGGTTTTCCAAATTAGAAACTACACCCAATTTGCAATGAATGAAGATGCTCCTTCTACCAAAATCCAGATTAATCCATTCTTATTGAAAGTCATTAATTTGTAGGTAATTGGGGTGCTCAGGAAAGAGTTTAGGAACTATGCTACCAGGTAGACTCGAGTAAAACGAAAGAGGAATTATATCACACACACACACACACACACACACACACACACACACACACACACACACACACACACACACACACACACACACACACACACACACACACACACACACACACACACACACACACACACACACACACACACACACACACACACACACACACACACACACACACACACACACACACACACAATTTTTATCATATATATCAGAGAGAGAAAGACCCTAACAGGAAAAGCACTGAACAGTTAGAAGTTAATGCTGATAGGTTCTCCTGTAAAGTACAATAAAATTTTTATTTATTCTGGATACTAATCAATGATAAGATTAAACCCTTTTTCATAAAATAGGTCATATGATGGTATACTTTGAAATACTTGTTGTAGCGATATTAGGCTTATGCTAAGCACTTTCTACAACAGAATTGTATTAAAAGTTAGAAGCTCTTGTGGATTAGTGGCTTTCAATTTGTTACGTGTTGTTCTCGGACTCTGTGGAGTTGTACCTCATCAGCAAGGAGTGATTGAAGGTAGGACATGGCACAACAGACCACCCTAACTCCCACCCCTTCAACTGGAGCAGCTCTGCTTTGATTTATCTTGCATTATAGATTCCTTGAAATTTTTAACTTTAAAAAAGCTTTCACTGCTTAAAAAGGACAAGTTTGAAAACAACTGATGAGGTAGCTGAGGCCCCAAGAGGGTCAAACATGAAAGTCAAGACTCAATGAAACAGATCTGCATACTCCCCAGACTGTGCTTTATGAAATACGTCCTTCAATCTCACTGTTGCCATAGAGTCATGAGGTGGGCAGGTTAATAACAGCAAGATAAACTGATACTAATAGGCTAAGATACTGATTCTCAAACTTTAGCTAGCAATAGAGTTACCTGGAAAGCTTACTAAACAAAGATCACTGGGCCTCCTACTCAAAGTTTCTGATAAAGCAAATCTGGGGCCTAAAATTTGCATTTCTACCCAGTTTCTAGATGATGTTGATGCTACTGGTGTGGCAGTCACATTTTGAGGAACCCTGGACTAAGACATTTTCACAATGACTATTTGCTTTTGTCAAGCTGTAGTGCATACCTGGAGTCTGTTTCAGCACCTATTCCCTCTGGCTCTGGGTCCTCAAGTCATACTTGCTGCTAAAGCTAATAGGTCTTGCCATGCAGCATCTCCAATATCACCCCATCCCAACATCTGTAGGAGACTCAACCATACCCCACCATTTGGCCACTACATCTACTTACGGCGCTTCATACCATCGCCGTTCTTTGTGCTGTCTGAAACTTGCTGCTTTCTGATGCTGTCTTCATCTGCCTTCCTGTCTCTTCCAGGGCAAGCACAGATCCGGGCCTCAAAGCAGCGTCGGCCCAGGACTTGCCCACTAGGAATTTGAAAAGAGGGACAGAAAGAGTTATATTCAAAGAAAGTTAAAGGTCCCTTGGAGTTCTCCTGTTTTCATTTCTGATGCTGGCCATCCCCAGTGCACCATCCCCACCAGCTCAGCTTTGGCTGCTCTGCGGATGGACCCCAAAGCACTTGGCAGAACACAAAAGTGCTTACATGCCACAAGCAATACTAGTAAATAACATTCCATTTGTTCTGCAAAGAACCTCCAAGCCATTAGCCGAACAGCTGTATTTAGCTACTTATTTTGAAGGAAACTTGAGTTAAACCAGTGGATGTCTCAGATAAAATCCCCTTAGGCAGCCCAGACATACTCAAAGAGACTGTGAATGCTTTGGAGGCCACATGAAAACAAACACTGTCTAATCAGAATCAATTCCAGTCAAATGTCAAGAATTCAGGTGTGAAGCAACTTGCACACCTTCCCAGCTCTTTTTTTTTTCTCTCCCTTTACCCACCCTCTTCTGTCTCCACTTTTTCGATCTTTTATGTAAGTGTTTGCTGCAAGGATTTAAAGCACAAAGGACAAAATCAAGGGGAGCTCTCTGCTGTACATGCAAAATTAATGAAAAGCAGACACAATTTCACTTTGCCCTCTGCCCATGCTTTTCTGCAGAATGACAGTTCTACATATGCCACTTACTCTCTGGTTTCCAGAGTAACAATGATTAAAATTGGACGGCGATTCATCCCTCCAACACAACTGCTGTTACACATGAAATTGTACAAGACTGTCGTGAATTCAGTGCCAACCTGAGTACGGGGGAAAAAAAATCTGTGTTAATAATGATTTGAACTGATCTTTTTCCTTCTCAGTTCTTTCCTTTATTTACAGAACTCCATTTCTGATGAAGTGATATTCTCCCTTCTGGAAAGGCAAACTCTGAAACCCATTATAGTTTTCTCTTTGCTTTGCCTCCTGGGAAGCTTAAAGCTAATGTTTGAAACGTTAGATACTACATTAGGGGAGACAGGCTTTAACAGATCACTGATTTTTGACCCTGTTCATCTGCAAGCTGATCCACATTACCCTACTCAAATAGGCTATACTACATACATGAATGTCACTAAAAAGAGCGAGCTGAAAAAAATTGCCTCAAACAGCAGCCGCGCTCCACAGATATTTACCTATGTGTATAAAAGAGTGTAACATAGGAGTATACCCTTCCATAAATAAGAATCTGGAGCTCAAAATGTCCTCAGAGTTAAATCATCTAGTCCAAAGTGCATATTCATGGGCCAGGCAACAAGCCCAGAGAGGGAGAGTCAGACGCCAAAGGTGCACACAGCAAGCCAGCAATCAAAGCACTTTGGTCTCATTACTCCCATGTACTTTCTACCACACAACTCCACTGTGCACAACAGATTTACACATCTGTATCTGCCATATGTTCATGCAAAATTCAGCTAAGAGATCCCTCTTAGGCTCTTGCATTTACAGACTACTCACATCCAGTTCTGGTGCACATCTACTACCAACTAGTTAAAACAATGCCGTGTATATACCAAATTGCCAGTTCAATTATTATTGGCCTTTAAGATGGGAACATGTGCACAGAGCCATGTTTGTTACCAAGGTAATTCAGTATATATTTAGAAGTTTTGAAGGGGAGGCATGTGGAGAAGAGAAAAAGAAGGAACACAGAAAGAGGTTACATATTTGATGACAAGAACTAAGTGACAGATGCTAAAAACACTTCCTATCACTGAAACAAAGGCTCTCTCAAGTCCGACTGGTACACACACACACACACAATTTTATTTTTATTTTACCTGGGGTGGCTCATAAGGCACCAGCACACTCTGTCTTCCTGTGATGGGGTCTTCTACATACTGGGCATGGCTGTTCCCTTCTACTCGAATCAAATGACTAGGAGGGGCAATTTGACCTGCAAAACAAAAAAAACAAGCTAGTTCCTTACCCTCACAATAAAGAAAACAAAATGAAACTGCATGGACAGAATGTTGGTGGCAAAAAAAATGATCTATGTAATAAAGGAAATATATCCATCCCTGAAAAAAGGAATAGATTGCCAAGACACCTTACCAGGTATCTCAACTTTTAAGGGAACAGTCCTATGCTTTGGAGTTTAAGGTTAATGATTCAACCTTTTATAGAACTCTATGACTACATCTCTGATCTCATCCATGGAGGAAATTTTGTACTTCCTTGGAAAATGAAAGGAAAAGGAGTCAGTTAATTAAAAAAAAAATGAATTTCACTGAGAAAATGCTGCCCAAAAATCTGGCCAGCAAAAATACTAAATAAGAAGCAGAAGACAGTAAGGATATGACTTCCATTGTGCTTATTCTCTTGTCCGTCTCCACCTTTAGACCTTGCTTTTGTCATAAAGACAAAAAAGTTTGCTGATTTTACTATGCTGAAGGAGTCTTGGGTTGGGGACCAAAAAAAAAAAAAAAAAAAAAAAAAAAAAACGGAAGTATTACAAAGGGCCTAGGCAAAGTTTTACAAAATTGTGATACCTAGTGGAGCTCAAAAAGAAAGAAGATGCTCCAAGAATTGGGAGCCATAAAGCTGATCTTAACTTTTGGCCATGTAATCTCTCTTTACATAGACTAGTCAATGAAAGTAAAAAGCTAGGTGTGTCAAGGTGTTCTCTGCAGCATCATCTATTATGGTAAAATCTAAAAAGAACTATTATGTCAATAAAATGAGAAAAAAAATTAAATAGTATGTTATCTTTGATGGAGCACAGGCAGTTAGGTAAACAGATAATGAAGTTATTTTACACAAAAAATTCTTTATGGCATATTAAATGAAAAGCAAGACACAAAAGTATAAATAATGCATCTATGTAGACAAGAACTAGAAGTTAACATGTAAAAAATAGTTGTGTTAAGGAGGATTTGACTATTTTCTCCTTTAAATGTCTATGCATTATCTTTACTCCTCCATTAATTTTTTTACAGTATACTATAATCTCTATATTTATACATTGTAACTACCGACCAATCTTTATGCTTTTAACATTTTTTCTATAAAGTATCCTCACCCACCTGCAAGTTCATTACTCTCTGATTATTCTCTCGACTTTCTCCTGTCTTTCCTTTCCAATTTTCAGTACTCTCTACTTAGTCTCTCTTCACAGAACCATAACAGACCTAAAGGAAGCCTTGGAAGCAGTAACTTCTTCTGCAAAGCTGTTGGTGGGGCCGAGCCTGTGGCGCACTTGGGAGAGTGCGGCACTGGGAGCGCCGCAACGCTCCCGCCGCGGGTTCGGATCCCATATAGGAATGGTCGGTGCACTCCCATATAGGAATGGCCGGTGCACTCACTGGCTGAATGCCGGTCACGAAAAAGACAAAAAAAAAAAAAAAAAAAAAAAAAAAGCTGTTGGTGAATCTGAGGCGCAGAAGCTGGGGCAAGGCTTATCCGTGAATACAGAGCTTAAAGCTGGCCCCCAAGATACCTGCTCCCCTGACTCCAGTCTTTCATTTGACTGCCCCCCTTTTTATGTTCTAGATCTTCTATTCACTGCTCTCACCCATTTTTGGCCTCTTATTTCTTTTACTTCTTTCCTCTTTTCCTCTGTCATTTTTTCATTATTTCTTTCCTTTTATGCTCCTTCCTCTTATACCCTTCCAGCTCTCAACCAGTCTAGACTTGAAAGTCATTTTGGGAAAGGCACTAAAGCTGAAGGATATACCGTAGCCTGGGGCAAGTGGAACAGCTACCATGTTGCACTCCTTACACCCTTTCATTTAAAAGAAAGAAAGAAAGAAGAAAAAGAAAAAAAAAAAAAAGCAGTAGGGCACAGAGAGACCAGTCCAGGTCATCTAATAATTACTAATATGAAATTAAGTATTTCAATCATTGTGAAAGCCATACATTTATTATTATCTTTAGATAATCTGTGAGCCAAAAAGACAGACTGAGCTGTCATTAGACTGCAGAAGTCTGAACCAGGTAGGTGGGTCCACAACAAAAATGCCCATAGGATCTTTACCTTCAATGAACGTAATTGAACAGTTATGGATTCCAATTTTCCTTACCCTCATTGAATTCGCGGCTCAGCTCGTGGTTGGGGCACCGTTTCACCACCTCGGTGACATGCTCAGCTTTCTTGTAGACGGGCATGGCACGGATGACAGCGCCCTGAGGAGGTGGGGTCATCACCTTGATCTGGATGGGGCATGTCTTTGCAATTTGGCAGTACAGTTTCTTCAGTTCAGTGGAATACTGCTTAGAGATGGCGCCGGTGGTGGAGGGAAGGAGAGAACCAACAGGAGATATGGTCACATTCCAAATCAGAACCAGAAAAATATGTCTGCTTTTTATAGCTGCATATTTACAACTGGCTACTACATATATGACATCTGGCAATCTTATTAGAAGTTATATTCACTAATTAAATCAATTTTTTTTTTGCTGTTTTAAATAAAATCCTATGTTTACAAAAGGCTTCACATTTATCAAAACACATCTATGCTATTATTTCCTGTTATCTTCTCTTTAGGATGAAAAAACTGAGGCTCAGAGGGATTTAAATGATTAATACCTTAAGCAGCTTCATAGATTACCAGAAACTAAATGGAAAAACCATGTTTTTTTTTTTTTTAAATGTATTGAGTGATAGTAAACAACAAACCATAAAGACAGTTTTCTGCTTAGCAGATTATTATTAATCCTGCCCTTACAATACTCTAGAGAGACTCATAGGAATTAGGGTTTGTGGGATTTTTTTTTTTTATTTTTTTTAAGATGCCAGAAATATCTGGCAGAGGGTGAAGAGATTTTATCTGAGGTCAACCAGCTAGCAAATTTCAAAGCCAGAGATTCCCCAAACTATTGCTATTACTACTATTATCTTCTAATGTCATAGCATAAGAGAATGCAAGAGCTGGAAAGGGGCCTTTTGCTCCTATACTCATCCAAACTGGCCAAAGGTAAAACAACTAACCATGGTATGCAAAGGATCCAGATGCAGATATTTTCACTCATTCACAAGTGAGTGAAACTTTTCCTCCCCACTCTTCCTTCCTCAGGGAAGAAGGGGTGGTTGGGTGATTGTAAAATTAGCAAAATAGAGTGGAGAAAGCATGAGACCTACAACCAAATAGAAAAAAGAAAAGGTCCTAACCTGTGTTGCTTTCCCTTCCCACCTCCCAACCAGAATTGAAAGTCTCCATTCTAATCCTTACACGATATTAAATCTCATTCCCTCTATTCTCTGGGTCCATGCCCCATCACTGCATTCCTACTCCCTCAGATGCTGGGGTGAAACCACCCAGGCACTGGAATTGCTGGCCAAGAGTGGGGCACTTAGTAACACTTATCCAAACAAAGGGTAAACACGCACACAGGCTGCAATCATAAATTGGCAGCAATATCCTCCCAGGGGAAAGACACAGGAAAGCAGGAGCCAGAGTGGCAAATGAATTAATTATTGTATGTCCCACCCCAACTCTGACTAAAGGCAAATATCCCATCAAAAAGCACATTTCAAATGATTGCTTTATCTCTTCCTTTTGAAATAAAATACTTATTTAAATAATCTTTCCCTTTATCCCAAGTATTTCAGTATATGAAATTTTCAGTTAAAAATTTCCCAATGCCAGAAGAGAATTGCAAAATCTGTCCTTCATGCCCACAGGCCAAGGATTAAACACAGCAAAAGGGTTTTACATAGCTTGAAGAAATAGGAAACATGCCAAAAGTCAACCACAAAAATAAAATTCTACTTGGGAAACACTGAATGAAACGTAGATGGATATTTTTGCTCTTATGTTTTTAACTAATGACTTGACAAACAAAGATACTGTTTTAAGACATACTAAGAACTCACTTTTACTGAGAACTTCAAGAAAATAAGCATATCCATTGTGGTTTAATTAGGAAATATATAATCTATAATGCAACCATGAGTTTCACAAGATGAACCTTAGGAAAAATGACTGAAAAATAAGTCTGTCAGCTAACACCTGAAGGCAAACAAGGCATTCTTCCAAGTATGTAAAGACTGTAAAAAAGAAGGATAAGTGTTCAGAGTAGGATGGTTTCTTAACAGAAACATTCCATTTTAATAATTGATATACTATAAATCAAGTTGACAGACGAAAGTATAAAAGTACTAAGAATAAGGTTAGGCATCATAAAGTACTAATCCTCACTCATTCTCAGGGACGGGAGTGGAGAATCTAATTTCTGAGCTTAAATAATGATATATAATAATAGCTTCATTATTTACTGAGTTCTGTTGTAAGAAAAGTTAATCCTCACACAACCTTAAGAGGAAGGAATTACAGGTATACAGTCTCTTATCTGAAACCCTTAGGGCCAGAAGTTTCAGAATCCAGAATTGTTTAGATTTTAGAAAAATAGTAAAGTTCATATAGCACATATTATATACACCTCCAGCAGGATCTAAGGCAGCACCCCATGATCAAACACTAACATTTCTGCAGAATCCACAAATATTCATACTAACCAGGAAATGACTATGAAGCTTCATAGTTGGAGCTGGGTTTCACCACCACAAGAATGTGCGACAAACTTAGGAAATCAAAGCAAAACAAACCAATTTTTGGTTTTCAGAGCTCTTTGAATTTCAGAATTGCAGATAATAGATAATGGACCTGTATTATTATCTCCATTTTATAGATAAGAAAATTAAGGCACAGAGAAGACTTGCCTGAGGTCACACAGAAGAACTGCTTAGCAACCAGTATACGAGACTGTCCTGGTCCTGGAACAAAAAAGTTCCTCATCTCTCTATTCTCTTAGCTCAGCAGTGCAGATTTTTGTGCTTGAACATTTTTCTAATTTTCAACACTGTGGCTCTTTTCTGAATCAATTTCAGCTGCATACAATCTTTTCTCACATTTAAAGGGAGCTCAAACGTGGCCTATTTAACATCCACAATTTCTCTTAAGCAAGTATACTGCTTGCTCTTTCAGTTACAGGAAGAGGCACAAGTGACAGAGTTGAACAAACCCTGGGCTGGAAGGAAGGTGACCTGGACTGGTACCATCCGTCAGTCAGTACCTCTCCTGTGGCCCTGGGGAATTCAGGAATAAGGTCATGCTCTTCAGCATGGCTTATTAAGGACTTTATATGGCCCTTTATCTCCGGCTCTATCTATCGCTCACCAGCCCCCCCTCCCCCCACCATGTTCTAACTATACAAACCTTATAATGCAAACTTTTGAAAGGCACAATTCATTTATCACCCACAATTCAAACGTGCTATTCCATATCTGGTACAGTCCTGTTCATCCTCTGTTCTCCACACCGTGCCAGGGCAATTTAGATATTGCTCTTCAGTTAGGCCGGCATCTGTTACTACAAACCATCTTTTCCTATTTTAGTAATGAGGGTTTCATAACTGACTAAATCAAATATCTGACCATGGCCAAGATATATTACACTTACTACTTCTGGTTAAACTACCAGGCCCACTATTCAGTAACTACAGTTGGTCTGAATTGGTCTGGCAAGATCAGTTCATTACAAAGCCAAGTCTTTGCTCTCTATTTGCTTCATTGTTTGTAAATATGTTCTGTGATGACATTTAATATTTTTTCCAGTACTAAATTCAGTCTCCCAGGCTTATAGCATCTTAATAATTTTTTAGATGTGCCCAATTCCCTTATCTTTTATTAAATACCATCTTTTTTCAATTTTCTAGGCTTCCGTAAGATCGCAAAAATGTAATTATGCCAAGATTTTTAAATACCCTGATGATTCAAGTCAGTAGAGACTACAAATCTAAACACATATGACCTCTTTTAATGTCTCTCTGTCTCTCTCTCTCTCTCTCTGGGATTTTTAAAAATCCACCTCTATATTGTGGCCCAACATTACTTGAAATTCCTTAATTCTAAGGCCTAATTTATTTTTCTTTGTGTGGGGGTTGTTTTGTTTTGATCAGTTTTATTAAGGTATAATTTTTTGTAAAGTACACCAATGTTTACACGTACAAGTTGAAGACTTGTGACAAATGTACACAGTTGTGTAACCACTACCACAATTAAGATGTAGAATATTTCCACCTCCCTCCCCCCAGTTACCTTTTGCCCCTTTGCAGTTAATCCCCTCCCCAACCCCCGGCCCCAGGCAATCATGTCCATGCTTTCTCTCACTATAGCTTTTGCCTTTTCAGAATTTTATATAAGTGAAATAATACAGTATATAATGTCATGTGATAATATTTTTGAGATTTATCCATGTTTTTGCATGTATTAGCATTCCATTTTATCCTTAAGTAAAATTTCATTACTCATGCAACCTATGGTGAATTCATGAACATTCATTTACAAATCTTTGTGAGGACATATATTTTTATTTTCATTGAATAAATACATAGAAGGTGATTTCTGGCTAAGTGTATACTTGACTTTTTTAGATACTGCCCTACTGTTTTACAAAGAGACTGTGCCATTTTACATGCCACCTACAATATATGAGGGATTCACATCCTCACCAGCACTTGGTATTGTTGATTATTTTTTTAAAATCCATGCCATTCTAGTATGTATGTAGTAGGTGTCACTGTGGTTTAAATTAACATTTCCCTGATGATTAATGATATTGAGCATTATTTCATTTAGTATTTCATTTCCATTTATGTATAATAAAAATAAAAATATATTTACAGTCATTTTATATTACTTTATATACTTATTTGCAATTCTTTTTGGAAGTATCTGCTTAAATCTTTTTTACTTTTTAAGTTTTGATTTTAATTGGGCTGCCTGTGTTCTTAATTTGCACTGTGAGAGTTCTTTATATATTCTGGATACAAGAATACATTTTTAAAATATACATTTTTAAAATGTTTTTTTTCCTGGTCTATGGCTTGCCTTTATTACCTGCTTTTCTGTACTTTTCCAAAACAGTTAATTTTAAGGAATTATCAATGTTTTGCTTTTAAGGCTCTTGCTTTTTGTATCCTAGGAATCCCTGCCTAATCCAACATTAGAAGGATTTTCTGTTTTCTTCAACAAGATTTATGGTCTTAGCTCTTACATTTAGAATTATATCTATTGCCAGTCAATTGTTGTATATAGTGTGAAATAAGACTCAATGTTATTCTTTTTAACAAATATCTAATTGTTGCAGCACCACTTGTTGAAATGATTATCTTTATCTTTTCCCCTGTTGAATTGCCTTGGTATCTTTTTATGAAAATCAATTGGCCATATGTGTTCAGGTCTATATCTGGACATTTCTACTGATCTATGTCTATCCATATATTAATAACAAACTGTCTAGATTACAGTAACTTTATATTAAGTCTTGAAATCAGTTAGTCTGAGTCTTTCAATTTTTTTTTTTTAATTGTTTTGACTATTCTAGGTCCCTTGAATTTCCATATAAAATTTAAAAAGGATGTGTCAAATCCTACAAACATGCCTGGTAAGATTTTGAATAAGATTGTGTCAAATGTATAGATCATCTTGGGGAGAAATGATACCTTAGCAATGTTGTGTGTTAATGGGCATAATATATAACTCCATTTAATTAGGATATCTTTAATTCTGCTCAGGAATGTTTTGTAGTTTTCAGTGTGCAAATACTGTACAGATTTTGTTAGATTGATCCTTCAGTATTTTATTTTTTAAAAATTGTTTTAAATAGTACTGTGCTTTTAAATTTAAACTTATTTCTTTTTTCTAAACATTTACTTATCCATATTTGTGGGGTACAGTGTGTTGCTTCCATACACATGCATACTGCACAATGCTTCGCTCAGTGTAAATAGTATAGTTTTATAGCTGTTGGTCCAACACTTCTCTTCCCTGCCACCCCTTCCCTCCCGTCTCTGGTAACCATTATTCTACTCTCTATTTCTATGAGAACCACTTCCTTTCTTTTTCTTCTTCTTCTTTTAGATTTCTCAAATTAGTGATATCATGTGGTATTTGTCTTTCTGACAAATACCTGACCTACTTCAGTTAACATGATGTTTGTTCCCACTATATAAAAACATGACTGATTTTTATATATCTACCATGTATCCTGTGACCTTGCTAAACTTACTTAGTTCTAGAAGCTTTTTGAAATGCCTTATGATTTTCTGTATAGATGATGTCAACCACAAATAGAGTTTTACTTCTTTCTTTCCAATCTGCATATCTTTTCTTATTTTTTATCTAACTGCAAGAATTGAACTAAGGTTCAAAGTACTATTGTTTTCTTTTTCTTTTTTAAATTGGAATCTTAGATCATTGATTTTAGACTTACTTTTTAAAAAAAATTTTAACGTTTGCTTGTATATGTTTGTGGGGAATATACAGTGTGTTGTCCCAATACGTGCAGATACTACACAATGATTCACTTAGGGTAAACATTTAATTCTATAAAGTTCCTTGTAAGCACCCCTTAACTATATCCACTAAATTCTGATATATCTAATTCTTAATATTCAGGAACATGTGAAACATTTCTTTTGGGTGTTTTATCAGTGTCATATACACTATAACAAGGGGCAACACTTACATTCCTAAGAAAAATAATAAGTTCTCTGGGTCTTTTGCTAATTCTATGGGTTCCCTTTCTAGCTCAAACTTATTTTCCCTTTTATACTTTTCTTCACCATTCTAAGCAGATTGTATTTGTTGCTATTTCCAGTGTTGTCTTTTGTCTTTAGGTAGTTTTCTCCCACTTACAGGTATTAAATCAAGAACTCACTTGATATTATACCTGAAAAGAGAATCTTCTATTGCTAAGGACTTTGTTGATTATGCAAGCCCATTGTACTGAATTTCCAGCAGCTCTTGGGTGAATATCAAACATTACAAACCTTATATTTCAAGGTATAAAGTATCTCACCCTGTAGAGCTGTCACTATGACAAGCAGTTATGGAGAGTTAAAAACTTTTGTCAACTTCTTCCCAACTTCTCTTCCTACAGGCTTCCTGTTTTTTGTTTTTTGTTTTTTCCTTTTCTTTTTCTCATCTCATAATTATAACAACACGTGTACATAGAAATTCTGGAAAAAAATGATATTCTCCTTACCCAGAGATATATATCATTAACATTTTAGACCTTTCTTTGGGCATACAAACACATACACACACCCCTATACAAACTGGGGGCATATCATTAAAAGTTTGGTGTATATATTTTTTTAACATATCATGAGCATGTTCTAATTTAAAAACATGATTTTAAGTCGTTGCTGTTAGAGTATTAAAAAGGTCTATACCGTGGTTTATTTTATCATACCTTTCTTATATAAGTTTTACTCCAGCTTAAAAATAATACTGTATAGCATATTTTAGTACATAAATCGGTTTTAGGTAGATCACTTGAAACAAGATAAATGAGTCAGTGCATATTTCAGTGCTGTAGAAAAGTTTGAGGCCAATCTGAATTTTCTTCCTTTAAACTAAGTAAGCTGCTTATTCCTCCCTAGTTTCTTGTAGGATTTTGTTTCTTTCTATATCTTTGTTAAAAAAAAAGTGATGCTTCTAAACATGATTTTTTTTCATTGAAATTACGTAGAAATTGGTGAGCCCTTTCAAAACTTACATGCTCAAACTCAAGAAACTTCTTATTTTTTAAATTACATTTTCATTTCTTCTGCTCTTACTAATTTCCAGAAACATGGAATTCTTATTCTGCATCTCCATTTTCTATTCCCCATGCATTTTCTGTACTCAAACACTAATCATTAGCATTTTTTCCTTTTGTTTGCATTCTGGGAAAGTTTCTCAAGTTTGTCCTCTATGTAGTTGGTATAGTTTTCCATGGTTAATTCTGCTCTATTCTACAAGTAATACTTCTAATTCTTCTATTGCATTTCAAATGTCCTTCCTTATCTCATCTACATCACTTTTAACCAGCCATCTTTTCATCTCAGCCTGATGTTCTACATTTATCATTTTCTTTTCAAACTTAATAGTGTTTATGTTTTGTTGATTTGTACTAAAGCAATCTTCTAAACATTTCTTCCAATTCCTAGGATACTTTCTTTGATTCTTTAAAATAATGTTCCCCTACAGTTAGGATTTTTAAAAAAATATAGGCCCCTAATTTGCTTTTATAGTTTTCCATGAATGTAGCAAGATATAGCTAGAGCTAGTGTTGCATCTTTCATGTCTCTTTGACATTTTTTAATGTGGTTCCATCAGGCTTTTGAATAATAAAATTGCTACAGATTCTGCCGCTAGCTTGAGTGTCCAATTTAGTTTGGCATTATTTTGGAATTCACAATATTTTAGTGAAAATTTAGGAGTGACTACACTGGAAGCTGCTAATAAGCTGCCATTATAAATTAGGAATGAAATATATTTCTTCTTTCCATTTGCACATCATTCGGTACTTATCTAACAAACACTTACTGAGCATATACTGCACAATGCTAGGTACTCACTCTGTACTGGGAACAAAGAGAAATAAGATTTTAAAACCCTGGAATGCAAGATCTTATGTATCTTCACTGCCTAGGATGGTACATGATATATAAAAATAAATTGAAAGAAAAAAATCACTCAGTCTTTACCCTGAAGTTGCTCATAGTCTAGAGGCAGAGTGAAGTACAGTACAACAAACTAAAATACACTGGGGATAGCAGAGGTATGTCAAAAGTATTATGGGATCACAGAGGACAGAGCAATTAACTACCAAACAATACATTTAATATTGATTGAGCAGGTATTATATTCAAGGCTTTGTTTTAGGTTTGGAAATTCAGTACTGAATGAAAAGAAATTCCATGCTCTAAAGATGCTAACATTCTAGAATCAACAAATAAATTCTATGTCTGATGGTGATAAACGCTAAAAGAAAAGTAAATCAGGATAAATCTAAAGGGGATAGACAGTCAAGAGCTAGGAGATGGGGGATCTAGTGTGAGGAGGACATTATTTTATCCAGGATTGTCAGAGAAGGATTCTTTGATAAGATCTCATTTAAGGAGAGATCTCAAGGAAGTGGTGGGCTTGGCCACACATGTACCTGGGGAAGCAGCATTCCAGCAACTAGAGACAGCAGGTGCTAAGGTCCTGGGCGAGTATGCCTGTCATGGGGCCAGTGCCTCTGCAGAGCAGTAAGCTAAGGTGACAGTGGAAGGGGAGTAAGACTGAGACCAGAAAGGAGAGGGAGCCCAGATCATGCGAGGCCAGGGAAAGGATTTGAGCTTTCCTTGATGTAAGACAGGAAGCCACCAGAGAGGTGTGAGCAAGTGATGTGACCTGATTTTCATTTTAATAAGATTATTTTAGCTGTTACGTGAAGAGCAAACTTTATGGAGCAAAGATGGGAGCAGGGAGACCAGTCAGGAGGCAACTGCAAATAATCCAAATGAAAGATGAAAGTTGCTTGGACCAGCAGTGGAGGTGGCGTGAATCAGGTGGTTTCTGGATATATTTTAACTAGATTTGCTGATGATGAGAGAAAGAGAACAAGTAAAAGTATTCAATTAAGGTAGAAATAAAAATTTTATGGAGGTAGTTATATTTAAACTAAGCCTTCAGAGACAGGTTATCATTCACCAACTGGGATGTGCATTCATGAAGGTGAAGAAGGCAGAGGCAAGAGGCAGACAGCAGGCTTTCCACAAAGAGAGAACATCAGGAGTGAAAGCAAAGAGATGTTAACTGTGGGTGAAATCTGGGTGGGCTGGGAAAAGGAGGAGGAGAGAGAGCAGAGCAGAAAGCAGAGGCTAAGCACGAAAGATACTTAACAGATGCTGAGGAGCCTCACATGTCACAAGAAACCATTAGAGTCTATCAGCAGGCTAAAAAGAGTCACCGAAGATCACAAGGCAGGGGAAAGACCTAATCTGTTTTATGTATTCAGAAATACCAAGCTAGTGGGAGCAAGACTGCAGCAAAGTAGGAAGAAAGGAGACCCCCCCAAGAGCTACTCAGGCAAGAAACGAGGAGGGCCTACACTCGGGCAATGGAAATGAATAAAAAGATGGAGAGATGGGAGAACTTACTAAAGTTCAGCCTTCCTGTTTTCATCATGAAACACTGCATGGAAACACCAAAACAAACCAAAAAATATTATTCCTTAAGGTAAAACATGCTTGCAAAAATACTACCAGTCCCTGTACTGATCAGCAGCCAATAATAATAATAATAATATAATAATAATAATGATGATAATAATAATAATACTACCACCAGTTATTTGCTTATTCCTTTTCTAAAATCAAACTAGAATGAATGAATTAGTTTTAACATAGGACCCCAGATATTCAGTAGTCAATTAATAGCTGGCTTAGTCAATGGACTCATCAACAAATAGAAAAAAGAAAGGGTAATTTTAATTCTGGACAAATTAAAATAAAAGGTAACTGGAATCAATAAGCCAATTTCATTGTGAAGGAAAAAAAATGATTCAGTCCTCAAAGTCAACAGCAATAGGAAACAGACTCCTTCCTGCCTAAGACCAATAACCATGGGCAACATTTACTGGACTAGGAGTCAAAAAACCAGATTTAAATTCTGTCTCTTCTGTTCTCTGTGCTTTATGCAGTCACTTCACCCTTTCACAAACATAAAATAGAAAAAAATATATATATTACATATCTCTTAGGATGAAGGAAAAAAGTCACGAACATGAAAATCCTTAGTCACTGCAAAGACCAACATAAACATCATGTATTATTATTATTAATAAAGCCTCACATTTCTAAGATCCTCCACATAGAATGTTTAATGTAGCTTAACTAACTCTGGGATGCTGTGAAAACATTATTTCAACCTTGTGAGGAAGTGGTTGTTATCAGATATTAAGTTTACTAAAGTTCAAATATTAACCATTTACAATGAATCGCATAGTTCATATATATCTGCTAATAATCACTAAGACCTGAACCATGTGAAATACTAGATTCATTTGTTAAAAAAATAATGAATTTGGTTTATCTGCTTCTATACATTTTTAAATACACATCCATACATCCACATATATATATGTGTATTACCTAAATTTGTGTATTATCTAAATCACTCTGTCCTATATTTATCCTCAGCAATCTGCTCTTTATATTTCCCATGCTTTCAAGATTTATCCATGTTCTCACATAGGTATATTTCATTTATTTTAATAGTTGGAAGGAGGAAGGAGAATGAGATAAAGTGGAGGGGGATGTTTTGCTTTGTCTATAATATTTTGTTTAAAGAAAAGATTTGAAGCAATATGAAAAAAAAATGTTAACATTTTGGTAGATACCTAGGTGTCTTAATTTCCTTACTGTTTTTTGTATGTTTGAAATATTTCCTAATTAAATTTAATAAATAAATTTAGCATGACTGTAAAATTATTGCAGATCTATGATTTTAGAAGACAAATAATATATAAGTAAGATGTTAGAGCCCAGAAGGAACATTATAGTATGTCTTGTTCAAACCTTCCTCTCCCCTTAATTTTCAGATATATAATTGAGGCTTGGAGAAGTGAAGTTTGTTCACTAATTCAAAAAAATATTTCTTGAGCACCTGCTTCATGCCAGGCTCTGTCGTGGGTACCAGGAAACCAGCAGCATTCCTTACCCTAAGTGAGCTGGTCTAAAGGAAGCACCAACATTAAATAAATTATTTCTAAAACTGTGATACATGTTCTGAAGAAAAAGCAAAAGGAGAGAAGGCAAATGCGGGGGTTTACTTAGTTTGGATGGTCAGGAATGCTTTCAGAATTTTAGAAAAAACAATTTCTAAAGGTTGTACAATTAATATACGCAATGAGGGAGTGAACTCAGATTTCCTTAGTTTATAAAGGTAGTGCTTTTACTACTATATCATATTCTAATTACAGAGTTTCAATAGAAAACCAACCTGACATTTTAAGCCAAAGGCTTGGTTCTATGTTTCTATTATTTAGTCACCCTATTTCAAGGCATTTTTAATTCAAGATAACTTTGCTAAGATTTTCTTAAAAGTTAAGTCAGGAGGATTCAAGCTTAGAGATCATTTGGTTCAGCCACTTCATTCACAGATGAGGAATCCAAACCCCATAGAGATGAGATTTGGTCAAAAACTCTCAATTACCGAGACCATCTGGACATGCAGATGAATATTCTTCCCCACGTACGCCAGGGTCTTCATGTTCGTAGTTTTGGGACCCAAGTGGAACTGATATATATGGTACCAGAGTAAATTTACATAAACACATCATTAGACAAGCACAGGATTAGACAAACATGTACAAAGCTCAGAGGTCATCTTAAAAACAAGATCACCGACTTCCTACAGGATTATAAGGACAGTGCTGTTTGCCTCAGTATCCCATCCATTTTAGTTTAGTAAATAAGTCTGTCTAGGAATTGAGATTTTCTTTCCTGAATTGTAACTATATTCTCAGAATGGGAGCTCAAATGTAAGAATAACTTAAAATGCTTACTAATTATTTTAAGAAGCAGCTCTATTCCATCAAGTCCGAGCTTTGATAAACCAGCAATGGGTTACACTATACACTAATCTTTTTACATATGTAGGTAAGACATCAGGTACAGTTTTCGCTATTCAAGTTATACAAATCTTAATGTGAAATTATAAAATAAAATATTCTGATAAAGAAGAAGAAGAAAGCATATTTAAAAGAATTTGCTTCCAAAGATGAAAGTGATTGGTTTCTCCAAAGAAGCCATGAACCTCTTACACTCACTGAGGAAATTCAGATTAACTCATGCAATCTCTCTGAATCTTCAGCTAATCATCCATAGAGTGGAAAAATGAGGAAGGTCTGTTAGACTCCATTTTGAATATTTTCTGATTTGGGGGCAAATCTCTTAGAGAACACAGTTATCAGGTTTCTACTGGCAAGGTAACTCTTTTAAAAAATGTGGAAAACAGGTATTGGTAATCTTTCTGGTTTGTGATCAGAAATACGTTTAAAAAAAAAAGAGAAAAAAAGATGAGAATCAATATATGTTCTCTTCTATATGTATGCATATTAAAGAGTTTGCTCATTCCAAAGAAGCAGTAGCCCTTGGGCAGAATAAAGAGGCAGTTGTTTTGCTGGGTCTCAACTAAATTTCCTCATACACAGACATGGAAGTTTTGAACATTCACACAAAGTATTTCTACAGTGGCATGGAACAGAGTGCCTGAAAACTAACAGATGAACTAAACTCTTGGTTATACAATATCCCCGACAAAATAGAAAAGCAAGATTTACCTAAGTTTTGTTATGTTTTGGGAGGGAGAGAAGGAGGTTTGGTACATTAAGGAGTGAGCTGTTTAAAGCCAAATATCATGTTCGAATAAAATAACTCCAGGGGATTTTGGAAAACAAGAGTAAATTCAGCTCCTTTACTAATAATATGTTGCAAAGAGAAGGAAAGGGGGAGAAAAAAAAAAAAGCATTCCAGAGACTAGGACCCTACCATGAGCACCTGCCTCAGTAGACATACTAATATTACACACTCTTGGCTGCCAGACTGGTAATTCAGTATCACAATGCATAGAGATGCCAGCTAATATCAGCATGCACCTGCATTATTTTTCAACAGCTCCCTTTCCTGAAAGGTGCAACCAAGACCCTCCTTACCTACTACATCAAAAACAAAAAAAAACAAAAGCTTTACCTCTTTCAATCTCTCCTAGAAGAAATGTCATATTGTATGCAAATCTCAAATCACATGGCTATCCCTATCCCCAAATCTCCAAGAATATGGATAAAATAAACTCCTATAAAACAAATAAGTCAATATTTATATAACCCACTACTAAATCCCTACTCACTACTAAAACTCACTATGAAATCTGTCTTCAAGAAAAGCCGCTAGACAGGCAGTGTCAAAGCCATCCTGATGCTACAATTCCAGATACTCCACATCTGGCATGCTGTCATATTAAAAGAAATGTTCTAAAATTTTGTTCTACTGTACTTCTATGTCCATTATGACCTACTGGCAACTAACCCACAGAATAATTAACCCCTGCTTATAAACCAGGTGCAGCTGTGGCCTATTAACACTTAGGGCAAATTACCTACCCTGAGAGGATGTTAGGGTCTTAAAAAAAGAGAAAAGCCTAAGACAGGCTTAAAAACATCAATAAACATATTAGCCTCACTTTATTTCTGACCTTCCAAATGAATTTGGGTTTATTTTTTAAAAAAGAAAGAAAAATAATGAGATTTACAACTAATCTAAAAGATGAACACCATTTACTAACAGGAAATATTAGCTGCACTTCTAATTTCTGGTTCCTATTTTCACAGAGTTCAAAAGAACACAAGAGGCAAAATGTGGCCTGTACTACCTCAAGTAACATAAAATACTAGACAAGGAAAAAAAAAAAAAAAAAAAGCCAAAAGCCAAAAAGCTGTCATGACAATTCTATTAATCCAAGTTTAGCCATTATCAAGTATAAAGCCTATCTTAATTTAGACCAGGCTATCCTGAAACATCCAGTGAGTTATTGTTTTTTTCTTTCCTTTTCTAAACTGTATTCCTGAAAACTGCCAAATTAAAAATGTACTTTTATAAAGGTAAGAGAGGGTGACAAAGCCAATAATAGGAATTGGTGGGAATGAAAATCATACTAAACATAGGGGGTGTTCGGAGAGGACAAAATAAAGTTCTGGCAGCTAACTTGGTGGGGGTAGAGATTAATACAGAGGAGAAATGAAATAAATGAAAATAAAAATGTAAAGCTCAAACTATAATTTTTGATCAGGAGGCTTTGAAAAATTAACTGTAAAATTTCAATTTACTAAAGTGCAAAAATAATCCTAATCAGAAAGAACTAGACACAGCTTCAGTTTTGTCTGCTTCAACAATGTAACTCTATCACATCAAATCCTATGGGCTAATTATGTACTATACTCTGTATGCCCTCTACAAATAAACTCACTTGAGAAACATTATAAATTTCACACCTAGGAAGAGATTTAAAAAAAAATAATAATAATAATTAAAGAGTGTTTTCTTCAAAAGTTTTAGTAAGTATATCCACTCTGAACAAATGTCAGGTCAATGTTCCATGATGGACAGTGTACCAAAATACCAAAAATGAAAAGGGGGAGGGAATGAGTGTGTGTGGACTGGCGGAGAGTTGGGGGTGTTCTCTTGAGAAGCAAGCATTAAAAGGTTGGTTGTGCTGTGCTTTGAATGACCCCTCACCCTCCTCACCTGCAAGCTCACGTTGGAACTTAACCCCCAGGATGGTGCTGGAGGATGGGGCCTTTAAGAAGTTACTAGATCACAAGGACTGTGCCCTCACGAATGGATTGATCTACTCATGGAGTAATGGGTTGATAGTTTAATGTGTTTTCACGGGCATGGTTCTGATGGCTTTATAAGAGGGAGTGAGAAGGTTAGCTCTCTTGCTCATACCATTCTTACCATGTGATTGCCTGAATCACCACAGGACCCTGTAGAGAGGTCCCCACCAAAAGAAGGCCCTCACCAGGTGTCCCCCTTATACCATGGACTTCCTGACCTCCAAAACTGTAAGAAATAAATTTCACTTTCTTATAAATTACCCAGTTTCAGGTATTCTCTTGTAAGCAATAGAAAACAAACTCATACAGAAAATTGGTACTGGTAGTGAGGTACTGCTAATAATGAATACCTAAAATTATGAAAGCTGCTCTGGAACTGGATTATGAGCAGGGGCTGGAAGAATTTGGAGAAGTGGGTAAGAGAAAGCCTAGATTCTGCTGAAAGCTTAGAAGACAAGAAGACAGGGAAAATTTGGAACTTCTTAGAGAATGGTTAAAAGGTGGTGACCAGAATGCTGATAGAAATATGGACTATAAAGACCATTCTGAGGGGGTCTCAGATGTAAATGAGAAGGAGCTTATTGGAAAGTGGAACAAAAGTCACCCTTTTCATAGGGTTACAAAGAACTTGGCTGCACTGTGTTCATGCCCTTGGGCTTTATAAAATGTGGAACTTAAAGGTGGTGAACCAGGGTACTGGGTGAAGGAAATTTCTAAGCAGCAAAGCATTCAGGCAGCTGTGTGGCTACTTCTAACAGTCTACTCTGAATTACAGCAGCAAAGTCATGACATAAAGGCAGAATTTGTAATTAAAAGGGAAGCAAAGGGTAAAAAAAATGAAAAACTTTTAGCCTGGCCACATAAAGAGTGAAAATGAGTGTTTGGGAGAGGAAACCAAGAGTGGAGCCTAGCAACTGTCTGCTAAGGAGATTAGTACAGAGAAAAGGGATCATTCAAGAAAATGGAAGAAAAACCTTGAAGGCATTTCAGAGATCTTGAGGTTGCCCCTCCCATCACGGAACCAGAGGCCTAGGAAGGCAGAATGGTTTTGGGTAACAGGTCTAGGGCACCCTCCACAGTCTTGCTGCCCAAGGACACCTTAGGAAGCTGTTCCCTGCATTCATGCTCCTTGGCTGCCCCAGATGTAGCTAAATTGGCCCCAAGGGCTGCTGAACCCACTGCTTTGGAAGATACAAGCCAGAAACCTTGGCAGCATCCACATGGTGTTAAGTCTTCAGGCTCACAGAATGCAGGAGCTGTGGAGGCATCGTAGCTTTCACCCAGATTTCAGAGGATATATGAAAAGCCTGAGGCAAAGGAAGAGATCTGTCACAGAGGCAAAGTCACTACAGAAAGCCTTTACTAGAACAATGCTGAGTGGAAATTTGGGGTAGGAATTGCAGGAGAGAAATGCCTACCAGCACCAGGCCCAGTGGGATAGGACCACCATGGAGACCCCCAGAACTGTAGAGCTATCAGTGTGCAACACCACCTTGCGGGAGATGAAGCATAGGCTGAGCCCAGGAAAGCCATAGGAGTGGAACTGCCTGAAGACTTGGAGGCCAAACCCTCACACCAGTGTGCAGAAGATGTTGGACATGGAATCAGATTATTCTCCAGCTTTAAGATGTAGTGCCTGCCCTGCTGGGTTTTGGACATATTTAGAACCTGTTACCCCTTTCTTTTGGCCTACGTCTCCTTTGTTGAATGGGAATATGTACCTTATGCTTGTCCCACCATTGCATCTTGGCAGTAGATAACTTGTTCTAATTTCACAGATATGATTTTGGACTTTTTGAGTTGGTGCTGGGACAAGTACATATATAATAGGACAGTAAATATTGCACAATGTGTCATGGACAGGAAGTTAAGAAGGCAGAGTTCTAGGCCTCTATCTTCCCACTGACTTACTGTGTCATCTTGGGCAAATGATTTCTCCTCTTGGACCCCAACTTTCTGATTAATAAATAAGGCATTATTTCAAAGGAAAAGGAACTCTACAAGGTAAGCTTGCAAAGAGGTCCCAAGCCACCATCTCCTACTGGATCTATGGTAGTGATCAGGCAGGAGCAGATCCCCAAATTGGCCCATAGTCATCTGGCACGGTATTCACTTCTCCTCCCCTCCTCCCTTCCTGCCACAGCCGTCTAGCTGCCAGACATGTACGAATTGTGCTCTTGATAGTTTTTTAAAAAATCCTTCCTCCAAGCACTTTTCCTGACAGCCCCAGCCAAAGGGCCGCCTGTTGCCACCTGTCAGTTGTGGGGATTAATTACCTGAGCTGAGGAGGCTGGGAGCGGCACATTCTTCCTGGGGCCGCGCCCACAGATGTTGACATCAAGCAGGTGGGCTGTCTGCTACCTGCTTACTGTGAAGACCAGCCGGGAGCCCACAGGGCTTGGCAGGTGGGAGGCTGGGGGACACTTGTACAGCACTACAAAGCAGCAAAACCTCTGCAGGGAGGAATGTGCCCGGGGACCTCTCTGGGAGGCCACAGCCAGTTCTGTGGCCAGTACTGGGCACAGGCCCGGGAGACAGCTGTGGCCTCCCTGCTGGAGGACGGCACGCTGGCACCAACCTTGACAGGGGGTGAGGGTGGAGCCCGCCAGCCCTGTTCTAGTTGCCTGAGGGTATGCATTTGGAAAGCCAGTTTTAAAAGATTTGACAGACTTGATTGGTAATTTTGCAACTTTATCTCCCCAGGAGGGTAAGATGACCTTTCATTTAGTGTCTCCTGCCAGCACCACCCCTGCCAACCCCACCTGACTAGTAATACCATCCACAGTTACCTTCACAGAGCAGACACTGGAAGCCATTTATCAGAGTGACTGGTATACAGCAGGTGCTCTGTAAATGTTAGCTTATCTTTACATGCTTCCCGTAGTGCCAACAATGATGAGAAAAAGGCCAGGGTGAGATGAACTCCGCTGTTTTACAGGTGAAGAGACTGGAGCTCAGAAGTCCGAAGCAACGCTCCAATAAATGGTAGAACCGACAACTGAAATGCAGGTCACTTGTCATCACCTTAGTGCTGAACACCTGCAAACAACTTTCCTGACTATCTTACATACGTGTGAACCCTGTTCCTCAATAAAACATATCTGGACATTCCCCAGCAATACAGGAAGGATATTTCAGCAATACAGGATAATTCCTCAGCAATTATCTGTGGAGTAAAAATTCTTCTAGCAGGAACCCTGGTGGGCAGAGAATGCTTACCCTCTGCCCCCAGCGAACACATCTAGTCTAACTGCCCAACAACTGAGAGCCCCAGAGAAAAGATCACATCAGAGGTTAGCAGTAAGATAGAATTAGACACTGGGATTTCTAATTTCCCACCTTATAATCTTTTCACTGTAAAATTTTAATGTACCTTTTCGCTTCAAGAAGATGTTATCCGGGAGGACAGGGCTGGTGGACAGATCTGAGAGCTTCATGGACAGACACATACCCACCCACACACACTTTAGAAAGAAGATAATACATGCCAACCTCTCAGCTTCCCTTCCACTGCAGCAGCAGCATGTCCATCTTGGGGCAATGCTCAGGGTTTCACCCATTATTTGCCCGTAAGATAGAAAAAGTGCCATTCTTCTCCCTGAGGGTGACTCACTGCTCCCAACCTCCTGAAAAACCGTGGACTACTACACCTATCACTTATCTTTCTTCTAGGTCCAATCTTGGTGCCCCTGAGCCCTCTTCGGCCCCTATCTTTGAGTATCAAGAAGGCAGCAGTTTTCGGTTACAAAGGCGACAGTCCTGCCCAGACCTCAAGTCACTGCCCACAGGGATATGTCTTATCCCCGGGTCTGAGACAAAGCCTCATACTGTGGCACTCGAAGTAGTAGAAGTCCCTTCCCAGTTGCAGTCCTTCCTCAACCCTGGATGACAGAGTTGAAGGTTATCATCTGTACTTCCACATATACTCTTTCACTCGCTTTTACAGTGACTCACAGTATACAATTCTTAAATCTCTAGTCCCTCCGGAGGGCCACATCATTCCTAACTGAAACACACTAAAAAAACCATTCATTCCTGGAGACTCTTACAGCCTTATTTATATGTAATGGCCCAGACACCCTTGGCAAGATAATACCAAACATATTAGTTGATTTTTTTTGTAGATGTGTTGCTTGTTTTACAGTTTCATTTGTATGTCCCCTCTAAATGTGAGCCCTCTGTTTCAGGGATGGTAATTTGTTTGTATCTGTGGGATACTCTTTTTAGTGGAAGGCTAGGTAGGCCAGTCTGATAAGAAGAGATAGGAGAGCACACACTGACAGTGTGGAAGACAACAGCCTCTACTGATGTCCATAAATAACACCATCCACTCACCTGTCTAGCCCTAACAGTTTATAGAGCACATTCATTACCCTATTCATTGAATCTTCAGTTAATTCTATAAGAAAATCATCCTTATACATTTTTTGTCAATGAAGAATCAGAATCAGACACTCAAGTAGGTAAACTAGTTTGCTCACAATAACACAAGAGCAGAAGAATAGGTTAAGTCTTTTAACCTAGGTTTTAACTTTATATCCAGGGCCCTTGCTGTATACGTCAATGTACATCATACACATACATTGTATGATGTCTCCTCATGCATTTATAGAGTCTTTACTGTGGCCCAAGTCATGAAACTACATGCTAGATTGGGAAGAGGGAGGGATCAAGTCTCTACCACCCATCTGAGAGAGATCAATATATAAAAACATTGTTGGCATACAACCAAATATAAAATTAAAATACAGCTATAATAGAGCATGAATTCCAAAGTGCTTTCTAGCTTCAAAGTCCAAGAAGGTTACTGAGAGGCCTTGAAAACTTTTTTTTTTAACATTTCACATGGTTGTAGGATTGTAAACATTGCAACAAATACCTTCCATGCTCTGTGTGTGCTGACCCACCTCCAACTCTCTCTCTCTCTTCCTCTCTGACATACACACATACCCATGCAGGCACAGTTAAGCTCTTTTTAAGAAGTGCTTAACACTCTTCGCCTGAATTTGGAGAAGAAAAAATAAACTCAATTAATTCCTAAAACAATTGTACAGCCTCCAATTTCAGGTTTCAATCAGTAAACCAAATTATGAATAGACATCTACGTTTTTTGAGGATTACCACATGAAAAAAAAATTAGTATCTGCACCTTTCAATGAACCACAGCGTTCATCACCCCTAGGTACATATTCAAATTCTCTGATTGCGGGGGACAGGGTGATAACACAGATGTAGAAAATAAGACCCATGTGTGATGTGTAAAAAACAGAAAGCTAACACTTACCCAATATGATATATAGTCTGGGCACTTTAAGTTCTTCATATCCTATATGATTTTCACAGTCACCTTTAAAGTGGATATCATTACTCTCATATACTAAGTTGAGTGAACTGAGACTCTGAAAGGTTAAATCAGTTGCACAGTCTTTCACAGCTGCTAAGTGGTGGGGCCAGGTTCAAGTTCAGATGCCCCTGACTGTGGTGCCCTTGCTCCTCACCTGCACAGCAACAGCATAGGGTGCTGGGGAAGAGAACAGTCCTTCTGGCTGCAAACTTCTGCATGACTTTAGTAACTGCCTGTGTCTCAGAGTCCTCCTCTCTTAGGTAGAGATAATACTACTGCCCATCAGAAGCTCCATGTGAGTGTCAAAGGAGAGGAAGCCAGGCTGTGTTCATAGCCCAGTCCAGGGTGAATGCGTGACGAACAGCAGATATCATTATTGTATCACATTATTTAGTCTCAGCAGTTATTTCCACTATGCAGTTTTATTGCTAGACCAGTGACCAGCAAAATTATTTTAGTGGCACAAAGTATTTTCAAAACAAAATTCTAGAGATCTATTATCGTATGGGAAGATATGTTTCTGGAGTAATCAGGAAACAAACAAACAAACAAAAATGTGGAGACAAAGAAAAAAAAAAAATTAGAAGTCCCGTTCCACCCCTGTAACTGACATCAGCAAAACTGGATTCTCCATTCTATTTCTCCATTCTAGATGTATTTCTACATGTTTTATTATTTTTTTTCCCAGGGTCAGGGAGGTACAGGTTTAAATACCTACAATATTTAAACTGTAATCCTGCTGCACTGTGCTTCTGACAGGAACTAAGTCAGATTAGCAAAGAGTCTTAAATGTCTCCATGACAGAGCACTAACAAGAATTGTTGAGAATCAGTTACTCTGATATTTTATATCTTTCATTCCTTTCACCTCAGAGAAATAGATGCCCCCGTGTAAACATAATAGGATTTAAAAATGAGGGGAAGGAGTAACAAATCGATTTCAAAACACAAACGGAGGCCATGCTTCTCCTTCTCCTTCAACTTACTGTGTTTTTTTTTAAACTTGCAACACCTTTTTAGTGTGCTATAAAAGTGAACTTTCAGGGCTGAGCCCGTGGCGCCCTCGGGAGATTGCGGCGCTGGGAGTGCAGCGAGGCTCCCACTGTGGGTTCGGATCCTGTATAGGAATGGCCGGTGCACTCACTGGCTGAGTGCCGGTCACGAAAAAAGACAAAAAAAAAAAAAAAAAGTGAACTTTCAAATGCTGAGAAAAGTTTAAGAGACTTTAAGGTCTCTGCAACTACTGCCGTCCACAAGGTTTCAACTGAACAATGATGAGATAAATTTCTTTCAAGTGTACATTATCTTCTAGGCAAATTGCTGAGTTTCTTTATTCCAGAAGGTACAGAAAGCCAACATGCTGAAATGCTGAGATCCTAGGCGTATGGCTAACATATTGCCAAAAAGGGAAGGTGTAACTTAATTTAGATCAGATTTGCTCTTTCATACCTTTAAGCCAAGTCTTAAATGTTTTCTTTCCTCTCACTTTTAAAATAAATCCATAAGAACTAAAATAATTTTAAAATGTCCATTTCCATAGTTGAAGATTAGACACTGTGTGGGCCCCTGATATGTAAGTGTCTGTTTTAGCTGAGGGTGGGGATGGGGGCTGGTTGGGAAGAGATTTAAACAAACCCTTTCCTCTACTTGCAACATCTCTTAAAAGCTTATCATAATGTTACTTCCTATTTCTTTACAGTTCATTTGTTTAAGAAGGAAACATGCTTCATCTTGCTCGCTTTTTCTGCATTTTTCATAAACTTAATATTATAATTAGCCCCAACAAGGAAAAGAATGCAACAGAACTGTCTTACTTATGCCATGGAGTTCCAGAGTATGTGTATTAAAATGTTTTAGGAATAACAAGATAAATAATAAATCTGTTAAGAGCAGCTGCCCATGCCAATAAATTTGACACATTACTAAGGAAAAATAAAAGGAAGGAAGGAAACAGGTTAAGACACTTACAAAGAGGAAAAAGGGATGGAAGGGAGGAAAAAAAGAAAGGAGGGAGGGAGGGAGGCCCAAGAGGCTGTGGAAAACAAATGTGATGGCTCGGCTTGTACTCAAACACATGTGCAAACATTTTTGTCACCTCACTAATGCTGACCCCAATATGGCCAAAAAGATGAAAAATTTACTTCTGCTTAAAGAGCTGTTGACTGAGCTGCAAATGAGATTGGCAGATAAAACTTGGTGCATGTGTTAAAATTTAATTTCAAAAACAATAAATAATTTTCTTAGCATAAGTACGAAATATTGCATGGGATGTACTTATGCTAAAAAGGTTTTTCATTGTTTATCTGAAATTAATATTTAACTGGACATCCTAGGTTTTTATTTGCTGAATCTGACAACTCTAGCTAGGGAGCATAAATAAAATTTTTCTTAAATCTTCTTTACGGAAAATGTCAAATTTAATGAACTCCATATACCCATCACTTATATTCAACAGTTATTAACATGTTGCCAATCTTATCTCAAGACAGAGGGATTTTCACAGGTGGGAATGAGAGGGAAGAGAGCAGAATGTTTTGGACAGAGGGAATGGCAGGAGACCAGGGACATGGGGGCAGGAAAACAAAGTTGTCTTTTGATGACTGTGGAGCCCCACCCCTGGTGATGGGGCAGAGCGTACATTTGGAAGCCCAAAAAACTGTGGCTCACTCCTCTACTCTTCACAATGAGGCATAATGTCAAGAAGAATAGTTGCATACCTCTTCATCTGAGAATGTGACAGGTTTGTTACAAGCATTAATTGTGACAATACATACAAGTGTGTGTTTTGAGAAAGAGAAGGCATTTTGCAAAGAGACAGGAATTGTTTTCAGTAGTACAGGATTGAGCCAAAAAGGAACACTTGGATCAGTGTGTGACATCCTTGGTGGTCAGTGCGCAGTCACCAACAATGGGCCATCAGTGATCTTTGATCTGAGTTGTATGTTAGAAAGATCCTTCTGTCTGACACCGAAAAGGAAGAGTTGGGAGGAAAAAAGTCTAGGAGAAGTTTTGGGGCTAGCTGACCAGTTGAACAAGAGGTAAGTTTAATGATGGGCTTGTCGTGGAACAGGCATAATGAGAATAGGGCTGAGAGTTATTGCCACAATCACTTCAGCGCGATACCACTGATTCTAAGTCAGTGGTGGGTAATTTGAGAGACGGTGGCATAATTTGGCTAGTCAAGATAATTATTTCTACAGGTCACAAGGCAAAAACATTTGGTTTGCCTAAACCTAGAAAAGTTACACTTTCCAATGCTAGCAAACATGGAAATACCACCTACCAGCCCCAATGCTAGAAGGTATTTGCTAATCAATTCCATTTCCTCAGGTGAAATTGTCATTAATAAGTGCTGATGATTCTTGTAAACCTCCAACAGTTTGGGTACATTCAGTTTCATATTGTATGCCAAATGAAATAAGAAAATTTACTCTTTACATAGGGATTCTGGTCTGGCTGGTTAGCTCAGTTGGTTACAGTGTGGTGTTATAACACCAAGGTCAAGGGTTCGAATCCCCCTCCTGGCCAGCCGTCAAAAAAAAAAAAAAAAGAGAGAGAGAGAAAGATTCTTTAATTCTAAGTTGTACCTGTACATTTGCTTAACCTCCTTTGAAGAACCTAATAAAAACAATTTCTTCTTCCAAAACTGACAGTTTCCTGAATGTGGTATGCAGATAGGACCAAGAGTGGAATCTCTTAAAAACAACAAAACCCATGGAAATGAATGACTATCCATTCAATCAAAGGGATAGGCATTCTGAGCAATTGCTTCAAAGGTAGGCTCACTGATAGTAACATCTAACCAGTGAGCCAAATCTTGCCTAACTCACTTCTATGGAACATCTTATAATGGCTTGAACACAGACTTGTAGGCAAAGAGCTGCTGACTGGACAGGGACTGAGCACAAAGCAAGAATGCACTGCAATGCTTTCATTATGCTAATTACACCTGAGACATCAAGAGGCTTTATACACACACCATGGTAAATATTTCCACACATTTTATCTTACTGACCACCATATTCATTTCCAATTAAGACTCAGACCAAAAAAAAAAGTGTTCAAGGTATTCCCAGTCAGAGAGCTGAGGGGAAAAAGCTGGCAGAAATCTCTTGTATTAAATACATTCGCAACCTATAATTTATTCTCCCCTCATTTAGCCTTTTATCATTAGGAGTTTAATTTTTATTAAATATAACTACCCATCTATGTTCAGACTATACAAGCCATCTCTCTAGTTTAATAAACTACACAGAATCTGAGAATATAAAGCTGGAAGGGGTTTAATCCTTAAACCCAATAGCTTTACATGTGTAGGATCCCACTTTAGGCACAGAGCTTGACCCCATCAATGTCACAGTGAAGGAGGGATGTAGATTAAAAACCCAGAATTTCTGTCTCACAGGAATTCTTTCATGGGACCAGGCCACCCATCCCTATCAAAATTAAAACACTCAAAAATATATGAATATATGATCCAGTTCTCAGAGTTGGAAAACATATATCCTTTAACAATTTAGCAAAAAAAAAGGGGGAGGGGGCAGAGAAAAAAAGAAAAACAGAAACTCAAAACCTTGTAATATCAACATTTAATTATATTTTAACAAAGTATCAAAAATATATATAATTGTTTTTTCCCAAAATTGACCCATTTTAAACAAAGATTTAGGTGCAGAGATTTCAGAATTGTGTTTCTGATGAGAAAAGGGTGTGCTTGCTCTGTTCAGGGCACCAAACTCTCTCATCAAACCAGTTGGTTTATGGTCTTAATCACCATACAGATAAAAGCAACCTACAAGTTCAGGAACCCATAGCCCAAGCTCTAGAAATAATCTGTCCTATGGGAACAGCAATGTGACTGTGGAGACACGTGGCACAACATGTACACAGAAAATGTCTTGTATTTTTGTTGATTTTCAGTAGAAATTCCTAATGGAAAATTCCAGAGGCAGACTCTATTAGGAGGAGGAGCAAGCCCATGAATTTAAATGGTACAAAGCCTACTTTTTTCTCCTTAGTGGCAAGCGGGTAAGCATAAGAATCTATGTTTTCCAAATAGAATATTAATAATGTCCCCCGTCTCTTCTCCCAAAACTTAAAAAAAAAAAAAAAAAAAAAGAATCTGTCAGACTATCAAAGCACTGTCAGTGCCAGTAAAACACATCATTAAGGTGAGTAATTTTCCTGTTTACTTCAAACACTTTTTTTCCCAAACTCCAACCTGGGCAGGTCTGATCAGGTAAGGCTTTGGAACGAGTAAAAGCGTCCTCAATTTCTACATAAACGCTGCAGGCCATGGGGCAAAGGCAAGTCTCAACTGAGCGCTCCACGGTAGTCAAGCTTCCCGGCGCCTCTGGTCTTGTCTCCTTCATACCTTACAAGTATCGTCATGTCTCTCAACCTTCAAACTCAGTTTTATCTGAACATACAGGCTCACATGCGCACAAACACTCCACTTGTTTTCTTACTTTTACTTGTAATTAATATCTATGTACTTTCTGAACAAATCTGCTTTATAACAATTATTTCTTTCCCGTGCAACCTTCCAATAAAATATTTTCCACTTTGAATTCATGCATTCTTCATGTGAAGACAAACGCGGATTGCAAAAGAATAACCTTTTCTAATTGTTAAAACTGCTCTAGTTTTAAAATCCAGTGGAGTAGAATTCTGACTCTATTTTTTTTTTTTTTTTCATGGAAATAGGTACTATTGTCTTAAATGTTCTGTGTTTTCCTTCTTAGGTAAAAAAGAAAATTGCTACCCTTGACATATGATTAGTCTTTCAGTGTGGTCTACTTCTAAGGAGACAGGAAGTTGGAGTTAGGGTTTAGTCCTAGATCTATCTTGTCAGTGTGGACAGATCGGTAGGTCTCCTTCAGTTGATTTCCCAGCTATAAAATAGGCTATTAAAAAAATGCCCCTCTATCACAGGCAATTTGTGAGTTCTACTGTTTGCAAAGCATTTTGCATTCTTTGGATAAGAGGTGTTGGGCTTGTTATTAAGACACTGCAGTTACATAATCCTAAACATCCTCACAAACTGGAAAGGAGCTTTTCAAGCCAAAGGCACAAGGTTTCTTTTTTGCACCAGAGATGAACTCATTTACATACTGGTCTGAAGTATGTTTTGCTCCTACTCAGTCAACTCGATTTCTTCTTCAGGTCATCACTATCATCACAATTTCTTCCCTCACCGTACTTAATTTGTAGGACAGGAAAATAAGAAGGAAATTAATGAAGGAGTGATACAGGGCTTAGACTAAGTGGAAGCTGATATTATTTCCCAGCCCCAGGGTGGTGGGGGCAAAGTAAAGGAACCAGGAAGGAGAGAAGGCCTGAGCAAACCCGATCCTATTTACTGTTTACAACTAGGGAATAAAGGAAGAGCCAGTCCTACCTTTGCCGTTGCTCTCTTTATCTCATTACAGGTGCCTGAATTTGGGCAGGCAAAAATGAGAATTAAAAAACAGTAACAGAGAGTAGCAAAAGTCAGAATACTAGGAGAAATAACCCTTTACTCAAAGGTCATACATCCCTGGACTTATAGCCTAGCTCTACATTCACACACAGGCGACTTTAGGCCTAGAAAGGTAAGCAAGTCTACATCTGTAAAATGGGAATATCAATCACCTACCTTGGAGAACTGCTGTGCAAACCAGTTACCACAATATAAAGTGTCTTATGAAGTTATTAGCTTGGTGCTCAATAAATGACAACTACCAATTTTATCTCCATCATCTAAATTTTGAAGTTGGCCATCAGTTGCCAACTCCTGATACCATAACAACATACACAGGAGAATAAGCATAATTGACTGTAGTGCCAGAGGTCAAACATGTTTTATTAGAGAATGAAGGAAGGAGCAAAGAGCGTTTTATTTTACCCTTTCTTGCTATGCCCCTACTGTAACTTGCGGTTTGAACTGGTGAGCTATCTCCAGCTACAGCTATTATGCCTGAGCACCATAGATAGCACTAAGGAAAGCTGGCCCTGAGGAACCGCCTTGGATTCAGGACTTCGGCTCTAACAGCTGCTATCCCTGGGGCTGACTACGTAAAGAATAGGATAACCCATCAAACCTGATGCAGAGAAGTCTCAGATAACTTTCATGTTTCCATCAGCCAGTCATTTACTAAAACTTAATGAGGAGAAGAAATAAGAATGCTCACATCATCTGAAGATTCATTTCCTTCTAATGAGAGCATGATAGCTTTCATGGAACACCAAGTTCCAGGCCAAAAATTATAATGTCAGCCCTATATGTTGTAAATCAAAACCTACTACTCATCAGCCAAATGCCGCTTTTTTAATTATAGTGCTCCTGTAATAGAGAAGTACGATTAGGAAGGAGGAGAGCGCTCTAACAGTACAGACTGGAAACAGACTAACAGTGCAACTGTAAAATGAGCACCTGGCCAGAAAACCAGAAACACTCAGTAGCCGAGGGACTCAGGCTTGTCACTTGACCTGGAAGCTTCTGAGTCCTCATCCTCAACATGAAGACGATGATAACAGCACTGAGCTCGGAGTGGTGGTGTGCACTCCAAATGATATCATGGCAATAAAAATGGCCTATACATTATAAATGAATAAATAAAACCATTATTTAAAAAGTAATTTAAGAAATACCCTGGAAAAGAGCTGGGGTACTTTCTGTCCAAGTAGTCTATGCTCTGCAATAGATTTATATTTAAGTCAATCCATTGGGTGGGAAATAAATAATAAGGTTAAATAATTCAAGTAGAAATATTTGATAGGCACAGAAAGATGGTAGGTCCCAAGGAACCTCAAGAAGCAGATTTAAATAACTATTTTCCACATCAAAATTATGAGGATTTTTGTTGTTGGCACAGAGAGTACAAGCCTGTGCTCCCCTAACACACTCTGACCCCTCTGTGGGTTTTCATTTGAGGGGCTGGCAGCATTGGCACTGGGAAGGGCAACCACATAGTCACCACGTAGTCCAGGCTGATCCTCTGAGTTGGTACTTTGGGCCTAGCTCCTTCAGCAGAAGCAGGTGCAGGAAATTTGGGGTTTTTCCATTTCCTTAGTATTGTAATGGGACAATTACATATGTTTTTAAGGCTTACAGAATTCCATGTGATTGCTTTCTGGTTAAATTGCCCCAGACCTTATAAGTGATGTTTGTCCCCCTTTTACACATTCATTCCTTTATTCAAAAAAGATTTACTAAATATCTATATACTCTGTTCCTCCTTCAAAGTTCCAAAGAAATTTATCTTTATTTTTTCTTATGACACATATTAATTTGTCTTTTACTATAATTATAGGCCTTCATTTGTCTTTGCTGCCAAGAGACTATAAATCTCTAAATGGAGACCTTATGATATCTATCTTTCACTCAAGTGGCATGCATAATACAACAGCAGCAACAACAAAACTGCATGCTACGTAAAGAGAAATGACACTTGTATAAAACAAGAAAATGAAAGAATAGATTTTAGACTAATAAGTGTATCACTGAGTTCTATGATACAAACTTACTATTACAAAAGAAAAGATGATTTTCAACTCCTGTTATTAAACTGGAAGTTTTTCACTATAATAAAATTAATACCAATATCCAATTTCCAATGGTTTCAGAATATGTTTTTTTAAAAAATGTTATCAGATGAACTTTGTCCCTAACCCTTGTTGTAAAAATGGGAATCATAGTAAATCAAAGTAAAGGGTACATGGGTTTGGTTTTGTTTTTCAAACCCACAAATTATCAATTATTTGTATCAGGAACTGTGATAGACAGTTACAAGCTACCTCTTAACTACAATTTGTAAAGGTCTAGCTTTATTCACCAAACTGATTCTCTTACTTGGATCTAAAATCTGAAATCCAGATATGCTTGAACTGTCTTTCTATAAACAATGGTTTAATACTCTCACTAAAGTCTCCTCCCCTATCCTATTCCAATTCTAGTAGATGGCCACTGGCCTTTCTTTCCAGAGTCCAAAAAAATGAAGGTTGACAGTGCAGCTAACATTTTATCAGTACTGATAACTCCTAAATTTTATAAGGAAAATCATTATATATCAGATGAGATATATTTATGAGATGAATATAAATTTACTCCAGAAAAAAATAGTTTATCCTGGTTAAATTTTGGTTTGGAAATTAAAGAATTAAAAGGGCAAATATTTCAGGAAAACTGTCACAACAGTATAGAAATCTTTGACACTGAATTTAGTTAGAAGAGAAATGAACAAATGTTCAAAGAAGCTATTCCAAATGTGTCTAGTTATAACTTTAAAATACCACGTGTGCTCCTATCCAGTTCTTCCATTTCCTCTCCTAATATCTGAGCTAAATAATTAGGTGAAGGAAAGCAGAATGTGAATTCTCTAAGAATTGACAGTTGAATTCTAACTTGTTTACATGAGTTCAGCTTTTAAAATAAATGCTTAAAGCTCTTAATCATATCATATTTGGTGTCAATTAGAGCTATCTCTGTAGTATATTTCTCAGAAACAGCATGTTCCAGGCACTAAAGCAGCGAGAAACATTTATTTGATTTCCTGAATCTCCTTTCTAGATTCTTGGGTCTCTAGGCAGGTGTTTTCCAAAGTCTTCTCTCTTGGTCTAGCTCCTATATATAGCTAGATTTAGCAATATACTATCTTTAAAGAATTTTGAATCTTCCTTTGGGTATCATTAAAAATAAGTAGTTTATTAACAGTTAATAGTCTCTGTAATACATTCATGATCCCTAATATTCGGTAAAAAGATTGAAGAAATTTTATAATTCAATTCACTGAACATCACTGAGAACCAACCATGGGTCAAAGGAAAAATGTATTTTTCTAGTTACTGATTTTGTAAATTGGCATTGCTATTTAATAGCATGCATTTCTTTTTAATAGGCCCAAAACTGAAGTGAAAAATGCTTTCATTTCATTTGAGTTACTGTTACAGATATAATTTTCACCCAGTGAAAGGCTAAAAGTATTTATTCCTATATACAGGATAAGAAACAGAAAGAAGGCTTAAAAATTAGGCCAACATGTTTTTTTCATAAATAAGGAAACTAAAGCCCAAAGCAGAAGAATGACCTGGCCAAAGCCATCAAGCTACTCAATGTCTCTCTGGCCAAATCTCTTCCTTCTTCAATCAATAAAACTTCCTCCCAAACATTTCCAATGCAAGGCAGCACCAAAGAGGACATAAAGTGTTCCTTTCTCTGGCCAAGCATTGACATGTGGGTCCTCTTATATACAAAGCAGTAGTATAAATAGCCAAGACTAATACTAAATGAAGAAAGTAACAGATCTCACCAAAAAGTCCCCAAAAGCTCAAGGAATATGTTGTTCAACTTGTTAGTACAGTCCTGATAAGAAGTATCTCTAAAACAAATGTGCAGAAAATGCTACGATGATATGAGTCGAAACAACCCCAATTACGGGAAGTAGGTCTCTATCCCTAAAATACATACTGCAAATCCACCCCCAATCCCACACTCACCTCCATCCCCCTTGCCCTGTCTCTTATCTGAATTATTGCAACATCCTCCCAATCACCTTCCTGCCTTTAGTCTTCCCACATCTGAATTGCTGCCAGTTACTTTCCTCCAACATAATATTCAGAATATTACCTCATCCCTCCTCTCAAAGCCCTTCCATGTTTTCTCAGTGCTTGCAAAATTAGAGCCAAACTCCTCAGGATAATATTCAGAGCCCTTTTCAATCTGGCACCACAGACTTCTCTCCAGCCTCATTTCCTGCTACTTTCCCTTCCTCCAAACATTCTGTAGCCCAGGTACACCGGACTGTTCCCTCCTCTTAGACGTACACAACATGTTCATGTCTCCTCGCCTTGCCTTTACTCAACCTGATCCCAGTATCTGCCTCTGTCTCCCAACCACCCTCACTCCAAGAACCTACTCACCTTTTGAGACCCAACTTTAAATGTTAAGTTCTCTGAGAAACTAGATAAATCTGTTTTCCAAGCTGCATCACACTTCGTTCAGACAAGGAATATTATCTGACAAATATTTGTTGAGCTCAGTGACATGTGCCAGCACTAAGACACAGAGATGAAAAGACAAAGCTACTGCCACTGAACACTGAACCTGAGTTCACATTGAACTTGAGTAGGTGCGTGCATATGTGTGTGTTGGGGGCGGGGAGCAGAGTGGCTGTGAGGCTCACAACAGTAGTCTTTATACACAACGTTTCCAGTGAGTTTTAAAGGATGGGTGGGAGTCTGCACAGCAGACAAAAGTGGTGTTGAGAAGGGGGACATTCCAGGTGGATTATAGCACTTGTCACACTGAATTACAACTAGGTTTATCAGTTTTCCCTGAATGAGTGTGAGTGCTTTGAAGAAGGGCTAATTTATCTATCTATTAATGTTATTACTCTATAGCACTTAGTTTTAATAACTACTAGCATGATTTATCAAGGGACCTGCTTAGTGGCAGGCACTAAACTATGGGCTTTACACTCTGAACTCTCAACAACCTTCAGGGAAGATTATTTCCACCTGACAGAGGAGAAAATTGAGTCTCAGAGGGGTCTGGTCAGTTGCTTAGTCACCCCAGCTAGTCGACTGTGAAGTTATATCTTTTTTTCTTCAAAGTGCACCTCTTGGTGCTCAGAAAATGTACTCTGAAACTAAAGGTGCTGTTCAGTGAACTAAAGCAATTGAGATCTAATAATACGGGGCCTTCAGCTAAGCTTCAACAAAGACATCTCAGGACATGTACACACACACATATGATACACAACATACAAGGCACCAGTTGGAACGATCCTAGAAGAGTTGTAATAAGTGTCCACTTGGTCATACCAGTTTGGGTAGCTTGTAATAGAGGAGCTTCCGAGAAGAAAAAATTTAAAATATTTCAAGCAAAAATTTTAACACTCCTTTTCATGTAATTATGGGGCTCAACACATAGCTGCTATTTCTTGACACTGATAAAGAATCCTTTTTATCTTTTTATTGGGATATTTCACTCAGATTCTGACTTTGGCATAGTTCCTTCATACGATATTTTATTAATTTTTCCTCAAATAAAAATTGTTCGTGTCTTGGAATGTCAAGAAAAGTTAAAAATGAAATGAAAAATATGCACAGTCTCACTTCCTAGAGAGACCCACTGTTAACATTTCAATCTCCCTAAAACCGTTTTCAAAGTATACAAGAACAAAAAAGAAATTAAATTTCTGGATGTGAACTAATGCTTTTTCCAAGAAGCTGATCAAATATAACCAATCCAGATTCATCTGAGACAAAATGATGCTTCTACATTTTCTAAGTCAGAGGACAACACTTGTCCTTGCTGCATTCAGCACTTACAGTTGGATCAGTCAGTATGAAGAGGTTTGGTTTTATGAACTAGGAAGCTTTAATTATATTAACTTCTCTTATGGAAGCTCAAAAGATTCATTTCACTAAAAAGAACCATTAAACTTTTTAAGGTGCCCTTAATATTTTTCTCACCAATCCCTTTCCTTCTCTGCCTCCTTTGCTGCAACTTTTCTCCACGTAACTCACGTCCTTCTTGAAAGCAGCAAACAGGAAGCCAGAAGAGGGTGGGGTGAGAGGGACGAGAGGTGGGGCTGCAGGAGCAGTGGGGAAGAGCAGGCTTTCTTGTGAACTCTGAATATACGTTACAAATCCCAGCACACACATCCCCAACATTCTTCCCAAAAGGTGTGTTGAGAAGTCCATCCCTGCCCTCCCATCCAAAAAATCACTCTTTTTAAGGCACATAGATTTAAGAAGATACATAAGTAATGTCTATCAAAACAAACGAACAAAAAAAGCAAAGAAGGCTTCTCACTATCTTTCTCATCAATATTTCCTTTTATGTCTTAAAAGGACAGAGGAGGCAGAAACAATTTTAAACTCCTGTTGCTTAACTGATATTGACATTGTTTAAGCTTATTCCTCCTCACTGACTTCTGCCCCCTATTCTGTTATTTTCTTTTCAATCAAGTTTTGAGTAACACCTTTGAATATTTGGGAGAAAACATCCAAGCACTTCTCTTGTTATTCTTTGACCAAAATCTCGACCGTGAACACTTAAAAACTTGGAAAGCACAATTTATTTCTGCTTACTGCTGGATTAATAGGCAGATTCATGAACTATTCCTAATATTCCGAATATTTTTATATCCACTTTTTATTGATAACCATTTTTATACCCCTTAGCTCAATACTGGCACTGCTCAAACTCTGTTGGGGTATATATTCTAACCACCAGACTGTCAATACGTATGCCTTTTATATGAAGAAATAACATTTTAAGGGGAATCCTCCAAAACTTTATAAATCTTTTTGAAATTAGACATGTTTGAACAGGCACTAAAACGCAAACAAGTCTTGGCCCTATCTCATGCAGAATGGGTTGGTTACAGATGTTCTCCTGCAAGCTACATCTTGCCTATTACATCTCCCAAACACATCATTTCACCTACTTTGCCTGCAGCAAAACAAAACATACAAAAATCACAGGGGTTTTACTATTATTTTTTAACTCTTAAAGAAACTCTTCCACTCATTCTGTATCCTTACAGAGGCAAGGAACCAAACACATGATTTCTAAAACGCCACCGTGTGACGATAGCTCAGTTTCCTTTCCTCCTGCACAAGGTAATGACGACAGGGGAATCTAACCCGCGTCATTTTTTTTTTTTTTTTTTTTTAACCTACAAAACCGATGCCTGGGCCAGCACTGACTCATAAAGCTGGAGACATTAGCTCATGGCAGTGATTCAGTCGTGAGAATTCTGACAAAGGCCTCTCCCCCCACTGGTGTTACAAGAGGGAAATCAGTCCCTAGTATATATGGCTTGTGACCTAGGCACAGATGTTAATGTGTCTGTGATCAAGAACTGTGAGGAAAGCGGCGGAGGCTGTTCGCGTGACACAGACACCCTAATGAGAAAATAGCTGTCTCCATAAGGAAGCAGTTTAACAGCATCCATAGCACACCCAGAACAGCCCTACACAAAGACTCTTCCCTTCTACAGCAAGCCATTTTGATCAGTCTAGGAGAAAAGTCTGAATTCTGTTCTCCAGGCTACTTAGGTTTCTCCTCAGGGAGAGAGTAGAGGCAGAAGGATTATGTGTTTGGGAGCTTGTAGGCTTTCAGCTTTTATTACCAGGATTGAGAGAACATGGTAGGAAGTTTTGAAATAGGCGGGATAAGAATCATCTCATTCAGCCAGGACCTTCATCTTGGATACCAGGTGGAAGGATGCAAATGTTCATTTCTCAAGGCGGGAAGTTACAAGGCTTATCTTCTGCCTCTATCCCAAGGCAACAGTAGCAGCTTGCGTGAGGACAGACTTCCTAGCTTACAAACCACTTTCACCTCACTAGCTCATCTGATCTTCAACAACCCTGGATAGGCATCATTACCTTCATTTTGAGATGAGAGAACTGTGGGACCAGGATGGTTAAGTGACTTGTCAATGTCCCTCCCCACTAAAGAATAGCAGCTGGCCCTTTACTAACAAATCTGCCCTAGTGAGACAGCTGACCGCTTTAGCTCCTTCCCTGGCTCTCCATCTAGCCCCTAGAAGCTGTGACTTCAGCAGCTGATTCTTGCCCTCTCTCACCTCTGTCCTTCCCACACGCAGTGAGCCCTATCACTGAGTGTTCACACCTGCCCTGGTGTGTCTGCTCTGCCGAAGCATTTTCCAAACTGCTCTCCTTTACTCCAGTACCCCTGCAACCAACTTCCATACACCATTGGACTGATCTGCTTTATATACAGACCTCAGTAGGATAAGTATTCAGTGTCAGCACACTGTCCGTGGGATATAGTCCGAGCACTTTAACCTACCTAGGCTGGCCCCATCCCCCCACTGAGCCTTACCTCATGCAGTTTCCTATACACAACCACAGCTTCAGGCAGAACGGTAGAGTCACTGTCTCAGGAAAAGCGTAGTGGGCTTGCCTCTGTGTTTTTGCTTAGGCTGCTTCCACTGCCTCTCTGGAAAGTCTCCCTTCTTCCCCACTTAATCAGCTGTCTGGCACAGAGTAGGCCAATCACTGTCCTCCTCTCTCTGGCACCGAATTTCAACTCAAAGGGAACTTCAGAGCCTACTTGATTCAATCTCTCACCTAAAACTCGAGTCAAGGGTCTCAGCTCTAGTTTCACACTCTCCAGAGGCTGAGAGCTCACCACCCCCAGAAGAAGAGACAGTACTTTCCACTCACAGAAAACCCTGACATTCATCACTAGGAGCTGGAATCAGCCTCCCTTGTGACTTTCTCTCTTATGTAGTTATTGTGCCTTTTGGGGCCATCCACGCAAGTCCAGAATGTAGCTAGTTTCAGGAAAGCTGGCAATAAAGAAGGAACTCTGCACAACTTTTCATCCCCATCCCACAGCATGGGTCCCAGTGCTTTTTGGTTTGAGGCAGTTAAAACAAATATTCCCCAGTGCTCTCACCCATGGCACTTTATTATATCCCCAAATTGTGCTTCTTAAACAATTGTTGAATGTATTTGTACATGAGAAGTACACACAGCAGTGTGAATGGGTATAACTCAAAGCCACAAGATAAATATTACTCATCTTCCTGGAACTTCAACTCTAAAGACTTCTTTTAAATGAGGGCATTTCTATTTATATTTAAATATATATTTATGTTAAAATGCAAAACTTAAATGCTCTACAAAAAAATTTTATGTCTTCTGTGGACCACTTCAGATTATACTCTTAGGATGCTCAATGTGGACATTCATTTTACTCTGCTCCGAATTGGTGTAAAAGTTTTAAAATACTGTTCTAAAATATTGTCCATATAGCAGAAAGGTAGGTACCAGAAGGTAGAGCTATTCTGTGGAGTGGATTCCCTGCTACAGTTCCCAACAAATCTGTGAATAAGGCAGGTTTAGTCTAAATTCTAATCATAAATCTATTATCTATCCTAATAAAAATCACCATTTACCAGGTGCTATGTTTGGTACTTTTATTCATTATATCAAATCCTACCAATAACACTGCTACCTAAAGGAGTATTACCCCCATTTTAGGGATGAGGAAGTTATCCTAGAGACAGTGTCTTGCCCAAGGCCACACAGATAGAGAGGGGTGGTGTTCAACCCCAGGTCTATCTGACCACAAAGCTGATTTCTTTCCCCTATATCACCTTGTCTCCTTAGGCACTTTTGTTTGTCCTTTAGTAAAAGAGCCATAGTCTTTGCTTTCAAGAAGAGGCAAGGATATCCTGGATACAATATTTGTAACCTTCAGTCTTACAAGATTTTAAAAAATGGCAACTGTAAGTATCTCCTATATTTTACAGAATTATATGCTTTATATGATATTGTAATTTAGCAGGCTGAGGGAACATTTTCATTATAAATCAGGAATTTACAGATAAAAGAACATACAAAATATTGCATTTTCTGTTTCGGAAGTCTGAATTCCAATGCCAAACAAATTAAGAAAGTAATAAATTAGGAGCTAATCTATGCCCCGCAACCATATGCCCAAGTGACAACTTCAAAACAAATTTTCAAGCCACTTAAAAAAAGAAAATCTGTTAGCTTAGGAATGCTTGTAAGCAAGCCTTAGAAGGATATAACTTCTCTTACTATTCATGTAACAGGGTGGACAGTACCCAAGCAAAATCTGTCCATTCTAATTCTCCCCTTTCTAACATACTTTCTTCTGAAGCACCCTCCATGTGGTAAGCACAAATGACCCTCTACAGAGACCAGTGACAAAAGATGACACAGTAGCTCTGGTCATTTCTTTCTACATGTGGGTACTCACTGGCTCTCTAAGAGGTAGATATTGCTTTAGTTACTAGGACCCTGAAAGACAAGCAGTATGAACTAAGACATCAAATCTAAGCTCAGTGAAATCAGATTGTGTTCTGAGTTAGTGCACAGGAAAATCTAGATTCAAAAGTAATTATAATAAAAGACTACTTCTAATAGGTAGAAAGATCATATAAGTAAAAATAAAAACGCTTCTACATGAAAATACTGCTGTAATTACATTATGACACTAGCTATCAAAATAAAACTGGTATTACTACACATGGAGAAAGGGTCTTAAAATTTTATTGTTTATCTTTTTCACTAAAATATAGGCAGATATTTGCTGAGACCTTCTTTACCAGTAATTTCAAAGCATTTTAGGGAACTATATAGAATTACATATTTATTCACTGACTAAGACCTACAATACTGGGTATATTTTGAAGAAAATGCACCATTTTTAAAAAGAAACAAAGCTTGCTAGGAAAAAGTTCCTTTCCTCCTCTTTCCTGAAATAGCTCAGTCAACTCTCCTATGAAGGAAACTGAACAAAATAAAAGATATGTTCTCATATTTTGAAGCAAAAATACCCAGTAGATTATAGAAAGCAGTAATCAAGAAGTGGAGATTTTAGATTGGACTTGAACATTTTATTTAAATTGGTTTGGGTTTCTTCCTTAAATTAGAAGCCTATATCCATAAAAGTATACTGTCAGAGCTACAAAAGTATCTTAGCTAACAGCCAACTAACAAATTTAAAATGTGCACATTATACTCTGTAAAAGGCTCCAATTCCTAGTTTCTAACAAACCATTTCACTTCCTCTCTCTGCTCTGCTTCCCTCTGATTATCCTCTCCTCATTCCCAGTCCTAATCCCAAAATATCTAAGATGATAATTACATTTGGGTGGGGGGTGGGAGAAGAGTCTATAAAAACTTGAAAGACTGTTTCTGGCACACTTTCGTATACCTATTAACGCCTATGTCTACCATACTCGTGCAAAGTGAAGTATTTTAACCGAAAACTGTGGTGTGCTAGGTAAGAAGTAATTCTAAAAAACAAATACATTGTAGAAACTTATACCAATGGGTACATATTTAATCACTTAAGTAGAAAACTAGAGGGGAAGACATTTCTTTTGGTTGTGCTGCTGAATGAGTCATCTTCTTTTCTCTAGACCTCAGTTTCCCCAAGTACATCACTTGCTGTATAGCCTTCATACTGAAAGGTGCAAGGATGAGTTAATGTTTCTTAAATTATATGATGATTCTCAGACAAAATATGTAAAATCTGCAAAATAGGCTTTTGTTACATTTACATACGAAAGTGTAGGCTGTGGTCTTTAAAGACAGAGTAAAATATAATCCATTACCAGTGAGTACTATGAAAGAAAAACAGAAATCTAAAGAATTATCTTGTGGTAACTCTTAGAAGTTGGCAATTCCATTTTTAAAAGACTGATTTGGGCAATATTAAAAATAGTTATTTGCCAAGTATCTTCTTAAACATAAAGGGAATACAGTCAGACTAAAGCATTTTAAAATGGTGTGTATTTATTTATACCTGCATAACTTCAGTACAGTCTGGAAATGAGAATAAGCAAAGGAGAAAGAGGTTACCTTCCTATGTGGGTTAGTTCAAGAAAAGATTATTAATCATCACAACAAGGATACATTTTCTAAGCATCCACTCTAACTGTGGAAGTATAGAAAAAGTTATTCCAAATTTTTATTATGAAAATACTTTCTATTTTACCTGTTGGCCAATCTGCTTTATCTAATAATCAACTATCCGCCATCTCCCAAAGGCCTTATCAACTTATCCCATGGTTTTGTATAGAAAGGTTGGAAGAGTTAAGTGTAGGTGAGAAACTTAAAAGATGGTGTTTAAAGACAAGCCATGGGTCTAAAGTACAAATTGTATCCCTAGATTCCTCTTCTAGCAACCAAGGCAAAGGACTAGAAGTCTCCCCAGGACTCCAAACCCCTCTGCCTTTGGGGGCTTTTTATCGTCTCAAGATTGTTCAGCTGTGGGGTGTCAGGCAGAGATAGTAAACATACACAGAAACTATATTTTCACGTTCAATAAGATATAATTTTTTCCTGTAAGCAAAACCCTTAGTAACATCTTCAAAACTGATTCAATTTCTTAAAATAAAAAAGAGGTCTACACTACAGAATTTTTTTAGTATCATTCCCAGCAACAGAAATACATTATGTAAGTATCCTTTCTAATTTCCAGACACAAACTTTTGAGAAACATAGGCTTCTCAAATTATTCTGTATTAAATGCATCAAAATTCTAGCATGTCAAAATGTTAATTACAGTGTTTGTTATAACAGCAATCAGCTTTAGGTAATCCAAGATTTTAAAAATAACTTAAAATTTTATAAGTAAACTTAATACAAATATGTCAAGGCATACAAGATATTTAAGCAAACTTTACAGGACTATGAGAGTTATTTTGTTATTTTAAATGATTACAGTGGCTTACAGTAGGAATAGCTTTACTTTTATGACCTACAATTAATCATATCTATGACTTACTCGATGACAATTTCTTGGTCAGAAATGTAATCCATAATTATAATGTTGTTCTTTTGGGAAAATGTCATTTGTTTTTTCAAGAACACAAAACAGAGGAGGGGAAAAAAAGAGGGAATAGAGGTAATTTATATTAACTCCAGGGGTCAATATTCAGAAATATGAAAATCTAAAATTAATGCACAGGGTAGAAGGAAAAAGTAAATAAGGGAGTAAGTAGATACAAGGAAGGAATATCTTTCTAGCCCAAACTATTCAATTATAATTATTATAAATTCATTCCATTGTTATTCAACTAGATTAACATATTTATATGGATATGAATATGCATATTTATTTTTGCATTTTAAAAAAAGAGCGAATTTTTATTCTCATAAACTAGTAAAAATGAGTATATCTTAAAATTTTTATTGGTTCTACTGAGATGCTTTAAAAAAAAAAGTAACTGATTAACTGACGCAGGACCCAATTAAACATGTTTTAAGAAGAAACTCTTTTACATATGTATTTTCTCATCCCATATTTATGTCGAGGGACCACCTTGATCCATTTCATGTTTTTGTATAAATGGAAGCCTCAGGAAACTGTTTGAATTGTAAGCACAGATATGATGCAGTATTCAAGCAGGTAAACCTAAAAACAAAAATCCAGGACAAGATAATGACATATTATGTTTTTAGAGCTTCATCTCTCAGGCTCCCAAAGCACTTCATAAACTTTAATTAAACCTCATAACAATCCTGCCAAGTAAATATTATAACACCCATTTAATAGGACAAAGACAAAATGACCTTTCCCAATTCATATAGCTTGTTAGTACCCCAAAGTTGTCCTTCTGAGTCCTGTGTTCTTTAACAAGTCACATTTCAGGAGTCTGTCAAACGACTTCTCAAATTCAAATGACAACCCTTAAGTTAAATAATCATTCTTATTTAACAATTTGGAAACTACACAAAGAAAAAGAAAAGCCTTTTAAAATAGTATCCTTACGTTATCCTTTATATTTTTTGCAAGATTTAGTACAGATGATACTGTTGAATAGCATAAAAAGCAAAACAAAAATAAAAGCTTTGAAAGCAACAGAGGAAGGAGCTACTGTCTGATTGATGAACTTGAAAATTCAGTATTAACTCTGTGTAAAACTATTAGAAATTAAGTTCCCCATTTTCAGACCTTACACAAGAATAAGGTGACAAGTCGTAATGTTTTTTCACATGAATCTTCATTATTAGATTGCAACTACAATGAGAAGGCTCATTCTCTTTGTAAAGTGAGAATCCTGACCCAATTTACCTCACGGTAAATTAGATGTAGAGTCTCTGACTATCAAATTTTCTCTTAAATTTCAGCTGGCACCAAGGTCAAGGGTTCAGATCCCTGTACCGGAGAGGCACCAAAAATATAAATAGATAAATTTTGGCTGGGGGGAACCTGATGATAGGGTCATGATCATTATTAAAAAACCACAAGAGACATCTACTAAGACCACTATCTTTAGGCCTCTGTATGCCTAATTACAGAACCCCTTGTTTTAAAAACCATCCCCTGCCTACAAAACATCTGCAGGATTCCAAAGAGCCTAACATCTACCTTTCTATTTTACAATAAACCCTTTAATCTGTAAGGACTGGAAGGTGTTGTGCAGAATCGCTATATAATCTCAAGTCTCCTTTCAGTCACTTATGAGGCTTTATTTTATATGCAGTTGCTTTTACTCATGACATGTCAGCTGATTGCTAAATACCTTTCATGAGAAACATACACCTGCCCTTCACCAAAGAGTGGGAACTACTGTATAGACTTGGGCACACTATGGAAATAGATAATTTGTGGGGTGGAGGGGATACAAACAAGAGAAGGTACAAAGGTCATATATGGGAAAACACTAAGAGCAAGAATCCCACAATAAATGGCACCATCATTTAGGGCTGATTTTAAGTTTGCATTCATTTCAAGGGATCTCTTTTGAGCTTAATGATATATTATAGTTTTCTTGAGTCATTAAAAAATTCTTATGACATTATTCTCTGTTTATACATCAATTTTCAGTTGATTTTTGTTCCAGCACACTCTCTATGTGCCAATTAAAAATAAGCCATCATCAGTTAGTGAGCTGAGAAAATTGATTTGAAGCCATTTAAATCTCATTGCCCTTTTCTGATTTCAGCTTTGGCCAATGTTAGAGTTGAGTTACGTAAATTCTCTGAAGAACAGAAACAAACAATAAAACCTTTATGCCGAATATCCATTACTGCATACCATTATATATTTTTACAAAATAAAATTTTATAGGAATGACAAGGTAGAAAGGTCATTAACTGTAAGAAAACAAACTGAGAAAAAAATACTCTGATAATGTATTGCTTAGTTAAATGTCGCAAGAGACTAATCTACATGACTTTTGAAAGGAATAGAGAATTATTATTTCTGAATGAAATATACCTACTAGTAACCTTTGCCATAGAAGCTTGTCCTAGCTTCCAGTATTTAAATTTTAAGAAACCATCCCAAGTACAATTAACAAATTGCACAGGATGGCATTCAGCCTGCATACTGTTTTGTTTGGCCTGTAGTGTTTCACACTTTTTTTTTTTTGAATTATTACTATCATTTATTTTAAATTATTACCATCAGATATGGAGATACTACATGCAAATCCAGGTTTCTAGCTGCTCTTTAGAAATTAAATCTTTTAATGCTAGGCCTACTTCCCCCCATGACAATAGGCTGGGATTGTCACGCAGATGCCCTTGTAGACAGCTCATCCTGCCACAGCCCCCATTCTCATCATTTGGCTCAACTATGCCACCTCCCTACTCCCACTGACATCTGAGTTTGCTACCTCTGAGGAAGATCATTATTAGTTAAAGTGATTTGTTAAAAACAAAAGGCCTGATGACCTGATTCCTGTTCTTGATGGAAATCTCCATGGTGATTGACGTATACTGTGATCTTCTCCACGTTAATTCAGCATCTAAGGGAAGTGAAGCTACAGTAGAAAACAACAAGGTACCAAGTGGCTGGTGATACCTACAAAACTAAATTGACCACTAATGATAACATAAATGAAGGAGGAGGAAAAGGAAGGAGGGGAAAAGAGGAAAAAAAAGTGGGTTTTTTTTGTTGTTGCTGTTATTCTTTTTGTAGTAGAAATAGAAATATAAACTATTTAAAATTTAACTATTTCTTTTTAATCAGTAGCTCTTATAATATTCATATGGAATAAATAGCAAAGTATTTTCTTTTAAATAGAAACTACTTAGTGTAGTCAACAAATTATTCAGAACAGTGTGGGAGACAAACATTAGATTAGGTGAAACTGGCTTATCACACATACATTAACCTAAGGTCAATCTAAACAAATTTGGGTAAGCACGCTCATTAAGTTATTCTGCTCTGGACTGGGGAATACTTCTGCAGTGTGCCTTAACATTTGGTTTTAAATTTAAAACCTAGAGTTAAGTAAGTTATGTAAACCATCGCCAAGAATCTTAGGACCTTCTTCCTCATACTCTTTGAACTAAGAAATAGCTTGGATAAATTATTTCCTTCATCATTGGAGGGGCACAAAAAGTCAACCCTATATATGTCTTGGGTAATTTACAAAATAACTATGGAAAGAAGTGAAAATGACCTCGTTATGATGAACAAATTTATCATTGACTCAAGCAATTGACTGTCCCTCACCAGTGAAATCTAACAGCCGTTCAAAGGTAAGACAAGATCAAGCCCCAAGTAAAGCTCACACTTTGAGGGGTCTCCTTTGTGAGTGTTTCCTTTGTGAAAGAAAGCTGATAAATCATATGCACCATTGAAAAGTCTGTCTGTACATCATGTCCTTTGATGAGCTAGTGTTAAAGAGTCTCTAAATTCCAGAGGGCCATGCAAAGAGCTGGCGGCTTGCATTAGATTTTTGCAGAGCTGGCAGCCTTTTTCTGAAGGTCTTATATTACAGGTAACCCGATGACAGGGAGGGTGGGCCACAGGCACGCATCTGAGTCCACCCGCAAAGCCAAGGAGAGTGAGCTTGAGAGACTGAGACCAATATGCTGCAATCAATGGACTCTCCCGGGAACTAGCTATTCCCCTTTCAAACGCCACCTTCCTAATCTCTCCACTTGCTACAGTCAGATTCTTCAAAGTTCTAAACATGACAAGAGGCTGGCATGATTAGGAAAGGCAAAGGAAGAATGCTCTCTAAAAACCACGGGTAGAGAACAAAGGGACCAAATTCATGGACAGCTCACAATCAGAGTCAGAATTGAGAGATAATGCTTGGAACGACAATTGTTTCCTTTGGCCATGAGGAGAAACACAAAGTTTCTTTATATTTATTAAGGGCCTATCATATGCTGGACATTGTGCTGGGCACTAAGTCAGGGTGCCTGCCCTATATGACCTTGAAGTCTATGATAGGAGAAAGACACAATAGCAAAAAGTGATCCTATGTCCCAAAGGCAGGGAAAGTACCTCAATCTGAGCACAATAAAACAAAGAAACAAAATCAACAAAAACCCTAACCTGAGGCTTTTCATGGTGTAGACACACAGAGTACTATGTGTCACGGGTCTGAAAAAATAGCTCTCAAAGTGGCAAGTGCGCATGAGGCCAATTACCAAGGCAGACTGAGCTATATTCACCAAGAGGCCTCATCACTAGAGTCCAGCACAAACACTCTGCCCCCAGAAGTGGTGGTCCTTACCAGTACTTCAGTTCTCAAGTAGGTGCCACAGAAAGCTTATCTTTTCCTTGCTAGCAACTCCCACAACATTCTATATAGTACATGTGATTCTTTCTAATGGCCATGTAGTATTGCGTTTTATGGGTATGCCACAATTTATTGATCTAGTTTCCCACTGGTGAGGAAGTTTAGGTTGCTTCCAGTACTTTGTCACTGTAAATTAATATGCAGACTCTTTAATAGGTGAAGCCCACTTTTATCCTTTATTTAACACAGGGAATACAAAAAGGCATCCCCACAAATGAAGTGGCAGATAAAAATGAGGAAAAAATGCCGAAGGTCAACAGGTCCTTAAATCTGCAAAGAGCTCTTCTTTGTGCTGACAAGGAGAGCCTGCATCTGCTTGGGCAGGCTTAGAAATACAGCCAGCCAGCTGCAAAAGTCTACATTCAGGAGAGCCTGTTATCATACTATGTCATCTATTCATATATTTGGATAGTGGATAGTATCACAGTCCCTTGGGACTGGACTATGCATATTAATAGCACAAAAGCATTAAAGAAAAAAAAAATTATTGGCCTTTTTCTTTCCATTCTCTCAAATTATTACCTATTGTATAATTGAACCCTCAACAAAATTATAATAATAAACTCATAAAATAAATGGATCCAAATTCAGACTCAATAAACACTTGTGTGCCTATGACTAGCCAGGCACTAATACGTGTGTTTGCACAAAATAATTCTCACATTAAGGAAAATATTAACATCCATATTTGTAGGTCAGGAAAATAAAGCTCAGAGTGCTTGAACTTTTGGGGAAAGTCCCATACTGCTGCTAGTAAGTTTCAGATTTAAAATCTGCACTTAAGTTTCTTGCCATCTCCAAACTACCATTCTTTCAACTAGCTAATAGTTCCCAGGTACAATACTAGCCCAGCACTGCATTATATTAAACAGTAGGCCTCTATAACTAGTGTCAACTAAATTTTGGAAATAAGAAAGTCTGAAACTAAATCCTAAGTTAAGTGTTTGGGGTGTGTGTGTGTGAAATGGATAACATGGAAAAATGTTATCACATTTCACTTTATTTCGTTGGAATAAGTTTAAAATAAATGCCATATTTTTATAGAATTGGAAACAGAATCACATTATTTAAAACATAGAAAAGCAAAGGAAAAAAAATACAAATAGACTTTAAATATATTAGTTATATTTTGACAGTAATTCTGAGAGTGAAACCAGAAAAATTAAAAGGGAAAAACTCAACATGAAAGGATGACAAGTGATAAAATGGTACTGAAAAGATTTTTATTAAAGAATTACCAGAAGACTATGCGATAAGCATAGCCTCCCGCTAATGACAGCTACTTCTGCTGCTTCCAGTTTATGGGCAGTTCTAAAATGTGTTTTATTTTGAAAAATTGCTCTAAAAATCACAGATACCTAAGAAATAGGCATTGTGAAATGTGGCACAAAAAATATTCTCTACCATCTGGGCTTCAGAGACCAGCTTCATAATACAGTGCCAGCCTGCACCTGTAAACTTCTGCCTTCTATCAATCAATCAAGAGGACAGACAGGATGGTAGAGAGACTTGAAATGGGTGTGAGGGGGGTCTGGGTTCCTCTCCCTCCTTAGCTGGTTAGTAGCCATGTGACCTTTACTTTTTGGGGTTTTCTCATTTATAAAACTGGGCATAACAGTCTTGATTATGAGGCTCAACTAAGATAAATGTATGAGAAAAAACTTTAAAAATGTGAAGTCTACGTATAAATGTGAGGATATACAATTTGGTTCAAAGAATTAGATGCTGCTATGTACAGGGAGAGGTGTCCATGACTAAGAACTTACATCTTTTTAGGTGATCTCAGCAGCTACTCAGGTAAGGGTTCAAGTGCCCTAGATTTAGAAGAAATGCAACTGGGCCTGAAATAAGCCTGGTTGTGAATAAGAAAGAAATTTAATAGCAATATAAAGGCCATGTGATGTACAAGCAGGATCCTTATTCTGTAAAATCTACAGGGTAAATTGTAAATAACTGAACAGAAATCTAAGAGAAGCAAAACCACTTAACCAAGGTCACTCATGAATGGCAGACAAAACTTCTAAAAACTTTGTATGTGGATTTGTAACACTATCATCTCACCTTAACAAAACAGAGTTGGTTTCACCATCCTCATCCTTATCCTTGGCATAGATTGAATTCCAGAAAGATGAAGTGACTTGGCTAAGGTCACATCGGTGATCAAAACCAGAATCCAGGTGGTTTTCTGGCTCTCAACCAGTGATTTTTATCTATCACCACAGTGCGTACCCCTTTTTTCAGGGTACTGATACTTCTGCTGTCTCACGTTAGAAAACTTTACAAATGTACTTCACAAAAAAATATAGATATATTTTTTCAACCTACCATTTAGGCACAGATCCACAACATTTCTTTGTATGACAATTCACTTCTCTGAGAGAGAGGCTTTGAGTGAGGATAGTTTAGGATTGTGCTAAATCTAAAACCAACCTTAAGATTTCTGTATGAGGAGGTGGTAAGGGAGGAAGAAGGGAGGAAGACAGATTTGATGTACGTACATCAAGTTTCATCTCCACGGTTCGTAATTTTGGAGAAGTGATTAACCATTTAGTGACCCCACTATGCCCATCATCCCTGTAGACATGCCCACTTATAATATAGTGGGGACCTGACTGAGTACACTAAACAAGTATCTTAGTCCTGAAAATCAGTGATTGTAGATGTCCAATTGGTGACCACTATCCTAAGACACTCCATTTATAAAATAGTTATCCTCGTCGTTCTTTAGCAGAATATTACATAGATCAATCAACCAACTATTTAAGGCCTTTAAACTCTAAATTTACTCACCTGCAGTATCCCTCTCCAGGATCATAAATATAAAAGAGACCAGAAATTATGACACAATTGGTAAGTAACACATGGAGAAGAGAGATCAAGTTTTAAGCTAATACTTATACTTTATGGTTGACATATGAACCATGACAGAACCACTTCTCAAACCATGAAAGGAAAGCACTAAAAATAAAATTAATTTTTAGATAATTGTGAGACATCCTGATGTGAAATGGTCAAATGAAAAAGAAAAGACACAATCATTCAGTGGGGAAAGGCAGAAATCAGAAATAGTCCCAGCTACATGAAAGCCTATGTCACTTTAGGGATGTCACTTAACCTCCATGTTCTGCAGCATTCCTCACTAGCAAAATGGGAGTTTTAAAACTTGTCCTAACTACTTCACAAAGAAGTGAGGTCAAAATGAGGGAACCGATGTAAAGTTATGTTGGAACATAGTAAGAGTTATATATGCAGATTATTTTATAAACTCTGTACAACCGGATTAAAGTTTATAGTGAACTAGACATCATCTAGAACATTAAAATAGCAATGCTTTCCAAAGAAAACTATTTGCCTAAGAGGGAAAAAACTGTTAAAACAATTCGAAAGCTACTTTTCAACAGGATGATGATATTTGGAAGCATTTCTGTAACCCATGCAAACATTAAATTGTTTGACAAACATGCATGCCACTTTGGTCGTAGGCATTCTTTGATCAACCAGTTAAAACCAACTTTGTGGGGCCCCCTTACAGCTAAACTTGACTCATGTTATAATGCATTACAAAATAAACTTTGAAATAGAATCAACATTCTTTTACCCTTTTAATTTTTGAAAAATTTTCCATACGAAAATTATGGAAAATTATAATAAGATATAATAAAAAGTTACGTAAGATATATATATAATTCCCCCCCCCACCCAAATTCTTAATCAGAATCTCTTTGGACTAATTCAGGGCCCTGATATGTAGTTTTGGAGGCTTCTTTTTGGTAAAAGATGTTTCTAAATTTAATAAATATATACATACCAATAAATTATTATTTAGGTCATAGAACCTACATATATAAACATATTAGCTCTTTCTTAATGAGATTTTCTTATTTTTTTTTTATCACATTGTATTTATTATTTTATTCATTTTTTTTGTTTTAAATCACACCTTAACGTGATATTTACTTCTTCACAATAAAGAGACTGGTAAATATCCCACATTCTGGAGACTGTAAACATGGGTCCTATGATTATGATACTGCTCTTTGACATAATGTTTTATATTTTCCCAAAAACGTTCACACAAAGGACCTCACAGCCGTGTGAAGCAGGCAGGAACACACTGGTTGAAACTGCTAGGAGCTGACTACATCTCAGGCGACTGGTCCCTATATCAGGACTTTTCCCACTGGCTGGTTCTCGCTCACTCCTGCTCTCTCGCTCTCTCTCCCCCTCTCTCTCTGTCTCTGGTTCAGTGTTAAATATTCAAGGACAATTTTTCCACCACTGCACGTGGCATCCCTAAACTCGGAAGGGTGAAACATCCCTGGGAGATGATGCTGGCGATCCTCGTCCTGGGGGGTTAGGCTTAGGGGCCTATGTGCCCAGTGCTCTCACCGTCCAGGTGGCTGACTTGGCGGTGCTCGACTGCTGGAAGGACACGTCGAAGCTGTGCGGGCCCGGGTAGTCGGTGTTGGAGGGGATGGCGGGCGACGGCGAGAGGGCGTCGAAGGTGGAGCTGGGCTGCGCATAGGGCGAGGGCGCCGTGACGCTGTTCTGCGCGTGGTCTGTGTTGTAGGGGCTGGTGGACGAGGAGCCGTTCTGAATCTGCTGGTCCATGCTGTTCAGGAGCCCCAGGTTCGTGTACTGCGGCTGCAAGGACATCCAGAAACCCCACGTTAGCCGCACATCATTGCTCCCCAAAAGGCATCATTGGGTGCGTGCATCCTACAGAGATCAAACTCAGGTGGGAAACACTTCACCTCCAAAGTAAAATCACCCATTTGTGATACACAGAAACACCAAGAGAAGGCTAAGGCGTGTGTGTGTTTTCTAGTGACCTTTACAGCTCACACAACTCTAACGTGCCTTTTTGGAGACTGGTTTCAAGGGCATGTGAGTGTAGAATATATGCTTATTCACAAACTAGGCAAAAACTACCCAGTGCTCAGTACTCGGTAGCTGCTCACGAATTCTTTTAAGTAAATGAATATTACTTGTTATTCCTTTTTCCTTTTTTTTTTGGTCCATGGTATTCAGAATAAGGAAGACCACTTGATAGATACATTCTAAAGGGGATTTATGCATCAAATTGTTGTACGTGAGGCAAAATCAGATCACTTTCAAATTTCCTCTTAGTCTTATAACTCTAAATTCCATCCCAGTGTACCAGTAGTGTCCCCTCCCACCCACCCACCCAGGATCTCGTTTCCCAAAGACTGGAGAGGCATGTGTATAGCAGGGTTAGGGAGACTCACCTATATATTTTAAAAGATAATATGCTAGTTTATCATCCAAATATAGTCTATTTTTTCATGTGCTCTTTCATTTTCTTTGTTGCAGTTTATTCTTTTCTAGAGTTGAACATATATAAGTAAATACTTTCTAATTATAATAAAATCCTATGCTTGATATAATTCAGAAGTGGATTAGCTTCTGCCATATGCTTTTATGTCTTCTATGTGAATGGGCCAGAGCACAGAACAAATATTTGGTGATTTTGGAAACAGTAAATTCATTTTTTCCCACTTAATCTGCAAAACAACTTTACCATATTGCTGTCAGAGAGGAGAAGTGATTTGCCCAAGCACCAGCTAATAAGCAGAGTGGGGATTTTGAAACTAAATCTTCTAGTTCTGAGGCCAGGCTTCTGCCCCATGCTGTCACAACTGTCAGCCTGATCAAATAAATCAGCCAATAGTCAGTCATTCCTAAACATGAATCAAAATGAACACATTTCCAGAAGGGGCAACCAGCCTATGGTATGGTTTTCTCTTTGTGAAAAATTCTGACACATGGAAATCTCATTGTTTCTTCAAGCTAATGAAGGAAGGAAAAATCAAAAGCAAGAAGAGGAAGGCAGCCCTATTTGGTACATATTTTATAAAGAAAATAAGGATTAAACTATAACTCTGGGAGACCCAGACTAAGTGAAACTATGGAGAAGAATAAACTGAGAAAAAATAGGGGCTTGCCTAATTTTAAACTTTGAGTTTATTTTTTTAAAAAAACCTTAATTATTTCACATGGGGAAGAGAAATGGAGTCTGCCATTCCATTCAGTCCAGAGAACATCTGTCTAAATGTTAATGGTCGCATGCCCAGTCCATTACATTCATGCATTCACATTCTTCTGCAGAATGCCATGTCCCCATTTGCTCTTCAAATAACTATTAATCTCTTTACACTTATCCCCATGCTGACAAGAGCAGCTGTTTGTCTCGCCTTCTCTCTCCTCTTTGACTTCTATAACTCCTATCTCTCTCCTATTCTCCATCTTCGGCTTCCTCTCCTGACAGTTGTGGCAAAACTGCAGGTAAGACAACAAGGAGAGGAAAAGAAAAAAAATAAACCCGAGGCTGGTACAAATGCATCCACACCCCTGGTTGAACTAAAGCTCTTAGGTATCCAAGCCCGAGGCAACAGCCTGGGAAGGGGATTGAAAAGATATTATTTGTGTTCAAGTTAAGGGTCAGTATACAAAGCACTACTGAACGTCCTGTAGGAATCAGATAATGCTCTGAAAGGCACGTGCTCCCCTACAGCAGTACAATTAGGGAGGCAGCCATCCCTGACAAAAATGACAAAGAAACCTGCTGAGACTTTCTCAGTAAAATGCTTGTTGAGCCACCCCTTCCTCCTCTTTCTAGCGACACAGAACTTCAGCTAATTGTGGACTTGGAGGAGAACAAAAAAACATAGACCCTTTGAATTTTTTTTTTCTTAATATATATAAAGAGAAAAGTTTGGGGACCAGCTTTAAAAGCCAGTAAGCAAACACTCATCGATTCTCCAAGGACTTAAAATAAAGGGAAATTCTATTTACTTAGGAGTCACAAAGGAGACCCCCGGGACAGCAGAAAGATTGAACATACTGATTGGCACCAAAGAACCAGAAACTGTATTCCAAAAGTCATTTAATAGCACTGTGGGTGCTGATAGGTCTACTTTTAAATGCTATAATTTTTAACTCTGAGTATTCCGGGAGAAATATTGTATTTAAGAACAACAGCATGTGTTCCCAATACTAGTTTTCTCAATTTATATAACATAAAGCTAGATTTCTCTGAATTGGGCAAAAATCAGCTCACCATCCAACATAAAAATGGGAAAATGCATTTCAATTAAACTCTTCCCAAATTATACCTGAAAGAAATATGAGCCAAGTAGTATACTCAACTTTTTAAAAAAGCATAAAACCAAAATGACTTTGAATTTGTGCCCTTAAAATGAACACAAACAACTCACCAAAGTAAGACCTGTATAATCGGAAATCAAGTTAGATAGTTTTCAGTGAAATAAGCCAGGCACAGAAAGACAATACTACATGATCTCACTCATAGGTAGACTCTAAAAAGTTTTTTTCATAAAAGTTAAGAATAGAATAGTGGTTACCAGAGAAGGGCGGTGGAGGTAATGAGAGACTGGTTAACAGGTACAAAGCTACAGTTCATGGGAAGAGTAAGTTCTAGTGTTCCATCACATAATAGGATAACTAGAGTTAACAATATTGTAATGTACATTCAAAATAGCTAGAAGAGAAGTTTTTGAATATTCTCATCACACAGAAATGATAAATGTTTATGCTAACAGATACACTAATTATTTTGATTTGATCATTACACAATGTATACATGTATTCGAAATATCACGTCATACATGTTGTATTATAATGTTTCAATCATAAATTTTAAAAAATCAATAAGTCATAACTCTCCCATAGGAAATAGTTCTTTAGAAGTCATTTTATAAATACATAGTATTTTATTTTTTAAAAAAGGTTCTTATTTGCTTATCTCTTTGATTGCATGTGTTAACAGAGTACGATTGGCTACATAGCCAAGAAGAACAAATGTTACCCAAGAACAGCAAATGGTTTCTAGTGCTCAATACAAAATGAAAATTCAAGGCCTCTTTTTGCTAAATTATTAAGAATTTCAAGATGCTGATAGCAGAGCATTAAACAAAGCATGGTGCCCTTCTGAGGTCAGGGCCCTTGTGAATGAATGCACTGTCTGCATGCCCATGAGCTCTGTCACAGGTCAATGTGAATGATATTTATCCCTTACTTTTCACCAAAGTGAAGCTGGTGGAGTGAAGGGAGCAATACTTGCTCCCATTCTTTACTGTCAGTAATTCCATAAATACGGAGGAGGGAAACTTGTGTTGAGGTAGGATGCTAATGCAATGCTTATTGACAATGGTAAGTAAAAGAGTCTCGGAAATTAGAACATGATGCTTTCATATCAGCCACAAAAACTGCCCTGGGAAGAACTGTATAAGGCCCCAAATGTCCCATGTATTTCTTATGTAACAAAAGTTATTAGAATTTTTTAAATGAAAGAGGAAGCAAATTCTCCCTTTCTAACCACAAGGTGTCTTTATCTTGGAATAACCTTAACATATTCTCCAGGCACTTAAATAATGAATGAATGAAAAATGTTATATCTGAAAGAGAAGGCAGTCTTCTTTCCACAAAATATAAAAGGTAAAAATAAACACAATTTGTCAGATATCTACAATAAACCTAATAAAGTAAAACAATTGATTTCCTCTGATTTCAAACAGATGCTTCATTTCCTGTGAAATAACTTTGAAATACAAGATTCACTATGTGGACCCTGGAAAATCACCAACATCTTTAGCTGGAATGTATTCAGGTTTATTACAAACTAGCTGATCTGGCCACAGAAAGATAAATTCCTTGGTCACAGGAACTTAACATACTCCAGGTAAACAGAGAACATCCTAAGGGTGTTCTGAAACCATGTAGCTGACATGATAAGTATAGGGATACCCAGGGGCTGAATCTCAAGCTGTTTACTTTCATCATGAGAAAAGAACAAATATAACCTACCAGTTCCCAAATATAAGGAAGAGTGTTTTCTTATTTATTTATGTTCCTTCTCCCATTAAGTCTTTTTGCACTCTGATAGCCATCTACAGACTCTGATCTATTTCTTAACTTCAATTCATATGCTTGGAATTAAAATAGCAATACAGAGGACTAGAGTTTCCCTGACTGGTCTTTTAAAAATGTCCTATGAATACAATCCCTACAGTTTCATTTTATATTCTTTTCTGGATTATGTCCTTGTAATGATCTTAAATCATAAACATCTTATGGGCCTGAAGTTTCTTCTCATAAGCTCAACATTAATGGGTCAGTATATATTGCTATAAACAAAGCTCAATATAAATACCTGGATTTACATTTATTTAAAGTTGATGATGTAATTATTCTCCTGTAAAAGAATTTAACATCAAAAAAGGATTCCAATTAAGTGATTTGACCATTGCAGAAGAAACAGAGACTTAAGTATAATTTATGTTTTTGAAAATCTCTCCCCACCAATTTATCTGTATAAGAGAAATTTTATAAGTTTTCTTTATCAGATATTATTATCTGTAATAGCTACATGGCAACAATAGCCAACAATATATGGCAAGAGGTTAGTTTGAAAAAAAAAAAAAAAAAAAAGGAATGTGGACCAAATCAGGGATAGGAGGGGTTACTGTTAGAATATATGATCATAATTTATCTCAATTCAAATGAACACTTGTTATAGGAAACAATAATTGGCCCAAATTTCATTTGGAAGAAATTATGTGTATATAATCTCTGAGTTCCTGTTAAACAGGCTAGGGAACTGAACATTTTTCAGCACTCCTTACATTCCTGTATGTATAGGTCCTAGAAATGCAAAGGAATTCTGAACTTGGTGATACAGAGTCTAAGTCCCAACACTGCCACTAATGTGCTATGTACCCCTGGGCAAGATGGCTGAACACACCTGGAGTTCAGTTTCCTATAAGGCAAAATCTGTATGAAATTGAGGAGATTGGATCTGATGATCTAATACAAAGTGGACCCAGCTATCCCACTGCTGGGAATATACCCAGAGGAATGGAAATCATCAAGTCGAAGGTATACCTGTTCCCCAATGTTCATCGCAGCACTCTTTACAATAGCCAAGAGTTGGAACCAGCCCAAATGTCCATCATCAGATGAGTGGATACGGAAAATGTGGTACATCTACACAATGGAATACTACTCAGCTATAAAAACGAATGAAATACTGCCATTTGCAACAACATGGATGGACCTCGAGAGAATTATATTAAGTGAAACAAGTCAGGCACAGAAAGAGAAATACAACATGTTCTCACTTATTGGTGGGAGCTAAATATTAATATATAAATTCACACACACACCCACACACACACACACACAAAACCGGGGGGGGGGGGGAGAAGATATAACAACCACAATTACTTGAAGTTGATACAACAAGCAAACAGAGGGGACATTGCTGGGGGGGAGGGGGGAGGGAGGAGGGAGGGGGGTTTTGGTGATGGGGAGCAATAATCACCCACAATGTATATCGACAAAATAAAATTAAAAAAACAAACAAACAAAAAAAACCCAAAGTGGTGCCAGTTCTAACATTCTGTTAGTTATGACCATCCTCCGCTGTGAAGCTATTTTAAAATAATGCCATGAGACCACTTTCAAAACAGTTTCATTACTGTTTTTTCTTTTTACAGATTTCCCTGGCCAAACCTGGAAATCTAAAACATTTCAGGCATCATATATAGTTTCCTCAGCTGATGTAACCTTTCACCTCAGGCTTCATGGAGGAGATTTTGTGAACATTCTACAGTCCCTCTTGGGAAAAGAAAACAGTTTTCTTCATGACCCTGGCTTTACAAAGCATTCATTCGATTATATTCCAGCAGACAGTACTATATTTCCATCCCAAAATATCAGCAGCATAGTGACTTTTCAACAAGCTCAGCCTAAGGGCGAAATACTTGTCATTTTTAAGTCTTCTACCACCTGCCCCACCTCAAAGAATGATGATTTGTTTTATGCTAGAATTAAACACAATTGACTTAAAGTGCTCCATTCCAGGTCAAGAAGGTATTTGTATTATAATGTCAAGTTAAAGCATCATCCTTCCATCTTATGAGTTTACTTAGCATCACATTCTTCTTAAAACCAGGTTTTGTTAGGTACAAAATGTTTCACTTCTTGTGTCTTCTAAAATGATCCTAAAAAGTGAATGTTTGGAATTAAAATATACTCATACATTATAATGAGCAAAATGTAAGAATAAAATATTTAAGCATACAGAAACCTGGAAAGGCAGAGAGATTACTAGAATGTTTTATGTTCTGACACAAAGCGTCAAGATTCCTTTGAGGGCCAAGATTTCATAAATTAGGAGAGAAATCTCTAATAGCTCCAACAGCAAGGGAAACAAATAAATACAAAGTTGGCTGATCAAGTGGACAACAATGTCAATAAATATTACACACAGCACTTGAAAAGACAGGAAGTGTAAGAAGTATTGCAGTTAAAACTTGATCCAAATATAGCTAAATTATAGGTAGGGCTCAATTAAGAAAAAAATAAGCTTGAAATTCTATGATTTTAGTAAATACTCCCTTCTAGGAATCATGACAAATCAACAAAATAAATGTCAGGAGGCCATCTCAATTCTGAAAGAAACTGACATCAGCAGTATATACTTAGGAAGCCTCAGGCTTAGCAGAAAGCAGACGGACGTCATTTTTATAGTCAATTATTCTTGATTCAGATATTAGGACAAAATATTCAGAATTTCAGTTTGTTCAAAGTAAATCAAAAGCTATTTATTCAAGTTGGAACAAAAATATTTTTGAGGACATTCTCAACCTATAGCAATCAATATATTTTAATAGCCCTATTTTGCAAACATAGTAATGTTAAGAGAGGAAAGTACATAGTGATGAAAATCCTCGGTGAAAGCTAAGCTTCCTTTATGGTGAGCATACCATGGTGCCTTTAGAAGCTCAGCAATAATGCTTCCTTAGTTTCTAAAGTGAGCTTAAAATATATTTTTTTAAAATAATCTCTGTACTGGCTAGCTATGAAAGAAAAATATTTTTAAAAAAAATAATTTTGGTAGCGTATCTGTCCCAGTCCATATCAGAAATTGTGACTTAAAACAATGGGATGATTAAACGTGATTAACATTTTATCACAGGAGATAGCTTTGCTCACCATGACATGAAACTGAAGACATATAGATTTCAATAAAATAATGGTGACTATCAAGAGTAAAAAAAAAAGAAATAAAAGTAAATTTAAAAATTCGAAACAGCATCCATATTCAATCCCCTTTATGAAAGGATATTAGCTACTATTATTAATTCTCTTACTGAGTTCTTATGTGTCTTATATTATTCAAGTGTCTTGTATGTATATACTCATTTAATCTTCATGACATAGGTAGAATTATTATCCCATGTTTTATTCATATTTTATAGATGAGGAAACTGAAGATCCACAAGATTAAGTAACTTGCCCAAGGTAGTGCCAAGTGCTCAAATGTGAAACCAGTAAATCTGGATCCAGAACCCGCTTTTTAAAGTAGCCTTCATTCTGATTGCACATAAATAGGAGTCGGTCAAATTTCTACCTTGAATTTTTATTTAAAAGTTATACTCAAGGACAGCACACCTCTTCTATAGCTAAAGAATCCCCCCCTCCCCCATTAAGGACAGGATATAAACTTCAGTTATTCTTAGAATGGGTATAATTGCAATGAGTCAGAGGCCCAGCTCCTGGAGCTACCACCTGAAACACACTGAATATCTGATCACATCATTCTCAAGTGTGAATCCCTGGAGCAACTTCCAATCCTCTTAGAATAAAGGCCCCAAGTTTTTTACATGACCTATGAGACACTATTTGAAACTCTCCGTTGACCAAATAGGACTTCCTTCAGTTTTTCAAAGGTGAACTCCTTTAGTGTTCAAGTCTTTTTCAGATGCTGGCTATTTCTCAACTCAGTTTTTAGCTTAAACATTATCTCCCAGAATCCTTCTCTGACTGCACCGATAGATTGTTCTCCTTTGTTTCACATTTTCATAGCACTTTCCCTTTGTATCACATAATCATAATTGAAACTAATAATACATATAAACATTTTTTAATGTTGATCTTTCCTAGTAGACATAAATATATAAGAGATTATATCTGGCTTTCTTAGTGCTGAATCCCCACTACCTGGAACAGTGTGTGAAACATAGCAGATGCTCAGGGACTAGTGCATAAAAGAATAAGTGCTAAACACTTCAAAATAAAAATTACTTTCAGAAAGTATCTCTTTTATTCTCACGCAACTAAGTAGTGATTTTTACCTTGAAGTAAGTCTATGTCCAAATTAGATCCATCTCTTTATGTACTATTGCCAGACGAATGTTATAGTGTATCCTCGAATAATCTCTATGATCTTCACTTTGTGTTTTGCTTTGTCTTGGTAGGTGGGAATTGTGCTTTCAGCTTCAGCTTTTATGGGAACTAATAGCAGAATAGCCAGTCCTGTCACTCACAATGCAGTGAGTAATACTTAGTAGCTCACGCCTAGCTGGGAAGTTTATTAACGAGCTTCTACTTCCTTAAAACGAACACATACACACATTTGTGCCAAGACAGTGTTTTTTCCCAATGATCTACATTTTGTTTTTAATGCATCTAGGTCAGCAATAAGAATCCAAATCTTTGTGATCATATGTATAACTATTTACTTCCTAGAGATAGTGCTTATGACCAAATGCAGGTTGCTTGGACAGAATCCACCCAGAAAGAAGCTTAGAGTGACATTTAGTTTCTGGTAGATAGGCCACAAAATTGGTCCCTCCCTGTCTAATTTCCCTGATTTTCCACCCAGTTAGCCATAATTCAGTTTAGAATAATGTCATAATTAATGGCTTACAAATGTATGTTTTCAGGAAATGAGATTGTAGTTTATCAAACTTACAAACCATTTCTTGCAAATGATATAAATTCATGACTTTATTTTCCAGACTCTGTAACACTCAGGGATTGAAACAGTAGCCTTTCTTTGCAATTAGAAAACTGAAACACAAAACAAGGAGTGTACTACTCAGCCTTACTTTTCTATAGGCATTCAAGTGAGGAACACTGTTTTGTAAGGCCAGTTAGCTCACTTGGGAAAGCAGGGTGCTGGTTAAGAACAAGGGTTCAGATCCTCTTACTGGCCAGCCATCAAAAAAAAAGAAAGAAAATGATGACTTCTAATTCGCTTCGGCTTGTCAAGTTCTTTGCTGATTGCTATATTTTTTATTATATTGGAGATAATTAAATTTTTTAGTGATTTACTATGCTTTGTAATTAGATACGGTGACTTATTTAACACTTGTGTGTTTCTTTGAGCTGTCACTTTTAACTGCAAAATAAAACTGAAGTTTCTAGCCATACAGAAGACATGCCTTACTTTGAAAAGGCACTCACCTATTCATTTCATTCTATTTACCCTATCAATCAGTTTAATAACTACAACAGCTCATTAGTGTCTTATTTAAGAAAAAAAGGGAGGGCACCATGTTTAAGAGCAAAATGACTTCAAGATTTCTCAGACATCCTTTAGTAATAACACCATAGAAAATAAAAAGGAGAGTGTTTGCAAATCATCAGGCCTATTCACCCAGATCAAACCACCTACATCTCTGGTGATGATCAAGAGACATGCAGGGGACAAAATGAACTAAGGGAACAGTGTGGAAGCAAGTAAACACTTTTAAACAGTGACTGCAAAGTAAGATAAAAATCTAATCTGTTCATTTTTTAAAAAAACCAAACACATTCTCTGTCTTCATGGGTAATCAATTATGTGAAAGCAGCATACACTTTACACTATTTACCTGTTAGAGTACAAGTCATTTTTTACTTAGGAAATTGCCCTGTCTTTTAAAAACTTTCTCACCACTTGAAGTATAATGGAAATAATTAAGGGTTTGTTTTTAAAAAAAAAAAGATTTAAAATATGTCAAAGAAAACCGTAAGATTTGGTTACCTGCAGAACATACAGATGGACAAGGCTTGCATAATGTTTGGGATCGCTTTTCTTTTTGCACAGGTCATTACAAACAGCCTTTCTTAAGGTATATACAATACACCCTATTTCTATCTGACAATACCTCTTCCAGCAACAGCAACAGATGCACAGCCCCATTACATTCAAGAAATATTATTTAGTGTTATTTAGTGGCATTGTAGAGGATAAAGAGATAAATACGACACATCCTCTATCATCTAGGAGTCTTCAGTTGAGAGACAGGTAAAAGGCATCAGGTAGAGAGCAAAGAGGAAGGAACAGAGAAGAAAGAGTGCAGAGTATGGAGGCATTATTCTGAATGGAGGACCTAAGCAATTTTTAAGGGTGAAGTAGCTCTCTAGCAGGGCCTTAATGACTACCTGGAAAGGATTGGACCTGGAGATAAATATTTGGGGGTAAGGGTGTTGGAGTATAGAAAGAAAGCAGAAAAAGAGCCTTCTCTGAAATCTCACTATTCTGATTTTCTGCCTTTCAAGCACTTTGGGATTGTCTGTTGAAATCATTTCCCAGGCCTAAGGCTTATAACGAGCTGTCTCCCTCACCCAATGTTACTGTTTCTCCCTGTGTATATCTTGTAGAGTTCTCCAACTTAGTCTGGTGACAGAGTCTCCCATGGTCTATTTAAAAGTAATCAAGCCATTCCCAAAACATCTGATGTTGCCCTTTGAGAAGGTAATGGTTTTCCTTTTAATTCTGATTCCGTCAATTGAGTGACACTAATCCAGACTGATTTGAGTAAACAGGGCATATTCCCCATTGTCTCTGTGATCTGAGAAAGAATAAACTTGAGAAAGATCACTGCCTGGATTGGAAATGGCCCCTTTGGGTGTTTTGCGCAAGCTTGAAAGGAAAAAGAAAATGCCTGTACAGAGTTCTTTCCAAAGCAAGCTCACTTTGGGGGTGGTAATTCTCATAGGGGTATTATACTAAACTGTACCTATTAGTGGCTTTAGCACCAATAAGAAAGTGGAACTATTTCTTTTGTAGTGTTTCCAGAATAGCTGACAACAGTGTTTCATAAATTTCCGCCTCTGGCAACACACCACAGCTTGACTCAAAACTCCCTCTTTCAGCTTTTATAAGGAAATCTCTCTTTTTTTTTGCCATTTAAGAAACAAAGACAAGATGTAATTCAGATTACAAGTTTTGCATGAAATATCAATTTATGCTCTACACACATCCACTAACATTCCAAAAATGTATTATTCTTGCCAGTTTTCCCTCTACCTAGAACCGACATGTGTTTTATCTTAATGCCAGTTTCTGAATTTTAAATTGACAGGTGAACATATCTGCTAAAACCATCTCAGCTCCAATCCACACAACAGTCCAATTTCACTTTGTCTTTGGAGAAGAAACTTGAACAATTTCTTTTAAAAATCAGTGTATAAAATTAGTCATCATCAAACATAAAAAGAAATTTCCAAGGTATTTCTGTTTTGCAGAAAATGAAAAGAAATGCTTTTTCAATAGAATAGGTATGCTATCACATCAAATAAAAAAATCAAATGTGGAAAAGTATAAAGTACTGTGTCTAAGAAGACTTTATAGACACATCATTTGGCTACACATCTCTTCAAAGAAGTTCGCACAACAATGTAGTATTTTGTGGAACCTCACTGTTTTCCCTGTCTGCAAAGAGTTAAAAGCAGCACAATTACATTCTAACCTTAAATACTTTCAAAGTCTATTTTATGCAAGTGGAGGACTAGGTTGTTAAGGAAGAGAAAGAAATGAGATACAAGCTTGTATGTCTCCCCAATTATCAAAAAGCACAGATTTCCCTCCACCCCCCTCTCTTCACCTTTAAATCAAGTAACTGAGCTCCCAGTCACCCAGCCACCCATGGTCTGCCTTCCTCTGCCCTAGTATAATCTCTTCAATTGCCTGCATTTTCTTCCTGGGTGAGATGAAAGTGATGAAGGAGGTTGTGGAAGAAGAGAATATTGATGAGGGTACAGACATATCTCTTCCCCATATTTCTCCTCAAATATTAAATCTTAACTGTGTATCTTTGTCCCAAAATTTGAAAATTTTATGGCAGGTTTTTTTTTTAATTTGAAATACCAAGATTTTAATTTGTTTTTGTTTTTATTTGACTTGGTGGGGCTGTCCATTTTTGAAATGGAATATTCATATTTCCTCCTGCTCTAGTACTTCCCACCTGGGATTCTCATTTGAACAAATGTCCAATATATTCTCTTGATATAGTCTCTCAAACACCCAGCTCCAGGATTACTAATTGCATTTAGAGCATTGACCACAGAAAAACGCTTTCTTGTCCTGATTCTAAGATGACTATTTAATAAATAATGTAAACTTATAATCGACATAGAGAATCAGTATGAATTTTGTTCCTAGCTTTGATTCATTTTAAAATGTAATTACCAAGTTCCTATAAAGGGTAAGACACCATATCTGTCTCTGGAGAAGTCTAAGGAATGGGAACAGGTAATCAATCTATAACTTCTCCCAGCTCAAGCAATCATTTGGGCTAATTCTTCTGCCTTGCTGCAGAATGCCACTTATCACCTCTAGAACATGTAGTCAAAATTTTGAATCTCAAATCCTGAACTCCATTCACACTTTCAAAACATGCATGAGTTCTATCTCTAGTGAGATCAACCATCCTACCATCTTTTGTTGCTGTTTCTATAAAAGCTTTCAATTTTGACATAAATATTAAATACATATCAGTGTTTAACTCAACATAGTCTCTTTTCAAATCAGTATACCATGCTCCTTTATCTGGTCCAGTACAGTTCTTCCTTGTACTTTAATTAATTTTCCAACCCTCTACACAGAATGACCTCCCCTCACCACATCCTTGGCTGAATTCTGGTCCTCAAACCATGTGAAATATTACCTTCATCATGACCAGTTTAAACTCCGTTTCACTCTTTGAGAAACTCTGGTGTCTCTTGCAATTCTGTTTTATACTGGAGTCGTTTATGAGCCTCCTATATACTATCTAGGATTGTGAATTCTCAGAGGCTAGTGGTTGTGACTTATTTCTGCTTTCCTCATGATGCCTATCGCAGTGACTACTGCAATGACTTAGCTCTCATTAATGTTGGGTTGCAAGAAAATGCTTCTGTTAATGGGGGAAATAATCTAAATGGTTTATGCTGGTGTATCAAAATCATTATATCTGGTTTACAGCCAAATTTATACTGCTTTTTCATTTTGAGGTGGTATGTTGAGAATGAGAAGGAAATAAAGAATGGGATCTTTATTTACAGAGTTATCACATCATTTATCTTCTACCTGGCATACATTTGAAAGTGAGAAAAGAGGTGCTATTAATACTTATGCTGGAATTGCAGGCATAATTAAAGACAAATCAAGAACAGTAATTCCTAACTTATCTATAGCAGGGACGACAGCTATTAAAGGGAGCTATGAGCAGAAAACATACAAGTTGTATGAGACTTTAGAAATAATCCATTCCTTCCCATCCAAAGGTTCTAGAGAGGTGATGGCTATTCCTGCAAAACAAGCAGTCAGTGGGCAATGCAGAAATATACATTTTTATACTTCTGGGCAGCTAGAGCAAAGCCATTTGTCTCCCCAAGTGCTCTCTACTAGAGCTCCAATTACACAACTCCTCTGTTCAAAACCCTTCTATGGCTTGTCATTGCCACTCCACTAAATGCACTTTCCTCTCAATGGATGGTCCTTTCTGAGCCACTTGATCTTACATTTCTTACTTTATTTCCTAATTACCTCATACCTCCAATTCAATTCCGTCTGAACATCTGACATTTCGGAGTGCACTAGCAATCACCCCACCTCTCTGCCTCTGCTGATGTTTATTTCTTCACCTGAAATCCTCCTTTCCTCTTACATTTCTAGGACTTTGAAAGTGCTACCTGTCCTTTCAAGTAAAACTGCATCTCACAAACACACATAGAACTTCTTAAATCTTCTATTTCAAGGAACTCTTTCTCTTTGACACTTTATCTTGCTCACACTTCTCATATGGCACTTAAGATCTGCCCTGTTATAAGTGTATGTATATCTGGCTCATTTCTCCAATGAATTATAAACTTCTTAGTGTAGGAACTTTTTCTTACTTGTTTTTAGATTGTATACATAACTGATGGTCAGTAAAGATTTATTTACAAAGAGCATCAGTCCTTCTAACCTAAATTTCTCCTCTTCAATAATACTTTTATGAGTACTGACAAAGTACAACTTAACCAAAAAGTGTAAGTGAAAATTATAAAATGCTTGAGAGGTAGCACATTAATAAGCCACCTTCACTATTTTCTTGTGCTTCCAAATTGTGTCCTTAAGACAAGATTATAAATAAGATTTATAGCTTAATATTTAGATCATTGTTTCACCTTGACACTTCAAACTATTCTCTTCCAAACCCAAATGTACTAGCCTACTGAATACGCTTCATAAACTTCACTAAATTGTCACTGGACAATAAGGCTCTTTTAGTCATTTGACCTTTTTCTCATCATACATTTAAAAAAAACCCCAGAAACTGAGAGTCCATTGGGTTTGGAAAATATTTTATCTTCAAAATAGTAAAGCTTTTGTGGAAATTTTAAAAATAATCAAGTTGTTTTTCAGTGAGGTACCTTTTTTGTTATCTGTGTTCACTCTTCCATTTCATTAACATAAAACAAGAAGAAGTTAAAAAAATATTCAATAGGAGAAAAAAGTTTAATAATTTTACTATGAAGGGAGGATTTTTATCTATCCCTCTCTATCCCACCAGGTCAGGTTCCACACAGAGCGATCACATATACATCAAAGAAAGCTAGGGTGCATTTGTGGTAACATATTTATCAACCATTTGATGCAAATCCCTCCTTGATAGACATAAAATCTCATGATCTCAGATATATACTCCCCTAATAAGCAGAATACAAAATCTAAATTCTATATACGCTCATCACCTAAGAAAATTTAAAGTTTGCATTCAGAAAATGTATGTCGTGTGATAATAGAGTAACCAGTATTTGTTCAGTTGTTATGGATACCCCAGACATCCATTTATTCTTCCTACTGTACTCCCCACAGCCCTGTTGAGGATCACTGCTCTTCTACAAAACAAAACAAACATGCTTTTCCTTATCTAGGTAAAAGATAAGTGCTTTATTGTCACCAGCTCATTTTTCCAGTAGTAGTGAAGGAAGGTATGATCTATGATCTGTGATCTAAGATCTCTCTCTCCCAGTCCCCTCTGGGCTTGAGGGCACCCAATTGTAAAACGAGTAGTGCAATCTGAGGCCACAGCACAGAGTGAGGAATCAGGCCTGGGTGACACTGGAATTAAACCTGTAAATTCTTCTTACCTACTGTGTCTTCTTCTAAGAGGCTAACCATCTCAGAAGCACAACACAAGAAAGCTTAATATATAATATATTTATTAACTATCAAGAGAAAAATCAAGCCCCCCACCCCTCTTTTTTAATGGATCAGTCAGTAAAAACAATATTGGAATAGGAAAGAGTATTTCCCTTGACATGCAGGCCCAGAGGTCAATTAAATGACAGTGACCTGGACTCCAGAGCTGATACTGCTGCCATCTACTGTGAATCACAATAGTCCTTACAGTGTTTTTTTTTTGTTGTTGTTTTTAAATCTTTTTGGTATTAAGGAGAACAGAGTAAATGAAACAATCATATACATATTGTTTTCTCTCCCCCAAAATATATATATATTATATTATATATATATTATAATATATATATATATATTTTAACCTTGATTTGTAAAAGAGGAATCTTGGTATATGAACCTCAAATTCTCCCTTAGTTCTAAAATACATTAACCCATTCACCAAAGTAAAATTCCCATGGGGAATTTTAGCAAAGATCACTAAGAAGGAGTTTGAGACTCTCTCTCTCTCTCTCTCTCTCTCTCTCTCTCTCTCTCTCACACACACACACACACACACACACACACACACACACACCCCACACACACACCCCTAGCCCAGTTTTTTCAGCAAGAAAGTCGCGCTAAAATCTAATCGGTGAATCGGTGAAGAAGTTCCTTTCGTTTGAGCCTCTCAATTTCCAAGTCAAAGACCAGTCCCAGAGGCTTGTTATTCCAAGCCTGGCACTGGGGAGTGGAGCTTGCTGGAGGCCTCTCCATTGTAACCCAAGGGCAGAGCCTTACACTGTGCCTGTTACATCCTGCCCTGTTCTCCTCCCTTCCGACACTTTCCTGTTCATTAACAGCTTCCCCAAATCCAGCTCTGTTTAGGGGAAAAGAACCGGAAAGCTGTGGAAAAGGGAGCGGAAAAGGAACAGTGTTCTCATATTATTGTTGAGTTATCAATGCAAAGAAATTACCAACAAGTTAAATTAAAAATTATTTAAAGTCAGAAAACCAGTTATAGTTTTTAAATACTTGTCACACCACTGGGAGTTCTACACCCTTTTTATTCTTAATCTGCCCAATTTCCAACAATTCCTGTGTCGATAATAGCAGATTGCTACTTTTATATTGACAGTTACTAATAACCGCGAATCCCGAAATATTATAACCCTTGTATTACATTTTAGGATTCTCAGGGCCATGTGGTTCCAGGCATTTCATACACTCAGATGTATAAATGCGTATTTATAGAGGACTAGATACTGTAGCAGAACCCCATACAGAAAAGAAAGCTATTTTTCAGTAATAACGTGGCAGTCAAGCCCTAAAGTTCGCGTGTAAGACGCTCGCTGCCAGAAGGATACGAAAGTCATGACCGCAATATGCAAAAAGCCGCTGGTAGAGAAGGGCAGCCATATGTTTCGCATGTATATTTCTTCCCTGTACCCCAGCAGCACTGCACTAGAACACAGACAAGTGCTGCCTTTTGAGCTGCTGGCCACCTATTTACTTAAAGTTTTGAAAAACTTAAATCCGTGTAAAGGTATCTCCTTTCTTCATAAGAATGTCATATTCTCACATGCGACCTGACTCTTTCACCTCCATAAAAGGCAATAATTCCTACCAATGTCTTCCAATCACAGCATTTATGCAGGTTTTTTGCTCGCAACATATGTTTAACTTAAATATAATCATTTTTTTCCAATTTTCACCAAGCTTGCACTTTTCTTATAGATATGTCTGAACCAACTCTTGCTTCTCCCCTTATACTCAGACATACATAAATCAGATATAAAGACAGTGTGAAATCGCTCAAGAAAAAGGCAGATATGATATGACGGACAAATGATTTTCTTAATGATTGAAACTGGACAAAATCGGATCCAATAGAAACAAGATGATCTTAAACGTTAACCTCTTTTTTTTTTTTTTTTTTAATTGGTTGGTAACATTTTAAGCTAACTTTCAATATTAACGTAAAACAAGAAACTCAAGTTTCTCTACTGAGGACAAGCAAGCCTGCTTGAATGTTTTAAAGGAAAATAGGCACTTCCTTTTCCTTCTTTAGATAACTCGATATTTCCACTGTTATATTTACACAGTTCAGGTGTCTAGACAACAGCACGGTCAATAGGATCGTGCGGGCCCTGCTTTGTTGCCCTTTGCCAAACGCTTACTTTTGTGGTCTGCACTGGAGTACTATGCATTTTGTTTTGATTTTTCAGGAGTTCAATTTAAGAAGTCTAGCCTAGTTTTCCAAGCATTCACCTGCAAGCATTTTCATCCAAAGCACTGAACTCTCTCCACAACCCCCCACCCCCAATCTGATTAGTGTCAACACAGCTGCCCTATTCTGAGGAATGTAAACTAATATTGTTGTTAGACCTCCCTCAACCTTAGGAAACTTCCTCAAAGCTTTACAGTCTCTTTACGAGTTAGATTTTTTTTTTTTTTCTAATTCCTTTGCCCAGTGATTTAAATCCCTAAGACAAACTTGTTGAGAAGAGATGAGAAAGGCCAATATCAATTCCGTAAATAAAATTTTGTATAATACACATTTACATGTATGCATGTATAAATATTTAATAATAAGTCGCTCCAAGATAACTTTGTCATTACATAGTGAAAGTCTAAGTCAATCGCTAGACAATAGGGGCATTACTAAAGTCCCTTCAGGATTTAGGTGGGTCTTTGGATTGATATAATTAAAAACAGAGATGGCTTTAAAAAAATCTCACCTGATTCTTTTGGGGGAAAAAGCTTCATTTGCTTTTAGGATGAAATCTGAAGATAGAACTCAGCTAAGACAGTCAACTAGTTTGTCTTACTGTTACATGAATACCCATCAGAGGAGTCATTTCAATATAGCTAGCAGAATCTGATCTGCTTTCTCAGTCTGTTCTTATAAAAAGTGATTTTACAAACTCCTGAATATTGAGATATTCAAACACATAATGTCACCCAGAATTTCTTTTCCCTTTTCTCTTACTCTTTCATCTCCTACTTAAAAAAAAAAAAGAAAAAAAAAAATCTTACAGCCACCACAGAAAACATTAACCAAGAAAAGGAGACTCCTATACACAATTTGCAAAAACATTACATAGGGTGACCAAGAACCACAAATATGTAAGTTTTAATTAAAAAATAAAAATGAAAAAGCATCTCTAAATGGAGTGCTAAAATCTAAAATCCTTACCTCACTAAATTGAGTCTGGGCATTGTTTTCCAGGTACAACATGTTAGCTGTAAGATTGATCAATGCTGCTGTCCTCTCTTCTGGCTCCAGGATTTTGCCAACCCCCCCACCCCCTCTGAGACCCTTACAATATGAGTCTACTAAGAAGATAACAGAACTCAAGTCCCTCTCTCTCTTTCTCTCTCTGTACATAATTTAAGGTTCCCTAATATATACCCAACTATAGGCATGAGGGGGCGGGACTCTTCTCTTTACCTGTCCAATCCATCAACTTCCACCTGGACTCCTCCACTCCAATGGAGTGAGGCCTCTCCCATCTCATTAAGTAGTTAGAATTCCTTATCACCAATCTTTAAAAGAAAAAGAAAGAAAGGGAGAAAAAAAAAAAAACAGGAGAGAGCCAGACAGGTAAAACTTTCCCTGTGTCTTTCATAAGAGAGTGCACTTTCTCCTAAAAACAAAACAAAATCTCTCCAGACAAACCGTACCACCACCACAACTTACAGAAGGCATTACAGAAAGTTATTTTACACTTTTCAACTGAAAAAGTAAAACTTCAGGGAAAGTTTTTGGAAGGCTTTTTAAAAAAAATTAGATTTGGGGTTTCAAGAATGATTACATAAAGTTAGAAATAAGAGGAAAATACTCAATTCATTGCTATATTTATTCAATATAAAAACTAAACTCACTGCCTGATAGCTGAAAAGTTTTTGACTTATTCTCCCCAGAGAAATGCCCGTGGTTTCATACCAAGCAATGCCAACATATACCACTTGGTTTTTCAGAGCATGTTTTAATAAATTTAAAACCATTGGTCCCGTTAACTTGTAAAAACAAACAAACATTCATATTACAGGAAATAGAAATCCTAGGAAATGTGCCCATTAATTTTTTTTAAAGAAAGCTTATTTATTTGAATATTTCTTTTCTCTACTTTATTGCACCCAGTTTTAATTAATGCTCAAACATACATATTTTACAGTAAATAGGCAATAAAAAATGATTATTTTACATGATGCTGCTATTTAAATAATTAATAGAATAAATCTTAATGCATGACACACCAATTGGCTTTTGCCTTAAAAATATATTTACATAAATACATAAGGACATTTATGTAGAATCTGGTCTTGGTCATCATAATTTAGTGAAGATGAAATATACCCTGATGGTTATTGTGCGATTCACTAAAATACTCACATAGTACTGCCGAGTATTTGTAATTCAGTTAGTTTTATATCTAAGCATCACCTCCCCTCCACACCCCACTAAGGTAGCCAATTCTCTCCATTCTGCCTGAAATTTACAATGAGCCAAGATGAATTTAAATGAATAGATTGCTTCTAAATTTTAGATTAGATGAAAATTCAAAGCCAGAACAGATTAGTATACACATTGCAGAAATAAAGTTTGTAAATATGTTCATGACCTTTGATTTACTTCCTCTTTACTTCTACTTTTGCATCTATAAAATGCATACATGTAACAGATGATGTGGTCATTGGAGGGGTAATTATTTTGAGGGCCCTGAACTATTGGTAATAATGTTTCCTTTTTTTCCAAAAAACCCTTCCATAATTTGATCTCAAGTATTCCTGAATGTGACAATACTCTGTAACACTACAAATTTATATCACAGAAAACTTTCTTTTCTTCACTCAAATATTGGGAAGAATGACCTCTGTTACTATCTGTAATTAACCAAATGAACACTGGCTAGAAGGCAAAAAACAAAAACAAAAAAAACCTTACAAAATGCAGTATAATTATTTGTACCATGTATTTAAATTCTACACCCACTGACAGCTTAAGGGCCAATAGTAAAAAGCAAATGGTTGTTTCCTTAAAGCTATGCTCTATTCCAGTGGTTCAAAAACTTGGATGACTCCGAGAATCATCCAGGGTGCTTTTTAAAAACAGATTTCTAGACCTGGACCCAGATCTACTGAATCAGACTCAACAGAGCTGCAGCCCTAACAACTGGATTTTATACAGCCTGCTAGACAGTTCTGAATGAGTCATGCTTGAGAATCAATGTTCTAGAATAGATGCTGTTAGCACAACTGCCCAGAAAGTCATTATTGGATTCTTTTTTACATTATTGGGAATAGTAAAACCATTTGAATCCCTAAATCTAGGTCTTACAGTCTCAAGTGTTGATGATATACAATCAAAATATAAACAAACTTTATCTTTCACAGAGTCAAGAGTCCCAGCAGGATTTGACAGATGAAAAAGTCATACTCTTTCTAGGCACCAGCTCAGCCATTGACACAATTAAATCTGACTATGGTCTCTAACATATCTACCAAGATTCTGGAAAAAAATCTAAGATAATATATCCACTGTGGCTACTTGAAAACTTTGAATAGTTAAGGGAAAAAAGCACTGGATGGGGAGTTAGGAGATATGGGCTCTGTTCCCAGCTCTGCCTTTAGCTAGCTCTGTGCCCTTGGGGCAAATTACTTAACCATTATGGATTCAGATTCCTCATTTGTGAAATTAGGGGCAGAACTAAATGATTTCTGAAGACCATAACAAAAATCAGAGTCTGTCTTTTTCCAGAATTCAGGGTAGTAATTTAGAGGAATGCTCCTATTTCTTTTACTTTATTTAGACATTTGTTGCTCAATTTGATCATCTCTGTATTATATAACTGAAGTAGTCTAGTTGCTCATATATTTAGATGACATAAAGAAAAAGGAACAATATATTGGGGGAAAAATCCATGTTTTTTGATTTAAGATACCCTCACAATGAAAAATTAGCTAATAGACCATATGAATTTGAACTTGGCACAAACATTTCCATAAAAGAGCTAATTAAAACACATCTGATAATGTTTGATTTCAGAATTAGTGTGAGTACATGATATAAATACCATGTGTTTATTTAAGCAGGAGGTTACAAAGAAGCAAGAATTTTCTGCACCCATTACACCATAATTTATCTGTGGATCTCAAAGGTTTAGTAGGATGCACTAATTTTTCTAACAACCTAGTGAGGTAGGTAAGTATTATTATCCACATTTTGTAGATAAAAAAACAAATTCAAAGATTTTAAGTGGATGTCCCACATCTTCAGGAGTCAGAACAACTCTATTTAGAGCTCATGACTTTCTGTTCTCAACCATTTCCCCAGTTTCCTTAAAGCTTCGTGGGCTGGGAATTAGGACTCAGCACTGCCCTATGGATGAAAGTCCCCTGCTGTAAATCCACAGCTTCAACAATAGAAGTCGAAGATGTGGGGTCAACACATATGCCTTCCAGAAATAAGGAAATATTAACATTTTGCTGAATATCCTTAACAGTTATTCATCTCTATTGTAAGTGCTGAAAATATTTTTCTGCATATGTGTCTGTATATGTGTGTATAACTGATCTTTCAAACTTGCATATACTGCTATGGTTTGTTCTTTGATGTACAAAAATTCTAATTTTTTTCTGTAGACAAATTTATCATTTTTTTCCCTTATACTTACTGGTTTTTGGACATAGTTTGAAAGGCCTTTCCCAGCCCAATGTTAAAAAAAAAAAAAATATGCAACCATACTACAGAATCATATCACGGTTTTTGAAATCTTTTTACACGCAAATATTTTAACTTTCCAGAATTTATATTTGTATGAGAGACAAAGGAGGATCCACTCCTAGCCACAAAAAATAAATGACTGATCTTCGTTATTTATTGAATAATATTTTTCTTTGATTTGAAATGCCATCTTAACAATATGAGGGTACTTCAAAAAGTTTGTGGAAAAATAGAATTGAAAATTAATACGAATCTTTCCACGAGCTTTTTGAAGACCCCTTGTACACCAAATGTCAATGGCTCCATCTTATAATCTCTATATGACAAAGTTAAGCAAGTCTATAAATCCTAGGGTAGGGACATAGAAAATATTTGAAGTTCTTAATATATCTTATGTGGAGTTGAGTAGGAAACAAAACAGCAACTATAAAATTCTAGAAAGTAAGAAATGGAAGCGATTTTGTGTTCTTGGGTCTATGTTGGAACCAATAGGTCGAGGCAGGTGTAGAGGAAGTGACATGTTTAAGTTTTGTGAAGCTGAGTAAGAGATAATAGAGATGATGGGTTCCATCATGAAGACTTAGTTTCATTAAATTGAGAGAGAAGTGAAGTTAAAAGAGACCAAGGGCTTGGGTAAATTTGGCTAAGTTTAGGTAGTCATTTATTTAAATTAAAATAAAAATTGGTGGCTTGTTTTTATAGCAACAGTTAATATTATGAGAATGTGTAGCTGGTTCTAAATGGGAATATATCAATCCTTCTATTCTTTAACTAAAAATATAGCAGACTGAAGTAGAAAAAGGAATATCCAGCAATGATGCTTTACTTTCTCCCCTCCCGTTAGGGCCCCTCACCATCACTTCATCTTTCCTAAAGAGCAACTCTGATCACGTTACTCCTCTGGGTGCCTCAATGCCAATGGGACAAAACCAACTATTTAGACAGGCATTCCAGGCCTTTCAAAATCTGACCTCAAACTACCTCTCAGCTTCATGTTTTCTATATTCCACTCTGTTAACTATATGCTGGCCCCAGCTGACCATTTCTGTCCCTCGGTTTGGAATGCCTTCATATCCTTTATCTGATATATTCAAACATTTTCAGGTACTTTAAGTGCTACCTTTGTGAGGACTTCTCCAACCCCTGGCTGAAGTTAAATCTTCTCTTATCCTACATGAGTGCATGTAAAAGCAGTGATAAAATTCTTCCACTTAGTTCGAAAAGTTGTATACTGATCTGTGTCTTCCACTAGACTATGAACTTTTTGAAGTTAGAGTACATTTATCTTTATCATATCACATTTAGTGTCTAAAAGCTCAAGGAATATAAGTTCAATTAAATAATTTTATTCTATAAGAATAAACTAGAAAGTTGAACACTAGATTGTTTTCCCAATGTATTTCTCATGAGATAGATACTTGTTTCACAGAAATACCTTTCCTGTAAAAAAAAAAAAAAAAAAAAAATCAAAGCACAGTATCAAATTGAAATAGAAGGAAAAAAAAAAATGATACTTTGAATCCAAGCTCAGTATCTCAAATCCTCCATAATTATTCATCAAAAGAAACTCATCAGCATGATCAACCTGTAAGAGTCAAAAAAGGTTGGGGCTTTTATAGCATGTGTGAAAGCTAAGAAATGCTGGGACTTTCCAAGCTACAGCAGAACAAAATCAATTAGATCTAAAGTGTCAGTTACCATAAAGTTAAAGGATGATCAACAGAACACACTGAGTAACTTTCAAAGGTCTGATTTTCCTGAGTTAAGTAATTTTCTTCCCTTACTGCCTCAGATTGGTGACAAGTAGCTTTGGGGGAAGATACTGAAGGCCACTAAATTTATTTCCCAAATCAATTTCCTATTTAGTCTAAGGATAAATTTCAAAGCACGATATAGATCACATTCATTTTAGGGTCACCAGCTAGGCTCTGAAAAGTGTGTATATCTTACAGGCATAGAAGGGGAGACGAGTTCTGTCCTAAATCTCAGTTGTACTCAAGATGTAACTTTTTATTTGTATAAATGTTTAAGTAAAAGGTAAAATGGTGCACAGGGTTTTGATTCTCTCTTTGAACATTTTATGGGTCACGTACACTTCAAAGCTGTTTACATGTATCAAACTCATTTTATTCTCATAAAAATTATGATTTAGGTACTATGACTATTGACATTTACAGATGAAGACACTGAAATTGTCTTCAAGTTGCTAAATGATGTAATCGAGATCAGAATCTATACGTTTTGGCACCAGAATCCACACACTGTTCTGTATATTTAAATTGCATTTTCATATCTCCTCCCACCACCTCCTTTTTATCCCTTTTTCAATGTCATGTCCTAGCAGCACTATAGCTAATTTACCAGATAGTCACGATTATAGTAATAACCGTGTTTTTTCCACTTTCCTGGATTTAGATAGTGTCTTACTTTTGAAGGGCTCCAAAACAGTCCAAGTAAATATATCTACAAATGTACAGAGATAAGATCACCTCTCCTCATACAGTTTTTTATTGTGCACTTAAATATTTTAAATTATAAAAATAATGTGATATTTAGGAGCAAAAAAATGAAAAATCAAAAGAAAAAATAAAAGTCAACATAAACACACCACTCAGAGAGAATTATTGTTAAAAGTTTCCATGGTCTTCCATAGTATGTAAACAAAGTTAAGATCAGAAACAATATGACACTTTTTTGAGTTATCATAATATTATGAGCATTTTCCCTTGTTAAGTATTCTTACAACAAAAAGTACTGGGTCAAAGGTTATGAGCTTAAATCATCTTATGGGTACATTATCAAGTTATTTCCCAAAAAGACTGAACTAAATTCATTTGTATGAAGATAACTACCATAACATAGAAGATTATCTTGCCTAACTTTATAAACAAAACAATATTTTCTTATTATAATATGAATTCCTTTCATTGCTAATGAGATAAAATGTGTTTAAAATGTTCATTAGCCTTTTGCATTTCCTCTTTAAATGATCTATTCATATCCTTGCCTTCCCCTCAATCCCTGCCCCATGGAGTAGTAATGCATTCCTTTTTTTCTTTTTTTTTCTTTTTTTTTAAAAAGATGACCGGTAAGGGGATCTCAACCCTTGGCTTGGTGTTGTCAGCACCACGCTCAGCCAGTGAGCAAACCGGCCATCCCTATATAGGACCGAACCCATGGCCTTGGTTGAGTGAGCCACGGGCTGGCCTGTAATGCATTCCTTTTAATGAAGAAATTAAACCTTTGACATATTTGTCAACTATTTCCAAGTTTTTTTTCTTTGTAGTATTATATACTTATTGATATAGAAACTCTGGTTACTTTATCACATAAAAATGACTTCTTCGGGATTTAATATACGTATTGCTTGTTTGTTTAGACCACAAATATGATGTTGAAAATGTAGAAAACACAGAGTGTATGAAATAAAATATAGGCATTTACCCCAGAACCTATAGGAAATCACTATTAAAATTTGGGTATAGTATCTTTCAGAGATACACATTACACACAAATATATGCGTTTTACAAAACTTACATGTGATATTAAATATTAAAGATATATTTTCTTAAGCATATATGTATCTGTACATATATACACATATGCCTAATTTTTAAAAATAACCTACTAATATGAGTGCATTCTCAGGTGAGTAAATGTATTTTTTTTAAGTTATGATTTTAAATTGCTACACGGTCTTATTGAATTAATTTAGCAATTTCCCATTAATTGGGCATTCAAACCAAATTGTTTGAATATTAGTTTTAGTTAACTTTCCTGGACCTTCATCTCTAAAAATCAAAATATCACCCCATATTATAACATTTAACTTTCCTAACCAACCCTATAGCAGTAATTAGTTCAGGATAGGTTCTAAGTAAATTTCAGTACCTTTTATCATTTTATTGATTTATGTTTGTAGTTCTGAACACAGCTGCTAAGTACCTTCCATAAATTATAATTTTTTTAAACACTAGATCATCTCATGTTTCAATAATCAGATTAAAACTATATTTCAGTCCTTGGCTTTCCTACTTACTACCACATCCTGCATATGGCTGGCAGCACAGTAACTGGTCATACGTGACACAGTCAATAGCCAGCAAGAAGTCATGTAGAAACCTGGGGTCCAGGTCTCAACTGTGTGATCTCCAGTTAATCCCGTTTTGCTAAACGGATAATGGACAAATATTCACTTTAGCTAACTGCATAACATTACCTTACCTTCTGGTTTCCTATGGGAATAAATTCCAATATAATTCCAATTTTTAATAATTTGCTCTAACTAAAACCATCAAAAAAGCAATCTATCTTGCCTTGAAGAATTGTACATGAAAGGGTACTGTCTCTAGAGTCATGGACTTTGAGTTAAGTACTGGCACTGCCAGTAAATTGATTATAGTACTTGAAATTGAACATTTCCCTTGTCTGAGTCACAGTTCTTCATTTTCTGTACCCCCCCTCCTCCAGCTGGCTGGTGTAGGGATCAAATCCTGGACCTGCCCCAAGTTTCAGTTTTTCACTCTGTTAGTCTTAGTGTTGTTACATATTTGTCATCCTGTATAACTGTGATTCTAGCCTCCTTGGAGTTCATGTTTTTCTATTAATCATGACCTGAATTTCACCATTGATGAAGACGCACAACTTATCAGCTTTATATCAGACATCTGTTCCTTGTGGTATTTTCTTCCTAATGAGCCTGTGAGGTAGTTGACTTTACAGAACAGTTAATTTCTATCAAGTTTTCAGCCCTGGTGATTTTAGGCTTCGCTTTTAGTTTCCCAATTTTTCTCTCCTCAGCAGAAATAATAGGTTGGGCAGGGGATGCCTCATTCTTCCTGGAGGCTGTATTTTGAGACAACTCAGCTCTCTTTATTACGTAAATCATCTCCACCCTTTCCAGGAAAAAGGAAAAAAAAAAAATCCCTAGGCAAAATAAAATAAAATAATAAATAAAAACATCTGATTACAAATAGTTTCATTAAAAAAAAAAAAAAAAAGGAAGCATATTGACATTGAAGTCCTAAGACATTCAGGGTGGAAAAATCACATTTTGCTGCCAAAGAGTTCCAACGTCCTTCTTTGGTTTCAACTCCCGCTGGCCTGCACATTTAGCTGTAGGATATGTGTCCACTGGTAGCGACTGTTCAGCTCCAGGAAACAGGAGAAGTCACAGGTGTGTGACTCCGGGAAAACCTGGATCAGCCCTCTGTGAATCCCCAGACCAGTGTGTATACCACCTTTGCTTTGTGGACCATGGGGGTTGAATTAAGCCACTCTAAGAGCCCTGTTTCCACTCATCCTCTCTGCTATTCAGGCTTGTACTCCCCTTATATCCTAAGTATTAAAAAAATGTGTACGTAAATGTGGTTTACAATTTTTTAAAGTTCCACTTTACTCACTCTGTACCTTGCTATGACACCTTAATGTAACTACCTAGCCTCTTTCTCAGCTCCCCTCAGCAAAGGGTTGGCCAAGTCCTGTGGGATTTCTGAAGAGTTTTCTGGGCCTGACATTCTCAGATTCTATACTTCTAAGGGACGCTATTCCTTTATTATGCAACTGCACTGGTAATGTGTTTTGGCAAAACAAAACAAAACAAGAACACTTTGCCACACAAAGCCAGAAAAATGACGTTAAAAAAAAAAAAAAGAGTCAAAATGATCAGGAAAAAAGAAAGACTGAAGCCCTAGCTGGACCCAGGATAACTGACATCCCTACCATCTCCAGCAGAGGAGTGGAAGTAATTTAGGTGTGAGAAACCATGGTGCTTTTGAGCACTGGAGAAGCTGGCTGCTCTCCCAGGCACAAATGTCACCAGGCTGGTATAATCTTCCTCCTGTGACAACAGGCCATGAGAGAAAAAGCACCTGTATCTGGAAATCATTTCCACTCATTCTTTGTGTGGGATATAAAAAGCTTTGGTCCAAAAAGATAATAAACACATAAAAATAAGTGACTTCCTAGGGTCATTTTTGTCCCAGAGACCCAGAGTACAGAAAAGAGTGAAGCATACATGGAATAAGAAAACAGGGCTTAGAAATTAGGTTTGGAGGTAAGCCCTGGGGATGGTTTTCCATTTTGGAATTCAATTTGAAGAGTATGTAAAAATGCGTTGGTGAGAACCCCATGATCAATTCTAGCTGCAAAACAGTCTGTATTTCTATCTAGGATAGTCTTAATTGAGTACTTTTATTAGAAAAGTCTTAGTGGTTAAAGGAGGATGCAGTGGTTTGGGTCTGCATAATAAAAGCATTAGAATGTGTCATGCATTGCAGCCCATAAAGCACACATATCTCACATTTCACAATTGTGTAGCTTTGCATACACTAGTTCCTCTATTCTCTCTGATGGGCAAACTCAAATGCATTCTTTAACACCCACATACCTCGGTACCTCTGTTTTACTCAACACTTGTTGAGTGTCTGCTACATCAGCTGTGTACCTAGCATTGCACTAGGTAAGATCTTGTGGGGGTTTTGTTTGTTTGTTTTGGTTTTTTTTTTTTTTTTTTTTTGGTCATTTCTTGTTTTCTCTAGGCAGCCAGTTGCTCTCTCCTCTAAAATTTCACCCAATTCTGGAGATACCTATATTATTGTAGACCTTACCTTATTACTTTTAAATCATGTTTTCATGAATCTCACACTAATATAAGCACTTGAGGGCAAGAGTGATACCCAACTTAGTTCTATATTGCCTGCAGCTTAGAAAATGTGCAGAGTAAGCATTCACATTCTGTTTCCTAGGTGTCTGTGAAGCAGGCATGGCTTTACTCTCCTCAATTCTCAGATAAGGAAACCAAGTGACGGGGCCGGCCTGTGGCTCACTCGGGAGAGTGCGGTGCTGATAACACCAAGGCCCCGGGTTCGGATCCCATATAGGGATGGCCGGTTCGCTCACTGGCTGAGCGTGGTGCTGACAACACCAAGTCAAGGGTTAAGATCCCTTTACCGGTCATCTTTTAAAAAATAAAAAAAAAAAAGGAAACCAAGTTACAGAAGGGTTAAATGTTATATTCAAGTTCACACATAAGCTAGGCGTAAGGCTGGAGCTTGGAACCCGGGTCTGCTGGCTCCAAACTGCACGCTCTCCTGTGCCACACAAGTTGCCTCTGTCACAGAAGAGATTACTGTCTCACACTCATGCCCCAACAATGTGGAGGAATTTAGTTCCAGAGCAGAGCAACTCTTTTATGTGCATGCTCTGCAAGGGAAAATGAGAGGTCCTGTGGCCACAAATGACTTTCATAGATATTCTTTCCCCTTTAGCAGCTTTTTTTCCTTAGTGTGGTTTCCTGAGCTTCCTACTGTTACAGACACAATAAACTGACTTAACTCCAGCTTCCCAAGCCTGATTCACAACTTGATTAAAAAGTGGTGCAACCCAGTAGGTGTGTCTCTGTGAACTGGGTGGTTAAGCCAGATCTTCTGGCCTATGGAGACCGCTGGTTTGATTTTGTAAGAAAAAATTATCTGCATCGATCATTAACTGAACAACTCTGTAATACTGCCACAAAGTGATTTTTAAAAAGACTCAAAAGGAGTGATGCATCTAAAAAATATAGGTAATTTCCATTAAAGATTGAAAGTTATTTTAGGATTAATGTATGTGCTGCTTAAAAGTAAAGGGAAATTAAAGATTATATCCTCCTACTAACAATGATGAAATCGTTTCTTAAAATGGAATCCAGTAGAGGTGTTTTGTTTATAAATCACAGGAAAAAAAAAAAGCATGTGGCAAAGTCTGGACTTATAAATAATCGGAAGGTGTGTGTGCATGCGCGTGTGTGCATGCACACACACAAGCTATGCTATGGGGAAGCTGGAGCTGGCACCTACAAAATGAAAAATAAAACTAAGGAATTATTTGTAACTCAGTTGTCAAGTGAATGAAATGGCAATATTACTCCTATCTTAATTACTTATAAGCTCTTCTTTAATCCTTTTTATTCACTGGATTTTGTAATCCAGACAGATTCTCTGTGGGGTAAAGAACTTAAGCTACGATGTCAAAAGGCTGAGTTGATGACAGTATAAGTGGTGTGGCCTGAATCTGTAAGACTATGACCAAACCAGGGCACTTATGCTTCATGTCTGAGCATCTCTTTAAAAGACACGTTCAGCATCTTCTCTAACTCATTTCTCCAAAGGTCCACATTCTTACATTCTTAAATTTTTATTTAGCAACTATAAATAACTAAAGCTAAAAGACTACTTGAGCAAACTAAAACTCATCAATCCTCAGACAATCGCTTGGTTTTGATCTCCATTGTTACTCCATTTGACTGGAGCAGGTCAAAAATGCTTATTGGTTCACCTAATTGGGAAAACTGTCAAATTTAAGTTTTCTCTCCTCTTCCTTCCTAACAGGAAATCTAGACCAAAAAATGAAAGTCAAGGTTAAAGTAAAAAGTTGCTAGTTAATTTGATTTTAGTTAGTAGTTCATTGATTTGATTTTATTCTAACGTAACTGCTAACATACTCAAAAGAGTATTAGAGACCGTCTGTTGAGACTATTTCATTTCTTCTTACACATACGCATTTCCCTTCATATATTATCTGTGTATTTTTTGTATATGGTCCTGCAATAACACCCAAAGAAGAATAAGATGCAGTATCTGTCCTCAGACTTCCTCATCTAGTGGAGGAGACAGATGTAAAAAATAATATGTTTACAGTCAGGATAAAATGTATGTGAAGTAGTAACTAAAATAAATGCTAAGTGTTAAGTTACAAGTTACAGTTCTGTGGGAACACAAGGAGGATTGATTCATTCCCCATAAAGAGAATGTTGAGTTTTCAAGGTTGAGAAGGATTTAAAAAGAAGAGGAAGAGAAGATATTCCTAAATTAAAGCAACAGCACAGGCCAAAGAGACATGAAATTATGTATCCAGAACAAGGTGGAGTTAGACATGGAAGGTGGAAGCCAAAGCAGCAAGGTGTGTTAGAGTAAGACCGTGCTGGACTTGAATTCCCTGTATCTTTCTCATAACTTAAGGTAACTTTAGGCTTCCAGAAGGCTTTAAGTTAAAGGTCTGAGCTAGATTACCTCTTATTTCCTATGACTTTATTTTTCTAACTCCCTGGATTAAAAATGGAAAATCTACATGTGAATTGAAAGGATATCAAAAAGACCCTAGAATTTGAAGGACTGTCTTCTGCTTTTGCTGTCACCAAAGATCACTGTCAAATTCCTCTTCTCCGTCTCATCCTCCCCAGAGAAGTGTGCCAAGTCCACCCGACTGTCACAACAGCATTTGCCCTCTGACCCTCAGCAAACAATTGCACAGGATGCCTTTTTAAACTCTAGAAACACCCTTGTTTCTTTAAAGACTGACCTGCAGGGCTAATTAGAGACTTAAACTCCTTGCCCATCTGGGACTAACATTTACATTTAGACCTGTAAAGCAAAACCAGTCCTCCTAACAGATCCCCAGTCTTGGGGGACTCCTACCCAATAGGGGCTGGCTTATGTTCTCAGGACAAATGGAGGAATTTAAACGCAAGGATCCGTTTCTTCACCATTACTCTTCTGTAGAACTAGGAGTCTTTAGCAGTTGGCAATCAATTAAGCAGCCACTCATCCATCTTTTGTCTGTTATTTCCTAGGACTACAAATGGACATACCCACAACGACAGTGCCTCCTTCTCTTCTTGTACCCCGGAAAAAGAGAAGGAAAGGGAGAAAGGGCTCTGTCACCGTCTCTGGAGAGAAATATGGTATTCTATAGATAAAGGATGAAAAAGAATATCTGGCTTATGGTGATAATATAAGCAGTAATTGTAAGTACTGGTAAAAATAGAGCTAAAGAATATCACATCATTAAGAGACTTTAGAAATCATATAACTGAACCTTGTTTTATAAACTGATCATATGAAACCCAAAGATGGAAAACGAGCATCCCAATACTTTGCAACTATTTTGTGAATGTCAGGTGGCTCTCCTCTCCCCGTTTTCAGTACTGCATCCCATATTTGACAGAATTACAGTACCTATTACAATGAACTATGAGAAATACATGTATTTCTATAAGTGGCCTAGGCTTGTACCCCAGCTGTACCAGAACACTATATCTCAGGCACCTCACTCAGCTGCCTCAAGTTCTGCTTTAAAATCTGTTAAGTTTTGATGACCAGGACGGGTTTTCTAAGAAGCACATGAAAAACATTAGTAAAAGGTAACCTCTGTTTTTCTCTGCTGAAAAGTTTTTCAGTTCCAAGTTTGAGTCTTATAAGAGATGTGTAAATTAAGTGGGAGATGGAAGGTTAGATGTCACTACAAAAATGATGACAAGATGCATCAGACACTCAAAGTATAATGAGTGTCCAAGTGTACTGGAAGTTATCTCATGAAAGACGGGAAGCGAGCAGCAATCCCGCGCAAACTGAAAGACATAACTAAGCAAGAACAAGAAAAGGAAAAACGTGACGCATTACTATCAAGGTAGTTGTGCTGAAGGTGGTTTGTACCGTATACTGAAAGGGTAGAATCTAGCAAGAAGAGAAGCATCTCCTGGGTTTGGGGTTTAAAAAAAAAAAAAAAAAAAAAAAGGAAACAAGACTGATTTGGGGAAGAATGAGTTTGGAATTGTAAAAACCTTATCAGAAGTGGACTCAGTCACAGCAAATGATTTCTTCATATGTAGTTTATAAGTTGATTTCCTTTCTGTAGAAAAGATTTGCACCCAAAATAGCCAACTGAGTACCCAGGTCTTGAGGATAAATTTGATAACAGTAGTTACTGACCTTTTGTATGGCACTTCATAATAGCGGATTGATGGGCTGTAGCTGATGCGATACAGGAAAGCACTTCATACTTGGCTTGGAGAACAAGTGCTTAGAGTCAAAAGGCTTGCCATGAAGACTGCGCTGTCATACTTAGCAGGTCTGTGGTCTTGGGGAAAACCTGAAGCTTCATTTTCACATTTATTAAATGGGGATACCACCGCCTACGTCACCTCATTTACAAGGCCACTGTGAGGGTTTTCAAATGAGATAAAGTGTTTTATAAAGTATAAAGTTGAAGGCGAAAATATCAAAGATTAGAATTATCAATAGTATATTGAGATTTCATGTGATATCTTCATGTTCTCTGTATTGCACCTTCTCATCCCAAACACAGATGAACACACAATTTCTTTCACATTTTATCTTTAATTGTCTTAACTTGAACTATCAGCTCACAAAAGAATTTGGTCACAATGAGAGATGGCTGCACAGACACAATTACATATACATCATTTTTTTTATCTTCTGCCAACAATAAAATTTGTGTTTTAAAGGAAATGTTTGTTAAAGCAAATTTGTTTTTAGAGAAACCATAAAACACGAAGCATCTAGCCATGCACTAAGTGGTGGATTTTTTTTTTTTTTTTTGGTTTTTGTTTCTTCTTTGTTTCTTTCTTTTTTGGTTTGTGTTTCCCCCACATATCCAGTGATATTTTTCTGATTGCCAGGGGACAGACTGGATGAGTCTGTGTTCTCTTACCTCCTAAGGGAATTAATTATAAGTCAGTTACTTACATACTGTAATTATAAAATTAAAGGCCAGACTGCTTGGGTGGTTAGATCTGATGACCTTTGAGATCTCTCCTAACCAGAAGATTTCTGTGATTTAAAAAACAAACAAACAAACAAAAAAATCACACACAAACATAAACTAGAAAAAAAAGATACAGATGGAAAAATGGCTAAAGAATTTATTTAATGTCACTTATATATAAGTTTAGTGGTTTAATGTCCAGAAAATTATTCCAGTCTCTATTAAATAAGGAACAAAGTTAAAAACAAAAATGTGGCAGCCAGTATTGTTCTCTAACTCTCCTAGGAATTGGCTTCTGAATTTTGAGTCATAGTCTGCTAAAAGGAAACAATTTTAGCCTGGCAACTTACCCTCTTTGTCTGAATTAACAAGATGTGTACAAAATTAATGAAGGCATATTCAAAGACATCTCTAACAGGGTCCATCAACCTTATTAAACACAGCTTCACTTCACAATGGTTTCTTGGAGCCATAATGGCCTGAAGCTGTCTGAAAGATTTACTGTCTAAGGACTTTGTCCTAAAATAAGATTTACAAGGGAAATTTTTGAGGAGTAAAATACATGCAAGAATGAGAATTACTCAGAGGGAGTGAGTCTGACACAATCAGAAGGGATTAAAAAAAATACAGTAAATGCCTTACTTGGTACAGTAGAAGTTTCTTTTTCAGATTCAAACATTGTAGGGGAAAGTGCATACAAAACATTGCATCAAGATCAAGATAACTTTTAGAGTGATTGCTTCATATCCTGGTGACTTAGCTGCCCAGAGAAAGAAAAGAAAAAAAAAAAAAAAAAACTTTACCACTGATCCTACTTTGGAAACCTTTTTCACTGACTTATCAATTATGGAGGAGGACCATGGAGTAAAAGGAGAGACCCCAGTTTCTCCTTACACTACAGGGCCTTGATGTTTGAGGGTACAGCTGCCTTCAGATGCTCAGATAAAAGACACTAAGTGCAAAGTAGTAGTATTATCTACTCATTACCCCACTTATCTGCTTATTCCTTCCTTGAAGTCCTACTTCTGTCTGCAAAATCAATCACTTCTCTGGCAGCTTGTCTCACTACAAAGGGAGGATTTGATCCCCTGCTTAGCCCTCTAGAAGAAGCAGACCTGTGCAAGGCTAATAATTCATTACACCACCAAGGCTGTGGGATAAGGTTATCCGAGGGTTGGGAGTGGCTTGCTCGTACAGCACAAGTCTTGAAAATGAGGCAGAAATTCAATCTACTTTTCCATCAAACATGATACAATCTAGGCACTAAACTTGGCATTGAGCAAGCAGCACCAAACATATCAGGAAAAGTCTTGATACTTTCTCCAAGTAGATATGAGCTGCAGTTAGGCAAAATGACAGTGTTAGAGCAACTATGTAACATTACCTAAAAAAGTTTGGTAGTCTCAAGATGATATGTATTAATTGGTGAAATACAGAGTTAGTTTCATAGGATATTGTGCAGGTACTTAATGTTTTAAAAGCAGAGTCATAGTGTTGTGGGAATAATCAGGAATATTGATTCCAGCCTGGCTCCTTCAACTGTCTCTGATCTAGGGCTTGTCACTTCACTTCTGTGAGTTTCAGTTTCCTTATTGGAAAAAAGCATTAACTACTAGATGATCTCTAAAGTCAATTCCAGCAGTGATACTGTGAGCATTAGGTCATTAAGAAAAACAAGCTCGCTTTCCATTAAATTCAAAATAGGTGTTCTGCTTGGGAAAATATACATAGAACTTTGGGCCAGGGACAAGAAGCAAATTAGCAGAATGTCTGTATGAACTCCTAGACTCATTATAATGATTTGTTTATTTAACTGTCTTCATTAGCTGCTCTTAGTACATCAAAGGAATGTTTCCAAATCCTTACAGTTAGCCATGTAAACAAAAGTACAATTTATCATTTTGCCATGCTTAACAAACAAGGTTTCTGATATGCTATCAAATCCTATTGAGGATAATATCCCTACTAAAAATCATTAGGTTGGGCACACAAATATTAAAAAGGGTGTTGTACATAGGAAGTTTTCAGCACATTTTAAGAAGAAACAAGTCAACCAACAAATTTGCTGAATATTGACGTGAACTGACATTGGTTGATTTTAACAGACACTGCCCAGACATTTTCTGCTTTAGCAAAATGAGAGCCAAGTTCTCATGCTCAAATAACCAAGCAATCAACCTAACAAACCTTCATTCAATCATAAGTTGTATTGATACTATAGAGTATGCCCAAATATTCAAATCAGGTGGCCTACAAAAGAGTTTGTAACATTATTAAAAAGAAGGCAATCGTAAGTAATTAAAGAAAGCGAGGCTGTCTTCAAGGCCAACCAGCTGATCAATGCTGAAAATACCTTTCACCCTCAGTTATTTCTTCTCTCAGCTTTACTATAAATGTCACCTGTAGGTAGAGTAACATGAAACAATTTTAAAGAAAATGTGTCTTTGAGATCCTATTCTTTAACTCGGAGCTCCAGAACAAGGAGCCATATTTTCTCCTGTTTAAGAAGATTATAAAATATTATGAGCGCCTTTTATTTAGTCATACAAACTAACCTGCACACTAATGAAGTTAAGTGGCTTTTAATAACATTTAATTAAACCAAAAATCCAAAGAGATAATGCACTTAGAGTGGCATTAGATATACATTGCATGTTATTGTGAAGATCAAGGTGATAATAAATGTGAATAATTTAAGCTGCAAAGATTACTCAAACATAAGATATTTTATTTGTTTGTTTGTTTTTGATGAATAGGTATAATTTTCTAAATCCTTACTACAATTAGCTTTGGTTCATTCAAAGGAAAACTTCTGACATATTACATGATTTACACAATGAAAGTGACTGATTAACTTCAAGAGAAAATTTGCAACATTAAACATTTTGTCCGGTCTAACAGTCTGTAGAGATGACTTGAATTAATCTCTTCAAATCTGTGTAAATTCAGAGAAAAACATTCTTCAAAATGAAAAAAAGAACAGCCTCCTAGGCATAATACTTTTTGATAATTCACTAAATGCCTAAATTTCTGTGGCTTAATTCTATTGCAAATTGCTTACCAGATGTCAAAGAAACATTTTAAATTAACATTTACACATTCTAGATGAACCAAAAAGAGATAACATGGGAATGACATCCTTCAGCAAGGATGGACAAGAAGGTGTTAGAAGCATTGTGTCTTGTTTTCAAAACTTCCATTGAGACAATATGAAGCATTCAGAAAACTCAGATTGTACCACTTCTCTGAAGAAACTAACAATCTAGCTAAAGAGATGAGCCTACTATCCGGCTAAACCATTCAACAAATATTTGCTCAGCACTAATAGGTGCCAGACTTTGTAATGTATTTAACAGGAAAGAAAAATATGATTTTTGCTTTCATGGAGCTGCAAGCCTGTTGAAATCTGTTGGAATTTATGAATCAGTCTGTGACTCATTATTAGAATATAATCAGTGGTGACAAATTTCTATCCTTTTAAAAAATGCATGTAGCCAAATTTAGTATATAAAGTGAATGATCAAATTGAATAAGATGATTCTAATTCAGAAAAAAATTAGCATTAAAATAAGGACACTTTTTTTTTTTTAATGCTTCTAATAAACTTTCATTGAAGGTGAGTGAAAAGAGAAAGTCCAGCAACATAACTGCCCAAGATGGCACTTGGAAATGTATTTGAATGTCTAAATGGGTACAGACATCTTAAAAGTTTATTTCTGTTTTGATGGTAAATAAACCATCTGCAGCATATTTATTATAATTGTATTTTTACTCAAAGACCATATTAATTTTATCTATTTGATTAATTCTAAACAAATTAATAAGTCTGAAGTGAATACCAAGTGGAAGAATAGTAGAGAAGGATGAAACACAGCTCCTTTATCCACAGGACACTCAATCTCTAATCCAACAGATGGTACAGCTGGCTTGTGAGACAGAAATCGCAGCAAAAATACACATATAAATAACAACATCTGTAATATTGTTTCACTGCCCAATGTTCTCAAAGGGAATGACTAGGGACAATATCTAATAAAATAAAATTTTACTTTCCTTTTTACCCAGAATAAATATCTACACTGTTATCCAACTTGATTACTACATGGAATCAAAGTTTTGGAAGCTGACAGAACTTAACAGTGCCTTTAATATTAAACACTGAAAAATACATATATGCACAAATAGAGTCAGAGAATAGCAATAGCGAACATTTGTTAAACACTACCTCAGTCTGTGTGGGAGGTGTATCATAACTCACATTTTACAAATGAGGGAAATGAAGGGAGATGAAATAACTTGCCTGATGTCACACTTGCAGCCAGATTAATTTGCTTTTGTGTTGACCTTAGAAGGAAGCTTCTCTGGCCATTTCTATGAACATACCCACACTTCTAGTAAATAACATTGACTAGGAAATTTTAACTCTGTGCTTTTTCTCCTCCTTCAACCCTATGCTTTATCCCTTACACACACTTGAATCTGTGCACAAAGGCCCACATGCCACCATCAAATAAGTTTGCAGTACATGCTCTTGTCACATCCTCATGTTAAGTCAACTATACAGTGACAAGTCAGCCCATAATGCACAGGGGTGATGCTATAGCATAGGTTTTTTTAGTGCATATTATAAGTTTTGAATTTTATTTGATCAGAATTGTCTATCATAAGAAAAGCAATTGTTTGATAATAGCAAAAAAAAATTATTTTAAACTCAAAACTCTATTTGTCTTTCAGGATTTTAGAGTAGTTTGACTAATGACTATCTAGAGATTGCAAAGAAAGTTTTGAAAAAGTAATTCATAACTACTTACAATTTGTGATTCAAGATATATTAAAAGAATTACACAATAATAAAAACAACACTGCTACCAAAATAAAAGAGGAATTGGCTCTTGAGGCTGGTAAGAAATTTTAACATCTATACAAAACCATCCCTTAAATTGTGTTTATTTAAAACAGCTCATTGTGTTCAATGATTGACCTAATAAAAAGTAAATATTAAAGAAAAGCCAACATTTATTGAGCAATGCTATTGTGATAAACCTTTATATTTACTATCTCATTCAGATTTAATAATAATCACATTAATCCCATTTTACAAAAGAAAAAAAAAAAAACCTAAAGCTTACAGAGGATTATTTATTCATACATCCAGGGTATTTGAACAAAAAGCCCAAAGTACTTAGCCCTTAAAATAAATCTCTAATAATAAAATACTACGTATTTTTTTTTTTTTTTACACATTGGTATACTATGTGTGATTTTATGTTTATTGGTTATTCTAAGAAACCCTTGGTATCTAGATTTAGATATCAAGAGGTCTAGATTTGAATGTCAGTTATGTAGATTATTTTATAAGTGATGAAACTGAAACTAGAGTGTTAATGACATGTGTAATATCACACAGTTAAATGACATAAAATTGGACCAGAATCTAGGTTCCAAACCTTCTAAGATAGCTCCTTCTTCTCTATACAACAGCCTGTTTATGGGGATGTTTGAATTTTAACATCCTTCTTGTAATTCAGTCATAAGATGATGGCTTATTTCTATTGCCATCATCTAGCATACTAGATTCTACATGGTAAAAATTGAGACCCATGGTTTTCCAACCGTGAGCTACTCTTTAGCTGAATTTCTTGATAGATAAGTGTGGCTGGTCTCATCCTATTGTTGCAAAAGAGGAGTTAAAAATTAAACCAAATCTCTAATTAATTCAAAGATTCTGGGAATTCCTTAAAAAGCAAAATCAGCAAAGGAAATGCCTGTTTCATTCTTTGCCATTTTTATTTTAAACACAGAAAGCAAGAAATCCAACCTCTACAAACACTATGAATAGCAACTCATTTCTACCATACAAAGACAGACTGGCACACTGTTCCTTCTTTTTTTTTTTTTTCCTTCACTGAATTCAAATCACAAACTACCCCTGGTTTAGTTAGGAACTATACACAACCAGAATAAGAAAATGTTATGTGAGTCATTACTACTTGCATCTTTTTTTTGTAGGACTGGATGAGCAACTGGCTTAGAAAAAAAGAAAAAAAAAGAAAAAACAGAACCCACTGACACTTCAGTTATTGTCTAAGATGCTATTATACTTTGAAGATAAGTTTTGAAGTATATACTCCTTAATTATTAAATTTTTCAGCATAGATTAAAACTTGTTATGTTTGTATGAAGGCAAGATTTATTATATGGCAAGAATTGTGTCAATCCATGATTTATCTCTTTTGCTTCACATTTTATAATTTGTTAATGTTATAACCACAAAGAAATGATAAATGTTTAGGTGATATGCTATTATGATTAGATCATTATACAATATATGCATGTATTGAAACTGCAAACTGTACCCAATAAACATGCACAATGAAATAAATAAAATTAAATAAAATACTATCATTATAAAAAAAATTGTTAACTTAAAAATGCCAGAAAACATAATATATACTTAATAATTTCGTAAGATCGACCCTAGGATGCGGGGTGAGAGAGAAGGAGGTATGTAATAAGGAGGAAAGATAATATCAAGAGAGTTTAATCCCTGTCACCCCAAAGAACAGTGCAACCAAAAGAAAAGTCTTTAAGAGGAGCAAAGCAATTGTTGTCCTAATTGCTTTTGTTTTTGTCGTTTCAAAGTGCATTTTTTTAAACCAAAGAAGAGATTTTGTGTGCAAACATTTACCGGTGTTTTGTTTTTTTAAAAAAACATGATTTATGCTTTTAAAGAGGTTCATGTTTAGAAGAAATCTGAATGAGGAGACAGTCTGTAGAAAGACATTCCGATGAACTGGTTAGGCAAGTAGTTGTTTGGAAGGAACACTGCCTCTGGGCTTACTTGTGAGAAGACAGAGGCAGCACGTTAAAGAAGGGAGTGGGAGAGTAACAGAAGGAGTTAGTTACTTCTCCTTTCACCAACTCCAGACTGTATTCATATTTATGACTAATCTTTATTAATGTAATCCCTTACTGCCCACCCCATCTCCACAAAAAGCACTGATTAGGAAGCATTTATTTTCTCAGATATAAGAATATTGCTTTTGTGTTTGGGTTTTTGCAAAACCCACCTCCATCCAGCATCAAGAATAGAAAGAAAAGACAGACATCATCACAAACTCTTTAGATTCCAAACTACTCGGGTGATATTTAGAAAAGATTTTGTTCTACAATGTTTGAGACAGGTTACATTGGTCTATATGTGGTTCTTGAAAATGTTCTTGGATATATTAGGTACCCATCAGAGCCACAATGAGACACAAGAGGAGTCCTATTAAGATGGATTCATAAGCAAGAAACTGACAATTTATTCATTACAGAGCACGAGAGAACTGAGTATTCACCTAGCCCAACTCTAGGCTCTTACCCATAAGGAAACACCCAGAAAGGAAAGTTATTTGTCCGTCAGCTGAAAAACAATTTGTGAGAGCAGTGTAAAGTCTAGAAGCCAAGGCTCCCAACTTCCAGGTCAGTGTTTTTTCCCCAAACTTTACTACTTTTGAAGTTTGAGTGCATTTAAACATGCAGTGGGCACTACAGTATATTCATGAAGCCCCAAACTGAGAACCCTAAGTTTCCTTTCTATGCCAAAGGACTTAATTTTACAGGTGATGAGTTAATTTTTGAATCTCAAGAAAAAGAGAAAACATATAGTTGTTTCCCAATATCAATTATTCACAAAACAGATTTTTTCCCTGCTCCAGGCCCTCTTAAGTTTTCCTTCTATCAGGTCAATTTCAAGTAGCAGATTTGCCTCTTTTTCTAACTAGGCTTATTGCTAAAAAGTAAATAAAATGTCTTGATTAAATGGGAAACTAGCTGCATCATCTTAATTCAATAGCATAGATGCTTTGTGCTGATTTTTTTCATTTAGGGTGACCAACATCACTAAATCTATAATGTTCCAATAAAGATTCAGTTACAGAAAAATCATCTGATACCCCACCCAGACTTCTAAAAAAGAGGGCTATTTTTACTGGCCATACTTTATAAGGCCAACTAATTCTAATTTAAAGAAAAGCAGGTAGCAGCATCCACAGGTACAACATGTACTAAATTCTAAGACAGATAAATCACACGGATTTTGTATTTCTAATTCAGTTTCTGATTCATTATCCTGTGCCACAGAGGTACAAAATTAAGAATGTTAAAATACCTGCTCTCCTTCTACCTCTTTAAGAGGGTGTGGTAAGAAATAACTTGAATAATATCCATTAAGAGCTCTCAGCTTCTTAGGAGGATGATAAGTAAACACAATGAAGTTAGAACTGTTTTCTTTTAATCTATAAGTAAATTATGTCTTTCCTAAACACAAAGAATAACTTTAGTAGACAAAAGAGACCAGAGTTAAGCTCACATCACTGCAGACAACATAGCTCTGATGGGCAAACCACTCAGCCAACCTATGTACACAAAGGAAGTGGAGAACCAAGAGAACATCTTCAAAATAGTTACCAGTGAGAGGTTTATACTGCACATATGAAGAATGTGACATATGTGTGTACGTGTGTGTGTATGTATTTTTAATTTTTACCTTTTATCTGATGAAGACTCCCATACTCCTTCCAATCTGAAAAAATCCATCCATCTACCAGTTTTATCAATCTTGTTTTATGCCACTATTCCAAAATGTTATTGATATGGTTCTTATTTCCTAGTTTGTGGGATATGCACCTACATCCCTCATTAGATTGAAAGGCTAAGGCGGTTCTCATTTTCACCTCTTTTCCTACTCCAAGAACTAGCACTCAATCTATTCTGAATAAATATTGGGAGGAAAAAAGTAGACAACCAATAGTGCCTTATCTGAAAAGAACAGTCTGCCAGAGAGACTTAATCATTTAATTAATCAGTTAATTCGTAAACACCCACTTCTTTTGATAATGAACACATGAGAGTGTAGAGTTTGAGATCATATGCATGTACAGGCACCTCCACATCTCCTGCCACCCATCCTCTAGTTACCGACAGTCAGCTCAGCAAAGACACCAGGGTAGAAGGTATGACTATTTTGCTTGAATTGACTCCCAGCTCAACTCTCTTGCCTGCTGGGTTCCAGCCAAACCAAGGTAACCCTCTTTTTATTATACAATTTGTCAAATTCATGTTTACACTTAAGTCAGGGGCCTCAATGGCCCCTGACTTAATAGCACAGATATATATATTCTGTGTCTGGGAAACTTAAAAATTTATTTGAATTTCTCTAGGTCAGTCAAGTATTTTTCAGTTCTTTCTAAGCATCACCATTTCCTGTTATCTTACACTGAGTGCTTCATACACAAGCAGATAGCCTGTTCCATAACTAAACTTAAATGGTTTTATCTCCTTTCTCTTTCAAATGACCAAATTATTTCCTAAGCTTTTAGATAGAAAGCATCATCATAATTCCTGATGAAGTTTACATTTGTCCTTTCCTCTGGTGCTTACTTAGCACTTTCTATCTTGCTAACAGTTGTTCATATCATCTCCTGTCCCATAATAAGGAATGGGAGGTTCTAAGGAGCAGAATTTGGTCTTTTTCATTCATTCCCCAGATTGTCTCAAGTATAGCAAGCATCAAATGTTAGCTGGATGCAGGGCCACTGAGCTACTTAATGCCAAGAGGTATCACACATAAAAGGTATGATGTAAACACTGTCCCCAAAGTTATACAGCCCACTAGTCATTGCCAGTGACTGAACTCTGGTCTGTTATTCAACAAGTGCCCATTTACTGTCTTCTCCATTTATCTGTCAACATATAAGTAACAAATATTTTCCTTGATATAATCATTTAGATTATTTATAATCTAGTTAATTGACTAATTCCAAGTTACAGGCAGTGACAGACTCAGATTTATTTAAACTTTGCACCCCTAGCAGAATGTCTTGAACTTAGTAGATAATCAGTAAATGCTTGTTGAATTGACAAGAACATGAGTTTGAAATTTTAGTCTTTTTAGCCAGGGAAGAGATTTTTATAAACTATCTCTGCAATTAAAGAAACCCAGGTATGAGAATTCATTTAACATCTTACTGGTAAAGACACATATAGCCAAGCACTTAATAAATATATTTATTTCTTCTAAATATTGTATTTTACCTCTTAGTTTTCTAAATGGCATAACTCAGCAGACCTTTCCACATGTTTTAAGATGAATCACAGGTAGAAATATCTATTTTAGAGACTAGAAGTTTCTTCTCTGTCATTATAGCTGTATACCCTTGGTCTAGTCACTCGCTAAAGCCTGAGTTCTCCCACCTATAAAAACATACTAAATCATTGGATTGCACAAGTGGTTCTCAAACATCAAAATCACCTGGAGGGGTGATGTCTCTTCCCCGTTTTCCTCCAGTTTCCGATTCAGTAGATCTGGAGTGGTACCCAAGAAACTGCATTTCTGAACAGGTTCTTAAGTAATGTTGATGCTGCTGGCCCAGAGACCACACTTTGAGAACTGCTGAATTAAACTGGACAGTAGTCCATGAAGCTCTGACTTCATTAAACTAAGACTCAAATCCAGGTATATCCAATTTCAAAGCTTATGCTTTTAATCATTAGATTGGAAAAGAAAGTATTTACTCATGTGATGATTACTGAATGACACCCAAATAACTAAAAATAAATATTTGCTAAGTAAAATAAAAGGGTTTAATCCTCAGTTCTATGAGACCTGAACAGACACAAGAGTATATTGGCTTTCAAAAGGAGTCTGTTCACTTATAACTTTTGTTTGAAGAAAACTCAATTTTGTCTAGTTTTAAATGGGAAAGAACAGCCAAGTCAGATTTCACAGCATGTTATCATATCTTCAGATAGTACCTTATTTTTTTGAAAAACAAAAATGCAAATCTATACAAATTTCATATATTTTCCTGCATTGATAATTGCTCGACTTGGGATTAATAATTTGCTGTTTCCAAATGCATCGCATTTTAAAGAGTGACAGCAACAACCGTTATCACTGAGGACTGGCCACATGCAAAGTGTCACCAATATCATCATCCTCATTTTACAGATGGGGAAACTGAGGCTCAGAAATGTTGTTATTTATCCAAGGCCACCCAGATAGTGAATGATAGACCAAGATTCAAACACAGGCAGCCATCTACCTCCAGAGCATGAACTCTTTACACTGCTTCTAATAATAGATGGAAGAGCAGACCTAGAAATCCAGAAGGTTTGGTTTGGCCCTGGTTTTCTTGCAATCTCTACCAGAAACGTTGGAGAAATTACCAGTAATCAACCTGAATCTTAGTTTTCCCATCTATTTAAGAAAGGTTGGACTAAAACTATAGCATGTCTACAGTTCCTAAATATAACATTCTACAATTTTCCAAGTTTTATAGATTAAAACTCTATTTCCTTGCCGAAGGAAAGGACAGGTGACTTATACCATGAGTATTACTTCAAACAAATCAGATTCTTTTTAAACAAGCACACTAGGATTTCAAGCCGATCAGTTTTTAAGAGGATGCAAGGTCAGAATCAGCTCCTGTGTTTCTGCTGAAATCCCTTTCTGTTTATCTGCCCTCTTCAACTTTGTCATCCTGAATGCATACACACTGAGCACAGTGTCTTAAGTAACATTGCTGAGGTTACACCAAAGACAGGTGTTAGAGGAACTATTTCCCCGGGGCTATCATTTCCAACTCTCCCTCCCTCAAAAAGAGAGGGAGGGGATAGAAGGAAAAGGGTTCCTTTTCAGATTAAACACAGAGACTGCAAACACCTTCCCCTAGGCAATAAATTCTCTGCCAGTGCGTGCTGCAGTTTACCCAAACACCAAAGTAAAAAGCAAACAGTGCCTTTTGTAAGGGAAGAGCTGTCACCTGTCAAGTGATATTTGTGAATTTCTAGAGAAGGGGGAGAAAAAGAAAACCCTTTCCCTTATTTTATTAAGCAGCCTGTTTGTTCAAGGTTTGAAATGCATACTTGTGTTTAAGGTAAAGTCCCCTGACTTTGCACTCTTGAACAAAGTGGTGCCTTCCTATTGGCTATGCTGTACAAAGAACAGAAAAGAGAAAAAGTCTGCTCTTAGGGGGACCCCTGAACTTAGTCTAAACTGAGTGGCTATGGAGCCACCTCATAAGTCACATAGCTAACTACACACCCATTTTCCAAAAATTAGAGGTTCTTTGCTATGTGAAATATGTTTTGTTTGTCTCACTTATTTTTATAAAACAAACACACTAAGCAAGACTATTTGACACAAATTATGTTTAAATGATTGTTTTAATGATACCAGCCAAGGAGTGAGAGTACTAGGGATACTAAAATGAAACATTAAGAAGTGCTAGAAGGAAAAGGAAAATATGTTATACCCATTCCCATGTTCAAGGCTAATCCCAGGTGAAAGCTTGAAAATATACTTTGTCTATCCCTCTTTCACCACTTCTTTCTTCATATCGTTTCTACCCCAGCTAGGTCTGCTCATCCCACACCCAAGTGCTCCATTCTCCAAGATGGCTCACTCATCTCTAGTCGAAACTACCATCCTTTCCATAGATTGCAACAAAGGTGAATCTAGAGAGACTACTGTATCTTCATGTGCAAATGACTAGACATGCCTTCAGTCACTTAGAACTATTTGCATTTCTTTTTATTATTATTATTTGACTGGTAAGGTGATTGCAACCCTTCGCATGGTGTTGTCCGCACCACGCTCAGCCAGTGAGTGCACCGGCCATCCCTATATAGAATCTGAACCTGCGGCCTTGGCGCTACCAGAGCTGCACTCTCCCGAGTGAGCCACGGGACCGGCCCAGAACTATTTGCATTTCTGAAAGAAGAGACTGTATAATCAAAATTGATTTCAAGTTTGCAAACATTCTAGAAGTGTAAATTGAAAACAACAAAAAACCTTATGAAAATAAATTCAATAAGAATGGTGTTTATACAACTTTACTTAGTAATTACATTTCTAAGCTTCTAGCACAAGAAAATATTCTGTGCTTAAAAATTTTTATTAAAAATCTGAGTAGAACAGTTAAATAAATCATAGCATATTTATGTAATGAAATATAAAATGATACACAATATAGCAATTAAAGTTGTTTTAAAGATTAGTAAATTTTAAAAGTTCATTATAGAATGCAAAGAAAAAAGATATATTACAAAATGTATACATGATATGATCTCAAATACATTTTATATCTTCTAAAAAAGTCTGCAAAAAAACTAAAATGTTTATAATTATTATCACTAGATAGGGATATATATGCTTTCCATACTTTTAAATTCCTTTTAAATATATTGCTTTTATAATCAGAGAAATTTATTAATTGGCATTTTATTATAAAAAAGTAATACATATTCACCTTCCTCAGAGGTTTTATGAAAAATATCATAGACAACTGATAAAAATAACCACTTTTAATTAACTATATATTTTAACCCAGGAACTCTGAATGAAATAAATTAATACAAACATTATCACAATCCTCTGAGGCCAATGAGAGATATTATGTCCATCTATAACAAATGAGAAAAGAGAAGCTCACAGATACGATCAAGGTCACACAGCTAAAATTGGTAAAGACAATTCTAACTCCAGTGTGTCTGACTACAAATCAAATCCCATGCTGTAATTCCAAAGTAAATAGTAAATTGTAAACCCTATATTAAATATATGGTTTTCCATAAAAATAAAAATAAAAGAGCCTTTAATCGAATCTGCCTATACTGAATTCTAGTGCTTTTCTGGATTACCAGGGAAGGGACTAGTCAACATGTAGAAAAAGTAGGGAACTTGGAAAAAAGAAAAAAATCCAAGGGAATGTATAGGAGGAACAAAAGCAGGGTGATAATGTTGGTGCGAGTGTGGCTCTAGAAACCTGATGGAGAGCAGTGTAAAAAGAGAAGAGAAGGAAAATAGGGACGCCCTCCTTACAGTGAGCTCTTGATACTGCTGTCAGACATACGGTTGGGTGACACTGCATCTCAGAGGCCTGGGAGATCCAAGACACACAGAAAATGATTGCTGTTTGTATGACATACCAGTAATCAGATCCTTTTCACCATCTTGAGCCAGGAAGAGGCATGCAGGGAGGGAGATTTAGAGTGTTTGAGTGACTCATGAGGTAATATTGTTAACTAGCTCCTTGTAGCCCGACTGGAGTTAAGTCAGCCAAAGTATTTTTCAGTAGGTATTTTTCAGTTAAGTATTTTGTTCACTGAGTACGTACTTAATATATATTTAAAGAATAACTTTTATTAAATGAAGATTTAAAACAATTGGCATATCAGGGACTGTTATGATCCAATTCTATAATATTAGAAAACATCATAGGTGTGGTTCAAATTGGATTACATGGGAATGAAGGCATGTGTATGTGCATGCATGTGCACATGCATGCAGAGGCAGGGAGGGAGGGAAGAGAGGGATGAGGAAAATGTTTATAAAATTTTGATCAATTCAAAATTCAGCAAATTAGAGCTTTGACCCAATTTATGGTCCCACTTAGAAAATATAGATATTATTTTCTTTAAGACAATTTATTCTGATAAACAAAAAAGGTGCATGAAGTTTCCAATTCTTTTTGATAATGTCCAGTTAGAACCATAGCTTTGGTACAAAGGAAGAACAGCAGCAATAAATATCTTGTTCAATAAAATAGACTATCAGTCTTCTTTCTTGAGTTCTTTGACAGTTGACAGTAAAAATTAAGAGAGTCTGATGGAGTTTTCGATATATAGAGATGCATTATGTATGACAACTACAACATAAAGGGTAGAGGGTTATGAAATCAATATTATGGTAAGGTATCTACATTCCAATTAAAGTAAAATATTGCTTTTCAGTAGACTGTGAAAAATAATGAATACTGAGATCCCTAGATCAACCACTAAAAAATATGCAAAGTGATACAGCCCATAACAAAATAGATAAAATTGAATAATAAAAGGTTAAATAGTCTAAAAAAAAAGGCAAATAAAAGAAAACAGAGAAACAATGTAAAAAGAGAACAGAAAAAAATGGTAGACCTAAAACACCCATATAAATAATTGCATTACAGTAAATAGTCTAAATATACAAATTAAAAGACAGAGATTGTCAGAATACATAAAAATGATTCAACTATATGTTAGTTAGCAGAAATTCATTTTAAATATAATGATAAATGTAGTTTAAAAGGAAAACGAGAAAATATTTACCATGCAAACAAAAATCAAAAGAAAGTTAGATTTGCTGTGCTAATATTAATAAAGACAAAGTAGACTTTGGAGCAAAGCTTATTATCAGAATTAAAGAGAAATATTATATAACGATAGAAGGGTCAATTCACCAAGAATTATTATTGCACCAAGAAAATATAACAATATTAAATATTATGCACCAACAAAGCTTCAACACACTCGTAGTGAAAACTGACATATTTGAAAGGAGAAACAAATCCATAATTAGAGCTGATGCATCAACACTCTTTTCTCAGTAATCAATAGCACTAGCAGACCCAAAATATGAAAGGATATGCAAGAACTCCTATAAATACCAAAAACCAACTGGATCTAATCGACATTTATAGAACATTCCACCCAACAAAAGAAGAATACAGTCTTTTCAAGTGCCCATGGAACATTCAATAAGATAAACCATATCCTGACTCTTAAAACAAATTTTAAAAAATTAAAAAAATTTGAAATTGTACAAAGTATGTTTTCTGAACATGATAAAACCAAACTAGAAGTGAGTAAGAAAAGGTAACAGAAAATAAACACTTGGAAATTAAACATGTTTCTAAATACTTATGGATCAAAAAGGAAGTCTCATGAGAAATTAGAAAATATTTTAAACTGACCAAAATCTAAACTACAACAAAATTTGTTGAATTCAGCTAAAGCAGTGGGAAGTTTATTGCAGTAAATGCTAACATTAGAAAAGAAGTGACATCTCAACTCAATAATATAAACTTATTATAATAATTTTAAAAACTTGAAAAAGAATAGCAAAATAAACTCAAAGCAGCAGAAGAAAGGAAATAAGACTGGAAATAAGGTGAGAACAGAAAAACAATAGAGAAAAACAGTGCAACCAAAAAGCTGAGATGTTTCTTTGAAATATAAATAAAATGGATAAATCTCTGGTAAGACTAACAGAAAAGATAGAAACACATAAGTTACCAATATCAGAAATGAAAGAGGACTCTATCATTACAGATCCTACAGACATTAAAAGGACAATGAGAATACTCCAAACAATTCTATATACATACAGTGCTAAATGTATTCTGCCTGTGATCTATAAATGAAACAACAAAGCCTAGGTGACATCACACACCTGTTGACAACATGGTTTACTATACAAGCATACCTTGAAGATATTGTGGGTTCAGTTATAGACCACCACAAGAAAATGAATATCACAATAAAGCAAGTCACACACATTTTTCAGTTTCCCAGAGCATACAGTAGTTATGTTTACACTATAGTATGGTCTGTTAATTGTGCAATAGCATTATGTCTAAAAAAACAATGTACATAACTTAACTAAAAAATACTTTATTGCTAAAAATGCTGATCCTTCAGCAAGTTGTAATCTTTTTGTTTGTGGAGGGTCTTGTTTGTCTTGATGTTGACAGCTGCTGACTGATAGGGGTGGTGGTTGCTGAAAGCTAGGGTAACTGTGGCAATTTCTTAAAATAAGACAACAATGAAGTTTTGCCACATCAATTGACTCTTCCTTTCATGAAAAATTTCTCTGTAGTACATGATGCTGTTTGATTGCTACCTTGGGTTGAATGTCACCCTAAAACTTAATCCCCACTGTAAATGTTGAGGGTGAGAAATCCTATTACGGTAATTGAAAGGAGGGGCTTGGAGAGATGATTAGATTGTAGGACCATGCCGTAGTGAATGGATTAAAAATGGTGGTCATAGGTGTGGTTTGGAGGACTTTAAAAGGAGAGTTAATGAGGAGATTAATCTCTCTCTCTGCTCTACCAGTTTTGCAGTGTCATACCCTGCCATCACTGTTATCACCACCAAGACCTTCACCAGCTGTGTTCCCTGGACTTTGGACTTCCCAGCTTCAGAAACTGTAAGCAATAAGTTTCATTTTCTTTACAAAGTATGCAGTTCCACGCATTTTGTTATAAGTAACAGAAATGGATGAATACAATAGCATTTTACCCACAGTAGAACTTCTTTCAAAATCAGAGTCAATTTTCTCAAACCCTGCTACTGCTTTATCAACTAAGTTTATATATATTCTAAATTCTTTGTTGTCATTTCAACCGTGTTCACGGCATCTTCATCAGGAGCAGGTTCCACCTCAAGAAACTACTTTTTGTTGTTCATCCATAAAAAGTAACCCCTCATCCATTAAAGTTTAATCATGAGATTGCAGCAATTCAGTGACATCTTGAGGCTCCACTTCTAACTCTAGTTCTCTTGCTATTTCTACCACATCTGCAGTTACTTCCTCCACTAAAGTCTGGAACTCCTCAAAGTCATCCATGAAGGTTAGAATCAACTTCTTCCAATTCCCTGTTAATATTGATATTTTGTCCTCTTTCCATGAATCACAGATGTTCTTAATGGCATCTAGAATGGTGAATCCTATTCAGAATATTTTCAGTTTACTTTCCCCAAATAAGAGGAACCATTATCTACAGCAGCAATATCCTTATAAAATGTATTTATTAAATAAGAATTGAAAGTCAAAAATTACTCTTTGATCCATGAGCTGCAGAACTGATGTAGTGTTAGCAGGCATGAAATCTCCTTGTACGTCTTCACCTGAGCTCTTGGGTGACCAGGTGCATTGTCAATGAGCAGTAACATGTAACATCTTTTTTCTTTTTTGCACAAGTGGCCTATATGGGGATTCAAAAGTAATATTGTGAAATAATTCTTTTTTTTCTGCGTGGTAGCTCTCAACAGTAAGCTTAAAATATTCAGTCAACCACACTGTAAACAGACGTGCTATTATCCAGTCTTTGTTATTCCATTTACAGAGCACAGGCAGAGAAGATTAAGCATAATTCTTAAGGGCCCTAGCATTTTCAGAATGGTAAATGAGCATTGGCTTCAACTTAAAGTCACCATCTGCATTAGCCCCTAAACAAGAGAGTCAGCCTATCCTTTGAAGCCAGACATTGACTTCTCTCTAGCTAGGACAGTCCTAGATGTCATCTTCTTCAAGTGGAAGGCTGTTTTGTCTACATTGAAAATCTGTTATTTATTGCAGCCACCTTTTATGAGTTATCTTATTCTACATAGTTTTTCCCAGAATATAAAAGATACTTCACACAAATCATAAATACAGAAATCACACTGGGGATCATGAACAATAGGATCACCAAGATAAAAATGACTACATATAGGACTGGCTGGTTAGCTCAGTTGGTTAGAGCACAGCATTGCAACACGAAGGTCAAGGGTTTGGATCCCCATACTGGCCAGCCACCAAAAAAAAAAAAAAGACTACCTATAAATACTAATATCTCTCAGTGATGGCATTAACCATTATTTGCTCTAAATTGCAGTTTCCTTCCTATCTATCAGAGCCCAAAACTTTAAAGTCTATAGAGTTCTATTAGGACTTATTTTAGTTATTATAAACAATGCTGCAATAAAGCCTTTATTTTTATATTTGTGTGTGCGTGTCTGTATATATACTGGTTTATATTTGAATAGTTTTGTGGAATACACATCTAGAACTGGAATTTATGGGCCAAAGGGGAATTGCCTTTAAAATCAAATAAATTAGAAGGTAAAAATTGCCCTTCAATTTGTTATATGAATTTCCACTTCCACCAGAAATGAAAATATTGCCAGTTTCCCAGCAATCTCATCAACATTGGCTATTAGCAATCACTGTAATCTCTGCTGATCAGTGAGACATGACAAATAATCTTATTGTTTCAATTCACAGATTTTTTATTAGTAGAGGAGTTGAATATCTTATGTCTGTTAAATATTTGTACATTCATCATCTGTGAACTACCTATACACTTTGCTAATGCAGAGAATTCATCCCTTTTATTAATTTTTAAGTAGTTATCTTATTACTGCTACGAAACTTGTCATGAATTTTACTTTTTTTTTAAACAAGGATATGCACATTTATTTGTTCATAACAAATACATAAATTGAATAAGAGATGAATAACAAAATATTCTGTAGAAAGTAGGGCTTCTAATTTTCACAAAAACTGGAGATATAAAACTTATTAAAGCTTACATATTTCACTTTATAATCTCTACGATTATTTGAAATAGTCTCTAAAGTCTTCCAAAAGCATGCAAATATCAAACTGATTTCAACAGAAGATGAATAAACTGTTCAAAGGCAAATTAATCAATAACCAAATCAACAAGTCCTCTCAGTAAAAAGAAGTCAACAGAAATTAAATGTCTAAGTTTAGTAACATAAATTGCATTCAAAAAATCAATAAAACAGAACATAAACATAAGGGCACTTCAAAAAGTTTGTGGAAAAATAGAAATGAACGATAATGAAAATCTTTGCATGAACTTTGTTTAAATTATTCCTTTTATTTTTAAAGACTAAGATCATAGAAAATATGTTCTCTGACCGCAATAACAGAAGGAAATTTAGAAAACTCACATATGTGTGGAAATTAAACAACACTCTCCTGAATAAACAATGGATAACGAGAAAAATCACAGGGAAATTAGAGAATACTTTGAGATAAAGATCAAAGCCCAACATTTCAAAATGTATAGGATACAGGGTCATTCAATGCTTAGAGGAAAATTTATACTTGTAAACACTTGTATTAAAAATAAGAAAAATCTCAAATTAGTAATGTAAACTTCTACCTTAAGAAAATAGAAAAAGCAGAGTAAACTAAACCAAAAGCAAACATACGTAGGAAATAACAAAGATTACGACTGAAATATATGAATTAGGGAATTCAAAAACAGTAAAGAAAATCAGCAAAACCAAAAGTTGATTCTTAAAAATATCAACAAAATTTGCAAACCTTTATCTAGACTGACAAGTAAAAAGAGAGAAGACCGAAAATACTAAAATCAGAAATAAAGTAGGGGATTAGATTCTCTCTATGGCTTTTTGTGGTGGTAAGATTTAGTTTCTTTCTCTCTCATTTGCATTTTTATTCTACCAGTGGGTTTTGTTCTTTTTTGTGTATTTGTGGTTGTAATTATTGTTGTTTGAATTCCAGATGCAGGACTTCCTTGAGGATTTCCTGTAGGGCTGGTCATGTGGTGGTGAACTCCAACAGTTTTTCTTTGTCTAGAAAATACACTATTTTTCCCTAATTTCTCAAGGATAGCCTTGCTGGGTATAGTATTCTTGGCTGGCAGTTTTTTTCTTTTAGTATTTTGAATATATCATCCCATTTTCTTCTGGCTTGTAGAATTTTTGTTGAGAAGTCTGCTGTTAATCTGATAGGGAATTCCTTATAGATGACTTGATGATTTTCTCTTGCTTTTTTTAAGATTCTCTCTTTGTGAGCTTTGCCAGTTTGACTATACTGTGTCTTTGGGAGAATATTTTTTGGGGTTGAATCTGCTTATGGATCTTTGAGCCTCCCAGATCTGAGGGTACATGTCTCTCCCTATACCTGGGGAGTTTTCCATTATTATTTCATTGAATAGGTTTTCCATGTCTTTTCCTTTTTCCTCCCCTTCTGGAATACCCATGTTTCAAATGTTTGTGCACTTAAGGTTGTCTGCTGGCTCTCTTAGATTTCCTTCATTTTTTAAAGTTCTTTTTTTTCCTTTTTTTTTTTTTTTGGTCCACCTGGGTTATTTTGAAAAGACTACCTTCAAGATAAGAAATTCTTTCATCAGTTTCCTCTAGCCTGTTGCTTAAGCTCTCAGTTGTGTTTTTTATTTCATTAAGTGAATCTTTCAGTTCCAATGACTTCTGCTAAATTCTTTTTTAAGGTATTAATCTCTTTTTAAATTTCCTCCTTCACATCTGGCTTTTTTTTTTTTTTTCTTCATTTCATTATGTTGTCTATGTCTTCTCATATCTCAGTGAGTTTCCTTAAGACTGTTGCTTGAAATTCCTTTTTAGTTATTTCCGGGGTTTACTGCTCTATGGGGCCTGGTATTTGAGAATTACTGTCTTCTTCTGGAGGTGTCATATTTTCTTGGGTTTTTGTATTTCCATATTTCTACACTGATGTCTGGTCATCTGGCAGAGCAGTTGCTTCTTCTATTACTCTGGAGTAGGCTCTGAGGAGAGAGATATCCTCTTCTTTTTCCAGTCTTTGCTGATGCCTCTTCTTGTGTTGATTCAGTAGAGTGTCCAGTGGGCTGCCTGCAAGGTGGCTGTGGGTGCTGCTGTGGTGTCGAGCTCCTTTTCAGCAGCCGTGGTGGTGGCTGTGGTGGGCCACCCAAATGGAACTGGTATTTTCTGCATGCTCTCTTGCCTGCTTTTGGGTGGGGGATATAGCCCTTAGCTCCTTGCCAAAGACCCTGGGTATGCTGTCGTGCCTGCTTCCAGGCAGAGGGTGCTGCAGCTCTTGGCTTCCTGCTTAGAACCAAGGGCATGCTCTCTTGCCTGCTTCTGGGCAGAATGGGCTGTGGCCCTCGGCTCCTTGCCTAGGACCCTAGGCATGCTCTCTTGCCTGCTTCCAAGCAAAGGGAGCTGCAACCCTCAGCTTCTTGCCTAGAAACCTGGACAGGAATTTTTTTCTAAAGTTTACATTATATCTTTTGTTTCCATATGAATTTCTCTTTAGTCAAAATTTTGAGTCTTACTTTTAAAACTTCTGAGATTCACATTTGTTTTGATAAGTTATTTTTATAACTGTTACCCAAACTTGGATACTTTTTTCTTTCCCTGTTTTGATCAATTTGACTCATATTTCAAAACCTAAATAAAAATCACCTTCTCTGTATTACAAGTATTGCCAGTCCTGTATTTCTATTCTTACTCAGGCACAGTAAATCATTCCCTTTTATGTGCCTTTGAAAAAAATCCATACATCTGAATACTCTTTATAAGTAATTTAATACACACTTGCCTCTTCTGCTATATTATGGTCTTCTCAAAGTTAGAAACCATAATATGTTTATCTGTGTCACAAAGAACATAGCACATATTAGGTGTTAAATAATTGCTGTGGCTAGACCTAGCATATATGTTTGAAATCTCTTATGGATCTTGGATCACTTAAGATATAGGACATTCTGCTAGGTGCTGTGGCCTAAGCCTTTCCAAATACAAACATACTATCTAGATATTGGTCGTTTGATACATAGAGCTGAAGAGTCTCCATATATAACTAGGAGATACATTAAGGATTTACAAAAATGGGTGGTTTTAGATAATTACCACCCAAATTCCTAGGGAAAAATCCAATTCACCTTAAAAAGGCTTCCCTGAAAGTATAAGAAATGAACACATATGAAAGCAGGAGTTACATAATTAGCATCAATCATTTCAGGAGAACATTTAAGTGTTAATATCCATTATCTACCTTTTCAAGACATGACAGGCATGCTTACATGGTTTATAAACAATACAAAGCTGAGATATAAAGTAATACATTGGACAACAAAATCAAGAATGAACAAGGACTATGGAAATGCAAACTAAAATATATTTTTTGAGAAAGTCCATTCACCTTCCTTTACTAACCCAAAGGAGCTCATTCTTCAGTGACATTAATATCATCCTAATTAAGAAGATACAAATATTCCCTGCAATGCAAATTTCCTCTTAATAATCAGAGAAAAACATTGTGATTCTATTTCATAACTAGTTATTAAGGTGAAGGTTGTATCAACAGTCAAAATGAGATAAATGTCTCAATTTCATGATTTCTGTCCCTAATAATCTGACATGTCTTTTCATGTCCATAGATTCATATTTTTTTGCATAGTGAGAGAATACTTGGCTGAGATCCCAACTTATTAAAACATAATATTCAAGAGGAAAGTAATTTATGTGCAGACTTTGGGAACTATTTAGCTATTAACCTATACATAGAAAAGTGGAAATATACTACCAAGTAATGGAAGACAAGAGCCTCACATCAGTTGCAGCAGTGGTTTAGAAGGACTAGGAATATAAGACAACCCTAATTTGTTATTTTCTAAACCAGAACACTAGTTATTAACATCTGAAGCAAGGCCACCATTTTGCCACTCCTGATGCTTAGAACGCTTGCTGTTATCTAGCCCCATCTATGTAGGCTTGATACATACATGAGGATATGAGGATGTTGGTACAGTCCTGAGACAAGGAAAGTCCCAGGATTCATATGGAAGTATAATTTAGAAGTATAATTTATTAGGAACGTCACAGTTCTTTGGAGACATAGTTTGTTTATACAACCAAGTGTTCATTCTCATTCTACATTTTTATTCCTTTCAATACAATTAACCCAAGTGCCCTATTTTGTTTCCCTCATTGGCAAAGCTCCATTTCATTTTGTTTTTTTAGGTCTTTCTAAATCCCCTACTATGTGCTCTCAACCACTGGGAATGACAAAATACAGTCTCCATCCCCTAAAGAAACAGAAAAAATGAACTATGATATTAATGTGATAAGTAATATAACAAAAGATATGCCTAGGTTGTTTCAGAGGAATGGTCTCTAATTCAGATGTGGGGAACAGTGTTACAGAAAGGATTCCCAGAGAAGGAAGCACAAATTGGGCATTGAGGGACAGATAAGAATTAGCTACAGAGAAGAAAAAAAATGGAAATGGTGTTCTCAAGAAGAAAATTTCCAAGAATGTACAGAAGAAACTACATTACAAAATCACATGCTTCAGTGTGTAAAAAGATAATAATAATATAAACTGTAAATGAAAAAGCTTGTGATTGTACACTTTAAACTTATAACTGTTGGCCTATTTTTATAAGTCAAAGAGTCAGAATAGAAAATCCCTGGAGAGAATACAAAAACATAGGTTTGCCTAGGCAGGCGCTACCCATCTATTTAAGAGGCAATATGGTTATGTGAATTAACTATGTCCTAATTTTTAAGCCACTGTCAAATCAGAAATTGCACATATTTATGTTCAATTAAAATACATTTAAAGGCCTTGAAGGATCTGCCCCTTGGAATTATCTGAGTTTCCTTTCATTAGCTCAAGGATAATTGAGAAATATATCTGTATTGGAATGGAAGAGGCCATTCTGGAGAAATGTATTTTTCTCTTATCAATTTAGTGATAAAACATCACTATATTTTCACAGTTACAACTTTCTATTTTTGTTTCTTCTCCCTTTTCCCCACTCACTTTCTCCCAATATTAAGGGGTATGTTCCATATCAAAAAAAAAAAAAAAAAAAAGTATGTAGTTAAAATTTCAGTAAAATCTAAAGTATTCTCCTTAGTCATATCAGCAGACACTCTGATACCCCACTATTTTTATAGCTTTTTTTCCCCTATTTTTCTAGAAACTTTTAATTAGAAAAAAAAATAGCAGGATGCATGGTGAATAAACGATTAAAAAGAAAACAAAACACCCACACTATTAACTGCATAAACACAGAAAATTTCATCTAAACACCTCAGAAAAGTGTTTTACTCTCATTAATCCATTAAACTCCTTAGCTTTCCTGGGAGTTATGTGGCATATGACGTCTCGCCATTTCATAAATGAGAAGCTGCAGTCTATGGACATGAGCGACTCAATGGTAAAGCCAAGAAAAGCCTGTTTTATGTATATGGTATCTCGTTTCCTCTTACTCTATTATGGGGTACTTAAACCTGTGTGTGCACATAGAATTGACTTTCTCCTCCTTCATTAGAGGGCATTTCCATGAGATGGGCCGTTTGCCATAGTGGAAAGTGCTCCAGATAGAATTCAGATCTAGATTCTGGTTCTTTCTCTGTCTCAAAAAAGCTGGAAAACCTTGGGCTGGTACCACCCTCTTTTAATTGGGACTGACATGAGAAACAATTCAGACAAAAGATGTAAAGAGTATTTTCCAATCTCCTTCCCCATACCAGTGAAAACATATATATTATAGAGAATTGAGACAGACTCAGAATTCATAAAATATTCTTAATCTTCCCTTGACTGACCATACTGACTCTCTTTCAAATGGCCTTGCTTGTTCAGAGCCACCTGCCTTTTCATATGCCACTGAAAAGACGGGTTTAGCAGAGATGTGGACAGCATGGCTTACAGATAAAATGGAAGCCCAGGCCACTCACCCACATGGGGTCACTCAGGTCCGAGTCCTGCATGCGGATACAGTCCATGCTAATCTCAATCTTGTTTGTTGCACCATTTTCTGATGGTTCATCCACAAAGTTCAAGTCAATGGGCTGAACTGAACATATCGGCCTAACATAAAAGAAAGAAAAAAAAATGTGTTAGGCATGGGAAGGGACTAAAACACACTCACCCAGTTGGTAACAATGGGCACTTTCTGCTTCAAAGTTGGCAAGGCTCATTGTTTGATTGGAGTCACAAACCCGAGGTCTGAATCCTGCCTCAACCACTTACTATATGTGTAATTTCAAGCAGCTTAAATCTAAACCCTATTTATTTAATGGGAATCATGAACCCTGCTCTCCTCAAAGAATTGCAGGGTGGAATGACAGATAGAACAGATTTATCAAGGAAAGAATACTTTATACTCTATCGTCTTCTCCTTAAGTTATTCACTATCCAAACTTGTTTTTAACAAAGGAGTAATAATACTTTTTCATAGCAAGGTATGTTGATCACCTGACCAACAAAATTTTTTGTTTTACCTTCTCCAGGGTTACTTGCATTGTAACAGTGGGTAAGTCTTCAAGCTAAAGGAACAAGTTTTGAGTATCAGAGAGAGACTGGGGAAGCAATTTGGATTGTACAGGAAAGCACTTCCAGACTCTTCGAAATCATATCACCTTTTTTGATATGATTTTGGTGTTGACAACACCTAATATTTTGGTGTTGAAAACTGAAAAAATCACCATTAAATTTTGAACATGGAGAAAATATTGAAGGCAATAACTTTTCCCAACAACATTAATTTTTATTGACTCTAGACGTATGACCTAGTAAGTAATATTTTGACTATCCACATTTACCTACTTACAATAATTCAATGCAACATTTCCTGCTTGTTTGATACTTACTGTTCCAGAAAATCCCAGATATGTTGGAAAACCTCTGGACTGAGGAATTCACTTGTCTGTGTGCTCTGGGACATGGTGGATCTGTAATAACTTTCTTTCCAAGAGAACTGAGCTGGGGTTTCTACGAAACTTAAAAGGACAAAAATGAAAGTAAAATTATAGTTTCTGTATTTACGATACTGAATATTTCAAGTAAAGCATGCTCTATTAAGAAAATGTCACCTGAATCTATAAAATCATGCAGGTACATAGAGCAGATTTTATAAGTTGAACAATTGGTTTTTCTTTGGGCATGTCATGGATTCCATTTTGCTGTAAAATCGGACAGATCTCCAATGCTAGATAATGACGTCTTCTATCGAAGTTCTTCTTCCCTAACTAATAATATTGTTATTTTGCTTTACACTTACAGTATCCACCATCTGTGTTCTGCAGATTTCAAAAAGAAAATAAACATTCCCTCATTAAGTCTGATGGCAAGTCTGATCTGTCATTAAACCCATTTTATAAGTGTCTCAACAGATAATCTGCCCATTCTGCCTCCAGCAGGTAAAAGGTAGAATCAGAAATGAGAAATGAGCTCAGAAAACTTACATTTTACCTTCAGATTAATAACCCTTTACATAACGAAAATCTCAGCATAATACTTAGAGACAATAAACTCAAACCTCTGGACCTAAAGTTTTTTCACCAGTTACTTACCTTGATGTGCATGTGGGTGGCTCTTAATTAGAATACAGAATTCCATGTTAGACTAAGGGATAATCAAACACCCGAACACTTTGCAAATAAATACTATTTCTGTTTGCCTCATTTTGGAGAGGGATTCTTAAGTTTGCCTTTACTTGAAAAAAAAAAAAAAAAATTTGGGCCGAGCCCGTGGCGCACTTGGTAGAGTGCTGCGCTGGCAGCGCGGCGACACTCCCGCCGCGGGTTCGGATCCTATATAGGACTGACTGGTGCACTCACTGGCTGAGTGCCGGTCACGAAAAAACGACAAAAAAAAAAAATATTTTTAAAACCTTGATCCCTATGTATTTCAAGGGAAACACCAGAGTTTTCAGGTGAAAGCGTTCTCCAAATCTATACATTATCCATTCAGATCATCTTACCCATGCAATTCGTTGTGGTGATCAGTAGGCTCATTTTACCCTAGGATGAAATTAGCTAAGCTCTTAATCACTACTGTTCATATTATAAAAAGAGTTAAGTAAATAGTGTACTAGGATAGTCAATCATCTTCTTAAATTATCAAATGTATGTTCTGGTCTAGTTATACAATAGAAAAAAATTGCATTGGATTTATTGATGATTATTTCCAAGCTACCTGTAACAGCATATTTATTTGCTCAAGTTAGACAAATACAGAGCATCTACTATTTACTAGGAAGCACAATGGGCACTGGAAATTTTTTTAAAAAGTGAATAAGACTGTCTCATCCTGTAGGAAGTCATTGTATGGAAGGCAAGATAGGAAAACAAATCTATAATAAATGTGGTAACAGAACAGAGAGCACTATAAAAACACAAAGATGAAATATATGAGAATCATCTCATCTGAGGGATCAAGATAAGTTATAAATGATGAGGAGATATTAGGCAGATTATGTTACAGAGTGGGCACTCTATAGCAACAGCATTAACAAAATATTAAAATGGAAAATAACTTGGTGTATGTGAGAAAAATCACAAGCAACTCTTAGTATACTATAAAAATGTGGGGCAGACAATGCTGGGAGATGAAGTTGGAGAGGGAAGTTGAAACTAATATTGTATGTTTTAAAAAAAAGCTTAAACACTTCAATACTTATGGTGAGTACTGAAGGATTGTTTTTGCAAGATATTTTTAAATGAACTTTTAATTTTGAGATAACTGTAGGTTCATATGCTGTTGTAATAGATAATACAGAGAGATTCCATGTGTTATTTTGTAAAACCATCAAATAACGTCACAATCAGGATATTGGCATTGATAAAATCTACCAATCTTATTCAGACATCCTCAGTTTTACTTGTACTGATTTGAATGTGTGTGTATATGTGTATTTAGTTCTATAAAATTTTATCACATGTGTAGGGTAGTGAATCCACCTCCACATTATTACAGAACTTGAAGCATAAGACATCCAGTCAGAATGTTGTATACTGATAAATCTGGAAGTTATGTGGAGAAAGGATTTACAGCAATTCAGTTTATGGGGAGAGTGGTTATTCAGGAGGTTGTTGCAGTAGTCTAGGTAAGACAGTAGCAGGGAAGAAACAGTGGGATAGAGAAGATGAGACAAATTCAATTACTAGTGAAAAAGGTTAAATCAGATATTGGTTGTGTTACTAATGAAAGGAGAACGAAGTGTCAAGGACGACTTCAAGTTTCTAGCTTGCTTGAACTGAATGTTTGATGATTCCACTAACTACATCAGTAAATACAGTTTGAAGATCTGGCTTGAAGAGGGTGAAGAGACAATGAATTGCATCTTAGTGTGTTAGTATGAAGTATCCATGGGATATATAAAAAGCGAAGGAGACTACTGAATAAGCCTTAAACTCTGGAGAGAAGAGTGGGCCAGAAGTTTAGAAACAGAAATCCTCATCATAGCGTGATCATGACTCCATGAGAATAGATACAATAACCTATGAAGAAAAATGAGAGCCCCAGCTGGAGAATCTGAGAAGTAGCAGACACTGAGAACTTCATGGTATTTTAGAAGCCAAGGTAATAACGTCTTAAAACGTGATCAACAGTAGTGAATGGAAGAGGGGTCCAGGAAGATAAGACCTGAAACATACCTACTAGGTTGGTCATAAGGAGGTCACTAGCAATTTTGATATCTGTACTTTCTGTAGATTAATGATTTCACAAAGAAAATTTAAGTGGCTTGAGGAGTAAATAGGGTATAAAAAAATGTTTTTTGATATAGTTAAATATGAAGAACCTAAATTATGACTAAAGACATAAAGCAGAAAAGGAGCCAGTAGAGAGAGAGAGAGAAATTTAAGATATTGGAAAGAAAGGGAATGGTGTGGGGAAAGAGACTGCTAGAGGTAGGCAGAAGGAGTCAAGGGCATATGCAAAGAGGATGGTCTTGAACTGAAACCCCTTAACTCCTCATTCCAGGATGAAGTAAAGATGACAAAATGAAGTGCAGTATAAAAGTTTTCATAGAAGATAAATAGAAGTCATGGCTGATGACTTCAATTTTCTTGATGAAGCAGGAGGTAGGAAAGGTCATCTGCTGAAAATGAGGGTGTCAGGCATTGAGTGGCTAGTTGGAGTAGAAAGACGAGTGTTTGAAAATGTGGGCAAGGTTAGGGAACATACATGTGTCATGGTCCAAACTTGCACCGTTCTTTGATTCTCTCTGCTTTATACTTACTGGGTAAGGGGGAAGAAAAAATATATAAAAATACTTTGCTTCACTGTACAGGTAATGAGTGCTGGAGAATTAGAAAACTGAAGACTAGCATGGGGTCCAGATTGGAGAGGGCAGTAAGAAGAGATAGAACAGGGAGGGGAATGGAGAAATGAGAGAACTAGAAGTCTCTATGAGGTCAAAAAGGAGATATGTGAGGGTAATTCAAACAGTTCACAGAAAATATAGAATTGAAGATAACAGGAATCTTTCCATGAACTTTTTGAAGTACCCTCATGTAGAGAATGAAGTGAGAAAGTTAAACTGGTAGAAATGGAAATAAGAATGGAATATCAGAATTTCTGATGTCCCTCATGGTCAATTCTAGAAAATTTACCTATAATTAGAAGAGGATCTGAAAATCCAATACCTATAAATTCAAAGAGTAAATTACTTTTATTTTCCTTTTTTAAGTTGGTTTCTACACTGTCAACTAGTGAGTAGAAAGTGAAAATTATTGGATTTAATACTTAAGTGAAAGTTATAAAGAATATGCCCATGAATGATCTATCAAATATGTTTGATTTACATTAAAATTTTTCTTCAGATAAAACTTAAGTAAAAGGAAGTGAGGAAAACTAACCAGTGGCAAAAATGGAGGTGGATAAAATGTATGAATTATTCAAACCCCAAAATGCAGATAAACGCTCATATGGGTAGTCTTGTACATGCCCCTACAATTGCATCCCCAGTGTCTAAAGACCTGACTGGTAGCCTGACAGTAAGGTGAGCACTAAAAAGTCAACAAATAACATAAACTAGACTCCCAGCAATAATGATATTCAGTGTGTGAAATTCAATATAAAAAAGTGTAAGAGTTTTTTTTTTTTTTTTTTTTTTTTTTTGTCTTTTTCGTGACCGGTACTCAGCCAGTGAGTGCACCGGCCAGTCCTATATAGGATCCGAACCCACGGCGAGAGCATCACTGCGCTCCCAGCACCGCACTCTCCCGAGTGCGCCATGGGCTCGGCCCTAAGAGTTTTTAAATTGGCAGAAATTTAGGCATAGTTTCTACAGATGTAGGTATAGTTAATGCCACCTAGCTCTTAAATAATAAAAAGTATGAGGCAGATTCAAAAAGAAAGTGTTAGATAGAAAAAAAGACACTATCACTTTCTCTAAAGCAGAAAAGAGAAAAATAGCATTGGTTCCACAATCATCTATTTCTACTTCTTTCACTTACTTCTACATGGAAGCTCTTGTTTCTCTCTTATGCTTACTTTGTTAATTTTTTGCTTGTTTGTTTCACTTTTCCCTTTATTTTCTCTCTGACTCTTCAAAGATATTCCCTGTATTTCTAATGATATGAGTTGAATGTTTGTCTCCTCCAAAGCTCATTAATCCCCAGTATGGTATTTGAAAGGCGGGGCCTTTAAGAGGTGATTGGGCCATTAGGGTTATGGATTAATGGGTTAATAGGTTGCCATGGAAGTAAACTGGGGGCTTCATAAGGAGAACAAGAAAGCATGTTAGTGCACTGTTGCTCAGCCCTCACCATGTGATACTCTGTGTCACCACAGTACTCTACAGGGAGTCCTCTCCAAAAAAAAAGGCTCTAACCAGATGTGTTCCCTCAACCGTGAACTTCCCAGCCTCCAAAACTGTAAGAAATAAATTTTATTTCTTTATAAATTATCCAGTTTTAGGTGTCCTATTATAAACAATAAAATGGACTGAGAATTACTCGATCGGCTTTCAGACTTGGACTGAATCATGTTACCAGCATCCTCGGGTCTCCAGTTTGCAGATGGCTTGTCATGGGACCTCTCAGCCTTCATAGTCATGTGAGCCAATTCTCCTAACAAATCCTCTCTCGTATGTATCCTAATGGTTCTGTTTCTCTGCAAAACCTTGACTAATACATCTAATGTCACCACTAAACAGCTGTAAAATCTTCTTGAACAAGCCTCCAAACTCCCCAAACTTCAACTTCTTGAATATAACAGAGATGAGCATCTCTGCCCCGCTGCATTTATAGGCCTTCCCAATCCTTAATGTCTTTTCCCCACAAAGTACTTCTTAGTTCCTTATTTTAAGTCTAATGTTTCTCCTTTGAACTTTCTTGTTGTTTTGGTTCATTTCATCAAGATTATTTAATCCTACTTTGCTTGTATAACAGTTAATCTACTGTAGAGGAGTTTAAGTAATGTGAAGGCAAAACCCATATCTTTCATCTCCGTATTTCTTGTAGTTTACAGTTCCTTGAGGCTAGAGTGAAAGCAACACAAGTTTTTGGAGTATGAAAGACTTGAGTTCAAATCTCAGCTCTAATACTGACATAGCTGTGAGGCCATGGCCAATTTACTTAATTTCTTTGAACCTTAGTTTCCTCAACTTCGCTTCCTTCACAGGGTGGCTGAGAGGCTATGTGAAATAATATGCTGCACATTCTTTATACAGCATCTGGTAGTCAATGTATGGCCCTGTTAAATCAAGTGCTACATAATTTGTATTCAGGAGATACTTGCTGTGTGGAACTAATTAGATAGTATATTTGAAAGGTTTTTTAAAGCTGTAAAAGCGTCATACAAAAGTAATTATATTAAACCTGTATTATCCCTCATTTATCTCCAGTTTAAACCAGTCTTCCTCCATCTGTGTTCTTGGGCCAAAACAGTACCATCATCACCTCTCATTTTCTTCTAGATAATCTTTGTCTCAGACTTGGTACATTAAATAGAGCAACTTCCCCCCATAGGGCCTCAAGCTTCAAGGAGGCTCTATTATAAAAGATGGGGGGTGGAATTTGAAACAGATCAGTGGTTTTCAACTTGTGTTTCATGAAATCCTGTTTCCTGATGCCTTGGTGTGTTTGTCAGATGTAAAGAAACAGCTAGTATTGGTGGGACTCCAGACACCCCTCGTTAACACCACAAAGTTTGGTTTTTGCTTGACTTATATTTATTAGAATTCTAGCAAGATTTCATTTGGAGAAGGGATTCTTTTTCTTAAAATACAAAGCACACAAAAGAACCACACACAAGGGCCGACGCCCGTGGCGCACTCGGGAGAGTGCAGTGCTGGGAGCGCAACAACGCTCCCGGTGCGCTCACTGGCTGAGTACCAGTCACGAAAAAGACAAAAAAAAAAAAAAAAAAAAAAACAACAAAAAAGCAAAAACCACACACAAAAAAATCACTGGTCTAGTTTAGTTATCTTCCAGGTCTCTCCTCTGCAAACCCAATACTAACTCCTGTCCTTTGGGTAAATTTGAGAAACAATATTGAGAGAAGAGAATGAAAGAAATCAGCTGGTGCCATAGGTCAGGAAGGGTGAGGTAAGTCCTACCTATCTTCCAAGTCTTTGCCTTTGGGTGAACTCAGTATCAATTTACTCATGGAGCAATCACTTTCTTCAAAGGTTTTTGTCGAATCACTCACACTCAAAGATAGGAAACTTAAAATCATTTTTTTTTTTTCTTTTCAGCTTATTTTTCCTGGATTAATTATCCTACACTCTTTGTATTAATTCAGCAAAAAAAATAACTCTACTCTATGTAGAAGTGACCTGAAAACACCAAGGTATATCTGCCAACAGTCTGCATTCCCTCCTTCTTTTCTTGTTCTGCCCTAAAATTCATCCCATACTTGTCATTATCTGGTTATTTAAAGCCCTTTACTCTCCTTCAGAATATCCAAACTTAAAGCTATAAAACTACAAATATACTTGATTCTATATAAACAGCCCCTTTATATTATTACATATAAAATAAGCTTAAAAAATAAAATAAACTTAATAAAATAAAACAGCATTTAGTAGTGATGCAGACCAGAGATCATTACTGCTACTTATTCCCTGACTCAAAGGCCCCTTTGACAGGGTATCAGTCCTTCCGATGGAGAGAGAATGTGAAGCCAGAATCTCCAAGAGAGCAGACCTGGAGGGGCCTCATCACCAACTGTGATCACACTGCTGTTCACGTCCCAGTTGGGAAGATGGGCTCATACATGAGTCGAAACTTTTGAAGACCTCATAGGATGTCAAAATGGCCTTGCCCTTAGAGGCTATCTAGTCTTGCTCTCTCATTTCCTGAGGAAATTGAGGCCCAGACATGAAGAACTTACCCTAGATCCACCATCATGTCTGAGTGTTGGCTAATGAAAGCAGACTTAAATTTTCTGGAATTTTCTAAGCCAGTTGTCAAACACAGTCATTATTATAATTTATTATTATATATAAAATAAGATTAAAACTAAACACCAAAGCTAGTACTCAAAATCATCTCTTCCTAATTATTTTACTATTATTTATGCGCCTGAAAGCCATTTTAAAATATAATGTAGTAAAATTGCTCAGAAAAAAAATTAAAATCCTCTGTTTGCAAACTCACTGCTGCCCTTTCTAATAATGTATTTCAATTAAAGGTACTAAAGTGCAAATGATTCAACAATATACACACTGAGTGTCTATTCCGTGAAAGGCTATTTGGGGGATTTACTGATGGATAAGATATGTTTCTTTTGTGAAAGTTTTCATTGTTCAGTGATAATAGAACACCGTCAATATTTGTCTTATTTTTAACTTTTTAAATAACCTTTCATGTTTCAGCTCCTAATTTCCCATTGGATTATGATCTTAGGGGCAAGAAAGCCAACCTAAGCCATTCATTTTGGTTTGTGCTCCCCTTGCCTGGTGATCTTCATCCAAGAAAGAAATGCCATTTCACTTTTTCACCTCACAGAGCCAGTTTTTCCAGTTATACATGAAATTCTTTAGGCTCGAAGAGGATAAGGAGGTTTTCAAGGTCACTCAACTAGTAAATGATAAAGCTGGGATTTAAATTTAAGATTATATGACTTCAAAGCTCATATGTGGTTAAGTTGTGTATATGACTTGTAATTTTCATTCATCACACAACTTGGGCAATGTTAAGTTTTTATAGTTATGAGGACTTTTCTTTTCTGTAAATGACAAAATACCTCACTAACTGTCTCATCACAATAGTCATTCTTTCCCCACAAGATGAGAGGGAAATGGCATAGGAACATTAGTAATAACCAGTGAATGATATGCACAGAATGTTTGGCCTTTCAGCAGATTATCAATGTCGCCGAAAGGGGCTAACTATCAAACATAGTGTAAGAAAAGACATCTGAGGTTACTAGTGTCCAAGGAAACTGGAGCACTCAAATACTCTGGGAGGGTCTTCAACCCTCAGGTAAAAGTGGTTCAAAACTCTGAACGTGACTTCTCTCTTCCATCTATCTGTCCATCCAACCTATCAACTCATCACATTATTTAAGCCTTTACCAATCTCTCTAGATACTTCCTGAAATGAGTCTTCTGATTGGCCTCAGGAGCATTCCAGATCACACAATTCCTTTCACATTGTTAGTTCAGAAAACATTCCCATACTTTGAGTTAACTCTGCTATTATTACATCTATTATTGTTATTATTCATCATACTTAAAGGATGCCAAAGCATACCTTGATGCCTTTCAGTAAATTGTCTCTTCATTGCACCCAACAGTGCCTTGCCTCTTTATTGAACCCAACAGTGCATAAGCCATGGAGGACTAAATTTATTCATATGCTTGAGATAAATCCACCTGCAAAATGTCAGTCACTCTAAATCAGACCCATTAAAATATTTCCTTCCTTAGATGAAAAACTTTGCTTTTCAATTTCATGTTTAAAAATGACCAGGCTGTTCTTTCTCTCCCTATTCATCCCAACTCAAACCCATATGTCAGCTTCACTCCTGGCAAACAAAACATAAAAAGGATAAAATGCATTTGGAGCATATCTTATGCCTTAATATTTCAATTTGCCACAATTTGAACAACAAAGTATCATAAAGGAATTCCTTTTTCCATATTACTGAACTGATATCCTCAAAAAAATTTTTTTTGTATATTCTCCTTCATTCTACCACTCTCATAGTTAGTTGACTTCTTTTTATCTTCAGAGGCCTTTTCTCTTCCAACTATGACCTATCTTAAGACCTGTTGCCCATAGCTTGCTTCTGCCATGACCCTTTACTTTGCACCCAACCCCAAATTTCTCTTGAAGTTCTGTATATCTAGCATCAACTCAGAAGTCATTAATTTTGAAGCAGTGTCCTCTTCCTCTCTCAAGTACCAAAACCTTGAAGTCTCATATTTTGAGCTCCAATCTCTATCCTAACCAATTTTTGCTTTAAAGGTTATGATCTGTCTGACCATAGCCCCCTTCTCTTCTATTCCCTATCCCACTAAATCTTCTTCTACCTTCATTTTATGGTTGGCATTCTCTCCTAACCTATACACCTTTGTGATGTTTAGCCTTCCCTAAATAGCATTTTCATTGTGATACTCTTTCCCTGACTCATAATTTATAATCTCTAACTTTGTACCTGGAACAAAACCTAATCACATCTTTGCCCCTCATTCCTTTGGGAGAAACCTCTTGACCAAATTATTCAACCAGCTGTAGCATACAGGTTTTTTGTTTTCACCCCTGAACCTTTTTCAGATTGTGATCGCTAATATTCCACTATCTTCTCCCAAGTCTTATTCTTTACATTTGCCAACACCCAGCTCAAAACTCAGCTCAACTAGAAAGGCTACAATATTTTTGTATTTTTTTTGTTTGGGTTCACATCTTCAATTTGTCATGTTTTTGTCCACTACTGTAATTTATACACGTTGAAATAGTATTTCCATTTTGTCTCTGCAGTTCTTTTGCTCCAAAATAATAAGTAAGGAATTAGGAGTCAAAAAGCATATTATTTTCCTGGCCCTTTATAGAACAGAGCTGCAGAATAAAAAAGCTGGAAAAGACTTACTTATCACTTAAGTAAGTCTTACTTATCTCTCTCTACTCCCTTTTTTTTTATAAGGACTCACAAAGATTTTACATATGTCCCATTAGGAAGTTTACAAGTCTACAGTGCCAGAACCCAGGCATCCTGGATCTTTCTACAGTACTCTGCAGAAATAGTGTACAATGCACCCTTTAACGAACTGAGCTGTCTCTCTCAATCCATAAACATAAAACATGTTATCAAATTTTATGTAAGTATAATAAATTCATCAGTTAATATTCTGACCCATTTCAATCTAGAACCTGGCATCTTGTAGAAAATAATGATAAGGGACACTTGAGTCGATCTTATTTATAATATTACTTTAATATTAGAGCATGCAAACATAGTCATATGCATGCTTACATATAGGCTACTTATTGACAAACTGCCCTCTAATTAGAATTTAGGTGATGTTTGAATAGATGTAATCACCATGGCCTCAGGTTTGGGCTATGTTAGAGTTGTAAACAATGGTGAAGACCTGATGGGAAATTTATATAATATCCATGACTCAGATATGTGAACACAGAGTTCTGGAATGACTACAGGGAAATAGAAACCTGCAGAGAAGTTTTCTTAGGACTGAAGAATGTGCTAGGTTGAATTTATAAAATTTAAAAAAAAATCTTAAGAAAATATGGGAATATAAAAAGTAGACCATTTTGGAAAAAACTATAAGATCTAAGGCTTGGAAATACCTTAATTGTCACCTAGTCCAACTTCAACCTACCATTTAGAGTAATCTTGCAACCTAAGCTGAAGCAGTTCACTACCACATAAGATTATACATTCTTTGTCAGACAATTCAGAATGTTAAATGAGTTGTTTAGAAATTGATGAAAGGTTTACTTCCTACCCTGGATTCAGTGTCCCACCAAAACTTGACCCCCACTCTGGTAGCATTAAGAGGGTGGGACATCCTACTATAGTAATTGAAGGGTGGAGCTTTGAAGAGGTGATTAGATTGTAGGACCATGACATAATGAATGGATTGATAACAATGGTAGTCAGGGGTGTGGTTCTGAGGGCCCTAAAAGAATAGAATGTGAGAGCCTTTCTCTCTCTGTTCTGCCATTTTCTGCCATGTGAGACCCCTGCATTGCTGTAAAACCACCACCAAGAAGACTCTCACCAAATGTGTTCCTTGGACTTTCCACATCCTAGCCTCTGAAACTGTAAGCAGTAAACTTCTGTTTTATTATGATTACACAATTCCAGGTATCTTGTTATAATCAATAGCAACAGACTAATACAGAAAATTGGTACCAGAGAAGTGGGTTGTTGCTTGTAACAAATATTTGAAAATGTGGAAATGGCTTTGGAACTGGGTGTTGAGGAGAGGCTCAAGGAATTTGGAGGAACAGGTTAGAAAAAACCTAGATGCTAGTGAAAGTTTAGAAGATACGAAAACCAGGGATAGTTTGGAATGTTTTAGAGATTGGTTAAAGTATGGTGACCAGAATGCTTATGGAAATATGGACTGTAAAGACCATTCTACAGATTTCTCAGCTAGAAATAAGAAGGAATTTATCGGAAACTGGGGCAAAGGTCACCCTTGCTATGAACTGGCAAGGAACTTGGCTGCATTGTGCATGATCAAATTTTATGGAATGTGGAACTTCAAGGTGCTAACCCAGGTTATTTGTCAGAAGAAATTTCTCAGCAGCAAAGCACTAAGTAAGTTGCATGGCTACCTGTAATAGCCTATGCTGAGTTATGGCAACAAAGGCATGACATAAAGCCAGAATTTAAAAGGGAAGCAGAACACAAAGATTTGGAAAATTCGTAGCCTGGCCATGTGGTAGAGAAGCCGAGGGCATTTTCAGGGGAAAAAAAAAAATCAATGGTACTAAGAAGATTAGTACAAAAGAAAGGGATTATCAAGAGAAGGGGAAGTAAGCCCTGAAGGCATTGCAGAAGCCTCTGGGGCCAACCCTTCCATTATAGGCCCACAGGGCTAGAGAGATAGAATTGTCTCAAGGCACAGGCCTGAGGCACCCTCCATGGACTGGCTGCCCAGGGCCATCTGAGGAAGCTGCTTCCAGACCTGCACCCCAGATGCTTTGGCTGCTCCAGCCATGACTAAATTGGCCCCAGGTGTGGTTGGACTCTCAGCTTTGGAAGCTACATGCCAGGAGCCTTCACAGCATCTACATAATATTTGATCGGCAGTCTCTCAGAATGCCAGAAATGTGAAGGCTTGGGAGCCTCCACCCCAATTTCAAAGGATATATGGAAAATCCTGGGGACCCAGGAAGAGATCTGTCACAGGGGCATATTCACCATAGAGTCTTCACTAGCGTAATATCAAGAGGAAATGTGGGGTTGGAACTTCAGCAGGAAAACTCCACCATGGTCATGCCTAGTGGAGCCATGGGAGTAGGATTGCCAATGGAGATCTCATATCTGTGGAGCTAGCAGCATGAAACACCAGCCTGGGAGAGCTAAAATGTGACCTGGGACTAGGAAAGCCATAGGAGCAGAGCTATCCACAGACTTGGGCCCCAACCCCCACACCAGCATGCAGAGGACATTGAACATGGAGTAAAGATACAAGACTCACCAGCTTTAAGATTTAATATCCCTGGGCAGCCCTTCCTACCACCCAAAGAGGAGGCAAGTGAGTATCCCACAACCAGGGCCCTAGGCAGAGGCCCTGGGCAGCCACTCCTTCCACCTGAACAGGAGGAATGTGAGTATTTCATGACCAGGGACACAGGCAGAAGCCCCAGGCAGACCTCCCACTGCCAGAACAGAAGGCCACAAACACCGTTTCCATGAAGGTGGTCCACCACAGCTAATGCTGCTGAAAGGATGGCTCATTACCATAGTAGCAGCCAAGACCACCCTGCAGGAAGCCTGCCACATACTCGACTGCACTGACACAAGGAAAGTCACCAGCAGAGCCTGAAAATAGAGGATGAAGTCTTTCTCCCCAAAGCCCACTTGAGAGTAATAAAATAAACAACTCCTCTACCAGACACCAATGAAGAAATACTGGAAATACAAACAAACAAGAAAATATGACACCAAAGGGATACAATAAATTTCAAATATTATACCCCATAGAGCAGGAAACCCTTGAAATATCTGAAAAGGAATTCCAAGTAATGATCTTAGGAAAGCTCAAAGAGATAAGAGTCAATTAGAGAACACAATAAAACAAGAAAAAATACCCAGGATACAAAGGAGGAAATTTACAAAAAGATTAATACCTTAAAAATGAATGTAGCAGAACTCCTGGAACTGAAGGATTCATTCAGTGAAATAAAAAACAAAACTGAGAGCTTAAGCAGCAGGTTACAGCAAGATGAAGAAAGAATTTCTGATCTCAATGATGGTCTTTTCAAAATAACCCAGGTAGAAAAAAAGGAAAAAAGAATACAAAAAAAAAAAATGAAGAAAATCTAAGAGAGCTAGAAGATAAACTTAAGTGCAAAAACTCCCAAATCATGGGTATTCCAGAAGAGGAGGAAAAAGGAAAAGACATTGAAAAACCTATTCAAGAAAATAATAATGAAAAACCTCTCAGGTATAGGAAAAGACATGGACCTTCAGATCCAGGAAGCCCAATGATCCCCAAACAGATTCAATCCAAACAGATCCTCACTGAGATACGTTATAGTCAAAATGGCAGAACATGAAGACAAAGAGAATTGTAAAAGCAGCAAGAGAAAAGCATCAAGTCCCCTATAAGGGAGCCCACATCAGACTAACAGAAGATTTCTCAACTGAAACCCTAAAGGCTAGAAAAAAATGGGACGATATATTCAAAGTACTAAAAGAAAAAAAAAAAACTGCCAGCCATGAATACTATATCCCGCAAGGCTATCCTTCAGAAATGAGGGAGGAATAGTGTACTTTGCAGACAAACAATAACTACATGAGTTCACCACCACATGGCCAGTCCTGCAAGAAATTCTCAAGGGAGTCTGGTATGGTAATCTGAAAAACAATAAACACTATGACAAATACAAAAGAAAGAACAAAACCTGCTGTTAAAAAAAAGAATGCAAACAAGAAAGAAAAAGTAAATTTTACCACCTCAAAAAACCAACAAACATTGAAGATGAAAGATAAGAGGGAAAGAAAGGAACAAAAGATATTTAAAACATCTAAATAGAGAGCAAGAAAATGTCAAGAGTAAAACAATACCTGTCAATAGCAACCCTAAATGTAATTGCATTAAAGTCTCCATTCCAAAGACAGAGAGACTGATTGGATTAAAAAGCTAGACCCTACTACATGCTCTTCACAAGAGACTCATCTCACCTGTAAAGACACATAGAGACTAAAAGTGAAAGGATGGAAAAAGATATATCATGCAAATGGAAACCAAAAATGAGCAATGGCAGCTATTCTTATATTGGATAAAATAGACTTTAAACTAAAAACCATAAAGAGAGACAAAAAAGGCCAGTATATAATGATAAAGGGATCTATCCAACAAGAAGACATAACAATCACAAATATGTATGCACCCAACACTGGAGCACTCAGATATATAATGCAAACACTATCAGACCTAAAGAAAGACAGACCCCAATAAATAATAGTGGGGGACATGAACACCTCACTCTCAGCATTGGACAGATCATCTAGGCAACAAACTAACAGAGAAATATAGGATTTAAACTACACCTTAGACAAAATGGACCTGGCAGTTATCTATAGAACACTTCATCCCACAACTACAAAACATACATTCTTCTAATCACCACATGGAATATTCTCCAGGATAGACCACATGTTACATCACAAATCAAGTCTCAGCAAATTTTTGAAAACTAAAATCATTTCAAATGTCTTTTCAGATCACAGTGGATTAAAACTAGAAATCAATAACAAGCAAAACTCAGGAAATTATATAAATACATGGAAACTAAACAACAGGTTCCTGAATGACCTATGGGTCCTAGAAGAAATTAAACAGGAAATCAAAAACTTCTTGAAACTAACAAAAATAAAGGCATATCATACCAAAACCTGTGGGATATTGCAAAAGCAGTACTAAGAGGGAAGTTTATGGTAATAAACACTTACATCAAAAGAATAGAAAGATTTCAAACATACTTCAAAGAACTAGAAAAACAAGAACAATCCAATCCTAAAAGTAGTAGACAGAAAGAAATAAGATCAGAGCAGAACTAAATGAAATAGAGAAAAAAAGATACAAAAGATCAATGAAACAAAAGGTTGTTTTTTTGAGAAGATAAATACAATAGACAAACCATTAGCTAGGTTAACAAAAAAAGAAGGGAGAAGACCCAAATAACAAAATCAGAAGTGAAAAAGCAGACATTACAACTGATATCACAGAAATACAAAGAATCATTAGAGACTATTATAAACTACATGCCAACAAATTTGAAAACCTGGAAGAAATGTATAAATTTCTGGACATGTAAAAACTACCAAGACTGAACTAAGAAGAAATAAAAAAAAAACCTGAATAGATCAATAATAAGCAACAAGATTGAAGCAGTAATCAGCAGTCTCCCAAAGAAAAGTCCAGGACTGGATGGTTTTACTGATTAATTCTATCAAACATTTAAAGAGGAATTAATACAATTCCCTTCAAACTATTCCAAAAAAAAAAAAAAAAAAAAAAGAAAAGTAGGCCACTCTCTCAAACTCATACTATGAGGCCAGCATCACTCTTTTACCAAACCAGACAAAGATACAACAAAAAAGAAAACTACAGGCCAATATCTGGTGAACACAGATGCTAAAATCCTCAACAAAATATCAGCAATCAGAATACAGCAACATATCAAAAAAATATATACACCATGATCAAGTAGGATTTATCCCAGAGATATAAGGATGGTTCAACATATGCAAGTCAATGAATGTGATACACCACATCAACAAAATCAAGGACAAAAACCATATGATTATCTCAATAGATGCAGAAAAAGCATTTGACAAAATTCAACATACTTCATGATAAAGGCTCTCAGCAAATCAGGCATAGAAGGAAATTATCTCAACACAGTAAAAGCCATACATAAAAAAACAGTTGCCAATATCATCCTGAATGGGGTATCAGATATCTACAGAACACTTCATCATGAATGGGGAGATTTCCCCTTAAAAACAAGAACAAGACAATGAAGCCCATTCTCACCACTTCTATTTAACATAGTATCAGAAGTACTAGCCAGAGAAATCAGGCAGGAGCAAGAAATAAAGGGCACCCACATTGGAAAGGATGAAGTCAGACTGTCCTTGTTTGTAGATGAAATGATCCTATGTAGTCAATGCTATATATAGAAAAACCTAAACACTCTACCAAAATACTCTCAGAGTTGATTAACAATTTCAGTATTGTTGCAGGATACAAAATCAATATCCCAAAATCAGTAGCGTTTTTATACTCCAATAATAAAGTAGCAGAAAAAGAAAACAAGAAAGCGAGCTCATTTACAACAGCCACCAGAGAAATAAAATACCTAGGAACCCATTTAGCCAAGAAGGTAAAAGATCTCTACAACAAGAACTACAAAACACTACTGAAGGAAATTAAAGAGGACACAAAAAGATGGAAGGACATTCCATGCTCTTGAACTGGAAGAATTAACACTTCAGAAATGTCCATACTACACAAAGCTATCTACAGATTCAATGCAATCCCCATCAAATTATCAACAACATTCTTTTCAGAAATAGAATAAGCAATCCTAACATTCATATGGAACAACAAAAGTCCACAAATAGTCAAAGAAATCCTGAGCAAAATATATAAATTCAGAGGCATAACACTACCTGACATCAATTATACTACAGACGTACTGTAATCAAAACAGGATGGTAGTGGCATAAATACAGACACTCAGACCAATAGAACAGAATACAGAACCCAGAAATCAACCCATATACTTACAGCCAATTGATCTTTGACAAAGGCCACAAGAACGTACATTGGGGAAAAGACTGCCTCTTCAATAAATGGTGTTGGGAAAGTTAGACACCCATATGCAGAAGAATGAAACTAGACCCATACCTCTCATCATATACCAAAATAAAATCAAAATGGATTAAAGACTTAAGTATAATACTTGAAACCCTAAAACTTCTGAAAGAAAACATAAGGGAAACACTTCAGGAAGTAGGAGTGAGCAAAGACTTTATGAATAAGACCTGAAAGCATAAGAAACAAAAGAAAAATAAATAAATAAACAAATGGGATTATATCAAACTGAAAAACTTCTGCACAGCAAAGAAAATAATCAACCTACAGAATGGGAGAAAATATTTGCAAACTATACACCCAACAAGAGATTAACATCAAGAATATATAAGGAACTCAAATAACCTGACAGTGAAAAAACAAATAATCCAATTTAAAAATGAGCAAAGAAGCTGAATAGACATTTTTCAAAGGAAGACATACAAATGGCCAACATGTACATAAAAACTTGCTCAACATCTCTAATCATCAAGGAAATGCAAATCAAAACCACAATGAGATATCATCTCATCCCAGCTAGACTGGCTATATCAAAAAGACTGAGAATAATAAATGCTGGCAAGGATGTGGAGAAAGGGGAACTCTTCCACACTGGTGGTGAGACTAAAATAGTACAGCTATTATGGAAAACAGTATGAAGGTTTCTCAAATAACTACAGATAGAACTGCCATATGACCCAGCAATCCCCCTATTGGCTATATACCCAAAGGAATGGAAATCTTCACGTCAAAGGGATACCTGCACTCTGATGTTCATCGCAGCTCCATTTACAATAGCCAAGATATGGAAACGACCTAAATTTTCATCAATGGACAACTGGATAAGGAATATGTGGTATGCATATACACAATGGAATACTATTCAGCCATAAAAAAAGAATGAAATCTTGCCATTTTCAGCAACATGGATGAGCTTGGAGAAAATTATGTTAATTGAGATAAGCCAGGCACAGAAAGAGAAATACCACATGTCCTCACTCATAAGTGGGTGCTTTGAAAGAAGGAAAGCAAGGAAAGAAAAGACCACAATAATACATTGAACTTTCAGGAGGAGATAACAAATCTATGTCTACTAGAGGTGGGAAGGGTGAAGGGAAAGGAGGCTTGGGGAGAGATTGGACAAGGTGCACAAAGAATAATTATTTCTAATGATGAATATGCTAACAGTGTTGTACACAGGTGATGATAGTCAATGCTATATCCCAAAAATACGTATAATCAATTATGCTTCAATAAAAAAAAAAAAATAATAATGTCTGCCCTTCTGGGTTTTGGACTTTTTTGGGATCCATTACCCCTTTCTCTTGGCCTATTTCTCTCCTTTTGAAGGAGAATATGTACCCTATGCTTGTTCCACCATTGTATCTTAGATGTAGATAAACTCTTTTGATTTCACAGATGGGACTTTGGACTTTTGAGCTGAAACAAGTTAAGACTTTGGGGATGAAATGAATGTATTTTTATGTGAAAAGGACATGAGTTTTGGGGGGCCAGGAGTGCCTTGGATTGAGTGTACCCCCAAAACTTGAACCCCTGTGACAGTGTTAAGAGGGTGGGAAATCCTACTGTGGTAGTTGAAAGGTGGGGTCTTGAAGAGGTGATTAGATGGTAGGACTATGCTGTAGTGAAAGTATTAATAATGATGGTCAGGGGCATGGTTCTGAGGGTTTTGAAAGGATAGCATGTGAGAGCCTCTCTCTCTCTGTTCTGCCATTTTCTGCCATGTGAGACCCCTGCATTGCTGTAAAGCCACAACCAAAGAAGACCCTTACCAGATGTGTTCCTTGGACTTTGGACTTCCTAGCCTCAAACTGTAAACAATAAATTTTGTTTTCTTATAAAATACTCAGTTCCAGGTATTTTGTTATACTCAACAGAAATGGACTAACATACTCCCTTAAAACCTCCAGAAATTGGTTTGATTCATTCAGAAAATATTCTAATTGCAGTGGCTTTCAATCCTTTCTCGATCATAGAACCTATTTTGGGAATCTGATGATGGACCCGAACAGTCTCAGACAATAAAGAAAAAGACAAAAAGATTTATGCATACTGACATACACATAAATAATTGTTTGATTTTCAAAGACTTTAGACCGTTCCCCACTCCCTCCAATACTCCCAGTCCAAGTCCCATAGCTGGATGCCTAGTTAAGAATCTGCAGTGTAATCTTTCATCTAGATCAGATGTCTACAAACTACCACCCACAGGCCGAATCTGGCCCACTGCCTGTTTTTGTAAATAAAGTTTTTCTGTGTATACTGCCAAATTTATTTATATATTGTTTATGGCTACTTTGAGCTACAACAGCAGAGTTAAGGAGCTATAATAGCAACCATGTGGCCCATAAAGTCTAAAATATTTATTTCGTGACCCTTTAATACAGAAAAAGTTTGCCAACCCCAGATCTGTATGAAAGACCTTCTAAGATTTTAAGACAAATTGTAGTTTGAGTTGATTAATACTGTGTGAATCAGAGAAACTTGCTCTTGGACAATTATACCGGGGAGTACAAAGTAAGGTTGGGAGTGGGGATCACAATAGAACCTAGGGAGTCACAAGCAGCTTGGAAATCAGAGGCAGACCTGGAAATAAGAAGTAACCCTGGACCAGTGAGGCAAGATCTTCAATGCTCACCTTATTTTTTGTTGTAACTGTTTATGTACTTGTCTTATCTCCATTAATATTTTACCACTTTAAATATGACATGGTGACCCAATTCATTAAGCATATCTCACACATAGTATTCAATATTCTATTGCTATACAATAAAGACTGACATTTGTAATACTTCGGTACAAAATAACTTTCATATATATCTCATTTGATATCTGTAAGTATCATATTTAACCATATGAAATTACTGTTTTGTAGATCAAAAATGCTGGAATACTAGCAAGTTCATATAATTCGATGTCATAAAAATTACTGTCAACATTCTACAGCTGAGAAACTGATGAAAAGACTTGTCAAGAACATACACTCCATCAGTAAATGGCAGACCCACATCTTGCACCTCATTCTTTGTTGGCACTGAGTGATCAGATGTACAGCCCATCCTAAGTGATGCTTATATTGAGGAACAAGAGATATATGTTTGTGTTTTTTTAAATATAAATTTGCCTAATCTGTATGTGTTTTATTCTAAATATTCTCTAGTAATAATAGCAAAACAATTATACATTTTTATTGGCTATGTATGCATTGGGCTGAAGAATCAGCAATAAAAAAGAACTGTGACAGGAAAATGAGAACTTAAGAACAAACTCTGAGCAGAATGTGCTCTCCACCTCCAACCCTCATCATGCTAAAGTATCTGTGTATACTTTCAAAGTGAGGGAACTTATATATTTTCACCTGTCCTGACTCCATTTGTTCCAAGTCTTGGTAACAAAATAGTTTAAATCAGAATTTTAAAAATGTACTTCGTTTTATCATAACAGGAGATGGATGTATTGTTAAGATTTTTGTGGTATAAAAACAGAAGTTTTAAACATTAAAATTAATTATCTTGCCATTCATGAACAATTTTCTTTTATTAGGTTATTTTTTATATATTTATGTACCTGGTCCCCATAACTCCTTTTGTTTTCTCTGTTACTTTTCTTTCTCTTTCCTTTAGTTCATGCTTTATCCTTTTTACAAATGGATTTTACAGGGTCTCTCTTGTGTATAAAGTTCACATTACCATATTTATCTAATTTCTTAACATTCAATACAACAATTGCCTGTTTCAATAATTTGTTCTGGTACATTTGATTCTGAGTAAATCAAACATGCAAAGTTGACTAAAGAGAGGAAATGTGTTTTATATAATAAGAAACCACAAACTTTAAAATTCTTTTTTTCAGAATGAGATGTAATATTTGTTAAATAGTACCTTGTAGTGAAGTTTGATATCTAATTAACAGATCATAAGGATTTATTTATTAAGCAACACATTTTTTCAAATCATTGTGAGAACTAGGAGAAAAAAAAAAAAAGAGCCTCCCATCTTTAGTTCATCCTCTACACACCTGCCCCATATTTTCTGTAGATCACTTGTCTGAAATCGTATTCCATATTTACTTGTTCATTGTCAGTTTCCCCTGCCAGAATGTAAACTCAGTGGCAGCTGATAGCCATGTCCACTGCTACATCCCCAGGGCCTGCAACAGGACTGGCACAAAAAGTGCTCCATGATGCTTGAGAATAAATAATGTGAGCATGGGAGTTGCAGTGGACTTGAATCCCATGTGCATTTAACTGTATCCCTCTCCCACCCCTCCACAAAAAATTCTTAATACTTCATTGTTAGTTATTGCCTCAGCTGCACTTTAGAGATACAAAAAGAATATATAGTAATGAACGATTACGAAACAGAAACTTATATGAGTATATCTCTGCATGCCTACACTAACAGAAGTCCTGATATAATAATGGGACATTCATAAACATGTGTTGAATGAATAAATAACCTTAATTTACACAGACTAGCAGAGTTGTTATAGAAATACAGATTGGATTGACTCCTAAGTCTCTGTTCTTCCTGATTTATCATGATGACCTCTGTGAGGACTGAAGTGGATATTTTGCAATAAGACAGAAACATTTTGAAAAACAAGCACAAGAGACAGGCGCCCTTCAGAAGCCCTGAGGACTTCATGTGATGACATAACCCAAGAAATAAGGTTCCCAATGGTGATCCTGAGCAATCAAGAGTTTAGGCTATGCATACTATTATTGGTTTCAAAAGACAGTAAAGTATGCATTATTTTCAGAAATACCTATGTTTCAACACAGAACAAAAAATGTGATCTGAAGAGTATATGTTCAACTATCTAGAAAACTCAGCTATCCAGAATGATCTATTTCCTTAACGATCTTGGTATAAAGGGTTTTTATTGTTGTTGTTTTTGTTTCTAAATCACATGGTACTTTCAGTTTCTTTCTGATCAAGATCACATTTTGTTTTATGGTAGTTTTTTTATCAACAGTTTCAACTAGAGTGGTTGATTCTTGCAGATAAAAAAAGTCACATTTTAGTTTTGGCTTTACAGTCTAGCATCGTACCTAACAGAATGGATGTCAAGTAAATGCTTGTTGAAGGAAATATTTGAAGAGTACAAATAACAGGACCAACATCTATAGAAGAAACAACAGCAAACACACAATTTCTTCCATGAGGAAGGTACTCTGCAATGTGCCTGACAGACATTGTTTAGTTTTCTCCAACATCCTGTGAGTTAGATATCAGTATTATCCCATTCTATAAATAACAAAATGCTCAAGATAACTGGTGACTCTGTGTTCTTAAGGATATGGCTTCAGTCCCTAGCCTGCCATTTACATGGCTTATGACTCTGAGCAAGCTATTTAACTTCTCTAAACTTTATTTCCACATCTGTAATAGTGAGAAAGAGAATAGTACCTATCTCACAGGGAGAGGCCAGGCCTTGGAAGGCTACTCCACTCCACAAGTAAGAGGAAGTAGGTGTCACTTTAAAGTTCAGCAGAACCACTTGGAATACATTTGGAAAACGCAAAATGCCGATTCTCTGTTCCTACCTCCAAGAGATTCCGTTTCAAATTATTTGGCATGAGGCCCATAAATCTGCACTTTAAAGAAACTGCACTTGAAAACACATGGCTTCAGGATTCACCTAAAATTTTATTAAAGTCAAAGTGCCTTGATAAATCTGCATTTTCTCTAAATCTCCACTTTCAAATAGGCAATGTATCACAGCCTTGTTCACTAAGATGTCATTTTAATAGTGGAATAAAAAAGTGTGGTGTAATAATTAGAGTTAATATTATATAAACCATACTGCATGCTAGGCATTGTTCTAAATGCTTTATGGATATGAACTCATTTAATCCTTCCAACAGCCCATGATAAAGTTTTACTATTAGAATCCTCATTTTATAGATGAGAAAACTGAGGCACAGAGAGCTTAAGTAACTTCCCCAAAGTTATACACCTAATAAATGACGGGAGCAAAGATTCCAACTAACAGGCTGGCTGCAAAGCCTGCATGCACTCTTCACCACCACACTGTGCAGCCTCTGCTAGGGATGGACAGAGGCCCAAGCCCTGCCTTACAGGCCTGATGCCTTCACTAGCTGGTGGCTTGGGAAAGTCTCTGCCACTCTCTGGGATGCAAGTTCCTCCTTTATAAAGTGAGGGGGTTGACTATGATGAGCGTTCAAGCCCTCTGGTCCAAAGATTTTAGCATCCATTTCACAGGAAATGTTTGACTTATCCGATGGACTGAGGCCCAAGGACTGCTGACAGTAACAGCACTCCCCCCGTCTGCCCCATTATTGATTTCTCTTACCTGCCAACTCAAAACACTTCTTGCTGAGTCATTTGTCCTTTGTCATTCCTTCTTGCTGAGGAAACTGAATGCACTGCTATCTAGAGAGGGTAGATCTGTCTTCACAGATTTCCTTCTCAACTCAGCTGTCTTTCTTTAATCTGGCTTCCAGAGCACTTCCACCTGAGCCTGTTTCAACTTTATTACTCTCCCAGGGAGGCCCACCAGGTTCTTGCCTGTCCTTTCCTACTCTCCTCTTAAGCGATGGCACTCTTCTGATCTAAGTTGTCCTCAGTAGCATCTCTCCAATCTGTCCTTCCTACTTACCTTTCCACTCTGTCACTGTTGTCCTACCCCAGGCGTAAACTCTCAGGCATCCTTTAGCCTTATATTTCCCAAACCTGGTTGCACTGAAGAATACTGAAGATGATTAAAATATAGATGCCTGGGCACTCTCCGGTCCAATTTAATTAGAATTTTGAAGAGTGGAATCTGGACTGACCATTAGTTAAAAGTTCAGAACTTCCACAAGCAATTCTAATGTGTGGTATGGTTAAAACCCCTGCTGCCCAGCCCTGGTGGTTCTCTAGTGGAGAAAATAAACAAATCAGAGTCACCTGGGCAGCTGGATACCACTCACTCTCAGGGAGGTAAGTTTGGGCATGTGAAGCAAACAAACAAAAGGCTCCCAGGTGGTTTGAAGAAGCCCCTTTATGGAACAAAGTTCTAGCTGAATCTCTAAAGTGAGATGAATCACTATACCCTCCTGTCACCCACCTTAGCAGAATAATCCAAGGCCTCTCATTGTGTCCTGCATTGAGATAACATTTCCAGTCACAAAGGGTGATGCAGAGAAAAAAGCACTCGACAGTAAGATCCATGTTCTTTTTCTCTGCTCTAACTGGCTAGGTAACTACGAGGGAAGCCCTTTTACTCTCTAGGCTTCATTTTCCCCTATTTGTAAAAGAAGGTTACTGGATTACTAGATAATCATAAGCGTCCTTCCTATTTTATTATTCTATTATTTTGATGCTATTATTCCTAACAATTGCACAAGCAACCCCAGTTTTTTCTACATTCAGCTGACAATAGGCAATTCATCTGAGCAAACCTATTCACAAGGCCTCATGAAGATGGGTGGGCTGCAAAGACTTCTTCGAATTTCCTTAATTCACCAAGAACTATCTCTGCTCACACTTAACCTTAACTCTGGCCTTTGAATCTCCACTATGATCTCCCCTATCAGTGCCCTCTGACAGCAACCCCAGCTAGTGCCATCACTTCCTTCCTTTCTGGGCTTCCCCGCTCCTGCAGGCAGATGCCTTCATGAGCAGGGTCGGACACTGAACTTGGTTACGGACTGGCACTCTGCTCTCACCCCTCTAGCTGTCCAGTAAACCTAAGGAGGGGACTGCAGCATGACGGCAGGGTGGCTGCTGGGAGACTTCTTTTTATTTGTTTGCTTTGTCTTACTGTGAGATGGCTGAGTCTGTTAGGAGGTGCTGGATGACGACTGTGTAGCAGAGAAGTGGTAGCAGTGTCTCTCTCCCTCTCCCCTCCCTGCCAGCTTCCAGTCTCCTTTAATTTAAGAGATGTACTTACTATCTGAAGTTGCTGGAGGTAGGATAGCCTCTAATGATAACATTCTTCATACTGTGTGTAAGCATTTTTTCATAAGTAAATGAAGTGTAGTGAAGCCAATAATGATAATGAAAATAATAAATAATATTTGACAGGACAAAAAATTAAAATCAGGAGTGACCTTCCCTCCAGTGACCCAGATTCTCCTTCCTTGACCTGGTTCTTTGACTTTTGTGTCTGAGAATGGAGAAAGGAAAAAGGGGAAGAAGAAATACATTTAGCTAGGGTACTTTTGTCTATCTATGAAATGAAGGGCTCTGAGATAGAGGTGACAGGGAAAAAGGAAAACCTTCTAGAGTGAGTTTGCTGGGGGCTAGAATTTGGGGCAGGGTTTGATGGAAGAGAGATGAGCAGATCGTTACTTGCAAAAATGGAGAAAAAGTGTTACTCAGGGTCAAAACTGGGTCTTTAATATACTTCTAAAGACAAAGAACAAATGAGAATTTAAAAAGAATAGAATTAAATAAGTAAAACCCCTTTTAAGTTCTATTTGATTGTTCTGTGCTTCTTAAATGCCATCAACTTAGAGGCCAAACCCAGACTGGTCATGGATTCAAAAGTGTACAAAACATAATATTTAAGACATTTATTTACATTTCAGGAAAAGAGATTTTTAAAGATCATAGAGAAGAAGAGAGGCATAATTCCATAGAAAAAGGCTCTCAAAGAAAATTTGGCTCAAGAAAAATGGAAGACTCTGAAACAGGGTTCTACGAACTACGACCCACAAAAACTACTCTCACCTGTTTTTGTTTTAAGCCACACTCATTTGCTTGTGTATAGTCTATGGCTGCTTTCATACCACAGTGGCAGAGCAGAGCAATTATTGCAGACTGTGTGCTGAAAATAATCACCATCTGACTTTTACAGAAAAAGTCTGCTGACCCTGACTAAAAAACAATATTTTAACTGCATAATTATGAATATTTCAAATTATAAAGGAGGCATTGGGTAAGGGTGTTGGTTGGTTGGGTAGAATGTTTATAAAGTGGTTTGGGGGTATAAAAAGATTTCTGATAAATCAAATGAAAAGAACACATACGAAAGTGTGAAGTGTAAGCACGTAATCAAGAGAGAGCGAACAAAACATGAGGGTGCAGCAGGAACAGAGGAGGAAGCTCGTCACTGAGAGCAAGTTTGAGCTTTTCCAAATAAGGGTACAAATTATATTTAAGACCGATCATGTCCAAGTAGGTACTAAAGAAGGCTGTGATTACTAGAAGAAGCTTGGCCTCCCAAAGCCAGTCCTCTCACTTCACCAAACAAACTCAGAACATCGTTTCCACGGTCTGGTTTCTCCCTCTCGCATACATGGGTTTGTCTGCACCACTGTTTTCTTCTTCCCACGCTCTTCAATTCTTGCAACTGAGAAATCTGTGCTTTTTTAACTCAGTCATGTCTGTGGTTGAGAGATAGCCAGGTTCCTCCCATAGAGCACTTATACTAGAGATATTTATGCTTTAAATATCTTTATGTTCTTCATATTCTTATTTCTGTTAAATATGCCACTCTCTGAAAGTATCTGCTACAGTGTTTTTTGTTTTGTTTTGTTTTTGAGGTAAAGGATTCAAAGCAAACTTCTTTAGAAGCAAACTTCTAAAGTTATTTCCACCTTTTGCTACCTTTTCTTCCCACAATTGATCTTACATTCATTGTTTCTCTGTCCCCATGGAAAACCTTCCGAATCGCTCTGTTAGTTGGCTAACTTAAAAATGTTACACAATTATGTTTATATGTTTCTTTCACAATATGACTATCTTCTCTAGTAACCATCACAATTCTAAGAGATTTAATGTTTAATGTTATTTAAGCAGTATTCTCTGGTTTATTTTTCCTTTAAATAATTTGTTCCAAAATAAAGACAAGATCAGTCCTATCCCACTAGTTTGTGTTCTATTGATTATCACGCTCTGGTCATTGCAAAGTTGTCCCTGGGAATTCCCTCCAGAAACCTGGTAATCAAAGTACATCCCTTGTAGATGCTTATAACAGATTGTTTTCTTAAAGATTAGCACTTTCTGTTTTCCCAATATATATCCCTTGTCCATTAGAGCATCCTCTTATGTTGTCATCTGTCTTGAATAATTTTCAATTTTAGCTTCTAGGAGTCTGATGGACACAGCAGATTACATAGCAAGCTTTCTTCTTTTCTCACATTAACACATTCTTTAATTCTATTCCTTGCATATAATGTCTGCCCTATTACTACTAGTTTTATGCCTTCCCTTTCTAAGCTCAGGGTAAAGGCTGACTTTTGGAGGCTGGATCAAATTTTAGGCTAAAAACTAAAATTAAAATTTAAAAAAAAAACACAACTGCTTTCAAGAACATATATCCTGGAACCTAATTCCCAGGTTTTACCGAAGCAATAAACAGCTTAGGGATTAAACAAGCATGATTACTATTGATTAATGAGACCAACCTCATTTAAAGTAAATGTCTATAACCCTGATTTCAGATTTCCTCTGTTGACTGAAGGCTTGTGAGATCGTGTTTTTAGTGTATTGAGATTTTAAAAATTCAAATTCAGTATAATATAAAACAGTATAGCTGTTCTCACTCACCATTCTATCCAGATACTTTTAGGAGCAGTCAGCTGCTCTCTGTATAAAAGTTAGATGTATTCTCCACATCTTAGTTACCAAAAAACTTTATATTCATTTATTTATTTTTCAAAGTTACTATGTTTGTCAAAAGTAACATGACATCCTCTCTCAAGCTGATCTCTTCTTGATAAGTGTGAAAGATAATATTACATTATCTATTATAAAAGATGAGGATGTTATGTTGTGTGTTGGGAAAATTATTAAATAGCACTATTAGTAGTAACTATTTAATTTAAGAAATGATGAAACATAGAAGCAGCTTTAGGGCAATAAACACTTTGTGTGTGTGTGTTCATATTTGTTTAGTTTGTATATGTGTACAGTGATGTCTCAGGGAGCTGTAATAGATAATGTGATTAGGTCTAAAGATACTTAGATTCTGATAACTCTTCCTTAGACGTGGCAAGTGCTATGACAGGTAAATGGACTGAGGGAAAAATTTAGAAAAATAGATTAGTGGCATAGTGGGAAAATAATGTGAATGAACAACTTATTTTATTTTGGGTCTTTTTTAAAAGATTGGGCTATGAAATTCAGGCTTTCATAATATTCTTCAGTTTTATCAGAATAAGAGCTATGGATTCCTTACATCTCCACCGTGTTTAGTGATGTGAAAGCTGAAAGGTTCCTTTTCTAATGACACCATTCCAATGTTGAAACTGAGAAAAAATATTGGAAAATCCTATCTCTTTAAAAGGGAAGAGATTGTGGAAGTAACACTTCCAGGGTCTTTTGAAACTGAATTTCAAAATAAGTGAAGGATAATGTTAAACATGTAAATTCTCACATTGTTTCTGTGGTGTACCCAAAGTTCAGTGACTAAGAATCTATGAAAACTTTTGTGATGTCACATCATTAAAACAAAATGGTCTTGAACAAATATGTTATCCCTTGGGGCTTGACCTCACTCAAGAAAAGAATGAATACAGATATATTTTACAAAAGGGGCATTACACATCAAAGAGAGGTATCTCATACAATTAAAGATAAAGAATATAAAGGTCAATCACAGGAGCATTGAGTACTGATTAGGAACATGAATTTTGGAATCCTGGTTTTGCCACATGTTTAACCTTGAGGAAGTTGCTTAAACTTTCTAAACCTTGGTTTCTTCATATGGGTAATAGGAATAAAAATACCTAACATGTTATTTAGTTGTAAGAGTATATGAGATGTATATAAAGTGTTGAGCACAACACCTGGCAGGTACTCAATACGTGGTAGGTAATGGTTATCACTATTCTGAACTGTGGTCTAAAGCTAAATCCCCATCTCTCTGAGAAAATGAGTCAAAGGAGTTACCACGAGGAGCATGGTTCAGTTCCTCAGTGTTCACATAGTTATTTCTAGACAATTTTACAGTCTCTTGATTTTTTTAACAAAAGAAAAACAAACAAACCAAATCAGGGCACAGAAATTCATACAGTGATAAATCTTGACTATTCCACAGTAAGATTTATTGTGGTTTATGTATGGTACCCGCATTCTTCACATGGCTAGCTGCTATAATTTTTAGCATTAGATTTACATAGCATAGTGGCTGTATCCCAAACCACCACAGGAATAGTGTCAGACTCAGCACTGGTGACTTTATGGAGGGTATAGAGTCATTTACCAGCAATGTCAGTATGTAATTACAATCATGTTTTGTTGTCATGTATACATCTAGTAGGTCTTAGTGCTTATTAAGACATATTGCCTAGAAGTACAAAAGTAGCACATTTATAGAGAAACCTCCTGAGAACTTTATCTTTTAGCTGATCAGAACATATGCTCAGTGGTCCTTGTTTTAGATTAAAAGGTAACTGCAGTAAAAAAACAAACACCATAATCCCAAAGCAAATGCCACAATTAAACTTCATTTCTCATTTACACAAAGTCTTATGAGGATATTTCCCTTCAGACAGCTCTCAGTGTTCTTATAAGCAATGACTCAGAGATCTAGAATCCTTCAATCTCGTGGTTCAGCTATTCTCTAGGGCCTCAGAGATATCTTCTGGTTCCTCTCTATCCAGCCTAAAGTGAACAGAAGAGGATGTATAAGGAACAGGGAGGGAAGGGGTGGGGGGAGGAGAGGAAACACAGCAAGCAAGAGATCTTATGCTAATGTTAGGGGCAAGTCTGGAAGTAACATGAAGCACTTATGTCCATATTGCATTGGTAGAACCAAGTCACATGACTCCACCTAACTTTAAGAGAAGCTGGAAAATACTGTTAACTGTGCCCAAGAGAAAAATAAAACAGCTTGGTGAATGCACAACACTGTTTCTCTCTCAGCGCCTCTCCAGTGGAGTGAGAGAATTGCTGAATTCCTGGATTTTTGTTTCATTTTGTTTTGGTTTTGGTATTTAGACAGCATTTTTTTTAAAAGATGGCTTTTATATAAATATGTGTGTGTGTATGTGTGTGTGCACATGTGTGTGTAAAATGACTCATTAACTCTGAGAGGTGTGCTGAATTAACTCTTTGGCATTTACTTATCCCCCTTTTCATACTCCATTCTAAGAAACCAAAGGTCTCTCGTTTTTGAGAGAGCTTTGAAAAAAGGTAAGAATAATCTTCAACAAAGGGGAATCTATCAAAGACTGTGGTGTACATCAGTGAGAGATCTAATCTTGAAAGAGAGGTCTCTAAGACACAATCAAGTCGCTCAAACATCACCAAAGTGTACAGAAAGGAAGCGTCTCAGGATTTCCAGGTGATTGACTGCAAACACACACCTTAACAAACCTCTGCCAAAGCAAGATGATTTTCTTTTTCTGTACTTGTCTTTTGGATTTTAGTATCTCTGCATTATTCTCTGCTACGTTCTGTGCTTGGGCAATGAGCCTGCACTATTTGAATGCTTGACTCTTGGACCATTGCTGAGACTTAATCTCTTTGCAATGTTTCTGTAAGCTCTCAGGACAAGCAGATTACAAGGGTTAGGAGGAAACACTGGAAACATGACCACTTTCCCAAATGTCATGTCAGAGAATATCTGAGTCTGGGACTTGAAGAGATAACACTTAGAAATTTAATAGTGCCTTTTCCACATTTCACCTTATAGGGTCCTGTGTTGTCACAGCACATACAAACACACACACACAATTCCATTCACATGGTGTCTTTAATTCATCTACAGGCAGCAATAATATAGTACTGAGTATCCATGAGTACCCCTTATAAACTGGAGAGTTGGAAACCTAACTTTGTCCAAATTGCTTTTCGGTTTCATATGTGTTAATTATAAATGGAAACTATTAAAAGAATACTTTGGAGAGAATTATGACCAGGCTTTAACCACCCTCCCCATAGTGGGCAAAAAACTGTTTGCTTGATCAAATATCTCCTAATTAGTGATTTGTAAAGTATTTTAAAAGACTTAGAAATTGATTTGGTACTTATTTTATAATAGTATTATTGGCTTGTTTATATCGTAATTATAAATATTAGAAAGCATCAATTACAATTATAGAAAGGGACATAAACATTTTCCAGGAAACATACAACTAATTAACGTTAGGGCTTTAATAATTGGCTCCGACAATTAGTTCTAGATATGAACTTGTAATTTAATGGTTCAAATGTAGTATTTATAAGAAAGTATTTTTTGAAATGTATTTTGTTATTTTATGCCAGGCTTCAATCTCTGATCTCTTCAAAACTCAAAGAGTAAATGATGTGAAACTTGACTTTCTGAAGTTAAAACTGGACCAGTCCACTGAGGGTGAAGTACATTTAAGATTGGTCCCTAAAGGTTTGAGATAAGATAAACTTGTTTCAAATGAATACGACTCATCTCAGGAAAACAAACTATTTTATCTAAGAACTCAGGGACCAAAGGGAAAGTATCAAAGCCTAGTTCTCTCTCCTGCTCAAAACCAGATGCTCATGTGTAGCCTATTTACTAGAGAGCTGATAACTAGGCTCTTCTCTACTGTTGAAACAAGTAGTTTGTTCCTTCATTCAGCAAACATTACTGAGTTACCTACTACTTGCCAGGCAGTGTGTTGTGTCACAAATAAATACAGAGCCTAAGAGTGGGCTATAAAACCCATTTTCATGGCTAGATTTGTGCATCTCAGTGCATATCTGACCCTTAAGCCAGATAATCAGGAATTCTAATCCTTCCTTATTTCCCTATGCTATGGTAGTCTGGGGAATTTCCACCAAATCTTGCTCTTTCTTGGAGCTTTATGCTGCAGCAGTAATGGAGCCTCTCAGCACCCTGAACTCACAAACATACCTTCTCATGTCACTTCACATCTTACATATCTTCAATGGCTCTCTATCAGGTTTGAACTCCAAACCCAGTGGCATGGATTGGAAGATGCTTGGTGATCTGACATAAACCTAATCTCATAATAAAACATAGTTCATATGCTAGTCTTAATTTCTGAAATAGTCTTTGCATTTTATCGTCTCCTTCTTTGCTCACTCTTTCAATCTGAAATACTCTTTCACATTTGTTCACCCATTGCTCTAGTCTGAATGGTTGTATCCACATAAAATCCACATATTCAACCCTAACCCCCAAGGTAATGATAAGAAGAAGCTGGGCTTTGGGGAGGTGCTTAGATCATGAGGGTGAAGCTCTCATGAATGGAATTAGTACCCTAACAAAAGAGTCACCAGAGAGTTACCTTGCTCTCTCTGTCCTTTCACAATTTGGGGACAGAGCAAGAAAGTGCCACCTATGAAAATGTGGGCCCTCGCCACACATAAAATCTGCTGGAGCCTTGATCTTAGACTTCCCAGCGTCCAGAACTGTGCAAAATACTTTTCTGTTGTGCATAATCCACCCAGTTTATGGTATTTTGTTACAGAAGCCAAAATATACTAAGATTATTATCAACAACCTACCCAATCTGTATTTCTCACCTCAGATAGAATTTTTTCAGAAACATTTCTTACTCTTCCCCAATCAAAATAAATCTGTCTTCTTACATACTCTGTAACAAAGTGTTTGTTCTTACTGAATCCTACCTTATGCAACAGTTAGTTGTTTACATGTCTGTCTCCCTTCCTTGGGGACCGGGGAAATGTATTATTGTATCTCAGTATCCACCACTATGCCTATTGTAGTGATTGTGCAGGGTATGTGCTCAATACAGTCATGACCATTTTAATTGTTGTGTTTCCCCTCTCCAGATCAGGTACTGAAACTCTCCAAAAGAAGGTAGACTCAAGCCATGCCTAACCAGCTAGCTACTACTTTTCTTCCAGCAGCTTCTAGACTCTCTCCAGTTTGATCCTTTATACTCTTGCTCTTCCTCTGTCTTTCTACCAACACCCAACCTAACAGCTTGCTATTACAGAAGTTCCATCAATCTGCCTATTTCTCCCTCATATTCTTTACTCAAGCCCACACAAGGCATATGACATCAGTGTATGAATCCAGCTGGAGTGAGATAAGAAGTGGATGGGCCTAACTGTGGACAATATGTCCACATGAAGGTAACCAGGTTATTTTGTTTTAATTGCCAGACAAACAGTATTATGGGCTGCCGGTTACAATGGTACCATTTTAACACGAGGCAACACACCAGTCTGACAATCCACTGAACTTCTTCATTCTCTGTACCTTTCTTTGCATTTTTTCCCTCTAGCCGGAGTGACTCCATCTTTATCTATTAAACACCTCCATCCTTCAAAGCCTGGAACCAATGTTACTTTCTCCTTGGAATTTTCTCCCATCCCTCCAGGTGGAATTTGTATTTTTTCCCCTGTGTTCCCATTGCACTTTTTAAAAAATTCTATTATTCCACTCATCAAAGCTAATTTCACACTAGTTCTATTAGGGTACATTAGCCTTGTCTTACTTAAGACAGAGCCTTGCACACATAAACTCTCAATATACGAGGGGTCTTCAAAAAGTTCACAGAAAGATTCATACTATCTTTTAAATCTATTTTTCACAAACTTGCTGAAGTACTCTTGTATATTGTTGAATTAAATGCATATCCCTTTTATACCCCTTCTAAGCAGTAGCAACTAGGTTCTTGGCCCTACATTCCACAAGGCATATTTCTGAAAAGCAAACTGTGGGTGGAATAGTCTATGTTTCAAATGTTTAAGAAATGGACCTTGACTTAACTAGAAGATTAGTGGCAATATCAATGTCAGAAGTTTTATCTCTGACAACACATGACCCACACCACGTTGCCTTAGACAAACAGGCACCATTACCAATGTGTCTATATACTATTTCTAACTCCTCAAGAGAACAGAGAGGCATTATAATTGATGAAAACTCTCTCGATATTGAACTTATTTATAGTGTTTGGAGGAGAGAGAGGCAGTTTGATGAGTGTACTGATAAAACTCTAGGAACTTGGCAACAGCCATTGCACAGGAATTCCCCCTGCTCTGCATTTTAACACTGCTGTGATTTGTAGACATCACTATTTAATAAAGCACACAGCTGTGCAAGAGGTGCAGGAGGTGGAGTTGGCAATGAAGGGTCAGCAGGAAATCTGGCAATCTGTGTCATCTGGAATTTCCCTAACTCTGTCAAGCCACCCCTCCTTCTATTGCCCTTCTCTAGCTCAACCTTCAGGCACTCTCTGAGATAACCATTTTAATCACATAAATAACTGAGCAGAGAAAGTGCAGTATAAGTCCTTCCCTTTAGCTCATCTTTAGCAAGTATATTTTTGTACATCCAGGAACTAGAATTGGACAAACCAGCAAGATAAAATAAGTAACAGTCCAAATCTTCAGCTAAAACTGTAATGGAAACATTGAAGGAAGCTAAAAAAGAAATCTCTTTGGTTAACATTATATAAATTATTTCTTTTAATTAAATTAGCCCTGCCCTTGCCTATTTTAGCTGTAAACAGATGTTTCCAAAGCAGCAATTTGAAAACTAAGAAACCCTGTGGTGTCCCATAAAGCTGAGTTTTGCAGCTAAGTTCAAATCCTAGCTCAGTAACTTTTTGATCAGGAATCAAGTTATTTAACCTCTTTCGGCTATATTTTCCTCTTCTGCAACATGCAGATGATAACATCTGCCCGGTGGGCTGGTAAAGAGGATTACCTGATAAAGTATATTTATAAAGGACACTCAGTTAAGGTATGTTTTCCCTTTTCCTTTCCTTTCCCACCCCTTTCCTGAACATACACACACGCACAGATCTTCATGACTTGTATAGTCTACGTCTGGTAAAAAATAGTCAGCTTTTGAAAACATAATAGATTCAAATAAATACTTGATATCTGGGATGTCATGTAACATTTTCTTGCTATTACTAAGTAAATAATATGATTACAGTGTCTTTATTTCAAATAATTCAAAGCATTTGACACATACAGTTATTCATTTCCAAAATATTCGTATAAAGTATAAGCAACGTAATAGGTGTCCATATTATGTACACAGGAAATGGGAACAAAAGTTAAGTTGTATGGTGACCCAAATCTTCAAAGGAGAACTATAATCCCTGAGTCATGTCACCCATACTGTAGATTACACCATATTACATATTACACTGCCTCATGTGCATGCATCCTAAAGTGTCCTCTTTGTAGTTATAAATTAGAGAAAAGGACTAATGGTCCATGGAAACATTTATTAAAGACAGAACAAATTAAAAAGGCAAATGTAATTCTTCAGGAAAGTAAAAATTAAAAAGTCATCTTCACTATATTTTCCATTAAGAATAAATAACATAAAGCTCATTTAAGTAGGGACAAATTTAAAATAAAAATAAAGGCAAATTAAATTTTTAACAATATACTTCAGTTTCACATTTGGGCTCCATAATGGAAAAAAAAAAAAAAAAAAAAAGAAAGAAAAATTTAACAAATAAGACAAAGAAATAATAAAAGAATTAGAAAAATTATGATGTTTGTTAAAGCTCTGTGAGAAAAACATTATAACAAATTCATGAATTCAACTTTTTTGGGAAAAATAATTGTTTAGATGAAAACTAAAAAAATCATCACAAGAACTTTTAAAAATTGTACCAAAAGGTGAAAAGAGTAGTTCATATAATATTTTATCTTATTTTCAATAAAGCCAACTAGTAATAACTGACTTAAATGTGAAAAAAAACTCCATATTTCAGCTGACATATACATTTAAATGATGTACAAGATAAATAATATACTGTAAGCTAATGAATTAAAAATGACATGAAAGAAGAAAGAAAAAAAAGGGATGAAATCTACATAACTACATGGGGACAATAATGAGACATGCTATAGTAACCTAGATTCTAGGTGTGTGAAAGGATTGCTGTTTGTAGAACCTGTGAAAAAATAAATTGGCCCTCTTAAATTTTTGAACACAATGTAAAGTTTCTTAACTCTACTATTCTATCAGTGTTGCTGAGCCATAGAGCAATTTGTGGGTATAAAGAAGTCTATGAGGAATAATCACAGTTTAAGTATTATAGAAAGTGAAAGTTTTCTTACCTTTGCATATTATGTTATTTTCTAGCAGTTTAGGTAATATTCATCAGAGTCCAGTAAAAGAATGGATAATAAAGAAATCAATGAATCAACTCTGCATCTCTGAGTGCAAGGTGGTTTGGGGAGTTTAAGCCTCTAGCTTAAACCAGCCTACTGTAGATATGCTCACATGTGTTCTTGTTTATAGCCTGTTCATTTGTAGTCAGCAAACACGCTTTAGAGGTCTACTTACATCAGGCGGCACTAGCCACTTTGGCATCCCATATTTCCGTAAGGATACACCATTTGGGTTTTTCCTCAGAAATTAGATTTTTCGAGGCCAAAGAAGAAACTAACCAACCAAACTGAATGCTGCTATATGCCATCAGTCAGAGTTCAGATTTGGGTATAAAACGTACAAATGCCAGAACCAAAAGTCAGACTCTAGCTAATGAACAAGAAAGGAAAGAAAGAGATAAACTGTGGTTCCTTTTAGAGTTTTGTTCACAAGACAGCAGGTTGGTTTCCTTAAGTGAATGAATATATTTCTCATGACTACAGCCACTGGCAGAGAAATTGTTTGCTGAAACTGGTTCCAAATTTGAAGTTAAAAGACAATATACACAGTTTTTGAATTTAATGTTATGAAACCATTTTCAAGCTCTAGATATTGTCAAAGCTGCTTTAAAAGACTATTTTTCAATTTGCTGATTGAAATCATGAAAATGATTTACTGGGCCACAGTCAGCTTAAGAAAATAAAGAAGGAAAGAAATAAATAGCAATAGATGACACTGGAATGGAATAAAATGCCATGAAACAAAATGGAATGTATCAGATCCTATTTCATGTAGTGTGGATAAGTATTATTTTATTAAATTCTGGGGTTCTATTTATGAATGTAGATATTTATAGGTTTGTGTGTGTGCATTTGTGCATGTGTATGTGTACAGTGCACACATGTTATATAAACTATGTGTTTTTATTATAGCTAGTGGCCAAAAATGTTAGAATGCCATTCAAAGAATAGTTAAGACCTGTTTTTAATTAGCAGTAAGTTTATATACATACATTTTTTAAATTCTAAATTTAGGCTCTAAATGTGCCTTCCTGATTTTTAGTTTGTTATATTAGTGGTTATACTTATATTAGTATTAATATTGATAATATATTTTTTAAGTCATTTCTAGGATAAATAATTTTCTAGGATAGTGATCTAAATTTCAAATTAGTGGCATTCTGCTTAATAAAGTTTTACTATGAAATACATAGAAGAGCAAAAATTTGATTATGCTATAGCCACACATAGGTCCTTACACTCTGACCAAGGAAACCTAAGTTTGGGATTATTTCCAAAGGGAAAACTTTAAAGCAAAAAAAGTATACAATGTATACTGATGACTACTATAGATTTGTTAATGATAGAAAAAAATACATAATTCACCTAAAATTTAACATAAAACATTAATTTTAGTATATACTGGCAAAACTACATAGTACAGTACTATGAACAGTCATCAAAATGACCACTCTGTGGCAAATCCAGAAAAGTGCATATAGGATACATTTAAAAAATACAATTTAATCTGTGCTGTGATTACAGATACGCAAACATGCAAGCATCTAGCTAGATTTTGGAAGAGCACAGGAAAATAGAGATGTTTAATTTGCTGGAGTAATAAAACAGTAGATGCTTTTGAAAAAATTCTGTTTTTAGATAATGTTATCATAAAACTGTACTATTAAAAATAATCATATCTTAGTATGGTTCTAAAATGCAATCAGTGTTGACAACAATTATGAGCAAAGTTCAAATGCTTCATCTGCTTATATACTGCTAAAATCTTAGGAAAGTGAGCCAGCAAGAGAACACTTTCAAAGAACCATGATGAAATAAAGTGAGACCTATTTTACAGTTTGAGGGTCTTTTTGTGTGTAGAAGTTACGCAAGATGTTGAAGATTGTTCCTCCTGGCTTTGGGGGACGAGGGTGCTACTTGGGATCTCCATTGAACTCACAAGGGTCTGAAGTCAGAACTACAATGTCATAGGCCCTCCCTCTGGCCCTCCCTTATCTATCAAACAAAGCTGGTGATAACCTGTGTTGTCTGGTCTTTGAGAGTTTCACCTTTTGCCTGGCTGATATATAGGATCTAGCTAATTCTGGGTCTAATTTATTGGTGCCGGCTGGATGAAAAAGTACCCTGGCGTCAGATGTGTGGCTGATTGTCACAAGATGCTGAGAGCCCAAAGGTGGAAGATAGGAAGAGTCTCCAGGGCAAAAAACAGAATTAAGGACTAAGGTCACAATGGCAAGCTCATTTCTCAATTTTTTTGGCCAAAATAATGTTTGCCATAATTGTCATACTGTATGCCAACTGTTTGTATAGGATGGGGAGAGACCTGGTGGAGTTGAAACTAGGAGGAAATTATAAGATACTACAATGTGATAGGGAGATTTCTCCATATTAATGATGAACATGGTATCTGGATGGGCAATACAGAATTAATAAGTTATTCCTTAATAATGTGGAAGTCAGGTCAATCTCAGCCTTCTTTTTGGATATGCCAGGCCCCAAACTATCACAGCTATTGTCACAGGGCTGCTGGCATTGTTATTTCACAGTAGACTGATATTTTCTCCCAAATATGAGCATTTTAAAGTGGCAGATGATCTATTTTCAGGTCTAAACCAGTGTTCCTTTTTACCTTTTGACATATAATAAAATCTTATATATACCCGGAGAATCTAATGTACCCCCAAAAGAATTTTTCTTTACTGAGGGTTTTGAAAGCAATGGACTCCTTTTTAATTTTCCAGAAATAAAATTATATCTTATAATAAATATATTTTTCAAAACTCAACATGCTCTGCCACCTACTAGAGGTTGTGACTTAACTTGGGGGTGGGAGGCATGCCCCGTCCAGGTGAGATACACTGCTCTGTACCAAGGGGCAACTTTAGGTATCATAATGCCATCTTATCACCAACCACAAGCTAAGAATGAAAAACAATGAAATTAAACAAAACAAAATCAACATAAATAAGTTGTTTCTATGAGATCAAGATAGTCACATATCCTATAGGAGTATCTTTCAAAATTACATGAATATTTAAATGTTTCCAATAATTTCACTGAAATATACCAGACACTTAAGCGTTCAGTCTCTAAATTTATATGAAAAGGTATGAAGAAGATGTGTCTTAGAATTAATATATTTATTGAACTCCCTGGATGCATGTTAGAATCATCTAGAAAGCTGTAAAAAAAATGAGCAGTGCACAGGCCCCACCCCAGACTCACTAAATCAAAATCTCTAAGGGTTGGGTCAGAACATCAGTATTTTCACAAACTCCACACAAAATTGTGATGTGTAGCCAGGAGTGAAAACTTCTAGGTTAACAGACTGTAGAATGTTGGAGGGCAAAGGGGCCTCAGAGATAATCTCATCCAGTGCTTTTCCATCTGTGTTTCTTTTCTTTTTTTTTTTTTTTTCATTAAAACATAACCGATTGTACACATCTGTGGGGTACTGTGTGTTTTTATTATCAATACCTGTGTGCAATACATGATGCTCAAATCAGAATAACTAGTCTATTCAATATTATACAATGTAATCGTTTTTCGTGGCCCTTTACCAGTTCCTCCCTTACCCCCCTCCCACCTGTGTTTCTTTATCCACCCCAATCAAGAACAGCAATTCTGCCTGTATTCCTTTAAGTTGTCTATATTTCCCAGTAAAATTTCATTTGAATCAAAAGTCCAAGAGGGGAAAGGAAGATGGAAAACCTAGATGAAATAACTCTCTCCTTATCTCACTAAGAAAACTGAGACCTGCACAGGGATACTTCCTTGATCAAGATTCCAGTGTTATAGACACAAGCAAATCCTTAGTTTCTTTATTCCCAGGACACAGTTTTTCCTATTCCCTATCAGGGTCTTGCTTTCTCTGCTTCAGCAGAAATAAGCAGAAATTCATAAATCTACCTGCCTAGCAATGATGATACCATTTTTGTGGTCCTGATACTCCTATCACAAATTAGTATTTCACAGCATAAAATCATTTGATGGAAAGATTCCCCATTTGACATAATATTGATTATTTGAAGGCATATATATCGTACACTAAGCAGAACTAATGTCATTAACACCTTTAGAGACAGATGATTTACATCTGTTTGATTTCACAGTTCCCTCTTTTCATGCCTCAAAGTCTGAAAAAACATACAGTGTTTAATTCTTTTAAAGAATAAAACTTCTGTTATTCTGAGAACATTTTTTGAAAAACTAAGATAACTAGATACTTATTTTTTGCTGTTTTTTAGCTCAAGCTTACCACTAAACTACATGCTAAACACTCCGCATTATCTTATTTAATCCTTGCACTGATCCTGTGAGGTGGGTTCTGTTATTATCCCCATTTTACATATGAGAAAACTGAGGCAATTTGCCTGAAGGCCACACTCAGTAAGCGGAGCTGAGACCAAAATTTATTCTGACACAAAAGTCCAAGCTCTTGAGCCTACACTACGCAGCTTCCCAGATAGCTCAGGCATTGAAAAACCTGCATGGTCAATCACTAAATGAGATTTTTAATGACAACATGTTATCTACAAAAACATTACACATACAAGAGCAATACTTGGGGGAAGTCATACATCTGGGCAAATATAAATTTAAAAATTATAGTAATTTAAAAATATTTGGAACACTAGATTTCTGGATTTTTATATTTTTTTCTCTCAAGGACAAAAGAAACGAAGTGATAAGCCATCCCTGGGAATTTTTCTAGCTGGTTAGCTGGATTTAACTGAATTCATAAACCTTTCATGGGTGAGAAATTTTAGCCTATTTTGTTTATTTTACTCCTTTAAAACTTCTTTTTTTTTTTTTTTTTTTTTTTTAGCATTTTCTACTTGCCAACACTAAAACTCCAAGGAAACAAAATTCAGTGAGTGCCAGAAGTGTGAAAGCTATGTACAATACAAAGTGTCATCCACTACTCATTCAGTAAAGGAATATTTATTGAGTATCTATTCTGTACTGAGCACTATGCTATAAACCCTGAGGCAAGAGAGCTTCAGACCAAAGAGCCTTATCCTTCCTTAAATTTACAGCCTAGCCAGGGAGACAGACATCAATCAAGCACAGTAGCTGCTCTCATGGAACTCTGACAAGTGCATGAAGAAAAGGATAGAGAGAACAATGAAAGCTTGCATTAGGGGGGCCTAAGTCTGATATCAGGGTATGTTTCCTTGAAATGGTGACATTTAAACTGAGATCTGAACAGTAAGTAGATGTTATCTAAGTGATGGGCTGTACAGAAAGCTGGAGAAACTCCTTTTAAGCTATGGACGACTTCACAAGGGAAGTACTAAAAATTTGGGTTTAAAATGTTAATTCAATATTACCATGTAGAGAACCAGAAAAAGAACATTCTGGGAAGAAAAGTAGCATGAGCCAATATGATCTCCCCAGTTAACCTTTTAAGTCAGAGCAGGACAGACACCCACACACATGCACGAACATATGCGCGTGCACACACATATACACACACTCCTGCACACGGGTCCTGCTACTTTTCTGCACCATTGTAGCTGTTACCATGCAGCCTATTGCATAGGATTAGTCTGAAGTGTAAGTGAAATCTGGTTGGTAAATGGAAAGAAAGTATGTGTGGCTTGGTTATCCAAATACAAACCCAAAGAAATGTTCTCTGGGACAGGCAACTACAAAGTGCCTTTCGTTCCCACTAAAGTGTAAGTGATTGCTATCGGGCCCTTCCCAGTCAGTGCATTTTTATTAGAGATCTTGAAGATATCTCATTGATTGTGTTCTTCCATCAGAGGCCAGGACAAGGTGTGCAGGACATGGTGGACTGGTGTGCTCGGGACTTAGCTTTGGCCTCATTTCTCCCAACAACTCACTGTGATTCTGTATAAGTCACAACCACTTTCTGAGCTCCTGTTTCCTTCTCTTTAGAGAAAGAGATACAAGTGGCAGAGTTCTTAAATCCCCTCTGGAACACTGACAAGGCTGTGACCAAAATATGGGGTATTAGCACATCTCCTGGCTGTTCTCTGCATTAGGATTTAGGGATCTGAATTTTGAAAATGATTTTTATTTAAAGTCCTAACTACTCTTCCCTCCACCTCTTTTTCAATTTCATCATATACAAACTCTACTCACACTGGCAGCCACCTGCCTTTTCTTTTCCTTTTTATGTAAACATGCCTTTGGTTTGGGCCCTGAGCAAAGAGCAGCAGTGAAATGGGTTATGAACATGGGTGGGCTTAGGAGTCAGTTCCAAAGTTCTGGCTGCACCACTCACTAGCTGGCTGGGAGCAAGTTGCTTAACCTCACCAAAACTACTTGCTCTCATTCACAAAATAGAAATGGCAGTGGCGCGTGCCTTGTGGATCTCAAGAGGAAGAAATGGGATCATACTTGTGAAGTGCACAGCACAGTGCCAGGCACACACTGCCAGAGGCAATGCCTAACACCTGTTGTTAATGATGTGATTTATTAATTTCCTGTTATTCTTTATACATACATTACTTTTAATAATATCAATAACACTTCAAGATAGAAATTACTTCACCCACTTCATACAAGAGTAAAAGGAGTATGAGAAGAGGCTTATTATGTTTCCCAAGATCACAATTCAAATGACAGAGCTGAGCCTCAAATCCAAGCCTGTGCTCTCTGCTCTACTCAATCTTGATTCATTACCTTGTGAAAAATAGTGTGGCAGCCATAGTAACCTTCCACACTGCTCAATCTGGCTTTCTCCTGCAGCTCTTTCCTTTGGCACCTGCCCTGCCCATCATACCCTTGGCAGGTCCCAGACTGGTTGCCTTGGGACCCACGCAGGGGAGAAAGCTTTGTCAGAGTCCCACTTATCTTCTGAATGAGTAAAGAATTTAAGGCAGTAGGGAAGAGGTGACTTACCAATCAAACCTCCCCCTCTACAAGTCAAGAAACAATGGAGAGATAATCTATGACAGCAAGGAAAAAGCTCCCTAATGCCCTAAAGTCCCAGAGGGGCCCCCAGAGAATTTCAAATCTGAATCCTTTTGACTTAGAAGGAAGTGAGTTTCAAATGAACCTTTGGAAAGTTGAAATTCATTGTCAATAAATCTTCTCTTTGGTTTCTGTCTGATGTTTCACATTCACTTAAAACCTTTAATTCCCTCAGGAAAGCTACTAAAATAACAAGAGCCCCATTGGAAGCTTAGTAACTAACCCACTAATATAGTTCCAGAACCAAGGAACCCCCAAGGCCAATTCAGCAGGACCAACAGTCAAGCATAGGACTCCCAGTGCTGATCTGAGTACAGTTCTTCGGCCAACTCAATGTTATTGCACACTTATCTCTGGTTTCCTGAAAGGTGGTTTTCAATATTCAGTTGGACTTTCCCCCAATCTCTCATTCATGTTCGGTATGGCTCACTTAAATTTATATTCTAATCCCTTTCCCTAAAAGATTCACTCCTTCAATTACTGTGATCATTAGAAATACCAAGAGAGGAATTTTCACAGCCTTCACAGCCTCCTAACATAGACAAATTCTTAATTTTTGTTGTTGTTGTTGTTACACATAACTCCTAAAGAGCAAGTACTGAAGTGGTATCTCTGTACTACGAAGGCTTTCTTCCAAAATAATACAACAATCATAATAGCAATAATAGCAATCAATAACATTGAGACTTATTCTGTGCCAGACTCCAAATGCTTTTATATATATTTGCTCATTTAATCTTTACATTATGAGATGGGTATAATTTATTTTCTCCTTTTTCCAATTTAGGAAGGTGAGTCCTAGAGAGGGTTCATAAGTGATTTTAAGCAGCCAATAAGCTGGCAGCAGGAGGGAGCAAGAAGTGTTAAGCTAGACTAATTTCCAGAGCCTTTGTTAATTACCCTCTCTTATAAGCCATGAAAAGAAAATAGCCCCAAATTTCACCTCGACATTATAGGTAGACATAATTTCAATCTTTAGTTTTAAAGTCTCTCTCTCATTTTTAGAAAACCTGGAAACCAATATTAACTGTGCTTTCTCAAATCACATATCACCGATTTTCCAGTTTAGATAAGCCTTGGTAATCTGCCTAACCATGATTTATTATCATGACTTCTGTGATATATTAACTTTTTAACTTTTAAACATATTTTATTTTATTTTATTTTTTGGCAGCTGGCTGGTACAGGGATTGAACCCTGGACCTTTGTGCTATTAGCACCATGCTCTAACCAACTGAGCTAACCAGCCAGCCAGATATATAAACTTTTTAAAAAACCTAAATGATATAAATATCATTTACATCATTTGACTGAAGCCTTCTTATGTTACTAGCATGGGATGTTGTGGTTATTAACATCAACATAATCATTCCAAAAATTATCCCAGGAATATTTAGAGGGTGTAAAAGAACTCACTATCTTAAGTTCAAAAAATTAGAGAAATCAGTGCTACTAGACATTTCTGTTTCCAGTTCTCTGTGTATCAATTATTTTTGTTACAGCACATCGGTATTAAGATGAAAATGAAAGGTGTACCCTGACCACATCAAGGGACATAAGACATGTTATTATGTCATAGCTATCCAGCCAGCAATTCCCATAAATCTCTGATCCTAAATGGCGATGCCGCATTCTTACCATGATACCTATTTATCTACCTACCTCACATTGAAGTTCCTGCATTTGCAACTAGAAAATTGCCATGTAATTTATTGCCCTTCGCCATGTGGGGCTTCCATTTCTCATCTGTAATTTTGGAATAAGTATTTAAACAGCTGTGTTATAGTGAGAACCGAGTGAGGCAGAATACAGGAAAGCACCAAACACTGGGCCTGACCTAGAATAAGGTATTCAGTAAATGCTTGTGGAAATGGAATCTGTGAATGACAGCACCAGTTTTTCATAACGCCTGTATTATTTAAGATGGAGCTGAATCAGAAAACCGTCCTGCTAGTTTTCCCACTCTTCACAGTGCTGCCCTACAGCTGCTGTTTAACAGCCTCAATTAGAAAAATCAAAAGGATCAACTTTAGGAGCCTCTGGGAAGGCATTTAACCTCACGTTAATGCACAACCTGTTGACCCACCTTTTATCAAGGCTCACTTCAGACACTTCAAATGTCCATGAAGATTAAGCGACTAAGACTTCTAAAGGTACAAGGGGACTCATCTCCTGAGCACTGCAATCAGACAAGCGATCCCAGACACCAAACAGCATCAACACACATAACTCTTCTGTTTCTAAAACAAGATGCTCCCAAAGCTGCGATAACTTAAAATAAATTTCTTCTGTAGCTAAAATCCTAGTCAGTAAACATTTGTGTAAGGACTCATAACTCAGTCTTAATAACTACTTAATGTTAAAATTTAAAATATAAAGATTAGTTTCCTTTTCCCTTTTTCTTTCAGGCCAAGGGAGGAAATTCAAATTCTGTGTAATAACAGAAGTGACTTTCAACAAAAAAATCAATGCTGGTATATATAAAGCTATGTGAAGATATCTAGATTTATAGTTTTGCAAACTCTAGGAAGTTTTTTACATAAATCCTAGTGCCATTTTTTACCCAAAGATATTGAACATATGATGAAGTTTTCATTCATTCTGGATTTTTTCCAACACTGTATGGACAAAAAAAAAATAAAAATAAAAAAAAATAAAAGGACAACTTGATGATTAGTTGATGGTACTTGCATTCGAACCCCAATGTTTTATAGTCATTTGAATGCACTCTCTAGATTCCTCTTGAACCCCAATGCAAAATAGGAAGGATATGTTCAAACTTTTAATTTGGGGTCTTTTAAATTTTTTCAAATTTCACATAAAGAAAGTTAATAAAGTATTTTCCAGATATCATGCTAGTATGTAGAATGTGGAGATTTGTACATGAAGATCTATGACTTTGAGTCAAGAGAAGTGAATGTAAATCACTTGTTAGTTTTGTGATCTGAAGCAACTATTAAAAACTCTCTGTCTTAGTTTCTTCATCAGTAAAATAAGAGCAAATTCAGAGAGTTGCTGTGAGTGCTAAAATGAGGCAGTGAGTATGGAAGACTTTGGACAGAGAGGATGCTTACCATGTTGCATGAAGGGAAGAATTTACAGGAAAACTGCTCTGTCTTTCCTATTAGATTGTAAGCTCGGTGAAAGCAGAATACACGTTGGCCATTTCATCACTGTGTGCTGGGAGTAGCTATGGTCAGCTCTTGACAGGCATTCAATAACAGTTTAATTTAATATGCTTGCATTAATATCTGTTTTTCCTTTTTATTCCAATAGAATTCTGTTACAGAAGTATAATAGATATTATACTTTCTATTGTATACTATTTCTATTCTTTCTATTATATAATACTATAGTCCTATATTATAAAAATATCAATTATTCAAATATTGTATAATAATTATCTATAGTAGTCATTTAAATATTGTTTGTTTTAAATAAAATCAATGTACAGTCAGCCCTCCATATCCATGGGTTCTCCTTCTATGGATTCAACCACCGCTGATCAAAAATATTGGGGAAGAAAAGTTGCATCTGTACTGAGCAAGTAAAGACTCGTTGTTATTCGCTAAACAAACAGTACAACAATTATTTACATAGCATTTACTTCATATTAGCTATTATAAGTAATATAGAGATGATTTAAAGTACATAGGCAGATGTGCATAATTTATATGCATATATTAAGCCAATTTACCAGAATATCCATTGGAAGTCTTGGAACCAATCCCCCATGGATACTGAGAAAAGACTTAACCTTTATTATAATGTGAAAAATAATGTGCTAACTGATGTGAGTGACATAGACAATAATAATAAAAGTTATTATATAATTTACTATGTGCAGATACTCCTCTAAGAAAATTAAATGTATTTAACTATTTAATCTTCATAAGAAGATCCCATTATTAGCCTATTTTACGTATAAGGAAAGAGAAGGAGTAATCTATAGATAATCTCATAGCTAATTAAAAGTTAAAGCTGGACTGTGAGCTCAGGCATCTAGCTTTAGAAAAGTATCATTAGCTACTCTTTCTATTTCCCCCCCTTAAGGAATAACCCATAGCCTCTGTCTTAAATGAGGGAATGATTGCCACCTCTAATTAAGGTGGAACATAATGAGGAAGAGGAAGGAAAAAGGGGAAGAAATGATTATTGAAGCTCTAGACATATTTCAATTTAAACTTTTGAAAATTATTCAGCCATATAAACAGACTAAAGAAGAAAAATCATATAATCACTTCAATTGATGGAGAAAAGCATTTGACAATATCTGATATCCATTTATGATAAATGTCTTAGGAAACCAGGAATATAGGGAACTCCTCAATTTAACAAAGAACATCTACAAAAACCTACAGCTAATATATGTAATGGCAAGAAACTGGACATTTTTGAAGGTGCTAAGACTGGGAAAAAAGCAAGAATGTCCTCTCTCACCAGTCCTATTAAACACTGTACTAGAAGCCCTAACTAGTGGATTAAGATAATAAAAGCATTAAAATGGTACACACACACACACACGTGCACACACACACACACATACACATACATACATATGGGAGAAAGAAATAAAACTGCCTTTATTCACAGGCAATATGACTCCATAAAAAATCTCAAAGAATCACAAAATACAAAGTTAATATATAAAAGTTGCCTTGCTATATATCAGAAATGAACAATTAAAAATTAAAACTTATAAAAACTTACAATAGCACTGAAAAAAGGGAGAAATATTTAGCTATAAATCTAACAAAATACATATAGGATCTATATGCAGAAAATTACAAAACTGATAAAAAATAGAGAAAGATTCTAAATAAATAAAGTGATAGTCTGTGTTTATGGACTAGAAGACTCAACACTGTCAAGATTTCATTCTTCCCAACCTGATCTATATTTAGAAAACATTCCAAATTAAAATCCCAGTAAGTTATATTTGAGATATTGGCACACTGATTTTAAAGTTTATGTGAATAGGAAAAAGACCTAGAATAGCCAATACAATACTGAAGAAGTGGACGACTTTACCTAATTTCAAGACGTATAGGAAAGCTACAGGAATCAAGATAATGTGGTATTGGCAAAAAAGTACACATAGAAATCAATGGAACAGAACAGAGGGTTCAGACAAAGCAACTGATTTTGGACAAAGAAGTAAAAGCAATTCAATGGAGAAATGATGGTCTTTTCAACAACTGGATATACATATGTAAAATATTGAACCTAGATGCAGATGTTACACATTTCACAGAAATCAACTCAAAATGGATCATAGAACTAAATGTTAAATGAATATATATATTACTATGTATAAATTAATATATTTATATAAAAATTAATATAAATTATATATATAATTAAGTATATGTGTGTGTGTGTGTGTGTGTGTGTGTGTGTGTGTGTGTGTGTGTGTGTGTGTGTGTGTGTAATTTCCACAGTAAAATATAGGAGAAAATCTATATGGCCTTGAGTTTGGTAATGATTTTTAAGATAAAACACCAAAACTACAATCGCTGAAAGAAAATAATTGGTAAGATAAACTTCTGCTTTATGAAAGACACTGTTAAGAGAATAAAAAGACAAGCCACAGACTGGGAGAAAATATTTATATAACACATATCTGACAAAAGACTTATATCCAAAATATACGAAGAACTTCTAAAGCTCAACAATAAGAAAATATTTTTTAAAAAATTTTTTTAATTGGTTATGAATATTTATGAGATACAAAGCTGATTGTCACCACTCATGCCCAATATGTGATGGCCAGATCCATACTGGCAACTTTACCAAAAATTGCAATTATACCCTGTATCCCCCACCCAATTATCCCCGACCTCCCTCCCCATCTCCTTTTTCCCCACTCCACTTTGTGTCCCTACGTGTGCTCTCTCCCTTTGCAAGTCCAACACACCACTGTGGACTCTTTTTCCTTCCTTCTTTCTCTCTTCGCTCCCACTTATGAGTGAGCACATGTGGTATTTATCCCTCTGTGCTTTGCTTATTTCACTCAACATAAGTTTCTTCAAACTCATCCATGTTGTTGCAAATGGGAGAATTTCATTCTTTTTTATGGCAGCGTAGTATTCCGTGGTGTACATATACCACAGTTTCCTTGTCCAATCATCCATCGATGGACATTTAGGTTGGCTCCATATCTTGGCTATTGTAAACAGAGCTGCAATGGACATTGGACTGCAGGTATCCCTTCAACATGATGATTTCCATTCCTTTGGGTATATACCCAGAAGTGGGATTGCTGGATCATATGGAAGATCTATTTGTAGTTGCTTGAGAAAGCTCCATACTGTTTTCCATAGTGGCTGTACTAATTTATTGTCCCACCAACAGTGTAGGAGCATTCCCTTCTCTCCACACCCTTACCAGCGTTGGTTATTCACCGTCATTTTGATTACAGCCGTCTAACTGGGGTGAGGTAGTATCTCAATGTGTTTTTAATTTGCATTTCCCTTATGACTGGTGATGTTGAGCATTTTTTCATGTATCTGTTGGCCATTTGTATGTCTTCCTTTGAAAAATGTCTATTCAGCTCCTGCATCCATTTTTGAATTGCGTTATTTTTCTTTTATTTGTAATCGCTTGAGTTCCTTGTGTATTATGGATATTAATTCCTTCTTGGAAACATAGTTAGCAAAAATTTTCTCCCATTCTGTAGGTTGTCATTTCACTCTGTTGATTATTTCCTTTGCTGTGTATAAGCTTCTTAGTTTGATATAGTCCTATTTGTTTATTTTTTTCTTTTGTTGCCTGTGCTTTCAGTCTCATGTTCATAAAGTCTGTGCCCAGACCTAGCTCCTGAAGTGTTTCATCTATATTTTCCCTTAGTAATTTCACAGTTTCAGGTCTTATACATAAGTCTTCCATCCTTCTTGAGTTGATTTCAGAGTATGTGGTAAGAGATGCATGTCTAGTTTCATTCTTCTGCATATGGATATCCAGTGTTCCCAGCACCACTTATTTAAGGGGCAGTCTTTTCCCCAATGTAAGTTTTTGTTGCCTTTGTCAAATATCAGGTGGCCATAAGCCTGAGGGGTGATTTCTAGGTTCTTTATTCTGCTCCACTGGTCCAAGTGTCTATTTTTATGCCAGTACCATGCTGTTTTGGTTACTATAGCTTTGTAGTATTATTTGAAGTCAGGTAGTGTTATGCCTCCAGCTTTATTTATTTATTTATTTATTTATTTATTTATTTATTTTGCTCAGGATTGCTTTGGCTATTCAGGGTCTTTTGTTTTTCCATATGAATATTAAGATTGTTTTTTCCTTTTCTGTGAAGAATGTTATTGGTATTTTGATGGGGATTGCATTGAATCTGTAGATCACTTTGGGTAGTATACACATTTTCACAATATTAATACTTCCAATCCAAGAGCATGGAATACCTTTCTATCTTTTTGTACCATCTTTAATTTCTTTCAGTAGTGGTTTGTAGTTCATATTGTAGAGATCTTTCACCTCCTTGGTTAAATTGATTCCTAGCTATTTTATTTTATCTTTTTGCAACAGTTAAAAAATGAGCTTACTAAAAAAACAAATTTTAAAATGGGAAAAAGATCAAAACAGGTACCTTAACGAAGAACATCTACAAAAGGCAAATAATCATTTAAAAATATACTCAACATCATTTGTCAATAAGAAAAAGCAAGTTAAAAAAATGAAATACCACTACATAGTTACAATGGCTAAAATCCAAAAAACAACAAAACACACACATACACACCCACATACACACAAATCCTGACAATTGCTGGTGAACATGTAAGGCAACAGGGACTCTCATTTATTGCTGGTGGGAATGAAAAATGGTACATCTACTTTGGAAAACAGCTTGGCAGCTTCTTACAAAGCCAAATATAGTCTTATTATAAGATCCAACAATCATGTTTCTAGATATTCATCCAAATGATTTGAAAATTTATGTCTATACAAGAACATGCATTGGGATGTTTACAGCAGTTTTATTCATAATCATCAAAATATAGAAGCAACCAAGTTATCCTTCAATAGATGAATAAACAATGGTACATCCATACAATAGAATTTTTTTAGCAATAAAAACTAATGTGCTATCAAGCCATAAAAAGATATAAACATTAAATGCATATTGCTAGGTGAAAAAGCCACTCTGAAAAGTATATTACTACATGATTCTGATTTTATGACATTCTGGAAAAGGAAAAATTATAAAGACAATAAAAAAATCAGTGGTTGTCAGGGGCTTAGAGGTGGTGGTGGGGAAAAATTGAAGTATGGGGGATTTTTTAGAGTAGTGAAACTATTCTATATGACACATTAATGGTGAATACATGATACTATGAATTTATCAAGACTCAGAACTTTACAGCACAAACAATGAACCTTAACATATGCAAGCACACTTATACATACACACACACACACACACACACACACCCCACTTAGGAGGTTGGGGAATCCTGGGACGGAATACAGAATGTGACAAAACAATCTCACTGTATTACAAATGTACAGAACAACCTAACTAAAGGGCTGGAGGGGAAGGGGTAGTAGTCTAAGTAGCTTTTGAAATGAGTGAGCTCTGTAAAACTTAAGGCAAAAAGAACTGTACTCTAGTTGATAAAATTATTTCCCAAAAGGTATATTTTAACAATTCTGAAACTGCTATACACACATACTAGAATTAAACAATTAAGTAAATGAGTAGTGGATGGGTGGGATCCAGGTCTCTCACTGTTAGAGGCAGAGAGAGGATATGGATAAGCAAGTTAAGGAGGTTAGAATGACCCATGTGGTACTGGATAAAAGTGGGAGACATCAGTATGAACTTATATTTTACTTAATATGGATACAGATAATTATATATAGAAATATTTACAGATATGTGCATATACATGGGTCAGTGTAAACCCATATATTTTCTTAGTCTATAAGCTGAGAGAACCTAGAAGCAATAACACCTGACAGCAACAAGAACACCTAACACCCAGGTCTTAGTTACAATACTATCCTCCAATAAAAGGAACCAAAGATTTGTGGAAAAATATCTGATTCTATGACTGGAGTAGAAAATATACAAGATGAACCTGGGACATCTTAGAGTACCACAAATTTAAAAAATCTAAAAAAAATTTTTTTAAACACTAATAGAAATATGTCAAAAAGACACAGGATCTAACTTAAAGAGCTCCCAATGGCCTAAGCTGGCACAATTTGAGCGGAAAAATAAATATGTAAAATAGGATTGAATTGTAACCCAAAGCGCAAAATAAACTATCCACAAGTCCATAATGTCATCACTAAATGTACCAATAAAGTAGGGAAAAAAGATAAATCTCCTATGCAGAAGAATACCAAATAGTTTTTATAAATACTCCATCCTCAAGGAGGTAGAAAATAGCTCCCTACTCCTTAAGTTTGAAGTGTCCATAGTGACTTCCTTCCAAAAAGCACAGTGTGGGAAGAAAGAAAAAAGACAATGATAGAGTGGAGGAAGCTGACAAATACTGCTCACCCAAGGGATCATTACTAACACCAACTGTGATTGTTCAAGTTGCTAGCATGTACCCTTAATATGACGTGATGAAGATGGCACTTTACCCCTGTGGTCTTCCTCCCCAGAGCCCATAATTCCATCTTATTGTGAAAGAAAAAAAGTCAGACAAATTCTAATTGAGGGACATTCTATAAAATATCTGAACAAAACTCCTTAAAACGGTCAAGATCATCAAAAGCAAAAAGAACCTGAGAAAATATAGCAAAGAGGAACCTAAAGACATGATAACAAAATATAATACATCAGATAATATATAAATATAAATATAATTCTGGGCAGAATCCTAAAACAGAAAAAAGACATTAGGTAAAAAAAATAAGGAAATCTGAATAAAGTAAGGACTTAATTAGAAATATATATCACTAATAGTTCATTAACTATGACAAATGAACCATGATAATATATGTCATTAATAGCAGGGAAAACTGGATGTGGCATATATGGGAACTCCTTTTATTATTTTTGCAATTTTTCTGTAAATCTCATACTGTTCTAAAACTAAAAGTTTATTAAAAATTGCGTAAAAGACTCAAAAGAACCAAAAGACTTATTATGGATTGATCTTATTTAATTCCTTACGCAAATTTCTGTGTCTTGCTTTAATATTCTAGAAGAAATAACATCTATATGACCCACAGTTTCAGATACTCTGAAATATACCTTTCTTAAACTCCATGTAATTTTATGTACATATCTCACATGTATAAGACATTGTGGCCACATAGCAAGATCTAAGTGATCTTCATCCATTCACTCTTTGAACCCCCAACAACCTTGTAAGTGTAGGTCATCATTGTTACCACCACCCACATTTTATAGATGAAGATATCAGGCATAGGAAGCCCCAAATCACACAGCTAATGATCAGAGAGCTATCATTTCCAGATTCTGTGCTCTCTACCACTACCTTGTACTGCTTCCCATTTTACTATGGTCTTATATGTTCAAATAGGCAAAAAGCAAAAGCCTAATTTTATCACAATTCTCTTACCCTTCAGATTAATACAAATTTAATATCATTTCCTCTGCTCAAATTTTATTCAACTACTCCTTTTCTGGCATATATGACATTCCATGCTTTGTAAAATAATTCATTGATTACTAATGCAAAACCATACTTGGACTTAGGTGTTTTCATTCCCCAAAGAAAAGTTTGTGCTTCAGGTATTTTGCCAGGCTTAATTAATACATAAAAACTATCACATCTTGTTCTACTATTCTTTGTTTTTTAATGTATGTATTGAAGAAAAACACTGCCTGGCATGTCTATTCCTCAAAATCCAAAAATCATTCTAAGGAATATAAATGTAGGGAAGAGTAAACTTTAACATTTTAGTTCAAGTAATTTGAGGAGTTAATTTGATTTCTAAAATGTGTATACTTTATACATCACTTTATTTTTGTTTCCATCTATCACATTTTCTTAAATACTAAGGAGATATTAAATTCTGGAGTCAGAGGAACAGTTCTCTAATCCATCCCAATACTTTACCAACGAAGCCGCACTATGAGCAGATGCTTGGGACAGGGTGCACGTGAAAGACTGCACATGATGGGTACCTGTAACATAGTTATTCCCTGAAAACAATGAATGTTTTTGAAGGGGGTGATTCAGATACAAGCGCAGTTTGAAATGTTTGTGAAGAAATAGAATTGAAAGATAATACAAATCTTTCTGTGAACTTTTTGAAGTACCCACATATGTTCTTTTCTACAAATTTTCTTGAAACTCCTCCATTTACAGTGCTTCCCTCTTTTGTACTGGTCTTGAGACCATATTAAATCTATTCTAATACACTTGCCAACAGCTGTAGGCATTAGAATGGGAAGCATGTTTTCCTTTTACAGATGGGAACCCTGAAGATTAGACATGGAAAGAGGTTTTTTAAAGCAGTGGTCCTTAACCAGAAGCAGTTTTGTTCCCCAGGGAACTTTTAAAAATGTCTGGAGACATTTTTGTTTTGACATCTTGTGAATCAGGGGTGATATCGGCATATAGTGGAAAGAGACCAGGGATGCTGCTAACCATCTTACAATGAACAGGAGAGCCCCCCCCCCCAAAAAAAAAGAATTGCACAGCCCAAAATGTCAATTGCTGAGGTTGAGAAACCCTGAGTTGCCACACACGATTAGTTACCTTTCTATGTGTCTGGCAGTAAAGGAGAAGGTTATATTAATAAATAAACTGTGAATAATTAAATCACTTTGTATCTTGCTTGTCATGATGGAGCTGAGACTGAAAATTCATGATAGTGACAACTTTCTCAGTTAACTTTCTATTATATAACACACTGGGTTCAAGAGTCCAGTCAAAAAACCATCATCAGGACAAACTTCAAACATGTGGAAATGGGTTTCAACTCTAGTTGAAAATGCAAGAGTCCCACAGAATAATTAATTATACCTCTAAAAAATAATTCTGTAATCATCAGTAAGTGCCTTAACATAGGGATCCTACAAAAATGAATACTACTCACACTGAGTTGGTCAGGACAAAAAACAAGGAGTCAATAACAAAACAGCTAAGCATGCCAATAGCAGACCTACATCATCATTCCACAATCCCCCTATTGTATCCAGGTTTGGGTTTCTTCTTGAGGAACTCAGTCTTGGGGCCATAAGGGTTTCACCTAAGATCAATCCACAGAAATGTGCCTCCAGGAAGTTCTTCAAGGTGTAGCTTTGGGGGAATCATGCAATGACAATGATTTGAATGGATCCACATGAGACCTCATTGACAGCTGGAGAGACCACAGAACAAGGGTAACTAACTCACCTTTCAGACAAAGAAATAAAGGTTCTGAGGTGAAGAAGGGTGACTGGTCCAATGCCAATCAAAAAGTGAATATCAAGTGAATATTGGGGCCAGAATCTCGGTCTCTTGAAGAGCCTGGCCCCAGGAAACTGAGAAGAGATGTGCAGATTAAGTCAATGTATACTCTACCTGTTGTATTTGCACTTTGTTGGATTTTTCATAATGTAGATGATTTATCCCACATAGTAGAAAGCATACTGAAAAAGTTTTCCAGGATATTGGAAGTATAAAATAAAAAGCAATTTCCCCAAGATCACAAAGCAAGTAATTTAAATCTATGTCGTTTCATCCTAAGTCCAAAAATTCAACTGTTTGGGACACTCAGTGTGGCACCAGGAGTGATGAGGTACAGAAAGGGAGGCAAAAGTTCCCATGACATTGGAGATAAACACCCAAGGACTTTTCTTGATAAAAGTATACAGACACAATACATAAATGCTCAGGGGGAAAAAAATGGCCTCATCTGTTTTTAATACCTACCCTCCTCTCCTTCCATTATCTGTCCCATAAAGTGTTTGATAATATCTCAAGTGGACCATTCAGTGTAAATATTACATTAGCAAGGAGATGAACTATGGGAAAAAGTTTCCCAACAATTCAAGACAGAAACTCCTCCTATGATCTGAAAACATTTTTAAAAATATATACATTCTAAATATATATATATATATATATACATTTTAAATATATATATATATAAATATAGACATTTTAAATATATATATATAAATATAGACATTTTAAATATATATATAATATATAAATATATATATAATATATAAATATATATATAAATATATATATATATATATATATATATATATATATATATATATATATATTTAGAGCCTGTGCGCATGCTGCAGGACCCAGCAGCTCTCTAGAGGCATGTTGTAGGTGGGAAAGGGGAGCTGGGAGGGATGCTAGTGGGAAATTGGTTAATAGACATAAGGAATGATTATATTCTGTAATGATGAACGTACTAATAATCCTGATTTGATCATCACACATTGTACACAAGTATTGATATTCTATATGTTTAATCAAGTATTTTTCAGTAAAAAAAAAAAATATATCATACCTGCCATGAGCAGCAAATAATCTAGGACACAGACCAATGCTCCTTCTCCTTTTCTTGGAATGACCTGTTTGGAAATCTAATGAAATTTATCAATGCTCTCAGAAAAATGCACACTGCACACAATTTTGGCACACTTTCACATACACGTGATTCATGAAAACCCCAGAAGTCCATCAATGGACACTAAATTCTTTAGATGAAGAGTTTTTGTGGTAGAACAAGCTCTGCCAGTAAGTATATGTATTAACATGAAGAAGCCAAATGAACCTAGGGTCTCAGTTTCTCCATGTATAAGAAGGCAGATATGGACACTGGCCACTCTGTCATTCAATGCTACTGACAGAAGTAGCAGAGCATAGTGGAAGGTATTCCAGGAGTCAGAAAATCCCATCTTCCACTGCCTGGCCATGTGATTTAAGGAGTTTATGTCTCCTCCTTGGGACTTCTGCAATTGTAAAGTGAGGAGTGAATGCAAAATGACCTGTAAGTACCTTTCAGCTCTAGTGTTTTGAGATTCTTAATTCAGGGAAGAGTAAATAGTACAGGAAACAGCTTTATCTCCCTAATAAGCATTTAGAGCTAGATTCACCTGCTCTGAACAGAAATACTGCCAGGAACTCTCAAACCACCACTTACATAGACAAGGTGACATATTTGCTCCTGGCTAGGTCTTAGGGTGTGACAGGTGAGGACGGATGCTGTAGCAGAGGATATGAGGTGTTTTTTTGTTTGTTTGTTTGATCAGCTCCCTCGCCAAGCTTTGAGGCCATAAACCACTGAAGGACTGAACCCTATCGGCAACAACATCTTCACTTGCAAAAGGGCACAGTGATAAAAAACTCAATTGGATTTTGAGAAAGAATGGTTCAGGAAGTAACTTCAGAGTCAGAGGAGGCTAAACAGCTGTTTTTCAGACATGGGGGTGTTGTAGCCAATACTTCCAGTGTCCAAAGAGTGTGTAAACTGCATCCTATTAAGCAACCAGTGTCTGTCTGTAATCAGGAGGCCTTCCCCAGGCTCAAAAGACTGGAATAAATCTTTCTTATCTTAGGAAAAATAACATTCAGATAACATTTGTGAATTTTTGAGACCCAGAGATCTACAAACTTGAGTTAAATTATATCCCTCTTCTAGGTCTCAAGTTACTCCTCTCTAAAATGTGGGGGTGGGAGAGATTAGAAAAGATTACCTTTAAGGCATTTTACAGTTTCAAGATTTTAATTTTAGTGCATTTTTCTCAAAACCATAATATTTATTTAAACTCAACACCCCATCCCCAAATCTTTTTAAGGGGCCAGGCATTGAACCTTATTCCTGAACTCTTTGATATAACCATTGCTTCATGTACCTGTACAGAATTGCAGGGCTGTAACAGATGAAGCAATTTGCTAGTTTTTTTTTTTTTTTTTTTTAACCACATTGCACTGTGGGTTTCTTTGAAATACAAAGAAAGAGCCATAACAAAGAGCCATAACATAGTCTAGTCATTATAGATGTCCTTCCAGAAAGATATCCAATTGTTTGCCTCACAAGTTTTATGTCCATTCAGTTATTTAACAGGTATTTACTGGACATCTGTTACATTCCAGGGCACTGTGAATAAGGCACTATTTCTGCTCTCAAGATGCTGTGGTGAAAGAGACAACAGTGAGATAACACAATGTTCACACTTCCTTCACCACAAAGTTTTGGAATTAGAAGGCACCTTAAAGGCCATCTCATCCAACCACCCATATGAAGCTTGATATTTCCTTATAGAAGCTCTACCATGTGGTTGTCTTACTATCCTTTGATCAACCTAGATAACTGGGAATCTCAGTATTTCTTATAGCAGTGCACTTCATCTTCATTTTTAATTCTATATTCTTTGAAATCATACAAGAAGAGTACAAACTAGCTCCCCATCTTACAGTGGAAGTAAATACTTCAACTGAGGGAGAGCTGGAAAGGGGTCACCAAGACCACACAACAAGCTGGCATTGAGGACAAAACACAAGCTTATTCCTGACACAGTGATGAGACTGTTCAAACAAGGTGAGTGCGGTCCCATTTCTTGTCTTGATTTTCCCATCTCTGAAATGAAGGCTTGGACTGTGTAAAAGAAAAGCTTTGCATTCATGTGAACACTAGCCTAGGAAATAGCAAAACTATGTACTATTTCAACACAACTGACTCTTATCAAGTGAAGCTGGTACGAGAGCACAGACTTTGAGTGATCCTGGTACTCCAGGCTCTACTGAGCCTCACTGAAGATTCTTTCCCAACCAATAAACAATGGGGCTGACTTTGCCAACTGTGTACAGATCTAGAGAATACTTATTTTTCCCTTATCCAGAGTGCTAATTTTCAGTTCTTCATTAGCCTAAGCACCATCAACCTTCTCTTCCTAGCACTTAAAAGCAATGACTCTTTCCCCTCAGTAAACGTCTCAGTGAATTTTTTCAGGGGTGGTGTGTTTTCTTACCCGGCAAGTTATTAAACTTGATTATTATTTTTTTAACTCTTGGGTATTTTTATCTATTTATTAATTCTTTTTCAACTGGGTGGACTCTAAGTTCCTGTCTAGCTCTAGTAGTCTGTGAATCCATGTTTCTCAGAATGCCACAGTCAATAGCCACCTGCCATTTACTGTCCGAAGGCCAAGATGTGAGAGTCTATGGTCCCAAAGAACCAAGGACATTCTGCTCTGCTACATTTTAGTTTCTTTGGATGGCATTACCACTCTGCCTCTGAGAGAGTTCTGTTCCCAGCCATTCTTGTTTAGAACACTTCTTAGTCACTTTCTTCCATTCCCAGGTTCATTATTGAAGAAGAGAAGCTACAAAGACTGCTCCTAAAATACATTTTTTTGGTCTCATGAAAGAAACAGTCAAAAGTTCAGGGGAAAATCTCAGGATGGAGGCCTGAACCTGGAGCTCAGAGCACACATTCCTCTGTGCCTTCCTTTCCTCTACTGCAATGACTAATCACGGCTTCTCAATTTCTCTCTCCCTTTCCTTCTACCACAAAATAAAACTTAGAGAACTTCTAGCCAACTCCTCATGTTACAGAAGAAACTGACTCAGAACGGTGAAGTGCGACACTCCAGGTTAGTAGAGCTACTTGGTACAAGATCAAGGCAGGATTACAGGGTCCAATTCCCAGAGCAGGGCTCTTCTCACTGCTCCACCTCCCTTCTCTCTGTTCATTTGTTTTTAGCTAGTTCCATTTTTTTTTTTTTTTTGATCATATATTGTCTCAGAGTTGTTTTCTGAAGGACACATATCTGTGCTCCGATTCACTCCCTCACCCTTTTACAGGTAAGAACACTAGGAAGATACAAATGCATTAAATTAATATTGCTATGAAAGTTCTAATTCTATAGAAAAACCAGCTGAGAAAAAAGAGCTTCCCCCCGCCTGCCCTTTTTTTCTCCTTCCTACCCTTCCTACTTTCTTTCATTGAACACACATCTATTGAAGACTTACTACAAACTGGTCCTGAAAATATACAGATAAGACATTTATATCTTCACGGAATTCACAGGAACCATGTACTATGGGAGAGATTCAAAGTAAGCACTAGCAGGATTCAGAGGAAGAAGACCCAAAACAAAGAAGCAGGCTCTAGAAAGCTTCATCTTGACTGGGCTGTACAGAACAGAAGAGGCTGGGGTGTAAAGAATAAAGGCAGGAGCAGTGAAAAGAGAGTGACACTGAAAACAGGGAAAATACTAGAATTGTTTGAAACAAAGTGAGGCAAGAAACAACACGCAAAAGGCAAAAGCAAAAAGAAAAACTCAAGAAAAGACAAAAAGTCAACATCTTTAGTTCATTTGGCTCTTGGTCTTTACAAACTCTAACTCATCCAAGTCCACCAACATCCCCTCCACGCCTTCTCTTCTCCTTCAGCAATTCCCCTCGTAATCTCCTCTCCTTTCTGAGGTCTCTTCTGTACTGTGGTAATCTCACTGACTCCTATCTTTGTTTACATTCCAAATCATCTCATACATTTTTAGGAAAAGTCATGATTTTCTCTGCATTCTATTTGGCTCTTCTCATTTCTGTTTCGCCTGGGGCCTGTAATACTTTTTTCTTCCCTATTCTCTTCCACTTTTTTTCTGAACTATTGTACTCTATTTATTTGTTTGCTTATCTGTACTACGTACATAAGATATGAGTACATTCTCACTCTAAAAACTCGAATAATACAAAACATCATAGAATAAGACACGAGAATCTCCCATTTACCTACACTTCCATTTTTCTTTTCAGAGTTAGTATTACTATCTACTACTTTTGCATTTCAATCTTTACAAATATATTTCTTTATACATTTATTTCCAGGGAGTAAATGGTTGTGTAAAGCCCTAGAAATGCATAGCTTAATGCTATGTCCTTTAACATCACCCCAAAAGCCTCACATTTCCCTTCTGCTCTAATCTGCTCCAACTTCCTGCCCTCACTTTCACACACACTAAACTCACTATTCTCAAAACACAGCTTACTCACCCTTTTATGTCTACCTACATGTAATTCTCCCTTTCTGAAATTCCCTTCCCCACCTTTTTTGTCTTTGTCAAGTGGAGTTGGTCACTCTTTGAGCTTTACATTCAAATCTCACTGTCCAGCTGTCTATCATAGTTTTTATAATGTGTATGGCGATTGATTAACTACCTCTCTTATTTACAAGATATTAGGTTTTTGAAGACAAAGAGAGTATCTTACTCAGCTTTAAATTCCTGACACCAAGCAGAGTACCTGGCATACCATAGGTACCAAATAAATGTTGAATTACTGAATGGAAGAATAAGGGATGAAAGGAAAGATTTCTTTTGAGTAATATGACCATGTAATCTTAATGAGTTTTCACGATTCTACAGAAAGCCCACATAATGCTATGGGTTTTCTTTTACTCACTCACACCCTGTATTACAGTCATAATGATATTTCACCAACTGCTTTCCCACAGTTGTTGAGCTGCAGATGTCTAGGATGTAATCAAATCTTGTTAGGTTCAAACTTTGAATATAAAACCTTACTGAACCTATTTTTCATCCTAGGTGACATGTCTGAGTTCTGCAGATTTCCTTCTGGTGAGAACATGGGGCACATTAACACTTTGAGAGCAGGTGCTGAGTTGTTGTTATTCCAGGTCGTGCAAGACAGAGATTTTATAAATTCACAAGTAGTGAGCAGGGAGTACGACTGTCAGGCTACAGCGATGACTTCATATTTAAGTATAAAGAGGAGACTGAGTTCCCAACAAAGGAACAGAAGATGAAATCATCATCTTGGCTGTGTATGGGAACTAAAATTGTTCAACTATATGGTGAGACATTCAATATGCTAAGTATGATAGGGGATGAAACTGATTTACCAGATGCTGAAGAAGAAATAGAGCTCTTCATGTTTTAGCAGTGGCATTTGTCCTACTGTCTACTGTGTCTGCTGCTCTGCCATCCTATATTTCAGACACTGAGTTGTCAAAGAAACATTTGTTTTTAAAAGGAAGTGAATAAATTGAGCATGTATTATAAATTGTTATCAAAACATCACATAGATGATAGGGACTTTAGAAGGCAGCAAAGTATAATGAATGTGGCTTTATTCCAGCTCTGCCACTTACTGGATACAGGCCTTGGGCAATTTATATTTCTCTGTGCCTATTTTCTCATCTCTACAATGGGAACAATAATAGTATATACCTCAAGGAGTTGTTAAGCTTAAATGAATAGATACATAAAACACTTAATACACTGCCTGGCATATAGTTATCTGATGCTAATGTTAAATGTTATTTTTCTTTTTTTTTTTGTGACCGGCCGCTCCGAGTGCACCGGCCATCCCTATATAGCGCTGCAGCGCTCCCAGCGCCTCACTCTCCCGAGTGCGCCACGGGGTCGGCCCTAAATGTTATTTTTCTTTTAGGTAATGTCTTTGTAATCATTAAGAGTTCCAGCCATGGAATAAGATAAACCTGAACTTGTATCTAAAATTTTCCACGTAATAGCTGCATAGACTGGCAGGCTAATTAACTGCTAATCCTGAAGGTTTTTTCTGTATGATGGAAATAATAAAAACATGTAAAAATAAAGTTTTTGTGAAGATGAAATAAAATAGTTTATGGAAAGTGCCTAGCATTTTCCTGGTAAATTTAAGTGCTCATTAGCAACATTTATAATTCTATCTATGTATCATTCAGTAACTGAGGCCCAATGAGTCCAAAGATTCATTCTCTCTTAAGGTCTCAGTCTAGGGTAGAAAGTGAAATTATGATTTGGGGGCAATGGAGTAAAGGGAACCCTGGCAATATGTAGAGAAGAACATAAGGTCACAGAAGCAGGAGTAATGTCTGTGTTATTTTAAGTAGGAATTTTCAGAGTTGAAAAAGGATGAAAGGCTTTTTAGGCAAAATAAATTAGCAGGGAATATTTTTATTGATTTCCTTGGGTTATTTTATGCTATTATAAATAATCATTCAATGAACAACTTTGTACACAGTCAATATCTGATTTTTTTTTCCTTAGGACCAATTCCCAGAAATAAAACTGTTAGATTGAATGGTAACATTTTTAAGTCATTTGCAAGATATTGTTCTATTTTCCTCCAGAATTATGAAATAATTTTAAAGTAGCAGTGTAGGAAAGATACCACTTCCTAGTAACAACTATGACACTGATTATCATTTTTAAAAAAGAAAACAAATGTACCAATTTATTCAGCACAAAATGTCAGCTTCTTCTTAATTTGCCTCTCTTTGATTTCTGGCAAATTTGAGCATTTTTCATATATGCTTTGGCCATCTGCGGTCTTTCTTTGGAGAATTGCCTGTTAATGCTTTTTATTAATTTTCTTTCAAGATCTTCTGTTTTCCATCATTATGTGAATATATATATTAAGAACCAACATTCTGCAATATATTGAAATATTTTCCCTACTTTGGTTTTTGAATTTATATATGGTAGTGTTATTCCAATATATAGACAACTAGAATTTTATGTAATGAAATCAATTGGTCTTTTTTTATGGCTTCTGCCTTTGCTTTCACATTTAGAGAGAACTTCAAATTCTGATAAATGCGCAAGTAGAGAGACTGGCTTTTTTTTTGTTTCATGTTGGTACTTAACTGTTTAACCTTCATTTTTCTCTCACTGGCATGAGCACTAACAATTTCTCCTTAGCACTACGATGTGTAATACAAAATACTAGAATCCATTCCTTAGCTTCCTATCCTGTTTGATTGATTTGTCTATTCTCACACTCTTATTTACTATACAGTTTCATTATCATAATACTGTAATAGTGTTATAATATCTGGCAATGAAAATCTGACTTATTTTTCAATTATTTTTCTTGGATATTTACTTCTCCAGATCTTTTGTCAAATTCTAAGAATAAAGTGAAAGTGAATTGTGAATGGAATCTCACTGCACTTATATCTTTTATGGGGGAGAATTGACATCTTTACATTATCAAGTATTTCCATCCAGACAATGCTTTTGCTACATTTATTCAGGTGTCCCATCATATTTCTCAGTGAAGTATTAAGGTTTTCCTCATATACAAGTATATCTGGAACCTTTTAACTTCAAGTATTTTATGTTTTTACTATTATTCTACATAAGCTATTTTTCCCATTAAAATCTTTGTGTAATTTTTGCTGAAATATGAGAATACTATTATGTTTAACTATTAAAGTGTTATTTTTTAACCTACCTAAAGCTTTAAAAAGTATGCTAATGGGAATGACATCAGCACGGTGGTGGAATAGGAGATTCCAGCTCTCATCCCCTCTAGATTTGAATAACCGTCTGCATGAAACTACCTTCTCAGGAGCTAAGGGATCAAGATTACAGCACCAAGGTGGAGCACAGAAATAAGAAAAGATTCATTTAATAGGGAGGAAGGACAGTTTAACATTACTCATGTCACCCCTCTCCCAAGCTTGGGAAGTGCCATGTGGAGAGAGATACCATCTGTGTGAGGAGAGGAGAGTGCAGCACACACCCAACTTTGGACCCAAGCACCAGGCCTACCCAGTGTACACCGGCGCAAGTCCATTCACCACAGACCCAGGCTCTAGGCCTACCTCTATGGACACAGGATCCAAGCCTGCCTCAGCACCAGGTTGGTTCCAAGAACTCAGGCTCAAGGACCACCCCACCTCCAACCTGAACCCCTGGAATCCCGTTCTTCAGAATAGCCCTTTGAGGACACAGGCTCTAGGTCTTCTCCCAGAGACCCAGTTGCCCTGTGCATGCTCATGGACTCTGGTGCCACGCCAGCCACCACAGAACCAGGATATAGGGCTGCCCCTGTTGGCTCAAGCTCTAGTCCTGCCCTTTTGAACTAAGACAAAAGGCAGGCACAAGGTCCATCTACCTGCTGATACTGGCACCATGCTAGCCTGCATGAAGACTCTAGGAACAAGCTCAGCCACAGACCCCACCAGCAAGCCCACTCAGAATCTCAGGACAGGCTAATTGGTGAAGAGTTTTCCCTGCCAAAGCCAATCTGTAAAAATGGGAAGAGTTCATACTTTTTCAAATATGCAGACACCATCACAGGGCCACAAACATTACAAATATTCAGGGAAACTTGATGCCACCAAAGGAACAAAATAAAGCACCAGTAACTGACCCCTAAAAAATGGAGAACTATAAATTGCCTGACAAAGAATTCAAATTAATCACCTTTAAAAAACTTAGTAAGCTACAAGAGAAAAGAGTTAATTAAATGATGTCAGGCAAATAATACATGAACAAAATGAAAAGTTCGATAAAAAGAGAACAAAAAAAGGATCAACCATAAATCCAGAACTAAAAATACAATGACTGAACGGAAGCTCAAAGAGCTTCAACAGAACATAGCATCAAACAGAAGAAGGAATGAGTGAGCTTGAAGAAAATTAATTTGAAATTAACCCAGTCAGAGGGAACAAAAAGAAGAAAAGGAGTAAAGAAAGATTATGAGATTTGTGAAACACAGTCAATTAAACAAATATATGCTTATGGGGGTCCGAGAAGGAGCAGAAAAATAGAGAGGGTCAGAAAGATTATTCAAAAAGATAATGACAGAAAATCCCCAAATCTGGAGAAAATGAACATCCAGATAAAGCTCAGAGAACCCCAAATAGATTAAAATAAAGAGCACTTCACCAAGACACATTATAATCAATTCTCAAAAGACAAAGAAATAGAATTTTGAAGGGAGCAAGAGAAAAGTGACTTTTTACATGAAGGGAATAACCTCCCTTCCCTATAAGTCTATCAGCAGATTTCTCAGTAGAAACCTTTCAAACCAGGAGAGAGTATGATGATATTCAATTGGCCCTCCATATTTGAGAGTCGGCATCCACAAACTCACACAACTGTGTATCAAAAATATTTTTAAAAAACTATAATAAAACAATAAAATAACATAAATAAAAATAATATTGTATAATAACTATTTGCATAGCATTTATGTTGTATTAGGTATTATAAGTAATCTAGAGAAGATTTAAAGTACATGGGAGGATGTTTATAGGTCATACGCAAATACTATAGCACTTTATATAAAAATCTTAAGCATCCACAGATTTTGGTATCCAGGGGTTTCTGGAACTAATCCCCCAAGGATACAAGGGATAACTGTATTTATTTACAATGCTGAAAGAAAAAAACTGCAAACAAAGAATACTATAGCCAGCAAAGCTATCCTTCAGAAATAAAGGAGAGAAAGACTTTCCCAGACAAAAGTCAAGGAAATTCATTACCATTAGACTTTCTTTACATGAAATGCTAAAAGGAGTCTTCAAGTTGAAATAAGCAAACAGTAAGTAACAACTAAAAATCACATAAAGGTATAAAACTCACCATCATAAAGGTAAGAATATGGTCAAATTTAGAATACTCTAATACTGCAATGGGAGTGCCTAAAGCACATTTACTCCTAGTGTAAAAGTTAAAATATAAAAGTGTTAAAAAAACTATAGCTATAATAATTTATTAATGTCTACACAATATATGAGTTGTAAATTATGACATGAATAACAAAAATATGGGGAGATGAGAAGTTAAAGTGTACAATTTTTGTATGTACTCAAAGTTAGGTAGTTATCAGCCTAAATTAGACTGTTAAAACTATAAGATATTTTATGCAAGCCTCATAGTAACCACATGCACACTACCTAAAGTAGAAACACAAAATATAAAGAGAAAGGAATCAAATCATCCCTATATACGAAAAAAAAAAAAATTATCAAATCACAAAGGAAGATAGAGATGAAGGAAAAAAGAAACTACAAAAGAGCCTGAAAACAGTTAACAAAATGACAATAGTTAGTTCTTACCTATCAATATTTACTTTAAATGTAAGTGGATTAAATTCTCCAGTAAGAAGATACAGAATGGCTTAATTGAGAAAAAGACTTTCTTTAATGTTAAGGATGCACATTGGCTGAAAGTGAAGTAATAGAAAAAGATATTATGTGCAAATGATAACCAAAAAAAAAAAAAAAAAGCAATGCTGCTATACTTATATCAGACAAAATAGACTTTGAGTCAAAATCTTAAAGTTTTAGTTGCAAGAGACAAAGAAGGACATCATATTGTGATAAAAGAGACAATTCATCAAGAACATATAACAATTATAAATACATATGCACCAACATCAGAGCACCTAACAACATAAAGAAAATATTAATAAAACTGAGGAAAGAAATAGATAGCAATACAATAATGGTAGGATAATTCAATATCCTAATTTCAACAATGGATAGATCATCCAGATAGAAAATCAATAACAAAACAGCAGATCTGAAAACTACAGACAGAATGAACCTAACAAACATTTACAGAACATTCCACCCAACAACAATGAATATATGTTCTTTTCAAGAACACATGGATCATTCTCCTAGATAGATTGTATGTTAGACCATAGTATTAGTTAAGGTTCTCCAGAAAAACAACACCAATGGAAGATTATCTACTTATTTATTTATTCATTCATTCATTCATTTATTGTTGGAATTGGCTGACATGGCTATGAAGGCTAAGAAGACCCACAACCTGCCATCTGTAAGCTGGATAATCAGTAAAGCCAATGATGTAACTTCATCTGAGTAGCAAGGGCTGAACGTAAGTTTGTGGGGGAGGGTCACTGGTATAATTCCTGTCCTGAATCTGAGAGCCCAAGAATCAGCAGTGTCAATGCCTGAGGGCAGAAGAGGATAGGTGTCTCAGCTCAAGCAAACAGCAAATTTGCTCTTCTGCTGCTTTATTTAGTCAGGCCTTCAATGGATTGAATAATATTCACCCACATTGGGTAATGCCATCTGCTTCATCAATTTTACCAATTCAAATGCTTATCTCCTCCAGAAACACCCTCAAAGACACATCCAGAAATGTTTTACCAGCTCTCTGGGCATCCTGTAGTCCAGTCAATTTTGTCACATAAAATTAACCACCACAGCCACAAAACAAATATTAACAAATTTAAGAATACTGAAATTATAACATGTATTTTTTCTAACCACAATGGAATGAAATTAAAATTTTCTCTGTTTGCAAATGACATGATCTCATGTAGAGAAAACCATAAATACCACTAAAAATCTGTTAGAACTCATAAATTCAGTAGAATTGCAGGACACAAAATTAACATACAAAAGTTAGTAGGTAGCATTTCAATACTGATTTCTATACTAACAATGAACTATATGAAAAAGAAATTAAGAGAACAATCCCACTTACAATATCTTCAATAAAATAAAATAAAATACATAGGAATAAATTTAACCAAGGAGGTAAAATGTCTGTATACTGAAATCTACAAAACACTAATGAAAAAAACTGAAGACACAAATGAAAATATATCTCATGTTCATGGGTTGAAAGAATATTGTTAAAATGTTCAAACTACCAAAAGGTATCTATAGATTCAATGCAATCTCTATCAAAATTCCAATGGTATTTCTATCACAGAAATAGAGAAAAATGATCTTAAAATTCATATGGAACCATAATAGACCCCTAATAACCAAAGCCATCTTGAGCTAGAAGAACAAAGTAAGAGACATCACACTACCTGATTTCAAAATACACTCCAAAGCTACAGTAATCAAAACAGCAGGTACTGGCATAAATGCTGACATATAGATTAATGAACAGAATAGAAAGCCCAGAAATAAATTCATGTAATTATGATCAATTGATTTTCTACAAAAGTGCAAAGAACACACAATGAGGAACAGTCTCTTCAATAAATTCTATTGGGAAAACTGGATATCCACAGAAAGAAAAATGAAATTGAGCTTTTACCTTACACCACATACAAAAATCAAATCAACATGTAATGAAAACTAAAACATAAGATCTGAAACCGTAAAACTATAGAAGAAAATATAGGGGAAAAGCTCCATGATATTGGTCTAGGCAAAGATTTTTTAAATATAATCCCGAAAGCACAAGAAACAAAAGGAATATTAGACAAATGGGATTGGATCAAACCAAAGAGCTTCTGTGCAGCAAAGAAAACAATCAACAGAGTAAAGAGACTAGGTATGAAATGTGAGAAAATACTTGCAACACATACATCTGATAAGGGGTTAGTATCTAAAATACAATAGAAATTCATATAACTCAATAGCAAGAAAATAAATAACCTGATTAAATAATGGGCACAGGATTTGAAAAGACATTTCTCAAAAGCACAATTACAAATGAACAACAGGTATATAAAAAAACAGTAAACATCACAATCATTAGGAAAGTTCAAGGCAAAACCATAATGAGATATCATCTCACACCTGATAAATGGCTATTCTCAAAAATACAAAAGATAAGTGCTGGCGAGGATGTGGAATAAAGGGAATACTTGTACATTGTTGGTGGGAATGTAAATTCGTACAGCCATTATGGCAAGCAATATGGAGTTTCCTCAAAAAATTAAAAATAAAACTGCCATATGATCCAGCAATTCCACTTCTGGGTATGTATTGAAAGGAAATTAAATCAGTATCTTGAAGAGTAGCATTATTCACAATAGCCAATATATGTAATTATTCTAAGTTTCCATTGGCAGATGAATGGATAAAAACAATGTGGAGTGTGGGGGGTAGGGGTGCGCACACACACGTGTGTGTGTGTATATGTGAGGGTACTTCAGAAAAGTGTGAAAAATAGAATTAAAACATAATATGAATCTTTCTATAAACTTTTTGAAGTGCCCTCATATATATGTGAGGGTGTATTATGTACACACACACAATATACTCATACATATACGAGTATATACACATACACACACACATATATATGCAGTGAGATGGATATTTTAATTAGCACGATTGTGGTACTCATTTGAATTGTGTATGTATATCAAAACATTATGTTGTACACTGTAGAAACATACAATTTTTATTTCTCAATTTTATGTCAATAAAGCTGGAAAAATATAAAATTTTTACTAATGGTATTTCAAGGGGTGCAGAATTATTTTTGATAAGTGTTAATGGTCACAGGAAGGTTTCTGACTCTATTGAAAAAAAGGAGTTATGGCAGGATACGCTTATTATATTCCTCAGAAGAATTAATTAACAAACCAGAAAAACATTATGCACAGGAACTTAAACTCTGCCTTTAGCCTTTTAAATGGGGTGACATTCAGGAGATCAGAACACAGATTTAAATGACACTACATCCCCAGGCTGTAGTTAGTTTCATTTTCTTTCATTTGGGTGATGCAGTTCACCCAGCCCAGTGGTGAGTGAGGGGGAGCAGGACAGAACCCTGCCATAGCATTCTTTCTTGCAACCCTGTTTATGAGCAAAGATTAATTAAGGCATCAAGGCATGTAGATACAGTTTAAGTAGACAAGGGGAAACACCTGTGGGTTGGGAATATGGGGAATATTTCTGAGCTCTATGTTAGTTATCTGACCCAGTGCAAACGGCCCTGTCAATCTGGACTTTATCAGAATATGAAGTTAGTTTCTAAATATAATCTCAATTTCTTTTGAGTTCCCCATATTTTTATAATCTTCTGAAAAATTATATGTGGACATAGCAATTTTTTCTATTTAGCATAACAATTAAATATTATAATTCAATAATTGTCCTTTGATGAAAATCTTTCTGCTACAATCTGAAGTTTGTCCCCCTAAAATGCACATGTTGAAATCTTAACCCTAAAGTAACAGCATTAGAGGGTGAGACCTTTGGGAGGTGATTGGGGTCAAGAGAGCAAAGCCCTCATAATCGGGATCAGTGCCATCATAAAGAAGACTCCAGAGAGCTGGGAAGCTCCTTCCACCATGTGAGGACACAGTGAGAAAGTACTGTCTATGAACTGGGAAATGGGCCCTCAGCAGACACCAACTCTGCTTGTTCCTTGATCTTAGACTTCTCAGCCTCAAGAACTATGAGATAGATTTTTGTTGTCTATAACCTACCCAGTTTTTAGCATTTTTTGTAACAGCTTGACTAGACTAAGAAACTTTCTAAAATATATTATCCACTTTTCAGCGTTAGTAGAGTTAACAAAACCTGACCTGTTTTTTGACTTGGTGTACTAGATAGGTTCTTCTTCTTAATGCCATGTCACCTTAGCTCATGCCTGATTTCAGTCCCAGCTACAGAAGGCAGTTCTCTGCCAGTTCAGAGCTACCACATATCAACGGGGTCTCATCTCAAACTCATTTTATTTTATATCTGCATTCTGCTTCAATGCCATCTCTGATGCTGCAGGAATCTGCTCAGCCTGGTGCACGTGCAGCCTGGATAGGTGGAAAGTGTTGGGGGGTTAATGCCCCTGCGTAATCTTCAATATCCAAAGCCTGTGGATAAATATCCTAGGCCTCTGTTCTGGTAAGGGAAAATTCTGTGAGGTATTTTGTATGTTTCTCAAGAGATTCTTGGAAAACAAGCCCTCATTGGTCATAGTGGTAATTTCAATAAATCACTTTATGCTGATTCTTTGTTTTTCTATCTTACTTCCTCTGTGCCTTCATTCTTGCATCCTGGGATGATCATCTGAATAAATGATTAGCACCCAAGTCCTTGTCTTAGGCTCTGCTTTTGAGGGTACCGGAATTAAGACACTTGAGATCATTATTCCAAACAATGTCAGTTTGAAGTGATTTGCTGATATTATTGCTGTGGGCAGTGAGGTCTTATTTCCAGAAGGTTCTCCTGAGAAACATACAGAATGCCTCCCAGAATTTTCCCTCAGCAGAAGAGAAGCCTAGAGTATTTTTCCACAATATTGGAAATGTTTTCTCACTGTTATAAAAATGAATCTTCACTTGTGCTATCAATTACATTTTGCTAGCTTTATTCAAAGCCTAGCCTATGATTTCTTTATTGCTAAGGAAAACCAGGCTTCTTTAGCCCTTTATTTACTAATAAATAATAAAGACAAATCACAAAACAATGTATGGTGAGTAGGTACACCAGTATACATATTTTATTTCAGATCTCCACAGAAGTGGCAAGTGACTCAAGAGTATGTCAGTATGAGGAATTCTTTTCCTAAAAAATGAGGTGGCATTGTTCCAGGACTTCTGATCAAGATCTGGTCAATCCTGAACCATGCATGCCACCTAAATCTGCATACCTGGGCCTATAGTTTTCTGTGTGGGAAAATCTTGATAACAAATTCAATTTATCTCATAATTTAGAGCCCTTAAAAAGTTTATTTCTCTGTGAGCCAATTTTGGTAAGTTATATTTTTCAAGGAATATATCAATATCAATATCATCATGAGTTGTTGAATTTATTGACATAAATATTTTTTATAATATTCTCATATCACTTCTTTGACTCTCGATATTGGCTTTTGTAATTTTTTTCTCCTTTCTTTCCTTGATTAATCTTGCTAGTGTTTAACTGTTTTTATTAATTCTGTTCAAAGAACCAACTGTTGGCTTTGTTTAATTTTTTGAATGTGAATGTCAAATTTATACTCATATCTTAATTATTTCTTTCCTTTTACTTAGGCCTTAATCTCTTTCATTTTTCTAATATTTCAACATACAAACTTACATCATTTATTTTAAAACATTTTTGCTAATATAGATAAAGCTATAAATTTCCCTCTGCACTGCTTTGACTACATACTACAAATTCTGATGTTTTCATTTTCTTTTAGTTCAACATACTTTCTTTTATAATTTCTTCTTTCACCCATGGGTTATTCAGAATATTGCTTTTTGTTTTTTTGTTTTTTTCTTGAGATAATAAACGTTTATTGCTGTTTTAAGACATTAAGTTTGGGGGGTAATTTTTTTATGCAGCAATAGTTAACTAAAATGAATATAAACAAGAGAAAGAGAGGGGAGAATATTTTACTTTTTAATTTTTATATTCCTCTTCATTGTTTGCATATTTTTCTCTTTTTGTTTGAATTTTTATAATTAGCATTTGTAATTTTTATTTTTTAAATTAAAAAAATGTTTATTAATATCACTTTTTTTTAAACATACTAAGATGTTGCAGAGCAGTTGAGGGGGAGGGGGAAAGGGGAAGAGGGAAGGAAACAGAAAATCAGGAAAATGCTGAAACTGAAAAATGTAAAATCATCTGTAATTCTAGTCCCCATAATAACAATTAATGCTTTTTAATAGCTGTAAATTGGCTGATTTCTGGGAAAGAGTGACACTGGGGACCTTCTATTCTGCCATCTTGACTAGATGCCAAGAATATTGTTATTTAATTTTTAAATATTTGAAAAGTTTTAAAATCTTGTTTTTATTGATATAGAATTTATATCATTATAGTCAAAGAACATATTCTGCATGATTTCAATATTTTGAAATTTATCAAAACATTTTATGGCCCATCATACGGTCCATCTTGGAGAATATTCAATATACTTTTATTTTTAATGTGCATTTTGCAGTTGTTGGGTGTTGTATGATATAAATATCCATAGGATCAAGTTGAGTAATAATGTTCAGCTCTTCTGTATCTGTTTTGGACTTTGATTTATTGTTCTGTCAATTTCAACTGAGAGAGGATAGAAATAACCAACTATAATTGTAAATAAGTTTATTTCTTTTCTGGATTTGTCAGGTTTTGCTTCTACTCTTTTAAATCTCTGCTATTAGGTACATACATATACATTTAAGTTTGTTATTTTTTTACTGATGAATTGCCACTTTATAATTATAAAATATCTCTTTGTATTTCTAATAATACTTTTTTTCTTGATTTATTTCAGCTGTCTTACAAATATAGTTTGTATGGTATATATGGCCCCTTTTATGTTACTTCAATATGGCAATCTCTACTTTTTAATTCAAATGTTTATTTATTAACATTTAATGCAAACATCGATATGGTTATGTTTAAATTTACTATTTTTGCTACGTGTTTTCCATCTGTCCTTTTGTTTTTGTTGCTCTCTTGTTTCTTTCTTGCCTCTTTTGGGTTAATCATATACTTTTAAGTATTTTATTTTATTTTCCCTATTGGCTTTTTTTTCTTTGCTATATCTCTTTTTATTATGCTATGATATTTGCTCTATGGATAACATTATGTGTCCTTAACTTATCAAAGTCTATTTAGAGTCAATATGCATCACTTCAGATTGAAATTTCACAGATCACACTTACACTTCATACTTCCAACTTCTCACTTCACTGTGCAGAAATGTAATAATCTTGCAGAGGTATACTTCCATTTTCCTTCTTCTTTTCTACTACTGTCACATTTTTTACTCACAGATTTCTAAACCCCACTTTACCATGTTATTTTTGCTTCAGTCAATTGTCTTTTAAGAAAAAAATACAGTAACAAAAATATTTTATGTTTACCCAATTGTTCATCATTTTTTGGGCTCTATATTATTTCCTAAGAATCTGAGTTTCTATCTGGTATAATTTTCTTCAAGCTTGAAGAACATCCTTTGACATTTTATTCAACTCTCCACAATTTGCTTTTCTGAAAATGTCTTCTTTATACCATTATTTTTCAAAGATATTTTACCTGGATATAGAATACTAGTTTAACAGTGTTTTTGCTGTTAGTTAGTTTTGCTTTTTCCTTTGTTATTTAAAAGATTTCATTCCATTGTCTTTTTGTTTCCATTTTACTGATGAGAAGTCAGCCATCATTTGTATTGTTTATTTCCTGACTGAACTTTTCCAACTTTCTCTGGTGGCTTTTGAGGTTTTTCTTTATCTTTGGCTGTTACAGATGTATTTATAATATGCCTAGGTGTGTTTTTCTTTTTATTTATTTTTTTTCTGCTTCGTGTTTTATGAGTTTCTTAAGGATTTGTAAATCAATGTTTTTCATGAAATCTGGGGAAATTTCAGCCATTAATTATTTAAATAATAATTTTATCACCTGTTCTCAGTTTCTTTTCCTTCTAGGATTTCAATTAAATGTTTGTAAAAATTCCTTGATATTGTCCCATATGCCCATAAGATGCTATTAATTTTTCTTCAGTCTTTTTCTATCTAAATAGTGGATAATTTCTACTTATTTGCTTCAAAACTATTGACATTTTCTTCTATCCTCAATTACCTGTAAAGCTCATATGACGGATTTAAAAAATTTCACTTATTGCATCTTTTGTTTTAAATTTTCTGTTCCTTTTGTACTTTTATACTTTTCATTTCACTGCTTAGATAAAATATATCTTGAGAGTATTAACAATAGCTCCCTTTAAGTTTTTGTTTGCTAAATCAAACCTCAGGGCTATTTCAAAGTCTGTTTTAATTGACTTTATTTTTTCTTGTGTAGTAATTTTTAAAAATTTTTATACTGGACATTTTGGATGATATAATTTAGATATACTGGATATTGTTATTTTTCTCCAATAATTGTTAATTTTTTTTCAAGCAAGCATTTCAATTACTGATTACTTTAAAGTTGTATTAGCTTAGTTGTGTGCTTTGCTAGGATATATCAGTTTAATGCCTGAAGTGTTTCTCAAGCTTCTCTAACTTGGTGGGACTTAACCTATAAACTCTGTTTCTCCTGGGGATATTATCAAAGCTGAGTTTTAGGCTTTAATAAGTAGGTAGGACAGGAGTCAGCAAACTATGGCCTGTGGGTTAAACCCAGACCAACACCTAGTAATTTTGTAATTAAAGCTTTATTGGAACACAGCCACACCCATTCACTTATGTATTGTCTATAGATGCTTTCATACCACAAAAGAAGACTTGAGGAGTTGCAACAGAGACCATATGAACCAGAGATCCTAAAATATTTACTCTCTAGCCCTTTACAGGAAAGGTTTGCTTACCCTTACTTTAAGACATGGTCCATACTCTTAAGACATGGGCTTACTGATGTCTCAGCTGAATGCTTAGAATATTAACAAGATTTCTCCACTCTTGGAGCATCAAGGTTTTCCAGAACTATCTCTCTGTTCTGCTCTGAAGTCTATAATATTTGCTTATTTTTAAGCCTCCCATAGTCTTATCCTAAGCTTGGGAAGCTCATCCCATAGCTAGACCTTTGACAGGAGCTCCAACACAACATTTAGGGTCCCCTCTCAACTTACTTCCCTTCCCTGTGGTGCCCTATGCCACAGATATGGTATATATGTTTATATGTATATGGTATATCTCCAGTTCCTTCAGCAACTCTTAATTCTAATTTCTGCTTTAACTTCAGTGGGATTGTTGTGCTCTGTCTAGTCTTCAGCTCCCTCTGTTACAGTTTAGAAAACTGTTCTCAGCAGATAGCTGGAACAATCATGGGCATACTTCATGAGGTTTCCTTCTGCGAAGAACTGCAAGCTTGTGTTGTTTGTTGTCCAATGACTAACAACAGTTTTCTCATATTCTTGTATTTTGTCCAATATTAGAGTGTTTATATATGGTCACAAGCAGAAGTTCCTCTACTGCCATTTTAAAATACCAAACCTATTTATTATTATTCTTTTTTTTTTGCAAATGCATGTGACTAAGTAAACACATTTACACATAAAAACGTCTTACCTTTTAATAGACATTGAGCCAGTGATGGGATTACACTCATACTGTACTTGAGAACTACCTATACAGACTAAGCTTGAATTTAAGAGAATGCATCTTCAATTTTTCTCCTAAGAAGATGCAAAGAATTTCTTCAGCTGCCTTTCAGATCCCTGCTATCTCTCACAAGGTAAATCAACCAACATATTGATCAACATTGTATTATCTCTTACTATTGTATTCGGTTTACCTATTCAAAATTATTGATTAATATTCATCTCTCTTTTTCTCTATTTCCCTTTTTCTCCTTTCGCTAGAATATTGGAATTCAGACTGTAGACTGACTTTGAATGCTTCTAATTTTACTGTTTTTGCTAGAATTTCATTACTCTCTCTCCCTTCATTGCATAGAAGAAATAACCCTTTGTGATCATTCTTGTTGTTCTAGTTGTTGTTACTTTTGTATAACAATTCTCAAGGGGCTTTGAGTTATAGGAGAATGTTTACTTCTTTCTTATTCAACCAAAATGGAGTTTCTCTGTTAAAGGGTCACATTTTAATAGCATAAAATCAGAACATTTTATATTGTTTCTATACCTACTAAAATTTACAAGGAATTGTAACAATAATGTTTAAATGCTACTCAGTTTATAATTAGATACATGCTTACTTATGATATATTCATATTGGATAAATATGTTATAACTATAAACAATCTCCAAAAATAAGAAAGTCTAGTTAAATGTTGAATAAGTGTCACTTCCTTTGCTAAGAAAAACTATATTTATCTTAAGTTAGATATTAGATACTTATCATAGTCATTAGAACTCATAATTATATAAATATATATTTGGAGTGTTCACACTTTTTTTTAGAAGTTTCTTTCTGTTTGCATTTTACATGAAGGACCTAGGTTCAAATAATGCTTTCATATACTAGAAGCTATAATTAAGTCAAAGTTGTACTTAAAATTAAAAATAAAAAAGACAAGCCTTTAAAATAGAAGTGCTAATAAGACCTGAAATGAACTTTCCTAACTGTCTTGGCTGTAGAAATTAGCTGACTTTTATCTATAAAAAGAGTAATTGGTTTATTAGTTAGGTTACTTTCAGCTGCAAGTAATAGATACTCAAATTAAAAGTGGCTTTAAAATAATATATTTTTCACATGACAAGATGCCTGAAGTGTGACTCTGGAATTAATTAATTCAGTGGTTCAGTACATAATCAAGGACTCAAGTTTTTCTCTTATTCCTGCTCTGCCATCCTAGCATGTTGGGTTTTGCCTTCAGACACATGTCCTCACAGTTTCAGGCAAATTGAAATAGCTACAAATATTACATTCACATCATTTTCAAGCTACTTAGGCTCCGTATTTGGAGTTTGGTATTTTACATCGAATATACCAAACGAGGACCTGATCCTGTACAAAAGCAGTTTAACAGGTATAAACATAAGATTATAATATCAAACTAAGGTTGACTTTGTGGCTAGCAGGGGTCGATTAATATTTGTGATATTCTTCTATTCCCAGTGGCATGCTGACACATGTTTAACAACTGAATCTCTGGATGAAAAATTCCTGAATTAGAGCATATGTTAATTTGTATAGCATAAACACTCCCACCATGGCTAATTTTAAGCTATGAAAATGACATCATTGAATGCAGACTGAAAAGAAGCGTAGTAATAGCACACTCCTGTAAGTAGTCCCACCAAGCAAATGATAAGTGTAAAATAACTTGAAGAGCACAGATATAGTAAGATGCAGTAAAAATAACTAAGTGATAAATTTTGATTATTTATATCTTCATTTTAATATTATTTACTTAGTTATAAATCTGTATAGATTATTTTTGAATAATAGCTGTTTTTCACAACTGGTTTGCAAAATTCCTAAAAGTTTAATAAGCAGCTGCCATGAGCAGGTACAACCCAGCTCGAGCACACCTTTGTTTCCAGACCAGCTATCTCCCTTCTGCCTTTATTAAAATTATAGCCTTCTACCATGTGCTCACATAAGAGGATAAGGGTTTTATTAAGTATTACACAAAAACAAATATTACTATTTTGTTCACTCTAAAAGTGGATGTAACTTTACCATATTTAATATCCAAGCACAAAATTGATCCATAGCCTGAGAGCACTAAAATGTTTTATAAGCTAAAAGAGAAAGAAAAGGCATAAGTAATAAAGACTTACTGTCAGATTTTACAGAAATTTGATCAATAGAAAAGAAAAACAAAAACAGAAAAATGGCATCTTGAATAAACTATAGAGCCAGAAGTCTTGAATTCTGAGTCAATGTTCATCAACTCAGGCTCTGGTTTCTGCGGAATCCTAGTCAAGGCATGTTGCATTGCAAGACATATTTCTTGGTTAGAAAACAGGGCAGCAGCACTAGATAATATCAAACATCTTTAAATGTATAAAAGTTTAAAGTTTGTAATTTTGAACTTTAAAAAATGTTTCTATATGACTCGGAGCATGGTTTTTCTGCCCTACATATTCCCAGATTACAAAAAAGGAGGTTAGTAATAAGATAGGCCACTAATAAATGATGTCAAATTTATGTTGAATAATTTTGCTGGATATTGTGTTGTTGCTGTTTACATGTCTGTTATTGTTTTACACATCTATTCCCTCCCCCCAAAAACTCTAAGTTCTTTTAGAGATGATATGATGGTGATGTAGGAAAGGTGAAAATATTTTCTTAGAGGGAAGTCAGACCTAAGTTTGAAGCTCAAATCTGCAGTTTACTTTCTGTATAGCTTTGGACAAATAATGCAATTTTTATGAGTCTCCGTGTTTTTAGATCTTTATAATGTTTTGAAAATTAATTGAGCTAATGCATTTAGTAGGCATTCAAGAAAAGATAGCTATATATTTGTTTCTGTATTCAAAGCACCTAACACTGTGGTTGGCACATATTAGAATCTTAATGTTTGCTAAATGCATATGAAAGAAAGAAAATGAAAGAATAAAATGAGGCATTCAAATTATGAAGTAGATATTTTAGTTTATCTTGACTGAAACTGCCACTGACATTTTCTGAAATCTGTAGCAACTCATCTTTGTGGACTGAAAGGGATAGCATAATTGCTTTAAATTGAGATCGTGTAAAATGCTTTAAGATGGTGTTTCTATAAATCTATTTATAAAATCCTCTGGGTCTTGATGTCTTCCATTGATGAAATAGGTTTTAAATGACATGGACTCCATGGTTCTTGAGAACTCTGAAGTCCTTCCAGACCCAGTCCTATACTTTTAACTATAATCATTATTGTACAGAGCTCAAATGGTGCTTTAAAGACATTTTTATACTTACTGGTATTTGTAAACATTAGTCAGAAGCACTATCTTCCAGGTCTTCACAAAAGAAATACCCCAGTAACAGAAATCAGCAGGGCCAGAGGGTCTTAAGCATTTTATGGATAACTGACTCTTTAAGAATATAATCAAGACTATACAACTTCACCCCAGAAAACTGCTCATTTTGCAAAAGCTAAATTTGCAAACAATTTCAGGAGGCATCAGACCTCTTCATTTTACAAGGGGAAAAAAAAAATGAGTCTCAGAAAAAAAATCTCTGGATCACATTTATGTAATTAATAGTCAAATTAGAATTCCAACTGTTTCCTCATCTTTGATATTCTCTTTAAACTATATCATATATCCACAAATGTTTAAGAAACTGAAGTAGAAGAAAGAACCATTGCTAATACCTTCCCCTGCCCCAAAAAGGCAAGTTGGAAGTAAAGACAAAAAGTAATATATTTACTTAAAAATAATTATTTTCCTTTTCTTTCAATGATTCCATAAGATAAACAATTAACTTATCTAATGAACTCAAGTACTGTTCAATATATTATCAACAGAGAGATAACCTAATAATTTATTTTAAACTGTATTAAATATAGTACAGTGAGTATAAACCTTAGATGTTTACTCACAAGATCTTCCACTCTAGAGGAAGGAAGCCTAACTACTTTTTAAAAAACACTTTTATTTCAGTATAGTGTCACTGTTACAGAATAATTTCAAAGGAAGGAAAAAGAGTCTCTATTTACTTCCACCCACTTTCCCCCATTATTAACATCATACATTAGTATGGTACATTGATACCATACTACAATGAACAAATATTGATACGTTATTAACAAAAGTCCACAATTTACTTAGATTTCCTTAGTTTTTACTTATGTCCTTTTTTTCTTTCCTGGATCCTATACAGGATAACCCATGACATTTAGTCATCATATCTCATTCAGCTATTAGTTGTAATAGTTTCTCAAACTGTCCTTATTTTTGATGACATTGAGAGTTTTGAGGAGTACTGGTCAGGCATTCTGTAGAAAGTCTCACAATTGGGATTTTTCTGCAGTTTTTTCATAAATTAGACTGGGGTTATGGGTTTTCAGAAGGAACTCTAGAGGTAAAGTGCCATTTTTATCACATCCTCTTAAGGATACATACTATCTACTTAAATTATCTCTGTTGATGCTTGTCTTGATCATCTGTTTGAGCAGTGTTTGTCAGTTTTCTACATTTTTAAGTTATTCTTTTTCTCTCCTTTTCCACGTGGTACTCTTTGGAAGGAAGACACTATGTAAGTATGCAACCTATACTTAAGGAGTGAGAAGTTACATGCCATCTCCTTGAGGGTGGAATATCCACATAGATTACTTGGAATCCCTCAGTTCAGAAGATTTGTCTGTTCTTCCACATTAATTAATTAATTAAATAATTTATTCATACCAGTATGAACTCGTGGATAATTGTTTAACATTTTGCATTACAATCCAATATTACTTTATTACTTTATACTGAAATTGCCTTGCTTTGGGCATCCAGAGGTCAGTTGGTGATTTTGTCCCTTTGACATACCACCATTATTATTTTTTGTGGACTATTTGTTTTTGCTTTCACTTTTGTTGTCAGCAAATCTCTACTTTCTGGAACTACAAGATGCCCTAGGTTTATTTTGTATATGTCTGAGAATCAGTAATTTTCCAAGGAGCCCTTCTAGTAGATACAGTATAAGGGATGGGTAGAAGAAACCACGTTTGGGGTACTAAGTATGCTTATTACTACTGGGATATCCTGGCTTCTATACATAGTCCTTGAATCAGGGAGTATGCGCAATGCTACTGGGATGTCATTGCTTCTAGATTCTCAGCTGCTAGAGCAAGGCAATATATGATTGTATAACAACCCTTGAATGTACACATATTGATAAATAATTATCTGTATCTATATTAAGCTAAACATACATAAACCCACACTGATGTCTCCAACTATAATCCATTACTACATGGATTATTCTCATTTTCTCTCATACTTATCTGTAATTTCCCGCTCTAATGCTGAGAAATCTGGATCTCACCATTCACCATCCATTTCCTTAATTGTTCAGTTCCACTACATATGTATAGTTCTTTTCAGAATTATTAAAATGTATCTCCATAGGAAACAAATTTACCAACCAGACTACAATGTTTATGTGTAGTTTCTTTGCCTGTCATCTTACAGTCTCCATTTACAGTCAGCCCTTTGTATCTGCGGATGTGGAACTTGTGGATGCAGAGGGATGACTGTATTTCTAAAATCACTTAGGTCAGCATCTTTTCCCTATAGCCCTTTCAGTGATATTGTTTTGTACATTTATAATACAGTGATATTATTTTATCACATTCTGCATTCCACTGGGTGATCCCTGATCTCCCAAATATATATATATATTACATATGTTTATACATATAATTAAATATATATTTATACACATTAAGTTTCATTCTTTGTGCTGTAAAGTCCTATGGGGTTTGACAAATGCAGAGTATTTTTTCCCTTATCCCAAATCCCTGGCAATTACTGGTCTTTTTCTTATCTCTTAGTTTTGCCTTTTCCTACAAGTCATGTATTTTTAAGCATATAGTATGAAGACTTTTTATATTGGATTCTTTCCCTTAGCAATATGTATTTAAGATTCATCATGTCTTTCTTTACATGCTTCCATATATATATATATATATCCCCCCCCGAATGGCATTTCACTTGGGGGATGCCCTACAATTTATTTATCTGTTCACTTATTGAAGGACATCTTGGTTGTTTCCAGTGTTCAGTGTTGGTACATTAGTGAATTCAGTGGATTTTCAGTGGATTACTTGTGGATTTTTCTCTTTCTCCTTTCAGTTCTATCAGTTTTGGGCACATGTATTTTGATGCACTATTGTTAGGTGCATAAACATTTAGTATTGTTATGTCTTCTTGAAGAATTGACCCTAGTATCATGTAATGCCCCTGAGACTTCTTTGTTCTGAAGTCTGCTTTGTCTCTTATAGAATATAGCTGTTCCAGGGTTGGCCCCGTGGCGCACTCGGGAGAGTGTGGTGCTGGGAGCGTAGCAGCGCTCCCGCCGCGGGTTCAGATCCTATATAGGGATGGCCAGTGCGCTCACTGGCTGAGCGCAGTGCGCCAGTCACAAAAAAGAAAAAAAAAAAAAAAAAAAGAATATAGCTGTTCCAGCTTTTTTTTTCTTAATTAATGTTAGCATGGTATTCTTTACCATTCTTCTACCTTTAACCTACCAGTGTCTTTATAGTTAAAGTGTGTTTCTTATAGAAAACTTATATTTGGACTTTTTACTTTTAATTTCACACTAAGATGATTATTGTTTAGGTGAATTAATATCTATTATGTTTTTAATGGCTTTCATTCATTACATGCATTCTTTGTTACCTCCCTCCCACCTCCAGCCCACATCCTTATATGCCTTCTTTGGTTTTAATTGAACATATTATATGATCCCACTTTATCTCCTCTATTTGTGTATCGATTACAATTAAACATTCTTTTACTGGTTGCCCTAGAGTTCAAACATGTATTTTTAACTAATCTAACACTGCCTTATAATAATGCTATACTACTTCATGTGTCCTGTATGTAGGGAAAATATGTTATCTTCTTTTGCCTACATTTCAGTTCAATAATTTATGTTTTTTCATTTTGCTTCCATCCCTGTCACTTTGATTCTTTGGAATGATTATGAAACTTTTAAAAATATAGCTTGGTATTTATTTCTTTAATATATTTAATGGTGTACTTCAACTGGTTTTGTACTTTAAGACATTTTTACTGGCAAATTTACACATAGTTTCCCAGCTTTAGCTAATAAGTACAAAGTTGTCTCACAAATAAATGGGAGATTAGCTATATAGTATTTACTATGAATAATATAAACACACATAAAAAGAGGATCTAATCATCATTTGATTCTTTAATCTCTTCAGCCCTATTGGAGGATGGGCTGAAATTCAACCATTTTTCCCCCAAACACAAGGGACCACATGAAAGACTTTAGATGCTTCTCCCTAACACACTATTTTGGTGCTAAAATAACAAAGACTAAGAATCTGTTTAGATTTAATCCCTTAAAAATTATGAAGGTTATTGAAAATTAGACAAGCATATTATTATAAATTAAACATGGTTGAGGGCAAAAAGCTTTAAGAAAACTAAACACAAGAAACTTTTGCTTAATAATCACAGCTCATGAAAGCTTGACTGCTATATATATGAAAATGTCTAGTTTTAGGTAGACTAAACTGACAAATCAGAAAAATTAGTTTGAGTAGAGTAATTTAAGAAAAAAAAGTGACCAGCAAGTACTGCCATGTTGTGGAAATCAGATGACACCCAAGCAAGATGTAAGGCCCATCTCTATAAACTTCAATAATTCTATTGCTCAATTTATTTTATTTTATTTTATTTTTTTATTTTTCCATCATTTCTGAAGCTCCTAATTACTTTGTGTAAGCCAGATTTCTATCTGGCAACATTTTCCTTCAGCCTGAAGAATTCCATTAACATTATTATGGAACACCTGCTGGTGATGAAGTCCCTCAGTTTTTGTTTTTCTTAAAACATCTTTACCTCACCATCATTTTTGAAAAATATTTGTCTTAAAATATAAATTCTAAGTTAATAGGGTTTTTTTTTTCAGCACTTTAATATCACCACTGTCTTTCATTTTGCTTGGTTTTTGAAAATAAGTCGGTAGTTAAGTCTCTTTGCTCCCCAGTACAGAATGTGTATGGACTTTTTTGTTCTTAATTTTTAATTGGAACTTGATTAATATTACATATTTGTGGGGTATGGAGTTGACTATCAGTATTTGTGTACAATACGTTATGATAAAATCAAGATAGTTGGCATATTTTTCATTACAAAACATATACATTCTTTGTGTCCATTAACCAATTTCTCCCTAACCATCCTTCCCCTCTCCTTTTCCCTCTCTAATAATCATAGCTTTGTTCTCTCCCGAAAGTTCAAAGCATTATTGTACTTGTTGTTCTGTTTCCTTCCTTCCTTCCTTCCTTCCTTCTTTCCTTCCTTTCTTCCTTCCTTCCTTCCATCCTTCCTTCCTTCCTATCTTTCCTTCCTTCACTTCCACTTATGAGTGAGGACATATAGTATTTCTCTTTCTGTGCCTGGTTCATTTCACTTAACATAATTTTCTCCAAGCTCATCCATATTGTTGCGAATGGCAGAAATTCATTCTTTTTTATGGCTGAGTAGTATTCCGTTGTGTATATATATACCACATTTTCTTTATCCAGTCTTCCATTGATGGGCACTTTGGTTCCACATCTTGGATACTGTAAATAGAGCTGTGATAAACACAGGAGTGGAGGTATCCCTTCAACATGATGATTTCCATTCCTTTGAGTATATACCAAGTAGTGGGATTGCTGGATCATTTGGTAGTTCTACCTATAGTTGTTTTGGAAACATCCATTCTGTTTTCTATAAAAGGCCATACTAGTTTACAGTCCTACCAACAGCGTAGAAATATTCCTTTTTCTCTGCATTCTCATGGCATTTGTCATTCTCTATCTTTTTGATAATAGCCAGCCTAGCTGGAGTGAGATAATATTGCAATGCAGTTTTGATTTGTATTTCCCTGATGATCAGTGATGTTGAGGATTTTATCATGCACTTATTGGCCATTTCTATGTCTTCCTTTAAGAAATGTCCACTTAGCTCTTTTCTCTATTTTTTAATCAGAAATAGGATTTTTTTTTACTGTTAAATTCTTGCATATTCTTGTATACTGTTGACTTCCTAGTACATTCTGTATGTTAATCCCTTGTTGGATGTATAGTTTGCAAATATTTTCTCCCATTCTGCAGGTTGTCTTTTAACTGTGTTGATTGTTTCCTTTGCTGTACAAGAGCGTATTAGTTTGATATAATCCCATTTGTTGCCCATCCTTTTTGGGTCCTATTTATAAAGTTTTTGCTCAATTCTCCATCCTGAAGTGTTTTTCCTATGTTTCTTTCTAGGAGCTTTATAGTTTTAGGACTTAAGTTCATGTATTATCCATTTTGAGTTGATTTTGGTATATGGCAAGAGGTATGAGTCTGGTTTCATTCTTCTACATATGGATATTGAGTTTCCCCAGCATCATTTATTGAAAAGGCTGTCCTTTCCCCATTGTATGTTCTCTTGGTACCTTTGTCAAAGATCAGTTTGCTGTAAACACATGGGTTGATTTCTGGGTTCTCTATTCTGTTCCTTTGGTCCATGTGTCTGTTTTTATGCTGGTACCATGCTATTTTGGTTATTACAGCTTTTGTGATGGTTAATTCTAGGTGTCAACTTGATTAGATTAAGGAATGATGAGAAATTTGGTAAACCTATGTTTTTAGGTGTGTCCATGAGGGTATTTTTAGAAGAAATTAGCATGACAGCCTGAGTGGACTGTGTGGGAAAGATCCACCCTCAATATGGGCAGGAATCATCCAATCTGCTGGGGGCCCAGAGAGAGAGAAAAAAACTGAGAAAAAGGTCAAAGCTCTCTCTAAATCCACTGGAGCTGGGAAACACTCTTCTCTCCTGTCCAGGAATATCAGAGCTAGATACTCTTCAGCTTTTGGATTCCAGTACTTTAAACAAGGACACCATCAGCCTCCTTGGTTTTGAGGCTTTCAGACTTGGACTGAGCCATGTTACCAGCACCCAGTTTGCAGATGGCCTGTTGTGGAACTTCTCTTCACAATCACGTGAGCTAATTCCCCTAATAAATCCCCTCTCATAAATAAAACATATCCTATTGATTCTGTCTCTCTGAAGAACCCTGACTAATACAGCTTTGTAGTACAATTTGAAGTCAGGTAGTCTAATACCTCTGGCTTTATGTTTTTTGCTCAGGATTACTTTGGCTATTTGGAGTCTTTTGTCATTCTATATGAATGTTAGGATTGTTTTTTTTTTTTTTTTTTCTATTTCTGTGAATAATGTCATTGGTATTTTGATAGGGATTGCATTGAATCTTAGATCACTTTGCATAATATGGATATTTTCTCAATGTTATTTCTTCCAATTCATGAACATGGAATGTCTTTCCATCTTTTTGTGTCCTCTTTAATTTCTTTCAGCAGTGATTTATAGTTCTCACTGTAGAAATCTTTCACCTCCTTAGTTAAATTTATTTCTAAGTATTTTATTTTTATTTTTTGTAGCTATTATAAGTGGGCTTGCTTTCTTGATTTCTTTTTCTGCTACTTCATCATTAGAGTATAAAAATGCAACTAATTTTTTTATGTTGATTTTGTATCCTGTAACTTTACTGAATTTTTTTTATCAGATCTAGGAGTTTTGGGGTAGAGTCTTTAGGTTTTCTAATATATAGGATTATGTCATCTACAGATAGGGAGAGTTTGACTTTGTCTTGTCCAATTTGGAAGCCATTTACTTCCTTCTCATGCCTGACTGCTCTGGATAGTACTTCCAATACTATTAAATGGGAATGGTGAGAGTAAGAATCCTTGTCTTGTTCCTGTTCTTAAAGGATAAGCTTTCAGCTTTTCCCGATTCTAAATGATATTGGTGGTGGGTTTATCACATATGGCTTTTACTGTGTTGAGATAGTTTCCTTCTATACCTAATTTGTTAAGAGTCTTTACCATGAAGGGATGTTGAATTTTCTTAAATGCTTTTCCTGCATGTATAAGGTAATCGGTTTCTGTTCTTGATTTTGTTGATGTTGTGTATCACATTTACTGATTTACATATGTTGAACTGTCCTTGCATCCCTGGGATGAATCCCACTTGATCATGATGTATAACATTTTTGATGTGTTGCTGTATTATGTTTGCTAATATTTTGTTGAGGATTTTTGTATCTATGTTCATCAGGAATGTTGGCCTTTAGTTTTCATTTTTGTTGTGTCTTTGTCTGGTTTTGGTATCAGTGTGTTGCTGGCCTCATAGAATGAATTTAGGAGAATGGCTTGGCAGACTTCTACAGAACCTTTCATCCAACAACTATGGAAAAAACACTCTTCTCATCAGCACTTCAAATATTCTCCTGGATAGACAACACGCTAGGCCATAAATCAAGTGTCAACAAATTTTAAAAGATTGAAATCATTTCAAGTATCTTTCAGATCACAGTGGATAAAAACTAGAAATAAATAACAAGCAGAACTTTAGAAAGTATAAAAATACATGGAAATTCAACAACATGCTCCTAAATGACTTATGGGTCAAAGAAGAAATTAAATAGGAAATCAAAAAATTTATTGAAACTAATGAAACATCATACCAAAACCTATGGGATACTGCAAAAGCAGCACTAAGAGGGAAGTTTATTGCAATAAATACTTACATCAAAAGATTAGAAAGACTCCATCTGAATAAACAACCTAAAGTTACACTTCAAAGAAATAGAAAAATAGGAAAAATTTGACCCAAAAATTAGTAGGTGGAAAGAAATAATTAAGATCAAAACAGAACTAATGAAACAGAGACCAAAAAAAAGAAAAAGAAAGGATACAAAATTCAACAAACAAAATGTTTTTTCGTGAAGATAAACAAAATTGACAAACCATTAGCTAGTCTAGCTAAAAAAAGAGAGAAGACCCAAATAACAAAAATCAGAAATGAAAAGGAGACATTACAACTGATACTACAGAAATACAAAGAATCATTATAAACTATTATGAACAATTTTATGCCAACAAATTTGAAAACCTGGAGCAAACAAATTTCTGGACACACACGAACTACCAAGACTGAATCAAGAAGACACAGAAAACCTCAATAGACACTAATGAGCAAAAAGATTGAAGCAGTACTCAGCAGTCTCTCAGCATAGAAGTGCCCAGGACCAGATGGCTTCACTGCTGAACTCCACCCAACCTCTAAAAAGAATTTATACCAATCCTTTTCAAACTATTCCAAAAACTGAAGCAGAGGCTATTGAAATGTGTTCTTGATACTTGTACTCTTTACCATCTTAATTCATAGCACCATCAATTCTCATATAGAACAACAGCCTCTATACTTGGTCCTTATGTCTATTCCTCACACAGCACATGGCAAAGGAGATTCTTTAAAATACAAGACGATAAAGTCCCTTATCAGAGAAAAATCAAGCCTTCCTTCTACTCATCCTTTACATCCCTACTCCCTAGCAATTTTTCCTTTTACATCTCATCTCCTAGCTCCTTGTTCTTTTTCACTGTATTCTACCCACTCTGATATCCTTGTATTCCCTGTTTGGAATGTGTTTTCTCTGCCAAATTCCATGCTTATTCCTTTTGGATCTCTGCCCAAATGTTCACGTCATCTGAAAAGACTTCTTATGTGACTATCCCATTTAATACAGCCTGCCATTTTCTCTATATAACCTTTATTTTGCCTCATTTGTACACAGAGACCCAACACATCATGTGTTTATTTGTGGTCTGAAGTTATACTTCCATGACAGCATGAATAAGTTTTTGCTCACTAATGCTGGAATAGGACTTGGTACATAGATGGTATTCAGTACATTTTTTAAATGAACGGTGGCAAAAGAGAAATATGCAATAACAACAAGGCTATTGGATTAGATTCCATGAATCTAATCCTGTCTTTGCCATTAATTAGGCATCTGTGTCTCTCTAGAGTTCAGTTTCTTTGTCTATACAATAAAAATAATAATAGTTCTACAGCTAAAATGTGAAAGGCTTGTACATGATAAAACCCTAAGCAGCTATGAGGGATTTAGGCAAACTAGATGTCTAGACATACAGACAGGATAGGTGGCAAGATTAGTGAAAACACTGAATTCTGAGAATGACATGCTGACTTGAGTCTTGATTCTCCCACTAACCAGCTTTGTGATTTGGAGTCAGTTATTCAACCCTTTTAAGCCTCATTTTCTTGATGAGAGAGAAAACGTTTTTCTCTTTTTGAATAAAATTGTTTTTCATTTTTAAGAAATTGTATCATAGTCATCAGGAAAAGCAATATAAGCAACTATGACTAAATTTTTTTTTATTAAATATTTCTCCATAGATCATTCAGTCAATAGTTATTTACTGAGCATTAATATGTACTCTGTTCTAGGTGCTTGGGATAAACTGAGACACCAATCAAACAAATATCCTGTCCCTTGGAGCTTAACCTTCCAGTGTGAAGAGACAGATAAAAAACAATAAACTTAGTAAACAAGTAAGCTGAATAGTATTTTGGAAGATGATATGTGTTATATGGACAAAGAGCATAGTTAGGAAATGGGCATCAGGAATGTGTTAAGGGAAGGGAGTCAGGTTGCAATAAACACGGGGCCATGAAATTTGATCACACACTGTCACTAGAAGACTCTTTTTTCCTCTTCCTCCTCCTCCTTCTCTCTCTCTTTGCTTAAAATTTTGAAACTTTATTGTGAATATATTTTTTTCTTAAAATTATAGAAACTATATATTCCTATTGGAGTAGTTGATTATCACATACCTTTAACAAATATTATTAAAAACCTTTGAAATTAGTTTATTTAATCTTTCCATGCAGAAATCTTTAAGCTTCTTGATTATGAAGTGCTTCTTTCAAAGGAGCAATATTTACACTGCAAATGAAATAAATAGCAATATCTTTAAAACTAATTCATACTCTTTAGCTCACTTGTTTTGAAACTCGTGGTTTTTATTACTAACTTTTCTACTCCCGGAAACTGCTATAGCAAGCAGGGGAAGGAGGAGAAGAGGGTAGAGACCTGTTTTTCTTTTTCTTTTAAGACATGTTCCTTCCTCATTTGGCATTGGCCTTTCCATGAGTCCAGCATACACAATGACCACGCAGCTGTACCTCCCAGGATGAGGTTAAGTATTAAGTTTCCTGATAGAAACCCCTCACCTCCCTAAGAACAAGCCATGTAGAGCTTACAATGGCTTTTTAGACAAACACAATCAACTGATCCTCTGTCAGCCTTCTGGATAGCAGTGTGTAACATAAAGAAAGCTCCAGAAGAGAACCTGTTGAGTTGGGCCATATCAAAGGGAGGGTGCTAAAATCTGGGTCATATTTTATAACTTCAGTCAACTGCTCATCACAAAGCTTAGATATATGAGCTGGTCACTGTCTTAGCACAGTCATTATCTCAACACAGAGCTTCATATTTTTAGACATTTTTAGTACCCCAGTGAAGACCTTCTTTTTAAAGGCATTACTTATTTAAAAAAAAAAAAAAAAGTCCAGAATGACAGAAAATACATTGTTAGCTTAAGATCTTAAACTGAGGACCACATCAGCATTTGTGTTGCTATCTGGTTACAGTGACCCTCCTCACTGTGTATTAAAAACTATCCACCTGTAAACTGGCAAAGAACATTGGTGTCTATTTCTCAGGGTTACTGGAGTTCTTGGAAGTAACAAAGTGCTAGACAAATGCTGTAATTTACAGTCTTTCTCTGTTCAATGAAAAGGATCCATGAGATGCACTGCTGCCAAGAGTAGCATTAGTAATCCAGCCTGACAATTTCATTTCAGGGTTTTCATTGGATGAAACTTAACAGCATTCTTAGGGCAATGAAAACCATGGCACTCCCTTGTGACTGGAGAAGCCTATTTCAGACCCAAGCTGCCTTTGGTTTCCAACAGTGTTAGCACTGCACAAGTTCTGACACAGTTTGACATGGCTACCAAAGCCATTTTATCGAAGAATAAATTATGGGTGTGGCTGAAAACCATCTCTAGTCTCAAACCAGATTTATTTGCCTTTCTCACTTTCATTTTTAACTTTGTTTCCTAAGATTTGTTTCTGTTGTTAAGAGGAGACAAATTCTAATAGGTCAGGTTCCAACATGTCTTGCATCTTCTCTTTGGTCCTTCACTTGGTCTGAAACAAGTATCATGGGAGGGGGAAGGGTAGGGATGGGGGTGTGGGTAGGGGGACAAAAGTAGAAGTCAGGTTCTACAGTATATCAGAGAAGGAAAAAACATTATCTGTGAAGATAAGCCTCATTCATTAATCCATTTATCCCTTCAATCATTCATTTGCTATGAATTTGTAAAATGCCTACTCTATACTACAGGAATACCAAAATAAACAAGATAGTCCCTCCCCTTGTTAGTTATATAGTCAGGTTCTCAAACTTCAGTGCTCATCAGAATCCCCTGATGAGTATATTAAAATAGAGGTTACTCAGCCACAACTTTAGGTTTTTGATTCAGTAGGGTTCAGGTGGAGGCTGAGAATTTGCACTTCTAGAAATGCCTTGTATCAGGGAGGCCATTAACACAGCCAAGAGATGTGTCTGCAACCTTCTTCTGGGACAGTCTTGAGTTTTCTAGCATTGTCCCTTGCTAACCTGTCCAACAGGAACGTCTATACCTCTTTATAAATTTGCTTTTTAAATAGGTTGTAATATTGGGGGCTGAGTTCTTGAAGCTGGAAACTGTTAATTTCTTGTGAAAATGTCTTCATGCAGTTACCATGAGCTAATACTGTAATAAAGAATGGTCTTTGTGTTGGTTCTTAAAAAAAAAAAAAAAAAAAAGAATTTGCACTTCTAACAAATTCCCAGGTGCTGCTGGTGTTGTGCTCTTGGGATCATACCTGGGGAACCACGAGGTTAGAGCTGTGCTTTTCCAACTGAATGCATTCATGAATCACCTTCAGATTCTCATTTAATAGGACTGATGTGGCCCCTGGATTTTGTATTATTCCATGCATTTCACTTTATGTAGTGAGGGTTTAGTAGAAAAGAAAACTTATAAGTAAATATGCACAAAATATACTATAGAAAAAATGGAAATTAAGAGAATGCTTAAAGAAGGGATTGGATTTTCACAGGTAGTATTGTGAGGTTTTGCAGAGAGAATAGGCTTGGGGTATGAGAGAGGTGAAGGGACAAGAGATTGTGACCAGAAAGGAAAGTATAAGATGGTATGATTTGAGACTGGAATAATTCCAGGTGCTGATAAAGTCCAGGAAAGGGCTGTGTGGTTGGTAACTGGAATGGAGTGGAAATGGTAGCTGCTTCAACTGAAGAAGCAGAGGAATTGTGAGACAACCCTGCAGGAAGATGATCAAAAAGGAAAATGAAGTTCCCAAAGAGTTGGCAGAAGCTCCACTAAAGAGGAAAATGAAGCTAAGTTACACAGGAGAGTTTTCTGAAGGTCATTACATTGTCATGAAGGTCAATAAATCACTTTGATGGCAGAGATTTCAGGAAACATGAGATTTTTGAGTGATAGTGGGTAAACAATGATCTGAAAACAAAACATTGTCCAAGAAATATGTTCATTTCTTTTCTGGGGCCCCCTTGAATGAAAAGAAATATGTGTAAATGGCATCACCTCTACTGAAGAATAATGGGCAATGTGGATGTTTTTGGAGAAGGAACAGCTTTCAGTTAAGATAAGCTAACAAAAAAAGTAAAAGGAAAAAAAAGGACAAAGATGGAAAGAAAAGTGTATTAGTCTGTTTTTGTTGCTTATAACAAAATACATGGAACTGGGTGATTTATAAGAAAATAAAATTTATTGCTTACAGTTTCAGAGGCTGGGAAGTCCCAAGTCCAGGGAACACATCTGCTGAAGGCTTTCTTTGGTGGTGGCTTCAGTGACAGCAGGGTATCGCATTGTGAAAATGGTGGAGCAGAGAGAGAGAGCAAGACAGAGAAAGACTCTCTTCTCTCTTCTTTTAAGTCCCTCAGAACCACGTACCTGATCACCATTTTTAATCTACTTGCTACAGCACAGTCCTACAATCCAATCACCTCATCCAGGCTCCACCTTTCAATTATCATAATAGGATTTCCCACCCTCTTAACAGTCACAGTGGAGGCCAAGTTTCTAAGACATAAAACTTGGGGGACATAATTCAAGCTTCAGTGAGTTTTGGGGGGACATAATTTAATCCACCACATTCTGTCCCTGCCCCCCCCTCAAACTCATGTCTTTTTCACATACCAATACATTTATTCCACACCCAAAGCTTAACTTGTTTCAGCTCAAAAGTCCAAAGTTCAAAGTCCCATCTATGAAATCAAAGCAAGTTATCTACTTCCAAGATACAATGGTGGGACAAACATAGGGTACATATTCCTAGTCCAAAAGAGAGAAAAAAGCCATAAGAAAAGTGTAATAAGTCTCAAACAAGTCTGAAACCCAGCAGGGCAAGTGTTATCTCAAAACTGGTAAATCATGTACCTTGGCTCCATGTTTGATGTCGTCTGCACACTGGTGTGGGGGTTGGGTCCCCAAATCCTCAGGCACCTCTGCTTGTATGGCTTTCCTGTTCACTGGTGATGCTTTACCTCTCACAGGCTGCTGCTGCACACTGGTAGCTCCACAATTCTGGGGTCTCTGTGGCAGTCCCCCTCTCATGACTCCACTAGGTATGGCGCTGATTGGGTTTCTCTGCTGTAAATCCAACCCCATGTTTCTGCTCAGCAGTGCTCGAGCAAAGACTCTATGCAGTGAATCCACCCTTGGACAAATCTCTTCTTGGGTCCATAGGCTTTTCCAAGCATCCTTTGAAATCAGGGTGGAGGCTCCCAAGCCTTCCCAGCTCTGACATTCTACGAACCTACAGACCTAACACCAGGTGGACTCTGGCAAGGCTTCTGGCTTGCATTTTTCAAAGCTGTGCATCTAGCCACACCTGGGGCCAAATTAGCCACAGCTGCAGCCATCAAAGCAGCTGGGGTGCTGGTGTGGGTAGCAGCATCCCAAGGTTGCCCTGGGCAGGGAGCCCATGAAGGGCACCTCAGGCCTGTTCCCCAGGACCATTTTGTCTCCCTAGGTGTTTTGGCCTGAAATGGAAGGAAGGGTTGGCCCCAGAGGCTTCTGCAATGCCTTCAGGGCATTTTTCTCATTCTCTTGATAAACCATTTAGTTGCTGGGCTGCACCACTGTATGTTCTCTGCTTCTCTACCAGCATGGCCAGGCTGCAAATTTTCTAAATCTTTACACTCTGCTTCCCTTTTAAATTCTGGCTTTACATTGTGCTTTTGCCGCCATAACTCAGTGTAGGCTGTTACAAGTAGCCATGCAGCTTCCTGAATGTTTTGCTGCTTAGAAATTTCTTCCTCCAAATGCTCTGGTTCACAACTCTTAAGTTCCACCTTCTACAAAATACTAGGACATGGACACAGTGCAGCCAAGATCCTTGCCAGTTCATAACAAAATTGATCTTTGCCCCAGTTTCCAATAAACTCCCCATTTCTATCCTAGATCTCCTTAGTGTGGTCTTTACAGTCCACATTTCTATCAGCATTCTGCTCACCACCATTTAAGCAGTCTCTAAAATATTCCCAACTTTCCCTGGTTTTCTTGTCTTCTAAACTTTCACCAGCATCTAGGCTTTTCCTAGCCTGTTCTCCAAATTCCTCCAGCCTCTCCTCTATACCCAGTTCCAAAGCCATTTCTACATTTCCAAGTGTTTGTTATTAGAAACACCCCACTTCTCTGGTACCAGCTTTCTGTACTAGTCCGTTTCTGTTGTTTATAACAAAATACACAGAACTGGGTAATTCTGAAAGAAAATGAAATTTATTGCTTACACCTCTGAGGCTGGGAAGTCCAAAATCCAGGGAACACATCTAGTGAGAGCCTTGGTGGTGATAACAGTGACCCAGGGGTCTCACACTGCAAGATAGTGGAAGCAGAGAGAGAGAGAGAGAGAGAGAGAGAGAGAGAGAGAGAGCGCTCCTCATGCACTTTCCTTTCTCTTCTTTTAAAGCCCTCAGAACCACACCCCTGACCATCATTTTTAATTCATTCACTACAGCATGGTCCTACAATCTAATCACCTCTTCAAGGCCTCACCTTTCATTACCATATTAGGATCTCCCACCCTTTTAACAGTCACTGTGGGGGCTAAGTTTCTAGTATATAAAATTTGGGAGATGCAATTCAAGCTTCAGTGAGTTTTAGGGGGACATAATTCAATTCACTACAAAAATTTCCTCAAAAAATGGTGGTGAGTCAAAATACCACATTGGGGGAAAAATACCATATTGGTAGTGTGGAAATGGGAAAAAAGTAGGATTAATACAATAGGGGGGAAAGTATATGAAAGAAGGCTTTATTTAAGTCAGCAAGTTTTAATAACAGAAACTAGTAAGAGATTTGTGAGTTATCAACAGAAATGGGGGAGCAAAAGCATTGAAGTTTTTTAAAAAATCAAAGAAGAGTTTTTGAATTAAGTGGCCACAAGTTTCCAAATTGGGCAATTTCAAGCTTTCAAGTTGAATCCCTATCTATAAGGTCTCAGTTATTCTGATAGAAACATTTATTTTCAAAAGTAGGATAGACTGTCTTCAAATTTGGCTCTGCAGGTTTGTATTAAGGTAAGAAGGATACTTGGAAACATATTTTCTTTTTCAACCCAGACAATTATTCTAGAATGTTAACTTATTAGTTTTTAGGGTCTCTGTCATAAGTTTTATTTATGCTTAAAAATCATTCCTACATAGAATTTACTGAGAGTTAAGGCACTGACCATAAAAAAATAATAGTGGTAGAAATCAGCATTGCACTCATCTCCACCAGAGTCAAGCTGTTTTACCTGGGCAGTTACATAGCCTCTCTGTTCCTCAATTTCATAATCTACGAAACAAGGATAATAAGAGTTAACACCTATACTGTGCTTACTATGTGCCAGATGCTGTCTTAAGCCATTTATGCAATTAAATCATTTAATTCTCAAAGCAACCCAAGGAAGCAGGTACTACGATTATGCTCATTTATACCTGGGAAAACAAAGGGAGAGATTAAATTAAGATAGCTCACATTTGCCAGAGTGAGAATTTGAACCCAGGCACAGTGGTTCCAGAATCCAGTCTCTTAAACATTATAGTATTGTCTCTTGATTAGCAATAGATAATACAGGTAACTGCCTCTTAAGGTGGTTTGAGGATTAAATGTCTAAAATTAAATGTGTAAAGTGATTAGAACAGTTTCTGGTAAACTGTAAGAATTCAATAAATACTACCAGATATTTAGCTGTTTGTGTCTCATCCTCATTTTCTAAAAATAAAGGATCAAAAGTTGAGATCTTCTAAAACTAGTAATAGTGGTTTCTGTAGTTGCCCTAGTTAATAAAAGAATGCTAATTAGAACCACACGTCACTTTACATCTATTAAATTAGCAAAATTTAATAATATCTGAAGTTGGAACTCTCTGGCAAAATACATTGGCATACCTCTTTAAGTAGTAATGTTTTCCAAATCTTTATAAAGTATATACCCTTGCCAGCCTCTCCCTTCTTAGGTGCCAGCATGTTGTGGGGAACACAGCAACATCTCTGGGTCAGATAGTCCTGGCTCAGAGGAGAATGAAAGAACAAAGAGGCCTTTCCTCTTACTAGTTAGGTCACCTTAGTTAGGTCGTCTTAGTTAAATCTGTTATCTCTGAGCATCATTTTCCTTATCGGCAAACTGGGGCTATTATTTAGCTAAAAATTTGTATGATATGAGAAAATACAGATAAACTATAAGTAACCTTCTATCGATTGAACATGTGTTAGCTTACTTTCCTTAAATATTAATCTCACTGAACAATCCCAATAAAATGACTTTTAGAAAGTTGTTCTATAACATTTTAAACTTATAATAAAAATTACAACCAACACAAAAGCTCAGTAATATGGGAAATAATAAATGTATTAAGTTGCAGTGATATGATGAGATCCTGATGCAGTGACTTATGTAAGTGTAAAAATACATGACAACTGAGAAGTGCTTATTATATAATTTATATAATGAATAAAACACTGAAACTGCTTATGATTATAACTTCTATGTATAAGAAAATTGTGGACCAAGAGAAAGATATGAAAAACAACAATTTTATTAGAATTTTCTTTGTTGACATCCCTAATTATTGAAAACATGTCATTTGTCTAATAAATTCTTATTGAGATATCATTAATATCAAGTCACAAATACTGTTATCTGAATATGTTTTATCTGAGAATATCTAAAGTGCTCTCACATTTATGTTTCTGCCTGAGTTTCAGAGATCTTCCTTTAGCTCCCACTCAATTCAGGTGAATAGAATAGAGCCATATTTGCTACAGAAAATGAATACATAAAAACTTTGAATTTTTACATTTCTTATCACATATCCAGCATCTAGTATTTAATAAATATTTGTTGAACATTATTGAATATCTCTGTAGTTTCAATGATGTTGAACTATTTCAGCCATTATTATTTCTCTTTTCCTACTGCTCCTTGATTTCCCAGTGAAACTGTATTTATCAAATTATTTAAATATTAGCTAATCTACAAATCTCCTTTAAAATGTATTTAACAATTTGGATAAGCCAGGTACTAAAAAACAAATTTCCTATAAAATTCAAAAGGCATACATTTTGTCAGTCTTATTTATGTGTTTTTATTTTTGACATGTTGTCACAATTTCTTCCTTTAGCTTACAAAATGGCCCAATTCCACTTTTGCAAAACAAAGCTTGGACTGATTTTACAAAAAAAAGTGCTTTATATTATATCTAGCTTTTCCAAGTATATTTTGTAATACCAAGAAGCAAAGAAATGCAGAGCTTCTATGAAAGAGAAAAAGAAAAGAAGAAATGGATGGAGGGAGAAAGGTAGAGGGTAAAACAGCTTTCCACTTTTCTTCGTTGAAGGATTCAAGACTTAGACGTAAAATTGTAAAATTGTGTATGAATTTATGGTAGGAAGATAAGCCAGGACCTTGCATTTATAGACCACAGACAGGGCAATGCAAGGCTTTTGGTCAGTGAGAAGACATGGTTCAACACAGGACTGTAGAACGTACGTCAGTATGAATGCAACATCTAGGATAGCCGACACTTACACCAGTACTAACTTGAAGATAATATTATGAACATTTAATAAAATTAATATTATTAATATTTCAAGTTTTAGTGAAGAAATCTCAATTAAAGTCACATCAGCCTCTACAGGACAATAAAAAAAGAGCTTATGCAGGTACAAAGACTTACCATGTTAGATAGTATCAATTACAATACTGGGGAGGGAAAAAAAACCCTGTTTTTACTAGAAGTATTTCGACTACTCATAATTTAGTTTGAAAAATTCTATCAAGCAAAAAGCTTTTATTCATTGTCTGAAATAACAAAAGTGTTAAAGAAAAATGATCGAGTGGAAACAAATATCTTATTAGCATTTTTCATTTAGGGGCAGTTGCAGTGTCATGGAAATGTTGGAAGAAAGTGAGTTTCCTCATTGAAAGCTTTCATGACTAATACACTCAAAGTGTCTAAATAGTTAAGAAGTAAATGACACTAGTAAATTCAAGTACAAAACTGGAAGTTTCACTGAGCAAGAAAAAAAAAATAAAGAAAAGTTAATGATTAACTTCAAATAAAATATTTAAAGTTTGATATTTTTAAGGAAGCTCTAAAAATTGACCACCTTGATGAAATGCCACAAGTTAAAAACAATCAACAATCTTAAGGCATAACGTACTTAATTTTAAAAGCAAGAGTTTCTATAGCCCCCTATCATGAATTTACATGCATTCCATTATTTACTCGAACATCTGTAATAAAAATAAAGCTTGCATTAAAATTTACTCTAGGTACCCACATGACTGATTAAATTATCATACCAGCTTCTATTTTGTATTTCTTGACTCAAAATGCTTTTTCAGTCATAACATTACTATGATGCTGGTTTTACCCTCAATTATGAGAGTGCTACCTGAGTTAATGGAATTTCAGAATGGATGTTTTGCTGTTCAACTTGACAGATTAAGTTTGCTCATTTGAAACAACCAAAAAAAGGAACTGGAAATTTGAAAGTGACAAAAGATTTTGAACCCTTACATTTTTTCTTCTAAGTTTAACAATTTCATTCTAAACTTCAAAGAGTCTAATTTATAATAAATAGTCAGCTATAAGGGGAGAATAGAAGGCACACAGTAAGAATAAGAATGGAGTGAAAATTAATTCTCTCTCTCTAAATCATCCCCAAAATATTATGGCTTAAGGTAAAACAGAAATGTTAATAACTGTCATTTTCCAAACCTTGACTAACCAATAAGTACATGTCACCCAAGTCTATTTCTCATTCTGTTTTAAATGGAACAAAGTGACTTTCAGAGGTTGGGAAGTGCGTAATTACATAGACCTAACTTTGATCATAATTACAGTGGTTTACCCATCCATCACTTGTTGCTTAAGGACTATTCCTTGGTGAGTTCTTTAAAGGAGATAGAAACTCTGTCAGGACAAATTTAAGCTTCAGAACAGCTAACCAGAAACTTGGCTCTCCTGTCCTGAAACAGAGGTTGAAAATTGCCACTTTAATCTCACAATCCATTTGGCTTTTAAGTAAAGTGAGAGAACTTCGAAGCTTTTTGGGAAGGCATGTGTTTCTGTTGTTCATTATCTCTTGATACCTTTTTATGAGCTTCTGTGTGGCATTGGGTCTAAGTTTGCCTCATTGCAGGTAATGGTTTTCAAAACTGGTGTGCAAACAAGTGAATTTTCTGGAGTGTATGATAAAAATGCTGATTTTGTATTCTTTCCCCTTACTCCCAATTTCTCAGAAGGAGGCCATCAATGTAATCTGAAACCTAAAATTAATTGGGAACCTTTTATAGCACTAAAAGGTCTAGAGCTGTTTCTCCAAGTGTGGTCTGATAACTTCATGAATCAAAATTCTGTTTTTGTTTGCAGTATAATTTCTAGGCTCCACCCAGACTCTCTCAATACCTGACAACATCAAAAGTGAGCATGTGTATTCCTGCATTTCTTGAATCTAAATTTGGACTTCAACATTTTACAGTTACCACCTAGGAGTCAAATATATCTCCGTGTGAAACAATTTGAGGAACTTTAACAGAAACTTGCAAAAATCACTGTTCCAACTTGCAGCCTTAAGGGTAGATGCTTGCACTGGCAGTCCACCAGCCAGCTTGTCCAGTGTCCTTCTATCCTTCCCTGCGCCTGGTACTATTTCTATACATGTAGTTCCACTTTGGATTCCGTGAGGTCTAGGATGGTATCTCACTCATGTCTTCCACCTTCTCGGCTCAGCACCATAACAAAAATAATAACTGCATGGAGTAGATTAGTTAAACAAACACATTAAAACAAAACATAGTTTTAGTTTCCATATCTACAATTTGAGGATAAAAATCTTCTGCTTGGTAGATTAGTTTCCTATTGCTGCTGTAACAAATTGCCATAAATTTAGTGGCTTAGATGAACACAACTTTATTATCTTACAATTCTGTAAGTCAAAAGCCTGATACAGGTGTCACTAGGTTAAAATCAAACTGTTGGCAGAGCTGTGTTCCTTTGGAGGCTATAGGGGAAAATCTGTGTCCTTGCCTTTTCCAGCTTCCATAGGTTGCCCATCATTTTTGGCTCATGACCCCTTTCCATCTGCAAAGCCAGCAATAGCCTGTCTAGTCTTTTTTCATATCACATCACTGTGACTCTTGTTCTAACTCCCACTTCCACTTTTAAGATCTCGTATGATTACAACGTGTCCACATGGATAATCCATGTTAATCTACCTATTTTAAAGTCAGCTGATTAGTAGCCTTAATTCCATCTGCAACCTTAATTTCCCTTTGCCATGTAACATAAAATATTTACAGGTTCTGGGGATTAGGACGTGGCTGTCTTTGGAGGCCGTTATTCTGCCTACCACACCTGCCTACCTCCCAGGTAGATCAGATATAAAATCTATCAGGAAACACTTTGTTAACTGTGAAATTGTATATAAACCTAGGAAAACACTATGTTCTGTGGTAGACATAAACTGATGTGGAAGTCAAGAGACGAGAATTATTCTGGTTCTTCTACTATTTTGCTGTGTAATCATCAGCAACACACTTAACCCCTCTGAGATTCAAATTCCTCAGTTCTAAAGTACAAGAATTGAGAGAGACAAGCCAAGTTGACGTCAAGACTTACAATGATCTGTGTTCTTCAAGTTGGTATAGAGCAAAATGGAACTGAAGGTATGCCTGCATGAGGACACAATTTTTGCTGGGAAGGAAGCATCAGTCTGCTGTCAGGCAACACACACAGTAGTAGAACTGAACAATACACTAATGGGGTGCTTTCCAGAGCTGAGTTGGGTTTATATTTCATTCTCTAAGTCCTAGTTGTGAACAGTAGATCAGAGCTTGTTAGCACTACTTAACTTATGAGGAAATTTAATTTAGACGCTTAAGTGATTTTATTAAGTTCACATAATCAGACAGCGTTGGAGTTAAGATGACAATCCAGATCTTTGGATCTTATATACACTCTGCCAACATATTTCCTCAATTCTCTACTATTTAAATGCAATCACAGCTCAGAAGCAGCACACGGAATCATAACAGCATTGTACTTTTGGCTAACCACAGTTAGTCATAAAGTTATTTAGAAATGTATTCTTCCAAAAATTATGAGGGTTTGAAGCACTTTTTCTTGGTTACAACTGATGGATATATTAAACCCTGTAGATACATTGTAGCTTAATATTTCCTTAATTAAAAGTATATGCAATTCTTCCTGTCCTCTACCTTGCCTCATTTCAAGGGCTGAATATAAACAACATAATCAGACTGCAACGTGTTGGCTCATTCCTTTCAGTCAGATAAACAGTGACTGCGAAGATGGCTGAAACTTGGTTTGCTCATTGAAATGCATGTATACATCCTTTACCCCACATCAGAAATCATACGTGTCCTTCAAAAAGTTCATGGAAAACCAGAAGAAAAGAGAATACATCAGTTAGCTCAGTTGGTTGGAACATGGTGTTATAACACCAAGATCAAGGGTTCGGATCCCCTATACAGGCTAGCCACCAAAAAACAAACAAACAAACAAAAAACAAACACCTTTCCATGAACTTTTTGAAGTACACTCATATTATATTATGATTTGTTATATCATTTATTTTGGAAGTCTCCATATGCACATACACAATACTATGGGCATATTTTTTACGCTTTTACTTGCCATGATTCTGGCAGGAAAAAAGAGAGAAATTAAAAAAAAAAAAGAAGAAAAGAATTGAAGAGAGGTTAATGAAGAAGTAAGAAATACAGTTTGGTGCTCTGGAATTAGCAAAGGCTGGCAACGATTACCCCCAATCCTGAAAGAAAGGGAAGGTAGGGAATAGTTGCTCAAACTCAAGAGACCTGGACCTATGGCAAGGGACTTGCATGCAGCCTTTAGTAGAAAACCCAGGGAAACTAATATCCCAACTTTACTCTCCTCCTGCTGGCAGTTGCCACTGGTTGAACTCAGGTGGAAACCAGAGAAGAAAGGAAATGTTACTGCAATCTTTAGAAGTCAGCCTCCTGGGGCACAAGAGAAGGAAAAGGATAAGGGGGGATGTGGAGGAGCAGGTAGAGGACACCCAACAGAGAGCTGCACCTGCCTTTATGTGATTTTATCTGACAACTGAAATGATCTTCCACTATACATTTATTGTCAACACCCTTCCTTTTGAGCTATATTTAGAAAGCACAGTTAATAAAGTTAACCTTTAAGCTAATGATGCTTAAAATTCATGACAAATATATAATTCACACAGGAAATGCTTCTTACTCTTCCATACAGTATTTTAACAATTTGATGCTGCTTTTGAGTAGAGGATGACTGAGAAGAATAACACAAAACATTTTAAAGTTTCAAATTGTAATGCTGTTTACCTTTCTCTTGTTTTAGCCCTCAGTTATCACATTATTTCAACATTTAATCTTGATTCATTTTTATTATTTTAACTGACTTATTTTTTTGAAAAAATATTTTAAAAGAATTTAATCTGCCTACTAAAATTACTTGGTTAAAAAATCTATTTTACTAACTAGATGGCAATTCTAAAAACTAGAGTGCAAAAAGCCTCAAATTATAACTAAAGCAATAAATTAACAAAGATTTAACTTCTAAAATGATAAATTTTAGATTCATTTTGAGTACTCACCTAATAACAAATAAATAGAGCTCATTGTGTACAGCTTTGGTATAAGGAGATGGTAACTTACCCGTTCACTTATTTATTGATCTTGTATAAATCCATCTACGCTTTGATATTTTTGTTACAATTATGTTAGTAATCAAATGACAACACTTGTGATTTTGTCCGCCTTTTCTTCTATGTTATGGTCAATATCACCAAAAGTGAAATCTAATTAGCTCTATAATTTTAACTGCCTTTTTGATTTTTTGCAGACTAAAGTAATTAGCATCAATACCATAGCACAATTAAATGTGTACTATGTCAATATGTTCAGGTGGAAAGAAAAAAAAAAAAAAAACTAAGGGTAAAATCTCAAGTTTTAACTGAGAATGATTATCATATTATTTCAAAATGTGTATTAAAAAAATTGACTTTTTTGGAATAGCATTAACGTTCAATAATAAATGATAATAGCATCCGTCATTTATTTTATTCTGTGATAAAAGGAAATTATGAATTAAGGTAGCTTGGAGTTAAAAATATCAAGATAGCCTGTTCTTTCTTTCTTTAAAAAAATTCTCTTTCATGACTTTTTTCTAAAGACAAGGTCAAGAAAGACAAATTTAACTATGTAGATGACTATGATTATGGAATGATTAAATTTGGTCTTTCTTAAAATAGATTTTGTAAACTGAGAACTAGAAGGGTTGTCTGCTTAGAAAAACCAACTAAAACCCATTTACTCATTAGGATTGGAGAGAACATTGTCTGATCCCTGCTTTGACAATGTATAGTATCATAACAATTTCTTGTAGTGATATTCCACCTATTCATTCACTTTTTTACTAAGTAGTATTATAGGAGGAAAAATACTAATAATTCAGTCTTTAAAATATGCGACAAAACAGTTAAAATACTTGAGGAAAACATATCTGACAGTAAATGTATGAGTTAAATAAATGAACAATATGTCCATATCTTATTCACTTTTGTATTTTCACTGCCTTGCACAGAGTGGATCCTTAGGAATAAATTTTTTCACATCTTTATTTGCTTATTAGTTTTCATTACAAATGGGAAGTACATATTCTTGCCGAAAACACTTTATTAGGCAACAAAATGTCACTGACTATCCTTACCCATAATCTTGTAGCTCCCCAACATGTTCTCCTCCCTTCCCCAAAAGTGACACCCTCCATGATTAAAAGTGACACTCTCAGGGCACTCTAGAAAAATTTAACACTATTTAAAAGTACTATTATTGTTTAGAATTTTACAGTATGTCAAAAACTGAGATGAAATTTGCTCCATGAACAGGTTGTCAGAGCACATGAAAAGCACTTTCCTTACTTAGTTATATTAACAGGCTTCTCTCATCAATCACTAGGCCTGCCTCAGACAGAGGCGTGCAGGATTGAAGCATGAGTTGCTAATCAATAGAGCAAAATTTCTTCTACGGCTTCTGTAGATCCAAGTACTTCCTTTAGGAAAGACGCCCTCAAAGGAAGCATTATAAGGTTAATGTTCCATCACAAATATGTTTTTAGAAATATTATTTCAAAAGATGTTTAGTGGAATGGATAATCTTGAGATTGGAAAACATTTTGAGAACTAGAAAATCTTTTCGATGTTTTGCTCTTTATCCACCCAATCCCTAACTCCAACTAAATCTAATTTTCAAGTTATCCCACAACATAAACTCCAGAGCCATTCATTTTTGCTATTGTTTGTGGCAGACAACAAGACAGAAATCAAATCACCATTTACATTTCCTATTTCGATTTGGAAGACCACAAACTTGCTTTCTCTTTTTCTTTTCTCTCCCTTTCTTTTCCTTCTCTCTCCACCATTCCGTTTATTTCTGTGCCTTACTTTTCCTCTTTGACTTTCTCATACAGTCCACTAGAAACCTCACAGGAAGAGAAACAGAGTCTACATAGCACACATTAGTGTTCTACATTGTGACAAATCATATTAATAAAAAAAGAACACACATCTTTCATAATCCACTAAGCAATACTTCAGTAACTGACTCCTGCCCAGAGAGAGCTGACTCCACTTCTTGTATGAGGCTCTAATAGGCACAGGTGCTAAATGACAAGTTAACCCCTTTGTAGTCCCACCATTTTCAACACTCAGAGGACCTCTCTCATTAGTCTTAGTAAATAACGTACGAAATTCCAACATCAAATCTCATGCTGTTAAATTAACAACATCACACTGCTACATAAGACTTGAATATCTCCCATAACTTTATGACTGGAAAAACACTGTTCAGATTTCATTTACCAGTTTAAAAATAGCAAACTCTAATTTGAAACACACACACACACACACAATTGTGCACTCTCACTAATATTCCCTCCCAGTGCTAGGCAAATGTTTCTTCCTATAAACATAAATAAAATTCAGTATAATCGCAGGTTTTAAAAGTCAGATTTGTCAAAAGATGATGTTTGTTATAAAACAAATCAAAAAGAAAATACTCCTTAGAGCCAAAATGACAAGCCACAATCTGTCTGATATAACAATGGCTATGTATCTAATTTTGTTTAACATGGATAAATCAAAATTATTCAGTGTTTATTTTGACTTGAAGATCATCCATAGATGATCATGGCTCTGACCAATGAAATTTCTTCTTCTTGGGTGGGTGGGTGCTGAGCAAGGCAAATAATATATTTTAACTATCTCAAGATGGTGTGATAATTAAAACAAGTAGGAAGACTGTCTCCAAACTTTGTCACTTTGTACATCCAGAGATCAACTAAAAAAGAAATTGAGAAAAGATGTTCTCACAGACCACTTTAAGTCCACAGAAAGTCCAAAATAATATCACTGTGCTCACTAAACAAGGAGGGATTGCTCTTTGTACACGGCAGTAACATTCATAATACACAAGGCACTCCAATTAAGTTTCGATAGAAGTTATGTCACGTTTAAACTCACCGCTGGATGTAAGGGTCGGGACAATACTGTAGGGTGGCACACCGTGAAGTTTCAAAATTCATTTCCATCAACTTTCTTTGATATCAACAATTATATAAAATATACACATATATCTGTGTATATACAGATATAAAGCCAGGAGGCTAAAAGCAATAGGGTCAAATGCTATCAGACATAGAGGTTTAGACTCTCCCCCCTTCACACACATTTGGAAAGAGGCGGAGCGTGTCTTGATTTCAGCCAATGAGATTCATCAAGTGCCTAAAACATCATAAACAGTCGAGTCTTACCAGCTGGGCATCCTCTCTAAAGTTGCTCTTCCCCCTCTGCCACGGCTTTAGAGTCCTTGACGTATAGTAGCCACACTTGTTGGCAATTGGGAGGTGGAGACAGCTCTGAACTTCTGATCTCTCTCGTGATTGGATGCTGGCGTGAGTGGCATCAGAGTTTAATTTCAGCAGCCTGGACTTTTGTAACAGAACCGGGCTGATGAGTGTCTACCCTGCTCCAGATAAAAAACATTTCCTTGTATCTCTATACTGATTTGATTTGGGGACTTCTGTGACTGCTTCTGGGGCTAACATGTTATGCAGAGCTGCTTAGAGAAGTTTTCGGGTTTTTTTTAACCTCCCCCCCCGCCCCCCCTTAGCCTCCTTTCAGCCAACCGCCTGTTGTGGTCACAATCTCAAATAGCAAAGACAGGGAAATTCCTTGATTATATTTAACCTAGAACTCACTCTTCGTCTCAACTAAGACAACGATATCCATTCACATCCTCTTAGAAGTTTTGCCTGCCCCAAATAAAAGAAAAGAATCTTTATTAAGTTGTTGAAATATACTACTTCAAACACCCACACACGCTTATATAATACTTTTCTTAAAATGATATGAAAATGGAAAATAATATGTTATTTTAGAATATTTTGAAGCTTACAAAATTATTTCAAATTGCCTGTTAATGAAAGCATTCTATTTTATTTCAACCTCTATTACTTTGTCTTACTCTCTTCTTTATTATTTTTTCTGTTTTTGTTTTGCTTTGATTTGACCTACTTTGGAATAAAATAGCATTGTTGATATATTCAAAAAATAGTATAATATCAGAGAAAGTCTACATATAGGATCATTTTCTTTCTATCTGAATATGGGCTGTAAGCCTATCCTGGTTTTGTGGATTTGGAAATTGAATGAAATATGATTCAGAAATTAGAATAGACTCCAACAGAAAAAAAAAAAAAAAAAGTGTGTGCCCAATAACCAGGGAAGTTTGTATCTTCCATTCACCCCCTAATCACAGGACACCTGCAAACTGGTGTCATCGGTAGATTTCAAAGTTGTGAGACAATTCTAAAGCCCTTTTCAGAGAAATTTGACATTTCTTTATAAGAAATTCTTATTTAAATGTGTCTCATAAAAATATTTTATTTGTTGCTTCAGCCAGAATGGAAGGGAGAAGCTATTTAAAACTTGACATTCTCTTCCTTTACTTAGCCTGAGTGCCTAACATCTGTGAATTGTGAAATTCACAAACATGCTGGCCTGAGCTCCAGCCAAATCAAACAGCTTGTTTTACAAAATGTAAAACGTGAAGCAAAGATCATTTTACTAATTAATTATAAATTTGTTAATTGGAGTTAAAGTGTCTGGCTTTCTTCCCTGCTATTGGCAAATACAGATGACCTAAATACAAAGTTCTTAAATTGAAAATAATCGATTTCCTGTAGTCAAGGCCAAGGGGTTCCATCACAGAGGGCATCACTTTTCCCACTTATAAAATGAGAAGCAAAATGGTAATTTCTTGTGCAGAGCTTCTCAAATTTTAATGTGCCTGTGAGTCATCAGGAAATTTTGTTAATTCAGATTCTGGTTCGGTAGATCTGAGGGGAGGCTTGAGACTGCATTTCTAACACAATCCCAGGGTATGTTGGTTCTCCTGGTCCTTGGACTACACTTTGGTATAGCAAGGCCTAGTGTTCTTTCCAGGTCTGATGTTTATAATTCAGTGTGTCTAGGAAATAAGGAAGAACTCTTCTAGATATTTTAAATTACCATCCAAGGCTACAAACTCCCAAACAATCAGTTTGCAAATATTCTAAGTATGTTTTTTAAAAATTTTTATTTTAAAAGATTTATAGCTTAAATTATAAAAATGATCATTTAAAATGTACACCATGACATCAATAGTTGTTAAAAAAAATCCTAAATTTACTTAACTAAGAGGGACTGATATTAAAATGACAACAAATTTTATGCAAATAATTGTCAAAAATATTAGTTCCTATTGTATTATGAAAATAAACGGAGAGAGTTTCCTTGGCCAAAGGAAATAAGGTGCTCTCTAGAAGTTAACAGCACACCGATAGTCACAACTATCCACAACCTGGGAAAATAAGTGACAATTATACTATAATTACCATAATTGCCTCATATTTATATGGCATCCTTCTTCCCCCAGGGGACTCAGGTTACTACACAAATGCTTAAATTATTTCTTTGGTATACAACTTAGATACCTTTCCAAAACTTTAAGTCTTTTAGGCAGAGAAGAGATTGTAATATAATAAGGAACACAGAAGCCTAGGAGAAGGTAATTGCCTTTCTAATCATGACATGTTTGGATGATGTTTGTGAAGACTTTTGGTCTGTATGACGGGAAGGAGAAAGAGCTTAAGGAAGCAGCAGCATTTAGGATCTGGAACACTGGACATTTTCTTCTCAACTCCTAGCAGCCAACAATGTGCACTCTGCCAAACTGTAATACACACTCTTCTCACTTATATTCATGAGAATTACTTCATAACTGCTCTTCATTATGCACTCTCTCCCCTCTAGGTTGCATACTTTTCTAGTTCCTTTCCTGCCTTGGATCATATTTTGTCCTCCACCAAGAATGTTTTTAAACCCCATCTGCACATAGCCACATTTTGTACATCCTTCAAAGACCAGGAATTCTCCCTCATTCCTCCAGATAAAAAAACCCACCTACTTCCAATGCCCTAAGTCATTATATCTTCACTTGTTTGGGTAAGGTTACCTACAACTCTCTTTCTGGATTCTGGCTATTTTTGAGAAAGACTCATCTCCTCTACTGAACTAGAAAGTGGGTTTGCTATCTGATTCATCTCCAGGGACTAGCAAAATATTGCACAATGGATGAGTAACATGTTTATAGGTTTGCAAAAATCATCTAATAATGTGTTGCAACTGATTAAAAAATAATTTCCATAAAACATTTAACGTTAGAATCAACTTTACTGAGGTATAATTTGCATACAATGAAATTCACCAATTCTAAATGTTCAGTTTGAGGATTTTTGACACATTATACACCATGTGGCTTCCATCACAATCAAGATATAGGACATTTCCATCACCCCAAAACTTCCTTCATACTCGTTGGCAGTAAATCCTCTGTTACTGCTGGTGCTGGGCAATAACTCTTTTGCTTTTTGTCACTGTATTTTCTAGAACAGTGTTATGCAACAGAACTTTCTGTGATAAAGGAAATATTCTAAATTTGCGCTGTCCAATATGGTAGCTACTAGCCACATGTGGCTAATGTAACTGAAGAGCTAAATTTTTATTTTTATTTAATTTTAATCAACTTAAATTTAAATAGCCACATGTGGATAGTGGCTCCTACATTTAATGGCACAATGCTAGAATATTAGATAAGTAAAGGCACATTTTCTTCTGTATCTAGGTTCTTTTGCTCATAGATGCCATTGTTTTTGAGGTGTAGCCAAAGTTTTTACCTGTATCAACAACTCATTCGTCTTATTCTTTGTATAATTAAACATGTGTATTGTTCCTTTTGCTTGTTTGCTTGTTTTTCGCTATTAAGAACAAATTCTGGTCTCAGATACTCAATTATGGCAAGAAGACGTCAAATAGACCTTTTAAGAGCTCAATGATAACTCATCCCAGGACTTGTTTTGGGTCTTACTGAATTCCTTAGCAATGTTATAGCTCCTCCCTTCCAAGACTGCTGCACACCCAGAGGAGACAGCACATGTAGTATAAAGAAATTGGCTGACTTAGGTTTAGTCTGAGCTCTGGTCCTAGTATACTCTCATACCTTAGGCAGCTAGCCTACTCTTTTGGAGTCTCAGATTCTTTACCTTTAAAGTGAGAGGATATATATACCAGTTAAAATTCTTTTGGTATAATCTGTAGACACTAACTCTGCCTAATTAAAACCAAAACATATGAAAATATGTAAAAAGAAATATTGAAATTCAGACTGTAAGACAAAGTTGAAAAGCCAAGTTTTAGAAAAGGCTGCGACCAGAATAGCTTCAGGGATCTAAGTAATAAAAATGAATAAAGTCACTTCGCAGTGCCACTGTAGGCATAAGTCAGATCCAGCAGGTTTTCTGAACTTGAGTCACTCAGTTTTAGATTCAAACTCCCAGAAGGATTATGCCATGTTTGGCTAGGAAAAGCCTGAACACCTTGATAGTCCCACTGATGTGGGGCAAATACAGTTTTGGTTTTTTTTAAATAGAGGTCTGTTAACCAAGGAAAGGTCAATAGGTACAGGGCAGAGGAAAACAACAGATGCCACCACCAGGGGCTTAAAGCAGATGATCTTGCATGTTCCCTAGAGCTCTGGCAGTGTGACTGTGTGATCAGAGAAGCTGAATTCCTTTGTTTCAGGGTAACTGAGCCTTAGATCCTGTTCTCTCCAGGTCAACCAGTCTTTACAATGTGGGGACCAGGAGAGAACCTTCTAGCAAAGGAAGTGGTGGAGTAAATTCACGAAGTATCACCCACATTGAAGAGACTGAGGAATTTGGTGATTTTTAGTTTTATGACACTTCTGTACATAAATTCAGTTCATCTACAATCTCTATTTTACAGAGGTAGAAACTAAAGCTCTGTTTTGGGGGATCTTACTAACCCTTCCAACTTTGTGCTCTATGGGTCTAATATATGCTACATTCTGACATCTAGTAGGAGTAAAGCTGAACCTAGAACTTAAGTGTACTGAATGGTGGTCAAATGTTTTTTAATTCAATGAAAAAGCAAATGCATTGCAAGCATTGACATGTACTTCCTCTGATTTGACCTCTATCTCCTTGTAGGTCATTGGAATTCATCAAATAGAAAAAAATTACAATTAAGCTAATACCTCAATCTACTGAGAAAAAAGAAGATGCTTTAGGTGGGGGTGTCCCAAGAAAAGAGACACTTTTCTATCCAGAGGGCACGCAAGGAAACACAGGGCCAATTGGGGAGGAGGAGGTTGGCAGTTTCCCTGACAGACAAATCTGATACCCGGCAAGTCACACCCAGTGTCCAGAAGCAATGTGGGTGGGCTTCTTTTCCAGACATCCCTGAACAGCTGTGTGGGGGCTGCTCTTCACTCCCACCCGTCCTTTGCTCAAAGCCCACGTGAGTGAGAGATAAATAAGGAAACACAGGAAGTCCTTATTTGGCACTGCCCAGATTTTTTTTTTTCCTGAACCATTTGTCAGTTGCAGATATGATGCACTTTACTCTAAATGTTTCAGTGTGTATTTCCTAAAATGAGGAAATCATTTACAAAATCACATTTTAATCATTGAAATCAGGGAATTAACATCCATAAAATATTTTTAATCTACTCTACATGCCTTATTCATATTGATCAATTGTCCCAATAATGTCCTTCATAGCAAGAGAAAATCCTGGACCATATATTGCATTCAATTGTCCTGTTTCTTTAGTCTCTTTTAATTAGGAACTGTTCCTCAGTCTTTGTGTTTCATGACACAGACATTTTTGAAGAGTACAGGCCGGTTATTTTGTAGAACATAGTTTAGATTTGACTCATGTTTCCTCACCATTAGATTCAGTTATGCACTTTGGGCAGAAAAATCACAAAAGTGGTGCTGTGTCCAGCTCAGTGCATCATATCAGGAAGTGCTCGGTTTTCAAAACCCACCAATGGGTTTTCCCAGGCTTCCTCTCAGAAGCAGATCTGTGTGAACCTAAAAAATTTGAGTGTCGAGTAACTTGCAGAGTAACTTCCAATGTCCTTAGTAGTGTGTTTATGTTGCCATATAACTTTGCAAAATACACAAATGTGAGATATTTTAACTACAACTTTTCAACATCACTATTCCATTATATTCCAATTTCCTCTCAACTTTCACCTCACATAGAGTTGTGATAAAGTGGAAACAGCCAAGGGCACATTAAATAGGAGACACTTTTAGTTTGTGGTTAGCAGTTACATTTGAATATAATTAAATTATTGCTACTCATTCTGGTGTAGAAATTGCTTCCAAGAATAATACTCCTGCCCGTGTGTTGACTCTCTGTGTGGAGTCACTGAAGACACAGGGCTAGAGACTGTATCTCAATATGAATATCTCCTACAGTAACTGGCAGGGGAAGTATGTGAACTTTTTTCTCTTTTTATTGTGTATGAAAAATTGTGAGCAAAGAGATCAATATTATCAATAATTAATCAAAATCCAGTTTCTCTCCTGTCTATTATTTAGCATATATGGTTATAACTGCATCATATATCATATGGTTATTTACAATGAGCTCGCATGAAATAGAGCTCATCACTACTCTTGTGTTTGTAGGAACACAAACATGTGACAGTGCTACGAACAGCAAGTATGTATGTCATGCCTTAGATTGGAGCTGCAGAAGAAAAGCCAGCATGTATAATATTAAAGATTCTGTCCAACACCAAGAGTTTATGATTCTATGAGTGTAAACATCTTTAAGACTATATTTACATATGATCCATCTATTCATCTATCTATATAAAACCACTTTATTCCAAAATGATGTGAGCTAACTTATGAAATACTTATAAAATTTAAAAATATATATGTAGGGTTATGAGGGGCAGGAGAGGAAGGTAATGGGAAATAATAGTTTAAGGTATAGAGTTTCAGTTTTGCAAGATGAAAAAGTTCTGGAGATCTTTTGCACAACAATGTGAATATATTTAATACTACCAAACCATACACTTAAAAATAGTTAAGATGGTAAATATTATATATGTTTTTTACCATACTTAAATTAAAAAAAAAATTTTTTTAGACATATGTTGGTCAGTGAGGAAATAGATAATCAGCATAAACATCAAGTGTAAGAAAAATAAGAAGAAACTAAGGATAGTATTTGTTCAAAAAACATATAACATGAAGTTCTACACTTATTGCAAAAGGGCCACAAATTTGTCTGTAACCTTCCAAGCAACCAATGTAAGGAAGACTTATATGCATTTTTGTTTATCCACAGTAATAGCTTAAACTTGTATTATACATAGCACATTCCAGGTACAAATAAATATGTGTTGAAAGAATAAAAGAAAAAAGGTAACATAGACTGAGTCTTACAAATAAATTGACCTTTAGCTTCTAGTCTCTGATTCTAGTGCATTTGTTTGATTGCTTATTGAAAGTGAATGACATTAGATGTTGTTACGATGAGACCTGAATTTCTGGTTGGTTTCCCATATGATTCTCTCACAAGACTACATAGTACTCATTGATTTGATGGTTGATTAATAGGTTCATCATGAATATTTCTTTAGGGTCTTCTCTGTGTGCCTATCAGTATACTGGATGCTGTTGGTAGCAAGTGGATCAATAAGATCCAACCCCTATGCTCAAATAGCTTCCAATAGAGTTGAGAATGTTCTTTCCCTTTTTGCATCTTAAGCTTCATAGACAAAAGAATAACTGTGGCACAGCTTTACCTCTGAGTTACTGATGACCAATTTGCCTGCTGGGCTTTTGGTTTGGGGTACTTGGTGTCTGATTAATACTGATGAGATAAGAATATGTTTACTAGTATTCATGAAGCAGATGTGTAGGTGGAAGAGAATAGAATGCAGCATTCTTATTTACTTTGCTTTGATTAGTATGAGTCCAAGAGAGACAGCTGTGGCTGAACCTCTCCCTTAGACACACATTCACAAATTTGTGCCTTGTTTCAGTACTGAGCATTAGAAAGTCTTAAAAGCCATAATTTCTGGAAGAAAGGGAGAAGAGCACGAGCCAAGAAAACAAAGCCCTGATCTGTATATTTGAAAGCCCGTGGTAAGGGTAATCTCTTTTTGGTATGTAGCTTTGTGAAATATAGTGTTCACTTACGGAACACAGCTTCCAAAAGAGGGGCTAGAGACATTTATAAATGCCTTTTTTAAAAAAATTAGCTATACTCAAAATTAAAAGGAATTTAGAGATCATTTACTTAGAAAAAAGAAAATTCCAGCAAACAGAATGACTTAAAAATAACAAGCCTTTGCATTGTAGTTTAGATTTTACAGAACACTTCCTCAGACATTATCTTATCGCAGCCTCCCAACTGTCGTGTGGAGTAGAAGGCTAGGACAAGTGTCATTACCTCCATCTTATGTAGAGGAAGGTAAGACTCAGACAGCTTAAGAAATAAACTCACAATCATATGATCATGTAACTGTCAGTCACTGCAGCCTGTAATGTACACAGCTCAAACTCCCAGATTGGAATCCATCCACTCGATAAAATAACATTAATTAGATGCCTATGGTGTGCCTGGTGTTGTGCAGGACTCTGAGGGAAAATAAAGGTAAATAAAATACAGTCTTCTCCTTATATTACATCTTTAAAGTCAAGATGTTCATACTATTTGCCATTTACTAATTTGTATTTTATGTCCATTACCTAGTTAGATAACCACTAAAAACCCTGGGAAGTTGTCAGGTTAGGTATTATCCCCACTTAACACAGGAAGAGCCAGTCAGTGACTCTGCACTTATCATCCAGCCAGATAGTGGTAGAGCCAGGATTTGAACTCAGGTAAACCTGTCCCCCTGAAATTATTACCACACTTTTGACCCTCAAGACAATTCAGTATTCATCAGTAGACATTTTTAAATCTTGGAGTCCTGTGCATGGTCTCTACCACTTATCCCTTAGGGTCTTCTTCCTGGTCCAGTTAGTCTGTGATAACATAAGCCCCACAAATGTCAGCCCCCAAAGGAAGGCATGAGCTCATGGCGAGCACCCACATTTGGGCCAAGAGTCAAGAATGTTAACACTGCTTATTTTAAAATCTGGGTCGTGCACACTGTTTAAGCATGTGGGGGTGGATGCTCTGATAAAATTCTTCCGTGGGATAGAAATCACTCTCAGGGCATCGTTAGAAGGGAATTCCCATGGGATGACCCTAAGTGGGTCTTGTTTACAGCGACATCACCGCGCCAAGTTTCTAAAGGGTAAATTTAAAGTGCTTCCTCGGAGGAATAACCTCAGTCTGAAAACATAACTACTCTTTGCTGTCTTTGGGTAGTTAACACACTATTCTGCTACTTAGCCACTGAACCATTTAACACATCCGGATTCATATTCAATTATCTTTTATATTATACTTCTTAATAGAATAAATAATTTTCTCCATGGACGTGGACTATCATTAATATTATGATAATAACAGCAAAAAATTTTTTTCAAAGTAAAAGTCTTCCTTGTTTCCTAGATCATGAGACCCTGACTATACTTATGTAGAGAGAAAAATGTGAGGAGATAGAAAATAGAGAAAGTGGTATTTATATAGACACATATGTGTATATATACACACATATGCATATGTGTATGTACATATATTACATATAATATACAAGTAATATATGTAAATATTTACATATACATATATGTATAATATACTATAGTAATATATGCATAATAAATATATATAAAATATATATGCAGGTGTGTGTGTGTGTGTATATATATATATGTATATACAGAGAGACTATTTATTTATTAGCCAAGTTTCTTTTCTAATTTTCTTCTTTTCCTCTTATGTCTTCTAAATAATTAAGGCAAAGTTATTTTAAAAATTAAAATAAAAACTGTAATGAAAGAAACAAAACAATCTATGCAGTGTATACTCATGGTATGAAAAAATGTATACAATCATAGTACCACAAAGGCAAAGCAAAGGAAAGGAAATTTGCAAACTCTTAATAGTAATTATTTCTGGGTTATGGAGTAAAGAAAGTATTTTCTTCTTTACACTTTTCCGTAGTTTTCAAATTTTGTACAGTATGTATGCATCATTTTTATATTAATAAATAACTCACAAAAAATAATCATTAACATTTTCCTGTATAATTTTTAGACATGGAATAAATGTATATGGGGAAAAAAGTGTGTCTTAGATGGTTCTAACCTACAAAACACTGTACAATTGAAAGTCATTGTCTTTTGAAGGTGTGCATGATAGACAGGTGACAAAAATTATGTTAAAAACTACTGGAACCTAAAAGAATGTGTCTCAGTTACCTGATGACCTATCTGTGGATCTACGTGAAGAATTTACATCAAGGAATGGGAAAGCCTGTGCTCACCCTAATTTGAAATATGCCCAGAAGTGCGGAGGGTGATGTCAAATGGAACCCAGAGTGTTTTCATGAGTTGGTTGACAAGGGTAGAACCATGTGACCTAGAGTCACCAGGTCAGGGTGCAGCATTTCACACTGAGTTCTCTCCACTGACAACCACTGGCTTAAGGGGAAATCATGGCCCTGATACAAGACCTGTGATGCAGCATGCAGCGGCCATGTAGACACACAGTTAGCTGGCCTGCCATGGAGCACGTGAGTGACTGCAGCCACAGCTGCTGCTCCTTGATCAAGCTGCTTTCATGTGGGCCAAGCTTCCCCTTGGCTGCTCCCAGCCAATGTCTGCACTGGTAAGGCTACTAAACCAGGCCCATTCTGGTGACATACCTCTGATGGGTGATTTTTGATTCAAAAATGCCCCAATGATCTGACCAAACCTTTCTTGAAACTGAATCCTCCTCCTTTTCTCCTCTTCTTCATGGCCAGCAGAGAGAGGGTTTATTATCCTCTGAAGTGTCTCCCTCTTCTGCTTTCTCCTTCTTTATCCTCCACGGGCATTCTCCCTAATACATCTTTTGCATATCCAATCCCATCTTTAGGTCTGCTTCTCGGAGATCACAAAGTGATACAAAAGTGGTCCTGAGAGTGGGCCAAGAACGGAAAGAGAAGTTGCGGTTTGGAACTGGCCCACTCACCCGTCAAGCACCTGGCCTCCTGAGGTATGTGGAGCAGTCACACTTCTTGGCTGATGGTGGAGGCCCAATTGCTACAGCTGTCGCTGATGTTGACTTGGGAAAACATTCATTGGACGAGAAGACTCTCATAGGCACTAAGATTCAGGCTTTTGGAAGCTACAGGGGAAACAGTACATACAAGGACAGCAGTTTCATGGTTATTAAGTTGTATTGACACCCTGCAGAGAGATATTAAAAAACTGAAGGCTCTTAACAGGTAGTTAAGGGCTAAATGTGAGAGCCAGATGGCCTCTTTAGGAGTTTACAAAGATACAAGGATCTCTTTGCAAACTTAAAAATAAAAAGAAAAGAATAAAAGAAAGAAAAAAAAATTGAGCAGCAGACTCCCTGGTAGTTAGAGTCACTGAGCTCCAGGGATATTTGATTGTTCAGCCAAGGCTGGTTGGAAACACCTGAGACCCTAAAAGATGAGATGGGGACACTGAGTGGAGGCCTCTGATAAAATGATTCTATAGACTCTCCTAAATCTTCAGAGATTGTAGAGATGGGCCACCCTTTCCTAGTAAGAGCTAGTACTTCCCTTGCACTGGAAGATGCTGCAGAGGCCTTTCTCTGAAAAGCAACAGGTATCCCCCCTCAGGAGTACCTTTACCTCCTCTCTTGACTGCCAGGCCCCTACAAAGAATTGAATCCCAGCAGAACCCAGCTGGAGATGTGTTGGTCCTAATAAGGGAAAACATAAATAATATACCAACAGAGTTGCCAGAATTAGCTAGCATATACCAGCAGAAGCCAGGGAAACTCCTGGGACTGGATTTTGAGAGTACTTGATTGAGACTGAGGAGGCTGGAAAATGAGACTGCATGAAAAAGAGTTCATTGACTTGGGTGCATTTTCTCACAACATGGGCTTTAACACCCTGTTGAGGACCACCATGGATAGGGAAAGTTCATTGCTAGGATGGCTTTTAGAAGTCTGGAGAAATTGATGACCAGTGCTGAGTGAAAGGAATTGCATGAGTTTTACTGGAAGATCGTAGAAAAGCAACAAAGAGGCTAAGGGAAGTGAACATGCTAGATATGTGAAGCCAGAAGATTCACCAGGGGAATATGTTAGTAGGGTGGTGTGGTTGGGGGGCAAGAGTTCAGATGAATCACCAAGACCATCAGGAATGTGTGTGCTGGTGAGAAAGGTAGCAGCATCTCTAAGAAGTTCAGTGCTGGCTCTCCTGTGTAGCTCAGGACTGATGGTAGGAGAGGTGGTCATAGAGCTGGGCTTGTTAACATCTATATAGATGATGCCCCTCTACCGTCAAGTAACCATGGCCCCACATTTTCATTTGTACTGGACCCCCAAAATTATACAGCCAGTCTTGCCTGCAACTATTGACTTGGGTGACTGCACACTGGGTACAGAGTCTGAGCTGACATTAATATCCAGAGACCCTAAGTGTAATCATGGACCTCTGTTGGAGTGGGACATCACATGGTTAGGTAGTAAATAGAATCCTGATTAAAATCAGTTCACAGTGGGTCCACTATGTCTGGAGACCCACCCAGTGGTCATTTTCCCAAGTCCCCAAGTGTTTAACTGGAAATAATATACTTGGCAGTTAGAGTGATGCCCACATTGGGTTCTTGGCTTGTGGAATAAGAGCTATCAGAGTGGGAAAGGATAAGTGGAAACCTCTGTATCTGCCCTATACTCATTTGGCCAAAGGAGTACATAAAAAGCAATAACACATTCCAGGAAAGATGGTGGATATTAGTGCCACCATTAAATAGCTAAAGAATGTGGAACAGGGATCCTTATCATCTCTCTGTTTAATATCTCAATATGGCCCCTGAGGAACTCAGATGAATTCCAAAGACTGAGTACAGACTTTTGTAATCCCAATCAAATAATAGCCTGATTGCAACTGGTATGAGGAGGTGGTATCTTTGCTAAATCAGTTTATCAAGGTCTCAGGTACGTGATATGCAGCCATTGATTTGGTAAATGTATTCCTGTATATTCTGATGATAAAGGAAGGTCAGAAACAGTTCACATTCATGTGGAACATGCAACATTATTCATTTATAGTTTTGCCTCAGAGCTATGTTAATTCTTCTGCTGTTCATCATATTGCAGACTGAAGACATCTGGGCTGCTTGGACAACCCACAGAACATCACACTGAATGCACTGCATAACACATGTTGATCAGGCAGGACAAACAACAGATGGCTAGTATGCGGGAGGCCTTGATAAGACACATGCACTCCAGAGGGCAGAGTATAAATCCTATGAAGATTCAGAGTCCTGACACTTCAATGCAGTCTTTAGGGATCCAGTGGTCAGGAGTTTGCCAGAATATTACTTCCAAAGTAAAAGAAAAAGCATTGGATCTTGCATCCCCTACCGCAAAGAGAAGAACAGAGAGCCTGGTAGTTATTTTGGGGTTCTGGAGGCAACACATCCTATGAGTAAGAATAGTGCTCTGGCCTAAATACTGGGTGATGGAAGGTTTCAAGTGCCTGGTGGAAAAAGTTGCAGCACAGAGCTAACAGCAAGCCCCAGTGGGAGAATTTTGATGCAAGCCCTGATATTCTGGAGTATGTCCATGCCACCTATAGCAGAGAAAATAATGCGTCTTTGAATGAAACAGCTCATGATGGCAATGAAAACTTAACCATGAGGCACTAAATGGCCGTACATCTGGAACTACACATCATGAGCAGGGTTATTTCGGTTCTTCCAAGACATATAGTTGGCCTAGTATCACTTAAACAGAAGATAAAAATTGAGCCCAAGCAGGACCAAGGGTTGGTTGGTCAGCTGCATAAGCAGGTATTACAGACATCCCTGTTATTCACCGCAGTTATACCAGCAACTCCCCCACTTTGCACCTAAGGCCAGATGAATGAGGTAGAAAAAGCCTGTCAGTGCCCTCCAGCCAAAGACAACCAGCTATATCTGTAGCAGAACAAGTTGGACTGATTATTTGCTAAAGCAAAGAAATGAGGATTCATGGAACATCTCAATACCAGGGTGTTAGAAAGGACTTATAAAATTTGGGTTTGTGTTAGCTTATTTCTAAATGCTGTCAGAAAGTGGGGCATTTCCATGACTGGGTATCTTAATAAATCTTATCTATAAGGCAGAATGAATGAAGTGAAACAAAAGTTATAATTGGGTGAAGAAGCAGCAGTCATTCACATTGGCTGGGAGAGGGAATTGTGTGGTCATTTTTGTGGTTGAAACAATGTTCATCATTTTAACTGTGTTCATAAGTGATGACAGACTGGTCTTATTTTTGTCTTAATCCAATCTACTATGGTCATACAGATGCCTTATCTGATGCTGAATTTGTCAACGTGTGTTTATGTCTAATAACAGGACACCAATGCCTAGCTGTGAGTTCCAGGTGAGCTTCTGCACATCACGCTTAGCTGATAATGCCAGACCAGTTCTGAACTGCCTGGGGCTGCTTTTCTCCTTCTCAAGGTCAGACCTGGCAGATGAATGGGTTGACATGGTAAACAGCAACACCTTCAAACAGAGTTGAGGATGGCATTGAAGGACACTGGGGAGTGGAAGTCTTCCCAAGGGGTGGAGCGTGACTAGTGAACCTGGTCACTCACTTGGTGAGGAAGGAAAAATGGCCTGAAGTAATAAATAAATAGACAGATGCCTGAGCAGTGACCAATGACCAAGCTACCTTGTCAGGGGCCGAGAAAGAAAGGGATAGGAAGACTGGAGACAAGGAGTTCTAGAGCAGTTGCTGGTAGTGGTGGTGGTAAATCCACTTTAGATTAAATAGTTAGGAAAAGCCTTTCTGAAGAGGTGACCTGGAGGATGAGAAGGAGGAGTCATGTAAAGAGTGAGGGGAAGGGCATGCCAGGTGGAGGGAGCAGCATACATCTGGACTTGAGGTGGGGAAGGGCTAGGAGTATTCAAGAGACTAGAAGAAGACAGTACATGTGAGCCAGAGTGAGTGAGGGGGAGATGGCATCAGGGGAGACTGGCATTATACCAGGCCAGGGAAGGAGTTTGGGTTTCACTCTAAGAACAATGAGAAAATTTTGAAAGGTTTTATTCAGGGATGTGACATGATCCAATTAATGTTTTAAAAAGATTACTCGGACCTGTTCACGGGATGTGGAACAGGAAGATTAGTTAGAAAGCTGCTACAATCACCATGTGGATTAATAACAATCCAAATCAAAACAGGTCCTTGCCCTGTCTTGTGAATGGGTTACATGGTCTGCCTTGAGTGGGAAGTAGCTGTGTAGGTGAATGATACAGGCTCTCTCTTACAGCTGACCTTCCAGTGTCTGGCATTCTAACCAACTCAGTTCCCATAAAGGACGTGGTATGGTATACATATAGTTCAGCAGGATCAGTACTGGGTCAATATTGAGAGATTACCCCTTGTGCCACAAACTGTACAATATCCTCCCCCACCTCTTGTCTTTTGAAAGCCAACCTCTATAGTCAATTTCAGACTAAATGTACTCTACATGAGCCTCTGTCTCTATCCCAATAATGAAGCAAAACAAGAGAACAAAAGTAATGAAGGAAAATTAAATCTGTGTGTGCACATATAACTGTATGCATAGGACTTCTTACAAGGGGATAAATGCAATAGAAAAGGAAAAGAATAAGTTCCCACTTAGCCTTGTTGAGCCAGCAAGGTTGCCTGGTGTGCTATCAGTACAAAGCAACATTTCCCAAAGGAACACAGAGTCCTCAAGAACATTTGTTAACCCTGGACGTAGTCCATCGGAGTACTCTTCTAAGAAACCAGCAATGGGTGATAACATACCCACTCCATCGATAGCATCGTAACTTGATTCTTATTTACGCACTATTAATGGTGTCAACACGTTGAATATTACTGTTTTCCAAGAGAAACAAGGAGAAGCATTCACTTAGATAAACTTGGCTCATGATTCACTCTATGCTATATGACGTTCACCTGTCATTCATGTATGGAATGGCGTCTAAAAGGAGTTTTAAAGAGATAATAAAAATTTATACTAAAGTGATTTCTCATTTATGCTTTTTGAGTGTTTTTGTCAGAAATTTGCCCTTGATGGTGATGAATACAGAAAATATAAGAACACAATGGAATAATCAGTCTAGTGGTATCTCAGTTCTCTATATGAAACTACAGTATTTTACCCCTGAATCTTAAGATTGAAATAAGTTGTATCCATTTATTAAATTCATACTTGATGCTCCGCATCTTGGAGAAAGCATTATTACATATTACTGAGAGGTAGAGGTTTTTAAAGCTTTTTAATTGTACTCTTTTGATTTTAATATTGAAGTGTTGTGAATGTGGGTTTCTTTAGAAAGATATTAAAATATTCTTAATTATAATCCTGAAAGAAAAATGGCAGCTTAGTGTTTGGGTAATAAATTATGACACTGCTGATTGGAGCTCTAGTTTCAAGTAAAAAAAAAAAAGGTAAAATAGCTTCAGGCATAATTTACGTAAACAGCTGATAAAACGTTTAAGCCATACTCTACCCTAAACTAGTTTGAAAATGAGGTACAAAATGAACAGTCAAGTTCACTAAACAGCCAAAGAAACTGAAATATATAAAAATTTTTATATCACCTCCACTCTGAAAGTTTGATCTGTTATGGTTTCATGTCCTGTTCATTGCCTTGTCTCTCTGTGTTTCTGACTGTGACAGATAATGCGGCCTCAGAAGCCCCAGTTTATCATGTGTCCAAGAATTCAGGTTCATGAGCTGAAAAACTAATCACAAGAAAACTCATTTCTAGAATTCTAATGACAGGTGAGCTGGGAGGATGAGAGTTAATGAACTGAAGCTTTTACACAGACTCTATGCGATGCTCTAATTCCTTCCAAAACTTCTTCACTCAGTCCGATATTATACTGAGTAAAATCTCTCCCCAAGATTTCCCAGGGGTTTTGAAGAGTGTCCATACCATCTACCCCTAACACACACACGCACACACACCGTTTTCTTATCTTCCTTAATTAGGAAATGAAAATTTATTACCTCCATAAATTATTTTATTTTAAAAATTCAGATTATTGTTTTTAATGAACTCATAACCTAAAAATTAGATGTGATCAGAGATCTTTATATCTCAATCAAGTTAAGATCCCTTCCCCCTTTTTGTAAGGGCTCACCCTCCCAAGCCCCTATATTTTCTTTGAGTGAAATGAAGTTTCGAGTTATGTTTACTAGCCCTTCATTAAGTTTTACCACCGAATATTAAAATATTACAATTGCAAGTTTTGAGAGACTGTATGTGGTATTTAAAAATATTTTATGCTCATCTTAACTATATGAATACATTAAAGTGAAAAACAGTAAAATCTCATAATAGCTATCCACTATTCTATGTTTTGGCACTTCCTTCCGGATTTTGTTTAAAGGCATATAAATTTTTATAAATGTACAAGAATTTTGAATATATATATAATATTCACAATGCCATGTACACTATTATTATATATTCTGCTTTTTCATTTAACCTTACGATAGAAAAATTTTTATATACTCACAGTAGTTATAATTATCATTTTAAACTACTTTATGTCTATTGACTTGAAATGCTTTCTCTTACTTAGCCATTTTACTATAATAAACTTTCTAAAAAATTTTTACAATTGGGAAAACTTATTTGTAATAACAGATATGGCTGCATAAATATCTTCCCACAAATACTTTTTTTATCGAGTTAACTTTTTAAAAATAAACTTTTTATTTTGAAATAATTTTTGATTTACGGAAAAGTTGCAAGAGAGCAAAAAAGTTCCCATATACTCTTCATCTAGCTTCCATGGTACATTTGTCAGGATTTTAAAAATTAGCATTAACTAAACTACAGATTCTAGACAGATTTCATCAGTTTCCACTAATGTCCTTTTTCCTACTCCATGATTTAATTCAGGATATCACATTGTATTAATCCCCATGCCTCTCTAGACAGCTCTGATCTATGCCAGTTTCTCAGGCTTTCCCTAGATTTCATGATCTGAAGGTTTTGAAGAATCCTCTTCAGGTGTTTTGTAGAGTATCTCAATTTGGATTTGACTGTTGTTTTCTCACGAACAGACTGGGGTTATGGCTTTTGAGAAGAATTTCAAAGAGATGATGTATCCTGTTTACAAAAAAGGGGATACATGATAATAGCATGACATCACTGGTGATGTTAACCTTGTAATTTTTGAAAATGGAATAGGGGAAATGCAACTAACACTTAGCTGTTATGGTGACAGAAATTGGCTTGGAGAATATTATGGGGTTTTAAAGACTCATGTTCTGAGATACTCTCTCCATAGTTGCTATAATATGTAAACTATTTTTCCAAAAATGGGGAATACCAAAGATATATTATATGCATATATCAGCACTTTAGAATGTGATAGAAGGTATTTTATCTTATAATCTTACTTCATGGGAAATAGTGTTTGCATTTTTTTTCTTTTTCCCTTTCTGTCTTTGATTATGCTTATAAATAAAGCTACAGAGATTATCTTAAATTTTCTCCTGTAATTGTCTTTCTGAAATTTTATTACAATGTATCTAAAACTGGAATTAATTTTTGAAAATTTACTCTACACAGTCGAATCTCTGGCAAACTAGAGGTAATGTTCTACAATACTTTGAGCCAAGCCCTGTTTGAATCTCCCTAGAGATTATCTTCAGCTAAATTTCCAAGAAAGGAAATTTAAAGAGGTCTAGATTTTTCCTTTATCCATCCAAGTTTGTGTGGAAAATTTCTAGCCCTCATTTTACTTTAAAATTTTTACTTAGAAGGCTGTTAATTTTGCTAGATGGGTAGGGATTTGCGTGGGAGATGGTGATGAAGGGCATATTTTAAAAAGTCTATCAGGTAAATAGATGATAGCTAAATAGTAGACCAAATTTAATGAGCACCTCTTTGCTAAACAAATTATATTTACTAGATCTAATTCTTCCACCACATTGCCATCTAGGTTTAACTTTTTTTTTTTTTCACAGCCAAAAAGTTGAAACTAGAGAAGTGAAAAAACTTGTCAAAGGTCACACCACAGGGAGGTGGCAGATCTAAAATTCAGACTCAGTACTGTCTGGCTGCAAAGGCCGTGCTCTTTGAATGATGCTTCCTTAAGATAGAAAAATAATTTTGTCTTTTCTACTAATTCCTTCTTGAAGAAAATAGATTTATTTTTTTTCAAGTGCTTTATTAATCTATTAATTTGGTAGCTGACCATTTAACTTAAGATAAACTGTCAATAAAGACTTAGCTGGACAGTTAACTTTTGGGGCTGATCTTAGAAAGAAAAAAAGGAATTTTTTGTTGTTGTTGATTTTGTCTTTGTTTTCTTTTTGTTTTGTTTTTCTGATGGGAAAATTAAAAGGAAAACATCTTTTCCAGATAAGGGCTGAAGGCCTGGAACTTTGAGTGATGTATACCATTCCCTTACAGTAATGAAAAGCAGTTTAATACTTAAAGGAAGAAAATATATAGGTGATATGGCAAAAATAAGTCAAAAAAAAAAATTCTGTGATTCCTGGACACTGCTTCTTCTGTCCATTAAGGTAATAACAACTAGCATAGAATAAACTCCAAAAAGTGACTACCTGCTCATTACATGGGGTGTCCATTGGTTCCTGGAAAAGTAGAAATTAGCTTGAGCCACTAATTTCTCACCTCTCTTGATAAACAAAACAAAACAAAATAAACTATCAAAGGAATAAACCTTTCTGCTTCCCATGCTCCTCTTAAGTATAAGTAAAATTAGCAATAGTATATTTATTATAGAAGAAATAGGTCTTAAAGTAAACTAAGAAAAAAAGAAAGAGGGAGAAGGGAGAGGAGGAGGATGAGGGAAGAAAAGCGGATGAAGAGGAGGAAAAGGAGATAAAAACAGAACCTGAAGGGCCCACATAGATTATGTTGTCCAACTTCTTTGCCTTACAGGTGAGAAAAGAGAGGCCCAGAGAGGGACAGTGATTGGACTGGGAACACACAGGAAGTTGAGACTAGTATCACAGCTATGTGCTTCCAGCCTAATGCTGGTTCCACTGCTGTGTTGTTGCCTGTGTAGAGGGGAAGAGAAATACACATTTAACATGTTAGGAATCAGCACGTGTGATTGCCCGACTGTATAACTGGGTTTCAACCTTCTTATAGTCCTAACAACTGTGCCGTTGGTAAAAGAGGCTATTCATTTGTATTCTATGTTTATCCTTCAGAACTTATTTACTAGTGCAGCTGAAAGGCTTACAAATGAATTTTTAACCCAGGAGGGTATCTATTGCAGCGCACTAGCTCTGTGCTATTAAAGTGAAGCATGTGCCTCTATTTTAACAATAGAGTGCTCATTATTAAATAGCAGACTCTATGAGCTATATAATTTAATACGGGGCAATCCAGAATTTGGGAACGGAACTTCTAGTACAAAAAGAGTGTGTGAAATCAGTGTCATGATGCAACAACCATTCCCTGCAGCCCAAAGAAGAGGCTTAAAAGCACAGTCAAAGAGAATTAATATTTTCTGGCGCGGATGCATCACTGGCTGCACAAGGTGATTTTACTTTGCATTATACTTTAATTATAACTGCGCCTTAGCCATCTGCTCCACTTCATTCCCTAATTATAGATGCAAAAAGCATTTCACAACTCCCACCCATAAAAAAGATCTGAGGGATTTCATGGCAGGCTTGCTCTCAGCTCCTCCCTCCTTTCTTGGCCTGTGGATACTCCCTTCAACGGTGCATCTGAACAGACCAAGAAAATGTTTGCCATGCACTGATCACCCCAAAAGGTGTGGAGTGTCTGAGCTTGTTCCCTTCATTAGTAATTCTTTTCTACCATTATTACACACACGTTGGCCAACCCTTCCTGTGCCAGAGTCATATGGGACTTTCTGTTCACATACACTTTTCTACATGCAACCCCTCCATCCCCCCAATTTTTTAAAAAAATAATCCTTTTATTTTACATTATTTCTACTGCTGTCACTTCAAGCATCTCTCTAACTCCTTCTGAGAATCCTAGAAGAAAGCTGCTATTGTGCTCATTTTTCGGTGGAAAGGAGAGATATAGAGAGTTTAAAGATTTTTCTTAAGGTGACATAGTTGGTCAGTGGCAGAATCAGGTTGGAAGCTGCATCTGTGGTTACTGATTCCCAGACTTTCAGACTCACTACTGCCAGGCACCTTTTGAAAGTGTTATTTAAACTCCCACTGAGAGAGCAGAGATGTGCTGGAGCCAGCTCACACTGCCTCACCTCTTCGGACCCCATGTTCAGTGACTTCATGTTGGCAGCTTGAAGCTAACAAAGGTGGAAATATGAAATAGACACAAATCAGAGCTTTCCCTACTTCCCAGAGAGATAACTGTTAATAACTTACATTAATGCCACTGCGTATGGAAAATAGATCCATGTGTTTTGGAAAAATAATTTGGAGCACAATGCCCTCTTCATCTCTGAACTTGAATAAAGTGAGATATAAACATTGTTTATGAATGAGGAAAAGCTAAGCTATACAATTAAACAAGTTATTCTTTCAATATTCTAAAGATAGGATAGTTACCTGACAGAGTGAGGGCTCTTTCTCCAGGTGGTAAATTCAAAATTTTCTGTTTCTGTATTAGTCCGTTTCTGCTGCTTACAACAAAATACAGGGTACTGGGTAACTTATAAGAAAATTAAATATATTGCTTGCAGTTTCAGAGGCTTGGAAGTCCAAAGTCTAGGGAACACATCGGGTGAAGGCTTTCTTTGATGGTGACTTCAGTGACAGAGGGTATCACACTGTGAAAATGGTGGAGCAGAGAGAGAGAGACAGACTCTTCTTGCTCCCCTTTTAAAGCCCTCAGAACCATGCCCTTGACCACCATTTTTAACCCATTCACTATGGCATGGTCCTACAATCTAATCACCTCTTCAAGGCCCCACCTTTCAATCACCCTAATAGGATTTCCCAGCCTCTGAACAGTCACAGTGGGGGCCAAGTTTCTAATACATAAAACGTGTAGGACACAATTCAAGCATCAGTGAGCTTTGGGGGGACATAATTCAACACACTATAAAACCTTTTAGCTTTAAAAGTTTCCATGGCTTCAAAAACAATCTAAGTAGGAATTTAGGTGTCCAGAGAGGCTCAAGAGGATACACAGCAGTCCCAAAGCAAGAGACTCCAGGAAAAAAACTCACTCTTCACACCCACGTTCCCTCCAACCAGACATTGTGTGTATGAGAGAATGCCTTTCTGGAAAGTAGGGTTGAATGTTTCTGAAAGATAGTAAATGAGCACATGTGGCATTTTTTAAAAGTTATAAAAGGGAAACAGTTTAGAAATTCTAAAATTCTCCCTGTGCCCAAATTCTTGGGCTTTTCAAAGACACAAGTACAAGATTGAAGTAGAAGATTGCAGTTCAAGTTCAGAACAAAGTCATTAAAAAGAGCACATCCAACCTAAACTAAAAAAGGTTTAAAACATCATCTATGGGACCAAAAATAAGCAGTGACTTTCTAGGCAGAAAATGAAGCGTAAGCTTTTTACCGAACATCTAGTACAAATATCAAATCACAAGTAATAGAAGCACAACACTAAAATTCAGCACATGTTATACTGATTAGAGATTCAGTTAGGTTCTCTATATAGCAAAGACAGCTGCATCAGGTGGTATGTCTGCTTCCTAATGACATTTGAATTTATATATGTGCTGATCTAAAAAAAATTATTTGTGGTGACCTCAAAAGTATTTAGTCAAAGCCGATAGGAAGATTAAGTACTAATATGTAATTGCCAGAATCTGCAGACATATTCTTACAATTCTTGTTAGATCTACATTTGGAAAGTCTCCAAAAGGCAAGTTTATTCAGTTAATAGAGTACCGGCCTAGTAGTCAGGAATTTTAGTGGTCCTAGATCTAACATTAATTAAAATAAGGGCTTTTTGAGAGTAGGGAAAAATATAAAAGGCAGTAGAGTATAATAACTAGCAGAATGAATTTGGGAAGTGGACAGCCTGGTTTGATTCCCACCTCTGCTACTTAGAACTTTGGCAAATTACTTAAATTTAGGGTCAACAAGTATTATCAAACTCTTCTGGGGTTGGAGTTACTCAAAAGGACTTCTTCAATACAAAAGTAAATGACAGGTTCAATTCTCAAACAAGAGCTTTGGACCCTAGATAAAGTGTTTCCACCTCTTCAACAATTATGCTACTTCTCAAGCATGTGTTTTCAGAGTGGTATATTATCCATTTTTGAAATAGGAAAAACCATTTCTGTACCAACAACAACAATAACAGAAGAGATCCCACAAAGCTTACAGAGATAAATGATGTAAAACTGTTTGATTCATTGTTGAGGAAAATAAATATGTTCAAAAACAAAGATGAGAAAAGATCAAATGAAGTACAAAATTGGGTGAACAATTTTCAAAATCATGATTTTTACCCAAGCAATGACAAAGCAAGTTGCCAAAGAGATTGACATAGGAGTTTGCTCTTTATCCCTAGAGATAGGAAACTCTCTTGATAGAACTATGAAATATGCTTTAGCACCACAGAATATATTCATGATTTGTCTTTGGTAAACTCCTTAATCTGCAACCCTTAAAACAGCTCATAAGGGAGAACTGCCGGACCTCCCTGAGCGTTGCCGTCATGGTGCTGGTGCTGCTGATATTCCTGCTGCTGTTCTGGCTTTGCATCATTATTTGCTTTGGATGTTCATTACTTTCTGAGTCCTTCAGTTTCAAAATGAGGATGGTGGTTGGGAGGAACAGAAAGGGCCTCTGAGTAAACAGACTGTGGTGAGAAGCCCAACGCCATGGTAAATTATGGGAAGTGATGGGTCCAGAAAGTTCATAGAGTCTGATATGCAAGACTATTGATTACCTTTCCAGGCCCAGTTGGATACAAATATGAGGTTGAGACAGTGAAGTGGCTGGAAGTAGCAAGAAATTGGTCCAAAGTTAAAGGAATTTGCAGACAGAGTCTAAGAACAGAGACTGGGAAAACAGAAACAGAACAATGAGGTAATTATAGATGCAATGATTAAATCAAATTACATGAAGCATGACTGAAATCTGAGGAAGTACAGATCTAAGGTTTTTGTTATTTGATTCTATTTTTAACATATTTTGTAATTTTTAATCTGATTTTTCATATTTTTCATGAAACATTTTGAAGATTCTCAATAATGCTATCTTCCTCCAGAAAGGATTAAAATTTCCTCTGGAGGACAGAGTTGGGCACATTACCCTCATCCTGTCAAGGATTGGTTTTGGAACTTGCGAAGTCAGATCTGTTCCAACTTTGCCCATATTTTGGAGGCATATACCTGACTGTTGACGTATGGTCCTTTGTCTTCTGGGGTCTCAACTGAAAGCTCTGAGTATTTACCAAGGCTCCTCCACCTTTGTGGGGCTTGAGTTCCAACCTCTGTGGGATTGCTGGATCATATGGTTGTTTTATTTTTATTTTTTTGAGAAACCTCCATTCTGTTTTCCATAATGGCTGTGCTAATTTTCATCCCCACTGACAGTGTGCAAGTATTCCCTGTCCTCCATTTCTTGCCAACACTTGTCATCTTTTGTATTTTTGATGATAGCCATTCTATCAACTATGAGGCAGTATTCTATTGTGGTTTTGCTTTTCTTTTCCCTGATGTTTAGTGATGAATGCCTGCATTTAAAAAATGTCTATTCAGGTCTTTTGCCCATTTTTAAATCCGGTTATTGGTTTCCTTGCTATTGAGCGTTTGAGTTCTTTACATATTTTGGATAATAACCTCTTACTAGATATACAGATTTCAAATATTTACTTCCGTTACATTGGTTATCCCTCCACTTTGTCAATTGTTTCCTTTTCTGTGCAAATCTTTTTAGTGTGATACAAACCGATTTGCCTATTTTTCCTTTTGTCAGCTGGGCTTTTGATGTCAAATCCAAAAAATTATTGCCCAGACCAATATCAAGAAGCTTTTTCCCTACGTTTTCTTCTTGCAGTTTTACAGTTTCAGGTCTTATGTTTAATCCATTTTGAGCTGATTTTTATATATCATGTGTGCAGTGAATTGAATGGCCCTCCAAAATCACTGAAACTTAATCCCTACTGTAACTGTTGAGGGTGGGAAATCCTATTATGGTAATTGAAAGGTGGAGCCTTGAAGAGGTGAGTAGGTTGTGAGGACTGTAGAATCATGAATGTATTAATAATGGATGTCATGGGCATAGTTCTGGGAAATTTGAAAGAAGAGCATGTGAGAGTTTCTCTCTCTCTGCTCCACCCTTCTGCCATGTGAGACACCTGGATCATTTTTGCCATCAACAAGGCCTTCACCAGATGTGTTCCCTGGTCACTGGACTTCCCAGCCTCTGAAACTGTAAGGAATAAATTTTGTTTTATTACAAAGTACCCAGTTCCAAGTATTTTGTTATAAACAACACAAATGGAGTAATATGATGTGAAAATTTTATTTTTCTGCATGTGAATATTTATTTTATTCAACACCTTTTATTGAAGAGACTATCTGTTCCCCATTGTGTGTTCTTGGCACCTTTATGAAAAATCAATTGACCGTAATGCATGGATTTATTTCTGGGCTCTTGATTCTGTTCTATTAGTCTATATTTATGCCATGCCACAGTACCATGTTGATTTAATTACTGTACCTTTGTACTATATTTTGAAATCATGTAGCATGGTGTCCCCAGCTTTGTTCTTCTACATCAAGATTTCTTTGGGGCCGACCCCGTGGCGCACTCGGGAGAGTGCGGCGCTGGGAGCGCAGCGATGCTCCCGCCCCAGGTTCGGATCCTATATAGGAATAGCTGGTGCGCTCACTGGCTGAGTACCGGTCACGAAAAAGACAAAAAAAAAAAAAAAAAAAAAAAGATTTCTTTGGTTATTTGGTGTTTTGTGATTCCATATGCATTTTAGGATTTTTTTTCTGTTTCTATGAAAAATGCCTTTGGAATTTTGATAGGGATTACATTGAATCTGTAGTTTGTTTTGGATATTTTGAACATTGTAATAATATTTGTTCTTCAGATTCATGCACACAGGATATCTTTCCATTTATTTCTGTCTTCAATTTTTCATCAATATTTTGTAGTTTTCAGTGTACAGATGTTTGGCCTCCTTGGTTAAGTTTATTATTCGGTATTTTTTTTTTTTTATGCTATTGTAAATGGGATTGCTTTCTTAGTTTGTTTTTTGAATAGTTTATTGTCTGTGTATAGAAACTCAACTGATTTCTGTGTGTTGATTTTGTGTCCTGCAAGTTTACTGAATTTATTAATTCTAACAGTTTTGGTGGAGTCTTTAGTGTTTTTGATATTTAGATCATGTCATCTGCAAACTACTGCTTTTCTGCCTCTTCGTTTCTGATTTGGATGCCAATTTCTTTTTCTTGGCTAATTTCTGTGGGTAAGACTTCCAGTACCATACTGACCAGAACTAGTGAGAGTAGGCATCATTGTCTTATTCCTGATCTGAGAGAAAAAGTTTTTAGCTTTTTACCTCTGTATGATGTTAGCTATAAGGTGTTATATATGGTCTTTATTACGTTGAGGTACATTCTTTCTATACTTAATTTGTTGTGAGTTTTTGTCATGAAAGAATGTTTATATTGTCAGATGCTTTTCCTGCATCTATTGAGATGATCATATGATTTAATCCTTCATTGTTTAATGTAGAATCACATTTATTGATTTGCATGATTTGAACCATCTTTGTATCCCAGTTATGAATGCCACTTAATTGTAATGTATGATCCTTTTAATGTGCTGTTGAATTTTGTCTGCTAGTAGTTTGGTAAAGATTTTTATATCTATAAAAAATTAGGAATATTGTCTTGAAATTTTCTTTTCTTGTTGTATCCTTGTTTGATTTTGGTATCAAAGTAATGCTGGCCTCACAAAGAGTGTTTTGAAGTGTTCATTCACTTCAATTGTTTGGAAAAGTTTGAGAAGGATTAATGTTAATTCTTTTGTAAATGTTTGGTACAATTTACCAGTTAAGTCCTGAAATTTTCTTTGTTAGGGGTTTTTGATTAATGATTCAATTTCTTTGCTCATTATTGTGCTATTCAGATTTTCTATTTCTTCATGATTCAGTATTGGTAAGTTTGTTTCTAGGAATTTATCTAATGTCTAGCAAAGTTCTGCCAATTTTGGGTCTTTTCAAAACAAACTCTTATTTTCCTTGATCTTTTCTATTGTTTTTCTAATCTTTATTTTTTTTCTGCTTTGAACTTTATTATTTCCTTCCATCTCCTAACCTTGGGCTTAGTTTGTTCTTCTTTTTCTAGTTCCTTTAGGTGTAAATTTGCTCTGACTTATTTTGTAGCCTAACATATGGTATATTTTGAGAATGTTCCATGTGTGCTTGAAAGAAATGTGTACTCTGCTGCTATTATCTGGAATGTTCTGTATGTCTGTGAGGTTCATCTGGTATAAAGTGTTGTTCAAGTCTGCTGTTTAATTACTGATTTTCTGTCTGGATGAGCTATTCATTATTGAAAGTAGGTTATTGAAGTCCCCTACTATTATTGTATTGCTGTTTATTTCTACCTTCATTTCTGTTAATATTTGCTTTATATATTTAGGTGCTCCAATGTTGGGTGCACACATATTTACAATTTTTATATTCTCTTAATGAATTCATTTCTTCATCATTATATAATGACCTTCTTTGTGTTTTGTGACAGTTATTGACCTAAAGTGTATGGGCACCCCTGTTCTTTTTTGGTTATCATTTATGTGGAATATCTTTTTCCATCCCCTCACTTTCAGCCTATGTGTGTTTTTTTTTTTTTTAATTTTATTTTGTCAATATACAATGTGGTTGATTATTATGGCCCATTACCGAAACCTCCCTCCCTCCTCCCTCTCCCCCCTCCCACCCAACAGTGTCCTTTCTGTATGCTTGTTGTGTCAACTTCAAGGAATTGTAATTGTTATGTGTTCTTCTCCCCCCCATTTTTTTTTCTTTTGTGTGTGTGTGAATTTATTTATTTATTTTTATCTCCCACCAATAAGTGAGAACATGTGGTATTTCTCTTTCTGTGCCTGACTTGTTTCACTTAATATAATTCTCTCTAGGTCCATCCATGTTGTTGCAAATGGCAGTATTTCATTCTTTTTTATAGCTGAGTTGTATTCCATTGTGTAGATGTACCACATTTTCCGTATCCACTCATCCGATGATGGACATTTGGGCTGGTTCCAACTCTTGGCTATTGTAAATAGTGCTGCGATGAACATTGGGGAACAGGTATACCTTTGACGTGGTGATTTCCATTCCTCTGGGTATATTCCCAGCAGTGGGATGGCTGGGTCATATGGTAGATCTATCTGCAATTGTTTGAGGAACCTCCATACCATTTTCCATAGAGGCTGCACCAACAATGTATGAGAGTTCCTTTTTCTCCGCAACCTCGCCAGCATTTATTGTTCTGAGTCTTTTGGATTTTAGCCATCCTAACTGGCTATGTGTGTTTTTAAAGCTTGAGTCACTTGTGGAAAGCATTTAGTTGGGTCTTGTTTTGTTTTGTTTTGTTTTGTTTTTTAATTAAGCACTTTAGCTACTCTTTGTCTTTGGTTGGAGAATATAATCCATTTACTTTTAAATTAATTATTAGTAGGAAGGAATTACTATTGCCATTTTTGTTGCTATCTTGCTATTGTTTTTTGACTGTTTTGCAGTTCCTTTTTTTTCTCTCTTCCTCTTTCCTTCTTCCTTTGTAATTTGATGATTTTTTGTACTGGCATGCTTTGATTCCTTTCTATTTATCTTTTAGGTATCTTGTATCAGTGTATGCACATTTTAAGAAGTAAGCACCTTTTCTAGTCTTTACAGACTGACTTTAGCAAGAAAAGCCCTTCACCAGGCAGCTAGTCCAGAGATTCCATACAGGTGGTTGTTGGGGTTTGTGGGTGAATTTGCTGGTTGAGTCCTTAGGTGGGCTGACCTTGTGCCTGGGTTTGCAGGAATTGGAATGATGCCTGGGTTTACAGAGCCAGCCTGCAGCTTGGGTCTTCAGAGGCCAGTCTGGCACTGGGGTTCATGGGGCAGGTTTAGTGATGGGGTCCACAGTGAAATTATGTGCTCACTTCATTCTTCTTCCCTCACACGGGGGGAATCTCTCTCTGCACTGCACTGCAAGACTTTGGGGGAAGGGTGACATGAGTAATGTGAAGCTGTTCTTTCTACCCCCTTTAATGTGTCCTTTCTCATATCCGTGCTCCACCCTAGTGCTATAATCTGTCATCTGGATTCCTTACCTCTTGTGAAGTTATTTTCATACATGTATCGTTTTTCAAATCGATGTTTCTTATTCCAACATCTTGCTGATGTCATTCTCCTCTCTGTTATGTTTTTCTTTTGCTATATTTGCCTTCTTATATCTTTAGAAATATCAAGAAAATATAAACAATAATTTGAAATTCGTATTTACCTTATTAAATATTTAATTTTTAACAATAATATCTAAAAGCATTAAGCCACTGTGAAAATTTCATATATATACATGAACACTAGTTTGAGAAACCTAGGAATAAGTATGTCAGTATATTCTTAACATGCAGATTATATAGAAGGAGTCTGATCAAACTTAATACATGCCATTGTAAGACTGTCCTGTCTGTTAGGAGATGAAGCTGACTTTCTAACACAGGTATCCTGTGTCTGTTGAATGGATGTTTGAAAAAATGAATGAATAAATTAAAAAGTAAATGGATTTTGGTCACAGGCTTTAGGACAGTTCTCATCTTACTGACAAGAGTTAAATTACCCCAGCTGTGGGATTTGGAAGGCTTGGCAGATAATGAACTAGACACCTCAGTACTCTACCTTCCAATTTCATCAGCATCTTTTATAAGCCATCTGTAACAACACAGTGATATCTCAATTAACAAAGCCTTTGGAACAAAGCTCCTTTATAATCAAGTTGGCAGCATTGGCTCATAAACATTGAAAGATGTTACCAAGTGTCATTCAGCTCAGTGACAATGTTCTAATTAAGTTGCATGTGTACACATGGCAAATTCTGTTGTATGTTAGCTACCATTGGCATACACAGTCAACAGGACTGATCCAAATATTCCCCTGGTGTTGTTTAACTTGATCTCTCCTTTTGGTTTTGTTTTCTGATCTCTTTTCTGCATTTAATGGTCATGTGTCCACTCTCAATTATCTGATGTCTTTCTGTTCTTTAGTTACTTATCTTCACCCTATCAAAATGAAAAAGGAGGTCCTGTCAATAAGTATTCATACTTGTGGCTTGCCTAACTAATCTCAGCTAATTCTGAGGAAGTGCACATCTATGCACTAGGTAGTATACATAAAACCACACCTGCCAATAGTGGTGAGGATGGATAACGAATATTTTATAAAGAGCACTGGAAAGAAAACTGCATGATCTTTGTCATGAATGCTCCATTGCTGAATCACCACACATTCTTTAGCAGTCAGTCCTTTTTATTGAGCTTTAGTTTCCACATTTAAAAATTATAGGGTTGATGACTTTTAAGGAGATTTCCAGATCTCACTTTCTTAGATTTAAAATCCATAACTGAAAACCTATGGAGAGAATTATCTCTCTTCCAACTCTGAGAGTTGGGGGAACTGAAAACCTAATTTCTAGCTGATGCTGTTTTATGGTTCTGAGTCCCCAAAGAAAACACATTTTTTTGATAATATTTCTCTTAAAATATGAAAGAAGTTCTCCCTGGGATTCTTAATAATCACTTAAAGGTGGGGGGAAAAAAAGCAGAGAATTACAAAATTGAGTGGCATGACACGATTGCTATCTTCCCAGAACCTGAACAGAAGTCTCAAGAGTCAGAATATAATTCACTGTGTTCTTTCTGCTCTCATGGAAGCATGTATCAAAATGTAGCTTCTATCAGCCTTTTCTTTGAGTTTTTGTGATGAGCATAGCTCTCTCATTCACTCACTTTGAACGCATATTAAGTGGGGGAAAAAAAGGTAGCTTTAAGCTACTGAAAAACAAAGAAATAAACAAACAAACCTATAGTAAACTGTCAAATCCAGCTTTTTCCCGTTCTGGTGCTACCGCCCTTTCACCAGACCCAGGCATTGAGAAGATGGAAGGAGAAACTCAAGGTACATAATCTGGTTTTATGGGATTTACCCTGCTGGTGAAGCACACAACACTGGGCATTTTGCCTGTAACTCTTCAGAGAGAATTTACCAGAGCTTAGAACTTTGCTACAATGAACGTGAAGGGCTTAACAGGTAAAAAGGCACATTTTCACTGATACTAAACTATGTAAAGGTATTTTCTCTTCTTTCAGTTACTCTCCTTTATAGACTGCTTATGGGGGATTTTGTCAAATATTGTCTGATGAAATCTTCCACACCCCATTGAAGTTGTATCCACCTTTTACCTGAACATTCTCTTTGATAGGGAACTCACTTCCTCATGAGACAGCCAGCTCCACTTACATATTACTATCAACTCTAGTAGAGTTTTTCTCTCTATGTTAAAATAAAATATGCTTCACTGCAATTTCCACCCCAATAACATTTTTAATTCTAATTTTTGGGGCCGCATGTTAATTCTTCTTACCTTTGATAGCCATTAAAATATTTGAAAACAGCTAGAGCAGTCTCTGAAATGAAGTTCCTTAAATTCTTCTCCGAAAGAAGAAACTTGAGTCACAAAATTGATTTAGAGAAGAGATAGTAATTATGGGGGTGTAAAATTATCTTGAGGGGGTCACAACATTATTATTTTTACTGTTATTAGTGCAGATGGAGCAAAAATCAGGTAGCAGCAAAGAAGTGAAACTGTCAAGTCTTCATCTCTTAAATAAGTTGATGAATCAGTTTGACTCATCAAAAACAGCAAGAACCAAAAAGCTGGTGGCGAGAGCTTGATATCGGCACGAGGAAAGCCCAATTTCGCATTCCCCCTTTTCACTCCCATCTCCTGTGACTCCACTTGTTGCTAATGATCTAAAAATGAAAGTTTTGCTCTAAGCTTATTCCCGACTAGAAAGAGAGAGAAACTGATAAAGTTATTAAACATAAGCTTAGAGATGCATAGAGGGAGATGACACATTCAGGGTGCAAAAGGGTCTTTTCCCAGGCAGGAAAACAAGCGCAAGCCACATCTAACTCTTCAAAACTGAGAAAAGACAACTAAACTGCTCTGCATTAGGATCATAGAAATGCAAAAGTGCAAAGTGAGGGTGATATGATTGGCAGAAGCACAGGTTAAAGACATAGGACTTTTTTTGTTTATTTGTTTTGTTTTATCAGAGTTGTGTGGCTACTCACAAAAATAATATAAATATAGGCTACATTCATTGAGGGGTGTTTCCAAACAGAGGAGTGTTGTGCTCAGATCACACTAATGGTACATTTCTAGCTACAGTGGCTTTCAAGAAAAGCAAACATCCTAGAATGTTTTAGGAATTTGGATAGGTTGGTGAGGTAACAAAGCCATGTCTTTAGAAAGAGGAATGTAGGCTTTTAAGGATGTTCAGCATGGATCAGAAAGAGCTCATGGAGAAATGTGAACGACTCTTCTAGAAAAGTGGAATTAGAACTAGTGCAAGGGGGAGAAAGTTTCAGAAAGGCAAAATAAGTAAGCACTTTATAAACAGTAAGAACTATCTAACAATATGAAGGAACATTTCAGACAGTAGAAAAATTGAAGCTGAGTTCATTGCTGGGGATGCTTTAAGGGCAATTCAGGCATCTCATGAACAGTCCAGCTCAGCAGGTTCTTAAAATACAAAAACTGACCTCAGAACAAGATGTTATCTTGAGATTTGGATTTAGTCTAGTCTCAAGACAACTTCTAAGTAGGAGACAAGGCCCTACACTGGAGGCCCAAGTTCTTGTTTCTTGCTTTCCACTAAGCAGTTTTGTGACTTTATGCAAATCATTTTTCTCTCTGGGCTTATTTTTCCTTCTAGAAAAGGCAAGAGTCTGTTCTTAGATCAGTGGTCTTCAAACTTAAATAATATCCAGAAGCATAAATAGTTAAAGTAAGTTAATTTTTAAAAAAATGTATTTGAATGGAATCAAGTGGGGATGGGGGCCTCTCTTCTCCCCAAGGCTCTCAAAGCAGCCTGTGAAGGGGCTCCTCACGTTCCTCACAGTCCAAGAAGCATGGATAGTAAGCCATCTCTCACTGATCTCTGGGAACCTTGGATTTGTTATTCTATGTGTGATTCAACATTTCCTATCTCATAGAACCAGGAAAGGGATTCAGGGCTTTGAAAGTCATCAGAAAAGTTACTTCAGCAATTGAGATACTTAATTCAGCCCACATTCAGACACAATCCCCTGAACTTACTCTGCATCTTATTATTTCTGAGCTCTTATCTATTCTTTTTCTCAGTAGTGAAATACCTTCCCACGTTCTTGTGCTGGTCTAAATCCTATATACTTTTCACAGTCCAGCTCACATCTCCTCCAGAACTTCCTGAACCAGTCCCCACTTCCCATTCTTTTGCAATCTCTTAGAACACTACATAACATATGTTTGCTTTGTTGTCCCAAAGGCTTTGTGAACTGTTAGAGGCAGCATAGTGAAAAGTGCTTGTGGTTAGGAGTCACAGCTTCTCCACTTGCTAATTGTGGGAACTTGAGTAAGTAAGTTAACTTTTTGAGCCTCGGTTTTCTCACTTGTAAAATGGGAATAGTATGCCCATTCAAAAGTGTTATTAAGGATCAAATGAGATAATGCATGCAAAACACCTGGCACAAAGGAAAAGTTTCATGAGTTATTAATTCCATCCATTCTTTCTTTTGCCCCAGAAGAAAGTAAATTTAAACATTTCTTGAGGGAAGACCTCACTTTTTGTGACTTGGTCATCTCTACAGCTTATCTTCCTTTGACTCAGTTATCATTCAACATGCATAAACACTGAAAAAAGGGAAAAATCTTGGCTAAGTGAGGAGGAAAGAGTAATATCTCTTCCAGTAACAGTGCTTTATAGAGTGTGTATTTACATATCTGATCTTATTTGATCCTCACAATAACACCCTGTGGAAGATACTATTCTCTTTCACTTATAGCTGAGATAATGAAGGCTAAGGATTAAGTGAGTGATGGAGTTTGGATGTGTTGTCCCCTCCAAAACTCATGTGGAGATTTGATCCCTAATGTGGCAGTGCTGTAAACTGATTGAGTTATGGGGGTGGATCCCTCATGCATGGATTAGTGCTCTCCCTGGGGGAGGAGGATTAATGAGTGAGTTCTCACTCTCTTAGTTCCCATGAGAGCTCGTTGCTTAAAAAAAAAGACCCTGGCACCTTCTCTCTTTCTTGCTTCCTCTCTCTTGCTTCCTCTTGCCATGTGATCTGCTTCTACCTGCTGGCTGCCTGCCACTTTCTGCCATGAGTAGGAGCAGCCTGAGGCCCATGCCAGATGCAGCTGTCCCAGAACCATAAGCCAAATAAACCTCTTTTCCTTATAAATTACCCAGTCTCAGGTATTCCTGTTATAGCAAAACAAACGGACTAAAACAGTGAGTCTCCCCAAATCACTTGCTAATTGCAGAGGAACTGAGACTCAACCTTAGTCCTTTCTTACTCCAAAACTCAAGATTTTTCTACTTTATGTTGCTGCTTGATTGGACTCTCCTTGGTTTTTGCCCTTGGGAAAGTCTCATTGCTTCCTTTTAGTGGGAGTACTGGCGAAGAGGAAGTGAGATCTTACTGTAGATGAGAGAAGGCAAAGAACAGCTAGGACTTCCTCTTCCTTACAAGAGACACTCTGACCTGACTTTGCCTCATCTGCAGGAATTCTTCTTGGTAGAGCTGCTTCTGCAACACCAAGATTTATAACCTTATCTCATGGTAACCATTTTCCTACCTCATTCTCAAAGCCTGTGTCTGTGGTGTTAAACTCTTCTCAACGGGGTACTTGATTTCTTCCAGCCTTGCCCTTGCTTGTCTCTAGATCAATCCACAGCTCACCTTCACCCCCCATTCTTGGATTTTGCAATCGCCCTCAGGCATTTTGAGGAAGAGTCATATTTCCTCATGGGGTTGTCCCTGAGGTTCATTAAAGGCTTTTCCCCCTGGGACAGCAGGTACAATGTCCCCTAAGGTTTTGGCTGACACCACAGATTCAGGCTGATCATTGAAATAAGCCCTGGCAATTCAGCAACCCCATATATGGGAGGTCTGAGTATTGGAAAACCCATAAAATTTTTGATGCAACAGTTGCTGACAGATTTCACCTACCTTCCTTTTCCACACACCCAGCCGCCCACAACTCTCCCTGATTTGTAGTCCAGAGGCACACATGATTCTGAAGGGAGTACTTGGCATCAGCCCTTGGTTCCCCAGGGCATGGCTGGGGATTATGTAAAACCAATAACTCACCACTAAGGGTGTGTTGCATGAAGACAACCATTCCAGGCAAGGGCTGTGTTTTTCACTCAGGCTGAGTTCATGACATAAGAACAGATGCTGTCTCCATGCTGGCATTAAGAAGCACACTGACCTTCCTTCCTCTGTGACAGACAGAACTACGCCTAGAAGGTTTCATCATCATGTCACCATTAGCTTTTTCCTTGTCTTGGTTTAGTCAGAAAAAAATGACAATCTTAATTAGGATTGAGACAAATGCGTGGATTTTGCTGGAGCCACTCCCTCCTAAAAAAGCTCTCTGAGAACTGCATTGTAATGAGGGCATCTCAGACAAAAAGCATGGAAGAGCAGAAGCATCAAGCATGGTTCTTTCTATCCATTCAACATTCTCAGCACTGGACCTAAGCACCAAGGGGACACTCAGTGAGGGAAGGATGACTGTAGGCACTGGGGAAGTCTTCATTGAAAAACTGGTCTCTCAAAGGGTAGAGCCTATCTGGGGCAGATTGTTGGACCTGAGGATGATTGAGGATCAGCCCTATATATCACTTCACTTCTTTTCCACCACAGAATGGGGAGATTTCTTTCCAAAGTCTTTATTTTGGAATGCACAGCAATCACAGAAATGGTGTGCAGAGCACATCCAGACTCTTCAACACAACAGGCTCATCCACTCTCTAAGACTTTCTCTAGAGACCATGCTGTGCTACACAGATTGCTAGAATGTCAATTGGGGCTTTCATTCTGGCTCTGACAAGTTTTTCTACATCACTGGTCCTCAGTGTCTCCAAAAATAAAGTGGGAGGTATTGGAAGAATATTCTGTGAGGTTGCTTCTAGTGGTGGCATGCCATAGATTCTCCCAGAAAGCTCTTGCTTCTAGGTATAGTGGAGTGAGCACTGAAATAAGAGTCAGGAACCTTTGGTCTCAAGACTATCCCAACCCTAACTAGATGTGTGATCTTAAGTAAATGCTTTTCACTCTCTCAGTTTTAGTTTTCTCATCTATAAAATGAATAAGTTAGAGGAGTTCTCTACAGTTCCTTCCCATTGTGATATTTAATGAATATAAACATTCTATTTTAAATTATTCCTAACAAAAGTATCCCTTTAGATAAGATAATAAAATAACCAAAATAGACCTCCCGAAGGCACCAAATTGAGTATTTGATATTATTCAATTAAATTGGTTTTGACTGGAATTTAGCATCTTTTGCACAAATAATGACTCAGAAAATTAATTAGCCTCTGCTTTAATTAAATAATAATTCTGTTTAATGCCAATTAAAATACCACATCTGAGTCAATTTGCTGCAGCAAGGTGTTGTTAGTGCAGGAAACATGCTTCTTTGCTGTGTGGAGCTGGGTTGATGACTGAGGTGCTAGGGCTCTTGATTTCCAGATAGGCACCCAGGGCTCTGAACCACAGGATGAAAATTCCCAGAGGCCATGGGTGCAGTCTTTTCTGATGAAATCTTGCATACCTTAGCTTTCTTCATCAGATCATTTTGAAGGTCTTATTATTAGCACTAAAGATATAGAGAAAAATACAATAACAGTGCTGAGTTTTCCAGATGCATTTTCAGAAGCTAAGCCATTTTTACCTAGCGCAGCAAGCTTCCAGAAAATTCCAGTTTTGGCTGGACTGGCGAGACTTTTTGATTTCTCTGAACTTTAATATGATATAACCCATTAGATTCCTGCATAGTTGAAATAATGGAATAGGGAGTAAGGCAACCACCATATCCCACATTAAATTTTATTTTTATGTATAATTCTATTTATTCCACTTCAATTGTGCCTTACTTCTTTGACTTAATAGCTATATCAATAAAGGCTGCTCTTTGAAAAGTAACTTTATAACAGGTAGGATTTTCCCATGCATCAATATTTTGGAGCCTTGCTATGGTCTGAATGTCTGTGCTTTTCCAAAATTTGTATGTTGAAATTCTAAACTCCAACGTGATGGTATTAGAAGATGGGGCCTTTTCAGAAGTGGTTAAGTCATAAGGGCTGAGCTCTCAGAAATGGGATTAGTGCCCTTATAAAACAGGCTCAGGAGAGCTTATTCACACTTTTCTACTGAGTGAGGACACAGTGAGAAGGGCCATCTATGAACCAGAAAATGGGCCTCGCAGACACCGAATCTGATGGTGCCTTGATCTCAGACTTCCTAGCCTCCAGAACTGTGAGAAGTGAATTTCTGTTGTTTCTAAGTTTCCCAGTTTGTGGTATTTTGCTATAGCAGTACAAATGGATTAAGACAAGCTTCATAGGAGCTTTTGAACTTTGGGCAGGTATTACCGTCCCTTCTTAACAGATGAGAAGATTGAAGTTCAAGGAGTTTAAGTGATTTGCCCAACATCACAGATCTAGTCCTTCATCTGCCTAACTGCCTCTAGACACTTCTCTGCGTTTAGTAGGAGCACAATAAGTGTAAACATGAAAAGATGGAAACTGTGTTCCTCCTTCCCAAAGGAAGTCACCCAAGGAGCATGGAATTTCAGGGCTGTATAAGGAAGATCTTCTTTGTTGTCTCTCTGCGTAAGCAGTCAGTGACTGTCTGATGGTGAGACCTGGAAGAAACAGCCAACAAGGAATTAAAGAAAACTTTTTCCATGTATATAACCAAGTATGGTTGACTAAAAATAGCCACAAAACACTTATTACTTCTCCCTTGAAAGGTGGAGCCTAATTACTTCCCCTTGAACCTGGCTGGCCTTAGTGATTTGCCTAGTCAATAGAATGTGGCAGAAGTGACATTCTAGGTCTTGCAAGGCTAGGCCATAAGAAGTTTTGCGACTGTGTCTCTGAGACCATTATTCTCTGGGAATCCTGAGTTACCAAGTAATATCAGCTACCCTGAGATGGCCATGCTGGTTAGGTCATATGAATGTGCCCTTGTCAACAGTCCCAACTAATCCCAATCTCCCAGCCATCACTGATAAGGTACAAGATGTATGAAATGAAGCTGTGTGAGGGACTCTAGACCAGCTACCTGCCAGTTGAATACTTTCAAATGACCTCAGTCAATGTCATGTGGAGGAGAAATATTGCTCTGCTGAGCCCATCCAGAATTCCTGTTCCACAAAATCATGAGATATAATAAATTGGTTGTTGTTTTAGGTCACTTGGCTTTGGGGTAAATTGTTATTCGGCAATAGATAACTGTACACCAAATTATGAAGAAGTGGGAAAGGGAGTAACTATAATACCTTGTCATGTGCTGTTGGTTTCTTTAGTGAAATTAGAAGCTAAAATTTACAAGTCATAACACGTTATCCACTCCCTCTACCCAAGGAGTCTAGAAGTCAACTACATTACCCAAGTCCAAGCTCTTTATCTTCTCTCTTTATAAATTCAATAAATCTTCTGGGAATACCATGCGCCAGACGCTGTACTGGCTAATGCCAAGGAGCTGAAAGCCTCATATAAGAGAAAAATGAATACATTAACAATAATAATAGGGATAATTGCCATAATGGTTGAGTATATGGGATCTGGAGTCAGAGTACTGGGACTGAAATTATCGCCAATTTCTAAATGATGGTACTAGTTTCTAGCCTCTTATAGCCTCAGTTTCCTCAGTTCTCAATAAGAATACTATTAGGAACTACCTTAGAGATTTAATTTGAAGATTAAATGAGATAAGGCATGTAATAATTGTCACACAATATGTGTAATTGAAGTATGCAAAAGGAGCAGAGGAAGCATCAAGAACGGACACCCACCCACACTGAAGGCGTGCGACTTCACAGGGAGTCAGGAATATTGATGCTGGCTGAGGTTCTGAATGCAGAAAAAGAAAATCCATGCCTGAAATACATATCCCTCTTTGTAGAATAAACTGCCAGCCCTTTCAGTGTGGAAGTCACAGGTGGTGAGATGGTCTCCTGGGGGAATAGTGACATATCAAGGGATTGGTGCTAGTCTCGCTGACACAGTAGACACGCAGAGGCAGCAGTAGCTAAGCTGGCCTCAGTAAGTAGGAATCTGTGCTGTTGTGCCCATGCGAAGACTTCATCTCTGCTACCATGGCCACTCCATTTATGAGCTCTTTATGACAGTTCTGGAGTGGTCAATGACAAAGGCTGCCTAACTTCCACTGGACAAGATACTTTATCTACTTGGTCATCAAATGCTTCTTTAGTGGTGAATGATTTCTGATTGGTGTTAACACGTGACACAAAAATATGAGGGCACTTCAGAAGGTTTGTGGAAAAATATAAATAAAAGGTATGAATCTTTCGATGATTTTTTTGAGGTACCCCAGATTCACACATTGTGCCTATCCCTATATATCCATCTACATACCATCTCACAGATCTCTGACATCTAGGCCATAGGCTACTTACTTCCCAGAAATCAATATATATTCTCTCTTTGGTTATGTCTCCTTCCACATAAAGAATATAACAAGGTTCATTGTTCAGCTTCATGCATTGGGAAGATTTTCTTCTCGACTGTCTTTCAGGGCTTCTGCTAAGTGCAGCACCATCTTTTTCTAGCTAGCACTCGGAAACCAAGCTGATTCATCTGTTATCTAAGCTTGGGTTTTTTTCTCCTCTTTTGGGATCCCCCATATGGTTATAGGTGCAAACCAGGGAAAGGTCACTGGTTCAATTGTGATGGGTGACATGGAGATTTGGATTACATACTTATGCAGTTTATCATGCCTTCTGGTCCTGCTTTGGCTCAATCCCAGATAGACCACTTCCAGCTTATAATGGACTACTGCTGGGCCTGCCTGACATTATTAGCTGGTGGGTATATCAGAACCCAAGTCATAACAGATAGTTCCAGACCCATGGTATTCCACAATCAAACATCTTTCTCTACCAGAAACCCGTAGCATGCTGAGAGCTATTACTCAAAGGGTATATAATTCTCTACTGCTGAAGCTTAGTCATGCTCTAGAATCCAAGGAGTCTGTGCTGTAATTTTCTAAGTGGAGCTTGCCATAAGCTCCATATTGTATCTGTTTCCATCATTGACATCTCCAGCACTGTAGAGTCTACTGATTCATTTGGCCTAAGTGGCAGGACAGATTGTAGTGTAGACTGGAAAACCATTTCCTGCTGCAGGCTCCATTCAAGGGACCCTTTCCATGTCCCTCAGTATATAGGCCAGAGTAGTATTCCTAAGTGTGTAATATTTTGTCTGCAGAACTCAAAGATGCCTACCAGGTGCTATACTTACTGGGGTATAGATGCTGCAATTTGTATTTTACTTTGGAGGGGATATTGTGAATAATTCTAACCAACTCCAAGTGAAGAAGAGAGGGAAAGGAAGAAGGAAGGAAGGATAGGTGAAAGTGTGAATTGTAAGGAAAGTTCAACAAGGCTTTTAGGAATCCTTGAGCAAAAGTTGCTCCTCAAAGAGCCCTTGTTACCTGGAATGGGCCCACCGTAGTGTCCCTGTAATGCTCAGTCATTGGCCAAGAGCAGCTGTGGGAGATGTAGCCTACCTCAGTGCAAATGCTGTCATGGGTGTCAGAGCACACAGCTGAAGCCTAGGTCAGCTATTCTCCCTACAGTCAGAAATCAGAGACAAAAACTGCCTCTTATTGTTATAGTGATTTGAATTGAGTTGAATTCAGAAACAGGTACCAAGTAACATTAGCACACTACCGCTGCCAAGTATCCACTCAAGCAGGAATTGTTCCTATATTTGTGCAGAGATCTCTAAAATTCCTTAGATTTATTCCAACTAGTCCCTACATATTAATCAACTCCATTAGCTGTTGTCATTGTTGGTAGACAGTAAAGCAAGTGCCTTTTAGAAATTCCAACCTAAAAAGTAAAGGTAGTATTTTTCACTGTGTCCAAATTTATCACCAGAAAGTCATTTTTTTTCTAGAAGTCTTTGTGCTGTACTTCAGGATTTAACAAACTTATTCTATAAAGGGTCACATAGCAAATTTTTTAAGCTTTGAAGGCCATATGGTCTCTGTTGCAACTACTCAACTCTGCCACTGCAACATGAAAGCAGCTATAGACAATACAAAAACAAGTAGACATGGGTGTGTTCCAGTAAAACCTTATTTATTAAACAGGAGGCTGTCTATATTTTGCCCATGAGCCATAGTTTGCATACTCCTGCTATAGTGGAAAGAGACCAAAGATTGAGGCTCACAATTCCGGTCTTTAACTCTTTTAATCAACCAAATTTCACTCTGGAAAGGCGCCTTTTTTCTATACAGTCCTCACTTTTTCCATGTGTAGCATATCCTTATGTTCACAGCACCTAGCACAGTGTCTGATGCATGGTAAACTGTAAAGTTTGCTGAGTCCACAAATGCATGATAGACTTTGGCTTGATGGCTGCTAATTTCATTCCAAATCTAATATTCTTTGAAAACGTCAGCTAATCCAAGGAATTAAATTTATCTCCAGACCTCTACAAATCATGAATTTTGCATGTCCTCATGCTAATGAGATTAAACAAGAATGCAAAGAGTTCTAGTCATCTAAATTGAGCATGTGTGGGCCTACATTCAAGAACATTGTCGAAGGGTTTGAGATGTCTCTAAAAGCTTGCCAATCATTCTGACTCAAAGGAATCCCAAAGAAGAAAACAGAAGACCAGTTTGGAAACCAGCAAGATCATATTCATGTATTCCTTAACTTTGCATCCATAATCTTGTTTGATGATACTGACTTTTTCTTGTTTGCCATGAGCTGCTAAGCAAGTTCACCTCCATTTCTCTCTTATGTAATAAGAAAGATCTAGCACCAGTCTTTTACCCATATCATAAGCAACGCATAGCAAACCAAATACCAAATGAATTATAATAATTCTGCTGCAGATATAGGAGAACAAAATCATAGAATGTGACTGGAATGGTAGGTACCTTATGTATCTCCTAATCCTCATTTTACACTGGCAAAATGAAAACTCAGAGGGACCTAAAAAAACTTACATATCATATCAAGTCACTTATCTATTTAAAATATTTCAATGGCTTCCTAATCATTCATTCACTCAACAGATGTTTATCTAGCATCTGGGATCTACACTGGAGATTTAGTGCTGCATAACATATTTTTTCTTCTCTTGTAGAGCTTTCATTCTGGTGGGGAAGAAAAGCACTTAACAAGTGATTTAAAAATACTTATAAACTTTGAAGAGAGCTGTGTAAAACAGGGTGGGTCATGATTCAGATTGGCTGTCAGGGAGGACCTTTCATTTAAGGTACAATCTGAAGGATGAGTTGAAGTATCCTAGGCAAAGGATGGGGGTAAGAGTACAATAATGCGTTGTTGAATGTAGAGATATGCTCTAAGAAAGGTGATTTTGTCCTTGTGTGAACATCACAGAGTGTACTTACACAAACCTAGATGGTACAGTCTACCTACACAGATAGGCTTATACCTATTTCTATAGCAATAGTTCCTAGGCTACAAACCTGAACAGCATGTAACTATATTGACCACTGTACACAATTGTAATTCTTTACGTATCTAAACATATCTAAATATAGAATAGGTACAGTAAAAATATGGTATAAAAGATTTAAAAGATGGTACACATGTATTGGACACTGACCATGAATGGAGCTTGCAGGACTGGGAGTTGCTCTGGCTGAGTCAGTGAGTGAGTGTGCAGTGAATGTGAAGGCCTAGAACACTACTGTGCACTGCTTTAGACTTTATAAACACTGTACACTTAGGCCACGCTAAATTTACTTAAAATATATATATTTAAAATAATAAATTAACCTTAGCTTACTGCAACTTTTTTACTTTACAAACTTTTTCAACTTTTTTAGTTTTTTAACTCTTTTGTAATAACACAGCTGAAAATACAAGCACATCGTGTAGCTATACAAAAATACTTTCCTTCATTATATTCTAAAATCTTTTTCTATTATTATTACTTTTTTTTACTTTTAAAACTTCTTTTGTTAAAAACTAAGACACAAACACATACATAGGGTCAGGATCATCAATATCATTGTCTTCCACTTCTGTATCTTTTCCCACTGGAAGGTCTTCAGGGACAATAACACACATAAGGCTGTCATGTCCTATGAAAACAATGCTTTCTTCTTCTTTTTTTTAATAAATAGGAATAAACTCTAAAACCAGAATAAAAATTATAGTATAGTAAATACATAAATACATAAACCATTAATATAGTCATCTAGTATCATTATCAAGTATTATGTACTGTACATAATTATATTTGTTATACTTTTATATGACCGGCAGTGCAGTAGTTTTGTTTACACCAGTGTCATCACAGACATGTGAATAATGCATTGCACTATGATGTTAAGGAAGCTATGACATCATGGGTGATAGGAATTTTTCAGCTCCATTATAATTTTAGAACTTTTGTGTATGCGGTCCATCGCTGATGGAAACTTTGTTATGTGGTGCATGTTATACATAAGGCAGAAGGAATAATGACATATGACAAGGTCCTGGGAGGACAAAGGAATTGCTTGTCTTCTAGAAATCAAGGACGGTGTGTCCAGGTGAGGAGAAAAGTAGTATAAAATGAGGTTAGTGAGTTAGACTGAGGCTAGATCATGCATGATCTAAAGATAATATTAAGGCTGAGAATTTAAAGAATAATGTTTATCACAAGAGCCCTCCCATCAAATTTTCATTAAATATAACCTGCTCCTCTGGCAACTTTGTGGAGTCTATTAGAAAGAGGCGGAATAGAGGCAGGGTATTGAGTTAGGTTTGGACTAGAGTCATAGAAGAGGAGACGGAGAGTCACGGACATATTTAGGATATTTTGTATCAACAAGGCTGGGTGACTCATTGGAAAAGATGACTTATGCTATATAATACCATATCTATGTAATATGACACAAAGTACTCAGTAAATATTTGTTGATTCAATGACTGAGTCCCAGAGAGGTGAAGTGAGATCTCATCGGCAAGAAAGATGGAGTTGAATTTAGAGGCTAGGTTTTTTAGCTCATTCAAGTGTTGTTCCAGTTTACTATTCTACCACTCTGCCTTTCCAGCAGTAGGACTGTGGCATGCAAACTTTATACGACTGAAAATTTGTACAGTTTGATATCAATTACACATGAGTCCAATTCTGTCTTCTTGGCATATTACTTGGGAAAATTTTAAATCTCTCAATGAATTAATTTTCTCATTCACAAATAGTAATAACTTATCAAATAAGTTTTAATGCTAAGAACACAATAGTGAACAAAACTGTCAAAATCACTTCACTTGTGGAAGTTACTTTTTTGTTGAGGAAGACAGAAATGGGCTAGTTACTGTCTCTGCACCATCCGTGCCCCTCTTATGCTTTTCTCTGTAACACAGGGGACTAGCAGCCTCCATTCTGCTTACTGTCTTGCCAGCTGATATCTTGCTAAGTTCTGTGAATTGGGGGCATTGGTAGAAGATTAGAAAGCAGAAGGCAGAAAAAGGCCCTTTTGCCCTGTCTTTGAAAGTGCCACAGGCAATGGCAGTAGCAGTGGCAGCAAGTATGTTTCTGGACTCCTGCTCAGGCAGCAGTCTCTGATGTATCAAAGGCCCATTCAGGAAAATAGGAGCCACTTTAGGTATTTCCAACAGACAACATTTACTATAAGGATGTGGTTATTTAAAAAGTTGTTGAATATGCTAATTACCCTGATTTGATTATCACACATTATATACATGTATTGAAATATAACTCTGTACCTCATAAATATACATAAACAATACATGTCAATTAAATAAATAAATAAATAAAAAGTTGAAATAGACAAAAGTGAAAAGAGGGAGAGGGAATTTATCCAGAATTAGGAACTACCATCCTAAGAACTAAAAGAGCAAAAAAGGAAACTGCTGTTACACAGAACAAATGTTCTAACCACGTTAGCTGTGTCACTGAGACCGCTGGAGCCTCTGCTGTTGCTTCTGCCCCTGTTGGAACCTTCGCTACTGCTACTCTGCAGGAAGCTAAGAGCCTCTGCACCTCTACTCCACTGCTACTGTAAATGCCCCAGAGCCCAGAGTCTAGCACCATTGTTGCCCCTGAGATAAATTCCAGGAACTGTATGCCACCAGGGCTGCAGGAGCCCCTCCTGCTCCTTCTGTTGGAATCACACTTGACTGAGCTGATACCCTGCAGCCCACAGTGACTGTCACAGCTATGGTTGCTATTCAAGGTAGGGCTAGAAACAAAATGCTTCTTTTTTTCCTTCCATCTTTCAATCTCCTGAAAGATCCTCCCAATGACAGAATCTTTTAAGATAGGTGGCAAGGAGATCCAGGGAAATGTATTTTGTAAACTTCTAGGCTTCTGCCATTTAGAGGAACATGGAGAGCAGGGATGGAGCAGCAAACCAACAGACAAATAGCCAGTCTGGTGAACAAAACACGTAAGTAAATTTTATACTATGTTAGAAAGTAGTAAGTGGTATGGAAAAATAAAGCAGGAAAAAACATGGAAATTGCTCAGGTGTGGGGAAGAGGAGGAATTTTAAATAAATTGGTCATTATGGGCTTAATTGAGAAAAGGACATGTGGACCAAGACTGAGGGCTGATGAAGTAAGCCATGTAGATACCTGGGGACAGAGTACTCCAGGAAAACAGAACAGTAAGTGGCAACTGAGGCTGGAGAGAGAAGAGATTTTCTTTTGTTTTGTTTTGTTTTCACCTAGAAAGAATGAGGTCATGTCTTTTTCTAGTGGTGCAATCTAGCAGTCTAGCTTACAGAAAGCAGGGAGAAGACAGGCCTTTTCCACCAGAGCCCCTTACTAAAATGTTAGGAGAGTCAGTCTAAAAATCACCAAACTACAAATTCAGCTGTGCCCATGTCCAAATGCAACACAGTCCGTACGCATGTTTCTCACATTTGACACTATTAGTTGCCACCTATTGTTTTTTTTAGTTTTTTTTCCCCCAGTTAATGACTGATACGGGCATCTGTAGACATAGGAAGGAAGCCTAATGGCAAAGAGCATTGACCTGGAATTGGACAGACCTAGATATAAGTCTCACTTCTGCCAAATACAAGGTTCCTTCAAAAAGTTCATGGAAAAAATAGAACTAAAAGATAATATGAATCTTTCCATGAACTTGTTGAAGAATCCTCATATAATGATATGATTTTGACTTGACATGGTTTCTCTATCTGTAAAATGAGTACGATGACAGAACCTACATTATAAAATTGTGTAATACTGAAATAAAATGATATATACATATTAATTAACATATTTAACACATTAAGATATGTATTAGTATGGATTAAAAGTACATAATTCATAGGGTTGTTGTGAGGATTAATTAATATATCAAACACTTTAGTACAGTGCTTAGTACATAGTGATGAATCAAAAAATGGTTAATATGGAGTTAATGATGATGGTAATAATTTCATTTAATGATGAGGAAGGCAATGGGAATGTGCTTAGCAGAGACTAGATTTTTATTTAATCATTGGGATGACTGCAGAAGCTTGGGAAGTCTGTAGGACAGTAAGCAGAGGTCATCATTGAGGGCAATATAGCAAATCCCTTGAAATTCCTCCCAAGAGAGTAGCCCAGAAATGACTGATGAGGCCTCATAATGGTGTCTTGGAGGCTTAGGCCTTTCTGCACTCCCCCAGGCCCAGTCAGCTTTCTCAGCCTTCAGGGTGGCGTCTCATTATCCTATCAGCTGAATTTACACTAGCATGTCTAGTCAGGCCTCTGATCAAATGCCAGAGGCAGTAGTTAATGCATTGTCATGATTCAAAGGGACATTAGAAAATGATTTCAGTCTACTTTTTCAAGTAACCAAAAGTGTAATCACTGGGCCTTTTCAAACAGCTTCAGTAATACAGTGAGAGTCTAAAGACTGCTGAATCACTTGCTCTTTAGACTAAAGTCTAGACTTTTTATCATCTCAGCCTGTATCTATGACCAGTCCTTTCCAGCCAGACACTTTATAAATCATACAGGTTTCTAAGATCCACATTGCTCATTACCTTTGTTATTTCCTATGGAAACAGAAATTGAAAAAGGAAGACAAGGGGAGAGAAAGACAAATATTCCAAAAAAGAGTTCTCTAAGAGTCTAAAAAGATGTTTCAAAATATACCTCTCACCAGAATCACCTGTAAGGCTTGTTAAAATGCAGACCACTGGGCCCTACCTTCATAGTCTCTAATTCAGAATCTGGGATGAGGACCCCCAAATTTGTATTTCTAACAATTTCCAGGTGATGCTGATGTTGCTAGTCTAGGGACCAAACTTTTGAAAACCATTGCTCTAAAGCATTGGTCTTCAAAGAACTTGTTAGCATGTCTTAATATATTTTCAAAAATTATGTATCTTTCTTCACATTTTTAAGTCAATATTTTAAATATTTCATTATAAATTGAAATAGTTGCAAATGTAGTAATTTTCAGAGCACTGTAAATATTGACATTGTAAACAGAACTATTACATATTGAATAAAACTTTTAAATGATTCTAATAAAGTACAAATACCACAGTGATTTGATATGGAAACTCATCTTTTCAAAAAATAGAAAAGCAAACTCTTCCTTAATATTTGGAAATATTACATAATTCTGTTTTCTCCCTTCAATCACATATTCATTCTGTTGCTTCTATATCATTTTATCCTCCTATAATTTTGTATTTACAAAAGTATTTCATATGATCACCCACCCCTACTTCTCTGCAATAAAGCACATATATAAATTTAAGCTTATTTTTAATGTCTATGACCGTAAGACTCAAGTGCTAAAATATTACTTCTGGATGAAGGTATTATAACAATTATTGTTAAAAATAATTAAAGCAATTGATTAAAGTAGACTTCCCAATATCAATTTAATTATTCCTTTGGTGGGATTCCTGAGGAATTTTATACCGTAGGGCTTTGCACCATAGGAAGGTGGGGAAGAGAGAGGTTTGGTTTTGTGTTGTTAGAGCGCTGTGCAGTGAAAGGGCCAGAATAAAAGAAGAAACTGCCTGAAGTTCTCAACTTTTTCCATGGACTTTGCTTATGGAAAAAGAGAGTACATGGATATTGAGGATCTAGAAATTGTTTGGCCTAAAATTAGTCATTCCCTTGTGCCATGCTGCTTTGTGTACCCCTTGGGGGTATTCAGACCTCAGTTTGAAAACTGCTTCTCTAAAGGCTTTTTCAATTTTCCCTTTTTACTTCTCGCTGACATGGGACTCTATATTATTTTGAAATAAACACCTATTCTCTTTTCTTTATTAGCCATAATAGTCACAACTAAAATTTATACATCACTTTCAATTTATGTCTCTTCACTGTACATTACCTCATTTTACCCTTACAAAATCTGTAGGTAGGTAGGCAAAGTAAACATTGTCTTATTTCACAAGTGGGGAAAGAATTTCCAGGAGAAGAAGGGTATTGCTCAGTGCCACACAGCTACTAAGTAATAGCGCCTAGTTAAAAATCACCTCTGACTCTAATTCCATGAATTTTCTACTGAACTACACCAGAGCAGGGGCTCATTTAGAAGACAGCAGGGTTGAATCATGAGTGGTCCTCTTCCTACTCAAGAACGAAGCTGCTCAGATTTTCGAAATGAAAGGTGTCAGCTAATGAAGAACAGTTAAGCCTGAGAAAGTACCAATGAAATAAAAAAAGGCTGGAGAACCAGCAAAGAGCCAATTAGCTTGCTGTTTCTCATCATCCCTTGGAGAAGAATTTCCTACCCCACCCATCCTTAGAGGCCCATCCCTAAAGTTTCACTGTACAACATCTTGACCCTCCCTGAAGCACTGGTGCACAAGGGAATGAGGGCCACTTTGAGTACAGGTTAGAAGGACTGATGATGGCAAAGCTATCTCTCCAACATTCAGGTTTTGACACTATAAGCTTTTAAATTAATAACGCCAGTCCCGTGCCATCAGAAAACAAAACATCTTAACTTAAATATTGAGTGTAAAGTAGGAGTATTGCATTAATGTAATCTATCAAAATGTGAAATTTCTTTGAAGAGCTTCCTTAGATCTTGTCCAGAAAGATTTGTTATTGTGACAAGTTGTAGTTTCTTTGCTGCCTTTCTGATACTCTGTAATCAGCTCCTTCAGCACAGGTCATTCAATTCAACCTTGGATGAGCATCTACTATGACCACAGGAAGACTAATTCAGTGGCACTGTGAGGATGGACGTGGGTGCCACATAGACCCATATCAACCAAAGTTAAGGAGAGAGTTGATAAAGGGCTAGATAGAGGAAGATGTGGAAAGACAAAACCGAATAGAAATGGCACTTGCAGTTAGAACACGAAGGCCTTAGTTATTGAAAAGATGTGAGGTAGCCCCATGTGAAGGATGTATAGAGATTGAATTTAATGGAAATTTGCATTAGACTTAAAAGTTGCCTTTATGGCATAAGAAACTTTACTTCTTGACAGGACTGAGGAGCTATTCTCACACTAGTTCAGGTGATTCTGTGGATATCTTTCTTCTGTCTCACTCAGGCTGGTTTGTGTCCTGGTATTCTGAGAATAGTAAAAGCCTGTACTCTATGCATGTAATGCTCTAACACTCCTCAGAGGACAGAAACTCCTCTGCAGCACCGTGGAATGCTGCCTTGATCTTATATTGAGAAATTTGACTTTGTGTGTTGGTGCCACTATTTACCAAATGTCACCACAGCCACAGTTCACAAGATAATGGTGAGGGTTAAATAAGATGATGGAACAATGCACAAGCTGTTGCGTACGATACAAATTTTACTAATCTTCATAAACTTTATGATTTATTTAAATTGTTATTTGGAAAGTAATACAAATACTTTCATAGAAAAGGAAAAATGAGCAATATAATACCAGGTTTGACTGAAATGAAGTGAAAGTGGTTTTTTAGTCTTGAATGAGTCTTGACAGATCAACTTGTCAGCTCAATAGGTCCTTTATAGCCAAAAAGAGTAAACTAGGAGTTTTCTGATTTATGTTCCTTCAAGGCAGATTTACTTAGAAATTGTAATATGACAAAATAGTAGCACTGCTTTGAAGGAAGCTGACAGCATCACTGCTAGTTCCAAATGAATGGCTCCCATGGCCAACCACTCCTTGTCATTTTATTTTCTCAGGGTTCTTTTCTTTGCTTCCCCAAAGTCAAAACAATGGTAACTGAGAAGCTGGCATCAGCGTGAGTGACAGTAAGCGTTCCAAGACAGCTAGTTGATTGATTGACGGACTATGATGAATGTTGTCTAAAAAAACAGAAAGCTGTTTCCTTTTTGAAACCATTCAAATTTGGACAACATAGGCCAACAATCAGACATTTCTAAATTTAATGTGCATACCATTTCCAAATAAGCAAACAATGATCAAAACCACCGCCCACCACAATCACGTATATTAGTAAGTACCAAAGTAATTCAAACATCAGAAAGCTCCTTTTTCACCTGCACAGATGCCACAAGTCCCAGCTGAGGAAATGACAGTAAAGAGAATAGGAGTAAGCAAATTTTGACTAATGATAATCATTGCAAAACCTCATATCTGTATATTAATTTCTCGTACTTTATCCTATTGTAAAATCTACAGTTGGTGGCTGGGGAAGGTACCTCCAAGATTACACAGTCCAAAACTTTCATTTACTACAAATGGAGAAGACTGAAGTCTTAATGATGAAGGTCCCATGGCAAATTATTGGCAGAGACATGACTACTTTTGTTCCATGTCCTCAAAGTCCAGTGTTTTTTTTTATATGCCAGTACATTAGTAAATGTCTCAACAGGACACAGAGGTGCCACCCAAAATAGAATAATTCAAGGTGAGTTTATCCTCAAAAATAATAAATACAGGGTCTAAGTGTATAGGGGCAACACAAGAGATAGTACTGAAACTAAGACTAGCAGCAGTATGTCCCATCCCAAGACCCAGAGAGTCAAGGGAAGGGAGAAATGAATCTGGAAAGAGAAACCTATAGAGCAGGGCCATGAAAAGAGCAGGTGACCTGTTGTGAAGGAGCACAGCCAGCCTGAAATTTCATAGGCATTGGGAACCAGAGAGATAAAGAGATTCAGTTCTGTTTCCTCTCCACTTCTGACCTCCTACTGTGGCTGCCCACTGGCTGGACCAGACTGGAAGGCTGAGGGCACGTTGATGCTCCTGGGGCCAGGAGCCAGTGGCGAGTAGGTGTGGAAGGGAAAATGGACAATATCTGTCACAAAACACACGTTATGATTTCTCAGTATGTGGATACTGAAAGAAAAGGAAAAAGACACACAGGAAAAGATAGCAAAAAAGAAAGTGAGAGAGTACAACATAACTGTCTAAAGCAGGCTAAAAAAATCTGTACGGGTGACTTAAGGGAATTTCCCATTGACCACCTGCTCTTGAATGTGTGTGGGGGAAATTCTAAGAGGCTTTAGTATACAGGGGCTAGAATCAAAAACAACCTTTAAAATTGCAGCTGCAGTTTATTTTTATTTGAGCAACTTGAAACACATGTTTTACCCAATGGGAGGGCTTGCTAGCTGGCACTACCAGGGTTGCAGAAGAGCTTCTAAAACACACAATGCTGTGATGCTGCTAGGGCTTGGGTTGACACCCATCTAAGAGACTCTGTATACCATGGAGAGAAAAGTAATTATTTAGAATGCTACTAAGTTTCATTTAAATAGAATTTGACAATATCTAAAGTGTTCATCATCTCCCAACAGTCTTGTGAGATAACTAAAACAGATATTTTTATTTCAATATTATAGACAAAGAAATAGGCCCAGAAAAATAAATGGTAACCTGGTATTGCACAGCAAGCCTCAAATGCAAGCCTTCTGATTATAGGTTCAGTGTTCCTTGCAGTCCACTCCACACCTCCTCACTGGCATGTTTTCACAGCTTCAGGAGGTGTGATTGACTTGCCTGAAATCAATCTCCAGTATAGTACACTGTTATACCTAGGCGGTGCTCTGGACACTTCATCAATCTTTTACATGACCCTGGCATGGGACTTGGGAGTTTGAGCTAGCATTTTACTGCTTGGAGGTGCTGTTTGGAAATGTGAGAGTTCATTTTGGTTGTCACAGTGACTAGGACATACTATAGCATTTAGTAGTCAGAGCCAGGGATTCTAAACATTTTCCAACAAGTGGATCAATATTGCACAATATTGCACATATACCAAAAGCCTTGTCAATGAGAAACACTTCAATTTAGACTGACCCTCTATAGTTAGCCAGAACACTATCTAAACAAGTACTTATGAAACTTTAATATATATAACGTTTTCCTTAAGCATGCATAGAAAGTACAGACTACTTGGATTCCCTTCTGAAGATGCTGATTCAGTGTGTGGGGATGTGGCGCACAACCTACATTTTTAAATGTGTTTTCCCTTACAGTTACTCTGTAGATATTGCTGTGTGAAACACTAGCCCAAGCTTATCAATAGGGAGCGCATCCCAAAATTACTTATCAAAACTGTAGATTTTCATTTCACAGTCCTCTAACATCTTCTTATCCATCCATTTGTCCATCAGTCTGTCTACTGGTCCATCCAATCTACATTTCCATTTAGTTCTTACACTGAGAACCTATTTCTTGGTGATAATTTTTCCTGATTACCTCTCCTATCTTCTGTCCTTTAATGTTCGGATCACACCAATTTAATCAGAATATCTGCAGATATGTCCCAGAGATCAGAGATCAGTATTTCTCAAAACTCTCTAAGTTAATTCCAATGTACATCCAAGTTAGAGAACTAGCGGTTTAGACCTTTTCAAATCAAAATATGGTCTGCAGACCAGTACCATATAAATCATCTGGGGTTCTTGTTAAATGAAGATTGGGATTCATTAGGCTTTGGGTGGGGCTGACAGTCTTCATTTCTAACAAGCTTCCAGGTGATACCAGATGAATCTCTGAGATTCCTTCCTCAGTTTCTACCCCTGGGCCCTGTGCTTGGGCTTTGATCCTGTTCAGTCTCAGAGTTCCACATGGACTTTCACTGGACCAAGGCTCCAGGTCTCAGGATCAAGAATGTTGGCTATAGAAATCCTCCATTCTAACCCCAGCCCTACACAGGATTATTTCAGGCACTGTATGAGACTCTACAGGCTGAGAGGTTTATGATTAGTTTTGTAGCACTTGAAAAATGTAGGAAGATACCACAGATTGTTAAGCAGGTGCATCTCAATCTGCCCTTTATGCTTTCTAAACATAAGCTGTCACCCCTATTAACTGACAAGCCCACCCCCCTGAACATTTGTTGGTTGTGTTTCCTACCAGTATCAATCTGATGGTTGTCAAACTTCTGACTACCAGCAGAATTATCATGAATGGAAGAAAACTGGTACCACAATCTCTCTAGTTAGTTTTCAATACCCCAGCCCCTCAACCCCAACAAACAATACTTTGCATATCCACTTCTTAGAATTTTTTTTTTTTTTTTTTTTTTGGCAGCTGGGTGATATGGGGATTAGAACCCTTGACCTTGTATTATAACATCACTCTCTAACCAACTGAGCTAGCTGACCAGTCCTGCTTCTTGGAGAGTTCTTACACCTGATATCTGAAAACAGGACCAGGGGCTGTTCCCCTTTCCAGTGTTGTTTCCTTTACATGAAACACCCTTCCTCAACTCCTTCACTTACAAACTTCTACTCATCCTCCAAAGTCTTTCTGTCTCTTTCCCTAACTCATCTCTACTAGGCAGATTTAATTATTCACTAGAATTTAGGGTCTGACTCTATACTGTCACCATAGTACTTATCATTCTATATTCAGAAGGGAGTCTATAAAATCTGGAGACATAGATGATATTACATTATCGGTTTTATCTCACATATTGGAGATGTTCTTGACATTATGCACATATTATTATATGCCTATTTTCATAATACGCATGTGCATCTTTATAATATGCTTATTTTAAATGATTTTACGGATGTTCATATTTATTCAGACAAAGTCCCTTTGTAATCTGTGTTACCAGAGGTTAGGTCTTTGTCTAATTAATTTTTCTATTCTCAAAATCTAGCACAGCTTTTGGCACATTGTTAAAGTTCAATATATGTTATGTTATTAAATATGTTGATTGCTTTTAATGATGGCTTTGTCAATAGATTCAACTGAAGAAATTATGGGGAGATTGTTCATAACATAGAACACAGATTCTACCAAATGTCACTTCACATGGAGATGCATAAGAAGCCCTCCCATTGACATAGGCAGCAAATTCCAGTCTCTTATTTCCAGAAATAATTTCTGTGTTGGGCCTTTCATGGTAGATGGATAGAGGCCTATTCTGGGTAGTCTTAAAGGGTACAAGTATAGAAACAACTGAAGTGCATGTCATCATCCTGTAGTCAAAATTACAACTTTGCATTGAGAAGCCTGAGAGTTTTTGCCAGAGACGCTGCCAAAGAAGGATACAAGTCCAGGAGTTTGGGCTGTGAGAGAGTGTGGTCTCCTTCAGTGTCATTCACAACCTTTCACATGGGCTGGAAAAGCCTCTGTTAACACGTTAAAACAAAACTTCCTCCAAGGCACCCAGTCACAGCAGAAATGCCTGTGGGTAACCAAAACCAGAGTCACATCACCAGTAAAATGATTCAGGAAAATGAGTCAGTCTGTCTTTGCATTTTCACACCAAGGCAGAAGAGAGCAGACACCTGCAGCTACTCAAGTCGGCACAGCATTTGTATAGCCAGAAAAAGTGCAAACACAAGGAATTCTACTCCTTCTAGGAGTGCCCTCATAGGTTGAATTTAGACTGCTGAGATGCTTCCAAATGCATCTCTAAGCAAAACAGTTGCAATTTCAAAGAATCTCAGCACTAACAAGTCCTTGAATCACCTGATTATGAAACCTATAAAGTGATGAAATAGTGTAGGGATGGGTTTTAAAATTCTATTGTATAAGTAACGCATCCTCAATGCACAACCTTTAAATACAAATAAGCAAAAAGTAAAAGAGGAAAATAAAACCAACAGAAATAAAAACCCAGTTAACAATTTGGAGTATATCCTTCAAGATCTTACCCATTTTGTATGGGTGTGTGTGCATACATATGCATATAAATATACACATGAGTATATATACATAGACATATACATACTTCTATCAAAAAATGAGATAATACTGTACATTGTCTTGAATCTGCTATATTTTACACCAAAATTATATATCATTAAGTCATTCCATGACAGTTAATAATATTTTATTTTATACTTTTTATGGTTGCTTTGTATTCTGTATGTATGTAAATAGTTTAAACCAATTCATTCATGTTAGACATATAAATTATTAAAAAATCTCATTATTATAAACAAAGTTGTGGCAAACACTCTCTTAGCTACATCTTTCCACATTTCCTTAAGTACTACATTAAGATGAATTATTAGAAGTGGAATTGTGAGATCAAGAGACAAGAAGGGCACTGCTAGAGAGCCCTCCGAAGAGTGTGTGGCAATGTACTGCTATCAAGCGTATTTGAGTCCCTATATTTTCCCAAATCACCATTTTTTACAACATTATCATTTTAAAATCTTTACATTTAAAAGTGAAATGATAACTTATTTTAATTTTAATTATTTTGATTACTGGTGACATCATTGTATTTTATTGGCCATTTGAATTTCATCATGAAATTTCTGTTCATAACTTTTGCCTGTTTTTTCGCCATGGTGTCATCTTTTTTCTTTTTTTTTATAGATGTATAAAAATTATTTATAAATGAAAGCTACTAAATCTTTGAAATATTTCTTGCATATGTTTTCCTAATTTTTCTTTAGCTTTTTAACTTTATTAGTGATGTTACTTGTACTACAAAAGCATTGCTTTTTAATGTAGCAGATCTATCAGTATTATTCATATGGTTCTTGCCTTTGGTATTTAAACTTATATAACAGGGCATCTGTTAAAGCTGAAAAGCTAAAACAAGAAAACTACCATGTTAAGAATTAGGTGTTGCTTGTTTTGAAAAAATTATTCAAGGGGTCCAGCACACAGTGGAGGCCACACCCAGGACAGAGAAAGTCAGTGCTTACTTGTTCTGGAGCCTGAGAGCCAATTGATGTGGCCCTCTGCCACCATCGCTGGTCTTGCTCTCTTCAGTGGAGCCCCCATGTGCCTCTCCTTGAGGCATACAGTTCTGCTGCAGCTCTGGCAAACCTCCCAAGAGCCACTCACTCCAGGTGAAAATCCATGGAGTGCCTTCATGCCTCTCCCAGGGGCACAGAGTCCCATGTGTAGCTCCAGCAAACTCACTGAGAGCCACCCACCTCAGCTGAGGAGCTATAGAGCACAACAGCCTTTCTCTTAGGGGCACAGATCCTGACCACAATAGCAGTAACCTTTCCCAGAGTGGCCCATTCCAGCTGAAGAGCTGTGGAGCACTCTAGCATCTCTCTTGGAGGTACAGGGTCCCATCCACAACCCTAATGACCCACTCCAACAGTGGACCCACAGAGTGCACCAGCATTTCTCTTGGGAGTACAGAGTCCCATTTATAAACCCAATGTATTTTTCCCAAGTGACCCACTCCAGCTGAGGAGCTGTGGAATGCCACAATGTCTCTCTTGGGAGTCTGAGATCCCAGTGGCAGCCACAGCAACCCCACCCAGGGTTACCAGCTTTGGCTGAGGGGTTACTCAGCATCTCAGCCTCTCTGTTGAAGTTCATGGTCCTGGAAACGGCACAGCAAACCCACCCAGGGATTCTCATTTAAGCTGAGGATGTTGAGAGCTCCTGAGCACCCCTCTCAGGGACACAGGATCCTGGCTGCAGTGCCAGCAAGCCCACCCAGGGTTGCCCATTCCAACTGAGGAGCTGTAGAGTACCCGAATGCTTCTCCCAAGGGCCCAAGTTCTTGCCCACAATACCAGCAACTCTAACATTGTCACATATTCCAGCTGAAGAGCTATAGAACTCACCACCACCTCTCCCAGGAGTCCAAGGTCCAAGCCACAGCCCCAGCGGTCTACCCCAGATCTGGCCACTATAGCTGAGAAGCTGCAGAGTGCCCCAGTGCTTCTCTGAGGGCCCACAGTTCCTTATTACCCCAGCAACCCCATCCACTTTTGCAGTGAAACAGCTGATAGCCACAGTGCCTCTCCCAGAATCCCAAAGTACTTTAGTGGTACAGTACAGTAGTGCTACAGTAGTACAGTACAGTTTTAGTAGTATATTAGTGGCAAAACCAGCAACCCCATTTGGGATTGCCCACTTCAGCTGAGGAAGCACTGAGCACAGCAGCACATATACCAGAAGCTCAAGATCTCTCCTACCCACCCAGTGTCACCTATTCTAGCAAGGAGCAGCCAAGCACTGCATCACCTAGATGACAGAGGCACTCAAAAATAACTCTGACATTGAATACAGTCAGAGACTACACATGGAGACTACACTGCTGAGCTCACCCAGAGCCAAATCTAAAACACCCTACATGAATAAGACTATAGAACACATCTATCAAATTCTCTCCCTTCAAAAGCCACTCCAGATACATAGAAGATGCTTTGCAGAAATTCAACATGAAAAATCAAGGAAATACAACACCCCCCAAAGGATTACAGTAATTCTCCAATACCAGGCCTCAAACAAAAGGAAATCTATGAAATGCTTGAAAAGGAATTTCAAATAATAATCTTAAGAAAACTCAGATTGTGGTATGAGGTACAGAAAGACAACACAACAAAGTCATAAAAACAATTAATGACCTCAAGGAGAAATTCAGCAAAGTGATAGATACAAGAAGAAACCTTGGAATTGAAGAATTTGTTAAAAGAAATTTTTAAAAAATGTAACCAAGAGCTTAAGCAACAGGCTAGATTAAGCAGAAAAAATAATCTCTGATCTCAAAGACAGGTCTTTTGAAATAACTCAGACAAGAAGAAGAAGAATAAAGAAACCCTATGAGATCTATGGGACAACTTTAAGCATATAAACATCCTTATTATGGGTATTCCAGAAAGGGAAGAGAAGGGAAAGTCATCAAAAACCTATTTAACAAAATAACAGCTGAAAAATTCCCAAGTATTGGGACAGATATGAACTTCCAGATCCAAGAAGCTCAAAGATTCCTGTACAGATTTAACTCAGAAAGGTCCTTTCCAAGACATATTGTAGTCATATTGTCAAAAGTTAAAGACAAAGAGAGAATTCTAAAAGTAACAAGACAAAAGAGTCAAGTCACCTAGGAATCCCCATCAGACTATCAACAGATTTCTCAGCAGAAACCTTATAGGCCAGAAGAGAGTGGAATGACATATTCAAAGTACTGAAAAGAAAAAACTGCCAGCCAAAAATACTCTACCAAGCAAAGCTATTTGTCAAAACTAAAGGAGGAAGAGTGTCTTTCCCAAACAAAAACAAGGAATCCATCACCATTATACCAGCCCTACAAGAAATTCTTAAGAGAGTTCTACATCTGGAAGCAAAAGGATGATAACTACCATCATGATAACACATGAAAGAATAAAGCCCCCTAGTAGAGCAGGTACTCAATAAAAGAGGAAGAAAGGAACAAATGATATATAATCAACCATAAAACAATTAACAAAATGTCAGAAGTAAGACAATTCCTTTCAATAACAACCTCAAATATAAATGGATTAATTTCCCCATCCAAAAGATATAGACTGGTTGAATGCATTAAAAAACAACACCCTACTATGCATTGCCTACTACAAACTCACCTCACCTGTAAAGACACAAATGGACTAATAGTGAAAGAATGGATACAGTTATTTCATGCAAGTTAAAACCAAAAATTAGCAAGAGAAGCTATAGTTATATCAGATAAAATTGATTTTAAACCAAAAACTATAAAAAGAGACAAAGGAGGGTATTATATAATGATTAAAAAGTCAATTTAGCAAGAAGATATAACAATTGTAAATGTATATGCATCCAACATCAAAGCACCCAGATGTATAAAGCAAACATTATTGGATCTAAAGGGAAAGATATACCCCAATACAATAATAGTCAGGGACTTCAACTATCTCTCAAAATTGTACAAATCATCTAGACAAAAAAATCAACAAAAACCAGTAGATTTAAACTGCACTGTATACCAGATGACCCAGACAAACATTCACAGAACATTACATCCAACAACTGCAGAATACACAATCTTCTCACCAGCACATGGATTATTCTCCAGGATAGATCACATGTTAGGCCACAAATTAAGTCTGAACAAATTTTAAAAATTGAAATTATATCAAGGATTGGGAATCAATAACAAGTGGAATGTTGGAAACTGTACATATATATGGAGATTGAACAAAACATACCTGATTGACCAGTGGGTCAAAGAAGAAATTAAGAAGGAAATCAAAAAATTTCTTGAAACAAATAAAAATAGAAGCATAACATTCCAAAACCTATAAGATAATGAAAAATCAGTACTAACAGCAAAGTTTCTTGTAATAAGTACTTATATCAAAAAAGTAGAAAGATTTCAAATAAACAATCTAATGTGCACCTCAAGGAACTAGGAAAGCAAGAACAATCCATTCCCCCAAATTAGTAGACAAAAAGATGTGATAAAGATCAGAGAAATAAATTAAATAGAGGTCAAAAAAAGATACAAAATATTGACAAAATAAAAAGTTGTGTTTTGAAAAGATAAACAAAATTGACAAACTGTTAGCGAGACTAAGAAAAAAAGAGAAGACTCTAATAAAGAAATCAGATATGAAAAAGGAGACATTATAACTGATACCATAGAACTACAAAGAATCAGTAGAGACTATTATAAATAACTATATGCCAACAAACTGGAAAACCTAGAGGAAATGGATACATCTCTGAACACATACAAACTGTAAGACTGAACCAAGAAGAAACAGAAAACTTGAACAGACCAATAATGAATAATGAAATGTAATCAGTAATCAGCAGTCTTCCAACAAAGAACAGCCCAGGACCGGATGGCTTCAGTGCTGAATTCTATCAAACTTTTAAAAAATTAATTAATTCCTTTTTCTCAAGCTATTCCAAACAATTGAAGCAGAGAGTATTCTTCCAAACTCTTTCTATAAGGCTGGTATAACCCTAATCTCAAAATCAGACAAGAACACAACAACAAAAACAAACTGCAGGCCAATATCCCTGATGAACATAGATGTAAAAATTCTCAACAAAATACTAGCAAACAGAATCAACAGAACATCAAAAAGATTATACATCATGACCAAGTGTGATTTATCCTAGGGATACAAGATTGGTTAAACATACACAAATTAATAAATGTGATATACCACATAAACAAAATGAAGGAAAAAAACCATATGATCATCTCAATAAATGCAGAGAAAGCATTTGATAAAATTCAACATCCCTTTATGATAAAAACTTTCTACAAATTAGATACAGAAGTAGGGTATCTGAAAATAGTAAAAGCCATATATGGCAAACCTACAGCTAACATTATACTGAATTGGAAAAGTTGAAAACTTTTCCTCTAAGAACAAGAGCAAGACAAGGAAGCTTAGTCTCACCACTTGTATTCAACATAGTACTGGAAGTTCTAGCCAGAGCATTTAGGCAAGAGAAGGAAATAAAGGGCATCTAAATTAGAAAAGAGAAAGTTGAATTGTCCCTGTTTACAGATGTCATGATCTGATATATAGAAAAACCTAAAGACTGTATCAAACAACTCTTAGAACTGAAAAGTTGCAGGATACAAAATCAACATACAAAAATCAGTAGCATTTCTATACATAAAAATACTAGCTGAAAAAGAAGTCAAGATAGCAATCCCATTTACAATAGTGACCAAAAAAATAAAGTACCTAGGAATAAAATTAATCAAGGATGTGAAAGATCTTCACAATGAAAATGCCAGTGAAATAAATTAAAGACGATACAAAAAAATGGAAAGACATTTCATGTTCATGGATTAGAAGAAATAATATGATCAAAATGATCATATTATCCAAAGTGATCTATAGATTCAGTTGAATCTCTATCAAAATACCAATGACATTCTTCACAGAAATAGAAAAAACAATCCTGAAATTCATTTGGAATCACAGAATCTTGAATAGCTGAAGCAATCCTGAGTAAAAAGAACAAAGCTGGAGGCATTACACAACCTTACTTCAAAATACACTACAAAGCTACAGTAATCAATTCAGCATGATACTGGCATAAAAACAGACCATGGACCTATGGAATAAAAAGGCCAGAAATAAACTCCCATATCTACAGTGAAGTGATTTTTTGATGAAGTCTTCAGGACCATATATTGGGGGAAAAGACAGCCTCTTCAATAAATGGTGGTGGGAAACCTGGATGTCCATATGCAGAAGAAAGAAACTAGACCCTTATCTCTCACCATATATCAAAATCAACTCAAAAGGGATTCAAGACTGAAATGCAGTACCTGAAACTATAAAACTACTAGAAGAAAACATAGCGGGGAACACTCCAAGACACTGGTTTGGGCAAAGATTTTATGGGGAAGACTTCTAAAGCACAGGCAACAAAAGCAAACATAGACATATGAGATTACATCAAACCAATCTGCACATCATAAGAAACAATCAATGCAGTGAAGAGACAACCAGCAGAATAGGAGAAAATATTTTTTAAACTATTCATCTGACAAGGGATTAATATCCAGAATACACAAGGAAATTAAAGAACACAACAGCAAATAAGAACAAACCAAACCAAACCAAACCAAACAAAATACACAAATAATCCTATTAAAAATGGGCAAATGACCTGAATATATTTTTCTCTAATGAAGGCATACAAATGGCCAACAGGTATATGAAAAAATGCTCTACATTACTAGTCATCAAAGAAATGCAGATCAAAACTGCAATGAGATATCACCTTATCCCAGTTAGAATGGTTATTATCAAATAGACAAAAAATAACAAATGCTGGTGAAAATGTGGAGAAAAGGGAACTCTTTTACCCTCTTGATGGAATGTAAATTAGTACAGCTATTATGAAAAACAATATGAAGTTTCCTCAAAAAACTAAAAATAGAACTGCCAAATGATCCAGCAATCCCGCTGCTGGGTATTTATTGAAATGAAAGAAAATTAGCATATTGAAAAGATATCTATGCCCTCATGTTTATTGCAGCACTATTCACAATAGCAAAGATATGGAATGAATTACATGTCCATTGAAGAAGAATGAAAAAAGAAAATGAGTTATACACCATGTAATAGTACTTAGCCATGAAAAAGAAGGAAATCCTGTCATTTGCTGCAACATGGATAAGCCTAAGACATGTTAAGTGAAGTAAGTCAGGCACAGAAAGAGAAATACTGCATGTTCTCACTCATATGTAGTACCTAAAAAATAAGTTGAACTTTTAGGAAGAGACTAGAACTGTGATTACTAGGGGCTAGGAAGGGGAAAAGAGAAGGGGAAATAGGAAGAGTTTTCTTAATGGATACAAAGTTACCATTAAATAGAAAAAACAAGTTCTAGTGATATACTGTAGTTCTAGACATCTATAATTAACAATAATTTATTGTATGTTTTCATATGGCTAGAAGAGAGGAGCTCAAATGTTCTCATCACAAAGAAATGATGAGAAAGAGGCACAAAAAATAATTATGATTTGTAAGAATGTATATGCTAATAATATTGATTGGATCATCACATGTTGTACACAAATGACAGTAATCAATGCTGTTACCCCCAAAATATATATAATTATGCTTCAATAAAAAAAATTTTAAAAAGATAGTTTTGCAATAATGAATATGATAATTACCCTGATTTGATTATCACATATTGTACACATGTATTGAAATATAACTATGTACCCCATAAATATGTACAATCAATATGTGTCAATTAAAAAAATACATTTCTTAAAAAAATAACTCTAGGGTACTGATTAGTTATGGGAACATTAATAAAATAATCTTGTTTGTGGTTCACAGTTCATGGACAGGCAAGTCCCATTAAAGAAAAGTAAGTTTGCATCTTCAACCAAGTAACAGGAAGGGTGCAAAACAAATATTCCCAGGAGGAAAATGTCTGAATAGGGTCTTGTTTATGAATTGTGAAAGTAGCCCAGTGATATCTAGTTTCTGGCTCTCTGGGGAAAATGGATTTATATTTATATGTACATAATTTTGTTATAAATTTTAACGACATAATAATTGCATACACAAAATTTACAAATAAAAACAAAATATGCAATAAAATACTTGGATCAATCTTTTCTAAACTCCTGTATAGCCAACCCATGGTTGTAATTGGTGAATGAATATAATTTAAATATGAATTTTGGCTGATACTTTTATGTTAATGAGTAAGATAAAAGAGAATTAAAAGCATTCCTCAGAATGTTGGTTTGTCAGTGACTGAAGAGACTTAATGTTCAATCAGAGGATAGTTTTCAAACACTGATATAGAGTTGTCTGGTTAGTTCAGTTGTTTAGAGTGCAGTTTTATAACACCAAGATCAAGGGTTTCGATTTCCATACTGGCATACAAAAAAAAAAACAAACAAAAAACTACTTAAATAATATTTTCTCAATATTTTTGTGCTGTTCACAATATAATGACTGTAGACATGATACAATTTTAATTTAATCTGCATTACTAAAATTTTCTTCATAACTTTCTTAAACGTAAAACAGTAAATTGAGCCCTGATTTTGTAGTACTTGCTAATTTCTGTGGTGTAAATATATTCCCACCATGGCTGATTTCAAGCTACAAACCTGTTGTCATGGAATATGAGTTGGGAAGAGACGTAAACCACAAGGGAGTATGTAAGAAGTAATGAGTTTTGAGTACTCATTATCTTTGTTTTTAACATTTTAATTGTAAATGTGTATAATTTAATCTTAAATAATAGGTAAGTTTATCCATTAGCTTGTGAGATTGCTGAACATTCAACAATTGACTTTTATGGGCCAGTGGAAGTCAGCTGTAACACTCCACAGATAAAAATCACATATTCAACAACTATGGATAGATGTGCCATACTATCCAGCAATCCCACTGCTGAGCATATACCCAAAAGAATGGAAGTCATCATCTCGAAGGAATACCTGCACTCCCATGTTTATCACTGCTCTATTTACAATAGCCAAGAGTTGGAACCAATTTAAATGTCCATCGACAGACAAATGGATAAAGAAAATATGGTATATATACACAATGGAATATTACTCTGACATTAAAAAGAATGAAATTCTGCCATTTGCAAAACATGGATGAATTTAGAGAAAATTATATTAAGTGAAATAAGCCAGATACAGAAAGAGAAACACCTCATGTCCTCACTCATACGTGGGAGCAAAAAAAAAAAAAAAAAAAGTAAAAAGAAAGATATAACAATCACAATAATTCACTGACCTTTCAAAAGGAGAGAACAGAACTGAGGCTCCTAGAGGTGGAAAAGAAGGAAGGGGGTGGGGGTAGAGAGAAATTGGTAAAGGGCCACAAAAAATGATTAGATTGTATAATATTGAATATACTAACTATCCTGAAAAAAATTAATTAAAAAAATAAATTCGAAAAAGAAAAAGAGACCACACATTCAATGTCAAGATTTTTGTTCCACACTTTAGTTCTTAAGCCTTCAGAAAAGTTTTTTTGTTACTGAAGGAAATTGTGGGAGAGTTCTATGACCAATCTTGGAGTTAAGTGGTAGAGTGTAAGCAATAATTCCCTAACGTTGCTGGTTTAGAGACATCAAAATGTTATCTGCAGAGAAAGAGAGTAGTACCTTGGAGCAAGACTCTTTGAGAGGTGAAGATCAGCTTTATAGATTGTGTAATCACTCCCAGGGATCCCATAATAACCTGTTATAAGGTTAATTTCCTTGCTATCCAACAGCATATGAAGGTTAAAACTAGTCCCTAATAATTTGTCTGTAAGATAGAAATATGTATTTTTTATTAACAGAAATTCATAATTTTTAAGTAGCTTTACTGAGGTATAGTTGACATGCAACAAATTGCACATGTTTAAAATGCACAACTTAAGTTTTGACATTTGTATGCATCCATTAAACTATTGCCATAATCAATATAATGAACATCTCTATCAATCCCAAAAGTTTATCCATGCTTCTTTGTAATTCTACTCTCAAACTACCTCCATATTCCTTGACCCCCATCTGTAGGCAATCACTGACCTGCTTTCTGACAATGTAGATTAGTTTGCATTTTCCAGACTCCAATATCTGATCCATAAATGGGGAAAATAATTCTTATATCACCAGGTGGTTATGTGGATAAAATAAACTCATATGGGGATGGAGAGATTAAGACAGGTAGGAGACCCAACAATATGCTCATTTAATTTGAGAAGACAGACATAGAGAGAATGAGAGTGTTCATGTGATGAACATGGAATGGGAAACATGCCCTTGTTATTCTTTGGTCATCATCAGCTCCAAAAAACCCTGGGTTCCATGATCATCTCACTGAGTTACATGCAAGGCTCATGTTTTAAAGTTTGTAGATACTTAGGGCCTAAATGCAAAGTAACAACTTAATCTGGTATTCATTCTTCTCATCAGCACATGGAACATTCTCCAGGATAGACCACATGTTAGGTCACAAAGCAAGTCTCAATGAATTCAAAAAAATTGGAATTATTCCATGTATTTTTTCTGATCACAATGGATTAAAATTAGAGATCAATAACGAATGAAACTCTGGAAACTATGCAAACATATGGAAATTAAACAACACTACTTAATGACATATGGGTCCAAGAAAAAATTAAACAGGAAATCAAAATATTTCTTGAAAATAATGAAAATAATGATACATCATGCCAAAACCTCTGGGATACTGCAAAAGCAGCACTATGGGGGAAATTTATCACATTAAATGCTTACTTCAGGAGAATGGAAAGATGGCAAATAAACAACCTGACACTTCACCATAAAGATCTAGAAAAACAGGAACAATACAAACCCAAAGTTAGTAGATAGAAAGAAATAATTAAGATCAGAGCAGTACTAAATGAAATAGAAACATGAAAACACAAAAGATCAGTGAAACAAAAAGTTGTTCTTTCGAAAAGATACATAAAATCAACAAACCTTTAGTAAGGCTAACTAAGAAAAAAAGAGAGAAGACCCAAATAACAAAAATTAGAAATGAAAAAGGTGATATTACAACTGACACCTCAGAAATATAAGAAATCATTAGAGATTACTATAAACAACTATAGGCCAACAAATTTGAAAATCTGGAGGAAATGGATACATTTCTGGAAATATACAAACTACTAAAACTGAGGCAAGAAGATATAGAAAATCTGAACAGACCAATAACAATAAAAGAGATTGAAGCTGTTATCAGAAGGCTCCCAACAAAGAAAAGCCCAGGATGAGATGGGTTCACTGCAGAGTTCTACCAAACCTTCAAAGAGGAACTGATACCAATTCTCTACAAACTGTTCCAAAAGATTGAAACAGAGGCCATTCTCCCAAACTCATTCTATGAGGCAAACATCACCCTGATACCAAAACCAGACAAAGATACATCAAAAATAGAAAACTACAGGCCAATACATTTGATAAATATAGATGCAAAAATCCTCAACAAAATACTAGCTAACAGAATACAGCAACACATACACAAAATTACACACCATCATCAAGTGGGATTCATCCCAGGGATGCCAGGTTGTTTCAACATACACAAATCAATAAATGCAATACACCACATCAATAAAAGCAAAGACAAAAGCCATATGATCATCTCTATAGATGCTGAAAAAGCATTTGACAAAATTCAACATTTGTTCATGATAAAGACTCTCTGCAAGTTAGGTATAGATGCAAAGTATCTCAACACAATTAAAGTCATATATGATAAGCCCACTGCTAATATCATTCTGAATGGGGAAAAGCTGAAAGCTTTTCCCTTAAGAACAGGAACTAGACCACGATCTCCACTCTCATCCCTCTTATTCAACATTGTGTTGGAAGTACTAGCCAGAACAATCAGAGAAGAGAAGGAAATAAAGGGCATCCAGATTTGAAAAGATGAAGTCAAATTGTCCCTGTTTGTGGATGATATGATCCTATACATTGACCAGCCTAAAGCCTCTACAAAAAAACTCCTAGAGTTAAAAAATTATTTCAGCAAAGTTGCAGGATACAAAATCAACAAATGAAAATCAGTAGCATTTCTATCCTCCAACAGTGAACATACAGAAAGAGAAATCAAGAAAGCTAGCCCATTTACAATAGCCACCAAAAAAGTAAAATATTTAGGAATAATTTTAACTAAGGATGTGAAAAATCTCTACAAAGAGAATACAAACCACTGTTGAGACAAACTAAAGAGGACACAAGAGGATGGAAAGATATCCCATGCTCTTAAATTGGAAGAATTAACATTGTGAAAATGTCCATATAATCTAAAGTGATCTACAGATTCAATGCAATTCCCATAAAAATTCTAATGACATTTTTCTCAGAAATGGAAAAAAAAAACTATCCAGACATTTATATGGAATAACAAAAGACCATGCATAGCCAAAGAAATCCTGAGCAAAAAAAAATAAAGCTGGAGGCATAACACTACCTGACTTTAAACTATATTACAAAGCTATAATAATAAAAACAGCATGGTGCTGGTATAAAAACAGACACATGGATCGATGGAATAGAACAAGAGAACCCAGAAATCAACCCATAAACCTACATCCATCTGATCTTTGACAAAGGCAGCAAGTCCACACACTGGGAAGAGACTTCCTCTTCAACAAATGGTGCTGGGAAAACTGGATATTCATATGTAGGAGAATGAAACTAGACCCATAACTCTCACCATATACCAAAATCAACTTAAAATGGATTAAAGAATTAAATATACATCCTGAAACAATAAAACTCCTTAAAGGAAACACTCCAGGAAGTAGGAGTGGGTATGGAATTCACAAATTGGACCCCAACAACACAGGCAACTAAAGGTAAAATAAACTAATGGAATTATATCAAACTAAAGAGCTTCTGCACAACAAAGGAAACAATCAACAAAGTGAAAAGACAACCAACAGAGTGGGAGAAAATATTTGCAAAATATACATCAGACAAAGGATTAATATCCAGAATATACAAGGAACTCAAACAACTTTACAGCCAAAAAACAAATAACCCAATTAAAAAATGGGCAAAGGAGCTGAACAGGCAGTTCTCAAAGGAAGATATATGAACGGCCAACAGACACATGAAAAAAATGCTCAACATCACTCAGCATCCAGGAAATGCAAATCAAGACCAATTTGAGATACCATCTCACTCCAGTCAGGATGGCTAATATCCAAAAGACTGAGAATAATAAGTGCTGGAGAGATTGCAGAGAAAAAGAAACTCTCATACACTGTTGGTGGGACTGCAAAATGGTGCAGCCTTTATGGAAAATGGTATGGAGGTTCCTCAAACAATTACAGATAGATCTACCTTATGACCCAGCAATTCCACTGCTGGGAATATACCCAGAGGAATGGAAATCATCATGCTGAAGGGATACCTGTACTCCAATGTTTATTGCAGCTCTATTTACAATAGCCAAGAGTTGGAACCAGCCCAAATGTCCATCATAAGATGAGTGGATAAGGAAATTGTGGTATATCTACACAATGGAATACTACTCTGCTGTAAAAAAGAATGAAATACCATCATTTGCAACAACATAGATGGACTTAGAGAAAATTATATTACGTAAAACAAGTTAGGCACAGAAAGAGAAATACCACAGGTTCTGAATTATTTGTGGGAGCTAACAATAAATAAACACACAAACAAACAGGGTAGGGGGGAAGAAGACAACAATCACAACAATTCCTTGAACTTTTTAAGACAAGTGAACAGATATGATGTGGGGGGGAGAGGATAGAGGGAGGGGGTAAGGTAAAGGGTCATGAAAATTGACTACAGTGTATATTGAGAAGTTAAAATAAAAAAATAAATATAAATAAATAAATAAATAAAAATAAAGAGTTCTTGAACTTAAAAACAAACAAACAAATAAATAAATAAAGTGAGTTTTAAGCTTTAAAAAAATAAAATAAAAAATAAAGTTTGTAGATACTTAGGGCCTAAATGCAAATTAACAACTTACTGTACTATTCAATTAAAGAAACAACAATCTATCCAGCCCTGAATGAAAAACTGGATGCATTGAATCTACTGAGAGACAGAAAGCTAGTTTCCAATCTTATAGGACTTTAAAGGATAAGTTTTGACTACAGATAATTTCAGATTTTAGAACACAATCTCTGGCTAAGATGCCCTATCTCTATCCTGAGTAATTGACTGAATGAATCTTAAGATTTCCAGCTTCTGTCCTGGGTAGCTGGGTAGATGATGGTATAGTTATTAAGCATAAAGAAGACATGAAGAGGAAAAGTTTTCAATGATGTGTCAATTAGAAACAGAAACAGATTCTGGCAGAAACAGGATAGTTCTGGAGACTGCCCAGCAGCAGGGGTTTGGAAAGCTTTTTTCTTGGAACTGCCATCAAAATGACTAAGTTCTAACTACTTACATTTCTAGTTTCTCCATTCAGTTTCCAGGTTCCTAGAAAACAGAGTATGATTGGCCTAACCTGAGCCAATCAATTTTTTCACTTAGGCAGAAGGGAATGCGATGGGCCAGGCATTCACCCCAATGTACATCCACTTCTGAAGAGATGATAATTCAGTTTGCAGGTATGCCAAGTCTGAGCTTCCTAAAGGGGAGATCTCTAGGGGGTATTTGGTTAAGTGGATCTGAAGTTGAGGAAAAATCAGTGCCCAAAATAGAGATATCAGAGTCCACAACACATAAAAATCGTGGGGAAGTTTTGATGTGTGTGCGGACTTGAGAAAAGAGCTGCAGACAGAATCTTTGAGAACATTTAGGAAGCAGGTAAAGGAAAAGGAGGAAGACATCCCCCCCCGCTCCCCGGGAGACTGAGAGCAGTTTGAGAGCTAATGAACAAGGACCACATGAGGGCAAAGTGCTTATAGAAATGCAACAGTGACCCAGACATTTCTCCATTCCAGAGATGTATTCTCCTGTGAAGTCTTACAACCAAAAATATATTTCAGGCGAAGAAATCATCATCTACTTTCCAAGAGACTTGTATCCAGAGAGCAATTTTAGAAGTATGATTTTCAGGGCCACAGAATAAAAGATGATGGAAAATCCAGGTTTTTATTTTTTCTATGTCCTCAGACTCTAATCAGCCACGGTCGCTCATATAATCTCTTCCAGATTTGCTCTTTTGACACACATTGACAATGCAAAATCACAATAAATAAAAAGGCACTGATAGGTGTATGAAGCTGCAATGTTTTATCCAAAGCATTCGTGAACTTCTCTAAGCTGAGATTAGAAATCTGGGGTACCATAAAACTCTAGTGAAAACCTTTGAGAACTCATACAGAAAATATGGAAAATTATGTCATACAAATCAAAAATACCATGGGCTTATTTTTTTGTGTGAACCCAGAGGATGACAGTGGTGTGTCCTAGGCTGTGAGATTCTGCTGATTTTAAACATAAGGGAGTGGACAGCAACATTTGTGACCTAAAGCTTTGTTTTCCTATAGAAAGTGATGGGCACTTAAGAACATAGTCCAGCTATTTGTCACAAATCTGAAGAAAGAAGTTAAGTTTTAAAGCTCAACTGAAGCATCGGTTTTCATAATAAGCAACGAGCCAGTTTGAATTTAACCACCTTCATGCTTCTATTTTTCATATAGGCTTGTATGTGTCAACACAGTCATGTCCGTAGGAAAAAATCTGACATGAACCAAATATTCAAATGAATTAAAAAGAAAACTACAAAAGCTCAACCAATCCCAAATCTCAAAACACAGTATTTATAGTAGAAAGAAAAAAAGAAGATATATTAAATTCACTCTTAAATTTTAGGTGAATGTGGGATGTGTGAAAAACCTGACTACACCTATAAAATATATAAACAGCAATTTTTTGAGCAGTTTTTTTAAGTTAATGTAACTTTTTATTCTGCATTTTGAGTGTCAAAAGTACTTTGAGACTTATTTCTTATCTTGTTGAATGGGACCGATCTTTAGGTTAAATTTTGCCTCAGAATCTACTATAGGGGTTATGATGTTTTGGAAAGTCTATTTTCACCCATACCATATAAATGAAATAATGCCAAAAATTTTGTAGTGGAATATTACCATATTAATTCTGGTATATGTTAAAATAAGGGATTATTAATATTATTATATTAACACCAAAAGAAATTTGGAAAACAATGGGTTATGAAACTCATTGACAACATTTTGGGCTAATATTTTGGGCAGATTTTTATTGATTAGGAATTGTGCCCTCTATCAATCGTGAGTTTGATTTTGAAGACTCAGTCTTCAAACAGGTCTTTTAGCATGTCTCTGTTCTTGGTTACAGAGAAATGTGAATATTAACCCTTTTCTGTTGTCTTACAGTTACTTGGCCCTGGATGCATAGCCAGGGATTGTGGGAGGCTCTCTGGAAATCCATACCATACTTGGGAAATTATATTAATCTAATGCTGACTATATAACACATTCTTTGCAAAAGATAAAATTCTATAGATGAAGGTAGATGATTAGAAAAAAGAGTTCTGGTTTCTCCAGTGCCACATAGCCAAGTAAAGGAGAGAGCTGGGACTCAACTCCTTGACCAAGTGAGGGGTTTTCAGTAAATCCCTTTGCTTTGCTCAGTGACTGGCATTTGATATTGGCATACCTAGTGAGTATCATGTTATAATGAGGAATGCAAAACAGCATATTCTTCAAAGTCAGAAAAAACATGGATTTGAATTCTGGCTTTGTCACTTATTAGCTATTTGGCTTCAGCAAGCTATCTACATTCTCTGTGTCTCAGCTTTGGAGTTATAAATCCCTTAATTTTAAATAATAATATTTACCTCACAGCACTGCTGTAGGGATTAATTGAGATAATGCACACAGTGCTTTGAACATAGATGAGCACATAGCAGGCTTTTAACAAATGATAGTTCTCTCTTGCTCTCTCTGGAGTAAAGTAAAAGAAAGAAAATATTGTTCGTTTGTCAAGAAACTTGGTTTCTAGTGACAGAAAATCAACACAAACCATGCAGGACAAAAGAAGTGTGGATCGCCTACAGAATCAAACTGTGAGAGGGGCAGGCAGCCTCAGAGAAGATCAGAAGAAAGGACTTGAGCACCACCAGCACTCCCTCCATCTCTCTGCCTCTTTCTTTTTGATAGCTGCCCTGTTCGCTCACATCACATCTCCCTTCCCCCTTGTTACAAACATGGCTGCTGGCAAACCCCAGACACATCTCCCTGCTTTGCCACTATAGAGAGACTGAGCCTATTTTCCTGATCTCAGATTAAAACAGCTGACTCTGATTGAGCACTCCAGTCCGGGACTAATCACCTGAGGGAAGGAAAAAAAGATTCCATTATTGCTTCAGCTTGGATATCATGCCTACCTTCCAAACCTCGAGTAAGGGACTTGGGGTCATTGTTGAAGCACTCCCTATGAAAACACAACCAATCTGCAAAAGGACACCAAAAAAACCACATCAATTACGTAAACTTCACACACACTAAATAATACTTCCCTATTTTTAATGCACAAATATATGTATTAAAAGTAGAAAAATATGATGCACAGCAAATTCAGTGTTTTTTTCAGGGAAGAAAGATAAAGGAGTATGTAGGAAAGAGAAATCTAAATGTATCTCTAAAGTTTTAGTTAGAAAGAAAAAAGGAAGGAAGAAAGGAAAAGGGAGGAAAGGAGAGGAGGAGGAGTAGGAAAGGAAGAGGAAGAAGAGGAGAGAGAGAGAGAGAGAGAGAGAGAGCACTTGAGAGATATCTCAAGGAACTACAACAAGGTTTTCTAATTAAGCCAAAGTGTCAAAGTTATACTGGAGGGAAAAAGGAAATGTAATTGTATCTCTTGAAAGAAACCATACCCAAAAGCATTTTCAGAAATGGTGGGGAGGAATGTTGGTCAGACAAACACTAGAGATCCACTATATTTCAGTTCTTGTTTTCTACAAGCTGCCATGTTTTCTTAAGTTCAGCGCAGGTATGGAACAGCATAACCTTGCCTTACCTAACTTTAAGGTATTACAAACTCACATTGATTCACTTGTACATCATATTCAACAAAGAAGTTTCATTTAAAAAATTTTATTATACAAAGTACTATACTGGGTACTGAAATAAAGGCTGACTTGTTGATAAGATGTTAAGATAATTAGTAATCTCTTCAGACAACAAAAAATGAGATGCTTGGTCATTAATGTCTGTCAAATATAGATAATCTTTCTTTGTAAAATATCTGGAACAAGGTAAATATAAGAAAAGATCCAGACCTCAGATTAAATTTTTAAAAAATCAGTGCTGTCTGCCAAAAGAGATAGAAAACAAACAAGGCACTTGTTTTATCATGAAAGAATACAAAGGGGAGCAGGAAGGAGGCTTTTATGTGAATGATACTTCTATATTTTTTACATGTTTTAACAAAATGTAGAGGTGGGATACATGGATAGTAAGATTTTTTATTATTTTAATATTTACTTGTACATTTTTGTGGGGTACAGTGTGTTGTTTCAATACATGCACATACTGCACAATGTTTCATTTAGTGTAGATAGCATGGTTTTATACCAGTTAGTCTACCACTTCTCTCCCCCACCGTCATCCCAGCCTCTGGTACGCATTATTCTATTTTCTACTTCCATGAGAGACACGGTTTTTTTTTAGATTCCACATCTGAGTGAGATCATGCAGTATTTGTCTTTCTGTGCCTGACTTACTTTGCTTAAACGATTGTCTCCAGTTCCATCCATGCTGCTACAAATGAGAGGATACCATTTCTTTTTAGAGCTGAATAGTATCCCACTGTGTATATATACTACAGTTTTTTAACCCATTCATCCATTGATTGGCATTTAGGTTGACTCCATCTCTTGGCTATAGTGAATAGCTTTGCAATGAACATGGGAGTGCAGGTGTCTTTTTAATATATTGATTTCATTTCCTTTGGGTATACACCGAATAGTAGGATAGCTGGGTTTCAGTTCTCTGGGGAACTTCCATACTGTTTTCCAAAATGGCTGTACCAATATACATTCCCACCAACAATGTAAGAGAGTTCCCCCTTTCTTCACATCTGTGCCAGCGTTCATTATTTTCTGTCTTGTTGATAATAGCCATTCTAACTGGGGTGAGATGATCTCTCACTGTGGTTTAAATTTGCATTTCCCTGATGATTAGTGATTTTGAGAATTTTTTTTATGTGCTTGTTGGCCATTTATATGTCTTCTTTTGAGAAATGTCTGTTCTGGTCCTTTGCCCACTTTAAAACTGGGTTATTTGCTTTTTTGCTGTTGAGTTGTTTGAGTTCCTTATGTATTCTGGATATTAGCCCATTGTCTGATGTGTAGTTTGCAAACACTTTCTCCCATTCTGTAAATTGTCTCTTTACTTTGATGACAGTGTCCCTTGCTGTGGAAATTAAACGTGCTCCTAATCAATGAATGGGTCATGAATATAAAATACTGCAGAACAATATCCCTAATAAACATAGATGTGAAGATCCTCAACAAAATACTAGCAAACAGAATCCAACAGCACATTTAAAAGACCATATACCATAATAAAGTGGGATTTATCCCAGGGATGTAAGGATAGTTCGACATACACAAATTAATAAACATGATACACCACACTAACAGAATGAAGGGAAAAAAACACATGATCATTTCAGTAGATGCAGAAACATCATTTGGTAAAATCCAACACTCATTCATAATAAAAACACTCAACAAACTAGGTATAGAAGGAATGTACCTCAACACAACAAAGGTCATATATGACAAACCCACAGCCAATATCATACAGAGTAAACCAAAATTGGAGGCTTTTCCTGTAAGATCTGGAACAGGACAAGGATGCTTATTTTCCCCACTCTTATTCAACATAGTACCGGAAGTTCTGTGGGTCCACAGGAACTCTGTTAGCAGTCTTGTTGGCCGGCAGGCTGGTATGGTGTGCTCTGAAGTCCTCTTCTTCCCTGCAGACTCCAAGCAGCTTCACACAAAGGGCTCAGCTGTGGCTTTTGCCAGCTTCTTCTTGGTGTGCTGAACTTCATCCGCCTCTCACCAGGCTGGCCCTGAAGTGGCTAGAGCTCAAAACGGTTGCAGCAGTCTCTTCCTCCTCTCACCAGGGCTTCTCCCACCTTCTGAACTCCACGGGTCTCTCCTTCTTCCCCTAAGCTCCAGTGGTCCCAGGTTTTCAGTATTTGATTTTTAATAGCTATTAATTGATCAGTTGTGGGGAAGAGTGAGGCTGGAGACCATCTATTTTGCCATCTTGATGACACCCTCCTATGTCAAATGATCAGTTTTGTGCCTACAATTTGCATAATGGAATTGGTGCTCCTTATTTTAAGCAAACATGACATAAAATTAAATGTTTAATTAATGAAAGAAATATTTGTACTTTGTTTTATAGAAAGGCCTAAAGTAATATTACTTTTAAAAAGTTGTTTTTAATGCATTGGACATTATTCAAGAAAGAATTTTTGGTCATTTATTATCTGCCCAGCTCAGCAGATGTGTGCACACTTTATGTCCTCACCTTTAATTGAAGAAACATGATTAAAATATATAAAATATCACATCCAAGTGGAGGGTTAAAAACTGTTAGAGTTCACTCTGTGAGGAATCTTTAATTGGGACAGATAGAGAAGGAGAGTGAGTGACTACAGACTAGGGATCCAGCAGGACAAAGGCATCAGCAGGAACGAGCACATCAGTTGTTCAAAATCCTAGCAAATTATGACTCAATTTATGAGGATTTGATCTACGTACACTGTGCTAAATACACTGATTTTGTCTAGTGTAACTTTAAGCACAATGAAAGGATTTTTAAAAAGGTGTACAAACAGCAACTGATTCCCTTCCATGTTGTTTACTCCATGCTTTCTTTCTTCCTTTTTTTTTTTTTTTGGTTTATGTGTGGGGTGTGGGGCATCATAATTCTTCAGAAAAGAGTATCTTTCTACTTCTCTCAAGGAGATTACTGCTGGTCTGAAGTTGCAATTTTGGAGCTGCACTCCCATGAGACTCAGGACAGATCTTGTCCCACATTGCATATTGTCAGCTTGGACAAAGCCTGGACCTTATGAGCTTCCCTGTGATGGTCAGGGATGAAGAGACTGTCAAATTCTCAGAGTAGGGGTTGCATATGTCTTGGGTTTTGTTTTTTCTTCAGAGCTCAGCACAGCATCTGGCTCAAGGTAGGTGCTAAATCGTTTGCTAAATTAATTAATTAATTGATTAATACATTAAGTAAAAAGAAACAAGCAATTTTTCAAATCTCCTATTGAAAGAGATCTTTCCTTGGCATCTATTATGCACCACTCAAGAAGGATGTCATTAATGGACATTACCACATGGCAAGGCATTTTGTAATATGAGAAGGGGACTTTTGCCTCGAAGACACCTGTTTGAATCCATCCCAAGTAGATAGGGACTGGAAGTTATTGCTGCCAATATGAAGGAAGCTTGCAATGGATTAAGTTTAGATCCCAACAAACAGGTGTCCTGTCATAAAATCATCATAACTATGAACCAGAGAGGTTAGGGACTGAAAGAGCCACTAAACAAAGACTTGCATGTAATCTAGACAAGTTCTATGGAGGAAGTTCACAGTCTCGGTGCAGAGGTTAAATACGGTAAATGGAAGATGCTTAGAGGACTGGGGTTATTATATCAAAATTCTAGCCCTGACTTTATTTATTTGTTTATTATTTTTTTATTTTTTATTGAAACATAATTGATTATACATATCTGTGGGATACCATATTGATTATCAATATTTGTGTTCTAGCCCTGATTCTGACGTGACATGGCTTCTTTGTTATGACAAATTGTTTCAGGCTCATCTCCTACATTTCCTGCCCCATATCTATAATTACCCACTTCTTCAAAAATCCATGGTCTTTTAAATGGGAAATATTATTTTAGCTTCACAATTGGTACGAGCAATGTTCAATGCCATGTCATTGGGCATTGTTTCTAGGCCACTTCAATGGAAAAAAAACTAGAAAAAAAAAATGCATGTTTAAAACAATTACCTCATGGGATCATACTAATACTTCGAAATTCAATTTCAGACTACAGAGGTTTTTACTTATCCTCTTCTGTGTTATGTCTGTAGCTTCTTTTTTTCAAAAGGAGAATCCTGGTTCTCAATGACACAGGAGCTGGTAGAAATAGCATATCCCACAATTTTTCATTTTCTTTATCCTTCATTATACACATAGCAACTTCAGAATAACAGTACTAAAGTTACCACCACTAGTATAATTTCTGAGGACAGGAAAATAGGAGAGTACTTTAAAAAGTTTATGGAAACATTCCTATTATCCTTCAGTTCTATTTTTCCATGAACTTTTGGAAGTACCCTCGTCTATTTTTCTTAGGTTCTCCCATTTTCTTCCCATATTTCATGGTTCTGCTATATCTACTACCTGAACACATGACCAGTACCTACTATGCTCTCCCTTTTAATTCTCACTTACTCTTAGTTCTCATTGTAACTATTCAGTAGTTAACCCCAGACATTATGATGGTATCTCTTTAATCATTTTGACTTTCTGAGGCTTGTTCTCTAGCAATTTCTCAGAATGATTTCATGGGGAAAATATTCCTGTGCTTCACATATTGATAACTTTGTGTTTGCTTTTTCTACATAAAAGTCAGTGTTGCTGAACATGTTATCCTCAGCTCACATTTTCTTGAGTATCATAGATATGCTACTCTATTTTTTTTTTTAGCATAAATCATTGCTGTCAAAAAAGTTTGATGTTGGTCAGATTTTCTGTTGTTTTCTTGAAGCGCTCAGCAAATTTATTGGTTTGCTTTCTGAGATTTCCTGGTTGTGATTTCCTCCTCACATATATCTGTCTCTTCTCTTTCCTTTGTCTATACTGTTCCTACCTTGCTCGGTTTTGATTGTCATTTCTCCTTTTTGTAAGGCCCTGTCCTGGAAAGGATTTCCGGCTGGTCAATTTCACAAATTTATAGGGGCTACACGGCATCAGCCGTTCTGACCTTACTTAACACAAGCTCCTTGCACTCACCTGATACTGGACTGTGCAAACCCTCAGTTATATTGCTATTCGCAAATTGACCTGCTATTATTCACAGTAAGTACCCATTGTCTATTTGGGGATTTTTCCTCCTTCCAGGTCTGTCAGATAGGTGCCTTCTGTGTCTTCCCATTCAGGGACTGATATTATGCTGGTTGTTGGCATATTTTGGCATTAGTAGCATTTCTTTGTCACCTGATTTAATTGTTTATGTTGTTTATGAGGTTTTTGTGTTTTGACTGTTTTGCTTTTTCTCTCTAGTTGCTCTGTGACTCATGAGATTGCAACTATGTTGCCATTACTACATGTCCATTAAGGAATTAATTTTAAGGGTTTAAGGGATTTAAAGAATTCTGAACAAATATTCCTATCCTTTCTCTCAAATTATGTTGTGGAAAGCAGCCGTCCTGAGCTAGAACCAGGACAGAACTTGGAAATGCCTGGTCACTAAATTACTAAACCAAGCTGAAGTTACTGAATACGCTTTGCACCATAACAGACAGGTATCCTATCACTCATACCTTCACAGGACACATGACGGTTAGAGGAAATGTTAAACGATACCACGTGGAATCAGACAAACAAATCCAGAATGAGGGATATTTTACAAGAGACCCGAACATGATTTATGCCAAAGAAGTGGCATAAAAAACAGAAGGTGAGAAAGAGGGACTACATTAGATTGAAAGAGACAAAACAACCAAAAGTATTGTCACACTGTAATAAAATAGCTTTTTACCTCAAAATACTGTGTAAAAATATATTTTCATGTGCTATTATTCCATTGTGGATGAGAGAAACCAAAGAGAAGAAAACAGGAAAGTTTCCAGTCCAAGATTATTATCTTGGGGAAGGACATTTTGACTCTCTAACTGCTGTTGATGGACAGTTGAAAGTAGGGAAATATCAAAGGTCTGGGATATGGTGGGTAACCCAAGCTGTCTTTTGTCACATCTTTAATGTTCATAGAGACTGGTTTGAGGAATTCACCTTTAAAAATGCATTTTCATTCTCTCATTTTGTTGTTCTTTTTTAAAAATAATTTCATACTTATAGAAAAGTTGTGAGAATGGTGCAAGAATTGTTCTCCCCTGAACAACTAGAAAGGATGCTGCTCTCATGAGGTCATACCACCCCAGAATACTTTAGTATGTAATTCTGACAAAGACATTCTCTTATGTAATCATAACACAGTCATTGAAATCAGAAAATGAACATTGATTCCTTACTATAATCTAATCCTCAGACCCTACTTCCCTTTCACTCAATTGCACCAATAATGTCTTTTATTGCAAAAAGATCCAATCTACGATTACATGCTGCTTTAGCTGTCATTTTGCTTTAATTTGTTTCAATCTAGAACAGTTTCTCAATCTTTCTTTGACTCCTAACCTTGATACTTTTGAGGATTGAGCACAGTACTGAGCTATGACTCTTGACTTTGTCATTGTTATTGAAAGCTGTATCATCTTGGGGGAGGGGGTAATTTCTATGATTTGAATGACATTTTCTTCATTTGTTAAGAGACTGGACATCATGACCTTGAAAGCTTCTCCCAGCTTTAAAATTTCTAAGTTTTTGGGGGGAGCCGGCCAATGGCAAACTTGGGAGAGTGTGGTGCTGATAACACCAAGACCACGGGTTCAGATCCCTATATGGGGATGGCTGGTTAGCTCACTTGGGAGAGCGTGGTGCTGACAACATCAAGTCAAGGGTTAAGATCCTCTTACCAGTAAAAATAAATAAATAAATAAATAAAATAAAATTTCTAAGTTTTTCATAAGCTTACTCTATCCCGTTAGGTTAATTTCATGCCTAAATCCAGTCATTTACCTTGCAAAATAAGAACTTGTAGATGGTGAAATATGCATCTATTCACACTGCCAAAATATATTATCAATGGCAGGACAGCAGCTTCCCATTTAAAGGATAGTATACACATGACTTTGACCATCTCTCAATTGAAAGAAGATAACGTCAAAGGCAGCAAAAGACAGAGAGTTCAGTTTTATAAGAAGACTGAGTCAACAAGTTTAAGCCCAAGAGATTAAAGGTTTCATTGAGAAATCAGAACCTATTGACTGCAGCTGAATTCCAGATAAACCTTTTATGTGGCCACCATACTCTTCCCACCAAAGTTGCTTCTAACAAGAAGTCTTCATATGCCGAGCCCGTGGCGCACTCGGGAGAGTGCGGCGCTGGGAGCGCGGCGACGCTCCCGCCACGGGTTCGGATCCTATATAGGAATGGCCTGGCTGGTGCACTCACTGGCTGAGTGCTGGTCACGAAAAAGACAAAAAAAAAAAAAAAAAAAGTCTTCATATACTGGAGTAAACATAAAATCCAGAGAAGCCAGCTACCGCCTCTCCTCACTGTTGATTATTTAAAGGACTCTTCAGATTACGTTCAACCTTAATGCCAGGAAGAAAGTTGCCTCCTCTTCAAGTAGACTGCTTCACCTTGCTTGGACACCAGTTTTATATCAAACATTGGTGGAGAGCAAACAAAATCAATTCTCAGAGCTGCTGGCTTTACTTTACCAAAGTGAACCCAAAGCATGCTATCCTGTTACAACTCATAAAAAAAAATGCAGTCTAAGTCAAATCAGTCTCCAACCCACATACACTCCCTCAAACCAAAACACAGAGTTAACACAATCCCAAGGTGGTCGAGTGGTTTAACCACAAATATCCTGGCAGCCTTGTGATCTTACTCTTAGTTGACACAGCTGAAATGGAATGGCTGGGCCCCTGGTTAGCACAGGGAAGGAAGGAAACTGTGATGGATGAGTGCCCATTGTGGTCAAATGTAGCCAAATCTGCTTTTGGACAGATATAATGGGAGTTCCGTGTCTGAGCAAAAAAGCGAAGTCAAAGAAAAGAGGGGGAAAAAAACCATTCTGCAAAATATCTAGTACACACTGGAAATTGCTGAGTTGGGTAGGGGGAGTAAATGGAAGGGAAATAAAAGATGAATAAGACATAAATATTATCTTTTAGGCTAGGCATGAAACAAAGTAAAAATTGCTTAAAGCAACAAGAAATAAAGAGAATTCTATATGAAAAGCACAATACCTACCATTAGTGGGCTATCAGTGAATGTATAATGATGGATGGAAGGAAAGAAGAACGAATATAAGTGCTTAGTTCTTTTTTTTTTTTTTTTTTTTTGACCAGTAAGGGGATTGCAACCCTCCGCACGGTGTCGTCCACACCACCCTCAGCTAGTGAGCTCACCGGCCACCCCTATATAGGATCTGAACCCATGGCCTCGGCGCTACCAGTGCTGCACTCTCCCGAGTGAGCCACAGGGCCGGCCCTAGTTCTGGCTTTGTGAGAGGTACATCTCAGGGAACTTACACTGAGAGATAAAAAGAATAATATATTAGACACCCTAAACTAATGAGAAGGAAAGTAACTGAGCTTGTGTGCAGTTCTTGAAAAGAGTGTGTATACAGCCACTTGGCTTGAAATTAATTATCTTGGCTCTGTGTCCTACTGAGTAAAATGTCTTACCCTCCTACAAGAGAAGGACAGACCCACAGACACGGGTACCTCTTTCACTCAGTAACCAGTAGAACTTGATTTGTTTCAAGAAGAAGCCATCCTTACCCCAAAGATGAGGTTGGCTTTTATTCTCCTGATAATCCAGCCCCAGGTATCAGTAGATACATTACTGTCACCAGACTAGGCAATCACATTTACCTTTCTGGAGTATGCCCTATATGAGGGGTCTTCACAAAGTACATTTGTATTATCTTTTAGTTCTATTTTTCGATGAACTTTTTGAAGTACCCTTGTATTTGTTTGCTTTGGAACTATTCACCCTGCACCATACTACATGGACTCCACCACTATCATCTCTACATATCTAAATTCTATCCATCCTTTACGGCTTGCTCCATGGTCATATCCTCTTGGAAGTTTCTATGACATTCCAATAGGAAGTAATCATTACCTGTTAAAAATTTCTTAGTACCTTGTCCCTGTCTTAGGGCCCTTAATTTATACTGCCTTGTTTCATAGCTTTTGGTACATGTCCTGCCTTGTCTGTAAGTACTGGAGGGCACAGGATCTGTCTTATTCATTTTTACCCACCCAACACCAATCATGACTAAACAGGACCCCACAGGAGCTCAAACAATCTTCTAACAGGTGAATAGCTGTGCTGACACCACAGAGTGAATAACACTAATGATTGCATAACTAGGATAAACTAGGTTGTGCTGCTGTACAAATAATTTCAAATTTCAGTGACTTAAAACAGGCAAAGGTTACTTCCCACTCATAATGTAAGTCCACTGTGGATTGATTGGAGGTTCTCCTCTGCATGAGTCTGACCCAGGTATGCAAACTAACAGAGCTTCCGATTTACCATGGCAAGCTGAAAGGAAAATGATGAATCAGGTGCCAGTTTGTAAAGGCTTTTGCCTGGAAATGACATATATCATACATCAATATGATCACATTCTATTGGCTAAAGCTAGTCACAAAGACACGTCTTGTTTTAAGAAGAAAAGGAAATGCAATTACGCTGTGTGCCTAGACTCTTCAGTAAACAGCCCTAACACTTACTAAGAAGATCCCTAGAAATTAACTTTCAGTTTCCAAGTTTGAGCTTCTCATTCAGTAAGTATAGAAAGATAGTAGTTCTTACCAAAAACTAACTCTAAAATGAGCTGCCTAGAGCTCCCGAATAAAATTCAGAAGTGATACAATTCTACTTTAACTATTTTTTATATTATAGATAGACAGATGGATACAAATATTTTCAAATAAGATGGATCTAAGAATTTGTTAATTTGCTGTGTATGAGGCAGTGTGCTACCACTGTAAATAGAGAGATATATTGCCATTCTTAAGGAATGAAACACATAAAACCATAAAAACACCGTATTTAATAAAGAAATAAGTTAATTAAACATTATTAAGTAATGCTTCGTGTGTGTGTGTGTGTGTGTGTGTGTGTGTGGTTTTCTGTTAACGGCATACTCCTTCAGGGAAGGCAGGAATGAGGGAAAAGATTGTCAATGAGGTTTTTGTAAGACTGAGTGATTTAAACTTTGACAAAAATGAGTGGTCTGTCAAAAGAAGGCCTATGATAAAAAATATCATTTTGCTATTGACCTTAAAGGTAATTTGTTGAACTACTCACAAAACACGTACCTACAAAACAGAGAGATTTCCAAGACATCACTGGACCTACAACTTTACCCCAGAGAAAAATATACATAGATGAACATGTATTTCTGCATCCAGGAATCAACACAAAGGTGGAGGATGGTAGCGAGGAGAAAGGAGAAAAGGGCAGGGCCCAGAGCAAGGCTCTGAGCTAGCAAGGGCAGCTGGTTCAGGACCTAAGGCTCCCTCAGCTCCTGTCACACTAGACAACGCATGGAGCAGAGGAGAGTTCCTCTTATGCAGAATCCGGGAAACACGTGGATCATCAAAGGAGCTGAAAAGGACAAGAAAGTCACTTTTTAAACAGGGGGTAGGAGGAGAAATACAGGTTGCGTGATCAAAATGCTTTTCATCCTATGGATTTACCAAGTCTCATGTAAGTTCCCCAGGGCAAGGTGCCTCCAAGTACCCCTGAAAACTTCTCAAAGTCCCTATAAACAGAATTACCCTTTACTCCACCCGTGGATTCAATTCATTCAAGGAGAGACAGGAACAGAACATCTTCAGAAGTTCCCAGAGTCTCCTTCTGTACTTACAAGATCTTCTGCTACACCCATTAAACCAGCGACTCCATATGCATGCCTGACGAGAGAAGACTTAGAAGCTGATGTAGGCCTGCTCTCAAGAACCTGGTCCCCCACTTTAGAACTCATCACCTGCCATTTTTACCTTTTTGATCTATTGGGATTTCTCTGAAGATTTATTTTGTTAAAAAGATTCTACAGTTTAAAAAATATTAGTACTGTTTATTTGTTTGTTTGTTTGTTTGTTTTTTTGTGACTGGCCAGAATAGTGATCTGAACTCCTGACCTTAGTGTTATAACACCATGCTCTAACCAGCTGAGCTAAAGGGTCAGCCCCGGTACTTCTCATCTAAAACATTACTTAAAGGAAATCAATTTATTGACTCAGAAGAATCATAAGGCACATGCATAAAGAAGGGTGCTGGAGAGTTTATTTAGGTCAGGGAGCTCATTCCCTTCTGTTAGGCCAAGTTCCAAATATAGGCCTTTTGTGGCCAATGTTAGCACTAAGGCAGTTTCAGGCATTCTTAATGGACTGAGTTCCATATTACTTTAATGAAGTTGTTCTAAGACTTTGTGATTTCATGAACTATAACAAACAATAATAATAAATTAGGGCCTTGGCAAACAGTTGTTGAGGGCGGGGGGGGGGGAGTTACAACCAGGGACATCCCTGGGGTATGCAGGGCCTTAGCCAAACAATTTTGTGGGTCTATATAATCGATTTTATTTTTTAAAAATGTGTTACAAAATTTCAGGCCTCTGTGAGGTATAGTGATTTATTGATGAAGATTAGAATACTGGGTAGAGAAGAGTTACTTAATGTATTTATTTATCATTCAAAAGGTGTGTTTGAAGATTCTTACACTAGTGTCTGACTCCCCTCGGAAAAGCTTGAGACTCCAAAGTGGAAGGTTTGAAGTTTTGAGTACTAGGGATATCAATAAGACTTGTGCTTTCCTTTCTTGTCATCCAAATCTTTCGGGGGGGGGGGGGGCGGAAATCAAGAGAAAAAAATATATACATCATCACTATCTTCTTAGCAGAAAACAGTCTTTCTTTTTCTTTCTTTTTTTTTTTTTTTACAGTCTTTCTTTTTCTGCAGCTTCCTTTTTACCACCAAGACTTAAATTCATCTCCATGTGATGAAGTACTTGTTCTCTGTCTAACTTCCCTTATATCTCTCTGGTCTGAATGAGAAGAATTCATAGAAGCATTCCCAGTTCTAAGTGGAATGCTGCTGACCAAATTCATCAAGGAAAGAAGGGATAATATCACTAAGTGTGTATTTTTTGCTACATGCCTTATGTGTGATTTGGTCATTTGATCCTCTTGATAACACTTAAGATGGGTATTATTATCCTTGGATGAGAAATCTGAGTCTAAGAGAATTTATCAGACCAGAACAGGTCTGCTTCTCTGACTAGACCATTGCATTCCTTCTTTTCTTTGTCTGATGTTCCCTAAAATGTGAGTTGAGGGAGTCCAGTCAGTAACAAATCAATATAAACATAACCAGAATCACTAGCAATTTCTCAAATACCAGACAGTATTTCCAGATCTTTTTGATGGTTTTAATGTAACTTAGCTTTTATATAGAGCTGTATATTTCTGTGTGAGTGTATGTTGCTGACTGACAGTGAAGTTCCTGGAATAAACTATGTGTAACTTGATTGTAGATAAAACCATATTCAAGACTGGGGTTATACAAATGACGGAGGATACCTTGAGGTAATGAGCTGAGAGCCCATGTTTGTTTATAGGTATCAATAACATATATTCTAAGACCTTTCACAGAAGATGCCCTGTTACCTACAATGTTAGCTTCTGTAACCTTTAATCCTAAATTACAGAAAGCAGATGAAGGGTCTGAATATTAGTTACTCAGGCCTATGCTATAGTGAGAGGCAACATCTCTCTGAATGAACATACCAGGTCTATTTTACCCCTAAGCAAGACTTTCTTTCCTCTCTTTATTTCATTAGATAAGATTTCCATGAATATTTCTATGACTGGAAATTACTTTTGAATTACAACTACACATATACATACACAGATATATACCATATATATGTACACATACATATATGCACACAGATATATATTCATATTGGAGTTTAATCACCTTTATTACTTAAAGGCAGTTTAAGCATATGGTCATAGGATATTCAAAATGTAAAACTATCAAGTGTTCTCTCCATGAACATAACTCAGGTAGGTTAAAGAATGGAGAATATCAATTAAAATACCTTATATATGAACAGTACTTTAAAAAGAGATTTTGTCTTCATTTTCTCACTTGATCCTTATAACAGGATTATCAGTAAGCAGGAGATATATTATCAATCCATTTTATAAATATAAATAACTGAAGTTCAAATTCATGTTCAATATTACATACAAGGTAATAGAACCAGAACTGAAATCTAGATCATCACAGCACAAATCCAGTATATTTGTTACCATAATTCTTTCCAAAAAGGCACTATGGTCCTGATAATCTGTATATTTGTATGTATATCTCTTTACTGCTCATTTGTTCATCTGTTTATCTATATCTATCTATCTACCTAACCATCCATCTATTACCTAGCTAGCTAGCTTTATATTTTACCATGTTTGAGACTTTTCTAGGGTACAAGGGATGCTTCTGTTTATCCATTTTGATAAAGAAATGGCTTCAAATTTTATTGGATTTACAGCCCCCTGACCCACAGATTCCACTCATGCCCCTTGGGAATAGAAATCTTCTCTACTCTCCTCAGTCACTATGAAGCATTCAGCCCACCAGTGTTATGCAGAAAAATTAAATGCAAGTCTTTAATTTAGCAGATCCACCCACAAGGTTCCAGAAGCTTAAGTCAGCATGAGTCTTTGGGAAAATATCACCCTGGAAAAAATAGTACATGTGAGAAAAATACTGTGAATTTAGAAGCATTTGTTTTACAAACTGCAGATGCAGAGTGAAAGAAAATGACATCTCACTTTGATATTAAGCATTCCTCCATAACACATCCATCTGCAACATGTTTTGCAGTCACTTACCCACTAAACCTCACCACACACAGATTTGCACACGAGGCACAATACAGACAACCCTTTTTTACAGATTGAGAGAACAGAAACACACAGATTAAATGAATTTCTCAAAGTTCCCAAGCAATTTTCAAACATCTGCCGTTGGGCATGAGTGAATTAAGTAAGCCATACTAGTCCTTCATTGAAATTTAAAGAAAAATTGTATTGACTCCAGTTTTTTTCTCTTTAGGATCTGGTTAAAAGGACATTCAGGGGACTTGTTTTCATGCCCTTTTTTTGTGTAGTGAAACAACAGTCTTTCATTAATTGTGTGTTTATTTGGGGTGGGTTGGAGGGGAAGAGAGTGACTTGATACTGCCAGTGATGTATAGTTGACATGAGTAACCTGAACCAAGTGGCCATTCAGAAAAGCAAAGCAGTTCTGTACCAGAGGAAGCTCTGAAACGAAAAATGGAAGACTCAGGTCTTGGTCATGGCCCTGTTTACTTAGACAAGTTTCTTTGTTACTCTGAGCTTCAGTGATTTCATCTTTAAAGTAAAGGGGATGGACTAGATCAGTGATTCTTAAAGTATAGTTCTCAGGCTAGCAGCGTCAGCATCACCTGGGAATTTGTTAGAAATGCAAATACTCAGGTCCCACCACTTACCTACTGAATTAGAAATGCTGGGAATGTGGCCTGAAATCTGTTTTTTGAAGTCCTTTAGGTGATTCTGATGCATGCTAAAATTTGAGGACAGCTGGACTAAAAGTTCGCCAAAGCCTTTCAGCCCTCAGATCCTGAATTCATCGTTATTAAAATGATGAATTACATCTTTTCACATAATTTTAAAGTATTTTGGACTTTTCAGAACACAAATTAGTTCATTTTCAAACTTTGTAAAGAAAGTAGAGATTAATCTTCTCGATTTTAGTGGCAGAGAAGTTGAGGTACAGGCTTACAAAAGCTATAGGAATCAAGATGTGAGACAGCACCATGTAGTCTTTCTCTTCCCCAAACAAAATGCACTTATTCGTTTTTTTTGCAATTCATGTTTTGGAACCACAGTTGAAAAAAACAGAATCATCAGACATGCAACTCAGGGTTATTCCTCCATTTACTTGAGGACCTTGGCAAGATAGTACCATGTTGTGTCTTGCAGCCCCCAGGTAAAATATGGACATAATGTTAGTTACTATATAAAGATACGTGAAATAATGCAAATCAAAACTTATATAGTTCTTCAAGAAGCAAGATATAAGTTAGAAACAGTTCAAGATACAGCTCTTACAGTGAGGTATCTGACGTCAGGGCCTCTGAAACTCCCTCATTTGTTTAAGCACACAGCCTGACATGCAGCAGGTGATGGACAAGTGCTTACTGGTCTTGTCAGATTTCTGATGCTGATATAAAGAAGACTAGTGTTCTAACTAGAGGAATACAGGAAATTGTACTGTGAACAGGTAACCAGACTTGTAGATATTCCAAACCTCGTCAGAGAAAAAGCAGTAAAAGAAATAACAGATATTTAACCTAAAAAAATAAATGATATTGATGGAATAAGGTAGGAATCTTCAAATAGCCAAAGAGCAGAAAGATTTCCATCCATTTAGAAGGAACAGAATATGGAACTATGCTACAAATGACAACAAGAAAGATTTTTGGCTCTTTTTCAGCATTAGTGAGTTTCCTGTTAACAAAGTTTGTGCAGACTGAGCAGCTTCAGTAGATAGACACAACAGAGGTCATTTAACATTTTTAAAAATATGCTAGCAGTTAAGTTGGAGGGAAGGAAAATCTAGGAGGTTCTGTTATATGCTTTTCATGCTTTACTTTCTGCTCCACTGTCCAGTCCATTCTCTGCAGTTCTCTGCCCTATTCCGTGGTCAGGGGAATTGATCTCCTCAGACTTTATCACCTGGATATATATTTGCCCTTCATCTTCTGATTGGGTTTGCAAAATGGAAGACACAGGTAAGAGGTTGAGGGCAGGAAAGAGAACATGTTGCATGTTTATTTTACCATTGCCTCCCCACATTTGTAAAAGTCAGACAGTGGCAGGTTTTGTTACATGACCCTTCTTCCTGTGCCCCGTTGGGACCAGGAGGGTAACCACTTCAGATGTTCCTGGGCTGCTTCATCCCTTGCTGGTCCTCCTAACCCTGCCCACACTCATACAAGCGGTTCATTTGGTAAACTCTTCTCAGTCACCATGTGAGTTACCATGATGAACCAGTTGGGTGCTAGAGAAGTGATTTTCAATCTGTAACCTGCATCAGAATCACCTAGAAGCCTTGTTAAAAATGCAGGTTACCGGACCTTACCCCCAGAATTTCTGATTTGATGGATCTGGGGTGGGGCCCAAGAATTGGCATTTCTAACAGGCTCCCAGGTGATGGTGATGCTGCTGTTCCAAATACCACCTTTTGAGAATAACTGCTTTACAGGGATTCCTAACAATGGCCACACATCAGAATTACTTTCTGAAGTACATAAAATTACAGATTCTCCCTTGGATCTTCCAAAACAGAACCTGAAAGATTGTAGTACTCGAATGTGTATTTCCTAAAGTTTCTCAAGGGACTGTGATGACGCTAGACTACTTTTTAAAGACTTCCACCTCTGAGATAATGACAAAGTGAGATGCTAGTTCTTTTGTGCCGTTTGGCTTGAAGGTAATGAGAAAGCTCTAACCCTGGCCTGAGAAAGAAAAAGGAAGCTTGTTTCTCCTCTTCCCCTAAAATCCAGTTCAGCAGCTTTAACTTTGGAGAGGGGTGTCTTCTTTGAATAGCCTGAGATGTGATCACCTCATTCTCTTTCGTCTCACTTCAGTCCCTGGTATACAGCTCTTGAGTGAGTGCACCCATCACAGTGTGTTTGCCCTGTTGGCTTGCAGAGTGGATTCCCATAGAAGACGGTAAGCTCCTCGAGGACAGAGATTGCGTCTCACTGATTTTGAATCACTAGCAGTTAGCACTTAGTGAATCTAGGTATCATCAGAACATGGAACCTGTCCTAGCACAGAGTAAATGGAGGTGGGATGGAAGATTGTTGAATGAATGAGTGGAATGATGGAATGAATGAGTAGATGTTGCCCTTCCTCATCTTTTCTATTGTGTCAACACAAAATAATAATAAACTTTTATTTTGCCCTCAGACACTGATTTTAACAAATAAATTTGCCAAAGCAGAGGCATTTGAAGTGAGTTGGATGGCCTCATAGATCTTTTCTGTCTCTTAACTTCTTAGTTCAGCAAGTAATTGAAAGGAATCAATCTCCTGCTGACTGACAGTTTTGACAGCTGCTGTTCTCGGGATGTCAATGTATAATCTGTTATTCTACTTACCAATTTAAAAACTGAACAGACACATATGCACTGTCAGCCTCATTCCTTTGATCTTGCTCCTGGTCCCCAGTCCCCCTACCCCCACCTTCCTGCCCTGTTTTATCCTTTTCTTTCCTCATGTCAGTGAAGTGCCTTTAAATTCTGAGCAATTCCAAAGCTCCTCTGCCCCGAGCTAGAAGCGGGATTAGAGCTCTTCTTCCCTGAGTATTATCACAATGCTTTTACAGTGGAGTCTCCAGCTTTGCAAACTAATAGGACATCGTAAATTTGAAGCTGTTTAAATAATAAACGAATCTTTTCTCTAGGCTTAGCCAAAGGAAGGGGATATTAAAATGAATAAGAGTGATAATAAAAAGTGAGTTAGTCGCACAGGTATAATTAACTGAATAGCTCACACACACAAAATAAAACTCTGAACATTGACTTCCTCCAGGACACACCCCAGTACACCCAGACCTCGCCTCGGAAAGGTATGCAGGACTTGTCATCCTAATGTAAAGCAAACACCTACACTTACCCTCCCATCTACAATAGGGAGATGAGTTTGGCTTCCTAAGTCAAAAACTCTTCTAGTTCTTGGGAGTAAAAATCACCTATTTTTCCTATCCTCAGTATTCAGGATATCAAAAATGCAATTCCTTGAGTTGGTAGGAACACTGAATTGACTGAATCCAATTGATAGTCTCTAAAGAAAGGGAAATGATGCAAGGGTATCTTATTTGTATTCAGAGTTTATAAGTGCATTTTCATCTGTGCCAGAAAGAATAGCAGCACGGAAGGGACATTTTTACCTCCAAAGTTGCTCTGCAGTTCACCTGGGGGGCCATTCCCTTCAGAACACATTAGAAAGTGTAAGCTCAGAGGGTGCTGTCACCATGGTTGCAGCTTCTGTCATTGCACTTTCTCCCCTGGAGCCACTTGAAACCCCTGGAAGAACCAGTCGCCCAGACTAGATTGCACCCGCCTTCCTTTCTCAAGAGCTGTGGGTCCAAGTCACCCTGAGATGAAGATTAGGAAGTATTTTCTTGTCAGTTTTGATAAATTAAGGTTGTGAGAATGCTATCTCCAGGTTATTTATAATCTGGAAACTGTGCATTTGTTTAGCCCTTTTCCTCCTGAGAGGCTATCAAACAGAGGCCTCTCCTAGCATGCCTTCCTTTTAGGGAAACAAAATATTCACCAAAAAATGATTATGTGTATGATGTGTAAGATTTTTTTTAACCTCGGCAGCTTCTCTTGTTCTTTATTTCCCTTTCCTATGCTTTGGAGACTCATGTATGGCTATCCAGAGAAGCAAAGGGGAAAGTCCATACACTTCCACAGACATGAGGGATTACATCTGCTCCTCTGCTGTGTTGTTCTGTAGCCCTTCTCAACCTAGCAAAAAACACCTTTGAGGTGGAGCATGCCTTAATATGGAGTTCCCTCTCTCTCCATTTTGTAGTCACATTCAACTAGATTGATCCTCAGACCTGCTAGTTTCATAGGAAAGAAGGTCTTCTAGAAAAAGACAGAGCCATAAAAGTCCTCTATTCTAGTGCTGTATTTGATAGCTGGTAGAGTTGACAAGCAGAAAAAGGAGGATATTTGTCGGAAATCACTAAGAGAGCTCAAATCATACTTTTTAAACTTTCATTAGTTTCCCCTTTTTCTCTTGTATTATACTTGGTATTTACAATGTTAACCATATTTATCACGGAATTCTGAAAATATTAAGCCTAAAGTAAAGTGAGGTTAAATGCTCGGAGTATGGAGCCTTCTCTACCATCTGAGTGATTGTGAGAATTCACTTGCCTTCTGTAGGTCTATGTTTCCCTTTTAGTAGGATTGTTGGAGCAGCGATACTGAATGTGCCTGCAAGCTCTGATGCTCTTCGTTGTTCTACTCTCAATGACTGATGATTATCAAAGTGGTTATTGCCTTTGTTAGTGTGGATAATCCAGAAATAAACAAGTGCATTTATGTACATAGGTTAATATACATGTATTATGCACATAAGAGTATCCCTAAGAGCATACTATAACTATTGCTTTAATAGTATTTAATATTATCGTGTAACTGTGGGCAAATCACTTAACTTTCCTGAGCCACAATGACTTCATCTGTGAAATGGTAGAAGATGGTAGGGTAGGGAAAGAGCGGAGATTTTATACTACATTTTATCTAAGTATTTCTAGCTCTACCATTCAGTGAGATAGGAAACTGGCATAACTCAAAAAATATTCATATCTTTGTATACCAATATATACCAGTTATTTGGATACAGAAGGCAAAAGATTGGGCTAAAGAGAGATGGAGACAATAGCTACAAGTGTAGAAATTCCCAGAGGCTCCTTCTTTTGTTGGTGAAGGTATACATTTGTGGGAGGAAGGGGAACAGCATGGATGGAGGCAGCAAGAAGCCAAGTGTTAATGAGAATCCTCTCTTACTGAGACTTCTGCTTCACCCATCCTGTACTCTCAATCTGTTTCATTTTAGAAGCAAAGAGCTCCTGGAGAGTCATAGCTGTTGCTCCTGATATGAGCACAATTATAGTCCCAGAAAGCCACATTTTTATTCATGTGTGTGTGTGTGTGTGTGTGACTGATCAGTATTACAAACTCTTAATTTAAACCAAATTAATTTAAACCAAATTTATTCATTTTACATTAACAGGAATTTTAGCTAAATGATTTATTGACTTTTTAATAAAAGCAAAAAATCAGAGGAAAACATATAAGAATTTACATCTAGATACTGTGTTATGGTTTCCAGTATTGAAAAAATTCTTTTAATAGAAAAGCATTAAGATACATCAAAAAAGTAGAAGTCATTGCCCCAAAATGATTCTATATCTTAGAGAAAGTCATACAGAAGCAACAACAAAACTAAAATGTGTCCTTGTTTCTGGGCTTCAAACACAAACACATGCTGATAAGCTGAGAGCTCTTGAAGAAAGGTCAGCATCATTCTAAACTAGTTTCCTTAGAGAGTTGCTGAAGTCCCACACTTTGTGAGACACACACACCCCCCTACCTGAACCGTCAAGAAGCGAGGGCAGGAGTATACAGAGCCCACTAGAGAATTTTCATCCCCAGCCCATACTAAGGATAAATCAACTAAAATACCCAGGAGTGCTCTTTACCACAGGAATAAGTCATGTTTCCAATACAGAAGACACATGTTATCAGGAAATGTCCTTAAAGTAGAAGGATGTGGCAGTATGGTCTACCTCCACAGTGTTTTTCCTCCTCCCCCAGGCAAAGCCACACTCCTTATGGTAAACTCATAGATTCTGGTTTGGTGCAAAAAGCAATGAAAATCAGTGCTCCGTATTTAGGGAGCCACTTGCCATGGAGTACCTCATTTACTATGTGTATAGCATGAAAATTATTTAGGTAACAACAGAGCACAGTAGGCACTGTAATCAACAATGAGAAAACACATGTGGCTGAAAGATAACCTATTTGCTTAATGACCTTAAGGAAGTTATTTCCCCTCTCAGGGTCTCTAAAGAGTTGGACCAGATCAATGGTGCTTGACATTCACTGAAAGTTAAAATATGCTGAAAACCTTTGAAAATTATTGATACCCAAGCCCTGCCCCACACACCCATTAATTAGAATCTCTGGTGGTGGGTGGGTCTGGACGTTGGTATTTTTTGAAAATACCCCAGGGGGTGATTCTGATGTGTATCCAAGGACGAAAAGGACAGATTCCTTCTGAAAGCAAGTGGGGGTGGGGGGAGCTGCAGGGGAGAGCATCAACAACAGTTGACGATTTATTTTAAATTAAACTTTGAACTCTAGAATATAAATGGAAAGAATGTCTGGAAGGGGCTGCGCAAATGTTGGACCTACTCTTTGGGACCATGCCTCACAAATTTGCCACTGTGCACATGGCAAACTAAAAAGCCCCCAAACAAAATAAAATTTCACAGAATCACTCAACTTGGTTGAGGAAAACTGAGATTGCTGCTTCCTATGGTAATATTCAGACCCTGAAGATTTTTCATTTTCCATGAGTGAGATCGCTTGAGAAATACTACACCACCCAACAAAATAGCACCCCAAAAGTGTTCTTGCCTCATTCTGGCAACGAATACTGTGTTTTCCCTCAGGCCTTGCTTCGTAGGCTGGAGTTGCCATGGGAAGCAAGGCTTTATTGGGATGCCAGAACAAACAGGCTCTGAAACCTCCCCAGCGTAACTTACAGAGCTGCCTATAAATCAAAGAGAGCCCTAGGGTCAAAGTCATTTAGACACACACACACACACACACCTCACACTCACACATATGTACACTCCCTGAAAAATATTACAAAGGAGAAGGTGTGTCAGGGAAATCCAACTAAAATTACTGCACTGCACGTAAGTAATAATAACAGAAATTTATGTGCCCCTTTCATCCACGGTTCTCAAAAGACACAGAATGTGCTAAGATTACTTGTCTTTTGAAAGCTTTCCAATGTTCTGAAGGATAAAAGGGGAGGGATTTTGCATATAAAATCAGGCAAGTGGAATTTGCTGTAAGGGGTGATCTACTCCATTCTCCTGGTTTCAGGCATAGTTATGATGAAATCAAACAATTTCTCTCTTTCCCCTTGGCAAAGTCAATTCCACATAATTCCAAAGTTTCATCTTCCATCGAGCCCACCCTACTTTACTTTTAGAAGACTTTCTACTGGTGATCATTCTGCTGGGAAAGTACTTTAAACCTCTCCTATCATAACACTCAGTTGCCGTATGGAATCTTTGGCAGGTTAACTACTGTTAAGTTGGCCATCTCTTTCCCCTATCCTTTCCACCCTCGTAGTTTCCTCTTTTACCAAGAATGCTCATTCTCCCACTACAGAGTGAACTTCTTCGAATCTGAAGAGCAGTATCTTATTATCCTCAGAAACCTGGCAATCCAGATAACCTTGACATATAAAAAATATTTCTATAGGTACAGCATATTTGTGAAGCTAGTGTTTGAGATCACATGATTTGGCTCAACCTACTATGAAAATGAGGGACAGCTGGTCACGACTGCAGCTAGAAGGAGCTTACCTCTTGCCACTTTTTCACTCAGGCACTTCCACTTTTTTATATTAGTAATGCTAAATTGAAATGTCAGATAATATTTGGAACCCCTACAAGAAAAGTTTTAGAAAAGAATCACTTTTCATGTAATGAATGATTATTTTATTGTGTAGATGATGAGGACATTTGCAGGAGGAAAGATCGCCCTGTAATGTGAAGCCTGCCTTGATGGCATTGCATTCACCTACTTGCCTCTCCTGTCACCAGCTTCCTGCAGTAGCCCCCCTACGTACAATGTATAGACCCAGCCTGGCACAGAGATCTAGAATCAGTCCTAACCCTAGCCATGTAGATGCCTTGGACCTAGTTCAATTTTCTGGGGTATTACTTCAATGACACTTGTTGCCAGTCTAACCCCAACATTGTGCCCTTGTGTCAATAACTTGGTTTCTGTCTTGTCTTGACACCCAGTTGCCACCATAACCTGAGTCGCTGTCAGAGTCCTTGTGCCCGATTTACTTTCTTTGTGACTTGCTTAGCATTCCAGCTTCTTTTGCCATGTCCCAAATTCACACCTTCTAGAGGATGTGGAGACCATGGAGAGCCAGTGATGAAAGAGGGTGGAAGCAAATGGGTGGGAAACAAGGTTGGAATAATTCCTGAGTCAAATTACAGATTCTTGCATATGATTTTTTCTGTTCTTGTTATGCCTGGCTTTTGATTAGGCATTAGTCAACATGGAGCTTAACTAAAATGTAAATGCTCAGGACTAGTGTACTTTTTAAAATCTCTTCACTTTCTTCTTATACCATCCATGACTAGACTTTGTCTTCTTTTCCTACTTGTTCTGCTTCAACTTCTCCAGGTCAGCCATAGAGTAAATGCACAAGCCAGCTATGGTGTAGTGAAAAGATATTTTGCGCTAGGTGTCTGATTGAGTTCCAATTTGCCTATTCATTGGCCCTGTAACCTTGAGCAAGTTACTTTACCCCTCTGAGGTTCAGATTACTTAGGGGTTTTTTTAATGGATCAAATGAATTGTGAAAGCTGTATAGCACTGTGAATATGTAGGCTGTTTTTTCCACTCTTCCTAATGTTATGAAAATAGAGTGGTAACACATTCAAAATCTTAAGTATGTCCTCAGAAAAATTTCAGAGCAATTTGGGGATTCTTTTATGGTCAAGTACTGGTCAGGTTTATTTTGGTCACAGTCACTAAACCACAGTTTTACAATTACTCATATAGTGCAAAGATTTGGTACCTGCATTTATTTCTGTAATGTACATTTTTCCGAGGTCTTTGCAGGGGCACTTTAGCTAAAACAAGACTTCAAAGAACAACTCCTAAGCTAGTGGGAGAGCTTCAAAGGCTTCCTACAGGGTCAATTAGCACCTATAAAATTTATCTCTGTTGTCACTAATGGCTATTAAACTAAAGTGCGGGCTAATGAGGACTGATAAACACTACCTCCAAGGATTGTTGTTATTTAAGTGGAAAATAACCCTTAACTCTCTACACTCAACATTCAATGTGTGATTGGTTTGATTTATTAATTATTGTACATTTGAGGGTTTTTTTTTTTTTTAATGATTATTTCAGGTAAGGAGCTTTTCAGGTAAAACAGCGTTGGTCCCTGCCTTGCCATTAAAATAAATTGGCAAGGATTCCTGATGGAATGAAAGCTGATCTCCATATGTGCTCTGAAGGCTTCCAAAAATCAAGTGGGTGCATTAGCTCCAGGTAGTATAGCATACTCTATGGGCCCTAGAGTAAAACTGAGATCCTATCTTACCTCTGCTATTTTGTAGCTCTTGATCTTGAGCAATTAGCTCATCTGTGCCTTTGTTTCTTTTCTTGTAAAGTGGACCTAATAAAAGTATCTTCCTCCAGGAACTGTAGAGAGTGAAGAGAATGCAAAATACTCAATGGTCACTAGCATTTGGTGACCATGTGTGTAGAGAAAGTGAAAGTAAATGGTCAGGATCCCTCAGGTGTTCAGAATCTTGCTGAGCATTTGATGTAATTGTGCATGTGCACCCAGGTGTTCCTGGGTTGTCTGACTCACACACAGTGTTTCTGGGTTATTGGACTTAAGTATAAAGGACAGATGACTCTGATCCACAGTGTTCCCCACCCCCAGGATGCTTTGGGGGCTATGAGGTGGCCACTACTGCTGCTGGTGGCGGTGGTTGCAAGCTGCTGCTGCCAGGGCCCCCGGGATGCTCCGGGAGGTCACCACTGCTGCTGCTGGATCTGCTGAAGGCTGCTTGTCAGGTTAGGGCTAAGTTACTATGCCAATTGTATGGCTACACCAATTGTATTGTTAAAGCAATTCATAACTAAGCCCAAAATGTTTCATTATTTTAGTTATATTGTTTCCATTTGTATCATCAGGGCTAGGGCTCAGACCCGTCAAACCCATTGTATAAACTGTCACCAGACCCCTCACATGCCAGGATGGGTCACCAGACCCTTCCCACGCAGGTCCATGCTCGAGGTAATTGGGAAAGATCCTGGGAGCTGTTGGCAGACAACACAAGATCATTCTTCAGCTTCCTTGGCAGTGGCAGCAATGGCTTATAGAAGAGGCAGCAGCAGTGACAGCGGCAGCAGCGGGTGGCTGTGGCAGCCTCCCTGTGGCCCCCCTGGGGGCATTCCAGGGTCAGGGGGCACTGGCAACAACAGCTTGCAGCAACATCCTCCAGCAGCAGTAATGGCCTCCCTGTGGCTCCCCCGGAGGTATCCCGTGGGTGGGGGGCGCTGTGGATCAGAGCCACTCATCCTTTATACTTAAGTCCATAACAACCCAGGACACCTATATACAATTTACATTAGACAGTAACCAAGGAACACCTGGAGGCACATGAATATTTACATAAAATGCTCAGCAAGATTCTGAACATCTGAAGGGCCCTGACCATTTTCTTATATTTTCCCTACACTGCTGTAAGCAGCTGGTAGCTGCTGCTGCTGCTGCTGCTGCTGAGGAAAAAGGGAACTGAGCTCATTTTGGAGTCAACTCTGCTAATGGCTCCTGGGATCATTCCCAATTACCTAGCTTGTGACCTCCACATGACGGGTCTGGTGACCCAGTCTATAAAACTGGTTTGAAGGGTCTGGGCCCTAGCCTGACAATTTATTAACAAAGGCAAATGATATTTAAAGTCAATGGTAAAATTTTCAAGTCTGAATTGTTATTATGTTAAAAAGATTTTTTATTATATGAATATTTCTCAAAATATCATGTAATTTTAGGTATATATTTTTATATAACATAGATAAATTGATTCAATATGCAGGTTTTTGCTTTGTGTCCTATATATATGTCCTGATTATAAAATTAACACATTCTAAATCTGTTTTTGAAAGAACCAAAAATGTAAAGGAACAGAAAAAAACTTTACCTATATACAGTTACCCAAAAGCATCTGTTTTGTCACATTTTCTTGTAAACAATTTTAACACCAGAAATACTACTGAAATAAAAATAAAAACATGTATTTTTGGTTTATATAGGTATATTCGATATACACAACATTTTCTATAAATATATGAAAATTCCTGGCTATTTTGCTTATTAATATTTTGCTTATTAATATTTGGCTCTTTTCATTATTTCCACTTTCCTTTGACTCTTCAATCCCTTTAAAGCAGGATTCTCAAGACTGATTGCACGTTAGAATCCTCTGGGGAGCTTTAGCAACATACTGAATCCGGGCTTCACCCTAGACCAATTACAAGAGGATCTGGGGTAGGGATGGGCATTGTTGTTTTTTAAATCTCCACAGGTGATTCTAACTTACAGCCAAAACTGGGAACCATTGCTTGAGAGGGACTGAATTCTTCCCTTGGCTCATAAAGAAGACCCCATCTTTTCTATCTTAAAACAACATTGACAAACCATTTCTTGAGGCTGCTGTCCTGCCAAACTAATCTTTTCTTAGCTTCAAACTCCTGGAAAAGCCATCAAAACTATGATCCTGGGCTCCTTTGCTGGCCTCCTGTATTACACTTCCTCCTTTATCACTGTTTTTTTGGAAGGTCATAGATTATCATCTATCAGTATAATTAATGACTTAAAAAATCAATCTTCAAATTCTTTTCTTCCTTACAGCATTTTCCTGTTGAATTCTTTACCCCCAAATCCTCATTCCTTTTTTAGCTTCCTTAACACTGCCCTCTTCTGATTTTCCAAGCAGATTATTCATGGAAAAAAAAGTGTTCTGGAATAAGATTGTAGGTTTGGGTCTCAGCCCTTCCACTTCCCAGATGGGAGGATTTAACTTGTCACACAGTGAAAGCCCTTGGGGTCCTGTCTAGTACATCTTAGGAGAAACTTTTGCTCTGTCCCCATCTCCACTTTCTGATTTTTAACAGAAAATGGACACTTCATTCACCAGAGTGCCCTGGGAATATTTCCTGGGGAGAAATTTGTGCTCCAGAGGAGAAAGGCAACTGCTCATGCTTGTGGAGAGTGTGAGCCACGTCACAAAGAGGGGAAAGTGGAAGAAAAAGAGCGAGAGTAAGAAATTTTCTGAAAATGTCAGTGTGTGATAGGCTATGGAAACTCCTCAGTGTTCCCTGCAGGAGAACCTAGGCATAGGGAGTCGGATTTTTTTGTTAGTTAGTTGGTTGCTTTGGGGTTTCGGGGAATGTGTGGATGGGCAGAAGCAGTGCTCAGGGAAGTCAAGCTGTATTCCTCTTCTCCTCAAAATAGATCTACTCCAAGTGTGATACTCTTAAGTTACTATTTACTGAGGGCTTACTATGAGCTGTTTTAGTTTGGTAAACCTCAAAATAACACTCTATGGGAGGATATATTCTCCAGCAAAAGAAAACCACTTGTGTTCTCATGTGTGTGATATCATTTTCCACCCAAGAGTCCTTGCTTATGCTTCTTTTAGAAAGACCTTCTCTCCATGATCTCCGCAACACAGAATTCAAAAAAAACTTCTAACTTCAGTGCAAATATGCATTCTTCTTCTGAATGTTCATTGACCTGTAGTTCTCTCTGGTCTAATCTCTTTTCTTACTTCCATTTGAGTTCCAATCTCTAATCTCTAATAAGATTTTTTAGGCTCTGTTAGACTATGAACTTCACAATGTGCTTTCACATGAATGTTTAGCAAGTGCCTCCCATACAGTATGCACTCAGTAAATAATATTAGAATTAATTTATTTATTCCCAGTAGCCTACAGTTGTCTTTTTCTTGTTCCGTCTCTTTCTCCCTTTAATGAGGATTATAAGTACATGGATGAGGTGTACCCAGAGACAATAGCATTTCTTCTAATAAAAACATTCATTGTTACTATTATTGTAATTCTTATTGGATGTTTAACAACCATTTTACATTGTATTTCTTGAAAGTCATAAAAACAAAACATTCCCCTTAACTTTGGCTAAGCCATGTTGAAAAAAAAAATTGATTAGAGGATCATGAGAGGAAAGCTCTTGATAATCCCTAAAGTAGTTGTCTGTCACTATTGTATAAATGAAGAATAAATATGCAAAAACACAGCAACTTGGGATTTATTTGTTGAAAAATAAAGTTCCAACTTCCTCTCTTGTGGTATTTAATATTGCTGAAACATATGACTGGACTAGAAACTTCATAGTTGATAATCATATTTAATAATGGTTCTCAATACTGCTTATAAATCACTTCACACTCATGGATTAATATCCCGGATGAAAATGGAAGATTTAAGGGCACTGAGATGTTGTGCTGCCCGAATTTATCTAGCAGATGATGGTAATAGTGAAATAAGAAACAGACATGGGTATGCTCAAAAGGGCTCCCATGAATAAGAAAGTTAAAAAATTAATTAGTTGAGGAAATATTAAAGAAAAATAAAAAGGAAAAGTCATCATTAAACTATTACTTAGTGATAAATACCTTTAAAATGTTGGTTTATTCTGTTTAATTTTTTTAACACACTTTCATTCTACTAATATAATCTCTAGTTACTTTTGTTTAAAACATCAGAATAATTATAAATATACAGTTTTATATTACACTTTTATAGCATGTGTATTTGTCCATATCAGTATGTATCATTTAAAAACATGATTGTTAATAGCTGTACAGTATCAGATTGTTAGGATATATTATAAAATTATTTATTCATTTTCCCCACTGCTGATCATTTAGATTGTTTCCAGTTTTTTAAACAAGTTTGTCATAAATAATCCTTCAATGAATATCTGTGTACCCATATTTATGTCTACATCTCTGCTTACTCTCTTAAAATTATAATTCTGAATATAAAATTACTCATATACAAGGGTACTTCAAAAGTTCATGGAAAGATTTATATTATCTTTCAATTCTATTTTTCCATGAACTTTTTGATGTGAGCTTGTATTCTTTTTAGCTTGGTAAACCTACAAAAGTAAAAGAAGGATAACATTACAAGTTACCTTTAAGATCATGGTTCTTTACGAGGACTGAAGTTCAGAGCATAAGACAATGGGAAGAGTAACAGCCTGGGACCCAAGAGAATTGACTTCTACCCCTAGATTTACCTCCAACTCACTGTAGGCAGCAGGGATTCCTGCTCTGCCTCACAGCTGAAATGTGGGACTCTTCTGAATTCCTCATTTTTAGGACCAATTTGAGCAGAGATTTTTGATCTTTAATGTGCATCAGAGTCACCTGGAGGTTCTTGTTTAACAGAAGTTGCTCAAACCTACCCCAAGAGTGCCACATTTAGAAGGTCTGGCTGGGGTCTAAGAATTTGCATTTCTTACAATCACAAGATGGAGACCACACTTAGAAAACAACTGAACTAGAGCATCTTTTTTTTTTTTTTTTTTTTTTTTGGGGAAGGGTTCATTTATTTATTTATTTATTTTTTTATTTATTTTTTTTTTTTAATTTTATTTTGTCGATATACATTGTGGCTGATTAATGCTCCCCATCACCAAAACCTCCCTCCCTTCTCCCTCCCCCCCTCCCCCCCAACCATGTCCTTTCTGTTTGTTTGTTGTATCAACTTCAAATAATTGTGGTTGTTATATCTTCTTACCCCCCCCCGTTTGTGTGTGTATGTGTGTATGTGTGTGTGTGAATTTATATATTAATTGTTAGCTCCCACCAATAAGTGAGAACATGTGGTATTTCTCTTTCTGTGCCTGACTTGTTTCACTTAATATAATTCTCTCGAGGTCCATCCATGTTGTTGCAAATGGCAGTATTTCATTCGTTTTTATAGCTGAGTAGTATTCCATTGTGTAGATGTACCACATTTTCCGTATCCACTCATCTGATGATGGGCATTTGGGCTGGTTCCAACTCTTGGCTATTGTAAAGAGTGCTGCGATGAACATTGGGGAACAGGTATACCTTCGACTTGATGATTTCCATTCCTCTGGGTATATTCCCAACAGTGGGATGGCTGGGTCGTATGGTAGATCTATTTGCAATTGTTTAAGGAACCTCCATACCATTTTCCATAGAGGCTGCACCATTTTGCAGTCCCACCAACAATGTATGAGAGTTCCTTTTTCTCCGCAGCCTCGCCAGCATTTATCGTTCAGAGTCTTTTGGATTTTAGCCATCCTAACTGGGGTTAGATGGTATCTCAATGTGGTTTTGATTTGCATTTCCCGGATGCTGAGTGATGTTGAGCATTTTTTCATATGTCTGTTGGCCATTTGGATATCTTCCTTAGAGAAATGCCTACTTAGCTCTTTTGCCCATTTTTTAATTGGGTTGCTTGTTTTCTTCTTGTAAAGTTGTTTGAGTTCCTTATATATTCTGGATATTAATCCTTTGTCAGATGTATATTTTGCAAATATTTTCTCCCACTCTGTTGGTTGTCTTTTAACTCTTTTAATTGTTTCTTTTGCTGTGCAGAAGCTTTTTAGTTTGATATAATCCCATTTGTTTATTTTTCCTTTGGTTGCCCGTGCTTTTGGGGTCGTATTCATGAAGTCTGTGCCCAGTCCTATTTCCTGAAGTGTTTCCCCTATGTTTTCTTTAAGAAGTTTTATTGTCTCAGGGTGTATATTTAAATCCTTAATCCATTTTGAGTTGATTTTAGTATATGGTGAGAGGTATGGATCTAGTTTCATTCTCCTGCATAACGATATCCAGTTATCCCAGCACCACTTGCTGAAGAGGCAGTCCCTTCCCCAGTGAATAGGCTTGGTGCCTTTGTCAAAGATCAGATGGCAGTAAGTGTGAGGGTTGATTTCTGGATTCTCTATTCTATTCCATTGGTCAGTGTGTCTGTTTTTATGCCAGTACCATACTGTTTTGGTTATTATAGCTTTGTAGTATAGCTTAAAGTCAGGTAGTGTTATGCCTCCAGCTTTATTTTTTTTGCTGAGCATTGCTTTGGCTATTCGTGGTCTTTTATTGTTCCATATAAATGTCTGAATAGTTTTTTCCATTTCTGAGAGAAATGTCTTTGGAATTTTGATGGGGATTGCATTGAATTTGTATATCACTTTGGGTAGTATGGACATTTTCACTATGTTGATTCTTCCAATCCAAGAGCATGGGATATCTTTCCATCTTCTTGTATCCTCTCTAATTTCTCTCAGCAGTGGTTTGTAGTTCTCATTATAGAGATTTTTCACCTCCTTGGTTAACTCAATTCCTAAGTATTTTATTTTTTTGGTGGCTATTGTAAATGGGCAGGCTTTCTTGATTTCTCCTTCTGCATGTTCACTATTGGAGAAAAGAAATGCTACTGATTTTTGTGTGTTGATTTTGTATCCTGCTACTGTGCTGAAATCATTTATCAATTCCAACAGTTTTTTTGTAGAGGTTTTAGGCTGTTCGATATATAGGATCATGTCATCTGCAAACAGGGACAGTTTGACTTCATCTTTTCCAATCTGGATGCCCTTTATTTCCTTCTCTTCTCTGATTGCTCTGGCTAGTACTTCCAACACTATGTTGAATAGCAGTGGTGAGAGTGGGCATCCTTGTCTAGTTCCTGTTCTTAAAGGAAAAGCTTTCAGCTTTTCCCCATTCAGGATGATATTGGCAGTGGGTTTGGCATATATGGCTTTAATTATGTTGAGATACTTTCCCTCTATACCTAACTTATAGAGGGTCTTTGTCATGAATGAGTGCTGAACTTTATCAAATGCTTTTTCAGCATCTATAGAGATGATCATATGGTCCTTGTGTTTGAGTTTATTAATATGGTGTATCACATTTATTGATTTGCGTATGTTGAACCAACCTTGCATCCCTGGGATGAATCCCACTTGATCGTGATGAATAATTTTTCGTATGTGTTGCTGTATTCTGTTTGCTAGTATTTTAGTGAGGATTTTTGCATCTATATTCATCAAGGATATCGGCCTGTAGTTTTCTTTTTTGGTTATATCTTTACCTGGTTTTGGTATCAGGATGATGTTTGCTTCATAGAATGAGTTTGGGAGATTTGCGTCCGTTTCAATCTTTTGGAATAGTTTGTAAAGAATCGGTGTCAATTCCTCTTTGAATGTTTGGTAAAATTCTGCTGTGAATCCATCTGGTCCTGGGCTTTTCTTTGTTGGGAGCCTTCTGATAACAGCTTCAATCTCCTTTATTGTTATTGGTCTGTTCAAATTTTCTACGTCTTCACGGTTCAGTTTTGGGAGCTTGTGTGTGTCCAGAAATTTATCCATTTCCTCCAGATTTTCAAATTTGTTGGCGTATAGTTGTTTATAGTAGTCTCGAATGATTCCTTGTATTTCAGATGAATCAGTTGTAATATCGCCTTTTTCATTTCTAATTTTTGTTATTTGAGTCTTCTCTCTTCTTTTTTTTGTTAGCCATGCTAATGGTTTGTCAATTTTATTTATCTTTTCAAAAAACCAACTTTTTGATTCGTTGATCTTTTGAATTGTTTTTTGGTTTTCAATTTCATTCAGTTCTGCTCTGATCTTAATGATTTCTTTCCGTCTGCTAACTTTAGGATTGGATTGTTCTTGTTTTTCTAGTTCTTTAAGGTGAAGTGTTAGGTTGTTCACTTGCCATCTTTCCATTCTTCTGAAGTGAGCATTTAATGCAATAAATTTTCCCCTCAATACTGCTTTTGCAGTATCCCACAGGTTTTGGTATGATGTATCATTGTTTTCATTAGTTTCAATAAACTTTTTGATTTCCTGCTTGATTTCTTCTTGGACCCATATGTCATTAAGTAGAATGCTGTTTAATTTCCATGTGTTTGTATAGTTTCCAGAGTTTTGTTTGTTATTAATTTCTAGTTTTAATCCATTGTGGTCTGAGAAGATACATGGGATAATTCCAATTTTTTTGAATTTATTGAGACTTGATTTGTGACCTAATATGTGATCTATCTTGGAGAATGATCCATGTGCTGATGAGAAGAATGAATATTCTGAGGTTGTTGGGTGGAATGTTCTGTAGATATCTGCCAATTCCAATTGGTCTAGAGTCTTGTTTAGATCTTGTGTTTCTCTACTGATTCTTTGCCTAGATGATCTGTCTAATATTGACAGTGGAGTGTTCAGGTCCCCTGCTATTATGGTATTAGTGTCTATTTCCTTCTTTAGGTCTAATAGAGTTTGTTTTATAAATCTGGCTGCTCCAACATTGGGTGCGTACATATTTATGATTGTTATGTCTTCTTGATGGATCAGTCCTTTTATCATTAAGTAGTGTCCCTCATTGTCTCTTTTTATGGTTTTTAGTTTAAAGTCTATTTTGTCAGATATAAGAATAGCCACTCCAGCTCGTTTTTCTTTTCTGTTTGCATGGTAAATCTTTTTCCATCCTTTTACTCTTAGTCTGTGTGAATCTTTATGGGTGAGGTGGGTCTCTTGTAGGCAGCATATAGTTGGGTCCTGCTTTTTGATCCAGTCAGCCAGTCTGTGTCTTTTAATTGGGGAATTTAAGCCTTTAACATTAAGAGTTGTTATTGAAAGGTATTGATTTATTCCTAGCATTTTATTGGTTGTTTGGTTGTCTTAGGTGTCTTTTGTTCCTTGCTTTCTGATTTACTGTTTGGTTTCTTTGTTTGTTGGTTCCTTAGGTTGTAGATAGTGTTTTTGTTAGCTTGTTTTCTCTTCATGAATGCCATTTTTATTGTACTAGCAGGTTTAGATTTTTCTTAGGTTTTTATGGCAGTGGTAGTTATTTTTCAGGAACCAAACCCAGTACTCCCTTGAGGATTTCTTGTAAGGGTGGTCTTGTGGTAGTGAACTCCCGCAGTTTTTGTTTGTCTGAGAAATATACTATTTGCCCCTCATTTCGGAAGGATAGCCTTGCAGGGTAGAGTATTCTTGGCTGGCAATCTTTGTCTTTTAGTATTTTGAAAATATCATCCCATTCCTTTCTAGCTTTTAGGGTTTGTGATGAAAAGTCTGATGTTAACCTGATTGGGGCTCCCTTATAGGTGATTTGACGCTTCTCTCTTGCAGCTTTTAAGATTCTCTCTTTGTCTCTGAGTTTTGCCAATTTGACTATGACATGTCTTGGAGAAGGCCTTTTTGGGTTGAATACGTTTGGAGATCGTTGAGCTTCCTGGATCTGAAGATCTGTGATTTTTCCTATACCTGGGAAGTTTTCTGCCACTATTTTGTTGAATATGTTTTCAATGGAATCTCCATTTTCCTCCCCTTCTGGAATACCCATGACTCGGATATTTGAGCGCTTGAGGTTGTCTGATATCTCTCTCAGATTTTCTTCCATGTCCTTGATTCTTTTTTCTTTCTTTTTGTCTGCTTGTGTTATTTCAAACAGCCCATCTTCAAGTTCAGAGGTTCTCTCTTCAACTTCGACAAGCCTGCTGGTTAAACTCTCCGTTGTGTTTTTTATTTCGCTGAATAACTTCTTCAGTTCAGCAAGTTCTGCTACATTTTTTTTCAGGACATTGATTTCCTTGTATATTTCCTCTTTCAGATCCTGTATACTTTTCCTCATTTCATCATGATGTCTAGCTGAGTTTTCTTGTATCTCATTCAGTTTCCTTAGAATTATCACTCGAAATTCCTTATCAGTTATTTCAAGGGCTTCTTGTTCTATAGGATCTAGAGTATGAGATTTATTAACTTTTGGTGGTGTACTTTCTTGATTTTTTGTATTTCTGGTGTCTTTTTTTTGGTGTTTATTCATTGTGGCAGGGGGTTTCACAGTCCACCGGTTTAAGACTAATGACTAACTAGGATGTTGCTGTGGTTGCCAATTTGGTATGGCTCCCGCCGTGGCTGCTCAGTTGGCCTCTAGTGTCTTGTGTGTGTGGTTGCCTCGGTCTTGGGCTTCTCCGGGGATCCACCTTTCTGGTCAGCTTGTACTCTGCTGGGCTGGTGGATCACGTACCACAGGGTGTGTGATCTCTGTTGAGCTTTCACTTTCTGTACAGGACTTCTCCCCGTTCAGTGTGCTCTGGCCCAGGCTGTTAGATCGTGCAGTGGCGACCCCACCGGGTGTGTGGTTTCTGTCCAGTCTCCGCCTCCCTGGCCGCACGTCTCCCCCCTCTGTGCACACTGTGCTGGGTTGGGGCGTGTCTTCTGCACCCCTCCTCTATCAGCTGGGCCTTCAAGATCCTGCTCAGCACCGCCTCGCCCAGGAAGTCTACCAGGTTTCTGCTAGGCACAGACGACCAGTCTCTCTGGGTGCCTTTGTAGCACTGTGTAGATCTTTCTCGGGTCTTGTTCACCTTTGTATCCCCCCGGTATAAACCGAGTCTAGTGCCCGCCTGCAGCCTGCTCTCCGGCAGGTTCAAGCAGACCTGGGAACTCTCCTACCACACTATTCCCAACCAGAAATTCGTTAGGCTTTTTTCCAAACTGGTGGTCGCAGAGATGGTATCTGCCTCCCAGTAACAGGAAGTTTACCGGGGCCGGAGTCCAGGGTGTGGTGGAGTGACAGTCGGCCCGCCCGTACTTCCTAGCCCTCCCAAAACTGGTCGGGACGCCCCACACCCCCAGCCCTGCCAGAGAACCGTGGAGGGAGTGGGAGAGGAGGTCGGCCCGCAGTGTCCGGAAAGCCCCGCGCCAGGCCAAGCAAATGGGCTCAGTGATGGCCGAGTAGGGCGGAGCTGCCCGCACCTGGGAAAATGGAGGCAGCACCGGGGCAATGAGTGGCCTGGTGGTGCAGGCGGGGAGCCGCGTGGGCATCCACCCCCCGAACAGAGCTTTGCCAGGGATCACTCACAGTGCTGTGCCAGGTCGGGAGCTCGCTCTGTCTCTGGTTTGTTGCCTTCCGTGTTCTCGGCGCTGCCGCCTCGGGCTGTTCAGTCGCGGTGCCGCTCGGGCGCTCCCAGGAGTCTTCTTTAATGCCGGCCTGAAACCTCGAATCCTGGATAGGGCAGCTGGCCGCCTTCAGTGCGGCCCCAGCCTCCGGGATCCTGGCTGCATCCACAGCAGCCCTGGCGCCGTGTTCCCTGTTTCAAGACTCGCTTTTGCAGCTAAGAATCAGTTCTTTTCCTGCTCCACACTTCAAAGCTGTTGCCTGTAAATGAGGCAGCCTCTCCTGCCGGGGGCAAAGTGGCGTTGAGCCCCCACGACCGGCCAGCAGCAGCAGTCCTCCCTTAAGAGATGGCCAGAGGAAGGTCCACAAGTTTCCCGGCTGCCTGAGGCCCAGTGGCCACCTTTTCCACCTCAGCTACTCCGCGCCAGCCGCCGCAGCCGCCGCCATCTTGAAACTCTTCTAGAGCATCTTTTGAGAAGTGGGACCAGGATGGTGAGGACACAAGGGAAATGTCCTCACTTCTTTAAAATGAAACACAAGGTGCAAGAATCAATGGAGAACCTTAATCTGGAAAAGAGCATAGGAAAAGATCACTGGATTCCCTCCCCTTGAGTTCAACCATGCCCTTGGGGACTTCTGCTGATCCTTTCTCCTATATTGTCACAACCCAGAGATGAAGTGCTTTCCCTTTAATGTTCTAGGACAAATGTACCTTCATACCCCATATCTTAGTTCTCTTGAAAAGAGCTAAGGTAGAATTTTAAAAATTCCTTTACCATTACTAAAGGTGGAAAAGAACAAAGGACAAGAAGCAGAAAAAAGTCTAGCTTACATAGTATGAATATCTGACAATTATAATTATTTCCAAAAAATTGTAAGCCTGAGCCATTGCACACCTGGTCTCCCAAGATGGCTTCATTGCAGCTACATGGAACTGGGACAACTTCTCAGGCCTCTTGCCTGGCTCCCTTGCTTTCCAGAGCCCAATCTGCCTCCCTATGTCTAGAAGCATGCTGCTTTTCATCTCGCAATAGCTGTCTTATAGTCACCATGTGACTGAAACTACTTAAGGCCAAACCTCTTGGGTTTGCTCAACTAGTAGGGCTTGGTAATTGATAAAGGATTGACCCAGCCTAAGGCACCCAACACCCAGCCCCTTTTCACTATAGATAGGCAAAACAGAATAACACATTAATCACAGCACAATTTTAGCATGTGCATAATAACAATTGTATACCTACAGCAATTAGACTGTGGGGGAGAAGTAATGGTGTTGTTCTGTCACTGGGTATGAAGCTGTCTACAATTAGACTAATGAACAAAAATAGGGATGTATAGTTTCCATACATTCAGTGGATTTTAATTAAGGTCTTTGAATCATTTTGTGTGACCCCAAGGGATGGTTGTAGGACTGATATGTGAACACTACAGGGCAAAAATGGGAGAAATAACACTCATTGAAAACTTATTGTACATCATGATAGACTGTTGCATTTAGTTTCTGAGAAACAGAGTTGTCTAAAAGTAGAGCAGTCTGTCTTAAAAGACAATGAGTTGCCTGGTACTTGAGGCATTCAAACCAGATTGGTGTTGAAGTTCCACTTCCTCCAATAAGCTTCTGGTTACTTCCAGTCTCTGAATCCTGGTGCTCTTTTCATTTTTCTAACTCATCTTTCTGCTTCTCCTCTTATCTCCTAAAATCATTGCAGTCAGAGTAATAATTTTAAAATGTGAAACCATTATACCTCCACTTAAAACACTTCAATGACTTTCTAATGTACTTGGAATAAAAACCAAAGCCCTTAACATGCTGTGCATAACCTGGCTGGTGCCACCTCTCTGATCTCATTCCTTCCACTATCTGCCATGTGCCCTCAGCTCCAGACACTTAACCTTCTTTCTGTTCTTTGGACTGGCCATGCCCTTGCTTTCCTCAGCCCCTTTGCACCTGCTATGCCTTTTGTCTGCCATACTCTCCGCTCAGAGCAATGCTGACTCCATTTCCTCATTCAGCTCTCAGCAAAACGTTTCTTCCTTAAACAAACTCACCCCAACCACTCTCTGTAAAATTTAAAAGTCCTGACTCATGACCAGACCCTTTAAAACCCGCTTTTCCATTTTATTCCTTTGTGGCCCCATTAGCACCTTATTTATTGGGATACTTGTTTCTGTTCCCCACCTCCCTACCAGAATATGTGCTCCAAGAAAGCAGAGGCCTTGTCCATTTTATTCACAACTGCATCTCCAGCACTTAGAGTAGTGTGCCTGGGTGTAAAAAATAAAAAAAAGGAAGGAAGGAGAGTTAAAAGGTTTTAAACTACCTGTTTTAAGCAGCTTATTAGCTGATATTTGTTTATCAAATATTGCACATTTTAGTTTTTAAAGGTTTTCTGTGGTTTTTAAGATCAATAAACCAACACATGATCCAATTCATGTCACTTCTCCTACCAAATTGTCTTATTCAACCAGTCTGTTTTAGAGATGCAGGGATTAAAGTTCTGTGCAGTTGACTTGCCCAAGATCATGTGGTAGAGCTGAGACAAGTTCTTTCCACTGCATCACCCTGGAATTTCTTAAACACTCCAACCAGACTTACACCTTTACTCTAAAGAAAGCAAGAGAGAGTTCAGAGCCCTTATTTTTAAACCTGCATTAAATGGAAACCTTTGGAAGAGCAGGTGGTGGTAATGCTATGAATCTGGCTCAGCGAGGGAACATTGAGGTCATGATATTTTTCACATTTAGTAACTTCAAAAATATAGAGATGATGTAAACTTCCTAAGACTTGTTGCCAGCCTAGTGATGCTGGTAACTGTGGGTAGGAGGGGCATCATTGGTCATGGCAGGCACATGTGTGGCCAATGAGCTCGCTCTTGTCAAAAGAGATGCTCTGGCAGTGCTTTCAGATGGCAGTCTCAGATTCATATCCTGCTTACAGTAACGCTAGCAAGGCTGCTTAAATTTCCTATTAGATACCTGACAGAAATATCCTATGATGTGAAAAAGTTGCTAAGACCAAATAGTACCTACTTCATAGAACTGAAAGGTTTAATGGGCAAACAAAGCACTTTTAATATGCTTTTCATACACTCTGGCACTTAGCAGTGCTCATTAAATGTCACCTGTTAAAATATAAAACTAGTTAAAATGAGAGTGAATTTAAATGTTTAATTTTCTGAGTTACATTGGGCTTCTCACTACTCAGCCTGTCTTGAACTCTGCTTACAATCATAGGTCAGACCTGAAAGGAACATCCATAGTGATTACCTGGTTAAAAATTAGGTAACCAAGATTGGCGAAGGGAATGTATATTGATCAATTAAAATAATTTTTAAAAAATTATGTAACCAAAGCAAAGAAACAAAGAAAAACAACTCCAACAGGCTGAGAGACTTAACCCAGAGTGGTGACCAACTGGGATTTGAACCCAGATCTCTTTTTTCCTAGTTAATTGCTTTCTTCTCTGACCCAGAAAGCAATGTTCATTGCATTTTGCCTTTGGCCTATTTTAAAAATATTTTTAAAATTTAAAATATTTAATTGATATATAAAGATTGAATACGTTCAAGGTGTACATATGATAATTTGATATATGTATACATTGTGTAATGATTACTACAATACAATTAACATATCCATCACCTGTATATTAGATCCCAGAACTTGTTTATCTTATAACTGAAAGTTTGTACCCTTTCACCATCATTTCCCCATTTCCACCACCCCTCAGCCCCTGGAAACCACTGTTCTACTCTCTACTTCTATGAGTTGGCCCATTTTTAAAATTTCCTTCTACATTAAATACTCTTCACCTCCTGAGGATAAGATATAACTGCACTTTTAGACTAGAGGCCCCCAGTAGGTTTGTATTTATTCTTCCTATCCCGCTGGAAGTTCTCATGACTGCACTCTATATATTTCATCCCATAGTGGGTTACAAATAATAGATGATATCTAAGGACACTTCCTTGTCTAAAATTCTGTGGTTCTATATTCATAACAATAATCCCAATCCAGATATTCTCGGATGGTTCTCAATTGCACCATTAAAGACAACAGGAAAATATGTCCAGTGATTAACATCCGAAATGATTTTTAAATGGCCTTTAAAAAGATAAATATCAATAATTTAGAATTATGTTTTGTATAATATTATATTCCCAAGCAAAAAAAGGATAAATGATTAGTCACTGTAAAGGACAGAAGATTTTAACCTTAAAGTTGTTTCAATAATAGTTCTGTTGCTAAGTATACCTCAAATTTCGGGGGATTAACGTTTTGTTTCATGTAGAATGATCACTGAGCTAATTTTAATTTGTAGACTGTGGTTCATCATTTTGTAATTAAGTCCCCATAAATATGTAATCAAAAAATGAAAACTGAAAGTCATTTTGCCTGACTTTACCCAAGCAATGTGCCCCTGTAGATTTCTTCATAAATCAACTAATTTTTTACTATTGATTTACATATAAACTTCAGGATGTTTTAACTCCATTTGATTGACCTTCAATTGTCATTTAAGCATTGAAATGAAAACTAAACAATTTATTTCATCTCTATGCAGATGGAAGTGGAGAAAATTAATGCTCACCCCTTAGTTGCTACTGATGTCTGCCTTCATTCTTCAGCAATTTATTGTACCAAGGGCAGTAAAAAGAAGAGTGCAATGGGCTGAAAATGTAAAAACCTGGATTTGAGTCCTCCCTCTGGTGCTCTGCACAGTCTCGCATTGTTAGATAGGTCACTTCCCATTTCTGGATTTAGTTTCTTGACCTGTAAAATAAGGATGGAATCTACTAGATGACTCAAATCCCTCTCCCAAGAAGTCAAAGATCTGTCAATAAACACCAAAAGGTTTAGGAGATGGCACAATTAAATTCCTTCTACACTCCCACGTGCCTATGAATGACTTAGCAGCAGAAAATAGCCATGTTCCTCTCAATGTGGATTTAGCTTTCTTCAACTCCAAGCAGCTGGACAAATAAGCAGATGCATTTGTGCTACTGCAGAAGATACAAAGTCATCTGTACTTTAGGCAGCAGTGTTTCACTGGAGATAATTTGGCATTTTTCACACTCACATTCTAGTGGTCCCCACACCCTGCCAATTTGATCCCTTCATGTGCATTACACTTCTTGTGGGTCCAATCCTTCTGTCTAGCTCACAGTCAATGCAGAGTTCAAATGCTCAGCTTCTCTGACCTGGATTACTACAATAGCCTTTCAGTCCACGCTTAGCTTCTCTCTACCTCAATCTATTCTCCTCCTTGTCCCAAGTTGACCTCTCTGGAGCATGAGTCTGACTATGGCTCAGACCTGCTAAAAAGTCACTGGCTCCTTAAGAGTAGAATCTAAACTACTTAGCTTCACTTTCACATGATTTGGTCCCACCCTATCTTTCTGATCTCAGTTTCCTCTCTACTCCCATCCACATATTCTATACTCTACCTCAAGGAAACACGTGTTCCTCTAGAATAATATTAGACTATATCTATTCACCATTCCCAAGGTACCAGGTACTTTTACATACAGTCTCTAATAGAAGAATAACACTTCAAAATAGACATTATCTCAATTTTCAAGAGAAGTTGGGTTCCTCAGCTACAAGATTGTTGAGCAGGGCTCAAACCGTCTCTGTGCTTTTTCAACTTGCCTGCACTGCCTTCCCAGAGACACTATGCTTTCACTTCTTTACACATGCTGTTTCTTCATTCTGGAATGTTTTTTCCATTTCTTCTCATTTTAATCCCACTCATCTAAAAGACAGGTGGAGAATCAAGATGGTGGAATAGATGGTTCCCAGCATCACTCTCTCCCACAATCAACCAATTTACAACTCTTAAAAGGCAAAGACTGCCAAGCTGGGGCTGCTAGAGCTCAGGAGAAGAGTAGGAGAGAACTATGAAAGTGGGAGAAGCCATGATTTGAGAAAGAAGGGACTGCTCCAACTGTTTTAAGCCCCAGCCATTTCAAAGCTGGCCCTGGTGAGCACATGGAGCAAGAGCTAGCAAAAATCACAGCTGTGCCCTTTGTGTAAAGTTACTTGCAGACTGCAGGGAGAGGAGGGCCTTGGTGGACCTCAGGCCAGCAAGACAACTGACAGGGTTCCCGTGGACCCCCATATGAACAAGGGGCCACAGACAACTGAAAAAAGGAACACTCAGAGTCCGGTGAGTCATTGCAAGGGACTGTCACATGGCCTGACCCATGGAAACTGTTTGGAGTACAGGCAACTGGGGAGAAGGGCCCACCAGGGGAACACTGGGGCACAGCATGGACAGCTGATTTGCCCTCCCATCAGCACAGGACCACTCAGTGGAGACTGGTCAGGAATAGAGAGCTACAGGGGGTACAGTTTACTGAAAAGACTCAGGCCCAGACAGAATTTCCACACAACCTGTGTTTATTGGACCTCACAAGACCCAGGAGTGCTTAAAAGGTCAACAATTAAAACCTGAGCTGCACAAAAATTCTTCCCCGGGTAATCAGCAGCAAAGCAGCAATTTAGCTCAACCGCAGATCTCAAGTGCTAGTCCCCACAGGAAGTTCCCCCATTTTAGAAGTAAGCAAAGGACAACAAATTAGTTCAAGTGAAGAGTTTAAGTGGTAGGGGTAGCTAATAATCCAACATAGAACTGAAAGAAAACACAAAACACCCACAGTTCAAAGTTTGATATTAACCAGTAAAGGCCTTACACTACCAAAGAACACCTATAAAATCTAGAAGAGCCAGAAGCCCCTGGGCTCCTGAGCTGGGGTGGGGGACAGGTCCAAGGGCCTCAGCCATTCCCTCCCCACCAGTGTCTGCATCCAGCCCAGCAATGACCAAGCCTTTGCAGAAGTCCTCGTGCTCTCTAGCTGGAGCCAGGGTTGATCCGAGGGCCTCAACCATGCCCCCCTGATGTCTGCATCCAGCCCAGCAATGACCACACTGCCATCAGAAGCTCCCCAGGCTCCTGAGCTGGAGGTGAGGTTCAAGGGCCTCAGCTACATACCCCCACCCTCCACAACCAGGCCAGTGAAGAAGCTGACCATGGGCCAGCCCTGCCACACTCACCCCTACTTCTGTCCCCTATACCCTACCCTCTCCTCACCTCACTGCTCTGCAACGTCTTAGAATGTAAAAAACTAATAATAATAAATAAAATAAAATAAAATAAAATAAAATGTCATATCCTCTGTGATTTTTTTTTTTGGAATTATTCTAACGTAATTAATATTCTCTCTACTGTGCTCCAATATTTTGCTTATGGACACCCATAACATTATGAATTATAGTAGAGATATTTGTGTACCTGCCTTAGACTCCTATAAGAATGTAAGTTCTCAAAGAACAAGGGCCATGCTGACTCCATATCTGGCATTTAGTACGATGCCTGGAACATACCTGTTGCTCATTAAATGTCTTTTGGAATGAACAAAAAAAGGAATAAAATATTTCTATTTTGTCTTAATTATGCTCATTTCTAAATTTAGATCTCACAGAGTTATAGCAAAATCAATCACTAAATATTACACAGTACTGGGGGCTAGCACACAAAGAAAACTTACAAAAGAGCATAGCTCAAACTTAAAAAAAAAACTAATTTATACTTAGAAATGCTATACGACTCATGATAAAACTGGTTACTCCTAAAATAAACTGCAACCATTTTCCTGTAAATGATTAAAAAAAAAAAAATTTCAAATGATACCGTGGGTAAAAATAGCCTTTTTATCTAAATTGCTCAAACATTAGTCTGCTTCCAATCTTGGAGCAAAATAAACTTCCAGTCTTTCTGTGGGGATAGGTGGGGATGTTTTCCCACATGAACTCACAGCTAAGCAGAGGGTTGGATGTGTTCCAGAGCAAGTGCCGCATTTCTAGTTTATTACAGCAAGAATGACAATTACAAAGATACAAGCACATGGCCCAATCTAAGGCTTTTGTGGAAAGCAATATTGCAGTCACGCAAGGAGATGTTCCAGATTTAGTCAGACAAGCCTATTTACCCATTGAGGGAAGAAAGTGTCTCAGCAATCTAATATGCCAAGAAGATATCATTTGTACAGAACCTGCTAGCTAGTTTAGAGAAGGTAAATAAAGGCGAATTAATGCCAGCAGACTGTGCTTCACATTTCTGAGATGGCATTATGGAAAAAAAAAAAAGAAAAAAAAGTCGCCTTTTGCTAGTGATTGTTAGACACAGAGATTCACAGGCCTCTCTGCAATGTTACTCCTGTCTGGCCTCTCCTCTTTCTGCCTAGTTGCTATGACTTTCCTGTCTCCTATCTCTCACTTTGGAGCCAGAATAATATTCCTAAAACACAGGTTGTACAACGTGTCTTCAAAAAGTTCATGGAACGGGCCGGCCCCGTGGCTCACTCGGGAGAGTGCGATGCTGGTAGCGCCGAGGCCGCGGGTTCGGATCCTACATAGGGATGGCCAGTGCACTCACTGGCTGAGTGATCCCCTTACCGGTTTAAAAAACAAAACAACAACAACAACAAAAGTTCATGGAAAGATTCATGTTATCTTTAGTTCTATTTTTCCTCAGACTTTTTGAAGTACCCTCGTATCATGTTACAAGTTTTGATGTGAATCTAAAATCCACTCATTGCCTAGGATAAGTAGAACAAAGCTTCCCCATCCCATAAATCTCCCACCATCCTACATTCTTCAGGATGCAGCTCAATTATTACTGTTCTCAAAGAAGCATCTCAGTTCAATTCAGAGTAACCCTTTCTCTGAATAACCATATCTCTTTTTATGTGCTTTGTATTTAGTTCCTTGCTTATGAATTGTTAAAGCCCAAAGGGCAGAAACAATGTCTTATTTATTTTTGTATCTTGCAAAGCATCGAATGAAGTGTCTGATCAAGCAAGTGGTTCTGTTTGCTGAATGACTGACTGAAGAACAAATGAGTTTCTCGCAGCTAAACGTAAGAAAAATTTAGGCATAACCGCTTTTCCTCAGAGAGGAATTTCTGATCTCAAAGGATAACCTCAATAAGGAAGATTAAAGTCAGGTTGTGGAGAAATATCATGAAGCTGCCCTCATTCTTTACAATTTATGATTCACACATAATAATTGTACATATTTATGGAGCACAATGTGATATTTCGATACACATATAGATTGTGTAATAATCAAATCAGGATAATTAGTATATCCAGCATCTTAAACATTTATCATTTCTTTGTGATAAGAACATTCAAAACTTCATTTCTAGCCTTTTTTTTTTTGAAGTATACGATACAATGTTAACTCTAGTCATCTTACTATGCAATTGAACATTAGAATTTATTCTTCCTATCTAACAATGGCTCTGTACCCGTTGGCCAATATTTCACCATTTTTCCCTTCTCCCGTACCCTCCCCATCCTCTGATGCCCACCATTTTACTCATTACTTTCATGAGAACAATTTTTTCAGATGCCACATATGAGTGAGATCATGCAGTATTTGTCTTTCTGTGCCTGGCTTACTTCACTTAACATGATGACCTTCAGGTTCATCCATGCTGTCATAAATTACAGGGTTTTATTCTTTTTCATGGCTGAATAGTATTTCATTGTGTATATCTACCATATTTTCTTTATCCATTCATCCTTTGATGTACATTTAGGTTGATTCCATATCTTGGCTTTTGTGAATAGTGCTGCAATTAACATAGGAGTGCAGATATCTCTTCAAGATACTGATTTAATTTTCTTTGGATATATATCAAGTAGTGGGATTGCTGGATCATATAATAGTTCTACTTTTAATTTTTTGAGGAATCTTTATACTGTTTTCCATAATGACTATACTAATTTACATTCCCACTAGCAGTGCGTAAGGGTTCTCTTTTCTCCACATCTTCTCCAACACTTATCTGTTGATTTCCTAATAGCAGCCATTCTGACTGGGGTTTCTCATTGTAGGTTTGATTTTCATTTTCCTGAAGATTAGTGATGTTGAACATTTTTTGATATATCTGTTGGCCATTTATATGCCGTCTTTTGAGAAATGTTTATTCAGGTCATTTGCCCATTTTTTATTTTTTTGGAAGCTGGCTGGTACAGGTATCCAAATCCATGACCTTGGTGTTATAAGGCTGCACTCTAACCTATTGAGCTATCCAACCATCCCATTTGCCCATTTTTTAATTGGGTTACTTTTTTGTTACTGTTGAGTTATTTGAGTTTCTTATAAATTTTGGATATTAGCCCTTTATAAGATGTATAGTTTGGAAATATGATCTCCCATTCTGTAGGTTGTCTCTTTGCTCTGTTGATTGTTTCCTTTGCTGTGCAGAAGGGGTTTTTTTTGTTATTTTTGTTTTAGTTTGATATAATTCCATTCGTCTATATTTGCTTTTGTTGCCAATGCTTTTGAGGTTTTATCCCTTCATAGACCAATGTCATGGAGTTTTCCCCTATTTTCTTCAAGTGTTTTGTAGTTTGGGGGGTTTTGTTTAAGTCTTTAATCCATTTTGAGTTAATTTTTGTATATAGTAAGAGATAAAAATCTAGTTTCATTCTTTTGCATGTGGATATCCAGTTTTTCCAGCACCATTCACTGAACAGGTTGTTCTTTCCCCATTGTGTGTACTTGGCACCCTCGTTGAAAATCAATTGGCTGCAGATGTGTGAGTTTATTTTGGGCCTTTCTATTCTATTCTGTTAGTCTATGTGTCTGTTTTTATGACAGTACTATGCTGTTTTTGTTACCATAACTTTGTAGTATGTTTTGAAGTCAGGTAATGTGATGCCATCTGTTTTGTTCTTTGTGCTCAAGATTGTTTTGACTATTCAGGGTCTTTTGTAGTTCCATGTGAATTTTACAACTTTTTTTTTCTATTTCTGTGAAGAATGTCATTGGTATTTTGACTAGAATTGCATTAAATCTGTAGATCACTTTGGGTAGTATGGACATTTTAACAACATTAATTCTTCCAATCCATTTTTTGTGTCTTCCATTTCTTTCATCAATGTTTTATAGATATCATTGTAGAGATCTTTTAGCTCCTTGATTAAATTTATTCCCAGGCATTTTTTATAGCTATCATAAAAAAGAGTGATTTCTTGATTTTTTTTTTAGACAATTCACTATTGGCATATAAAAATGCTACTACTGATTTTTTTATGTTAATTTTGTATCCTGCAACTTTATTGAATTTGTTTATTAATTCTAATAGTTTTTTGGTGGAATCTTTGGGGTTTTTTAATATATAAGATTTTGTCATCTGCAAACAGGGACATTGACTTCTTTCTATCCTTCTATTGGATGTCTTTTATTTATTTTGCTTGCCTGATTGCTCTGGCTAGGACTTCCAGATTTATGTTAAATAAAAGTAATAAAAGTAGGCATTCTTGTCTTGTTCCAAATCTCAAAGAAAAAGCTTTCAGTTTTTCCCCATTCAGATGTTAGCTGTGGGTTTGCTACATATGACTTTTATTATATTGAGGTATATTTCTCCTATAACAAATTTGTTGAGTTTTTATCATGAAGGGATGTTGAATTTTATCAAATACTTTTTCTGCATCTATTGAGATGATCATATGGTTTTTGTCCTTTATTCTGTTGGTGTGATGTATCATGTTTATAGATTTGTGTAAGTTGATATGTTGAACCATCCTTGAATCTCTAGGATGATTCCCACTTAATCATAGTGAATAATCTTTATGAGGTACTGTTGGATTCAGTTTTCTAGCATTTTGTTGAGGATTTTTTGTTTTGTTTTGATTTTGATTTTTTGTTGTTGTTTATTTTTGGTGGCTGGCCAGTATGAGGGCCCGAACCCTTGACCTTGGGAAGATTTTTATATCTATGTTCACCAGAGATATTGACCTGTAGTTTTTTGTTGTTGTTGTTGCTGTTGTTGTTGTTGTGTCCTTGTCTGGTTTTGGTATTAGGGAAATGCTGGACTCATAAAATGAATTTGTGGAATAATTTGAGAAGAACAGGTACTAGTTCTTCAAATGTTTGGTAAAATTTGATAGTGAAGCCATCTGGTCCTTTTCATTGATGGAAGACATTTTATTACTCTCATTACTTGCTATTGATCTGTTCACATTTTCTTTTTACTTGCTGTTGGTCTGTTTGGGTTTTCTATTTCTTCATGATTCAGTCTTGATAAGTTGTAAATGTCCAGGAACTTATCCATTTCTTTTAGATTTTACAATTTTTTTGGCATACAGTTTTCATAAGCTGCAGTCATTAAGAGGCAAGAAATCACATCACACCAATGGACCAGCTTCATGGTTCTAAATGTAGTTCTTGGTGTCCTGTCCAAAACTAATTTTATAAATTTAGCAGCCTAGGACTGCAAAGAATTAAAAAGCAGGATTTGAAGTTAGATGAACTTCTTAGTAAAATCGTAAAAACCGGTCACTGCTCTTCAAAAGGGTAATTTCTTTATCTCTCAGAGTCTTTTGGAAGCACAGCATCTTCAGTGTTTTATGTTAAAATTGAAGAAATCAAGGTAGAAAGATTAACTCAAGTCTATGGGGAAATCAGTGTGGAGAAGCAATATGAATGCAGGAGTTCGACATTGCACTCTTGTTATAATGCCTTGACTAAGTCACTCAGCTACCTTCTCTGTGAAACAAGAGTATTCATCTGTTCCCTCTGCTCTTCATAAGAATAATCAAAGAAGGAGGCTTTAGACCCTTTCCAAAAGTCGAAGCCTGTGCAAAGGCCTATAACTCCTGAACCTATTCTTGGGACTTTAAGATATATTTTTAATACATGTGAAATTTGACTTATCCAAGATATATTTTAATTTAGGCCAAAATATTTAAAATAGAAAGAACAACTTCCTAATTTTGCAAAAGCTCTTTATATTAATTTAATCTCCATTAAATGAATTGCATATTTATGGATTCTTAAAAAAAAAAATGTCATCAGGATGGAATGAAGTAAGTAAGGCCAGGAATTAGGCCAGACTGGGTATAGTGTCCCAAGTCAGTTGACAGTTGAGCTGGAAGAAGAAGCCACACAGTCCAAGGCTGAAGATCAGATTTATTGAGAGTTTCAAAGAGCAGTGCTACAAACTGTATTTATTTATCAAGTCTGCTCTTTTTTTGTTTCCCAATCCGTCAGTATTTAGTTTTATCTTCTTTGTATTCATTCTACTGCTTTTCTCAAGTTCATTTTTTTGGTGTCTTTCTAACTCCCTATCTTTCATGCTTGGCTACTTTCTTGATTTGTAATAAAAGCATTAAGGAATAGACTGCCTTTGAGCATAGTTTTGGCTCTGAAGCATGAATAAATAATTATAGTTATAGTCAGGCATGAATAAATGATAATATATCTACATGATGTAATATTATGAAATACTTATAAATACTTCTAAATAATTTTTATCACAAGCAAAAAAAAGTTCACAATGAGTTGTTATGCAAAGTCAAAAAGGTTGTAAATCATTTTATACCTCATCATCCCAATTTTTTAAATGTATTTTTATGCTTAAAATATACTCGAAGGATACTCATCAGCACTCATCTCTAAATGGTGGTGTTACACCTGAAATTTGCTTTCTTCCTCATGCCTTTATATTTTTCAGCTTTTAAGAACATGCTCAACTATTATAATCACCTAGGAAAATTTTTCTATTTAATTTTCTATCTTTCCGTAAGAGATAATTAAAGCAATAACATGTACGATAAATGCTTATGATAAGATTAAAAACACTATTAAATGTGCATTTTGATCTCCACCCTGCAAAAATATAAATTACATACATTCACAGAAAGTAAATAGACAAAAATAAAAACTGCTGTGTTTCTAATTGTTGTATTGTGGGTTAATTTTATATTTTTTAGTGTTTTTTCCAATTTTCTACCATGAGATAAAATGGATTTTATAAAAAGGAAGCAAGAAATAAATATTATTTATTATGTAGGCTTATGCCACAAGGATTGCATGTGCCCACATGGCCTCTAAGCAGGTCAAAGAGAATTCCAGCTGCTCTCCTTGCCTCCTGTCTGTCTCCCATTCTATTCTCCATACTGTTCATAGGTTGTTAGGGGTCACTTTCTAATCACAGAACTTGAGTCCTGCCATTTTTCTTTTTGGAATAACATCATTCCCTACTCATCATGTATCCAAATGTAATAAAAATTTCCCAAGTCCTTCTTCATTGCCTCAGCTGGGATAAACAACTTGCTCATATCTTTTCATGGCCCTTATATAACACTGCTTTCAATTATAGCTATTCATGTTATTGGTACATATTAACTGTCAAAATAAATTATTATGAACAGAATTAAGTATGTGTATTGTCTGTTTCCCTATCAATACCTTTTGAAGTACTGTCTTATTCAGCTCTATCATCTGATTATCACATAACATGGTGAGAGTTTACATAGAGCACGTGCTTAGCAAAAGAGGATTGAAAGAAATTATTGAATAAATCATTTCTTTTCTAAGTCATGCTTCTTTGATACCCCAGAAATCTAGGCTGTTGATTTAGATTTTTTGGTTTTTGTTTTTGGATAAGCAAACAATTAGAAACATGAATATTCAAACACTAAAAGTGTATAACATTTTTTTTTTCTGTTTGAGGGCTATGAGGGTTGTGTCTACTCCATGAAGATAAAACTGACAGAAGGGGTTTCTAATTCAGAAGTATGATGACAACAGAGTAAAAGTTGATTGTGTGTACTTGGCATAAGGAGGTATCTATCCAGTGAGGCATCCTGAGCCACGTTGGCATCGTAAGGACAAATACAGAACCAGATGATTAGAGAGTAGAGGTAGATGAGCAGTAGGAAAATATGCAAAATATAAAGTCCAGTCCTCAACAAACATCCAAGAGAAGTGCTACCACCATGACTTCCTCTTATACACTCCCACGGTATGATGTGTGAAGAGCTGGAAGGACTCGTAGGGTCACTGACAACATGGCCCCTTCACATTTATTTTCCCCTTTCTTGCATATTAATAATGTGGGGTGTGTTAGCTCTCTCTAAAGACTAGTGGAATAATTTTCAATATTTAATAAGGCTCACTCATTGAATTAAAGCTGGTCTCTCTTTGGGATTCAGAAACATCTTTAAAACCTTAAAATTTAGTTGTGGGCACAAGAAATAAATTTCAAGGACATTTGGCTCAAGACGTCAGAAATAAAAATGAAAGTCATATCCATCCAGCCCAGCCACAGGCAGCATCTGATTCTGCAAATAGACTGAAGAAATAGATTTCCCCAAAACGCTCAGGGACACTATGGCACATTCTTGTAGCCCATGTCCCCCCCCTCTTCCCCATCCCCCCAAAAAAGAGAGAGGGATTATTCCTGCTTCTGCACAGAAGCCAACATGAATTCAGTACAGGAAGATTCCAGATTTCTAATATGAGACTCTTTGGAATTTTTGAGGTCTGTGGTGTGTAGGTGGTAGTAGAGGTAAAAATGGATCCCAGGGAAGCCCAACAGGTCTCCAGAGACCGTGGAAAATAATGTTTCAGCAGCTTCACAAGTGGTAACATCTCCAAAGATGCTGGAGCAGAAAAGAAAAGCAGTGACAGATGTCACAGGATGAAGGCAAACCACATTCACAAACACAAATGAGAGATATTCCTTGGAGGTTCCTAGAAATAATGAGGGAGAACATTGAAGGGGTTAAGGTCCTATATATTAGAACATAGCAAGAGTCAAAGATTAACAGGTATCATTAGGCAGCTGTTCAGAGTTAAGAATTTGGAGCCAGAGAGCCTGCTTTTGAAAACCACTTTCCAGATGAGAGTGGTCAGTGTATTTAATCTCACTAAGTTTCAGTTTCCTCCTCTATAAAATAGGGAAGGGAACACATGTGTGTCTCTGTACTCACTAATTTGCTTTGACCCATAGTGAGGGACAACTCTGCTTCCTTCCTTACATCACATCGCTCTGTCTATCTGACCTCACTGGATCCCTCCTAGGGAGCAGAAATGGTAATCTAACTGGTCAGAACTTCAGTCCATTGGACATAGCGGCAGTATCTTTAAGTCAGATTTCAGAATGCTTTTTTCCACTCTTGGCATCCCTTTAGGAAGCTGACCACACTGTGCTTTGTTCTAGTCCCTATTCAAGTGGAACCTGGGTGAATGGACACTGGGTCTGCTCTGCCTACAAAACCTCCACTCTTCTAAGCCTCAGGCTTAACCTGTGTTCTCCAATCCCATTTCATAAGAGTTTCCTTTGTGGGCTTTCCCAGACATTAATAATATCAGCAATTTCTTTTCCATTTGGCTGCTGATTCTTTAGTGAATATGCTCTTTGGCTGGGAACTCTGGAGAAGAGGAAAATGAATGGTAGGATTTGGGCACCCAGCCGGCCACACCCTAAACCACACCCAGAATGCATCATTGTGCCTTTTAATAGGATTTTGGAAGGATTAAAGAAGAGAATGCACGTAATGTGCTAAGCACCATCCCTGGCATATAGCACCCCTCAATAAATGTTAATGGTTGTTAGTAATACACAAGGATTGCAAATATTTGTCATTGGCTATCTGTACTTGATCAGATGGCTCCCAAGTTCTGGGGAAAGTGCTCTAGGGCTGGACATCTGAATGTTTGATTAATGGAAACTGGAACAAAATGGGTATTCTAAACATACCATGAATTTTCTTCCTGTGGTTCAGTAAGGAAGTAAAAATTATTTTGAAGCACATCACTCTTTCTCCTGGTAGAGTTCACTGTGTGGAATGTTCTTGTTATGCACATTTAAATACCTTGTGTAACCAAAACTGGTGAAGAGATACAAATACAAAGTCCTCAGACCTGCCTTGACAGATTTTGCTTAATGAATCATAGAAATGGGGAGTGAAATATATATTCTCATAGATATTTCCTTTCTATATTAAAAGCTTCTTTTAGATTTCCTCTTGCAGTACTAAAGACTAGAGTTAAGGGTAAGGGGCTGACTCTCATGGAAAAGACTTGGTAGAAGCAGCTCTGAAGAGCAGCTCCTAGCAATGTAAAAAGTCCAGCAGCTGTGAAGGGACACAGGCAGCCATAGACCACTTCTGATGTGATTTGGCAGGTAGACTCGAGAAAGCATTGTAGTCTAATATCTAGTATTTAGTTTTCCTATTCTGACTTTGCAATTCCCTTTTGCTATCTCCATGTCTTCAGTAAATGTTTTTGAACAGCGTGTTGCATAGCTGGGGAATGTCAGAAGGCGAATGTTCATGATTAGGGGAATCACCAAGGGGAAAAGAGAAGTAGCCCAAAAAGTGGCTGTGAAACGCATAGCTTGGACCAAAGAGTTGGCTCGACCAATTGTCTAAATAACTAGGACATGTAAAGATTTGCAAGAAATGCTCAGAGTTACTTCTGGAGCAGTAGACCTCTTCCAGCAACGTAGTTTGGGACATGCTTCATTAGGTTTAGATACTGCAGAACACGGTGACTTGGAAGGACAGAAACTTGAATAACCTTGCTTCTGCATCTTACTCTTTCTGACATTGAATATGTCCTCTTCACCCTCTAAATTTAGGGTCCTCCTCAGTAAAATGAGGGTCAAAAATGCCTTTAGATACCTTTTCACTCTCAATATTGTTGACTACATTATCCTATATTCTATCAACCACTAAGTTTAACCATTAAATCCAACATTTGTCTTTACCATGTTCAGGTACCAGAAAATACAAGGATTGGTAAGACCCTGTCCTTGAACTCAAGTATCTTACATCTAAGAGACAAATGCATAAATAGGTGATTTAAATACAGTGTCAATGTGTTTACAGGGTGCTACAGAAACATAAAGAGGAGAAGGGCAATCCTAGATTGAGAATATTAGATACAGTTTTCTAGAGGTGATACTCAAATTCATCCTCAAGGCTATATCAGACTGTTCATTTAATTTGTGTATTCTTTTTCCTCAATTTCATGGAATATAGTGAATATAGGAGAGAGTTCTTTTTTGCTGATAGCCTTTTGGACACAAGTACAAATTAAGGAAGAACATGTCGCTAAACATTAGTAGCCATAGAAATGCACTGTGGGGTAGACAGCCAGCATAGTGAAAGGCAATAGGCTAGTTTTCAGTAAACCCGAGTTCTAATTCTGACAGCCACTTACTTTGCCATGTAGCCTTGGGCAATTCAGGAGACCACTGTGAACCTCATTTCCCTCATCAGTAAAAAGGAAATAATGTCCTTTTTTTGTCTCCCCCAGAGGGCTGTCATGAGGAGCAAATGAAGTACTAGATATCAAGGTGCTTTATAAGACATAAAAGGAGCTGCCCTATTGGTGAAGAATGTATTCTGAAGAGCCTGGCCCTCCTTTACAGGCACAAGGGAGAGTGGCTGATACAAGGAAGGACTCTTGCAGAGAGGCAAGTGGTGTTTCACTGGGCTGAGAGTTCCTCTCAGTCTCCTGAACAAGTGGAAGTTTGCAGTACTTGGACAAGTATCCTAGAGGATGAGCTTTTCCTCCAAGCAGTTCCATAGACCTATGTGCCATCAGCATGTATGTGGAAAACAGGATTAGCAGTGGGTGAAAGATAAGAAGGAAGGACAGTGTCAGCAAAAGTTTGGGTGTCATGCATCAGTCACGATGACAGCTGCCAGGGCTCAGAGGGCTGCAGAGCATAAAGACGGCCACTGGATTGGATTCGGATGCATTCCTGAGACTTTGCATCACATACCCAGGATGGTGGTCCTTGCTCATCTAAGCACGCTGCCCTACTCAACCTCCCCGAACGTGTGCTTTCCAGGCTGCTGTATCTGCTTTCCTCCCAGAAAGGATTACTCATCTGTGCTCTCACAGCTGTGCCATTGACACCAGGGAGAGCTTCTGCCTCCTTGCTGGGCCACAGGATCTCCAAACCTGCCGGTTATGAAACACAGAAGCTCCACAGGCAGATTCCCTGGAAAGCGGACAGGGCTTGTGCAGCATGTCCCTCACACCCCTGGCATACCTAACACTCTGCATCTTGTTTGTACATAACCGGAGAAGCAGAAAAGCATGTAAGAAAGGGTGCTGGATCTTGAGTCACTCACCTCAAATCACCTGAAGGAAAGAGATATTAACCACTAGTTGCTGGATGGGGTGCTAGGGAATGTGCCCAGATTTTTAAAATTTACCCCCAGAGCAATGTTTTGAGTTAGATATTTTTAACAGGACATTTTAGATGATTGAGAAGCACAGAGAGGTGAGGCAACCTGTTTGGAGTCACTCAATGATTAAGTATTGAAACTAGAAATCCAACCCGAATGAAGGCAGCATGAAGCCCATACTCTTGGCCTCACACTTAACTAGAAAACGAGAGTGGTGGTATATATATATACAAATAGTAGATATATGTTGTGTATATACTGTGTCTATATAATTGTAGTATAATATTCATGTATACTGATAAGTATATGTATCATGACTGTACTCAATGATCAAAAAAAAGAACACCCAGCATCCAGATCAAGAAAGACAGTATTTTCAGAATTTCAGAAGTCTCCTTGTGCTCTATTTCCCAAGGATAACCACTATCCTGATGTCTAACAGCACAGGTAAATATTGTCTGCTTTTGTTCTATATTTAAGTGGAATAGTACATATACCCTCGTGTAGGGCTTCTTCTGTTTTACAGCTGGTTTGCAAGATTCATCCCCATTTTTTGATGTAATTTTGGATTTTTTTATCATTGATGCATAATATTCCCTTGTGGGACTATACCACAATTTATTTATACAGTCTACTGATAATAGGAATTTTTAGTTTTTTAGTTGTCGACTATTATCAATTGTATTAGTCAGGGTTCTCCAGAGAGACAGAATAAATAGGATATGTTATAATTATGAGAGGGATTTATTAGGGGAATTAGCTCACATGATTGTGAAGAAAAGTCCCACAATAGGCCGTCTATAAATTGGATGCTGGTAGCATATCTCAGTCCAAGTCTGAAGGCCTCAAAACCAGGGAAGCCGATGGTGTCCTTGGTGTAAGTTCTGGAATCCAAAACTGAAGAGTCTTGGGCTCTGATGTCCGTGGACAGGAGAGAAGAGTGTATCCCAGCTCCAGCAGACAGAGAGAGCTTCTTCTCTTTCCTCTGTTTTTTGTTCTCTCCAGACCCCCAGAAGATTGGATGGTCCCCACCCACATGGAGGGAGGGTGGGTCTTTCCCACACGGTCCACTGAGGATCTCATACTAATCTCTGCTGGAAACAGCCTCATGGACACACCTAAAAAGATTGCTTTGCCAGGTTTCTCAGCATTCCTTCCTCTAACCAAGTTGACACCTAGAATTAACCTTCACACCAGTAGTCTGCCTATAAAATTCTACGACATGGCTTTTATAGACATATGGATACATCTCAACTGAATATATCCCTAGAAGTATTCATATGTTGAACTTTAATATTATTTCACCAAACAATTTTCCAAAGCAGTTGTATCAATTTGGATTATATTAAAATTAAGAATATTTATTCATAAGAAGACACCACCTGGAAGATGAGAAAGATACTCTGAAGTGGGAGAATATATCACAAGTAAGTATATTTGACAAAGGACTTATATCCAAAATATATAAAGAACTCCTGTAATTCAATAAGAACAAGGCAGAGAGCCCTGTAGGAAAATGGGCAATGTATTAGAACAGATATTTCAAGAAGATAATACCTAGAAGTTCAATAAACATATGAAAAGGCAGCGAATGGCATTAGTCATCAGGAAAATGCACATTAAAATCCTAAGGAGATACCATTGCACACCCACCAAAATGGTGAAAATTTAAGCACTTTAAAAATGATAAATTTAAACCATCCTAACTTAAGAATCCATAATCGTTCCTAGAAATAAGTACTTCCTACATAAGTACTGTATGTAGGAGAACTATAACCATATGCGAGGCTACAATTGTGATGGGGCCGTATGGAGGAGTATATACAGATTTTAGGCATACTACTTCCTTAGAGGAGATGTCCAGCTAAGCAAGAGCAATGCAGATAAGCAAGTTTGGGCCTTTTTCACCATTTGAGTTCCCCACAAAATAGAATCTGAGATGGAGAATTTTTTTTTTTTTTTTTGTCTTTTAGTGACCGGTAAGGGGATCGCAACCCTTGGCGTGGCATAGCCCGCACCGCACTCAGCCAGTGAGCGCACTGGCCATTCCTGTATAGGATCCGAACCCGCGGCGAGCCGCCGAGCTCCCAAGCGCCGCACTCTCTCGAGTTCGCCATGGGGCCGGCCCCGAGATTTTTTTTTAAAGGGAGGTTTTTGTTTGTTTATTTTTGAGATGAAGATTTACAGAAGAAAGCTAATTAGGGAATGTTCTTGAGAACAACAACTGTTGTGGAGCAAAGAAAAGACTGAGCAGAAGGGGAATTGAATCACAATGTAGTCATACCAAAGCCTTCAGTCAACCCTACAGAAAGCTTTAGACTTGGTTGACCCTTCAGAGGTAACCCGAGTTAGAGTGAGGGGCTAGACATTTATACCTCTACTTTGAAGGTTATTGGATGAGATCTTCTTCTAGGAAGGAGGTGTCAGGACACTGGGAGAGGCATCTCTCTTCTGCCCCCAGGTAGTCCCAAGGGAGGGACTGAGCTGTGAGCAGTTAGCTGCCAGCACACTTCCACCTGGAGGGATGAGTGCTTCACTTTGTAATGTAACACCACAGTGTTTTGCAAAGAGCTGTACCATTTTGCATTCTCACTTGCAATATAAGAGAAATCCACATTTTCCATACCCTCTCCAGCACTTTGTATTGTCAGTCTTTTTAACTAGAATGTGTCAATTTGATCTAAGTTGTTAAATTTATTGACCTAAATAATATTCCCCTGTTACATTTTTACTGTCCCTAATATTGTCCCCTATTTCATCTTGATATTTGTAATATGTGACTTTTTCTTCTTTTGGTCTGTAATGCTAGAGGTTGATCAATTGTATTGATCCTTTTAAAGAGAAGCTCATGTTTTTTGTTTGTTTGTTTTTTCCCCTATTGTTTGTTTTTTATGTTACTACTTTTCCACTCTTTATTATTTTCTTCTACAAACCTAGTTTTGGTTTTATTATTTTTTTTTCTAGTTTCTTGTGTAAAAGACATTGCCTTTAGACCTTCCTTCTTTTATAATTTAGCAGTTTTAAGCTGGAAATTACACTGTAAATGCTGTTTTAGTTACATTCCTATTTAACTAAATGTTTTAGCATATTGTTATGCTCTGTTTTCATTTTTATGTAGTTTAAAATATTTTCTAAATTTTCTTGTGATTTCTTTTGGATCGATGATTTATTTAAAAGTGTGGTATTTAATTTCTAAACATTTGGGGACATTCAAGAATCATTTTTGGTTATTGATTTCTATTTTAGTTCTGTTATAGCCAAAGAAAACACTTTGTATGGTTTCAATCCTTTAATATTTATTGAGATTTGGCTTATAGCCCAACACGTCATGATGAATGTTTCATGTGAACTGGGGGAGGGGGAATTTTTTCTGCTGTTGTTGGGAAGAGTAATTAATAATATAAATTAGATCAAGTTGATTTGTTGTACTGTTGTTTAGTTCTTTTATATCGTTATTTATTTATTTTTTATTAATCATTGGAACAAGGATGTTGAAATCACCTACTGCCATTGTGAACTTGTACAGGAAAATGAACCTATTATGCTAACTACTGCTACTTTTTTTTGCTTTCTTGAATTAGTTCTATTCATTATTGCTTCTCATATTCTGAAGCTATTATTGGGTGATTGTATATTTAGATTGTCATGTCTTCTTAATGCATTTATCTTTTTATCTTTATGAAATATACTACCTTATCTCAGTGAATATTCTTTTTTCTAAAGACTAATTTGTCATATATTAATATTGTCACCTCAAACATTTTTACGATGTGTGTTGCATATCTTGTTTTCCCCCACTTACTTTTGTAAACATTTGGAATTATTATTAGATATAAAAAATGTTGTAAAAGTAGAACAAAATGTCCCTATACACCCTTCACCCACTTCCTTCTAATGTTAACATTTTCCATAACCACGGCACATTTGTCAAAATTAAAAAACAAGGATCGGCACATTACTTTTAACTAAACTCCAGATTTTATTCAAATTTCATCTGTTTTCCCAGAATCTAATCCTGTACATTATTTTATATTTGTTGACCATGTCCTCTTAGTTTCATCTGGTGTCTGAAAATGTCTCACACGTTTTTGTTTTCCATGACCTTGACAATTTTAAAAAGTACTGATTATGTATTTGGTAGGATGACCATCAATATGAATTTATCTTATTATTTATTTTTTTTATGATTACACAAGGGTTATGGATTTTGGGGAAGAATGCCACATTGGTGAAGTGTGCTTCTCATTATATTTTATGAGGCATAAATAGTAACAAAGTGACTTATCACTGGTGATGTTAACCTTGATTACTTAGGTTACGGTCTGCCAGATGCGAAATATAGTAAAGTTACTATATTTTTTCTTTCCATGCTTTATTATTTGGAAGCAAATTGCTAATTCCAGCCTCCACTCAAGAAGAGAGGGAATTAAGCTCCAGTTCCTGGGTGGAGGAACTGGAATTCCATGGAGGATCTCATGGAATTCTTTTGTTAGGAAGATTTGTTACGTCTCTTTCACTTTTAAAATTGGTTTCATCATTTATACATATTAGTATGGACTCAATAGAGTACTAGATTATTACTGAAAGTATAAAATAAATACTCTGAGTATTTGTTTTGTTGCTCAGATTCTTCCAGTTTGGGGAGCTCTTTCAGGTTGGCACCTGTGTCCCATTGACATTCCCCATTCTTTTGTTTTTTTAAGCACTTCTTTACTTCCTGGTGATACAAGATGTTCCACGTTCATTTTGTACTTTCTTCACTTCAGACCTGGAATCAAAACTTTGCCTAGGAGCTCTGACACTTCTCTTATGTAGATCCGAGTTTCTGACCTAAATCATTTTCCCTTTGCCTGAGGAAGTTCTTTTAATATTTCTTGCAGGGAAGATATGCTTGCAATGATATCTCACTTTTTTTTTTTTTGTCTGAGAAAATCTTTAATTCTCTCTCACATACATTTGAAGCATAATTTCTTCAGATACAGAATTCTAGGTTGTTGTTTGTTCTTTCAACACTAAACACAAATTCCACTTTCTGTTTGCTTGCAAGTTTTCTGGTGACAAATCTGCTATAGTTCTTATATTTGTTCCTCTACGGATAAAAGAGGTTTTTTATTCCACCTTTTTTCAAGATTTTCTCTTTGTCTTTGGTTTTCTGAAATTTGAATATGATATCCTTAGGGGTATGTTGATTTGTTTGTTTATTATTTTTTTCCTCTTGGTGTTCTCTGATGTTCTGTGGTTTGGTACACTTGTTATTAATTTTGGAAAGTTCTCAGCCATTATTTCTTTTTTATTTTTTTTCATTTCTGTTCTTCATTTTCCTTCTAGTATTCCAAAGAGTTTGCAACAATGCTTGGATGTTCATTTTTTTCTTTTCCTTTCTTTCCATCCTTCTTTCTTTCTTTCCTTTTCTTTGTTCTTTCTCCTTTGCCCCTTTGAATTTCAGTTTGAAAAGTTTCTATTTGCCTATCTTGAAGCTTGCTGACTCTTGAGCAATGTCAAGCTTACTGATGAACCCTCAAAGACATCCTTCATTTTCATTCAGTGTTTTTGATTTCTAGAAATTCCTTTTGATTCTCAGTGTTTTCATCTCTGCTTATATTACCCATTTTCCTTACATATTGTCTACTTTTTCCTTAGAGTCCTTAATATATTAATCAAAGCTATTTTTAATACCCTATAATTTAAATGTCTGTGTCACATCTGAGGATGGTTCTGAGGTGATTTGTTCCTTCAGACTGTGTTTTTTCTTGCCTTTTGGCATGCTCTGGAAGCTGGTAGATTTTATTGGGTAACAGAGACTGAGATAAAAAGGCCTTTAACATGAGGATTTATGTTAATCTGGCTAGGAGTTGGGCTATGTTTATTGTTTGCTGCTCTATAAGTGCCAGAAGATTCAAATTCCTTTAGTTCCCTTATTTTGGTCTCCCCTCTTGACGTTAGTCTTCCTTAAGTACTCTTCAGAGAAAGTCTGTGTCTTGCAGCTCTTTCAGCTGTAATCCACTGTTATTATACTGGAGCCCAGTTGGTGTGGGGGTAAGGTGAGCCGGAGGGGTAGTATTCTGTAATCCTCTGACTAAATCTAGGTCTTTTAGTCAGCCTGTTTCAGGACTATGACCTTTACGAATGTCTCCTTAGTGATATTGCTTTTTTTTTTTGACTGTACCTCACACTTTCTTCCCTGGGTACAGCATTTCCAATCTATTCTCTGAAAGCCCTAACTTTTGTTGCATATGTTTTATTCATTTATTTATTTTTTTCCTCTTAGGTAAGCCTTCTTGTCTTTAAGGCATTGGAGTAGAAGGAATTCTCTTATCCAATTTGGAATAAGACTCTGAAAAATCCTTTCTCCTGTATAGTAGGCCTTTGTTATTAAGGTTCTGGGTGTACTTATCAATGCTTATTGTTATGAATTGAATTGTGTCCCCCCTAAAAAGATATATTGAAGTCTTAACTCCTAGTACTTATGAATATGACTTTATTTGAAAACAGGGTTTTTGCAGATTTAATCAATTTAAGGTAAGGTTATTAGGGTGGGCCTTAATTCACTATGACTGGTGTTCTTATAAGAAGAGGGAAATTTGAACACAGACACCACATAGAGAGAGGCATAGATTGTAATAATGCAGCCACAAGACAAGGAGCACCAAAATTGATGGCCATCACCAGAAGACAGGAAGAGACAAGAAAGGATTCTGCCCTACAGGTTTCAGTTTGATTTTAGACTTCTAAACCCCAGAAATATGAGAGAATAAATTTCAGTTGTTTTAAGCCATACTTTGTGGTACTTTTTTTATGACAGCCCTAGGAAACTAATGCAATTACTTTTCCCAAACCCCTGACAGACCTATTTTTTGGATCTTCACTATGAGGATATGGTTAGATTACTGGATGTAAAGCTCACAAAAGTCTTTGGGTTCCCCTAAGACTGAAAGACCCAGGAGTGTTTTTACTCTCAAGCTAGTCCACAGTCAGCTTCCAAGCAGTTCATCAAAATTACCATTTAAACATTGTTTTATGTTTGTGGTTCAAGAGGACTATGTTCCAGGTAAGCAGATCTTAGCAACTTCTCTCAGGATGCATCCATCAGAGAACTGAGGTCACAGGATTTGTGACCTCAATTTTTTTTCTGGTCAGACAATATCTGCCTTTTAATTAATCAATTATTAATTAAATAATTAGGTTTGGCTTATTAGGTATACTTCTTTTCTGGCTTGTTTGTTTGCTTTGGTAGTTGCTCTGAGGTTTTCAATATACATCTTTAATATAGTCTCTCTTGAATCAACAATATGTCACTATACATGTAATGTAAGAACCACATAATCTATGCTTCCATGTCATTCCCTACCATTTAATTTCTGCTATTGTTGATAGACACTATATAACTACATATTTTGTAAACTCTTCAATATATTGCTATTATTTTCTCTGTAAACAGCTACTTTTCTTTTAAATAATTAAAAATATTTTATTCTAACCATTGTATTTACTATTTCTGAGCCTTTCATTTCTTTTGGTAGATACAAATATTCATCTGATAATGTATTTCTTTTCCCTGAACAACTTCAATTTTTTGTAGCACGGGTCTGCTGAAAATAAATTCTTTACCTTTTGTTTGTAAAGAAAACAAAGTATTTATTTTACCTTCATTTTCTAAATATATTTTCAGTGCACACAGAATCCTAGGTTGACCTTTTGTTTTCCTTCTCTGATTCAGAACATAAATGTCATTTAATTGTTCTCTAGTTTCCATTATTTCTGAAGATCAGTCTGTGATAATTTTTACCTTTGTACCTTTGTATAAAAAGTCTCTTTTCCTTTAGCTACTTTTGAATTTTTCTTTTTATTATCGGTTTTTAGTAATTTAATCTTGATTTTTCCTAACATTGATGTTAATTTTGATGTTTGATGTGGATGTTTCTTTGTGGATTTTAGTCCACTTTATATCGTTACGCAGATCACTAATGTCCCAGTTTTTTTCAATCTACTTATTTTTGTGCTCCAACTTAGTTTCTACTTTTTTGTCTTCAAATTCATTGATATTTTCTTCTGCAATTTCTAAACAGCTATTGCATTTTTCAGTTCTAGAATTTTCATTTGGCTTTATTTTATTATTATTATTTTTTTATTTTTATTTTTTGGTCCTTCCATTTCTTTTTTGCATTGTGCTCATTTTTTGCTTATTTATAAATCCTTGAGCATATATATAACAGATGTTTTAAAATGTTCCTAATAATTCCATCATCTCTGTCATTTGGGAGCCTCTTTCTATTGACTGTCTCTCTGGTGGTTGTTCACATTTTTCTACTTCTTTGTATGTTTAGCAATTTCTGCTTGAATGACAACATTATTTTGTTGAGTATTTGAAATTTTAAAAGTTTTTTTAAAGAGTGTTAAGGTTTTTTTGGCATGCAGTTACTTGTTAATAAGCTCTATCTTTCTGAGAATTGTTTTTAAACTTTGTTAGGATAATTCTAGAGTAACCTTTATTCTAGTGCTAGTTTAGCCTTACTACTAAGGCATGACCTTCCTTTAGTCTTTAATGAATGGCTAAGGTGTTCAATAAGGCCTCTTCATTTTGGCTAGTTGGAAGTTGAACATATCCTTGCCCTCTGTGAGTTTTTGCAGTAATTGTGTCCCAAGCCTCATGGAGTTTTACCCTACCATTGTAAAGCAACAGAATAAAGGAGATTCTCATGAATATTTCTGGAGTGCTTTTTCTGCATAGTTCTACTCTTTCAAGTAATCTGCTCCACAAATTGTAGATACATCAACTTTCCAGAACTTCAGTTTCTGTATCCTAAACTCAGCAAGACTGTTCTCTGACTGGGTCTTCTCTCCCTACACTGTGGTCTAGAAAGTGCCTCCAGGCAGAAATATGGGGCATATTGTAGGACTTACCGTATTTGTTTCCTTTCTCTCAGGGTCACACTACTGTGCTGCCTGAGGTCTAATGCCTGAAAATAGTTGCTATGTGTATTTTTTCTAGTTTTATAGTTATTTATGAAAGAAGAACAAATATCATACTAGTTTCCTCCTTGGAAGTAGAAGAAGAATTCTCCAAAATAGAATTTTGAGGTAGACCATAGTCATACACTTAGACTCTTTTTAAGAAAAGTTTTTAATTTCCAAAAATTGTTTAACTCTCACAAAAATCAGGACTCAGTTCTGAGGATTTTTTTCTATAGTATTGAGGAAATTACCTTTTTGCCTATCCCATGAGGCTTGGTGCCCTACTTAGAAGAAATACAGTACAGAAAGGAGAAACAATTTCAAACAAAGGAATTTTGATAATAAGAAATGAGATAGCAGAGGAAATATGAGGTCAGGTACCAATATTCTTGTTTTTCTACTTCCCTATCAAAACCTACAACTTAGTGGCAATTGTTACAAGTTTTAGAGACACCTTCACTATGGTGGTGGAGCCTAAGAACAGGGGAGCTTCTAGGATATGTCTTATAAAGAGAATGGGGGAGGTAAAAGCCCCTTAAAAAACTCAAGCCTTCTGCTAAGTACCACCTTTGGTACTGAACATTTAGGCACAGAAGAGCAGTGACATGAAGATGGTGTCCAACAGTATAAAAAAAGAAGATCCTGAGCAATGCTCCTGCTCTTTTAACCTCTACGGGAAGAAACTGCCTACTTGTGAGTGGGACTCAGAGATATCAGTAGACAATGAAATGGGAAGAGACTTGAGCTTCAGATACCAGCATGTTTCCCAGCTGAGAAAAATAGGCAGGACCAGTCATACTTTAATTAGTCCACAGAGAGACACAGGCCATCTGACTTCACTGACTATATCAGAAAGAATACAGGAAATGCTACATCAAGTTGTGCCGCTCTTGCAGTCATGAGATTACTTAAACTGCTTTTTCCCCCCTAAGGTATATTCAGATGTCATTTTGGAGAGAAGGAGAATGGGAGTGGCAGACCAGAAATCTAAAAACTGAGCATAAATCTTAGTCCTTCAGGCAGAGACTAATTTATCTATAGGGAATTCTAAAATTACTAAATATGTTTAAACTTATATTAGCATTGAAATAATATTTAATTTTTTAAAGTAATGGAATATAAATGGAACAATAAATGAATGCAATTCATAATATGACAATGTGATAAGAGTTTTGATAACAGTGAAAAGTAGATGCTATTGAAACACAGAAGAAATATAAATTAATTTCAGCCAGTATACTTGGGAAATCTCCATGAAGTGAATAGTGCCTAAAAGGGACCTTAAAGAATTGAAAGTAATTTAATGTAAAGAAAAAGAGAGTGAGTGTATTAGTTGGTTTTCTGTTACTTATAACAGAATACCCCAAATTGGGTACTTTATAAAGAAATAGAATTTATTTCTTAGAGTTTCAGAGACTGGGAAGTCCAAGGTCCAGGAAACACATCGGGGGAGGGCCTTGTTGGTCATGGCTCTACAGCATCACAGGGTATTACATGGCAAATGACCTGAGTAAGAGCCAACCTGCTCACTCTCTATCCTTACAAAGCCATCAAAACCATGCCCAGGGCCACCCATTAAACAATCAATGGATTAATCCATTCACAAGGGTACAGTCTTCATAATCTAATCATCTCCTATCCCACCTTTCAATAATAGGATTTTCCACACTCTTAATGCTGATACAGTGGGGATTAAGTATCCAACACATGAACCTTTGGGGGACACATTTAACCCATAGCAATGAGGCATTTTAGGTGAATACAACAAAGCATGAGCAAAGCCAAGCAATATAAACATATTTCAGAAATAGCAAATAAACCAGTATGTTTAATGCTCAGTGTGTAGAAAAATAAATCTATTAAAATATATTAGAGATAGGTGGAATAGCCCTAAATAACATACTCATTTTTAATTTGTTTTTTAATAACTTTTAAAATTATTGTTTTGTGAATGCTTTTAATGTGCCAAGCTATATTAGTTATCTATCACAGCATAATGAACTACCACAAATGTAGTGACTTAACACATATTTCTTACCTCATAGCTTCTGTAGGTCATGAACCTGGTCACTGCTTATTTGAAATTTTATAAAGCTGAATTTAAGATGTTGGCTGAGCATTATTCTCAACTGAAGCCTTGATTGGGAAAAAATCTGCTTCCAAGCATGTTCTGGTAGTTGGCCAAATTCATTTTCTTGTATTTGTAGGACTTAGGACTCCATTTTTCTTTTTGGCTAGAGGATGGAGATTCACACATCTCCTAGAGGCCCCTCACAATTCTAACATTGAAGTTGCTTACTTTATTAATCCAACAAAGAGAGTCTCTTGAGCAAGTCTGCTGGAAATCTGGATTTTTATAAAACTTAATGTAATCATGTCATCCCTTTTCCTCTGCTATTTTCTGTCAGTTAGAAGAAAGTCACTGATTCTGCCCACAGTTAAGTGGATGTACCATGGGATTACTTAATGGCATAAATACTGGGGTTGAGGCTCATGGGGTTGGGGAGATACCTTAGAGACTGTCCATCACTGAAGCACACTGAAGAACCATAAATAATACAATATTTCAAACAACTCGTAACAAGCAAGAAGTTGGAATTACATACAAAATGAATTGATTCATGATGTATCTTAAGGATGGGTATTATTAATCATACAAGACACATTATATCTTTAAATTTTAACTAAGTATTATTCATAATTTTGTTAACTTAATGCTAAATTATTTCTATGCCAGTGAGGATGTGAATGTGTTATTAGCTTTTCTTCAGTGTGGTGCAATAAAATTAAGCCCAGGTATTTTATTCTACTTATAACCCTACTCATACTACCTCTATCTTTTTTTAAAAAATGATTATTTTTATTGAAACATAATTGATTATACATATTTTTGGAGTACAGAGTTGACTATTGGTATTTGTGTACAATATGTGATGTTCAAATCAGGATAATTAGCATATTCATCATTGCAAAATGTAATCATTCTTTGTAACCATTAACCAAATTCTCTCTAACCCCACCCTTTCCCCCTTTCCCACCTCTAGTAACCACAGTTCTGCTCTCTCTTTCTGACAGTTCAACCTATTACTCTGATTGTTGTTTCTTTCTTTCAGTTAGATATTATTATACTCATTTTATTTTATTTTTTTTATTATTTATTTATTAATAATATTTATGAGAAACAAAGCTAATTGTCCTCCCTCGTGCCCATGATGTAAGGGCCAGATTCATACTGGGGGCATACCCATTACCAGAAATTATTTTTGTACCCTTTGTCCCCTCCCAATTATCCCCCAACCTCCCTCCTCTCTCCCTTCCACTCCAATTTGTAGCCCTAGGAATATTCCCTCCCTCTGTTGGACCACAGCACTGCTGTGGTCTTTATTTCCTTCCTTCCCTCCTTTCTCTCTTAGCTCCCACATATGAGTGAGCACATGCAGTATTTATCCCTCTGTGATTTGCTTGTTCCACTCAACATAAGTTTCTCCAGGTTCATCCATGTTGTTGCAAATGGGAGTATTTCATTCTTTTTTATGGCAGAGTAGTATTCCATAGTGTATGTATACCACAGTTTCCTTATCCAATCATCTATTGATCGACATTTAGGTTGGTTCCATATCTTGGCTATTGTAAACAGATCTGTGATGAACATGGGAGTGCAGGTATCTCTTTGACAAGATGATTTCCGTTCTTCTGGATATATACCCAGAAGAGGGATAGCTGGATCATATGGAAGATCTATCTATAGTCTTTTGAGAAACCTCCATACTGTTTTCCATAGTGGTTGTACTAATTTTCAGTCCCACTAATAGTGTAGAAGTGTTCCCTTCTCTCCACATCCTCACCAGCACTTGTTATTCTCCATCTTTTTGATTATAGCCAGTCTACCTGGGGTGAGGTGATATTTCAATGTGGTTTTAATTTGCATTTCCCTTATGACTAGTGATGTTGAGCATTTTTACATGTACCTCTTGGCCATTCATATGTCTTCCTTTGAGAAAATGTCTATTCAGCTCCTTTGCCCATTTTTTAATTGGGTTATTTGTTTTTTTACTGTGTAACTGCTTAAGTTCCTTGTATATTATGGATATTAATCCCTTGCTGGATCCATAGTTAGCAAAAATTTTCTCCCACTCAGTAGGTTGTCTTTTCACTCTGTCGATTGTTTCTTCTGGTGTGCAGAAACTTATTAGTTTGGTATAGCCCCATTTGTTTATTTTTTCTTTTGCTGCTTGTGCTTTTAGGCTAATGTTCATAAAGCCTGTGCCCTGACCTAACTGCTGAAGTATTTCACCTATATTTTCCCTTAGTAATTTTACAGTTTTGGGTCTTATACCTAAGTCTTTAATCCATTTTGAGTTGACTTTAGTGTATGGTGAGCGATGCATATCTAGTTTCATTCCTCTGCATATGGATATCCAGTTTTCCCAGCACCACTTGTTGAAGGGGCAATCTTTTCCCCAAAGTAGATTTTTGTTGCCTTTTTCTAATATCAGATGGCTATAAGCCTGAGGAGAGATTTCTGGGTTCTCTATTCTACTCCACTGGTCTGAATGTCTATTTTTATACCAGTACCATGCTGTTTTGATTACAACAGTTTTGTAGTATAATTTGAAGTCAGGCAGAGTTACGCCTCCGGCTTTGGGGTTTTTTTTTTTTTTTTTTTTTTTGCTCAGGATTGCTTTGGCTATTTGGAGTCTTTTGTTTTTCCATATGAAAGGTAAGATTGTTTTTTTCTATTTCTGTGAAGAATGTCATTGGTATTTTGATGGAGACTGCATTGAATCTGTAGATCACTTTGGGTAGTATAGACATTTTCACAATGTTAATTCTTCCAATCCAAAAGCATGGAATATCTTTCCATCTTTCTGTCTTCTTTAATTTCTTTTAGAAGTGGTTTGTAATTCTCATTGTAGAGGTCTTTCACCTTGGTTAAATTGATCCCTAGGTATCATATTTTTTTGGTGACAATTCTAAATGAGCTTATTTTCTTTATTTCTCTTTCTGCTAATTCATTATTTGATATATAAATGCTACTGATTTGGGGGCATTTATTTTGTATCCTGCAATGTTACTGATATTATTAACCAGCTCTAGGAGTTTTTGATAGAGTGTTTAGGTTTTTCTATATATAGTATCATGTCATCTGAGAATAGGGACAGTTTGCCTTCATCTTTTCCAGTCTGGATTCCCTTTATTTCTTTCTCTTGCCTGATTGCTCTAGCTAGTACCTCCAGTACTATGTTGAATAGAAGTAGTAAGAGTGGACATCCTTGTCTTGTTCCTGTCCTTAAGAAGAAGGCCTTCAATTTTTCCCCATTCAGAATAATACTGGCAGTGGGCTTGTCATAAATGGCTTTTATTGTGTTAAAATATTTTCCTTCTATACCTAATTTGTTGAAAGTCTTTATCACGAAGGAATGTTGGATTTTGTCAAATGCTTTTTCAGCATCTATTGAGATAATCATATGGTTGTTGTCCTTGAGCTTGTTGATGTGATGTATCACATTTATTGACTTTTGTATGCTGAGCCATCCTTGCATCCATGGGATGAATCCCACTTGATCACAGTGTATAATTTTTTTTAATATGTTGCTGTATTCTGATTGCTAATATTTTGTTGAGGATTTTAGCATCTAGGTTCATCAAGGATATTGGCCTATAATTTTTTTTTTTTGTTGTATCTTTATCTGGTTTTGGTATCAGAGTTATGTTGGCCTCATAGAATGAGTTTGAGAGGGTAGCATCTGCTTCAACTGTTCGGAATATTTTGAGGAGAATTGGTATTAACTCCTCTTTAGAAGTTTGATAGAATTCAGCTGTAAAGCCATTGAGACCCAGACTTTTTTTGTTGGAAGATTGCTAATTACCACTTTAATCTCCTTGCTTGTTATTGGTTCAGGTTTTCTATCTCTTCTTGGTTCAGTCTTGGTAAGTTAGATGTGTTTAGAAACTTAACCATATCTTCCAGATTTTCAAATTTGTTGTCATACAGTTGTTTATAATAGTCTCCAATGATTCTTTGTATTTCTGTGTTATCAGTTGTAATGTCTGCCTTTTCATTTCTAATTTTTGTTATTTGGGTCTTCTCTCTCCTTTTTTTTTTTTTTTTTTTTGTTAACCTAGCTAATGGTGTGTCTATTTTATCTTCTCAAAAAACCAACTTTTAGTTTTGTCGATCTTTTCTATTGATTTTCGAGTCTCTATTTAATTTAGTTTTGCTCTGATCTTAATTATTTTTTTTCCATCTACTGACTTTAGGTTTGGATTGTTGTTGTTTTTCAAGTTCTTTGAGGCATCGTGTTAGGTTGTTTATTTGAAATCTTTTCATTTTTTTTGATATAAGCATTTACTGCAATAAATTTGCCTCTTAGTACTGCTTTTGCAATATCTCACAGGTTTTGGTATGATGTATCTTTATTTTCATTAGTTTCTATGAATTTTTTGATTTCCTGTTTAATTTCTTCTTGGACCCATAGGTCATTCAGGAGCCTATTATTTATTTTCCATGTATTTGTATAGCTTCCAGCATTTTGCTTATTGTTTATGCCCAGTTTTACTCCATTGTGGTCTGAAAAGATTGTTGGGATGATTTCAATATTTTTAAATTTGCTTAGACTAAATTTGTAACCTAATATGTGGTCTACCCTGTAGAATGTACTGTGAGCTGATAAGAAGAAAGTGTATTCTTTAGCTGTTGGATGAAATGTTCTGTATATATCTGCCAATCCAGTTGGTCTAGGGTGTAGATTAAATCCTGTGTCTCTTTGTTGACTTGTTGCCTGAAAGTCTTGTCCCATACTGAGAGAGGGGTGTTCAGATCACTCACTATTAATGTATTAGGTCCTATCTCCTTCTTTAGGTCTAAGAGTGTTTGCTTGATATATCTGGATGCTCCTGTATTGGGTGCATACATGTTTATGATTGTTATGTCTTCTAGCTGGATAGTTCCCTTTATCATTGTATAATGGCCTTCTTTGTCTTTTTTAATGACTTTTGATTTAATGTCTATTTTGTCCAATATAAGAATAACTACTTCTGCTCATTTTTGGTTTCCATTTGCATGGTATATCTTTTTCCATCCCTTCACTTTTAGTCTGTGAGTGTCTTTACAGGTGAGGTGGGTCTCTTGAAGACAGCATGTACTTGGGTCTAGCTCTTTAATCCAGTCAGTAAGTCTGTGTCTTTTGAATGGGGAGTTTAGTCCATTCACATTCAGAGGAGTTATTGACAAGTGTCATTTAATTCCTGTCATTTAATTGCTACTTGTTTAGGTGGTTTAAATATCTTTTGATCATTGTTTCCCCTTATATTTCTTTTCTTCAAATGTGAGTTGGGAATTTAAAGCAGAATGATTTAGCTTCTTTCTCTTTCTTGCTGGCATTTTTGTTTTAACTGTGGGTTTTGCTCTCACTTGTATATTCATGATGATGGTCACCATTATTCAGATTCCAGATGAATGACTCCCTTGAGAATTTCTTGCAGGGCTGGTTGTGTGGTGGTTAACTCCCACAACTTTTCTTTGTCTGGGAAATACACTATTTCTCCCTCATTTCTGAAGGAGAGCCTTGCTGGGTAAAGAATTCTTGGCTGGCAGTTTTTTTCTTTTAGTATTTTGAATATATCATTCCAGTTTCTTCTGGCCTGTAGGGTTTCGGCTGAGAAGTCTGCTGTTAGTTTGATGGGGGTTCCCCTATAAGTGTCCTCAGGCTTTTCTCTTGCTGCTTGTAGAATTCTCTCTTTGTCTTTGAGCTTTGCGAATTTAACTATAATATGTCTTGCTGAGGATCTTTTGGGGTTGAATCTTTTTGGGTTGAATCTGTTTGGGGACCTTTGAGCCTCCTGGATCTGAAGGTCTGGATCCCACCTTACACCTGGAAAGTTTTCTGTTACTATTTCCTTGAGTGGGTTTTTGATACCTTTTCCTTTCTCCTGCCCTTCAGGAATACCCACAATTCAGATGTTAGAGCGCTTGAAGTTGTCTGCTATCTCTCTTTGATTTTCCTCATTATTTTTATTTACTTTTTCCTTTTTTTTGTCCACCTGAGTTATTTCAAAAGACCATCTTCAAACTCTGAAATTCTTTCTTCTGCTTGCTCTACCCTTCTTCTCAAGCTCTCAGTTGTGTTTTTTATTTCATTGAGTGAGTCTTTCACTTCTAGAAGTTCTGCTCTACTCTTTTTTATGGTGTTCTCTAATTGAGTCTTCCTTTATTTCTTCAAGTTTTCTTAAGATTATTGCTTGAAATTCTTTTTCAGACATTTCAAGGATTCCCTGTTCCATGTAGTCTGACCTTGGGGCATTACTGTATCCTTTCGGTGGTGTCATTTCTTCTTGATTGTTTGTGCTTCTAGTGTTTTATGGCTGATGCTTGGTCATTTGGTAGGGGGTTGCTTCTTCTGTTACACTGAGGTTGGTTGTGGTGTGACTGTGGTTGCTACTGTGGGGGGTGAATTGTCTTTGCTTGACAGTAGGTGTGGTGGTGGTTATGTTAAACTACCTTGGTTCCAGTTTGAGACTCTGTGGTCATAGAATGAGCCCCTAGCAACATGGGGTTCTGCTGGGCCCAACTCAGTGGTCAGACCCATAGGCTGGTGCTCCCCACTGGGTCTGAGGTAGGGTGAGGGGCCACATCCAGCCACACAGTTCTGCTGGCTGGTGCTGCTGCCAGCCACTACCAGTGGGCTCACCTTCATGGTGCTGGTTCAGGGGGTGGGGACAGGGACTGGATCTTCCCCCCTTCCTGGGTCCAAGGCGGCAGGGTGAGAGGGCTGCATGGAACCGGGTGGTTCTGCTGGCTGGTGCTGCTGCCAGCCACCGGCAGTAGGCTCATCTTCGCAGAGACAGTACTATATCCTCATTTTAATGAAAGGAAATTGAGTTACAAAGAAATTAAGTAACATTCTCAAGGTATTCAAGTAGTAAATCATGGAATTGGAAGACAAATCCGGGTCTGTGTTCTCAACCACTATGCAGACTGAATCTCTAAATATTATCTTTTTTAGTGAGAAAGAGTTATGTGAGTACACTCGTTAGGATGATTAGTCTTGTAAAAGTGTTAAAAGGGCATTGAGTGTACAGAAACCCAGGACTATGAGCTCCACAAGATCAAGAACCATCAAGGTTTTGCTCACCACTGTCTCCTAGGTGTAATGTGTGATATATAACAGTTTTCAATAGATTCATATTAAAGGAAGAAAAGAAGGAAAAAAATTAAAAAGAGAAGGTAGTTGTTAACTGTAGTAGTATGAGTTGCTTAGTAGGACATATTGGCATTGCTCTTTTGACCAATCTTATGAATCAGAGTTCATCAAAATCCAAAAAGTTAGTTTTCATTACTAAATAATATGCTCAATTCCTCACTTTACTACAATCTGGGTTCTTTCTTTTGCCATGAACCTCAACCTCATCCCATCTCTGATACATACCCTCAGTATAAGAATTAGGAAGGTGATAAGGCTGAAATAGGGATGAGGAATAGAGACCCCTAGTTGCATGTATAACAAACAGATTCAATACAAACAGTAATCACTAAAGCAGGATAAACACAAAGAAATCCACACCAGGACACATTGAAATTGAATTGCTTAAAACCTATAACAAAAAGAGAAATTCAAAAGAAGCCAGAGGAAAAGAGACTTTACATACAAGGGGACAGAGAGAAGAATTACCGCAGACTGATCTTCAGAAATAATGGAAACTACAGAAGAGTGGAATTGTTAGGTAGAAAGTCAGACATGAGTAACTCGGGGCTGGGCTGTGGCTCTGTAGACGCCCTAACTCCACCCAACCCTGGAGCTTTCCTATGGGCCCATTTTGCAGTTGGGTTTGTCAACAGATTAATTCGGTTTCTAGTGCCTGCGCAGCTTGTAGTACGCTGCCTTGCACTGACCTTTGCTTCACTATATTCTAATTATAATAAAATTAGCTTTGTGTTTTTTGCCCACCCACTTCTCTGCCCGCCGTGGGATTTTCCACGTGCATTATGGGTAAGAACAGGCACAGAAAGAAAACAGTTACACAGCCTGCAAGTGCCAATCAAGTGACTTACACATACCCGTCACGACATTCTGCAGGACTACCCCAAAATTTAATCAGATATAACTACCCCTGAGCCCATCAGGGCCATTGACTCCCTTGACTTGTCACGTTCCTCCCTAGAAACGTACTTCAACAAACATTGCTTTGTTTTTGTTTATTGGTCTGAAGTTCTTTACTGCATTGGCAGTGAAAAGACCAAGAAATCACCATAATTCTGGTAACAAAATGATATCTAAGCCCTGAGCAAGATAAGAGGGGAAGCAAAGTCAACCTAGAATTCTATATCCACTGAAAATGTATCCTGATTTCTTTTTTACTAGTAATATCTCTATATCATTGGAACCAATAATGTGCCCAGCCAAAAGACCTAATTTTACAATTTCCATAACAGGTAGAAAGGCTATGTGAATAGGTTTTAGTCAATGAGATATAAGTCAAAATTGTTGAGAGGAATTTCTTGGTAGTTTCAATAAAGGGAGCAGAACAGACAGCTGAGAAAAGCTCCTTTATTTTCTTTCCTTTTTCCCACCTGCCATATGGATAGAAGGTGGGAACATTAGTGGCTGGCTTGGACCATAAGACAACCCTGAGTATAAAAGTCATGCCATAGAATCTGGATTCCTAACAATGGTGAAATACCGTACCAACTCTGAACTTAATTCCAAGCTTAATTATAAACTTCTCTTACATAGAATAAAGAGACAGTAAAATAAATTTCTAACTCGTTTAAACCAGTGTTACCCTGTAGTTGTTGTTATTTGTACTTGAAATTATTTCTGATTTAAGATAAGACTCAGAAATAGATTGAGAATCATGTACAGGCTAAGGGTATCTATTTCAAAGTATGCTTGTCACTTTTTAAATCACTTAATATTTTTAAATATTTTTAAGCCAGTCAATTATCTCTGCATCAAAGTAGGTCAAAATCAAAGTGGCCATAGCAAATGTAAGTGCTTGAAACTTCTCTTTCCCTTTTCTGCTAGCCATGCAACTAGACCATATTTTTCAGCCTGCTTTGGAATGTGTGGTCATGAGATTGAGTACTGGCCAATGGAAAATGGGCAGGTGATGGGCACTTTCTGACTGGTCCATAAACTTTCAACAGAAAATCCACTTTTTACCCCAATTTCAGCTGTAATGAGGGGACTTTGAGGACACAGAGCCAGGTATAGGCACAAGATGGAAGGAGCCTGGGTTTCTGGATGACTACATAAAAGGCCACCAGTATTGAATTTATATAATGAAGAAATAAACTTTTATTCTGTTAATGCATTGAGATCACAGGTTATTACAGTAGTTAGCCTACCATGACTAATTCAGTTGAATTCAAATAGTAGTGTCAGAGTCAAAATTCTGTGTAAGTTATAACTATATCAAGTGCCGTAGTGGGAAGTTTGAGCACTGAAACCAGTTACTTATATAACCTAGGGGAAATAGCTTAATCTCTCTTGTCTTTAGTTTTATCATTGGCAAATGAGGGAAATATCATTTACACTAGAGGATTATGGAATAGACCCTCTTTTTAGTTTGTATAATTTTTTATACAGAGGCTAAGCAGCTATGTAAAGATTAACTATTAACAGTATAAAAGGAATGAGGGCCTGAGCAAAGTGCAGCAACCAAGGTAATGGAAAAGATGTGGTGCACAAAAAACCCATTGCAAAGGCAGGCTGGCCAATTAAACTGCTCTGAAGTGACTAACTCAACGGGTTCATTCTGCTTACATTCTTACTGGGAAAAAAAAAAAAAAAAAGTTCCGGCAGAGGGCTTTTATTTTTCTGGCTTTCTCTTAAAGAAATTTAGCATATAATTAAAAATGACCTTATGTAATGTGGCTATTCTAGAAAATGCTGCAGGTTGCAAACACCAAGGTATATTTTGGCATTTGCATACTCAAGTATAGTACATTGCAACCTAAAATGGAAGTCTACAGATGCTGATTTCCTGGTAACTAAGACAAGCCAATTCTGTTTGCTAAATATCAGCAATAGCCAGAAAAATGTAGTCACCAAACCCCGAGTACTATCTCCTGTATTTGGTGGTATCAAGCTGCACACAATGTACCATTACCTTCAGAATGTGAAAGATGGCCAAGAGAGACATTTTAACTAGGATTTTGCTTGGAATAAAAGTTCCTGGGTAATAAAAACAGACAGGATAGTACATAATTTTCAGCTCTCTAAAATAACAAAAGGGAGGATTGTGACTTCAGACAATAAAGGCATTCACTGTAGCACTGGCTTACCATGCATGGTCATGGCTAACAAGCCTTAGGTCATTACAGCCTTAAATTCTGTCTTGACATCCTGTCCTAAATTTACACCTTTTTGCTGAGCTGTGTTGTGTTCCATTGTAATGCAAATGCAATATATGTAAAAGTGAACTCACCATGTTTTCTATATTAGTCAGGTTGCACACACAAACAATAAAAAAATTCCCCCAAATTGGCCTGAGACAAAATGGGAAATAATAGACTCATGCAACTGGGAAGTCCAAGTAAGACATTAGGAGCAGCTTGATTTATGGGCTAATCCAATTAGACCTTGCTGTTTCTTCATTTCTTAGTTTTGTGTTGGTTTCATTTTCAGGCAATGAAATTTACCCTTATGGAAAAAATGATGGGCAGCAGTTCTAGGCCTACATATGATTTCTGAGAAATATCAACCACAAAGTAACACTTTTAAAAATTCAAATGCTATTATATACAATGCACTAAAATTAGAAATCAGTATCAAAGGCATTAAACTCCCCCTATGTTAGTAAACTTAAAAACACCTCAAAATAAATTATGAATCAAATAGTAATTTTATAATTATTAAAAGTGAATGATGGACTTTTGCTTCTGGTTAGGACACAGAAAACCAAAATTTCCTAACTAGTAGCATAAGCCATATAAGTAACAAGATCATAGTTTTGCAAACTACCAGAAGCTTGAGGGTGTAAAAATACCAAAATAAACTAAAATCCTATCTTATATAAAAGAGAACAACCCCTATTTCCTTATCTAGTAGAATGGCATAGATGAAGGTAAATATCCTCTGTACTTTTTACAATTTATGCTGTAAAACTCTGAGTACATTATTATTCTTATTGCCTTAATAAGTCAATAGTCATCTGAAAAGTTTAAATATAAATAATTATATAACAAAATAATAAAGATATTTCATGTTTTTCCTAGATATATACTTTCTGGTGCTTTTCATTCCTTCCTAAAGATCTGGGCTTCTATCTGGTATAATTTCCCTTTCTCATGAAGAATTTATTTTTACCATTTCTTATAGTGCCAATATAATAATGATGTGTAATAGGTTTTATTGCATATACTTTATTCATTTAAAAGAAAGCATGAAAAGGCCAAGAGAAAATTTAGAACAGATGAGCAATATAGTAGACTTAAAATAAACATATCAATAATTCCACCAAATATAAAAGGATTAAACACTTCAATTAAAAAGCAGAGATTACCATGTTGAATTTAAAAAGACCCAACTATTTGCTTTTATAAAATTGTAAAGCTATACATATATTCCAAATGCAAAGAAAAAAATTACAATTCCAATAAAAATGCTAAAAGATTTTTTTTAAATGAAATGTAACAAGTTGGTCCTAAAAAGTCACATAAAAGAATAAGAATCCTTGAAAAGCTAAATTTGATTTAAGAAAAAATATGAGTCATAGCATGTTTTTTATCTACATATTTAGAGATACAAGAACAGCATTGTTAATGTTCATAGAACATTAACATTTGTTCTGGACAAATATTACATAAGAAGAAGTCTGCTGGATGAGGATTTTAGAATCTTTTTATTTGCTGATAAAAGGAAAGAGCTAACTACCCCCACTCCTCCATTGCTGCCTATTTCTATTAAACATTTAAGTGAAATAGTGGCAATCATCTTGCAACTATAAGATAAGCATGAGAAAGAAAAGACAACATATTAAGATAATGCATCAGAAAGACAGCTGAGCCTAATTCTCTTAATTACATTAATGATCTGCAAAACCAATGCTAGCAACTATCTAACTGCACATTTCTTATGTGAGAAAAATAAATCCCAGTAATATAATTACTGTTATCAAGAATTCTTTTGATTACCATCATACCCATTTCTAACTATTCTAGTTTCTAAAAAGGGAAGTACAAATTAAATAGCAGTAACTTTCCATTTCTCTACCATTATATTGACAAAATTAACAAGTTTTATAATGTCAAAAAAGAGGCAGAGACAGTAAAGAGATTCGCATGCTGTATATATGAGTTTGCAAATCATCACAACCACTTTGGAGAACAACTTAACAACATTTAATAACATTTAGAGTAATGCATATCCTACAACACAGAACTTAATTTCCAACTCTCTAGAGAAATATTCTCATATTATACAAAGAGATATGCAAAAGGATGTTTATTGCAGCATTGCTCTCTGGAGTGAATAACTGGAAACCTTCTATATCTCCACCAATTAAATGAATGTTTAAATAAACTGTGGTGTAGTCCTATGGTATAATAGTACTTGACAGTTCAAATAGATAACCTAGATCTATATATGTTAACATGTATAAATCTTGAAAGAGTAATTTTGAATGAAAAAAAGTTATATGCAGTAGGATGCACCCAGAAAGATACCATACATATAAATTCTTAAAGCATGCAACTATCATGTAATATTTAAAAACATATGCATTGCATTAAACTACTAGTTGTTTCCCCAAATTTATTCTCCCTTCTTCATAGTAAAATGAGTTTTACCTGGGTACGGTCACCAACTAGACACTACATTTTTCTACCTTAACTATTTTGGATCCCAAAGATATTTTATTCATTGGAATATCTATTGATATTTACCATATTCAAAATTAAAACAGACATTTAACATATGTATTTATTTTATTTTTTAAAACCATAGTGAATCTTTATGTTAATATATTACTTTATGAAAAATAAATAAAAAACAAAGTTAGTGAAATAGCAGCACTATTTTAGATTTTTCGAAATCTTTTGTGCTCGACTTTATTCAAGTGAGTCTCATATCTGTTTATGCATTCAATCTATAGCAATGTTGTTTTTGTTGTTAGTATATGAAGAAAATATGACCTTAAACAGATATGTGGCTGGAAAAAGGAGAAGGATGCAGACATCTTGAAAGAATCCAGGGACCCCACGAGCCCTCACATTGCAGTCAGGAAACTGTTCCTTTAGGAGACAGTGAAATAAAATCTCATAGATAAAAGCTGACTACCTACCCTGAACCTTCTACCTCCCTACGAACTGCTATTTGAGAGAGAAATAAACTTTAACCTCCTTTGAGCCACTGCGTTTTAGGAACTATAGGATAAAAAAGTTTAGTTAATAGCCTATGTGTAGTGGATTGAATTATGTACCCCCAAAACTCACTGAAGTTTGAATTGTGTCTCCTAAGTTTTATGTATTAGAAACTTGGTCCCCACTGTGACTGTTAACAGCGGGGGAAATCCTATTATGGTAATTGAAAGGTGGAGCATTGAAGAGTTGATTAGACTGTTAGACTATGCAGTAATAAATGAATTAAAAATGGTGGTCAGGGGTGTGGTTCTGAGGGCTTTAAAAGAAGAGGAGATTCTGTCTTTCTCTTTGCCCTCTCTGCTTCTACCATCTTGCAATGTGAGACCCCTGGGTCACTGTCAGCCCACCAGGTGGACTTTGGACTTCCCAGCCTCAGAAACTGTAAGCAATACATTTTATTTTCTTATAAATTACCCAGTTCTGTGTATTTTATTACAAGCAACAGAAATATATTAATATACCATGTAATATACAGATATATAAGAAAAGCATGAAACATAATCTGGAAATGTATACACCCACCAGGAAATGGATTTAGAAAGGATATTACAATGGATGGAATGTTTGAGTCTCCCCAAAATTCATGTGTGGAAACCTTAATACCAATGTGATAGTATTAAGAGGTGGGGCCTTCAGGAGGTAATTAGGTCATGAGGAGAGAGGCTTTATGAATGCTATTAATACCTTTATAAGAAGGGGCCAGAGAGCTAGTGCTCTTTCCACCATGTGAGGATACAAGGAGAAGGTGGTTACCTGCAACCTGGAAGAGGGCCCTCACCAGAACTCAACCATGCTGGCATCCTGATCTCAAACTCCCAGCCTCCAGAAAAGTGATAAATGTTTACTTGTAAGCCACCTATGATACTTTGCATTAGCCGCCCAACCTGACTAAGATAAATACAAAGGGACTTCAAATGTATCTATAATATTTTATTTATTCTAAAAATATAATTGAAGAAAATATGTCAAAGTATCAACTTTTGTTAAATATGCATAGTGGGTGTTAGTCCTTATTATGTTAATTTCTGTGTTTGAACTTTTTTATTGCAAAATAAATGTTTTCTTGGGAGAACAGGATAAAACATCTGAATCAGTACTTACTGCATTTGTCATTATGTTCTCATAGAACAGAGGTGAAGGTCTCAATTTTTATTTTTCTTACAAACATGAATTCATTGAGCTTAATTAAATATGTAATTCTAAAGTTCCATATGGATTTTGAAAATAATTAAATAAGAAAGTAAAAGTGAAATATGTATGCATAAATAAATGCATAGTAAAACCATCTAAAACTACCTGAAACTGGCTTTGTTTCTTTATCTCAAGTTGTTTTACAGGTTATCTTGCAAGGTGTAAGGTGAGCATGAGAACACAGAAGGCTTTGCCCTCCATATGACTTGGAGCACCACAGAAACCAAAAATCTCCCATCTATGGAACTAAAACACTGAAACTGAAGCACTGGAGCCTGTTATGGAGATAGAGGTCCTTCAATACGGAAGACACGGCATTCGGCAGCTTCCTTACCATAGATGGTCTGATCAGGAGCTAGCCAATCAACCTTTCCTGAGTCATATGGTTTGATCGGAGATAGCCAATCAACTTTTGCCCAGTTCTTCACACCCTACTGACCCTTTAAAACCTGCCCAGCCCCTGATCTGACACTTGCCTCCTGTCTGCTTGTTGATCAACCTCACAAAAAAGTTTTTTCTTTTCTCAAAAACTGGTGCCATAGTATTGGCTTTATGCATCTGGCAGCAAGCCCCTGCTTGGTAACAATAGGAAGTCTTTTATACATTATTATGTTTACCTTAATTTTTTTTTTTTTTTTAAGGAAGAAACATATTTCTCTAGGGTTGGCATATTAGCATATAATACTACTTATTTGTATATCAATTTTTAATCTAAAGATCTCAAAGTAATTAATAACTAATGGTAATCCTTTACATATGATATGAATTTACAATTAGAAATTGTTTTAATGTCCACTATTTTTCATAATACTAACCATAACCCTGTTAATTAGGCAGGACAAGGATAATTAATATGAAGAGCAGCCTGTGAGCCTCCAGGGCACCTGTGCTGGGCAATGGGAAGGGAGGTGGTGTCTGGCTGCAGTGCCACAGTACATGTTTGCATATAACTGGGGCTGCCAGTACCCACGGGTAGCCCTTTTAACTGCCAACAACATGGTGGCAGCCGGGCTGACAAGTTATTTTCTCCTTTTAGATGTCAAATGAATTTTCTGTATTAATCTAAATCCTCAAACTCCTTTATTTAGAATTTCCAACACATTTTCCCTCACTTCCCACTGGCCACAGCAAGGTTGCATGCCACCTGAAACCAATCACTGGCAAAGGGGAAAGGCACTAACATAAGCTTTAGGCTTAAGGTAATCAAGGTCTATTCTCTTCGATTATTGAAAGTTGGGAAGCTACCTTTCCTGAGCACATTGCTACCTAAAACCAAAATGAAAACAAATACTGACAACAAAAAAGAAATGGAAATGGCTGCTCGATGGACAATCTAACAATCTTTTCCACAGCAGCCATAATATTTCATTTAAACCCTTCCTTTGTGCTAGACAGAAAGGTAGAGAAGAGAAAAAAGGGGGGGGGGGAGAGTCCATGATGCAGATGCCACCCTCTAAATGTACCGATGAGGAGAGGTCATCCACACCACCCTCAGCTTCTTGAATTTTGTTCAACTTTCTTTGCATCTTTGAACACACATCAGTTTTTATTTATATACATATATATATATATATACACGCGCACACATATATAACATACCTGTGCAGCTAGGATATTGCATAAAAACAAGTGACATTACACTGGTGTTTAACTCAGTTAAATTTCATCCTCCTGATCATAAATTCTTTGAGGGAAGACATGTAATCTACTTTCTTCAGCATTTTATTCCTGGAACCTAAGTCAGTGCCTTGCACAAAATATGAACTCAACATGTCTTCAAAATTGTTAAGTCTTGTTATTTTATACCATTTTATCATCTATTAGATCTCCCTTATTGTCCCCATTGAAACCACCCCTCTAGACAGAAAACTTTGCTCCTCCATAAAATATCAAAGTAAAGCGAATACTTATCTAGTAGTGACTTTCTGGAGGGCACTCCTCTGAGTGCTTTATTTATATTACATGTATATTCCCTTTGGTTAAACTGATTATAATAATCATCCATAAAAGCCACACCATGTCCAAGCTGGAAGTGATGAAGTCACTATATTCAATGCATCCTCAGACTTGGAGCCAGCAATCAGTGTGAGGAAGACAAAACAAAACAAAACAGCTTACGATAAAATCCTGCATATATGTTACTGTCATATTGAACAGATGGTACAGAAGAGACAAAAGTGTCACTGAGCATCCGTCCTTAAGCCCTGGAACCCAACCCTTCACCCAGTGATCTGTGTCCAGAGAACTCCCTGGGCCAGGCAGAGTTACTCACACTAGACATAGGACACCCATGGCTGTGGAAAGTCCCCTGAAGTCACTGGAACATGCACAGGAGTGTGTGTCTATGGATATAAATATAAAATGCTTCACTCACCTCGGCCCCCAAATCTGACCTTATCTGTCAGGGTTACCTTGGCTGGGTCTGGAGGGAAAGGAAAGAAGAACATCTTGACCAGCTGATGCTTTGACAGATTCAGGAGAGGCGTGCATGCTGGAGATGTTCAGGGAGCTGTCATGCTGTGCCCTCGCCCTCACCGCTGCTGTCCTCAGAGCCCACTGACAGAGGAAGCCATACTGCCTCCTATGTCCTCTTTCTCCAGGATGTTCCAAACACTTCCTGTTTTTGATTGTTTTTCTCTAGCATCATTCTTCCTTGTAAAAATAATGTGGTCTCAATGTTTAAAATGAAAACTAGAAAAGAAAAAGAAATTCATAATCTCTACCACCTAGCAGAACCATTTTAGTATTACAAAAAAATTTTTTTTGGTCTTTTCCCTATGTTTTAAAAAGTCTAATTGTGTTTGTCTGTAGCCTTTGTTCTGGATACAAAGCAGCAATATGAACAAATGCCAATGCTATATCTAAGGTAATCATATAACATGTTCAATCCAGGAAAATTTTGAAAATAAAAGGGGAGCTAAAGTTAATTATAAAAAGTTTTGAAATCTTTTTATATTGACCAAGAGATTGGTTATGTGGTATTGAAGTACCTAAAAATGATTCAAAACCTATCTTGAAAAATAAAATTTATTATTAAAAATTTATGTAATATATATTTCTGTACATTGAGGCAGGAAAAGAACTTGACATAATTTTTTTTTTCTGAACTCAATAACCTAACTGAATTACTATAGTTTGAATATGTTCACAAACTTTACTAATTTTCTTAGTTGTGTCTATTTATAATGCCATGGCACTGGTGGTTTTTGAAGAATATTTTTTTCAATGACCTTATTATTTTAGTATTTTTAGATAATTTCCTGAAACATTTCTTCAAAGTTGCATTCTATAATCACTCAAAGTTAAATTGATGACATTTGCCATTTAATCTTCTTTATAGACATTTTTACTGAGAAAGTACTCTCCTCCTAGCGACTGAAACATTTGATAAACTCAGTGCCAAATTTTCTAAATGGAGGGAATTCTCTATTTTAATATATATTATTTAAAATGTAAATGTATTTCAGCCCAAATATCTTCAGATATTGTCTTTTGCCTCTAGTTTAGAATAGCTTTCTTCAACAAATATTTTTACAAGTCAAAACTCATCAAATAAGTTGTCTCCTTTTCAGTTGATTTGAAAGCTTCACCAAACTTAAATACTACAAAATGAAAGGATTCCTCTATTTATTTCATTCTAAAACAGAATGTACATTTCTCGAATGTAAATAGAAGCTTCATTAAAAGTCTCCTTTCACAAGTTTATATATTCCCAACCACAATTAAATAATTTCAAAATTAAATCTTTTACACGGTTTGAACTTTCATCATTTAATTTGTTTTGTTCCTCTTTTGCATCACAAACCTTCTTATTTGTAAGCTTTATTTTCAATAATTACACATCTCTAAAAGTTTCAAAGCTGAAGTTTATTCGTGCTCCATTCACTGAATACCTAGATTAAAATTTTCCAACTAATTTTGAATAAAATATAAACAAAATGTATAGAACTCATTTACAAAAAGTTCAATGCCATTGCAGGACACAGGCTTATTTACAAAATAGTTCTTAAAAATTCTAATATTTTAGAAATCAATGGCTGATAAACAGAGCAAAGGGGAAAAGTTCACGTTTCCACGCTACAGTAATTTTTATGTCCAACGTCAGTTTCTTTACAAAATTTTCTCTTGAAAAGGGGTACTCGAATTTATTTAAACATTCCTTTATAATTAGACAGGCTATGTGCACCTTTTTGACACTGCATTCAAGAGCATAACAAACATGTCTGTATCACCTTTGGCACATCAACCTTCATGGGCCATCTCTTCTTCAGTGCTTTTTGTACCATCTTGGAGGTGGCTCTAGAAAAGGTTGGTGTCCTTTACAACTTCAACATGCTGTAAGTATGAAAGCAGGCCATTATCTGAATTGACTTTGGGTTTCCCCATGCTTAGTCAGATATTTCTAAAGTCATCTCTACATCTCTTTGCACAGAGCAATATAGTTGGTCCCCAGGATGGAGAATAGCAGCCTGGTATCTGATCTTGGTCTCTCTTCTTCCTCTCATAATCATAAGAACTGACAGCATGGGCTTCTGCCTTTTTCTCTTCCTATGTGACTATTATCTGCCTTAAACAAAATGCTCTGACCAAGTCATTCAGGGCTTAATGTTAAAGTAAGTGAGGAGGAAACTTAGAAAAACTTCCTCTCTCTTAACAAGCCTTGCTTTAAATTTAACTATCTTCCTGTGGACATAAAATTTCTATTTTGGTTGCCAAAAATTAAGTATTAACTTTTTCTCTCCACGTTCCTGTTACTGCAATCATAATTACCTCTTAATTTTCCCACTCTGCATCCTCATAAATGGTAAATGGATGCTTCAGGCTGACTTGGGCAAAAGTCAGGTATATGGAAATGAAAAAGAGACAAGCATATTCATATATTTCCAAAATTATTACCCCACCTGATAATACATTATTAAAGAAGTAATTACTGGTTCAAAAGTATGTATGTATGAACATTGCCATCTGATAATATTGAAAAGTTGAATTACAAAATAATTTTTTATTATTGCTACAAGTTACATATGTGAGAGCACTGGTTTCACTGTATCTTTGTAAGAATTATCATTTTGAAAAGTTTGCTAACTTAAAAATCAAATAATAAATAATCAAGAAATAATCTTTCCGGTTTTTCTTTCTATTTTTATTCAAACTTCTTTAATTCTGCAAGCAAGTAAACTTGAACTAATAGAACTGCAATGAAATCCTCTGATCTAGGGATGTAACACCACAGGGCACTGAGCACAACCAGGAGTGTGAAATTTTTGTAAATGAGATCAACAGTTTTCCAATTTCACTTTTATCTCAAAGCAGTAGTTAGTTGCCTGGGCTACTAGACTGGCTACTCAGTAATGTGATAATCTTTCAAATTTGCTTAGCTCTTTCAGGTTTCCAAAATTGTTGCTGTTTTATGTAAATGATTTTAATTTTCTATGAATGCTATGAAGTGCTATTAATTGCATTTTACAGCCTACCTGAGACCCAGAGAATTTCAGTGATTTGCTCAAAGTGGTGGGAAAGAGCAGAACGGTGTAGTAGGTCAGTCTGCATTGGAATTCTGATTCTACCACTGACTGGTTCTGTGATTTCAGAGAATTTCTTAACATCCTCAATCTGCTTCATTACCTGCCAATCAAAATTTACCAAGTTCACTTCAGGGTTGTAACAGGGAGTAAATATAAAGGACTTTTCATTTAGAACTTAGAAGGTAACAGACAGTAGATAATGATTATTCTCATTAAATAAGTGTCCTCCTCTTTCTCATATATTCCACTGTTTATTTTTTTCTTTTGAATAAATCTTTTAAAATTCAGAACAATGATTTACTGTTTTACATATTGTTATGTCAAGGATCAGCCGAGATAAAGAAAATGAAATTGAACTAAAAGGGATTTTACATTTCCATTGGCCTTACACAATAATAGAATCATAAAAGGCAAGAACTATGGGGCACAGCATATCAACCACCTACAGAAAAACAGGTGTGGAAGGGTAAAGTACTGGCCCAGAGTTCCACAGGGAATAAATTGCAGATCTACATTTCTCTTCGAGTCCTGGTCTCTGAAATCAGATCTAGGGGTTTCAATACAATGTGTATTTTATCTTCCTCAAATCGGGCAGGAAGAACCATAGGTTTTACCAATGAGAAATGAGCATGGCCAAAATTCCAGCCAACCCTGAACACTTAGTTGGCATCTACGGAGTAACAGAACCTGTGCCGGGTGCTCTGGGGATAGAGTTGAGTAGGTCACGGCCATGGCTCTTTCATTTAGTGGTGAAGCAGGCACACACACAAGTAACTCGATTCCAAGGCAGACTGTGATAAGTGTTATCTTAGATCACTGGAGGAGACAGGTCACACGACTGGAATAGCATGAAGTCAGACCCGAGCTGAGGGCATACTGTTATTTAGGAACCCTATCAAGTTTATCTCGCAGCTTGGCAATGGTCCAAAAACCCTGTAGCTTCTTGTCCTGGGTATGCTGGGTCATAGAACGCCTCCATTTGCCTCTGCTGGAGTCTACGGTTAAGGCCACTGGAGCCTGAGAATGTATAAAGACGGGTGGAAAAAGACATTTGTTCCACTTTTTAAAATAAATTACCCTTGAGTGCCTGGCACTGTGGAAAAATAGCCTGCATAAAGTGTACCTCTCTTCTCTCCTAGCATGTCATGAGAGGTGCCAAAAATCAGATCCGCCACTTTTCTCTCCATTCAGGAAGTGAACAAAAGCAAAATAGCTAAATTTGTTCATTTTTCCAGGACAGTTCTTATCTCATTTGGCTTTGCCCTAGCTGTTTGCATGTCTGTTTCCCAACAGGAAGTGGGAAGTGCTGGAGGACAGAGCCCCTGTGGCTCACCTGTATCTCAGGAGACCTATTGAATTAAATAATCAATTGTACCGCATTTAACCTTCTGCTATTCTTTAAGCTATTCCGCATTTCCCAACTTGCTGGCAACTTTTCCAAAATGCCCTCAAACTTAGCACTAAAAGTGAAAGGGGAAAAAAAGAGACCTTTCTTTACTAAATACTGCATCATGTTAAATAGATTGCAAAAAAGCAAGGGTGAGAAGAGGAATTAACTTGGATACAAAAAGGAAAGAGGACTTGTTTGGAAGTCCAGAGATCTGAGCTCTATGCCGGCTCTATATGACCTCTGACAAGCTTTTTCCTCTCTGAATCCAGTCTCTTTGATTGTCAAACAAAAGGGTTGCACAGATTTATTGCTAAGTCTTTATTCTGAGTGAGGTACTATTTTTATTATGGTAATTCTTTATGCTATCTGCAACAATAACAATAACAATAATATAATAAGTTATAATTTACAAAGCCTTTATAGATGCATTATCTTCTAGTATATATGTAAGAGATTGTGCTTTTCACATTACAATTCTGTTGTTAAGACCTGATTGTATTGAAGAGAGGGCAAAGCGAAGGTGAGGGGGCCTCCACTCCAGGCCCTCTCTGAAGCTGAATTGGCCTCCAGGGCCTACTCTGGTCTACATCAGATTCCTGTGGTCACACTTATCCAGAGAACTGTTGGGGCTTTGGAATGGACTAGTCACTGATGCGAATGAATCCACAAATTTGTGCTTCTACATGTGCTGGCTAGACCCACCAACCAGAGCTCATGGAAGGCCATAGGCTGAAGCGCCTCCCCTCTTCTTTGCTCTGTACTTAGTCTTCCCTGCCTGCCTCTCATGCACACTTATGCCTCAATCACCACCTCACAGTGGTGAGTACCACCTAAGAAATTCCAACCTCAACTGGGCTCCAGCTCATAATCTACTTTTCTAACTAACCAATCAATATCTCCATGGTGTCCTTGAAGCTCAATGTGCTCTGCACCACTTTCATTGCCTTCCATCATAAGAGCATCTCTTCCTGGCCTCCCTGGCTTTTTTCCAAGTGTGCCAGTATTTGCCTTGCTAACTTGACTCAGAAAGTTTCATTCAGCTCTGATTTATTTTCTTAAGCTTTTGTTGCTAATCAATGGCCTAGTCCAATAGATTTTCTCCTTGTGCTATCTATCCCTGTAATGCTTACTCGGACAAACACCTTAACTTTTTAAAGTAAGCTCCCCGAACAATTTTACCATACACAGGCTCCTTTCTAATCACGCCACATCTCCAATTAGAAACACTTAGAGGATCTCTACTACATACTACATAGTCCTTTTCTTTCCTTTTTTTTTTCTTTCTTTTTTTTAGTGCTAGTGTCTAAGCCCTTTTATGATCTGGCACAATTAGCCATTCCAGCTGTATGTCCTGCCAGTAAATGAATATTATTACTCAAAGATGCCTCCAGCTCATACGAATACATTTGTTAACACTGAACTTATTTAGTATGTCCTGCCCTGTTTCTCTATACCATTCTTAATTAAACATTTCATTCTCCAAGATGCAGCTTAAATGACCTCTCCCTCATTACATGTTTTTTAGGCTGGATGTGTGTACTTCATCATCTGAGCCCGAAAGCCCTTTTGCCTTTTCCTTCTAAGGAAAAGCACCATGATATTCTGTCACATAATTCACTCCATGTGTGCTTATCTGTTATTTTTCCTCTGCTAGACTCTCAGTAAGCAGAAGGAAAGGTCCACACTTTACTCACCAGCATGCTCCATGGTGGATGAGAGAGGAATGAGCTGAGACAGGAGCAGAACTGCATGAGTGGTGCTCACTCAAGCTGAAAGAAACTGGACAGAAGATCAAGAGCCAAATAGTTTTGCCAAGCCAACTTCTGCATTCCTGGTTCACTCGTGGAAGCACACTTCCGGTATTGTATTTGTTATTTCAGCCCACATGTCAACGTGCATTGCTGGGGAACTCCACACAGCAAATAGCTCAATACTGTTTAGATTAAGTAGGGCTGCAATGAGCAATTGAAAAGAAAAGGAGCAAGAAAGATAGGAAAGAAATCAAGGCACTTCATTGTTTTTATCTATGATTTATTCCACGATTTCTGCTGGGAGATGACAGTTAGAACATGGCTAACCTTCACTAACTTTCATAGAAATACTGTTTTTATAATAATCAGAAAAATTCAGAAATGAGTAGAGCTATAGAAAAAATGCAATTCAGAGCAAGGAAGTATCTTCGTCCAAACTACAAATTTCAGTCAGCTGCTGAACCCAGATTGGAACTGTTGACCCTGATATCTAGTGTATCTTGCATCTACTATTATTCTTCTAGCCTTCTTTTTACTGACTTAGTTACACAAGAATTCAGAAGGCCAACATATCTATAGTTAGGAAATATTGATCTTGGAGAAATGGATGACAAATTGAATCTCCAGAGCTCACCCCAGGGCTTACCTTTAATGTCATGAAATCATATGAGATCTAGCTGTTTATGTTTGTCAACCTGGGAGAAACTGTAAGGTCCTGGAGGACGGAGCTCCTCTGACTCACCTGTTTATCTCATAGCACCTAGAAGGTGCTTTACCTTATCAGGTACTCAATCAATGGTTAACTGAATTGATATAACCTTCTGCTATTCCACAGCTCTTCCCCATGTCCTAGTTTTCATTACGGTCATCAAAGTGTTTCTGATTTGACCTTGCCAGGTAAAATTTCTTTTGTGAAAGAATTAATTTGCTTCATGCATTCCTAGTAGTTATTCAACCTCACAACCAAGAATCTGACTCAACCCAAAAACCTAAGCTTTTGGACACGAAGTGAGCACACTGTGCCTAGTCAGCCCTCAGTGCAGGGACGGCATGTGTCTTGGGCCAAGGCCCGGCCCTCCACCCCAGCAGCTGCACACTGAGCATGAGGACCAGGGACAAAGCCACCTGGTGCTTATCCTCCTCTCATTTCTCCTGACAGGAAGATGGTTTAAGCTTTCTCTTGCACAATGCACTGGAGGCGGAAAAGGGAGAGAGACAAAAAGAACTGGTCAGGTTGATTTCATCAGCCATAGCAGCAGCTCCTTAATATTTCTTTGAGGAAAGATGTTTGGTAGCTTAAGCACAGCATGCTCAGGCAGATTCCATTTAACAGGACATCTGAGCGGTCCTCAGGCTCCTCCTTCCCTCCCTTCACCTCTCCTTTCTCTCCTGCCTCCAGGAAAGAATTTTTTTTTTTTTAAATCAGATGTTAACAGAGAAGACTTATGGATTTCATTTCAATAAACGTGCTCTTTTTTTCAGTACTAAGTTCTTAACAGTAGATCTTCAGAAATAAACATGCAATGTATCACTTCCCATTTTTAAAAAAGTTTGTATAAGTTCTTTTTTATTTTTTCTGGACACAAAAGTAATATGCTCATTGTAGGAATTTTAGAAATGTTATTATATATATATATACACATAAACATATATTATATATACAAATATATGAACATGCCTATAATTAATGGATGACTTGATATAAGCAATGTTTAACTTTTTACTTAAATATATATTAAAAACTTCATGTTAGTTTTTTTCACAGAATAATTATTTGATCACATATTGCTACATTATATAGCAATAAGAAAATTTGTTTAGTTCCATACTTTTGGACATTTAGGATCTATTTCTTGTTTACTATATACAGCATGGTCGTTTAGATCTTATACAAAATCTTCTGTTGTATGTATTCATACAGAAGAGAATGGGTATTCAACAGAAGAGAATGTGTTTGCTTTCCATTTAGTGGGTATGGCACTCAACTTGGATTCTCAGACTTAGCCAGCAGATCCAAGATTGGACTGTGGGAGGTTTGGGAAGCTTATGGAGAGCGAAGGAAAGAAGTAAACAACTGAAATTACAGTAGCTAGTTCTCTCTGCTCATTACAGCCCACAGTTTACCATTGCCAAAATTCCAGCTTATTAAGTAATCTTTCTTGAGACTCTCTCAGACTTTAATTGAGCCATAGTTTCTTTAATTCACTCATTCCTTTAATTACAATCCTGAAGCACCCAGAGACCCATGTGGATCAGAACATGAGCCAGGCCAAGTTCAACCAGCATAGTTCAACAGGTGAAAGTTAATTAAAGGAATTTTATTCTTTACTTTTATACATACATGGACTTTGGAAAGGACCCAAATAACCAATTCATAGCAACAGTTACCAAATTTTAGCCACTTTCCTTAATCTTGCCACAACTATTATACCATTGCTATAGTCCCTTTATTATGTAGATCAACTTGGTCTCTTTTTGAACACAAGAATCTTTCCTTATTAGAAGAGAGTGAAATGAAATGGGGAGTAGAAGATTCTATTTGGCAGGTTAAGGTGAAGAACTTGGTGTTAGTAGTTTTTGTCCTGTCACATAATCATTCTTCAAATATTTTCTAAAATGAAGCGAACGAGTAACTGTGCTGGTTCCTATAGGGAATATAAATTGAAGGAGAAAATCTGTTATGGAAAAGGTTAAAAGCTAGTTGAGGAGGCAAGCAAATGGTGAATTATTTGACAAGAGGATTGGTCTTCTTTCACAAGTGCTATGGTTACTGGTTCAGTGTCTCTGTTTGTTTAAAGAGAGAGAAGTACAGTCCTAGATATTTAATATCATTAACATCAATTTATTTAACAATCATTGGCAAGAAGAGCCCTGTGGAGAGTACAAACACATTTGACACCTAAGCCTAACTTCCAGGAATTTGCAGTTTAGTTATATGAAAGCCAGATATATGAAATGGTGATTAAGTGGTCATTAAAGGAATTATGTAAGTAACAAGTACCAACATATTTTGAAACAGAAAAAGGACACTTTTTGTGGGGAGGTCAGAAAGGGTTTCAGGAAGGGAAGTAGGAGGAAAGAGTACTTTGAAGAATTTTTTCTTTCTTACGGTTCAAGCATGGTTGTTAGGAGATGTAGAATTGGAGGTGCAAGGGTAATCTTGAGGTAACACCACTTTTAAAAAAGTGGGTTTGGACTCCATTTCTTATTGCATAAATGTTCGGCGTGTATCTACTAGAAGCCAGACGATATGACAAAATCTGGGGATATGAAGATTCACAAGAAATGGAACTCCATTTAAGTTACTGCGCAGGAAAGACAATCATATTTTCATTCTACCTTACAGTTTACAAATCTTATTCACATCTATTCTTTCAAGCTTAACAAAAACTTGGTGGGGTTGGTATTATTATCTCTATGTCACCCATAAAAAAGCAATTAACACAAAAACAAACCAAACAAAACTGGATCATACCCAGTACTACAGTTACAGCTTCAGAATGCTTTACATAAATGAAATACAGTTAGGGTCTTTGATCATCCATGATTTGTTACATATTATTCCGTTTCTGTTGCTTATAACAAATACCTGGAACTGAGTAATTTATCAGAAAGCAAAATTTATTGCTTTCAGTTTTGGAGCCTGGGAAATCCAAAGTCCAGGGAACGCATCAGGTGAGAGTCTTCTTTGATGGTTGCTTTACAGCAATACAGGGGTCTCACATGGTAAAAAAATGGCAGAGCAGAGACAGAAGGAGACGCTCATGTGCTCTCCTTATAAAGCCCTCAGTACCACGCCCCGGCCACCATTATTAAACCATTCACTATAGAAAAGGCCTACAGTCCAATCACCTCTTCAAGGCCCCACCTTTCAAATACCGTAATAGAATTTGCTACCCTCAACAGTTATAATGGGAATTAAGCTACTAATTTATGAACTTTGGAGGACACAAATAGGTCAATTCACAGCAAGTTATTTAGCTTAGTAGTTGTACTTATTTTCATAGTTTATACTTAGATGTTTGTCTTTTCTTATTTCAGAAATTTAATATTTTAAAAATTAGGTAAGATAGATCCCAGCATCTGGGAATAAACTGTCTGCTTTCTGTGACATTTACTAAGAGCCAAGGAGTTGGTTTAGCTCATTAGTCAGCTATGCATAATTTTCCATGTATTTTCATTAAATGTTGGATTGAAACATTCATTTTAGTTTAATTTTTCAACATTTTACAACTTTATGTAAGTTTTGATCTCCTATCGCTTAGTATTTGTCATAATGTGCATTATAAGTTGTTTTCTTTTTGAAATACATTTTTATTTTCTGATAGAAATTAAATGACTGTAAATATATATTCAATGTTTATTTAAAAAGTGAACAAGATCTATGAGATCAACATTCTGCAAATTGCTGTGTAATTAAAGGACATGCATTTGTGTGAAACATTTTTGAAGACAACATCGTATACTAGTCACTGTGCTGGGGACTTTTACACACCTCACTGCATTCAATTCTCAAAACAAACCTCTAAGTTTGAAGTACTATTTTACAAGCCTCTAAGTTTGAAGTTTCTATTTTACAAATAAGGAAACACCCTCAGACCCATTTATAACCCTTCCCAAGATCACATGTCTGGCAAGTGGGAAAACCAGGACATGTCCAAATGAATGACTTTTACTCTGAGATTGGGAAGTGGGAAAAGGAGGTGTCTATGACATTATTTTCTCTATGACCACTCTGTGCATCAGAATGAAGTGTTAGCAAATGCCACTTGTTGTTGTCCTCTTTGCTTATCTACTAATAGAGCCAGGTTTTGGAACTGCTTTATGAAAGAAACAGTAAGTCCACAGCTACTGTTACAAACTTCATTTTTCTTCCTTAGGGATTTGCTTTAACTTTGCAACTGATTTTAGCTGTTCTTATGCAAATGTGCAGTTTCATCATGTGGGCCACCCTCCCCTCCCTGACTTCCACCCCCACGATGTACTTATTTTCAATAAAAACAATTGTCCTAACAGAAGGTACTGGAGATAATTCCATCTCAAATAATACTGCCACTAAAAAAGAAATGACATCTTTATTCTGGTGAATGTGAATGGTTCTTGCGGACATTAATAATAACAACACAACCTCACACAACATTTAGGGCATAAGCTAGATGACAAAAAATCTGCAATTATTGAGTGTCCCCTACGCTAACAGTCAATTCTCTTTTCATCTTCACTGTTGGGTACCACTATTAACAGATAAGGAAAGGTAATTGAGTCTGAGTTGAGAAATAACTCGCCCAAAGTCATACAGCTAGTTAGTTGTAGAACCAGATACAATGTTTGATCCCAAAGTTAGTAGAAGTTATGCTGTTCAACCTAAAGTTAGGTCTTATTTATCAGACTTTAAGGTAAGGCTATTGCTCCTTTTTATTTTTCAATTTCAAGTTCCTTTCCTTTAAATAAGGCTGGAAATAACTGCCTTGCCTATTCCACAGGCCATTTGAGGAGATCAAAAGTTAATGGATAGAAGTGAGAATACTTTGCACAAAGTATAAAGCATATACTTTATATAAAATATAAATTATATGAGGTTATGTCAGTCTGTCTAATACATCTCCCTTACAGTATGGCTCCTGTTGAGTAAGGCTTTATTTTTCTTTGACACAGCCACCTACCTTGCAAAGCAGCATTGGAATTACAATTTAGTTTCAAGCTCAGTGTCATGCAGTTTTCGGTGTGCCTTAAAAACTTGTCTCATCCCTCTCACAGTAGCTAATTATGGATGATTTGGATATTATTCCAGAGTTAGGGGTACCGAGTATTTCCTCACATCTTAACTATGTACAGTTTGCCTCATTCTTATATGAGATAGCATTTTGGAGAAACACTTCTTGTACAATTTGAAAATGGTAAAGTGGCCTGGACTATTAGAAAGTGTACTGTAAGAGTCAAAACCTAAATTCCATACCTGGCTTTGATGATAACCAGTTGTATAAACTTAGGCTTGTTATCCTCTTGGGCCATATTTTTCTCATCTATGGAATGAGAAGGTTAGAGTACATAATTGATATGCTTTGCTATTTAACAGCGATTAGGTGGAAGCTACCATATGCCAAGTCATATTCTTGGAGTTGATGTTACAGATATGGATGAGACCGTGATCCGTGCTTCAGGATAGCAACATCTGGTGGGGGAGACAGACATAAACCAATAACAATAATTCAATGTGATGATCTCTAAGGACTCTTCCAGTAATGGATCAAAGCAAATGTTTCCCTTTTTCTTGTAACACACATTTGTGTAACACACACACACACACACACACACACACACACACACACATACACACACACACACACAGAGTCGTACATGAGCAAATTGATAGCAGAAAAGTTCAAGCACAGGCAGACTCCAAAAGAATAATTGTCAATTAAAGATGTGCTATCATAGAAGATAAAATGATAACATTTTCTCACTGAATTTCATTTACGTTTACTTTGTTTATAAGGAGAAAAGCTAACCGTGAGAGGTTTATGAAAGGTTTCCTGGTATGGAATTAATGGTAGTGAAAATAATGTTTCCACTTAGTTTCATATTTATTAGGTCATTTCCGAAGCCAACTGACATCTAATGCAGAGTTCTGCTCTGACTGTTTCCCACTATCATAGCAACCAGGAGATGACTGTTCTTGATGATGGTTTTTCTGGTATGAAGGAAGGAAATTTGAGGATTCTCTGAAGAACAGTAACAAAGGACGATATCAAATCCCAGGATTCAGACTCAGAAGCTCTAAGTTGTGTCCTGCCTCTGCTACTTACTAAGTATATTTCTGGTCTAAAAAATGACCCAGAATAGTCACTTGATCTCTGTGCTGAATAGTTTTGTTTTCATTTTTATTTTTAATGAAAAATAACAACTTTTGTCTGCCTTGCAGGAAAATGGAGAAACTCATATTACTTGCAATTTTTAAAGAGGTACACACATGTTAGTTGGGAGTGTATATTTTGGAGGGTAAAATGGAAAAGAGTTGTAAGTGTTTGGAATGGGAAGTTTCAATATGTAATAATCATATCCATTCAGAGCTACAGTGGCCTTGGAAGTATCTTATTCCCATCTTCTCACTTTACAGATGAAGAAACCAAGAATGTTTAGAGTAAATACTAAATAAGGCTTGTACTATATTACAAAGGCACATATCCCAGTCAAGTACTAAGAAAGAGGTAAGATTAGTCATGCAAACATTTCATTAAGTTCAGAAATGCTTAGGACAGTAGCTGTTTCAATGACTTTTTGTTCAGTTTGTGTTTTGGTATTTCTACATTGAAAACTTATACACTCTACTAACTCAAGGGGCAGTTCATTTCTAGATTTAGTTTTCTTCTCTGAAGGAATACTCTCTCAGGACAAACTATCTTTCAAGATGATGAGGTATAACATTAAAAAAATTAACCACTGTAAATCGGTAAATATGTGTTTTGGAAATACCCAGGTTTCTGAATTCCAATGCTGCAGATTTTCCCCAGTGCTTTCTTTGAGCTTTTACTCTGGGAATACTGATATCTCAACCTTGTTTAGGAGAAAATCTGCTTCTTCACCATTAAAATGCCTCTTAACTATCTGCCTTTGCTTGCTCTATTTATTCATAGACAATTTCAAGACAGAAAAGTTGCAGCAATTTTGGGAAAACAATTGTCCATGGGTCTCTTCCACATTCCACATTTCTGTACTTCCTCTGAGCAAAAGCACTTAACTATTTTTGTCCCAGACTGTATTTTCAAGAAGGTTTATGTGGTGAACAGCTTTGGTAGATAGCGATAGTGTCTCTCTCCCAGCAAATGGCAGGCAGGCCTACAGGCCATTTTAGAATATTCAAGTTCCCTAAGCTCAGGATTCCTCCCCTGCAATGTACCGACTGTGTGTGCAGGTGTAACTTGGCTCTCTTTCTGCTGCCCCTCGAGAGTTGGGTTTCAAGAAAATAGTGTAAAAATGCTGATACTCTGGCTACTTCTCTGGCCATGAGTAAGAAAGTATCCTTCATCTCTTACCCAATAATCTTATGTCTTCTACCAGCATGCATAAATATGTGGCTGTCTTATTTGTTAGCTTGCTGGTATAATCTCAGACCCGTTCACACCTTGACAGTAGTTATCGTGACTTATTTACCAACAACCCTTTCATCATAGATAATTAATTTAATCCCATTCCTGCTTGATCACAATTGGCTTACAAATATGCATGTGATGCTAAACTGGCCATAGCAATGTGAGGGGAAGTGCTATGGACTGAATTATGTCCCCCAAAGTTCCATGTATTAGAAACTTGCCCCCCTTGTGACAGTGTTAAGAGGGTGGGAAATCCTATTATGATAATTGAAAGGTGGCCCTTGAAGAGGTGATCAGATAGTGAGGATCATGCCAAAGTGAATAGATTAATCCATTGATGGTTTGATGATGGTCATAGGCACGTTCTGATGGCTTTAAAAAGAGAGTGAGGGAGAAGGTTATAGTCTCTCTCTCTCTGCTCCTGTGATATTCATCATGTGACATCCTGCATTACTGGAGTCAGCACCAAGAACAAGGCCCTCACCAGATTTGTTCTCTGAACTTTGGACTTCCCAACCTCCAAAAATGTAAGCAATAAGTATGATTTCTTTGCAAATTACCCAGTTTCAGGTATTTCTGCTATAAACAACAGATACAAACTAATATGGGAAGTATGGGAGAAGGCTTCCTAGATCAAAGAGAAAGAGAGAGCGTCATTTGCCTCTGGTCAAGTGCTATCAAGTCATCTCAGTCTGATACTTGGAAACATTTCAGCTATACTGCTACAATGCTGGGGTCATCCAAAAACCACACATGGAGAAACAGGGAACAAAAGAACTACACAAAGAAGAACTAGCCCTGACTTAAGGAGCATCAGCCACTCACCTGCTTCTGTGTTGGATAAAATATTTCCTTACTGTTTAAGGCAATTTGTTTCAGGTTCTTCTGTTTGTTTTGATCCACATTCACCCTGATGATACAGTAGCCTATGAGTATGTCTCTACTGACATTCTCACTGTATATTCCCTCTTTGACCCACTACAGCAAGACTTCTGCTTCTACCACTACACTGACACAGATCACCAATTACGTATTTTGTTTTAATTTGTGTTATTATACACACAGAGAAGAGAGCATAAAACTTTTAAGTACAATTTAAAAATAAACCAAGACTCGAATAACCAACCATGTTAAGTAATAAAATATTGGCAGCATTCCAAAGGCCCCTGTGTGACCATCACAATTACAATCCCCCACCGTCTCTCTAGAGATAACTGCTATTCAGTTCTTTCATAAACATTGTCAAGCTTTTCATTTCTTCACCCACAAGCATGCATTCCCCAATGAAGATAGTTTAGCTTTGCCTGATTTTGAACTTTTTGCAAATGAAATAATACTCTATGTGTTCTTTTTGTCTAGCTTCTTTGTTAATTTCTAAGTGACATTCATCAATGTTGCTGCATAAAGCCTCTATTTTTTTTAAATTTGCATTATTGCATAGTATTCCATTGTATGAATATGTCTTTATATATTTATCCATGCTACAGTTGGTGGGCACTTGAGGTAAAGAATAAAAATTCTGGCATCCACATTCCTGTAAAGATACCTTGATACCTATCTCTAGGAAGTTCTCTAAGTTATATACCCAGAAGTGAAATTTCTGGGTCATAGGATATGCATATTTTCAATTTAGATATTGCAAAACATTTTTTTTTCAAAATGCCATACCAATTTATAAATTCAATAAAAATATATGAGATTACTCATTGTACCACATTCTCTGCAACACTTGGTATTGTCAGATTGTTTAAAATTTTTCCTGAACTATTAAGAAGGTAATTTCATTGTGTTTTTAATTTAGATTTTTCTGATTTCTTAGTAACTTATGGGCCATTTAGCTATACTCCATTGTGATTAGCACGTTCAAATATTGTACTTATTGCTTCATCGTTTTGTCTGCATTTTTAAAGTTCATTGGTAGGAGTGTTTTATATATTCTAGGTATTGGTTCCAGACTCTGTGTAGCAAATATCTTCTTCAATCATCTGTGGCTTTCTTTTATTTTCTTAATAGTGTAGTGGTTTGGATGATATAAGTTCAAAGTTTTAATGAAATCCAATCATCAATTTTTCCTTTATGGTTACTATGTTTTGGGACTGGTTTTAAAAATCCTTTTTAAAACTGAGGTCATAAAGATATTCTATATTACCTTAGAGCAAAGTTTGACTTTAATGTTTAAGGTTTTAATTCACATGAAATTCATTGTGTACCTGTTGTGTGATAAAGGTCAGCTAATTGTCTCAGCACCATTGATTCCTCACTTAAGAATATGGTGCAATGTTATAAATCATGTCCATTTATGAAGAAGTCTGTTTCTAAATTCTTCATGCTGTTCACTCAAAAGATGATGGCATATCCACCCAATATAAAATAAAAAGACAAAACTGTATTTATTGTTTACTAGAGCAAGTGAGACGTCTGCTTATTAAGGACAGTCTCTCGGAAGAACAGATAGCTGATCTTATTCAGGATTTCTGGCAAGCACAGAGTTCAGGGGAATTGATGTACTCTCAGAAATGTAAATGAATTTATATAATCTGGTGATGCATTGTTAATTCATATAAGACTGTCACTGATTGATTGGCACTCTGGGGTGGGCTTATTGTAGTGAGTCCATCACTGGCTGACTTTCAGAAGAGAGAGTGACATGGATTGGTTGGCTTAAAAAAGTGTATTGGCTAAGGCAAGTCATTGTTAATCGTTGGAACACATTTAAAACTTGTTCAGGTGAATACTTTTTATCACAACGATAGAATAATCAATATTTTCCTAAGTTTGTGGGAACTTTTCAAAACAAATTCCATTGGTCTATTTGTCTGAAGAGGCACTAACATCATACTGTGTTAATTACTGTAACTTTATGATGAATCTTAATATCTGGTACAACTTCACACACTTTATTCTTTTTTCTTCAAGAGTGTCTTAGATATTCTTGTCCATTTCATTTCCATGTAAATTTTAGAAACTACTTTTTAGGTTATACACACATGAACTTGTGATTTTCTTTGTGTGTGTCCTGTTGAAAATATGGATCAGTTTTAGAGGACTGATGTCTCTATAATATTGAGTTCTAATCTAAGAATATGGTACGTTTTTCATTTGTAGAAGTTTTAGAATTTTCTAAAACTTCTTGTGTCACACAAGAAGTTTTAGAATTTTCTCCATAGAGGTCTTATACATCATTTGCAAGCTTTATTACTAGGTACATCATATTATTTTATGATATTTTAAATGATGTGTTTATTTCCTAAATGCTTGTGAGAGTAGATAAATTTTGCAATTCATTTTTATTTTTATTTTGGCTTTAGTAATATTACTAACTTTTCCTTATTTATCAACAGAAATTTTTTGGATTTGCCATGTACACAACAATGTAATCTGTTTTGTTTCTTTCTTTCAGCTTTTATGTTTTTATCTTGTCTTACTTCACTAACTAGGTCCTCCAGTACAATGTTGAATTGAAGTAGTGAGAGGCAGAATATTCTTGGCTACATTTCCAAGCTTTTTTTTTTTTTTTTTTATAGTTATAGATGGATAATTGACTCCATCTTTATCAATGAAATGTGGGAAATGTACAATGCGGCTTCCAGGCCTTACCTACCAAATAATTACATGTGATCCTTCATTTCTTCCCTTTTTCTTTCTATCTGCTAAATGGAGAAGACTCTTAGGACCTAGGGTAGGGAAAACTATAAGATAAAAGTAGCCTAGGTACCTGAATGCCACATAGATTGCTACCTAAGTAGGAATACTCACACTACATTGTCACATAAGTAAGAATTAATTTTAAGTCACTTAGCCTTTGGTTTTTGTCTGTTATATCAGCTAGAAAGCATTACCTTAATTTAGCACATTAATTTTCACTATGTCTTCTATTCTAATACATACATTTTAAGAATAAAAATTTCTTTGTGAGTACTGCTTTAGCTGCATCTCACAAGTTTTGATATGTAATGTATTTTCATTTGCTTAGTTTAAAGTGTTTTCTAATTTCTGTTTAATTTCTTCTTTGAATTATATAAAAATATCTTTTTCTTTTCAACATGGATATTTTCTAATTATATTTATAGTATTTATTTCTAGCTTAATTATATGGTGTTTAGATAATATGCTCTGTATGTTTTTAATCTTTGAATAATTATTAAAGAGTGCTACTCAAATTAAAGTCAACTTTTATAAACAGTTATATTTAATAGGTACTCAAAAAGAATGAGTACTATGTACTTATTGGATGCAATGTTGTATTTATCCCTCAGGCCTAATTTGTAATACTATTGCTTAAATATATTCTACACTTACTCATTTTTAGTATGTTTGATCTATCAGTTACTCAAAAAAAATAAGTTAAAATATCCCACCGTGCTTGTGAGATTTTTAAATTTCTCTTAGGACTCTGTTGAGTTTTTGCTTTACGTATTTTGAAGCTGTGTCATTAACTGCATAAAAATAAAAAATTATAACTTCCTGATAAATTTAAACATTTCTCATTATGAAATGACTCTCTTTTACTCTAGTAATGATTTTTGCCTTATTTGTTCCTCATACTTTGACTGATGTTAATGTCATTGTCTTTCAGATGGTATTTTCACAGTATATCTTTTTCAACTTTTAGTTTCAACTTTTCTGTATCTTTTTATTATATACATACTCTTTAAACAATTTTAATTAGATCTTATACTAATTTAGTATGACAAACTTTGTTTTTATTTGGGTAATTTAATCCATTTACATTTTAATGTTTTTACTAGTGCATTTTACTGTCTTCTTTCATCCTTTCTATTTGCCCCACTCTTTTATATACTTTCTTTTAAAAAATTTTTGTGAAATAATTTTTATTAACATTATCTTTTGCCATTTACTCTTTTGAAATGAATGCATGTTTTCTATTCTTTTAGTGGTTATTAAAAAATGATATGATTAACATATCAAATTCTAAATTTATTTCATACCTTTACTCTTCTTGAACAATATAGAACCTTAAAATATTTCATTTGCTACACTCCTGACTTATAGGTTTTGGTTTTGTTATACTTTAACTGTCTTTTTTTCTTTTTTTTAACTTCATGATAATTTACTTTCCCCAGGTCTCTCCCTTACAATGCTTCTGGGCCCTGGTAAAGATGAAACATCTAACCATAGGGCATCATGTGACCATGCAGCCTGAGCTGCCCAGCACGAGCTATGTTCTATCAGACTCGCCAAATCACATGGGCAAGTAGATTCAATAACAGTTCATTGTAGCATGGAGATTTTATACCTATGATTAGACACAAGCAGGGCCAGAGGGCATGAGTAAGTCACATGAACAGATAGCCCAGAAGCTCATGTCATCCACCAGTGCTGTACCAATGGCCCATAGCATGGGCTTTCACTCCCTGGTTGTATAGGATTCTCTTATAGCTATCTGATAAAAAAGGGAAAGGCTGAGCTAACTTCATGGATAGGCTGGCTCCATATGTGGAAGCAAGCTGAGAATGGAAAGCAACTGCGCGAAAGCCTCACTCAAGGGTAGTCCTGAGAGACAGTTGTAAAGAGAAATGTTCCTAATGGACAGAGCTTGGGGCTTGTATATCTACTCACCACTAGCCAAGGGCACATCAGTATGCTTGGCCATATAGCATAAGGCCAAGAATGCATCTTTGCAGCAAATGAGGTATAGTAATGCGCACGTGACCAGCAGTCCTATGACATACTGAATGACTCAAGCATTGCTAGCAGATGGAGTAATGGAATGGCCTTTTGAAGGCACAGCTGATGCACCAGCTTAGAGATCATACTCTGTGAGGTTGGGATGGCATCCCCAAGGAAATAGTGCATAACTAAATGAATGACAATTACATGGTACTGTCCTCTGTGGGTAGAATACAGAGTGAAAGTAAGAATGGCCTCACTTACCATCATTGCTGGTGGCACAGTTGGGAAATTTGTGCTTTATGTCTCTGCAATGTTAGTTTTTGTAAGTATAAAGATCCTTTTTAGCGTCAGATAAGGTACTATTTGAAAAAAAATAATAGACAAAGAAGATACCATCTCTCACAGTTAGCAGTGATTGAGAGGACTGAGAAAGAAAATTAAAATAATAATAATAATTATAACAGTATTACAAGGTATTTTGAAAGCACAGAGAAGGGCTTCTAAGGCAAATAACTGTGGTTTTTTGGTCAGCAGGAATGGAGGAAAGAATTGAAAGAGAATTAGAAAAGGCAGGAAAGACTTCTAGGGAGAAGTGATGATTGAACTGGATTTTGTAGAAAAGAAAGCAGTTAACCATGTAGATGTGGAGGTGAAAGTTATTCAGGCAAAAGGCAGAGAAATGTGTGTGAAGACAAGGAAATGTACAGATTTCAGTAAGTGGAATGGAGTTTGAGAGGGAAAGGAATGTGCCAGAAGGTTGGGCCACAAAGACCTAAGACAAAGCAGAAGCCTTTAAAGCCAAGGATGCCTGGGGGCAACAGGAAGTCATGGAAGGGTTTGACTCAGGAGAATGAGGTGATTGGATATGCACTGAGCAAACGGAATTGAGAACTCCCCTCTTGCACACTGTGTCCTTACCTCATCCAGAAAAGAAAAACCATCCTTTTGACAACAAACCTGTATCTTCAAAAGATTTATAGACTTCTGGAGAAATTCCAGTGTAATACTCCAGTGTAAAAAAGAACCAACTGTTCTTTTGAGTGGGAAAGAAAAAAAAAAAAAATTACTCGTGTGTGTTTCTTACTTTTTCAGGGATATGAGGGCAGGGAGAGATAAGTAGATTTTTGGAAAATCAGACTGATTATATAGGCAAAGGACATAATGACTTTAATAATGAGTTGCCTTAGAACTCAGAATTTCTAAGAAAAGACAAAAATTACAAGAAAATCCTCCTGAACTGAAACACTAAATTTCAGTGCTGCAAAGAATCACAAATTAGTTACATCAAGACCAACTCTTTGCTCAGAAATTCCTCTTTGGAAACTAAATAACTAAATAAGTAAGGAGGCTCACTAACAGGCACTTGCCCCCAGTTAAAAGTGACTACACTCTGGGACCACTGAGGAACATTAGCCCATGGATATAGCACCTTCTCATTTCCTTTGGAATTTCAGATTTGAAGCCCAGGATGCCTTAGAAAGCTTGTTTCATTGAATATATATTTAGTCTCCTGTACAGGTTCCAGCTTCCATTTGAAGATTTTATAATTATCAGTAATTCATCTTTTCTGTATGCTCACCTTTCATTATTCTGCAACTGACTTTTGTGTCTGATTTAACTCACAGAATTGTGAATGCCCTAGTCAATGAGACTTTTCTGTGAATTGCAAGAAACATGGCATTTTAGTCAGAGGGACTTTGAATTCCACCCCTGCCGTTGGCTAGTGGACTGGGGCAGTGGAAACTCACTGGGTCTCAATTTACTCACCTAGGCATCTGATGAATGCTCTTACTGTGTTCCTTTAGCAAATGGTTCTCACCCCAAGCCAGGCATTACTATCAACTGGAGAAGCTTTAAAAAAGAGTTTTGCCAGGATCTTATCCTCAGAGATTCTAATCTAATGGACGAGGGCTTTAGTATTTTTTAAAAGCTCCTCGAGTAATTCTGATGTACAGCCATAGTGGACAACCACTGCCTTGCACCACCTGTAGCTCAAACTGTAGCTTAAACCCCACTGCAGACCATGGAACAGGTACGGAAGAAAATGGACATCAGCCCACAGGACACTGCTCTTCACACTGACCTAGTTCACAGATCACAGAGGTAGGTCAGAGGGTATCTCAGAAGAAAGATCAGGCTCTCTTTCATTTCTATTTATTAGTGGCATTAGAATGCCTCTTCAAAGGGGGGGGCGGGGGATCTCCACTTCAAGCTAGCAAAGCTTTATTAACCTGAGATGAGAACACCAAAACAATAAGAAAGCAGCTTGATCCCTTTAATTCCGTATGTGGTGGTAGTACCCTGTGAAGAACATACAGAAACCCCAGAACTGCTACCTTTGAAAACTCACCCCCTTTCTTCTGGCAGCAAGCTTTTTCTCCTGCCTAGAGGTCTGGAAAAACATCACATGTTAAGAATGGGAACTAACATCATGTGAATGTTTGCTAGGAGTCAAGAACTCTCCTAAGCATGCACATAGCATTCAGCCCTCCAGTATCAGTCTGTAAAGGGTGTTCTGCCAGCCTTCAATAGAATTGAAAGGATGTAAATTAATGCAGGACCTCTTCTAAGGATTATAGAACAGACTTGTTTCTGTCTGCCACACACTGAAATCTCTCAGCTACTACACTACTCTAGGCCAGTGGAGGCTTACAATTAACCATATACAAAGAGTATCTTAATAAATTTTAAAAAGCATAAATCACATAGATAATATTAAACAAATATAAAATATGAGCACATAGATATGTAAAAATGCTCACCCAATTAAATACAGACTCTTGAGTCTCATCCCAGAATTTTTGATTCAGTAGTGCAAGTTTCTAATAAGTTCCCAAGTGATGCTGATGCAGCTGGTCTGATACCCATTCTTCAAGGGCACTTGCACAGTAGAACTCCCTGCAACTGTGTTATCCTGAATCAGATATATTTGCTCCTAAACCTGCTTATGATTCTCTTTTTGAAAAAAATGTAGCTTAATTAAATATTAGATAACTGATTAAATACAAATGTCAATAAAGGATTTGTTTTGTTTTTCTCTGAAAGTTAAGTAGAATATTTTGGAAATAACCTATAAGGAGTGTTGCTTTTTTTGAAAAGTGCAGTCAGGTTAGATACCTGTCAAGTGAGAAGACTAGAGGATTAGGGAGTGTGGAGTAGGAGAGAGAATTATAAAACTCTTTAAATTATACATTCAGGGTGCTTCACAGGTGTTTTATAATTTCTTGCTCTTGCTCAAAGACATTGGAACTGGAAAAGGCCTTGGCACTACATCAAAGTATCATCAGTTCAATGTATATGTACATACTTTAAATTTTAAAAAGAGTTTGTGAAAGCCTTCTGCCTTGGATGTAGTGTCCCCCAAAGACTTGACCCTCACTGTAACAGCATTAAGAGGGTGGGAAATCCTATTATGGTAATAGAAAGGCGGGGTCTTGAAGAGGTGATGAGATTGCAGGACCATGCCATAATGAATGCATTAAAAATGGTAGTCCTGGGCATGGTTCAGAGGGCTTTTAAAAAAGAATAAACGAGGAGGTTAGTCTCTCTTACTCTCTCTGCTCTGCCATTTTTACAATGTGATACCCTGCTGTTACTGAAGTCACCACCAAAGAAAGTCCTCACCAGATGTATTCCTTGGACTTTGGACTTCTGAGCCTCTGAACCTCTAAGCAATATATTTTGTTTTCTTATAAATCACCCAATTTCACATATTTTGTTATAAGCAACAGAAACAGATTAATACACCTTCTGAAAAGGTGTGTATCACTTTTTATTTTCTTCATTCTTCATTATTCATATATATTTAATTCATAAATGAACTGACCAATTATGGATACATGTAATTACTTAACTTTGAACACACTAATTATTTGTCCACATGGAAACTATGACAATTTCTCTTCATTTTAAGTACTAGCGAATGAAAAACTAAATTAATTTTGGAAGTATGAAAGTATACTGCAGCAAGAGATAAAGCACAGTATGTCTTTGTATTTCTGGATACATCACAAATATTGTTACATAGACTTATTATTTTTTTGTGAATTGATTCTGCCTCTTTTACCCAATATTTGATTAGGTGAGAGTTCTCAACATTTCTAGATGCTGTAGTTTTGTACTTGTTCTATATAATACAGTTTTCCTTTAAAAATGTATTATTATTATTGTTGTTGTTGTTATTATAAATGGTCCTCAGAAACTTCAGAAAGCATTTTCTTTCTTGTATGCAAAGTTGGATGTTTATCTAATAATTAATTATGTGCTATCTAATTGATTTCATAGTGTGATTATTTTTGAGATCTTGCTCTACAGACATAATTTTATGGTAAAGTCTTCCATTACAACTGTTTTCAGTTCTACCTGAAAAACTCCTGGTAGTTGTTAGAACCAGATGACACATTTGTTCTTCTTCAAGCACCCCTTTTTGAACTCATTTCTGATTTAGTACTAATTTATGCTATAATGAGAATATTTATATTGTATATATATGTTTATAGCTTATGAAAAACCAAGCCCTAAATCTTATTTTTCCTAATGTTTATTTAGATGATAAAAAAAGATCGAGTAGTTTTAAAAAACTATGAATAATCATTTCATAATTATTATTAAATGATATTAAATAACTATGGGGAAAAAATCTACTAGTTATTAGAACATATTATGAAGCCAGAATGTGATATTAACACAATAATAAATATTTCAGTGAAACAAAATAGTTTTTTCAAATATAGATCCCATTATAAACAGAAATATTTTATTAAAAAAGAGAGGAATTAAAATCAAAAGTAGTGAATATATTAACCAATGCACAGAGTAGGGAATAATGCTTGCCATTTGGATAATTTAGATTTGTACTTAATAATATATGTACTTTATTTAAATTTTTTAAAAAACAGTGAGAACAAATAAGAATAAAACAAACTGGGAGAACCAGTTTCTGAAAATTTGACACAAACAAATAACTGTCCCTAAAGACCTATGAAAGTCAGTAAGGAAAAAAAAAGTTGCCCTAAAATAAATGAGGAAAAAAACTTATAACAAAAGAGGAAGTAAAGTTGGCTCACAAACATGAAAATATGTTCACCTCACTAGTAATCCAAAAAAGGCAAATTAAAATGAGATACAATTTTCAACTACCAGATTTAGAAATATTTTACTGATAATACATAATGCTATCCAGTGAGCAGTAAAATAGGCACTCTCATCAATTACTGTTTGAACTCTTCAAATGCCAATTTCAATTATGTATAAAAACATTTATTCATAGTCCTTAACATTTTAGGAAAATTATCTTAAGTAATTTAGTCATAAATGTGGATTTATGAAGACAAGACTATCTGTACACCAAAGAGTCATGTTCTCTTTCCACAGAGTGGAGTAGATACTGAGAAGGAACTTGCCAGCCTCTTTTGCATTTAATTGGAGCCATATGACTAAGTTCTAGCAAATGGCATGGCAGAAGTAATGTAATCTATTCCAGGACTGGCCAGACTTTCTAGGTTCAAAGCTTAGTCTTCCATTACTGACATTTAACTTTGAGCATGTTACCTAACACTTTGTGTCTTAGTTTCCTCATTTGTAAAATGCGTTTTATACTAGTGCCTACCTCATAGGGTTAAGAGCTAATAATAAGTTAATATGTACTAAATTCTTAGACTAACATCAGAAGATTAATAATTCAGAGAAGTATAAGCATTACCAAATCAATCCATCAAAAATGCCTATATAGAGCTCATCCCAGAGCAGATGTTGTTTGTCCTGGTCCTTAAGGTGGACCATGGATCCCAAACTGAAGTAGACTTGGGCTGCTGAGGAGAAAAACCAGGACATCAGTATTGAGATCATAGGAGCTGTTCACAGTAGCATGGAACCTTGTGCTATGATCCAGCAGACCATCCTCAGGTCATCTGGTCACCATGGACCTGGGAAGACCAATCACCTTGACCCTTCCAGGAAACCAAAGGAAGAGTCATCTGAGGGTAGGTTTCCAGGGAATTTGGGTGTGAAACCATTTAAGGGGCCTGAAGGTGAACTGTAAAGGCCTTTGCCTAGATATTGAAATAGGAAAACAGCTAAGACAGAACCTTCAGAAAACACCTCTGTAGTCCTGGACATGTGTATATTTTTAAAAATTATTTAACAACCATTTATATTGTACTTACTGTATGAAAAGTATTGTTCTAAGAATTCTACAAACATTAACCCATTTAATTTTCATAACAAACCATTGAGACATATTCTATTACCCACATTTTACTGATGAGTTTAGGTAGCTTGCCCAAGGTCACACAGGTCATAAGAGATAAAATCAGAATTTAAACCTAAACAATATGACTCTTCAGTCTGTTCTCTGAGTTGCAAAGCTTTGCTACTTTGCTTACTATACCAAGGGAGAGATGTCCATTAATGTTATTTTTAATACAGCTTTATATTAGTAAAGCATAATTGTAAATTTACATAGAATAGCTGCAGTGATTAACCATACATTTTGACCACAGTCCCAGGAGGCAGATAAGACTGGTATTAATTCTCATTTTATATAAGAAGAAATTGAGGATCAGAGAATCAAAGTAACATTCAGAGGAACACATAGTTGAAATTTAGGTCCTGTTTGTTTTACTACTGATCTACTATCTTTTCTTCACTCTACACTAGTTTTCTCAATTCTCTATTTCCCTTAAGTATAATTTAAAATAAGAATTATTTTCTCTCCATTCCCTCCAATGCTGGCGGAGTGATTAAATCAAAGAGATTTAACCAGAAAGTTAAGCAATACTCAGAATGACTAGGAATGTTTGATTCCAATCTTTCAGGTAACCCATTTACTTATTAAGAGGGCTTTTGAAGCTTGACACAATTGTACGGGATGACTGGGTAGAACATGGCAGTCCCTTTTCCTCCTTCATCTTCAGCCAGCGCATTGGATTGCTCCTTTGCCAGCTAGTGAGGCAGGCGTGTTGGGACATTGTTTAGGCAGGAACCAAAAGATCTGGTAGAGGAAACTCCAGGGCTGTAAAAAAAAAAAAAAAAAAAAAAAAAAAACCACCAGGGTTTAAGTCCCATATGAACTCAGAACTCACTGGGGAAGCCTCAACAAATCACTGACCCCTTTAGGCTTCAGTTTTGTCATCTGTTGAGTATGGATATTCGACTGGATAAGTGCTGAAACCCCTCCCAACTTCTCAGTTCCTATAGTGATCTGATCTCTTCCTTTGTCTGTCCCTGTAACTTTGGGCAAGTTGGGCCTCAGTTTCCTCATCAATAAACTAAAACTAATAATATTTGTCCTGATTATCTCTCTGGATTGATGAATACATCAAAGAGGATATTAAATTCCAATGCCTTTAAATACAAAATATGCTTTATGACTTGCAAATGCTTATGACCATTAACTATTCAGAAAAAAAATATTAAGATTTCAGCAAGTGAAAAAATTGCTACTGATTCTTATGAAGCTTTTAATGGGTTAAATGCTTGGACATCTGGTGAAATACTAGCCTCAGCTGTTTAAGTGACATCTTCTTGGGTCAAATTTCTGTCCTCTCTCCAGTCCATCTGCTCACAGCTTGTCATGATAAACACTTCTGAGTTACAAAGCAAAAAGTACACAGCAGCAAGAGATGGACAGCATCTTGGATCTTAACTAGACAATAATATCAGAAAATAACAATACCCAGCCATCTACTCTTCATTCCTACAACCCCACCCCACACTGCCTACCCACCCCTGTCCCCACCTTTCTCTTCTCTGTGACACAGCCTCATGCCAGGTAAGAGACAAGCTGAAGGTAAGAAATCAAATCCCTTCATGAGTGACTGAAGAAAAGAGATAGGCCTAATGAATAAGAATGCCAGGTGGAAAATCTAGGTGTCACTTGCCCATGGTTTAATGAAAGTAGAATATGTTATGTGATGAATACTTCTTAGAATAGAATCACCTCAGTTCAGTGTCCTTGGGATCACAGCACTTGGCTTATCTAAACACTCTACTGATTTGTTCTGAGACTTTAGCAAAAATCACAGAATGTTCAGTCTCGGTTTCCTTATTTGTAATATGAGGTGGTAATTGATGGTGGCAATAAACACCTACATCACTGTTGTCATTAGGCTTAAATTTTAAAAAAGTCTGTGACAGAGTTTGCCCAACTAAGGACTTTGACCTTTTGATTCTCTAGGAGTGGTCCGACGATTCATAGCAAGGGAGTACAATCATCAGATTTGGGATTAATATTCCTGGCCCTGTTTTCTTTTATTAAAAATGAGGGGATTATGTAGATGTTCTACAAATTTCTTCCTTATGTTGATGTTCTAAGCATCCATGTGTTTTGTTCCCTTGAATGTTTGATTACATTTAAAGCCCAAAAGTTCTGTCATTCTATATGCATTTTGTGTCAATATGTGCATTCCCAAAAGGTACTTTCTTCAGCCTTGAAATCACTGACATCCAAATGACCTCAGTAACAAATAGATTATGGTGCATCCACACAATGCTAAAAGTGGTTATTTCTTAATAGTGCAATTTAAGATGATAATTTTTAGAAAATTATTTTTAACTGTAGTTTCTTATTCATCTCTCATGAACATGCATTCGTTACATAATAAAAATAATGAAAGAGAAGGCAGAGTGTGACCTCCACCAGGGGCACAGGCAGAAGACACAGGCACACTCTTCACCCATCACCACCTAAACATAAGGCAGGAACATGACCACAACTGGGGGCCCAAGAAGAAGCTGCAGACACTGTCCACTCCTACACTTCCCACCCAAATAGAAGGCAGGAGCACAAACACCACTTCGGCACAGGTAGTCTAACACAGCTACTGCCAGAGTTTCTACCACTGCAAGGACAGCTGTCTGCCACAGTAGCAGCCATGATCTCTGTGCAGGTGGCGTGCTTTACACTAGACTGCATTGACACAAAAAGAGTCACCAGAAGAGCCTGGAGAAAGGGGAGGAAGTCATTCTCCTGAAAACTCACTCCAGAGTAATAGAAGAAGCAACTGCTCTACCAGATGGCCAGACATAAACATAAAAATACTAGAAATATGAAAATGAAAGAGTATATGAAACCATCAAAGGAATGCAGTAATTCTTAAGTACCAGATCCCATAGAATGGGAAATCCTTGCAATGACTGAAAAGAAATTTTGAGCAATAATCTTAAGGAAAATCAGTGAGATGAGAGAAGATTCAGTTAGACAACACAACAAAATGAGAAAAAATATTCAGGATATGAAGGAGGAAATTTACAAAGAGATTAATACCTTAAAAAAGAATGTAGCAGAACTCTGGGAACAGAAGGATTCATTCAATTAATTAAAAAACACAACCAAGAGTTTAAGCAATAGGTTAGAGCAAGGAGAAGAAAAAACTTTCTGATCTCAAAGACGGTCTTTTCAAAATAACCCAGGTGGACAAAAAATAAAAAAGTAAAAAGAATTTTTAAAAATGGAGAAAATCTAGGGAGCTAGCAGATAAACTTAAGCACACAAACATCCAAATCATGGGTGCCCCAGAAGGGGAGGAGAAAGGAAAAGGCATTAAAAACCTAATGAAATAATATCAGAAAACTTCCCACATGTAAGGAGAGACATGGACCTTCAGATCCTGGAAGCTCAAGATTCCCAGACATATTCAATCCAAAAAGATCCTCTCCAAAATACACTGTAGTCAAACTGGCTAAGTCTAAAAACAAAAAGAGAATCCTAAAAACAGCAAGAGAAAAGTGTTAAGTTTTCAAAAGGGAGCTTCTGTCAGACTAACAGCAGAATTCTCAACTGAAACTCTACAGACCAGAGGAAAGTGGAATGATATATTCAAAATACTAAAAGAAAAAAACTGCCAACCAAGAATACTATTTCTAGCAAGGCTATCCTTCAGAAATTAGGGAGAAATAGTGTATTTTCCAGACAAACAAAGACTGTGGGACTTCACTACTACACAGCCCGCACTGCAAGATCTTCAAAGGAATCCTGCATCTGGAACTCCCAAAACAATAATCACCACCATGAATGCACAAGACAGAACAAAACCCACTGGTAAAACAAAAATGCAAATGAGAAAGAGAAAGAAACTAAATCTTACCTCCACAAAAATCAACAAACATCAAAGACAAGCAATAAAAGAGTATGAAAGAAACAAAAGATATTTAAATCATCCAAATGAAAATTGATAAAATGCCAGGAGTAAGACAATACCTTTCAATAACAACCCAAGTGTAAATGGATTGAACTTCCTGCTCAAAAGACACTGATTGGAATAAAAAGCTAGATCCAACTATACACTGCTTTGAAGGCACTTACCTCACTTGTAAACATGCACACAGACTAATAGAGATGGGATGGAAAAAGATACACCATGCAAATGGAAACCAAAAATGAGTAGGTGTAACTGTGCTTATATAAGATAAAATAGACTTTAAATCAAAAACCATAGAAAGAGACAAAGAAGGCCACTATATAATGACAAAAGAATCTATCCAGCAAAAAGACATGACAATCATAAATATGTATTCACCCAACATTGGAGCACCAGGTATGTAAAGCAAACACTATTAGGCCTAAAGAAAGAGGTAGACCCCAATGCAATAATAGTAGGGGAACTGAACTCCCCTCTGTCAGCACTGGACAGATCATCTAGGGAGCAAGTCAACAGAGAAACACAAGAATTAAATCATACTTTAGACCAACTGGATCTGGCAGAGAGCTGCAGGACATTAAATCTAACAACTAAAGAATATACATTCTTCTCATCAGCACATGGAATATTCTCCAGAATAGACCACATGTTGAGTCACAAATCAAGTCTCAGAAAATTTTTAAAAATTGAAATCATTTCAAGTACCTTTTCAGATCACAATGGATTAAAACTAGAAATCATTAACAAGTGAAACTCAGGAAACTATACAAACACATGGAAATTAAACAACACGCTCCTAAATGACCTATGGGTCCAAGAAGAAATTAAACAGGAAATCAAAAAATTTCTTAAAACTAATGAAAATTAAAATGCATGAGACCAAAACCTGTGGAATATTGCAAAAGCAATACTAAGAGGGAAATTTATTGCAATAAAATCTTATATCAAAAGAACAGAAAGGTTGCAAATAAACATCCTCATGCTATATGCCTGAAAGAACTAGAAAAACAAGAACAATCAAATCCAAAAATTAGTAGATGAAAAGAAATAATTAAGATCCGAACAGAACTAAATGATATAAAGACCCACAAAATGACGCAAAAGATCAATAAAACAAAAAGTTTGCTTTTTGAGAAGATAACCAAATAGACAAACCATTAATTAGAATAACAAAAAAGAAAAAGAGAGAAGAATCAAATTACAGAAATCAGAAATTAAAAAGAAGACATTACAACTGATACTACAGAAATACAAAGGATCATTAGAGACTATTATGAAAAACTATATGCCACAAATTCAAAGACCTGGAAGAAATGGGTGCATTTCTGGACAAATAGAAACTACAAAGACTGAATTAAGAAGAAATAAAAAACCCGAACAGACCAATAATGAACAACAAGATTGAAGCAATAATCAGCAATCTCTCAACAAAGAGAAGGCCAGGACCATATGGCTTTACTGCTCAATTCTACCAGACCTTTAAAGAGGAATTAATACCATTTCTTGTCAAACTATCCCCAAAACACTGAAACAGAGGCCACTCTCTCAAACTCATTCTATGTGGCCAGTATCACCCTGATACCAAAACCAGACAAAGACACAACAAAAAATTAAGAAAACTACAGACCAATACCTCTGATGAACATAGACACAAAAATCCTCAACAAAATATTAGGAATCAGAATACAGTAACACATTAAAAAAATTGCATACCATGATGAAGTGGGATTCATGCCAGGGATGCAAGGATGGTTCAACATATGCAAGTCAATAAATGTGATACACCACATCAACTAAATTAAGGACAAAAACCATATGATAATTTCAATAGACACAGAAAAAGCATTTGACAAAATTCAATATCCCTTCATGATAAAGACTCTTAGCAAATTAGGTATAGAAGGAAAGCATTTCAACCCAATAAAAGCCATATATGACAAACCCACCATCAATATCACCCTGGACAGGAACAAGATAAGGATACCAACTCTTACCACTCCTGTTTAACATAGTATTAGAAGTACTAGCCAAAGCAATCAGACAAGAGAAAGAAATAAACGCCATCCAGATTTGAAAAGACAAATTCAAACTGTCCCCATTTGCAGATGACATGATCCCATATATAGAAAAATCTAAAGACCCTACCAGAAAACTCTTAGAGCTGATAAATAATTTCAGTTATGTTGCAGGATACAAAATCAACACCCCCAAATCACTAACATTTTTATTCTCCAGTAACAAACTAGTAGAAAAAGATATCAAGAAAACAAGTCCATTTATACTAGTCACTAAAAAAATTAAATACCTAGGAGTCAATCTAACCAAGGAGGTGAAAGATCTCTACAACAAAAGCTACAAATCACTATTGCAAGTGATTAAAGAGGACATTAAGAGGTGGAAAGGCATTCCATGCTCTTTAATTGGGAGAATTATCATTATGAATATGTCCATACTACCCAAAGTTATCTACAGATTCAATGGAATCTCCATCAAAATACCAATGACATTCTTCACAGAAATAGAAAAACAATCCTAACATTCATATGGCACAGCAAAATACCCTGAATAGCCAAAGCAATCCTGAGCAAGAAACAGAAAGCCAGAAGCATAACACTATCTGACTTCAAATTATACTATGTAACTATAGTATAACCAAAATAGCATGGTACTGGGCATAAAAATAGACACTTGGACTAATGGAACAGAATAGAGACCCATAAATCAAACCACAGACTTACAGCCAACTGATCTTTGACAAAAGCAATATGAACATACATTGGAGAAAAGACTACCTCTTCAATAAATGGTGCTGGGAAAACTGGACATCCACATGTGGAACAATGAAACTAGACCTGTACTCTTACCATATACCAAAACCAACTCAAAATGGATTAAAGACTTAAATATAAGACTATAAAACACCTGAAAGAAAACATAGGGGAAACACTTCAGGAAATCAGACTGGACAAAGATTTTATGAAAAAGACCCCAAAAGCACAAGCAACCAAAGATTAAATAAATGGGATTATATCAAACTAAAAATCTTCTGCACAGCAAAGGAAACAATCAGAGTGAAAAGGCAACCTACAGAATGGGAGAAAATACTTGCAAACTATACATCCAACAAGTGATTAACATCCAGAATACACAATGAACTCAAAACAACTTTACAGTAATAAAAACAAATAATACAATTAGAAAATGTGCAAAGGAACTGAATAGACTTTTCTCAAAGGAAGACATACAATTGGTCAACGGTTACATGAAAAAACGTTCAACATCATCAATCATCAGGGAAATGCAAAGCAAAACCACATTGAGATATCATCTCACCCCAGTTAGACTGGCTATATTATAAAAAAAGACAGAATATCAAATGCTATTAAGGATGTGGAGAAAGGGAAACTCTTCTACACTGTTCGTGCAACTGTAAATTAGTACAGCCATTATGGAAAACAGTATGGAGGTTTCTCTATATTCTACCCATATGTCTACCATAAAATCCAGTAATCCCAGTTCTAAGTACATACCCAATTGAATGGAAGTCATTGTATCAAAGGAATATACTCCTGTGTTCATCACAGCTCTATTTACAATAGCCAAATCATGAAACCAACCTAAATGTCCACTGACGGATGACTGGATAAGGAAAATGTGGTGTATATACACAATACAATACCACTCAGCCATAAAAAAGAATGAAATTCTACCATTTGCAGCAACATGGATGAGCTTGGAGAAAATCATGTTGTCAAATAAGCCAGGCACAGGAAGAGAAATACTTCATGTCCTCACTCATAAGTGTTAGCTAAGAAAGAAAGAAGGAAGAAAGGAAGGAAAGAATGAAGAAAGGAAGGAAAGAAGGAAGGAAGCCAGGCAGGCAGGCCACATTAATACACTGAACTTTCAGAAGGAGAGAACAGACCTATAGTTACTAGAGGTGGGAAATGGAGAAGGGGAGAGGGTTAAGGAGAAATTGGGTAAGGGACACACAAAATAATTATGATTTGTAATAATGAACATGCTAATAATATTGATTTGATCATCACACGTCGTACACAAATACTGATAGTCAGTTCTGTACCCATATATATATATAATCAATTATGTCTCAAATAAAAAATAAATTTAAAAATAGTAATAATAAGAGAGTGTGTGTTGTCCAAGCCAGAAGGAAAAAAAGGAATGATTTCAGCTAGAATCAGAGCACATGGTGGAAACTGACTCAGCATTTATCATCTTAGGTGCAAAACATGTAATTTTGCCTACTGGTTCATTCTTTTTCAATAAAGTCTTCTGTCTCCTCCCACTGGAAGAAAAAAATATGTCTTCTCTATAATAATCCCTGAAAGAACTTGCAGCGTCTTCTTTCTCTGGCTTTGCTTAAGCATTATATCTCATTCATTCATCTGATCAATAAACATTGTAGTGATCCTCCCATGTACCAAGAGCTGTGTGCTATGGGATCAGAACACATAAATAAGATGTCCTCTGCTTTCAAAGATATGAAGTGACAGAAATTGTCACTCACTTCTGGTGTGCGAATAAATTGGCAAAACCACTTTGGAAAAAACAGTTTGATTTTTTATTACACTTAAAGGTGTGATTGCATATTTTAGGACCCAGCATTTCCATACCTATATGAAACTTTTGAACATATGCAAATGTTAAATGTATGCAACTAGCAGTCACATACAAGCATGTTCAGAATAGCACTGTTTGTAATAGAAGTAAGTAAACCAGAAACAACCCAAACATACTATGAATGAACTACACCTGCATGGATCAATATTAATCAATTTAAAAAATAATGTTGAATGGAAAACAAGTCACAAAAGGCCACATTTAATATGGTTTTTATTTGTATAAAGTTTGAATCAGTCCAAACTAAATAATATATTGATTAGGGGCACATTTATGTGTGGTAAACCATAAGTAGTACAAGGGAACAAAGAATAATTAACATTCACGTTAGTGGTTACCTTTGGGAGTGAGGGAATGAAGTGATTTAAAAGATGAACGGCACTTGGAGAACTTCAAAGGATTGGGAATCTTACGGGTATAGGAGTAATAATTGTATTATTATTCTTCAAGTCATATAATATATAGTATTGGTATGCATAATAATATTTTAAGCAAAATAAATAAAATAATATACACAAAAATGAAAGGAAATACATAGCAAAAACAATAAATCTTGTCCTCAAAGCCTAAATCAAATATTTGCTGCTACGTAGAGTCTCTCCTGACCTCACTGATATATTCCTTCCCTTTTAAAAAAATTTTACATGTCTTATGATAGCCTTCTATTTCAACTTTACGTGAGCATAGTTTAGGTAAAGATCTTATCTTCTGGAGACTGTAAACATCTTGAGTGTAGGATTGCTATCTCTGCTTCACCTACAGCAACTATCTTGGTTGATATAGTTCGTGAGTACTGAGACTTGCTTTCTCAAGTTTTGAGCTCAAATCCCAGTTTTAAAACTTAAAACTTACAAGATCTTGAGCATAAGCTTTCAGTTCCGTAAAAGGCAAATAACTTCTACCTATCAGGATCATAAATTCAGGATTTTTCTGAGAATTCACTCACATAATGTTTGCTAAATTGCATTATGAAGTTTTACATAAATGTATATTTGGGCCCTGGTACGTAGTACGTTCTCAATGAATATTTGTTGAATGATTTTGACACAGTCTTCCTTTACTATGGTTAAGGCCCCAAATTAACACATAGGCCAGAGACAGTAGCTTAAAAAGTGTGAAATGACTTGTCCCAAGGAAAATAAGTACTGAGACACTCTGTAAGCACCCAACCCAGGAATACTGACTTCACCAAAGGAGGTGCATGAGGATTTTTTAACACTGAGTCTTCTGAGCTGCGAGAGGCTGTTGATCACTTTGCAGTGCACTTCCTTGTGAGAGGGAAGCCGCAAATGCCCACCACACTGTGGGGACATGTGTCAATGTAAAGTATACAAAGGAGAGCTGCTAGGAAGCCAATAAATGATGCATGACAGATATGATGGCAATTAAAATAAACAGACGTGCTTTTTGTTTGAAATGAAGTCATCATTTGTCAATGCTTTCCTGAAATAAAATATTAGACTTTTTTAGATGCACTATTCTAGACAGTGTTAGAAAAACTTGAAAATTTAGTTCAAGTTTTGTTTAAAATATTTAAAAATATGTTCTAAAGGTATTTATTAAATGTTTTCCTGAAAAAAGTTCAAAGAGAATACATGCATTAAAAAATGGATTTACTTTATATTGGATGTATGTGTATTAAAATGTCTACCAGATTACTATTTATTTATTTTCAAAGCACTTTAGGACATGTTTTATTTAAACATCTATGAAGTGAATATTATAAATTCCAATCTACACAAGACAGGTTAGAGGTGCAGATGGCAAAGCCAGGTTCAAACCTAAATTTACATACTACTGTAAATGTAGAAACCACCCCCACTCATGTATACACTGTAGAACTACCTTTGTTTTCCCTTTGTAGCTAGTCCTTAGGTTAACAAAGATTATTTCACAAGCAGAACCACATGCACCCAACTCAGCAGGAAATAAGATGGAGCCACTGGGAACTCAAAGATAGCATCACAGAAGGGAAACCAGAAGGGACTTTGGCACAATGGATGAAGTAAGAAAGTAGCTTACCGTCACACTTGACGACCCTATATCCTGTGTCCCCTGACATATCTACGTATATAAATCGCAGCTCTTGGTCAATCAGGGAAGGAGTTGGGACTTCACTTTCTGTCTCCCAGTCAACAACTTTCAAAACATCTTTCACAATAAGTTCTGTCTGATGGGTGTGATTAGTGATTCTATAGTGGTGAGTGCTCTGACCCACACAGATGAGGGATTCCACAGACTAAGTTGGCCTCTCACACATTGGCTGATGGTGAAGGGGAATCCCAGGGGACTCTTGTCACCACTGCCACATTTGCCACCCATTTACCTTCAATATTTATCTTGGATAGATCAGCTCTTCTCTTTATGGTTAGGAATTTCCTTCAAATGCAAAAACTATGCCTAGTACATAGTAGACATACAGTACATAGTTATTAAATAAATGAATTCATTTGTACACTTGACATCTTCAAGGACCTGCTCATGCTAGGCACTAAGGCAGAATCATAGTGTCCCTACCCTCACAGACATAGTGCAATTTTCATCTTTTGTGTGCATCTGCTATGAGCAAGAGACTGCTTAGACAGGTAAAACTTCAAAGGAGATGAGAGGTTTAGTTCTTCATCCAAAAGGTGAGCCCTTTGATTTATTTTATTCTGCAAAGAAGAGGCTACAAGTTTAACACATATAAATCAGAAATTATAAATGGCATTCATGCCACTTTAAAAATGTGACTGCCTCTAAACGTAAACTGAAATGTCTTTATATTTTCAAAGTAGTTACCACCATGTCTGGCACATAGAAGGTGCTTTATAAACATTTGCTAAAACATCTTGTAGTCTTGCAATCTTCAAGTCTTACAGTCTTGATAAAATGGCCAGGGCCAAGAAATAAAACAACAGAACACAACAGTGTGTGTGTGCATGTGTGTGTGTGTTTAGCAAACTTTTTATTTTGAAGTAATTTTAGATTTAAAAATAAGTTACAAAGATAGTATAAAGAGTTCCCATATATCTCACCCAGTTTCTCTTGATATTAATGTCTTACATATCTGTCAAATCTGAAAAGCAACATTAATTCAATACTATTAACTAAACTTCAGACTTTACTTAGACTTTACTAGTTCTTCCACTAATATCCTTGTTCTGTTTCAGAATCCAATCCAGAATACAACACTGAACTCAGGAATTTCTTGTGTACAGAAATGATTTTTATAAAGCAGGCAAGGGATTTACATTATATCAATTTTGTTGATGCACTGCAGAATGTTCATCAACCCAAATAGCTGACTCACACAAAAAGAAACTCTATCAGGATATCAGGATAGAGAAAGAAGACGGTAGACTGGCTTCAGCTGCATCTAGCAAAGCTCAGGGGAAAAAAAGAAAAAAAAAAAAAACACCTTGAGCAATATGTTCTGAGCCCCATTTGCATGCTCTATCTCAGTAAATCTACATGTATTAAACAAATATGTATTCATGTAGTTACTAATTTAACAAAATTTCTTTTATGAATTGGTTTTGACAAAGATGCTAAGAACACACAATAGGGAAAGGACAATCTCTTCAATAAACCCTGTTGGGAAAACTGGAAACTCACATGCAGAAGAATGCTATAAGAACTTTATCTTACACCATATGCAAGAATCAACTCAAAATGGATTAAAGACTTAATTAAATATAAGACTACTAGAAGAAAACAGAGGAAAAACTCCCAGGCATTTCTCTTGTCAGTGATTTTTTTTCCCATGATCCCAAAAGCAAAAATAGACAGATGGGATGGTATAAAACTAAAAGGCTTCTGCACAGCTAAGGGAACAGCATAGTGAAGAGATGACTTACACAACGGGAGAAAATATTTGCAAGCCATACGTCTGATAAGGGTTTAATATCCAAAATATATAAGGAACTCAAACATCTCAATAGTGAGAAAACAAATAACCTGATTTAAAAATGGGAATAGGTCCTGAATAGAAATTTCTCAAAAGAAGACATACAAATGTCCAATAAATACATTAAAAAATGCTTAGAATCCAGTAATTTCACTTCTGGGTATATATCCAGAGGTACTGAAATCAATATGTCGAAGGGATATGTGCACTCCCATGTTTGCTGCAGCATAATTCACAATAGCCAAGATATGGAATCAACCTAAGTGTTTATCAACCAATAAATGGATAAAGAAATATGGTATATATACACAATGGAATAATATTCAGCCTTTAAAAAATTCTATCATTTGCAAGAACATGGATGAATCTAGGGGACATTATGTTAAGTGATATACACCAGGCACAGAAATAGAAATATCAGATGATCTCACCTATATGTGGAATCTGATAAAGGTGAACTCACAGAAATAGAGAGCAGAACGATGCTTACCAGAGACTGGGGGTAGAAGGAGGAAATGGGGAGTTGTTAATCAAAGGGTAGAAAGTTCCTCATAGACAAGAGGCATAGGTTTTGAGACCTATTGCACAGCAGGGTAACTATAGTCAATAATAATGTATTGCATATTTCAAAATAACTAAGAGTTAAAAAAAAAAAGACTAAGATAGTAAATTTTCAATGCTTCACCATAAAAAAATTATAGGTAAGTGAGGTGATGGATATGTTAATTAGCTTGATTTAGTTATTTCACGTTGTATACATATATCAAAACATCACATTGCACCCCATAAATGTACACAATTATGATTTGTCAATTAAAAACAATAATAAATTTTAAAAATTCCTTTTAAATAGTCATTTTTTAATATAAAATAATACATAGGATAGCACCTTCTGTACACCTCTTACACTGCAATAGCGCCATCACAAAGGAGCCAGAAAACTTCTTGTAATTTAAGTCAGCTTCCTGTTCAACAGTAACCAGAACATATTTATTTTTCTCTCTTCTTCTGGAGAGTCTGTTAAAATAATAGTATGGAAATCAATCAATCAATAAATAAAAAGACTAATAATGGCAAAAAGAATAGGGAAGTATGGGATGTTTTAACAAATTTCTGTGTTATTGAATCTTATAGACGGAATATAGCAGACAAAGTTTCTGTATATTGTAGTTGTGGGAGACAATTTTCCTGGAAGAAGATAGAAGTTTCAAGGTCAGAAGATTTAGAGAGTAGAGCTCTCTTACCAACTACTTAGAATATAAATTTCAGCCAAAAAATAAATAAATAAATAACTGAAGCAATCCCCTAAAGAAAACAAATCTCTGCTATGGTAAAGACCTCCAATATGAGTAGTAGCAAATCCAGATTAAAGTACTTTCCCCCTCCCCCATTATATTTGGAAATTCTTAGCTTCAAGGGTCAGTTCTGGCCTACAACCCAAATGAAAAGGCTGGCAACTGATAAGCTTTGCTAAGAGCATTGACTTTCCTGTGAGCGTCCCATTCAGAAAGAAGTTCAGCAGAAAAAGAGCCCACATTTACCAAAGCTGGAGAAATCCACACAGCCAAATAACCAACTGAATCCCCCGATTTTATCTATGAATGGAAACAAAGTAGCACAGATATATGGAAATACCATCAAGTAAAAGACAAAAATAAAGACTAACTGACCCCATAGACACAAAAATGACGCAGGAAACAGGAATAATTTTTATATTTTAATTATATTTTTCACAGAGTGTTGAGAAGATATTTCACTTATGATATAAGAACAAAGGTAGAAAATAAATCAGCAAAGAATTCAAAAGAGCTATTGGGGATTAAAAATACATTCATAGGAATTAAAGATGAAAAAAAGTATTTGAAGAAAAGTTTGAGAAAAAAAAAAAAATCCCAGAATGTGGCTATAAAGAAAAAGAGATAGAAAATACTTGTATAAGAGAAAATAGAAGATATGTGGTGAAACAATCAGAACATATGGCATCCACCAAAGAACTTTCAGAAAGAGAAAATGATAGGAATAAATTATTAAGGAAATAATAGAATAATATTTTATATGTAAAAGTGGACACCAGTCTTCATATTTAGAGGGATCATAAAGTATGAATGAATGAACAGCAGAAATGAATGAATTAATATACCAACTACCTATACCTTCATAGTTTGGGAATATCAAAGATAAAGAGAAAATCTTAAAATCTGAAAGGTGAACAGAAAGAAAGGAAAGAAAATTATACTGACAGAAGAATGAGCATGAGATTGACAGCAAACTTTTCAAAATCAGATTTATAAGCTAGTAGACAATAGAAAAATACCTTCAAAGTTGTGAGGGAAGACTGCTTATAACATAGAATTCCATATCCTACTAGATTGTTAGTCCTGTGCTGCTGTAAAGTAAAGAGATTATTAGATAGGAAGCAATCTCATATACTTCTATGAGCAAATCAACTGATAACATACTCCAGAAAAACGAAGAAATAATGAAGAAAGAAGAAAATATGGAATCCAGGAAAGAGAGGTTCTGATCTAGGAGCACAATGAAGTTCTAGGATGACATACTTACAAGTAGACATATAGGACAAGCAGTCCCAATTATGATGGGATGTCATAGGGCTTGCAAGAGAACATTTCAAGGGAAAGAAGAAAGAACAATGCAGTTTGATTCAATGGACTATGTGATTAAGAACCTGAAAGATGTGGGAACGTGGTGAAACTATGTGACTTCTTTTTCAAGAATGAAAAGACATTAATAAAAAAAGAAATTACATGGAAAAGTCATGGTATAAATATAAAGTAAACTAAAATAGAGCATAATTTTGAACAGTTGATGGAATATAAGAAAGTGAATTTAGTTAACACAGATTCTAGGAAAATTATCCACCAAGTAACTCAAAAGGTTTATAGCATTCGATTTTTAGGAAAGGAAATTGATCTTAGAAAATGTTAGTGTATTTAGCCCTGATTAAAATGAACAAGATTTATAGAATCCTAATAATATGATCTGTTTATTAGTATTCAACTTTTATACCCTATATATATATATATACAAACTACAAAAATCATCATATTTCATTTCAGAAGATAATGCAAATGCAGCCTTGAGAATGCATGTGTGAAGATATGGCTGAAAAATAGTTAGAAGTCAGGTGTTGGAAGGGGGCGGTGGTGGGAAAATAAGGATAGGAATACTAGTTTCCTCATTTTACATAGTAAGATCTGAACAGTACTGTCTGAAGTTGGTGAAACAAGAAATAGAAGTATAGGAATGATATTTACATGAGCTAAAGTAATTTAACTTAAATTTACAGTTACAATACAATCAACAGAAGAGCTAAAAATAATAATAAAACCATTTAAATGTTGGGAAGAAATTGGAAATAATGTAACAATGCTAAATCCTCATTTTGTGGAAATAAGAAGTCAATAGATGTCATATAACATTTATAAGTTAAAAAAAATAGAGGTATAAATACATTTTTTTAGGGCTTTGGAAGTAACTAGCTGACGAACTAAACCTGTAAATAGTTAAATGTCCTGGACAATGTCAAGAAACAGGACAGAAAACTGCTGATTTTCACTGGAAGCCTTTTTGTATTTTATTTTTCATTATATGCATATAATTTTAAAAATATATAAATATGTATTTATTGTATAAAATATAATTTTTAAAAGTAAGAAGTCATTAAAATTATGTTCATAAGATGTACTGATGAAGGTTAGTTGCAGTATATTTCAAAAAGTTTAAAATTAGATTTTAAAATTACATCTATCTATTAATCAATAAGAGAATATGGAACAAACATATGAAATTTGATAGAGCCTTAAAATAATTGTGTGGGAAAATTGTACTGCTATAAGCGGATGTGTAACAAATGTTACTCATGGCAAGGGGAGATGGGAAGCTACAGAATATGGTCAGTGTGATAACATGTATATAAAACATGCATTTCCATTTCTACCGGTACAAATGCACATAGAACTTCAGAGAACAGGTATGGAACTGCCAACAGTGTTGACTGGAACGGTGAAGCAGAACTTAAGCTGTACTTTAATGTTTTCTCTTTTCTCTATCACTTTCTTTTTTAAAAACTCAATATATTTTTTTCCACTTTGCACTGTGAGAGACTAGAGACACCAGTGTGATAAACCCCCAGGTATGCGTCTCTGGGCTTCGAAAATTGTCAACTCAAAGCCAATCTTATTTCATCTATACCCCTATCCATTTCCACCATTTACAGATAATTTTGAAGCAATCTCAGACATCATATTATCTGTAAATATTTTAGTATGATACAAGATAATTATCCACATTAAAAAATAACTATTTAATATCATCAAATATCCATTCAATGTTAAATATCCCAATAGATTCATAAATACATTATTCTTAAATTCAAAGTGCCTTGTCATAAAGAAGTTTCAAATTTTAATGTAGTCAAAATTATCAATATTTTTCCTTTATGGACTGTGCTTTTTAGGACATGTTTATTAAAGCCTTCCTAATTCCAATGTCGCTAACACATAATGCTGTGATTTTGTCTAAAATTTTTAAAGTTTTGAGTTTCATGTTTCAATTTTATAATAAAAATATTTATACATTGCTTCTATAACTATTAATGCCATTTTAAAAGGGCATAAAAGTAAACATTACCCATAATTTTAGCCCTCAAAACCAACTACCATTAACATTTATTGTATTTACTTCTAGTTTCATTTCTTTACATATGTCCTTATGTATGTGAAATGATATATTACTTAAATTTTACAAATTTCTTTATTGAACACCACTTAATAATACATATGGTTTAAATCCATAGTAATTCACATCAACAGGGGTTGAGGCTAGAGAATCCAGAGATGCAAGGTTTGGAGAGGGAACTTGCATGAAAATTCTCTTTTCCAGTGTATATTTGAGATGCACGCAGTCCAATCCATGGACACCTGTTAGCTCTTTTGTTTTTTACAAAGCCTTCATGTGTACCTGCACTATATAAACTTAGTCTTCCTAGTATTTGTTATTCACATCTCTTCCTCCCCCACTAAACCATAACCTCCTTACTAATCTTTGTATCACTAATTAAACCAAGCAAATAGTAGATGCTCAAGAAATGTGGAAAGGAAGGTAGTGGGGTGAGCATTGAACTGGGAATGAGGAGACCTAAATTTCTAGTTCAGCAAGTAGCTAGTTGTGTGTCTTTGGGGAAATTTCTTCTAAGACTCAGCCTCTTAATCTGGAAGTTGAGGCGAGAGGACTAGATGATCTATAAGTTTCCTTCCTTTTCTAATATTTCAGACTCTTATTCTTTAAAAAGAAAAGAATTTAATGGAACCCATTAATATTCTCTAAAATAGTTATATTTCATGATCCTATTAAGTAGCCCAGTCTTTCAACAACCTATGACATCTAGCACTAACAGGTGTTTACTTAAATACAGACAAAAATTGTGGTCCCTTAAGACTGCCAATTTTTCAGTAGAGATGTCCTTGTGGGTTTGGAACTGTTTTCTGGTAAGTAGCCATCAGAATACCAGAGAGTGAGCTTAACGTAAGATACCCATTGGAGCTCTCTTACCACTGCGATTTCTGGCAGGATCTGGGACCATATCATTTCCTGGCTAATTTGCCCTTCCATCTGTCCCATAGACTCCCACCTGCTAAAGGGAGTTTGTGATTACATCTCCCTCTAGTGACAAAGCCTTCTCATAGTGCAAAGTGTCCAGTGGCATATGAGCAAGAAAATTTGGCTAGAAAAATAAATTTAAAAAATAATTTATTAATCCTTTAATAATTCAATGAACACTGTCACCATTGCTCTGTGGGAGAAGCAAAGTTCATCGTGTATTCCACTTTGCATTGAGAGAGCTAAAGCTCAGAAGGCACATCTCGTGTGTCCAAATACCAGATAGTCAGAAGTCTACCCATTAATATAAAGCACCAGACCAACCATCTCCCAAAGTCTCGTATCAGCATATGATAGGATTATCTCCAGTGCAAATATACAAGAAAAAAATCCCTCATCTATTCGTGTATAACTGTCCACAAAAGCAGTCTGGTTGAAATAACCATGGAATTTGTTTTTACACGAAGGAAAGAAAAATGTTAGGAATATAAACTTCAACCCAATAATCCACGACTATAAGAAAAAATAATAATAAGAGCCAAGATCTACTCAAAATCAATACAGTCATTCCTTGGTATCCATTGGAGATTGGTTCCAGGACCCCCACAAATACCAAAATGAAAATATCAAAATAGCACAGTATTTGCATATATCCTATGCACATTTTCCTACATACTTTAAAACATCTCTGGATTACTTACAATAGCTAATACAATGTAAATGCTATGAAAATAGTTGTTACACTGTACTGTTTTTTAATTTGTATTTTTTTTATTGTGGTTTTTTCTTTTCTTTTTTTCTTTTTTCTTTTTTTTTTTTACTGTTTTCCAATCTTTCCAAATATTTTCCATTTGTGGTAAGTTAAATCCACAGATGCAAAATTCATGGATAGACAGGGCCGACTGTACTTGGGAAGTAAGATAGGTCAGAGAAGACATTAATCTTTTAGGCCTATGACTTCCTCCAAGAGAGCTGATAGAAATGGCACCACCCCTTTTTCCTGTACTTGCACTATAGCTTTTTCTGCAATAGTCCAGTGTGGTTCAAGGGAAAATATTAGGCAAAACAAACAAACAAACAAACAAACAAAAAACCAAATAGCTATAGGTCCAGGACTTACGACAAACAAAATAAGGAGAAAATCTCCTTTGTATTGGCATAGAACTTACTTAAGGTCTCATAAGGGGCCAAGCCAGTGATATCATCTCAAGACTCTAACCTCAGCATGTCTCATTTTCACACCAAACACCTTAATCCTCTCTATTAAGTACAATTTCAGGTCAAGATATTAGGGTGCCCTGATCTTAAGAAAGTACTTGCAGTCACAAATACGTTCATTTAAGCAGCCTTCTTTTCATTAAAACTACTGTAGCTGAAATGGAAGTTAGTAATTGGACTTTGAGGAAGAAGGGACTCTTACCAGCTCACTGGGAAGTCCCCGTGGTTTCTAAGTTCCATTTCTCTGTTCATTTTATGAAGCTCGTAATACAGCTAGCTCACACTGTCATTTCAGACCATCAGACCAGCATAGTCACAATATTTTTTTTTTTTTTTAAACCATTGACCTTGCAATTGAAGTAGTCACGTCTGGAGTTTCTATGCAGTTGTACAATATTGAATTGGCACAGATGTTAGAGACTAATCTGTACATTTTAATGGTACAGCACAAAAAACTAAGGCCCAGAGTGGGTGAGAGAGTTCCTGAGATCATAGACAAAGGGTAAAACTGGAAGCCAGATCTTAAGGTTCCAAGTACAGTGTCTTTTGCACCATACTATTCTGTTTTTGTGTGTGTGTGTGTGTGTGCATGTGTGTATGTATTTAAAACAGACCAGACATAACTTATCCAAATAAAGATAGATTTATGTTTGTCTGTTTAAATTAGTCCTCTTAGAAGATTACCGCTATTTCAATAATGCTACTACTGTTCAAAACATATTTAGGATTCTTCTTTGCCATTATACCAGTCTATGGTACATTTACCTAGTCTATGGCACATTATTAGTGTTTTCCTTGTCTACCAGACTGTTGGTTCATTAAGGGCTCAGTCTATGTTTAATTTTGCCTGTATCTCCAGGGCTAAACATAATATTTGGCACATAGTAGGTCATCACAAACATTTTGAAGGGAGATTAGCCAATGTTTATCTTTGATGAAAGATTTAATTATTAAAAATAGCAAATATCACAATAAAAAGATCAAGTTCATAAAATCAGTGGTTGAGTTGGGTAATTTGCCTCACATGACTCAGAGTCATTGTCTCTCCCCCCATAAGCCCAAAGTAATTTGAGCTTGGAGACCACGACTTATCCAACTTAGAATCCCACAGCACCACTCGCAATTCTAGCACAGAAAGAACTCTCATAACATTCAATAAATGTTCCATGAACAATGGAGTAATAAGGTGGTAATTTGGATGCAGGTAGAGACTACTTGTTTATAGGGTGCTGAAACAAAAATGTAATGGTAATATTTCTTTGTTGGAAAATAAAAATTAACTTGTGCTATTGTCAAAGTTCTAACCCTCGACTAGCTACTTTGAATTGTGGTCTGGAAGAAAAATGCATTGTATGTATAAGAGAGTGTACTGGGAGCTGACATCCAAATAACTTTATCTGCCAACATCCTAATCCCACAGTATTGCTAAAAAGATGGGGTTTTCTCTTTTGCAAAGATCTCATCCTGCTCCTTCCAGGATGCGATATGTACTCATGACACTAACCCCTCACCAGCTTGACAAATGCATTAAATAGGAGTATTTATAACTATAGTGAGTTTTCTATGCTTCCTGGTGCTGGTTGTGCTTGGTGTTTGGAATTACATACATTTATGCTTGCCTAGGATAACTGGCTATTGACAAGTTCCGTCTGGGAATAAAGTACCTTAGGAGATGTTCTGAAAAAAATAAAAAACACCTGTCATCAAAGGCTGTTTACTAAATGTGCATGAATGAAACCATCTTCTAGCTATCCAGAAGATGTCCTTTTTTCATTTTATGGTTGAATACTACGACTCAGACTCATATTTTAATCTGATCCCATATTCGGGGGGTATAGAAATTAATAAACCCTAGATTTTGCCACATGTTGTCTTGAGCAGGATTGGAGGTTAGTTAGTCCTGGAGGTAAATAAACTTTAGGACTTTGAAATCCCATGAAGATTAATAAAAAGTATAAAAAATAACTTTAATCTTGGAGGTAACTACCAGGAATAGTTAACAGTACCTTGGGAGTTTTCTCACTGCCCCAAATCATTTTTCTTCATGGGGAAATAGGCTTAAGACATTATGTTTCATTCCTTAAGAAGAATCTCCACTATTTGAAATTCTTACTATATTCTAGTAATTTGCAGGACTTATTTTTTACAGGGCATGTTTTACCATTGAACTGGTTTCTAGGGGAGATGAAGAGCGGTTGCATTCAAATATGGTGTTTGGTGGGGGAGGGCAGGAACATTGCCTTCAGTACTGGCACTATCCCACTAGTTGTTCTGACACAAGTCTTCATCTAGAGTGCTTGTCAATATTCTGAGACATCAAAATGAGTGTCCCCACAGGGGGCAAGTCATATGGATACTAAGCAAAGTGTCAGAGCAGGATGAATAACACTTCTCTTGGACAGCCAGTGCAGCAACTTGCTGGCTGCTGTCTTGTTGACAAGATGACAACAAGAAAGACAGGAAACAAAACCCCTCACCCCAGGTGAACACTGAGTGAGTGGCTGTGACTCTGATTCTACTCTCATGCTGCTCCTCGGCCCCGGCCAGCCACAGCCCTATTTTGAAAGTGGGCACAAGTGAGAGCTGGGAGTCTTCGCCTGCTGAGGCTGCTTCTCTCTGTACCACTCAAGATCAATTCCTGTCTTCCCAAGACCTACTGTGCTCCGCATTCACCACACCAGCACAGTCTCTCTTTTTCTCCACAATCCAAGGGATCCTTTCAAGTCTCCAGAAAGGGAAATATTTCCCTTCCCCAACCCACCCTATATTCTCCCGAATCTGTGATTTTAAGCACCTGAATCCTATTCAACCTCCTTCAATAAAGGCTTTTAAAACTCAAAAGCCAGGAACTGACTCTATCTTTCTTTTTTTTTTTTTTAATTTTTGCTATGTCATTCCTTTTTTGAGGCAACACAAAGAATGTCTACCCGGATGAATGGAGGAGGAGTCAAGAGGGAAACATCAGAAGTAAAAATTACATCTTTAATGCTTCAAAAATATTATCCCACGATACCTTCCTTGTACATACACTGGAGAGGGAAAAAAGGGATACAGTCTCAAAGAAGTGTATTAGTAGTTTGTTATGTTAGGACTGTACAAACAAACAGAGATTATCTGGTTTAATCCTTCCCCTTATAGTGAAGATAACCAAGCTCCAGAAGAAGGAAGTGCCTTGCTCGATATGACTGTGTAAGTTGCTGGGGTAAAAAAAAAATGGGATTCTGGTCTCAGAATTGATACCTTCTCCATTTAGAGAAAAGAATATAGACTTTAATGTTAGCAAAACCCATATTTAAATTTCTACCTGAAAAGGATTTTTTTAAAACTTAGAATTTGTAATTAATAGATTCTGCCATTTACTAGTATGTGTGACTGTAGACAACTGGTAAACATTCTAAGTGTTATCTGTAAGTGGGGATAATATTACACTTGTAGGCTTGTTATGAGATTGTACATGACATATCAAAATACTCGGCACAGAGAAGACAATTCACAACTTGTAGCTATGGTTTGTGGTATGATGCTACATATATATATAACTGTACATCATATGTGTAGTTGTAGATTATATGAATTTGTAGATGAAAGATTCTATTTAGATATTTAAATAGGTAAATCTTTAATAACTGCGTATTTAAAGGCCAAAATATCTCTTAAAAGTCATGCCTAAACTAAAGAACTCTTAAACTTCTATTATTCACTTCTTCCAAAAAATTTAAGTTAGTCACATTGAAACATTCACAAATAGGATTTTCTGACATTTTTCATTAGAAAAAGTCACCCAGGTAGAGCACTTGTCAGTTGAAAAGGGACAGAATAAGAAATATAGATTAAATGTCTAATATGCTCTTTTTTTTTTCACACAAGAAAACTGAGCCCTGGAGATGGAAATGACTTTCCTAAGTTGTCAGAGATAGACTCTTTCGGAGCTAGATTTAGAATTCCAACATCCAGGTATCTCAACAGGATCACATTACCCTCTCTGTCCCATTTGTAACATAAGAGTTGGGAGACGTATACCTCAAACTTCAAAGTTATCCAAACTCTTCCTCTGCCTTCATACTGCACCTTACAGCAGCCATCAGCTGTACTGTAAACTGCCTTATATAACTCTTCAGACCCACTTTACACCAACAAAACATAGACTGCAAGAGACATATCTGATTGCCCCATACCTCTTGTTGATGGATCTCTTGTTTCCATAAGCCACTTTTCCTTTTTTCCAATGCCTTCAAAAATTATCTGGTTGTTGACAAGCTACTTTAAAATATTTTTAAAACCATTCTTTTGCTTTATCGAAATCCCATAGTTCTACTTCTTTGGCATTTGCCCATTTTTATTTTTCCAGATCCTCAATTAAAATTTTAAAAATTGGTTGTTTTGCCAGAGTGTCAACCTATTTCTAAAATAAAAGAGACAGACATTTTCTCGTCGTTTTCTTTACTTAAACAGTTGAAAAAATAAAAATAAACAAACACAGGAGTTATTCAGGGATACCAAAGAATTTTACCTAAACAATCCTCATCACAAAGACACAAAAATACTAGTTAAACACAAAGGACTACGTGAAGGACAGTGAGAACTGCCTTTATCGCAGGCACAATGGAAATATTTTCTCAAACCAGTCATGTTTAACTTAACAATTGCTAATATAAGCTGATGATAAAGAGTATTTTTATAAAAACTTTTCTTTAATTAAACCTCACCCCTTGGTAATCCACGGAAATAGACTTAAAGACAAAACATGAAACTCTCAGTATCAGTATCCTAATAAAAACACAGTAAAATAACAGGTGAGATGCTGACGGTGAAACTTATCAACAGGTTCAAGCACCATTAACTCACTTCCCAGAGATCATAAGAGTTGTGTTCCAGGTTAGGAATAAGGGACTTTTTTAAAAAAAGTAAATAAGAAAATACATTTGTCAGCAGGAAGCACAATCAAAGTTATTGTAACAAATATTTTTGATATGCTACTACAAATGAGAATTTTCAGGGCAGGGAAAAATCTGTGTGGTCAATTATTTTCCTGTTTACATCTCTTAAATTTTCAGAATATATTTTTGCTGTGTAAATTTGGTCTTATCACAATGTCCTTGAGTCTCCCCAGTCTCAAAAATAGAATTGAAACAATAATATCTACCTCACAGGCCATTTGATGTAAATTTTGAAGAAAGAGAGAAGAGGATTTTTTAAAGGATTGGATTATAGCGGTGGGAGAAAGAGAAATGTCAGGAATAACTTCAAGATATTTGGTCTGAAGTCAGGAATAACTTCAAGATATTTGGAAGGTTGGAGTTGCCATCCTTGAGTTGTGGAAGCCTGCGGAGTGAGCAGGTCTGAGATACATTCTCCTCCACAGACAGTGCCTCACACTTAATAGCAAAAATCATGGAATTCGAAGTCCAATTCACTTTTTAGCTGAGGCTAGCACCCATGGACTATGGTTTGTTTGGTTCTATGGAAACATGTTTCTACTTGAACATGTGGCTGTTCAAGATCTTTCAGTATGAAAAGAGCCAATTTCTAGTTCTTTACCTCCAGATAAGATTACCTGCAAAAGGATGAGTCATAGCTATTAAATGATGGACTCTATTTCATGGGATACTTGCATTTCCTGATTATTTTACTATTAAATACATTTCATTTTGTGGGGGGAAAACTTTTGTCATGGGTTAGAAGTCATACCCAAAATACTATTTTTTTTTAATGACATAGATTTTTAGACATAATTGAGATAAAATTTATCTCGCTGGAATGGAGAATACATTGATTGAAGGACCAAGGTCAAAAGCAGTTTTAACATGACATTTTTCTATTAATAATTATAAGCATGCATAGCTCTTTCTCTCTGGCTGACAAATTCCCTCTCTTAGGAACCATAGGGCTGCTAAATTATTCACCTTTCTTACTAGGAAATCAATGAATACCTAATGTGTATAAATGAAGAAATAGAAAGTGCAGTCTATTATTGAGAGTTATAAAGCTATCTAGCAGGGCAATAAAAAATTAAGATCTATAAATCTGTGAGTCAATGTTGAGAGGAAGTATAATTTTCCTAAAAGGGAGTCATTAGACACTATGTCAGTTGGAGCCTGAGCAGAAAACAGATGGCACACTGTTGTTGAAGACAGTTTAATTAAAAACAATTTACAAAGCTGTGGACAATATTTAAGTAAAACAATGAGGGATGATGAAGTGCCCAGATTCTATCAAAGGGCAGGAGAAGAAGCAATTACCAGCACCTGGCATGACCCATAGCTGCAGGGGAGGGCCACTCACAGGAGTGTGGCTGAAAAAAACTGTCACCATAGGTGGGAGCCATTGCCCACACATGGCCCAACAGAAAAGTAGCAAGCGGTACACATTCCCTCCTTCTGATCTCCTTTGATGCCTCCCATCGGCCAAACCCATGTGGAAGACAGAGGGCATGGGAGTGTAGAGAGCAAAATCCAGAGGTCAGCCTCAAAGGTCAGAGTGCAGGGTTGAGAAAGGTGGAGAATGGATGTGGAGAAGCACGGAGAATATCCAGCACGGATATGAGTACTATCTAAAATGGGGAGCTAAAATATATTAACGTTGACTGGCAAAGGACATAGATGCCTGCAAAGGAACAGGTTTTTAAAATTTTATCTTGTAAACATATATACACTCATAAAACTTGCGGTAAAGAAATAGATTTCAGCAAATCCTTGAATTTCCGTTCAGTTACATTTTAATTATCTTAGATTTAACTTCCCATTATATTCAAGTAATATTACATTTGATACTCTTTATAAAAATTGTGATATAATACCATTTTAAGTAACTTCAATTATTCTATCCACCTACATATATACTTATTTTGATTATGTATCTATCTACTATCTATTTTAAAAAATCTGAAATGACATATAAATAATGTATAAACAATGGTTTCTTTTGAGTGGTAAGGATTCCTTTCAAACTTCTTTGAACTTTTCTGTATTGCTTGAGTAAAAAAGAATATATAACATTTTTATGACATCATAAAGGATAAAAACTAAAAATATGCATGCCTATGTGGAGGGAAAATGTACCTACTAATTTGGAGGTGACTTCTTTAAATGCTATTTTTTTATGAGGCCTTTGCAGGTCATCACAGTCATAATATTTTTCCTTCTTCTCTATTCCCATTTGAAAAGTGAAATTGACCAAGTCAAAATAAGAAAACGAATGATGTCTGCTTATTTAGCATGTGATCCAAGACAGAAAGGTCAATAGTGGAGCTGTAGAAGTAAAGGCCAATTACTAACAAATCACTGGGAGACTCTGTGAAATTAGCAGAAGAATGTGCCAAACTACATGATGAAGAACATCAGTTAAAAAGCAGGCACCACAAAACAGCCATGGCAGCTGAGAAACAAAAACACAGGAAATGATCACTGATAAAATCCAGCAAATTCTGGCAGATGGCGGTCCTCTCCTTTGGAAGTAATTTCTGTGGACCCTGATACATCTTTTCCAGCCTTGCCCTGCACTATCATAAAGTCCCTGCCTGGTTCCTGATGTACACTAACTTTTCAGAGTATCTGATTTATTGTTTCATTGTAGGTCTTATATCCCATTTTAAAACTTATACTTTGTGTGATTCATTAGCTTTTCATTTAATCATTTATTTATATTTATATTGATTCATAGATTTTTATTTTTATTCTATTTATTTATTTATTTATTTTTCAAAAGATGACCGGTAAGGGAATCTTAATCCTTGACTTGGTGTTGTCAGTACCACGCTCTCCGAAGTGAGCTAACCAGCCATCCCTACATAGGGATCCGAACCTTTGGCCTTGGTGTTATCAGCACCACACTCTCCCAAGTGAGCCACGGGCTGGCCTTCATAGATTTTTATTTAATTCTATGGCTATAGTCCAATTTTATCATTATTTATTTGGATGTTTAAATTGCTCCAAGTTTGGCTAGGGGGAGCCCCTTCAAGCTGGCTTCTTTGTCCTATACATGTCCCCATCATTCTTTGAGCCTCTCCTTACTTTTGGGCCTTGCAAAATGTTTCAGGCTCATCTTGTGCTTTTCCTGCCCAAGTGCTGTTAACAAACATTTCTTCAAAGATCCCTGGTTCCTTTTAGTGGAGAGTTCTATTTTAAAGCCAAAATCTAAGTGATAGTATGTTCATTGCTATGGGCATATCACTGCTCCCAAGCCCTCTTAGTGTACAGAGCTAAAGAATGAGTGCACACACACACACTCTCAACACACACACACCCACACCCACACACACACACACACACACACCCACACACCCACCCACCCACCCACACACACACACACACACACACACACACACACACACACACACACACCTTCCCCTGCCAAGACTCCCATGTCTTGTGCTGAGTTGTCCGTCTCCCCACCCACAGAAACCCTCCTCACCCCTGTCCTGGGCTGCAGTGTGGAAATCTACCACCCTGTCCTGGGCTGCAGTGTGCACTTGGACACCTCCTTCACACTAGTTGGGTTGTAAAATCTCACTTTTAACCACCATGGTTCTTTCCCTCTTCCTGATGTGGACCCAAATTTACATTGGACTGAATTGTTCAGGAAGAGAAGGCAGGGAAAGGAGAATAAGAAAGCAATTTGTGATTTTAAATACCTACATTAGAAAAAATTAGAGGTGTAAAATCAATGTGCTAACCTTTCACCATAAAGAAAATCTGGAAAAAGAAGCGTACATTACAAGAATGAAAATACTAAAATAAAATAATCAAACAATAGAAAAAAAATCAACAAAAGTAAAGTTGGTTCTTCAATAAATACCTTAGCAAGACTGCTTAAAAAAAAAAAGAGAGAGAGAAAGAAAGCTAGTCATAGAGGATATAATTGTTAATATTAAGTGTTCAATAAAATTACAAAAAATACTTGAATACATTCATTTACCAAGTTCACAGAACACAAAGTCTTTTTTTCAATTAAATTATTTTTTAACTCCCACTTATATGAGTGAGAACAGGTAGTATTTTTTTTCCTTCTGTGCTTGGCTTATTTCACTTAACATAATCTTCTCCAAGTTCACCCATGCTGCTGAGAATGGCAGAATTTCATTCTTTTTTATGTCTGAATATTATTCCATCATGTATATATACCACATTTTCTTTATCCAATCATCCATCAACTGAAATTTAGGTTTGTTCCATATATTGGCTACTGTAAATAGAGCTGTGATAAACACGGGAGTGCAAGTATCCCTTCCGCATGATGATTTCCATTCCTTTGAGTATATACCCAGTAGTGGGATTGCCGGATTTTAAGAAACAACAATAACAATGATAAGCTGAACTTTCAGAAAGAGAACAGAACTGTGGTTACTAAGGCAGGAAAGGAGGAGTGGGAGGGGAAAAGGGAAGTGAGAAATTAGTTAATGGGCACAAAACAGGTAGTTAGAAAAAATTAGTTCTGTTGGTGTACAGTTGAGCTAGGCATCTATAATTAACATTAATTTACTTCATGTTATCAAGTGACCAGAAGAGAAGAGATCAAATGCTCTCATCACAAAGAAGTGGTTGAAATTTTTAATGACAAATATGCTAATTATCCTGATTAGATTGTCACACATTGTATACAGGTGTTGATACTCAACTCTATACTCCACAAATATGTATAATCAATTACATTTCAATAAAAAACCAAAAGAAATAGATTGTTTTTCATTACTTAAACAATGTACAATTGGAAAATAAAATTTAAATACCATTTAATATATTATTAAATCCATCAAAAGTCTAGGAATAAATTTAACAAAAGATGAGAAAGATATCCTTGCTGAAAATTACAAAGCATTGCTTAAAAAAAAAAAAAAAACTAAAAAATACTAAGTGTTGGAAAGATATTCTATATTCATGGATTAGAAGATACAATATTGTTACAATGTCCTCCCTCTCCAAATTGACCTCTAGATCCAATGCAATCCCAACCAAAATCCCAGCATGCTCTTTTAGGGAATCAACAATTTTATAATTTATGTGGAAATGTAAATGACCTAGAATGACCAAAGCAATATTATAGTTTGTACCCTGTAGCATTTGTGGATTTCCAGAATCTGTAAGTCACACTTGTCATAAGGACTCAAGGTAAGGAAGGCCAAGAAGAGGAATTCAAAATGAAAAATTAACAGCCATCTGCTTACTCTGTTTCAGGCATTATGTAAGCACTTAATATGCATTAAATCTTTTAGTTCTCACAATAATCCCATGAAGCAAGTTATGACCCCTGCTTTACAGATGAGAAAATTAAGTAACTTGTCTGAAGTAAAAAAAAATATATTAGGTGGCAAAGCCAGAATACAGAGTAAGAGCTTTTAGATTTCAGATATTAGCCATAAATGAAAAAGGACAGATTAAAATGGCATTTCGGGCATAGTGGCATGTGCCTTGTAGTCCCAGCTACTCAGGAGACTGAGGCTGGAGGATCCCTTGAGCCCAGGAGTTCTGGGCTGCAGTGTGCTATGCCAAATGAGTGTCCGCACTGAGTTCAGCATCAATATGGTGACTTCCTGGGAGTGGGAAACCACAAGATTGCTTAAGGAGGGGTGAACTGGCCCAGGTCAGAAACTGAGCAGGTTAAAAGTCCCATGCTGATCGATAGTGGGATCGCACCTGTGAATGGCCACTGCACCCCAGCCCAGGGTGCACCCCAGCCCATAGCAAAAACCCCTCTCTCTAAAAAAAAAAATAAAAAAAATAAGGACATTTAACTTCTTCTATACCCAATATGAACAAGCTGAAACATGTTTACCTTTGTAATTTATTATTAATATCTCTAAATAAAGTTGATGTTTCATTATAAGGTGACACCTTGCTCTTCATGGTACAGATTAAAAACATTGTTTTCCAAAATCTTTCAAGTTGGTTTTGAATGGCCAATATTTTGATGTAAAGATTGAATGACAATTTGAAAGTAGGAATAATATTGAGAGATGCTAGGGCCAGGCTGAATTCCAAGAGATTATTCCCAGCAGTTATACAGTAAAGAGAATACATCTGGCTATTCTAAGACTTTCATTTATTCCATCAGTGTAGAGTCCTGAAATAAAGAAATTTGAAAGAACAAACCTTTATTATTATATAAGGATTACTTGAAAAAATCAAAAAATCAATAGCTAGGCTTTTTCCTGGATCTTTCAGTAAGAACGAAAAGAAAAGAAACAACTTGCCTGCTTGTACTGGTGGATAAAAATTTAAAATATAAATTGTGAAATATACATTCTAATAGTATTTGTTGAGTCTTTCTATAGGGATAGAAAGATATAAAAGCACAATTATTGTGTTGAGGAATTCAAGTGAATGAACAAATATGTATGCCAAATCTGAGGACACAGAAGTGAAATTGAAAAGAGAGTTTGAGAATACTCAGGAGGCAAAAATCAATGGAAATTAGCAACAGCTGAATGTGCAGGGCTGGTGAAGGAGAGAGGCAAGTCTAACTTTGGAACCTGTGGTGCAAGCAGCTGATGAATGTGATCATTGATCATCCTTCAAACTGTAGACTTCTGGAATTATATTAGAGTCCAAAGCATAAGATGAGTGGAGTTTCTAGTTTCCCAGTGCGGGTTTTACCCACACTTCTTTTGTAAATTAAGCTTTGACCAAATAAGAGCAACCCTAAGTTTTCTAAGCTTTGACTTACAACAAATGACAGAACGACCACTGCCAACTGTGTTTGACGATCCTAGTTTTACTCAGAACCTGAGCTGTCACTTTTCCTTGTCGTAAAAACTCAGACATGTAACTCCTTTCTAAACATCGTGCATGATTCATTCTGTCTGACTAATGATCTGACATCAGGTAAAAGAGAAGAAGAGAACTCACCAAGGAACGGATGAAGGTGAGGTTGAGCAAACACGTTGAATGCGAACACCTGCTATTCCACACATAATGAGTTATTTTAGAAGTTTTGAGTTGAATGAGCACAAAAGCCCCCACGCAAACAGAAACATCTCCACCCAGAATGATCCCGCCTCTTGCCACAATCTGGAATCGTGCTCTGTGTTGCTGAAAAAGAGCTAAGCACAGATATGACTGTGCACTGTTGGCATTATTTGCATACAGTCCAGGACATTGTTAAAGTGATCTTTCCTCTCTCTTCTTCCTTCCATCTCCACATTTGTCCATACCTAGAACTACCTACTGCTTCATCCACAACCTCAACTAAGATCCAGAAATACAGCTTTATATTCCATATCTGATCTCAGTGCACTGTTGTTCAGGAAGCTTCCTGTGCCTAGGCCACGCTTTACCTCTGACGAATCCCAGCACAAACTGTGGTTACTGGGAAGGGCCAGGACTGATAGTAAAGAATCTGAACTACCATCACTTCATCTCACCTCACCTCAAATTCCCATTCCTTGAAGTGGAATCAGTTATTACTCAGCTGCTGCATCATAGAGAGAACCAAATAGAAGGATGTTATGAAATGTCTTTGTAATCTTAAAATGCTGTACAAATGTAAGAAATTGCAGTAGTCATCTAGCCCTTCTCATCCAGTTTACACATTTTACCTGAATTACATTAAAAGTTAACTTCAGTTTCTTTTTTTGTGTGATGAGGATAAAAATATTGCCTTAACAGATTTATGAAAACAAAAGGAGTAAAGGAGCATATTGCACAAGTAATGAAAACACGGAAGATTGAATAAAAGGTGGTACTCTTGGTAGAATTATTGCTATTGTTAATATTATTCTTATTGATCGATTCCAAAGTAAGCAGTGTTTGATCCTAGCCACCCTCCAGGATACAAATGCACTGGTCATTAGGAATTTTGCAGATAGACTGTGCAGAGGGGATGGTGGGATCACACATTATGTACAGCATGGAGTAGTACATTGCTCATTTAAGTAGTAAGTGCAACCCAGGCCATAGCGCTTGCTTGAAACCAATACAGCATTACCCACTGCTAATAAATAAGGCTTGCTGAGACAGTGAGGATAAGCTTTCTCAGAATCTGAGCCTCAATGGAATTGTGTATTTTGAACCATCACTGGTAATGAACTTGAGCTGCCCCTCTGGCCCTTCCTCTGGGGACGGGATTGCTATGGGCAAGTACCATTACCCTTTCAGGTGTGGGAAATTCTCAGCCTGCCCTTGACTTCAGATCCTAGAATTTGAGAATTGGACAAGACCCAAGAAGTCATTTGGTTCAACCTACTAATTTCCCAGAGGATTAAAAATAGGGATGGAGAGAAGTGACTTGCCGAAGATTATACAGTTTATCGGTGTAAAAACCAGTCTCCTGACTCCCAAAGAGGCTTGCTCCCTCTTTATTCTGCACTAGGTTAATTTGGTCTCTGTTGGCCAAGACCACCTTGTTGTAGGCTTTCTGAGGCCAAGCACCTGGGTGGTTTCTTATCTGAGTCTTGGAGAGCAGCCAGGCATGTGAACGGGCAGGGATGGCTGACTCAGACTTCAGAACACTTTGTGCCTAAGGGACCAAGGTACAGTCTAAAGAGGGTGTAGGCTCTGGGCGCTTCCCCATAGCTCCTAAGTTTTGTCAGTGTGACTAGGTTACTGAGAGGAAAGGAGAATGGTCTCACCCTGTAGTACTCTTGCTAATGAGTTCTGGGACATGGAGAAGTTTTGATTACTCACCCAAGTCAGGATATGTTTGGCTCAGGTAAAGAGTTCTTTTCTTCTGGAAACCCTTCCATGACACCATTTGAGGTACACAGCTATGTTTTTCTCCTCTCTGATGTCCTGTAGACCCTTTCCTTCCCTCCTGAAATAAGCACCTCAAAATTTGAAAGTGTTATAAAGGGCTAGAAACTACAAAAAATTAAGAAATAAAACAACCTCCAATGCTCTTTACATTTTTTTGTTTGGAAGTAAATCCTTTGGAGAAAGTCACCAGTGTGCAGTCAGATCCACCTTTATTGTAAAGAGGCCAGCAACTCTTCTTTGGCTGAGGATCCTGAGTCAGTCTAAGTTTAGTGACTAACACAAAAGTACGTAGTAAGTTTTGTCTCATCTTTACTTTAAACTTACTAAAAACAAAACACAAACAACACCCCCCCCCCCAAAAAAAACCAAAAAACAGAGTGAGGGGGAGTCAGTGTGCAGGTTCTTCTCTGTGCCTGTATCCCCTGAAGCATCATCTCGTCACCATTTTCCTGGAGCTCAGGCACAGTAAGAGGGCAAGGTGGAGAAAACACAATAAAAAACATAGCATATCCTGACATTACTGTCCTCTCACCAGTTTTATCGTCCTGCTCTAATAATAATGACAACAAATATTTATCTTGTACTTTAACATTTCCCAAAAATGTTCAAATACCTTTTTAAAAATTAAGATACAGTTCTTTAAATGTGAATTATGGATTAATTCAATATAAATACTAGAAGGAATCTCAGAAGTGATCTTGTCCAATTTTTTCATTTTATTGATGAGACAACTGAGGCACACAGAGAGATCTCAATTTGTCCAGGTTCACGAAGGGAGCAGGAGGCACACAGAACCAGATGCCCTTGCCTTCTTGACCTGAAACAGAGCCCCTTTACAGCTTCATGCTGCCATTGAAGTTGTCAGCAAACACAGCATTTTCATATTCGTTATTCACAGAACCATGGGATTGCCCCAGATCAAACTTGTTAAAGTGATTTGCCTAAAGCCACACAGTTACTGTGCGTGACAGCTGTAAACAGACCCCAGATATTTTAGATTCCAATTCCAGTGCTTATTAGACTCTGTAAAGATGGCCATGTAGGGTTTCCCCCAAAAATGTTTGACCCATAGGAATAAGCTGACGACTTAAAAATAAATGATCACTTCAGAAAATTTCTCTTTTGGATAGTCCCGGAGAGCAAAAACAAAAGCCCCCCAAAGTCAAAGCAGTAAACAGAACTCATCTCAGAATGAATGTTAAATGAGTCATCTGTTTTCATTTCTTTAAATAGGCAATATTTTACATGGCCCATAACTAATAATTCAGAACACTTTCACATTTAAGCCTCCTTTTCTAGCAAACACGGCCTGTGAGTCAAAGATGGAGAATCATTCCCTCCACTTCATCTGTGAAATTGTGGGTGTATAATATTTACTTTTTGTTGTTGTTGTTAATTTTGGATTATGCCACTAGAAATCCTAAAAATAATGTGATTTTTTCTAATTTTTTCATTAAAAAAACACTCACATCTATTAAATCATTTGGTTTGCCCTTCCTTGGAACAAATAGCTGTTATTATTGTTCTTCTTATTATTACCATCATCTCCTCTTTGGATATAAGATACTGAAGCCCAAAATCTCAAAGGTAATTGTGATATTACGATACCGTAATATGTATATATTGGTTTTCAACCACAAGGCAGGATTCTAATCTTCCCCTGCCTCTCTGTGTTGAAGCTGGCCATGAAGAAATTCTCTGACCTACCTTGTCTGGCTATAGGTCGTAAGACCCCATTTCAGGAGGGATTCTGCCTCATAGCCTCAAACTCAAGAGAAAGGAACAGTGCACAGAGCTGCCAAGAAAAATCTGAACACACAGGACTTGGCTAGATTTTCCCGCTCAGTCTGTTAGTGTTAGATCATACCATTTTTGTCCAATCATGTTTCTACACAATTGTCCATGCTTCAGTCATACCTATATCATGAAGCTTCCATAAAAACTCAAGAGCGAGGGCCTCAAAGAGCTTTTGGATAGCTGACCACATGGAGATTCCTGAAGGGTGGCACACCCAGGGAGGTCATGGAAGCCCTGCGCCCTTTTCCCTATCCCTTGCCCTCTGCATCTCTTCATCTGTATCCTTTGTCATATCCCTTATAATAAACCAGTAAACATAAGTAAGTTTCTCCCCGAGTTTTAAGAGATAACACATGGGGCTCTATTATAAAGCTATAGAGCTTTTGTGAGCTGCTCTAGCAAATTAATTGAACTCAAAGAGGGGGTCATGGGAACACCAATTTATAGCCCATCAGTCAGAAGCACAAGTGAAATACCTGGGGCTTGTGATTGGCATCAGAAGAGGACAGTCTTGGAGATCGAGCCCTTAACCTGTGGGATCTGACACTCTCTCCAGGTAAATAGTGTCAAAATTGAATTGGAGGACACCCAGCTGGTGTCCACTGGAGAATTGTTTGCCTTGCTTGCTTGCTTGCTGGTGGGAGAACATCCGCACATATTTGGTCAGAGAAGTCTTCTGTGTTGATTGTGAGAGAACAGAAAAGAAGAGTTTGTGTTTTTTTCTCACAGTAATAAATAATATCATAAACCTATGTTTTCTGTTTCTAAATCCAATAGGTTAAACATTAATTCTGACCCATTTTCAATGATTTTTCTTGTTGTATTTGCTTGAGTTTCATGGAGAAACACATTTTACCAACCAAGTTTCTGATAACATATGTATATTTAAATGTCTGTTTACTTCTAAAGTGTCCCTATAGATTTCAGACTGTTGGATCATTACGTGTTGTATAATGAAGGTTTTTGCTATAAACATGTTCATCACTGAAAAATCGGTTTTCAAAATGTATTCCTAAGGCCTCACCTCCCAAATACAGAGGTCCCCCCTTATCCATGGGGGATATATTCCAAGACCCCCAGTAGATGTCTGAAACCTCGCATAGTACCAAACCTTGAATATACATTACTGTGTTTTTATCTGATAATGGAAATGACTGTTAAGTGACTAACAGGTGGGGAGCATATACAGCATGGAGACACTGGACAAAGGAATGATTCATGTCCTGTGTAGGACGTGCAAGATTTCATCATGCTGCTCAGAACAATACACAATTTGAAACTAAGGAAATTCTGAAATTTTCCATTTAATGTCTTCAGACTCCAGTTGACCACAAGTAACTGAAACTGCAGAAAGAGAAATGTCAGATAAGGGGGAGACTACTGTACAGGTTTCTAGTTAAATTTTCAATTTCAATTTGTGTCCTCAGTTAAACATATCAATTAAAATATTAAAATGTAAAAATTTGTATATATTCCTCTGGACAATGGAAATTTATAAAAGAGAGATAGGTAGAAAAAATATTTTCTTTAAACTCTCAGAGTACTTTAGTACCTCTCTTTTATATTTTATTATTATCTCTTTACACTTGGTCAATGTAAAGTTTTGATAAATTTTATTTGATTTAAGTAAGTCCATACTTAACCTACTCTAATACAAAATGTGATTTTTTTTTTTCTGGCTCCAAGCAAGTAAGTTTATTTTGTTGCCTGAGTAGATACATCTCTGCAAAAGCATATGTAATACATAAAAACTCTCAGCCAGAGCAGTTTTATCCTCCTGGATCACGCAATGAGTTTGGTATCAACTCGTTGTTACATAGCCTGAAAAAAATATTTTGTCAGTGCTGTATGTTGTAGTTCATTTCAGAATAAGATGCCCACAACCATTGTGACTGAGAGCAAGGCTAGACTGATTTGTGAAGGTCAATGTTTAACTCCACTTTAGAACTGTTCTCAGGATCACGAAGCCTGAGTTGCACTCAGAACTTATTTTTAATCATGTCAGGCAGGAATAGAAAACAAACACACAAACAAAAATTTATGAATGAAACTTAATTTTCATATAAAACAAAATCAACTTACAAGTTTTTTTGTATCTCCTTAGTGAAAAGGGAAAATCACATTTTTATCAGAAACTTTTAAACAATTAGATTTTTTTGTTGCTGTTATTGTTAAGATATTTTTCTTTGCAAGTAACAGAAAGCCCATCTAAAATAATTCAAAGAATAAGTGTATTTTTATCTTTCCTTATAAAAACTCCTGTGGTCAGTAATTCCAGGGAAATCTAGCTGCTCTATAGCATAAAGCCAGAACAACCTCAGACCACTGACACCACCACCAATAGAGAGAGAACCAGAAAAGAAGCCAAAGAGCTATGGTTAATAATCATTTATTATAGACAATTTAATATTTTTAATAGTAAAATGTAAAAATGATTATAAAATATTAAATAGCTTATTTATATCTTTACTAATTTATGTGTCATAAAATATTTGTGAAATGCCAGTCACTCATTAGATTTCTTTTTATTTTATTTTATTTTATTTATTTTATTTTATTTTGTCGATATACATTGTGGCTGATTATTGCTCCCCATCACCAAAACCTCCCTCCCCCCCTCCCCCCCAACAATGTCCTTTCTGTTTGCTTGTTGTATCAACTTCAAGTAATTGTGGTTGTTATATCTTCTTCCCTCCCCCCCCCGATTTGTGTGTGTGTGTGTGTATGTGTGTGTGTGAATTTATATATTAATGTTTAGCTCCCTCCAATAAGTGAGAACATGTGGTATTTCTCTTTCTGTGCCTGACTTGTTTCACTTAATATAATTCTCTCAAGGTCCATCCATGTTGTTGCAAATGGCAGTATTTCATTCGTTTTTATAGCTGAGTAGTATTCCATTGTGTAGATGTACCACATTTTCCGTATCCACTCATCTGATGATGGGCATTTGGGCTGGTTCCAACTCTTGGCTATTGTAAAGAGTGCTGCGATGAACATTGGGGAACAGGTATACCTTCGACTTGATGATTTCCATTCCTCTGGGTATATTCCCAACAGTGGGATGGCTGGGTCGTATGGTAGATCTATTTGCAATTGTTTAAGGAACCTCCATACCATTTTCCATAGAGGCTGCACCATTTTGCAGTCCCACCAACAATGTATGAGAGTTCCTTTTTCTCCGCAGCCTCGCCAGCATTTATCGTTCATAGTCTTTTGGATTTTAGCCATCCTAACTGGGGTTAGATGGTATCTCAATGTGGTTTTGATTTGCATTTCCCGGATGCTGAGTGATGTTGAGCATTTTTTCATATGTCTGTTGGCCATTTGTATATCTTCCTTAGAGAAATGCCTACTTAGCTCTTTTGCCCATTTTTTAATTGGGTTGCTTGTTTTCTTCTTGTAAAGTTGTTTGAGTTCCTTATATATTCTGGATATTAATCCTTTGTCAGATGTATATTTTGCAAATATTTTCTCCCACTCTGTTGGTTGTCTTTTAACTCTTTTAATTGTTTCTTTTGCTGTGCAGAAGCTTTTTAGTTTGATATAATCCCATTTGTTTATTTTTCCTTTGGTTGCCCGTGCTTTTGGGGTCGTATTCATGAAGTCTGTGCCCAGTCCTATTTCCTGAAGTGTTTCTCCTATGTTTTCTTTAAGAAGTTTTATTGTCTCAGGGTGTATATTTAAATCCTTAATCCATTTTGAGTTGATTTTAGTATACGGTGAGAGGTATGGATCTAGTTTCATTCTCCTGCATATCGATATCCAGTTATCCCAACACCACTTGCTGAAGAGGCAGTCCCTTCCCCAGTGAATAGGCTTGGTGCCTTTGTCAAAGATCAGATGGCAGTAAGTGTGTGGGTTGATTTCTGGATTCTCTATTCTATTCCATTGGTCAGTGTGTCTGTTTTTATGCCAGTACCATACTGTTTTGGTTATTATAGCTTTGTAGTATAGCTTAAAGTCAGGTAGTGTTATGCCTCCAGCTTTATTTTTTTTGCTGAGCATTGCTTTGGCTATTCGTGGTCTTTTATTGTTCCATATAAATGTCTGAATAGTTTTTTCCATTTCTGAGAAAAATGTCTTTGGAATTTTGATGGGGATTGCATTGAATTTGTATATCACTTTGGGTAGTATGGACATTTTGACTATGTTGATTCTTCCAATCCAAGAGCATGGAATATCTTTCCATCTTCTTGTATCCTCTCTAATTTCTCTCAGCAGTGGTTTGTAGTTCTCATTATAGAGATTTTTCACCTCCTTGGTTAACTCAATTCCTAAGTATTTTATTTTTTTGGTGGCTATTGTAAATGGGCAGGCTTTCTTGATTTCTCGTTCTACATGTTCACTATTGGAGAAAAGAAATGCTACTGATTTTTGTGTGTTGATTTTGTATCCTGCTACTGTGCTGAAATCATTTATCAATTCCAACAGTTTTTTTGTAGAGGTTTTAGGCTGTTCGATATATAGGATCATGTCATCTGCAAACAGGGACAGTTTGACTTCATCTTTTCCAATCTGGATGCCCTTTATTTCCTTCTCTTCTCTGATTGCTCTGGCTAGTACTTCCAACACTATGTTGAATAGGAGTGGTGAGAGTGGGCATCCTTGTCTAGTGCCTGTTCTTAAAGGAAAAGCTTTCAGCTTTTCCCCATTCAGGATGATATTGGCAGTGGGTTTGTCATATATGGCTTTAATTATGTTGAGATACTTTCCCTCTATACCTAACTTATAGAGGGTCTTTGTCATGAATGAGTGCTGAACTTTATCAAATGCTTTTTCAGCATCTATAGAGATGATCATATGGTCCTGGTGTTTGAGTTTATTAATATGGTGTATCACATTTATTGATTTGCGTATGTTGAACCAACCTTGCATCCCTGGGATGAATCCCACTTGATCATGATGAATAATTTTTCGTATGTGTTGCTGTATTCTGTTTGCTAGTATTTTAGTGAGGATTTTTGCATCTATATTCATCAAGGATATCGGCCTGTAGTTTTCTTTTTTGGTTATATCTTTACCTGGTTTTGGTATCAGGATGATGTTTGCTTCATAGAATGAGTTTGGGAGATTTGCGTCCGTTTCAATCTTTTGGAATAGTTTGTAAAGAATCGGTGTCAATTCCTCTTTGAATGTTTGGTAAAATTCTGCTGTGAATCCATCTGGTCCTGGGCTTTTCTTTGTTGGGAGCCTTCTGATAACAGCTTCAATCTCCTTTATTGTTATTGGTCTGTTCAAATTTTCTACGTCTTCACGGTTCAGTTTTGGGAGCTTGTGTGTGTCCAGAAATTTATCCATTTCCTCCAGATTTTCAAATTTGTTGGCGTATAGTTGTTTATAGTAGTCTCGAATGATTCCTTGTATTTCAGATGAATCAGTTGTAATATCGCCTTTTTCATTTCTAATTTTTGTTATTTGAGTCTTCTCTCTTCTTTTTTTTGTTAGCCATGCTAATGGTTTGTCAATTTTATTTATCTTTTCAAAAAACCAACTTTTTGATTCGTTGATCTTTTGAATTGTTTTTTGGTTTTCAATTTCATTCAGTTCTGCTCTGATCTTAATGATTTCTTTCCGTCTGCTAACTTTAGGATTGGATTGTTCTTGTTTTTCTAGTTCTTTAAGGTGAAGTGTTAGGTTGTTCACTTGCCATCTTTCTATTCTTCTGAAGTGAGCATTTAATGCAATAAATTTTCCCCTCAATACTGCTTTTGCAGTATCCCACAGGTTTTGGTATGATGTATCATTGTTTTCATTAGTTTCAATAAACTTTTTGATTTCCTGCTTGATTTCTTCTTGGACCCATATGTCATTAAGTAGAATGCTGTTTAATTTCCATGTGTTTGCATAGTTTCCAGAGTTTTGTTTGTTATTAATTTCTAGTTTTAATCCATTGTGGTCTGAGAAGATACATGGGATAAGTCCAATTTTTTTGAATTTATTGAGACTTGATTTGTGACCTAATATGTGATCTATCCTGGAGAATGATCCATGTGCTGATGAGAAGAATGAATATTCTGAGGTTGTTGGGTGGAATGTTCTGTAGATATCTGCCAATTCCAATTGGTCTAGAGTCTTGTTTAGATCTTGTGTTTCTCTACTGATTCTTTGCCTAGATGATCTGTCTAATATTGACAGTGGAGTGTTCAGGTCCCCTGCTATTATGGTATTAGTGTCTATTTCCTTCTTTAGGTCTAATAGAGTTTGTTTTATAAATCTGGCTGCTCCAACATTGGGTGCGTACATATTTATGATTGTTATGTCTTCTTGATGGATCAGTCCTTTTATCATTAAGTAGTGTCCCTCATTGTCTCTTTTTATGGTTTTTAGTTTAAAGTCTATTTTGTCAGATATAAGAATAGCCACTCCTGCTCCTTTTTCTTTTCTGTTTGCATGGTAAATCTTTTTCCATCCTTTCACTCTTAGTCTGTGTGAATCTTTATGGGTGAGGTGGGTCTCTTGTAGGCAGCATATAGTTGGGTCCTGCTTTTTGATCCAGTCAGCCAGTCTGTGTCTTTTAATTGGGGAATTTAAGCCTTTAACATTAAGAGTTGTTATTGAAAGGTGTTGATTTATTCCTAGCATTTTATTGGTTGTTTGGTTGTCTTAGGTGTCTTTTGTTCCTTGCTTTCTGATTTACTGTTTGGTTTCTTTGTTTGTTGGTTCCTTAGGTTGTAGATAGTGTTTTTGTTAGCTTGTTTTCTCTTCATGAATGCCATTTTTATTGTACTAGCGGGTTTAGATTTTTCTTAGGTTTTTATGGCAGTGGTAGTTATTTTTCGGGAACCAAACCCAGTACTCCCTTGAGGATTTCTTGTAAGGGTGGTCTTGTGGTAGTGAACTCCCGCAGTTTTTGTTTGTCTGAGAAATATACTATTTGCCCCTCATTTCGGAAGGATAGCCTTGCAGGGTAGAGTATTCTTGGCTGGCAATCTTTGTCTTTTAGTATTTTGAAAATATCATCCCATTCCTTTCTAGCTTTTAGGGTTTGTGATGAGAAGTCTGATGTTAACCTGATTGGGGCTCCCTTATAGGTGATTTGACGCTTCTCTCTTGCAGCTTTTAAGATTCTCTCTTTGTCTCTGAGTTTTGCCAATTTGACTATGACATGTCTTGGAGAAGGCCTTTTTGGGTTGAATACGTTTGGAGATCGTTGAGCTTCCTGGATCTGAAGATTTGTGATTTTTCCTATACCTGGGAAGTTTTCTGCCACTATTTTGTTGAATATGTTTTCAATGGAATCTCCATTTTCCTCCCCTTCTGGAATACCCATGACTCGGATATTTGAGCGCTTGAGATTGTCTGATATCTCTCTCAGATTTTCTTCCATGTCCTTGATTCTTTTTTCTTTCTTTTTGTCTGCTTGTGTTATTTCAAACAGCCCATCTTCAAGTTCAGAGGTTCTCTCTTCAACTTCGACAAGCCTGCTGGTTAAACTCTCCGTTGTGTTTTTTATTTCGCTGAATAATTTCTTCAGTTCAGCAAGTTCTGCTACATTTTTTTTCAGGACATTGATTTCCTTGTACATTTCCTCTTTCAGATCCTGTATACTTTTCCTCATTTCATCATGATGTCTAGCTGAGTTTTCTTGTATCTCATTCAGTTTCCTTAGAATTATCACTCGAAATTCCTTATCAGTTATTTCAAGGGCTTCTTGTTCTATAGGATCTAGAGTTTGAGATTTATTAACTTTTGGTGGTATACTTTCTTGATTTTTGTATTTCTGGTATCTTTTTTTTGGTGTTTATTCATTGTGGCAGGGGGGTTCACAGTCCACCGGTTTGAGACTAATGAATAACTAGGATGTTGCTGTGGTTGCCAATTTCGTATGGCTACCTCCGTGGCTGCTCAGTTGGCCTCTAGTGCCTTGTTTGTGTGGTTGCCTCGGGTCTTGGGCTTCTCCGGGGAGCCACCTTTCTGGTCAGCTTGGACTCTGCTGGGCTGGTGGATCACATACCCCTGGGTGTGTGATCTCTGTTGAGCTTTCACTTCCTGTGCAGGACTTCTCCCTGTTCCGTGTGCTCTTGCCCAGGCTGTTAGATCGTGCAGTGGCGACCCCACCCGGTGTGTGGTTTCTGTAGAGTCTCCGCCTCCCTGTCCGCACGTCTCCCCACTCTGTGTGCACTGTGCTGGGCTGGGGCGTGTCTTCTGCACCCCTCGTCTATCAGCTGGGCCTTCAAGACCCTGCTCGGCACCGCCTCGCCCAGGAAGTCTACCAGGTCTCTGCTAGGCACAGACGACCGGTCTCTCTGGGTGCCTTTGTAGCACTATGTAGATCTTTCTCGGGTCTTGTTCACCTTTGTATCCCCCCAGTATAAACCGAGTCTAGCGCCCACCTGCAGCCTGGTCTCCGGCAGGTTCAAGCGGGCCTGAGAACTCTCCTACCACACTATTCCCAACCAGATTTCGTTAGGCTTTTTTCCAAACTGGTGGCCGCAGAGATGGTATCTGCCTCCCAGTAACAGGGAGTTTACCTGGGGCCGGAGTCCAGGGTGTGGTGGAGTGACAGTCGGCCCGCCCGAACTTCCTTGCCCTCCCGACACTGGCCGGGGACGCCCCACGCCACCAACCCGCCAGAGAACCGTGGAGGGAGTGGGAGCGGAGGCTGGCCCGCAGGCTCTGGAAAGCCCCACGCCAGGCCAAGCAAGTGGGAGGGCTCAGTGGCGGCCAAGCTGGGAGGGGCTGCCTGCACCTGGGAAAATGGAGGGAGCCCCGGGGGCGGTGAGTGGCCTGGTGGTGCTGGCGGGAGCCGGGTGGGCGACAGCCCCCCGAACAGAGCTGTGCCAGGGGTCACTCACAGTGCTGTGCCAGGTCGGGCGCTCACTCTCTGTCTCTGGTTTGCCGCTTTCCCATTCTCGCCGCTGCCGCCTCAGGCTGTTCAGTCGCAACGTGGCTCGGGCGCTCCCTGGAATCTTCTTTTATGCCGGCCTGTAACCTCGAATCCTGAATAGGGCAGCTGGCCGCCTTCAGCGCGGCCCCGGCCTCTGGGATCCTGGCTGCATCCACAGCAGCCCTGGCGCCGTGTTCCCTGTTTCGTGACTCGCTTTTGCAGCTAAGAAACAGTTCTTTTCCTGCTCCACACTTCAAAGCTGTTGCCTGTAAATGAGGCAGCCTTTCCTGCCGGGGGCAAAGTGGCGGTCACCCCCCACGACCGGCCAGCAGCAGCAGTCCTCCCTTAAGAGATGGCGAGAGGAAGGTCCACAAAATTCCCGGCTGCCTGAGGCCCAGTGGCCGCCTTTTCCACCTCAGCTACTCCGCGCCAGCCGCAGCAGCCGCCGCCATCTTGAAACTCCTGAATCACTCATTAGATTTCTAAAATTAAACATTGGACTTCTAACAAATTAAATCTAAATAAGTCTAATTTCAATTATTTTAATATTGATTTTAAAAATTATGAGCAGTACATTTCAAAACTTTTTCAATAGAGAGTACTTATTAGTAGCATTTATTCTCAAAAGATTTTTTTTTAATCCTTAACCCACATAAAAACATGAACTGAGTGCATGTATCTACCTCTTTCTCATCTTTTACACCTTTGGAAACCACTATATGTATGCATTCATGCATGTGTATATATATATATATATATGCAAAATTGTAAATATATTATATATTAAGTACTTATCTCTATTAATATATGATTTTTTAATAATATAAATGATTTACATTGCTGATAAACAGGAAAAGTTCATCTCTGTTGAGCAGAAATTATAATGATTTGATTACTGAGAAAATCATAGCTCAATACCCACAAAAGGGAGCACTGTTGTAAAAGTCAGAAATGGCTCTGTAGGTAGGATTTTTTGCCAAATTCAAAGGTAATAGAGTCTTAAGCAGGGAAGTGTCCTAGAGCAACCTTCGAGGTAATATGTAGAGAGATTTCTCCACATCTTTGCTCTTTTGTCAGCTGACCAGCAATTGACAGCCAAGGAAAATAGGCTTCTGCTCCAAGAAAAAGAAATAACTATGACCAGATACTATGACCCTTAGATACAGGGTAGGACCTTGGATAATTAGTCACTGTAAAAGGCAGTGGTAACACTCATATTCCCAATGTCAGCTGTTGGCATAACCTGACAAATAGCTTATTTCTCCCTCTTCTACAATTTTGATGATAGACTGGGGAAGACAGAAAACATATTCTCAGAAAAGCTAATTATGCTTAAATAGAAAGATGAAGAGACAAGCTAGAGTCATCAAACATTTGAGGAGCATGAATGCCATGAGAGAGAGAGTCACCAACTTCAGTAAACATAAAGACTAACATCCAAGGAAATAATATTCTAGTGTAAAAAGATACTTTGAAAAGTATAATTAGTATCTTCAGAATGATAACAGAGTTTACCATATCAATGAATCAATAACTGTTGTGAAAATTACCAACTAGAGACCCTGAAAATGCAATGTGATTGCCAACATTAAAATCATGGTTAATGAGTTGAATAGTAGAATAGCTACAGCTAACGATCAATTTGATAAATTCTTCCAAAATACAGGCGAAAGGTCGAAGTTATAAGAAGTTAAGAGACAAAGAGAATAGATCCAAATATTTAGTACTGATATCAAAAGAGATTTAGAAAGAAATAAGGAAGGTAATTTAAGAGCGTTAAAACTAGATAACAATAGGATTATTGCTACTCCAACTAATGATATAAGTTCCCAGAACTGAAGACATGATTTTTAGATTGAGAAGTCTACCAATTATCAAGTAGAATGAAGACACATCAAAAGTCAGAGTAGAAAAAACAATCTTATAATCTTTTAGAGAGAAAAAACAGACATCCTAGAAACAAGAATCAGATCATCAGTTCTGGATACTAGAATACTGTATAATAATGTCTTCACAGTCTGGGAGAAAGTTACTTTGATCTTCTAACTCAGTAGCCAACTAAACTATTATTTAAGTGAGAGGGCAAAATAAATTCATTTCCAGCCTATATGAACTTGGAGAGTTTAACATCACAAAACTTCTCTGAAAATAATTATTAGTTGATATTGTCTACAAAACAAAAAATGAAAGAAGAGAAAGATGCAGGTACAATGAATACTGAAGAGCACAGAAATCAATCTGTTTAGAATCTAAATAGTTATGTATTATAATAAAAATTAACACATATTTAGAAATAAAACCTCAATGTTTCTAATATGACGTGTGTCAGAAAGTTGGGGATAAGAAAAAGTGAAAAGAAATTGAGGATGATAGCAGTACTGATTAGGTTCACTTCTTAATAAAAAATAATGCTATTCAGTTTAGTGTTAAAGTTCCTTACATTTGTTTTCTTCCCTAGTACTAAATTGTGAATAACTAATTTTGAGAAAAAAAAATCGTGTGTTTTAATAAAATATATATATTTTAAAAATAAGTCAGTCAATAAATATAGTGCTATTGTTTTATAAAATTGGTGTGATTTTATTTTAATTATTATTCATTAAAGTAGAAGAATAATGAAAAAATTATCTTAGAGCCTATGACCACAGACAGCAATAGAAGAAAATAATTTCAGACATCTTTTTACTCACAAGAGAGACAGAGGGACTTAACACAGAGAAATATGAAGGTATTTTTTAGAAAAAAATATTTTATATGTCTGTATCTCTCTATATATATGAGCTATTTTATTTATTCATTTTTTTAAGTCTGGCAAGGATTTGTTAGGAAGCCTATTAGCCACAGTAAACAAAAGCCATGAACAGAAGAACTCAGAGATCTGCAAATTCTGGCACTGGGCTTACAATATTAGTTAGAAGCTAATTAAACATTAGGAAGGTTCCAAGGGGAATCTTAACTAAGTCTCAATTTTACCCCAACCAGATTACCCACAAACACAGAAATGACTCCCATGCTCTCCACAGATTGCTTAGCTGGGCAGTGGGAAAGAAGACCTTCCCACCAAGTGTCACACATCATCAGGAGACTCCTGTCCTTCTAGCTGTAACCATGGGACACTCAAGTATGAAAAACTCAAAGCTGGGCAAGGTGAGCTACTTTATTTTTAAGAGATTAATTCAACTATACTTAACTCTAGCACTATTCACCCAAAGCTAAACCTAAATTTCCTGATATTTTAAAAATTGATTTTTTTGCTATAAAAATATTATTTTCCTAAAGATTCCTCTAGGTTTAAAAAGTCAGTTATTAAAATATATATATATATATATATATATATATATATACAGGTGGACTTCCAGTTTCTGATCCAGCATGTGGAGAGCTTAGACTTCACTCCATCCCAACAAGTCAAAAGCTAAACAAATTTAAAAACCAACAGCTCTTCTTAGACATTTCAGAGAAGTGAAGTTACAGGATAAACATCTGCCCCCCAAATTGGAGACAGATGGAAACAAAGAATCACAAATTTACCCAAGCAGAAATCGAAAAGCAGAAACTTCTGTGGGAACCAGTAAAAGGGTAGGAAAACCTAGATTTCAACTGATGAATTGATGGAGGCTCAGTGTGGACAAGCCTAACATATATAAAAAAAAAAAAAAAAAAACCTTCAGGGAGACCCAATCACAGGAGGCCCCACACTTCTACATTTTACCTGTAGGCGCTCTACCAAATTCTCACAGTGAATAACAGAGAAAAATTCCCTCTTGCTTCCAGCAGGTGGACGACAACAACAACAATAACAACAACAATAAAAGCCATTTTGAAATACTCCAGAAGGCCTGCCCTCAGCAGAAACTATGTTACCAGATCCTAACCTGCTGGTGTTATACTTGAGTCTAACATACCTGAGGGAAGGGAAATATCTCTAGCCCCCTCTGCACTTTCACAGGGGGGAAGAAAAATACACACTTCTGGTCCCCTCCAACCCCACCTACTGGGGGAAAAGACAAAAATAAAACAAAACTGAGAATCACTTGTGAAGTTCACAATCCAGGGAAACAGGCTCCCCAAAAGACAGAGGACTAATCATAGGGCTATAGAATGCTTACCCTGCCCCACACCTTTCCATGCATTACTAAAGGCCGATCTACCACAGTTCCTTCTATCCAGTTTGTCCTGTCTGCTTCTCAACAAAAAACTACAAGACATACCGAAAGGCAAAAACATAGTTTGAACAAGCATCAAAAACAAAGTGAAACACGGCAACAGTATCAGAATTATCAGACAAGACTTTTTAAAAAATACCAACTATGATTAATATGCTAAGGGCTTTAATGGAAAAAAGTAGACAACATGCAAGAACAGATGAATAATATAAACAGAGAGATGGAAATTCTAAGAAAGAATTAAACAGAAATGCTAGAGATATAAAACACTGTTAAAAAACGAACAATGCCTTTGATGGACTCCTTAGTAGCACGGACATGACTAAGGAAAAAATCTGAGTGTGAGGATATGCCAATAGAAACTTAGAGCTCAGATAATAGCAAGTGGGATAAACGCCAAAACAAAACAAAACTACACCTAGGAATATCATACTTATATTGGTTCATTTCTGTTGCCTATAACAAAATACCTGGAACTGGGTGATTTGTAAGATAATGGAATTTATTGCTTACAGTTTAGGAAGGTTGGAAGTCCAAAGTCTAGGGAACACTTATGATGAGGGCCTTCTTTAGCAGCGACTTTAGCAATGCAGGGTCTCACATGGTGAGAATGGTGGAGCAGAAAGAGAGAGAGCTCCTCATGAGCTCTCCTTTGAAAGCCCCCAGAACCATGACCACCAACCACCATTAATCTATCAAATTATTACTCAGTGAACCATTCACTGAGTAATAATTTGATAGATTAATGGTGGTCATGGTTTATCACGGTTTGATAAATTAATGGTACTCAGTGAATGGATCAATCCACTCACTAGACATAGTCCTCACAGTCCAATCACCTCTTCAAGGCCCCACCTTTCAATTATTGTAATTGGATTTCCCACCCTCTTTACACCGTCACAGTGAGGACTAAGTTTTGGGGGGACATCTATCCACATCAATATTCAAGCTTCAGAAAGTCAAAGATAAAGAAAAAATCTTGAAAGAAGCCAGACCAAAAAATGCCTTACCTGTAGAGAAGCAAGGATAAGAATTACATTAAACTTCTCAGAAACCATGCAAACATGAAGTGGAGTTAAATATATTTAAAGAGTTGAAGTTAAAAACAAAAACAAAAACAAAAAACCCCCACAAACCTGGAATTTTGTACACTGTGAAAATAATCCTCAAATGTGCAGGTGGAATAAAAACTTTTTAAGACAAACAAAAATTAATGGAGTTTGTTGTCAGTAGATCTGACTTGTAAGAAATGTTAAAAGATCTTCTTTTAACATCAGAGAGAAGAAAAATAATAAAAGTTGGAAACTCAGACCTACATTTAAAATAAAAGAGCACTGGAGAATAAACAAGTGAAGGTAAAATAACTTTCATTTTTCTTATTCTTAAATGACTTAAAAAGTGTTCAGAATAATAATATCAATGTTAACAATTACTTAATTAAATATAAGCTATATATATGCTTTTGTATGCTTATGTATAACTAAAATGAATAACATCAATGATTCAAGAGACAGTAAGGAAGAATTAGGAATATTTTGTTATTATAAGGTATTTTCACGACCCATGAAGTGGCATAGTGTTATTGGAAAGTGGACTTTGATTAGGTATAAATATGTATTACAAACTCTAGGAAAAATAAAAGGAATATAATTGATACACTAAGAAAGGAGGAAAAAATGGAATTATATAAACTGTTTAATTAAAGCAATCACAGGCTGAAAAAGTGTGAAAGCCAAAACAAGAGCAAAGAGCAAGGGCAACAAATAGAGGATATTAACTCAATTATGTCGATAATCACTTCAAACATCAGTGGTCTAAATACACCAGAGATTGTCAGAGTGCATCAATAAGCAAGATCCAACTACATTTTGTCCACAATAAACACACATTAAATTTAAAGATATGTACCGATTAAAAGTAAATGGATATTTTTTTGTGAACCTAAAACTGCTCTTAAAAAATAAAGTTTATTAATTTAAAAGAACAAATGAATAGAGAAAGATATCCATGCTAACACTATTTTTAAAAAGCAAGCATAGCTATATTAATTATAGACAGAGAAGCCTTCAGATTTAGGAAAGTTATCATGGATAAAGAAGACCATTAAGTAATGATAAAGGAGTCAATACTCAAAGGAGACATATTCCTTAATACATATGTAACCAAAAAGAAAGCATCATGCATGAGGCAAAAACTTATAGGAATTCAGGGAAAAACAGATGAATCCACCATTATAGCTGTATATTTAACACTCTTCTATCATAAGTGGACAAATGCAACAGGCAGAAAATTAGTAAGGACATAGTTGGACTCAATAGCATCATGGATCAACTGGATATTGTTGACATCTATAAACTACTGCATCCAACACTAGCAGAATAAACATTCTTCTCAAGTTCACATGGAACATTTACCAAGGTAGACCACATTCTGGGCCACAAAATACACATTAACAAATTTAAAAAAATAGAAATGATATAATGTCTGCTCTCAGATCACAGTGGAATTACATTAGATATTAGTAGCAAAAAGATAGCTGGAAAATCCCAAGATACTTGAAGATTAAACAACACACTTCCAAGTAACACACATGGGTCAAAAAAATGTTTTAAATAAAAGTTAAAAAATATTTTGAACTAAATGAAAATATAAAATAATTTATCAAAATTTACGGTACAGTGACAACAATGCTGTGAGAAAAACTTATACAGTTAAATGCATATATTAGAAAGGAAAAATATATAAAATCAATAATCTAAGCTTCTACCTTAGGAAACTAAAAAAATCTAAATCCAAGGCAGGAGGACAAAATGAATAAAAATTAAAGCAGAAATCGACGAAATTGAAAACAGAAAATAAGTAGAGAAAACCAACAAACCAAAAGCTACTTTTTTGAAAAACAAGCATCTAACTAAGCTAAGAAAAAAAGAAAGAAGATTATAGCTTACTAATATCAGAAATGAAAGAAGGAACATCACTACAGAAACTATGGACATTAAAAGAAAAATATATACTATGAGCAATTCCACGACTACAAGTTTGATAACCTAGATAAAATGGACCAATTTATTGAAAGACATCTGCCAGAACACACAAAAAGAAATGCACAATCAAAATAGGCCTATATCTATTAAAGGAATTGGTAGAATACCCTTTGTTTGATTTTTTGTAATAGTTTGAGAAGAATTGGTATTAAATATTCTTTAAAAGTTTGGTAGAAGTCAGCAGTGAAGCCATCCTTTCCTGGGTTTTTCTTTATTGGGAAATTGTTGATTACTGATTCAATCTCAATGCTCTTTATTGGTCCATTCAGGTTTTCTATTTTTTCTTGGTTCAGTCTTGTTAGGTTATATTTGTCCAGAAATTTGTCCATTTCTTCTAGATTTTCAAATTTGTTGGAGCTGATTTGTTCATAATAGTCTCTAATGATTCTTTGTATTTCTGTGGAATCAGCTGTAATGTCTCCTTTTTTATTTCTGATTTTTGATATTTGTGTCTTCTCTCTTCTTTTCTTGGTTAGCGTAGCTAATCATTTGTCAATTTCGTTTATCTTTTCAAACACCAACTATTTGTTTTATTGATCATTTCTATCTTTTTTGTGTGGGGGGGGATCTCTATTTCATTTAGTTCTGCTCTATTTATTGTATCTGTCTGTCTACTAATGTTGGAGTTAAATTGTTTTTTTTTTTTTAGTTCCTTGAGGTGTAATGTTAGGTTGTTTATTTGGGATCTTTCAACTTTTTCAGTGTAAGCACTACTACAGTAATCTTCCCTCTTAGTACTGCTATTGCAGTATCCCATAGGTTTTGGTGTGTTGTGTTTCTATTTTCATTTGTTTCAAGTAATTTTTTGATATCCTGCTTTATTTCTTCTTTGATCCATTGGTCATCCAGAAGTATGTTGTTTAATTTCCATGTATTTGTATAGTTTCCAAAGTTTCATGTTATTGATATTTAGTTTTATTCCATTGTGATCTGAAAAAATACTTGATATGATTTTAATCTTTTAAAATTTGTTGAGACTTGGTTTATGTCCTAACACATGGTCTATCCTGGAGAATGATCCATGTGCTGATGAGAAAAATGTGCATTCTTCAGTTGTTGGGTGAAATACTCTGTAAATGTCTGTCAAGTTAATTTAGCCTAAAGTGCAGTTTAAATCCAATATTCCTCTGCTAATTTTTTGTCTAGATTATCTGTCCAATGCTGAGAGAGGGTTGTTGAAGTTCCCAACCATTATTGTATTGGGGTCTATCTCTCTGCCCTTCTATCCAATAACATTTGTTGTATATATCTGGGTGCTCCAATGTTGGCTACATATACATTTATGACTGTTAAATCTTCTTGCTGCATGCATCCCTTTATAATTATATACTTCTTGGTCTCTTTTTATGGTTTTTGGCTTAAAGTGTATTTTATCCAATATGAGTATAGCAACTCCTGCTCAATTTTGGTTTCCATTTGCATAGAATATCTTTCTCCATGCCTACATTTTTAGGCTTTGTGTGTCTTTACAGGGGAAGTAAGTTTCTTGCTGGAAGAATATAGTTGGGTCTAGATTTTCAGTCCATTCAGCTAGTCTATATCCTTTAAGTGGAGAATTTAATCCACTTACATTCAGGGTTGTTATTGAAAGGTATTGCCTTACTCCTAGCATTTTATTAATTTTTAATGGCTGTTTTGTATTTCTTTTGTTGCTTTCCTTTCCCTTTATTGTTCATCTTTGCTGTTTGTTTTTGTTTTTGTAGTGATAAGTTTCTTTCTCTTTCTCATTTGTGTATCTTCTCTAATAGTGGGTTTTATACATTGTCATGATTTCTCTCAAACTTATTCTATGAGGCCAGCATCATTGTGATACCAAAACCAGACAAACACACAACAAAAAAGAAAACTACAGGCCAATTCCCTTGATGAACTTAGATGCAAATATTGCCAACAAAGTACTAACAAACAGAATCTAATATCACATCAAAAGCATTATACACCATAATCAAGTAAGATTCTTCCCAGAAATGCAAGGATGATTCAACACATGCAAATAAATAATTGTGATACACCACATCAACAAAATGAAAGACAAAAACCATTTCATTACCTCAAAAGAGGCAAAAAAAAAATCATTTGATAAAATTCAACATTTTTTCATGATTAAAACTCTCAACAAATTAGTTACAGAAGGAAAATATCTCAACACAATAAATGCTATTTCTGACAAACCCACAGCTAACATAATCCTAAATGGGGAGATATTGAAAGCTTTTCCTATAAGGACAGGAACAAGACAAGGATGCCCACTCTCAGAGGTCATTTAACATAGTACTGGAAGTTCTGGCCACAGCAAGTAGGCAAGAAAAAGGAATAATGGGCATCCAAATTGGAAAAGAGGGAGTCAAATTGTCCCTATTTGCAGATGACATGATCTTATATATAGAAAAACTAAAGACTCCACCAAGAAACTCTTAGAGCTGATAAACAAATCCATTGAAGTTTCAAGATGTAAAATCAACATACAAAAATCAGTAGCATTTTTATACTCCAACAACAAACCAGCAAAAAAAAAAAAAAAAAAATCAAGAAAGCAAGCCCATTTACAATAGCTACCAAAATAATAAAATACCTATGGATAAATTTATCCAAGAAAGTGAAAGATCCCTACAGTAAAAACTACAAAACACTGATGAAAGAAATTAAAGAGGACACAAAAATATGGAAAGACATTCCACACTTATGGACTGATAGAATTAATGTTGTGAAAATGCCCATACTACCCAAAGGGATCTACAGATTCAATGTAATACCTATCGACATTCTTCACAGACAGAAAAAGTAATCCTAACATTCATATAGAACAACAAAAGACTTCAAATAGCCAATGCAACACTGAGGAAAAGAGGAAAGTATGAGGAATTACATTACTTGACTTCAAAATATATTACAAAGCTATAGTAACCAATATAGCATGAATTGGCAAAAAAAAAAAAAAAAGACACTTGGACCAATGGAACAGAATAGAAAACCCAGAAATAAATCCAAATATTTATAGTCAACTGATCTTTGACAAAGGTGCCAAAAACATACATTGGGGAAAGGACAGTCTCTTCAATAAATGATGCTGTAAAAACTAGATGTGCATGTGTAGATGAAATTATAAAACTTCTAGAAGAAAACGTAAGGGATATGCTCCATGACATAGGACTATGAATAAGACCTCAAAAGCACAGGCAATGAAAGCAAAAATAAACAAATGGGATTTTATCAAAGTAAAAACCTACACAGTAAAGAAAACAATCAACAAAGTGAAGAGATTACAGAATGAGAGAAAATATCTGCAAACTACACATCTGTCAAGGAGCTAATACCCAGAATATACAAGGAACTCAAACAACTCAATAGTAAAAAAACAACCCAATTTAAAAAATAGGCAAGGGGGCTCAAAAGACATTTTTCTCAAAAGAAGACATACAAATTGCCAACAAGTACATGAAAAATTGCTCAGTATCACTTATCATCAGGGAAATACAAATCAAAACAATTTTGAGATATCATCTCACCCCAGTTAGACTGGCTATTATCAAAAAGACAGAAAATAACAAATGCTGGCAAGGATGTGGAGACAGGGGAACCCTTATACATTGTTGGCAGGATTATAAATTAATACAGCCATTTTGGAAAACATTTTAGTTGTTTCTCAAACAACTACAGACAGAATGATCATATGACCCAGTAATCTCACTACCAGGTGTATATCCAAAGGAATAGAAAGTATCATGTCAAAGGTATACATGAATTCCCATGTTTATTACAGCTCTATTTATAATAAACAATCTAAATGTCCTTCGACAGATTATTGGATGAAGAAAATGTGGTACATATACACAATGGAATACTATTCAGCCATAAAAAAAATGAAAGTCTGCCATTCTCAGCAACGTGGATGAGCTTGGTGAAAACTATGTTAAGTGAATTATGTTAAGGCACAGAAAGAGAAATACCACATGTTCTCACTCGTGTGGGAGCTAAAAAAGAGAACAAAACAAAACAAAAGAAACATATAAATAATAATAAGTTAATCTGTTAAATGAAAATGGAAGAACTGTGTTTACCAAAGGTGAAACGGGGGATGGGAATTTTAAAATGCTGGTTAATGGACTCAAAATTGCTGCTAGGTAGGAAAGATAAGTACTATTGGTGTACAGTTGACCCAGGAATCTATAATTAACAACGATTTACTGCATGTTACCAAGTGACTAGAAGAGAGGAGATCAAATGTGCACATCACAAAGAAATGATTGGGTTTTGTAATGATGAATAGCTGATGGCCCTGTGTACTTTGTGCACACATACTGAGATATAATTTTGTAGCCCATAAATACATATAATCAATATGTTTCAATAAGAAGAAAAAAATTTTTAAAACCCTTATTTCTGAATTGGCAAAAAAAAAAAGAAAAAAGAAATTTAATCAATCATTAGTAACCTGTGAAAATAGAAAGCACTGGCACAGATGGGTTCATTGGTGACTTCTACGAAATATTTAAGGAAGAAATTACATCAATGATCTACCATCTTTTCCTAAGGACAGAATCAGAGGGAACATTCTAACCCACTCTAGGAGGCCAGAATCACTTTAATACCAACACCAGACAAAGATAATGCTCAGGAAAATAAAACTGCAGGCCAATATTTCTTATAAATATAAATGTAAAAGTCCTCAACAAAATATTAGCAAATAAAATATAACAATGTATTAAAAAGCATTCTGCACCATGAGCAAATGAGGTTTATCCCAGGTATGCAAGGCTGGTTCAATATTTGAAAATCAATTAGTGTAAGCAATCACAACAGCAGGCTAAAGAAGAAAAATCACATGATCATATCCACAAGCAGAAAGAAAAAATAAAAAAGAATCTAGACACAGTCCTCACACCCTTCTCAAAAATTGATTCAAAATGTAAACCTAAATGTAAAACACAAAACTATAAAATTCCTAGAAGATAACCTAAGAAAAAAATCCAGATGACCTTAGGTATGTCAATACAACACTTAAGGCATGATCATAAAAGAAACAATTGACAATTTGAACTTCATTAAAACTAAAAACCTGTGCTCTCAGAAAGACAATGTCAGAAGAATAAGAAGACAAGTCATGGATGGGAGAAATATTTACAAAAGACACATCTCATAAAGGACTTTTATCCAAAATACACAAAGAACTCTTTAAGCTTAACAATAGGAAAATGAACAACTCAATTAAAAAATGGGCAAAAGAACTCAACAGACAGCTCACTAAAGAAGATAAAGAGAAGGCAAGTTAGGATATGAAAAGATGTTCAGCATGATATGTCATTAAGGAATTGCAAATTAAAACAATAAGATACCACTACACATGTATTAGAATGGCCAAAACCCCAAGCACTGAGAACACCAAATCCTGGCAGGATGCAGAGCAACAGGAACATTCATTCATTGTTGATAGGAATGAAAAATGGTACACTTTGGAAGACAATTTGGCAGTATTTTAGAAAACTAAACATAGTCTTACCATATGATACAGCAATCATATTCCTTGGTATTTATCCCAAGAGGAATTGAAAACTTATGTCTACACAAAAACCTTCACGTGGATGATTATACAACAAGCTTTATTTGTAAGTGTCAACACTTGAAAGCAACCAGGATGTCCTTCAGTAGGTGAGTGGATAAATAAACCATGATACATCCAGACAGTGGAATATTATTCGGTGCTAAAAATAGAAGGACTTAAAAATATACCATTGTCATATTGACTATTTAAATTAAAGGCACTTGAAAAACAGCAGGTGCAAAAAGACCACTCTGACCTTCGTGCTGTTTCTTAAAAGCAGAAGATTAAGTTCCCATGTGAAAGATGTCTTCTCAGGGGTGAGAAAGTTCAGCCTGAAGAAATTTTGTTCAAATAAGCCTTGTTAAACTAACCCTTATCTTCCTAGCTACTACTCTACCCAATTAACTAAGTACCCTAGTCCAAGCCCCTCTGCCTTACCATAATTTCATAGTTTACTATTCTTTGTTCAGTTCAGTATATAAGTATTTGACTCTAACTGTTTCTTCTGGTCTTCATTTCCTTATGAGAGCTTCCACACCACATAAAATTTGTATCAAATAAATATGTACGTTTTTCTCCTGTTAATCTATGTTATGCCAATTTAATTCTCAGACCCAGCCAGAACCCTAGGAGGATAAAGGTCGTGCTTTGCATCCCCTACTCATGAAAGGACATAGAGAAACTTAAGTGCATATTACTAAATTAAAGAAGCCAATTCAAAAAGGCGACATCCTGTATGATTCCAACAATATGACATTCAGGAAAAGTCAAAACTATGAAGACAGTAAAAAAATCAGTGATTGTCAAGAGTTAGGAGGAAAGAAGGGATGAAACAGAAGATATTTGGGACAGTGAAACTATTCTGTATGACACTAGCATAGTAGATACATGTCATTATAAAGTTTTTAAAACCCAGTGAACATACAACACCAAAAGTGAACCTATAAGGTAAACTATAGCGAAAATGTATCAATATGTAGCAAAAACACAAAATATAAAATACAGCGAAAATGTATCAATGCAGGTTCATCATTTATAACAAATGTACCATTTGGTGAGAAATGTTGATAGTGGAGAAGACATGGAGGGGCGGGTAGAAGGAGTACTTCGAAACTCCCTAAATTAATTTTTTGCTCAGTTTTGAAGTTCAAACTGCTCTAAAAAATAGTTTATGAATAAAAAAGAAGGTGAAGTTATTATGTTTTAATTATATTGAATGCAGACAGGATTTTGGATCACTCAGCCAAAAAGAGGAGCATATGAGACTTCTAACAGTTACTCCATCTCCCCTCCTCCTAGATTTTAGTTTCTATTAATTTTACAATTGGTTACATTTATAAAATACACATTCTGTTCTGCTACCATACTTTGCAGAATTGTTTGTTATTTTTTCTATTTTTAAGCAGAGTCACTGCTTATCGGCAGTGGTTTTGTTTTATGTTAATCATACATCTTCATTCCTGAGTTTTCTGTTTTGTCTTCTGTTGGTTAAATTTGGTTGTCAAGAAATGTTTAGCAAAAGGGCGAATGTATGATATTCTCCCTGGATTCTTTCTTGTGTGAGAATGTTTGCCTATTACTGTCATTATATATGAACAGTATCTTGGCTAGTAGGATATTTTTAAGTCACTTTAAGTTTCTTTCCTTAGAAACCTTGAAGACACTGGTCCATTATGACTCAGAATTATAAGGTTACTGGAGCAATGTCTGATTTTGGCCTGGAATTTTATCCTTTGTAGATTTTCTTTGCCTGACTGGATGCTGGAACAATTCCTTGATTATCATTTTTCATATTTTTCCATTTTCTTTCTTTTTTAAGGAGATAAAACATTACAGATATGATTATAGTTGCTTATAGCTTTCTTCCTTATAATCTTAACCCCTGACTCCATAGAACTTTGGTTTCGACTTTGTGTTTATCAATTCTCTTCAGGCTGCTTTCCTTTTACTGTGCAAATTCCACATGTTATTTTTGAGAGTACCCATATTGATATATACAGCTTTTGCTTATAAATATGAACTGTACATTCTTTTGATAGATATTAGGTTGTTTCCAACTCTTCACTAAAATGATTTGCAATGAAAATTCCAGTACATGTCTCTAGGGGCACGAATAAAAGAGCATCTTTGGAGGAGAAAATAATGGTTCAAAGATTATGTTTATCTTCAGATTTATTACCTATTTCCCAAATGGTTGCATAATCTTATTTTTCTACTAGTAGTGTAAAAAATTCCAATTTTACCACTTACTCTTAAAATAGTGTGTGACACACAGTAAAGTGTCATGTAAATTTTACTGTTATTGAGATTGAGATAGTATATAGCTCATAAAATGAGTTGAGTAGTTTTCTCTAGATATGAGTATACTAGTCAATATATTTGTAATATATTGCTTGAAGGTTTGGTAAAAATCAGCATAAAAATGCCTGGGTCCTGTATATTCTGGAGGAGCATTGGATTATCAGTTCAGTTTTTATAATTGTTATTAACTTAGTTCATGTTTATTTTTTGAGTCACATTTATAATTAATATTTTTCTAGAAAACTGTCATCTCCCATTTTTATTCTGAATACTTGAAAATTTAGTATTGTTTATTAAATATTTGATATTTATTACTGAAAATTTAGTACATTTATTTATTGCCTTTCCATTCTTTTTATTGATTAGTTTGGATAGAGTGGTAATTTTTTTTTTAAAGAATCAGCTTTTGATTTTCTTGTTCAGTTTCTTATTTGAAATTTTATTTACCCACTTAGCATTTGTATTTCCTTCTTCCAAATTTCTTTAGTTTTACATGATTTTTCTTTTGTACTTTCTTGAGTTGAATGTAATTTACTCATTAATTCATGACTTACCTCAGAATGTTTCTTCATTTGCAAACATATATTATTGTTGAGTATGAGGGTGTACTTTTCCTTAAGTAGATGAATTTCTAATTTAATCCCACTTTGATTCATAATTCCACTTTATTCATAATTTCCAAAACCTGAAATTTCCAAGAACATAGCATAGATAATGTTGATTTTCTGAAGCTCAGTGCAGTTTCTTTTGTGACCAATTGCTTCTTTAATTGCTAAGAACATTTAGATCAAACTAGTTAATTTTGTCTTCAAATCTTCTATATTCAGTGCCAAATTTTTGTCTAATGTATCAGTTTATGACATGTATGTTAAAAATCTCCTACAGTGATCATGAACTTGTCCAACTCACCTTGTGAGGTTTATGTATTGAGGTGATATTGTTTAGTAACTAAGTGTGTGATTATTGTCTGTTCTTGTTAGATTGTTACATTTATCATTGTCGTTGTTATTACGTTGTTGTTGTGCCTTTCTTACTCCATTAAACTAAAATAATTAATACTTTGCATTTTGTTATACAGTAAATATCTACAAAATAATCTAAGATATTTTAGTTTGCAAAGTCATCTATATAATAGTATTCTCATTTCATGTATTCCCAAGGGTATTTAAAAAGGATTTAATGTTGCTCAGCAATCCAAAATCCATGAAAATAATTAAGTGGGAAAATTGATGAGGTACTGCATTGGATTTGTGGGATGGTGGCATTGGTGCTGATAATATGTGTATACACGTGCATTTGTATGTAAATATAATACAACTTAAAGAGTTTGGGACTAGATAAACAATACTTGTCCAGCTAAAAGCTTTTGAAGTATGGTGAGGATGTCACGAGCACATGTGAAAAGTCATCACAATTTTAGAAAAATTTAGTTGTGATAGTTGTGGGAGAAAATCATTTAATAATTGTTTTCATACTCAGTAAAAATTCATTGGAACTACTAGTCATAAGACTAACATTTAAAAATATTCTTGAAAAGTCCCTTTCTGAGACCAGGTCAAGATGGTGGAATACACAGTCCCCAGAGTCACTCTCTCCCACAATCAACCAATTTACAACTATTAAAAAGCAAAGACTGGGCCAGCCTGTGGCTCACTTGGGAGAGTGTGGTGCTGATAACACCAAGGCCATGGGTTTGGATCCCTATACAGGGATGGCCGGTTAGGTCACTTGGGAGGGTGTGGTGTTGACAGCGCCAAGTCAAGGGTTAAGATCCCCGTACTGGTCATCTTTAAAAAACAAAAATAAAAGCAAAGACCTCCAAGCTGGAGCCACTAGAGCTCAGAGGAAGAGGAGGAGAGATGTACAGAGTTCATAAAGGCAGGAAAAACCACAATGAAAGAAAGAAAGAACTGCTCCTACCATTTCAAGCCCTGGCCACTTCAAGGCTGGCTCTGGTGAACACACAGAATGAGAGCTGGCAAAAGCCATACCTGTGACTTTCCTATGAAGTTGTTTGGAGGTTGCAGTGGAGAAGCGGGCTTTGGTGGCCCCCAGGCCAGCCAGACCATTAACAGGGTTCCCATGGACCCACATAGGAGTGAGGGGTCACAGACAACTGAAAAAAGGAGCCACTCAGAGGCTGGTGAGTCATCACAAGGGACTGGCACATGGCCCTTCCCATGGGAAGTGTTTGGAGTGTGCGGGTGGGGGAGATGGGCCCACTGGGAGAACATTGGGGAGCAGAATGGACAGCTGATCTGCCCTCCAATCAGCACAGGACCACTCAGTGGAGACTGGTCAGGAATATAGAACTGCAGGGAGTGCAGTTTGCTGAAAAGACTCAGGCCCAGATAAGAGTCTCCACAAAACCCAGGTGCACTGGACCTCACAAGACCCAGAAGTGCTTCTGATATCAACAATTAAAACCTAAGCTGTAAAAGAGCCTTCTGCAGGCAGGCGCTAGACTCGGTATATACCGGAGGGAAACAAAGGTGAACAAGTCCCAAGAAAGATCTACACAGTGCTACAAAGGCACCCAGACCGACCGGTCGTCTGTGCCTAACAGAAACCTGGTAGACTTCCTGGGCGAGGCGGTGCCGAGCAGGGTCTTGAAGGTCCAGCTGATACACGAGGGTTGCAGAAGACACGCCCCAGCCCAGCACAGTGCACACAGAGTGGGGAGACGTGCGGCCAGGGAGGCGGACACTCAACAGAAACCACACACCCTGTGGGGTCGCCAATGCACGATCCAACAGCCTGGGCCAGAGCACACAGAACAGGGAGAAGTCCTGCACAGGAAGTGAAAGCTCAACAGCGATCACACACCCTGTGTTACGTGATCCACCAGCCCAGCAGAGTCCAAGCTGACCAGAAAGGTGGCTCCCCAGAGAAGCCCAAGACCCGAGGCAACCACACACACAAGGTACTAGAGGCCAACTGAGCAGCCATGGAGGTAGCCATACGAAATTGGCAACCACAGCAACATCCTAGTTATTCATTAGTCTCAAACCGGTGGACTGTGAAACCCCCTGCCACAATGAATAAACACCAAAAAAAAAGATACCAGAAATACAAAAAATCAAGAAAGTACACCACCAAAAGTTAATAAATCTCAAACTCTAGATCCTATAGAACAAGAAGCCCTTGAAATGATGGACAAGGAATTTCGAGTGATAATTCTCAGGAAACTGAATGAGATACAAGAAAACTCAGCTAGACATCATGATGAAATGAGGAAAAGTATACAGGATCTGAAAGAGGAAATGTACAAGGAAATCAATGTCCTGAAAAAAAATGTAGCAGAACTTGCTGAACTGAAGAAGTTATTCAGCGAAATAAAAAACACAATGGAGAGTTTAACCAGCAGGCTTGTCGAAGTTGAAGAGAGATCCTCTGAACTTGAAGATGGGCTGTTTGAAATAACACAAGCAGACAAAAAGAAAGAAAAAAGAATCAAGGACATTGAAGAAAATCTGAGAGAGATATCAGACGACCTTAAGCGCTCAAATATCCGAGTCATGGGTATTCCAGAAGGGGAGGAAAATGGAGATTCCATTGAAAACATATTCAAAAAAATAGTGGCAGAAAACTTCCCAGGTATAGGAAAAGTCACAGATCTTCAGATCCAGGAAGCTCAATGATCTCCAAACGTATTCAACCCAAAAAGGCCTTCTCCAAGACATGTCATAGTCAAATTGGCAAAACTCAGAGACAAAGAGAGAATCTTAAAAGCTGCAAGAGAGAAGCTTCAAATCACATATAAGGGAGCCCCAATCAGGCTAACATCAGACTTTTCATCACAAACCCTAAAAGCTAGAAAGGAATGGGATGATATTTTCAAAATACTAAAAGACAAAGATTGCCAGCCAAGAATACTCTACCCTGCAAGGCTATCCTTCCGAAATGAAGGGCAAAGAGTATATTTCTCAGACAAACAAAAACTGCGGGAGTTCACTACCACACGACCACCCTTACAAGAAATCCTCGAGGGAGTACTGGGTTTGGTTCCTGAAAAATAACTACCACTGCCATAAAAAACCAAGAAAAATCAATACCCACAAGTATAATAAAAATGGCATCCATGAAGAGAAAACAAGCTAACAAAAACGCTATCTACAACCTAAGGAACCAACAAACACAGAAACCAAACAGTAAATCAGAAAGCAAGGAACAAAAGACACCTAAGACAACCAAACAACCAATAAAATGCTAGGAATAAATCAACACCTTTCAATAACAACTCTTAATGTAAAAGGCTTAAATTCCCCAATCAAAAGACACAGACTGGCTGACTGGATCAAAAAAGAGGACCCAACTATTGCTGCCTAAAAGAGACCCACCTCACCCATAAAGATTCACACAGACTAAGAGTGAAAGGATGGAAAAAGATTTACCATGCAAACAGAAAAGAAAAACGAGCTGGAGTAGCTATTCTTATATCTGACAAAATAGACTTTAAACTAAAAACCATAAAAAGAGACAATGAGGGACACTACTTAATGATAAAAGGACTGATCCATCAAGAAGACATAACAATCATAAATATGTACGCACCCAATGTTGGAGCAGCCAGATTTATAAAACAAACTCTATTAGACCTAAAGAAGGAAATAGACACTAATACCATAATAGCAGGGGACCTGAACACTCCACTGTCAATATTAGACAGATCATCTAGGCAAAGAATCAGTAGAGAAACACAAGATCTAAACAAGACTCTAGACCAATTGGAATTGGCAGATATCTACAGAACATTCCACCCAACAACCTCAGAATATTCATTCTTCTCATCAGCACATGGATCATTCTCCAGGATAGATCACATATTAGGTCACAAATCAAGTCTCAATAAATTCAAAAAAATAGGAATTATCCCATGTATCTTCTAAGACCACAATGGATTAAAACTAGAAATTAATAACAAACGAAACTCTGGAAACTATACAAACACATGGAAATTAAACATCATTCTACTCAATGACATATGGGTCCAAGAAGAAATCAAGCAGGAAATCAAAAAATTTATTGAAACTAATGAAAACAATGATACATCATACCAAAACCTGTGGGATACTGCAAAAGCATTATTGAGGGGGAAATTTATTGCAATAAATGCTCACTTCAGAAGAATGGAAAGATGGCAAGTGAACAACCTAACACTTCACCTTAAAGAACTAGAAAAACAAGAACAATCCAAACCTAAAGTTAGCAGACGGAAAGAAATCATTAAGATCAGAGCAGAACTGAATGAAATTGAAAACCAAAAAACAATTCAAAAGATCAACAAATCCAAAAGTTGGTTTTTTGAAAAGATAAATAAAATTGACAAACCATTAGCATGGCTAACAAAAAAAAGAAGAGAGAAGACTCAAATAACAAAAATTAGAAATGAAAAAGGCGATATTACAACTGATTCATCTGAAATACAAGGAATCATTCAAGACTACTATAAACAACTATACACCAACAAATTTGAAAATCTGGAGGAAATGGATAAATTTCTGGACACAGACAAGCTCCCAAAACTGAACCATGAAGGCGTAGAAAGTTTGAACAGACCAATAACAATAAAGGAGATTGAAGCTGTTATCAGAAGGCTCCCAACAAAGAAAAGCCCAGGACCAGATGGATTCACAGCAGAATTTTACCAAACATTCAAAGAGGAATTGACACCGATTCTTTACAAACTATTCCAAAAGATTGAAACGGACGCAAATCTCCCAAACTCATTCTATGAAGCAAACATCATCCTGATACCAAAACCAGGTAAAGATATAACCAAAAAAGAAAACTACAGGCCGATATCCTTGATGAATATAGATGCAAAAATCCTCACTAACATACTAGCAAACAGAATACAGCAACACATACGAAAAATTATTCATCACAATCAAGTGGGATTCATCCCAGGGATGCAAGGTTGGTTCAACATATGCAAATCAATAAATGTGGTACACCATATTAATAAACTCAAACATAAGGACCATATGATCATCTCTATAGATGCTGAAAAAGCATTTGATAAAGTTCAGCACTCATTCATGACAAAGACCCTCTATAAGTTAGGTATAGAGGGAAAGTATCTCAACATAATTAAAGCCATATATGCAAAACCCACTGCCAATATCATCCTGAATGGGGAAAAGCTGAAAGCTTTTCCTTTAAGAACAGGAACTAGACAAGGATGCCCACTCTCACCACTCCTATTTAACATAGTGTTGGAAGTACTAGCCAGAGCAATCAGAGAAGAGAAGGAAATAAAGGGCATCCAGATTGGAAAAGATGAAGTCAAACTGTCCCTGTTTGCAGATGACATGATCCTGTATATCGAAAAGCCTAAAACCTCTACAAAAAAACTGCTGGAACTGATAAATGATTTCAGCACAGTAGCAGGATACAAAATCAACACACAAAAATCAGTAGCATTTCTTTTCTCCAATAGTGAACATGCAAAACGAGAAATCAAGAAAGCCTGCCCATTTACAATAGCCACCAAAAAAAATAAAATACCTAGGAATTGAGTTAACCAAGGAGGTGAAAAATCTCTATAATGAGAACTACAAACCACTGGTGAGAGAAATTAGAGAGGATACAAGAAGATGGAAAGATGTCCCATGCTCTGGGATTGGAAGAATCAACATAGTGAAAATGTCCATACTACCCAAAGTGATATACAAATTCAATGCAATCCCCATCAAAATTCCAAAGACATTTTTCTCAGAAATGGAAAAAACTATCCAGACATTTATATGGAACAATAAAAGACCACGCATAGCCAAAGCAATGCTGAGCAAAAAAAATAAAGCTGGAGGCATAATACTACCTGACTTTAAGCTATACTACAAAGCTATAATAACCAAAACAGTATGGTACTGGCATAAAAACAGGCACACTGACCAATGGAATAGAATAGAGAATCCAAAAATCAACCCACACACTTACTGCCATCTGATCTTTGACAAAGGCACCAAGCCTATTCACTGGGGAAGGGACTGCCTCTTCAGCAAATGGTGCTGGGATAACTGGATATCCATATGCAGGAGAATGAAACTAGACCCATACCTCTCACTGTATACTAAAATCAACTCAAAATGGATTAAGGATTTAAATATACACCCTGAAACAATAAAACTTCTTAAAGAAAACATAGGAGAAACACTTCAGGAAATAGGACTGGACACAGACTTCATGAATACGACCCCAAAAGCACGGGCAACCAAAGGAAAAATAAACAAATGGGATTATATGAAACTAAAAAGCTTCTGCACAGCAAAAGAAACAATTAACGGAGTTAAAAGACAACCAACAGAGTGGGAGAAAATATTTGCAAAATATACATCTGACAAAGGATTAATATCCAGAATATATAAGGAACTCAAACAACTTTACAAGAAGAAAACAAGCAACCCAATTAAAAAATGGGCAAAAGAGCTAAGTAGGCATTTCTCTAAGGAAGATATACAAATGGCCAACAGACATATGAAAAAATGCTCAACATCACTCAGCATCCGGGAAATGCAAATCAAAACCACACTGAGATACCATCTAACCCCAGTTAGGATGGCTAAAATCCAAAAGACTCTGAACGATAAATGCTGGCGAGGTTGCGGAGTAAAAAGAACTCTCATACATTGTTGGTGGGACTGCAAAATGGTGCAGCCTCTATGGAAAATGCAGATAGATCTACCATACGACCCAGCTATCCCACTGTTGGGAATATACCCAGAGGAATGGAAATCATCAAGTCGAAGGTATACCTGTTCTCCAATGTTCATCGCAGCACTCTTTACAATAGCCAAGAGTTGGAACCAGCCCAAATGTCCATCATCAGATGAGTGGATACGGAAAATGTGGTACATCTACACAGTGGAATACTACTCATCTATAAAAACAAATGAAATACTGCCATTTGCAACAACATGGATGGACCTTGAGAGAATTATATTAAGTGAAACAAGTCAGGCACAGAAAGAGAAATACCCATGCTCTCACTGATTGGTGGGAGCTAAAAATTAATATATAAATTCACACATACACACACACACACACACACACACACACACACAAACCGGGGGGGGGGGGAAGAAGATATAACAACCACAATTACTTGAAGTTGATATGACAAACAAACAGAAAGGACATTGGTGGGGGGGGAGGGAGAAGGGAGGGAGGTTTTGGTGATGGGGAGCAATAATCAGTCACAATGTATATCGACAAAATAAAATTAAAAAAAAAAAAAAAAACCTAAGCTGTACAGAAAGCCTTTCCCAGAGAATCAGCAGCAAAGCAGCAATTTAGCTCAACCACGGGGCTCAAGTGCTGGTCCCTATAGGAAGTTCCCCTACTTTAGAAGTAAGTAAAAAACAACAAATTAGTTCCAGTGCAGAGTTTAATTGTTGGGAACAGTGAGTAATCCAACACAGAACTGAAAGAAAAAAAAAAAAAATGCAAATCAGAGACAAAGTTCTGATATTAACCAGTAAATGTCTAACACCAGAAAAGAACACCTATAAAACATGAAGGACTAGAAGCACCCCCGGCTCCCAAGCTGGGGCAGGAGGAGGGCCGAGGGCATCAGCCATGATCCCCCGACATCCACATCCAGCCCAGCAATGACCACCAGGCTGTCACCAGAAGTGCCCCAAGCTCCCAAGCTGGGGCAGGGAGGAGTGGAGAGCCTCGGCCATGGTTCCTGCACCAAAGTCTGCATCCAGCCCAGTGACAACTGACCCACTGCCAGAATCCCCCTGGGCTCCCCTACAGGAAAGAGGGGGGTGCCATGGGCCTTGACCATGCCCCCCTTTCTCCTTCGTCATCCTCTCATCCTGTTCCCCTCTCCATTCCCCTCCCCCCTCTCTTCCAACTGCTCCACAGCAACATCTTAGAATGTAAAAAAATAAAAAATATATTTAAATAAACAAATAAATAAATTTCTATCACAATTATTTAAGAAAGTATTCATATATGTGGATAATGACTGAGAAAAATGTAAAAAAGAATCATATTTCTGTGGGAAATCCATAATTTTGTTCACAAAATTTTTCTGTAATGATACCATATTTTTAATTAAAAGAAATAATGGCAATAAATAAACTAATTCAAATAAATGTATATAATACCAATATAAGTAAATTTATAGAATACCAAAAAAATAAAAAAGAAAAGTCCTTTTCTTATACAAGTTAAACCTTTCTATTGCACTCCTGCATGCAGTATTAATTTACTTAAATTTTTATTTCTAGAGAGCTGGGCAACCTTAAGTGATATCTTTATTGTAATTCTCATGATTTTTTATGATTTTACTTTTTCTCGCATCAATGTGCACAGTTACCATCTAATTAATTGATTGAATAAAGATATGAATGATATTTACTTGGAGCAGGACCTATCTAAGAGTCTTGAAAGAAAGACATCAAAGGGCAACATTTTGTGTATGCAAGGAGCTCACTAATTAGTGGTGAAGACCAGAGAATAATGATGCAATGTGGAAAATGTTACGGGAGCACAGGAGAGATTGTAGTTAATTCTGCCAGACTTTTCTAAAAAGACTTAGTGTTAGAAGACGATACAAATGAAAAGTCATAGGATCCAAACTTTGAAGAATGAGACAATTTCAACAAGAGGTTAAGTGAGGGAAGGTTGCTCCATGAGAATGAACTATGCGAGCAGAAGTGAGAGATGGAAACTTGCTTAGATGTGCATTGCTTACAAGGGAAAAACGAATAGTCCAATTTAGTTGGAGTATAAGGAGCAGGACAAGAACAGTGGTTGATGCAAATTAATTAATTAATAATGATGATAATGATGATAATTATAGCTAACACTTTTATGATACTTACTGTCTGCCAGGACACTAGTCTAAGTTCCTTACATATGATAATTCATCTAAGCCTCAGATCATCTCTATGAGATAGCTACTACTATTATCTCCATGTTACAAATGAAGGAATTCAGGTACAGAGAAGTTAAAAGTTTGCCAAGGTCTCAGAGAAAGAAAGTAGTACAAGTGGAATTAAAATCTCGGTACTGGATTCCAGAGCCAAAGCTCTTAAAGACTTACACAGTATTTCAAGTAACTACATACGGAAGAAATTTTTACAAGATCAGCTGTTAACATAGGAAGGCATACAGATTTAATTTTTTCTATTTCCTTGACATATATGATTCCTCTGGAAAAATAGTTATTTGCAAGTACCCATCCAGATACAAAGGCAGAGGCGACACAGATAGACACTGACAGAAACACTAAAACTTGGTGAACTATTGTCACTTTTTTAGGATTAATTATTGGTTACCATTACAAAATGTTGTACTTTATATGCTGTGAAAGTAAGACAGTGTTAAAATAAGCCCTCAGGAGAAAAGCCATAGTTGACAATGTCAGCTGCTCCTGTCACTGTGGAAATGCAAATTTGTGAATATTTCAGTTCCTTACACAGACCTAAAACTCCTATCGGCAAATGGTTTTACTTAAAGCTATTTAAACCACTTTAAGTTAATTTCCCACGGTATTTCTAAGTTCTGGCCTGAAGCCAGCACCTTCCCAGTTCTAATTTGGTCCCTAGTTAAATTCAAACTTTAAATTTCATGAAGTCAGTCCCTATCTCCTCTACCTCCTTAGGGACTAAGAGAAAGCTCTTCTCTGTTACTTTCCCATCCTTTTTTTTTTTTTTTTCTGTATTTTTATTTTATTTTATTTTATTTTATTTTATTTATTTTTTTTTTTTTTTAAATTTTATTTTGTCGATATACATTGTAGCTGATTAATGCTCCCCATCACCAAAACCTCCCTCCCTTCTCCCTCCCCCCCTCCCCCCCAACCATGTCCTTTCTGTTTGTTTGTTGTATCAACTTCAAATAATTGTGGTTGTTATATCTTCTTCCCCCCCCCCCCCCCCCGGTTTGTGTGTGTATGTGTGTATGTGTGTGTGTGAATTTATATATTAATTTTTAGCTCCCACCAATAAGTGAGAACATGTGGTATTTCTCTTTCTGTGCCTGACTTGTTTCACTTAATATAATTCTCTCGAGGTCCATCCATGTTGTTGCAAATGGCAGTATTTCATTCGTTTTTATAGCTGAGTAGTATTCCATTGTGTAGATGTACCACATTTTCCGTATCCACTCATCTGATGATGGGCAAAATATACATCTGACAAAGGATTAATATCCAGAATATATAAGGAACTCAAACAACTTTACAAGAAGAAAACAAGCAACCCAATTAAAAAATGGGCAAAAGAGCTAAGTAGGCATTTCTCCAAGGAAGATATCCAAATGGCCAACAGACATATGAAAAAATGCTCAACATCACTCAGCATCCGGGAAATGCAAATCAAAACCACATTGAGATACCATCTAACCCCAGTTAGGATGGCTAAAATCCAAAAGACTATGAACGATAAATGCTGGCGAGGCTGCGGAGAAAAAGGAACTCTCATACATTGTTGGTGGGACTGCAAAATGGTGCAGCCTCTATGGAAAATGGTATGGAGGTTCCTTAAACAATTGCAAATAGATCTACCATACGACCCAGCCATCCCAGTGTTGGGAATATACCCAGAGGAATGGAAATCATCAAGTCGAAGGTATACCTGTTCCCCAATGTTCATCGCAGCACTCTTTACAATAGCCAAGAGTTGGAACCAGCCCAAATGCCCATCATCAGATGAGTGGATACTTTCCCATCCTTAGGGGTGCTAAACAGAACATGCAAATGTATCTTTCCAAGCAGAGATCTAGTTATCCTTGCCAACCTAAAGCCTCTTTAAAACTCTGAAACTGATTTTAAGAGGGTCTGTGTCTGCAACACTCCGTCATTGCCTGTGTCCTTTAGCAACTTTACTGATGACTCAACAACTCTATCTTGCCTGAGAAAGTACAAACCCCAGGCCTAAATTTCCAGGCTTTCCATGATTCTGGGTACATCAGTATAGTGGAGATTCCCCACCCCCAATCCTTCCATTCCAACCCCCAAATACTCTATGTTCTTTTTCTTTCAGATTTATTGATGCTGCTTTTTTCTATCTGGAATATCTTTCCCCATTCTTCCCATCCCAGGTTTGATAAAATTTTTCCCAAATTGCAAAGCCCAACTCAAATTCCGTTCTTCTCCCAGAACAGTGCTCTTTCTCAATTTTGCATTCAAGACACTTCTTAAAAACCTCTGAGAAAGCCCTCATCAAAGCCTACCATCTGGTATAATTAATGACTATGGGTGCCCCGTTCCCCTCGGCTGTAATAACCCCCTCCTCCCCGCCCTGTTGTAATAATAATTTGTACAGAAGCTCTGTATACAGGAGATACTCAGTAATGATATTTGGTATTAAATAACAAAATAGATGTGTTGAAATCTACAGCTTTATAAGACAGGCTAAAAGGAATAAAAATAAAATAACAGAACCAAACCATAAGTCAAAAAACTCAGATTCAAAGCCTGGCTCTACCACTAATATAATATAATTTGTCTTTCATAAGGTCAGACAAATAGTTTTGTCTCTCTGGGTCACAGGAGAATGCACTAGATAATCTCTAAGGTTCCTTGTGTAGTTTAGAATTTTGTCATTCTATGAATTTGAATGTACATTTAGAATCAAAGCTTCATTTTACTGAAAAAGAAACTGAAGTTCCAAGAAGTAAATTATTTTCTCAAGTCATGCAAATAGTTCCTCTAGAACCCAGGCTCTAACACAGAGTTTTCATCTCCTAGAAAGAGCTTATTCTAAAGGAACTAACAATGTAAATATTTAATGATATTAAAGGGCTGAGATAAAGTTAAGAAAGAGGAAAAATAAAGGAAACAAAGATGTGCTTAAAGCTTCTTCTGGGGTACTTAAATGTGGTGAAAGTAATCACTGGTATTTTGAGAGGCACTATAATTGTAATGCATGTGAACTGCAGTTCAAACACGTAGGTGGGCAAAAATTTTCATTTTCCTTATTTTTACATAATTCAACCTAATGTATATGTTGAAATCACATTTGACCAGGTAGTGGAAACTCAATTTTTGTTACTTTAGAGTTCCTCTTTTTGTCCTAGGTTTTCACACAAGTTCCAGAGGATTTATTTTATGCCAAGACACCAGGAAGCATCTGGTCCTCTGCTGCCATCTAACTACCCACTCAGAAACCCACCATAAATTTGATTCATTACCCTAGGTCCACACATCCCTCATGCTCATAGTCAGTCCATTCTCTCTTTACATCTCTTTTGTCCCCTTTGCAGCTCCTGGACCACATCGGGCTGTAGGCAATTCTGTGAGGCGAAGGCCTTATTTGCATAAACCATACAGTTATTTCCACACTGGGTTTTGCTTCTTGCCCAGGCTTTCCTAGAAAGCAAGTCACAGGCCTCTCAGCTCTCTAATTCCACAAATCTATAATGAGGACCCAATTGTCCTCCCCAGAATTTTGGTCTGCAATGGAAAAGGTCACAGAGTAACTTTTTCAGGACCTAATAATATCTCTACATTCATTGCTTTACCCGGTTCTCTCCTCAACCAAAGAAGTATTTTCTTCTTTTTTTTAACTTTTTAATTATAGAAAATTTTATTTTATTTTCAAATTTATTTTTATTTATTTTTTAATTGAAACATAATTGATTGTGCATATTTATGGGGTACAGAGTTGACTATCAATATTTTTGTATAGTATGTGATAATCAAATCAGTATTGTTAGCATGTTCATTTTTACAAATTTTAATTATTCTTTGTGTCAATTACACAATTATTCCCTAACCCCTTTCCTCTCCCTCCTTCTCCCCCTCTCCCACCTCTAGTAATAATAATTTTGTCCTCTCCTTTTGAAATTTCAACATATTATTGCAATTCTTTCTTTCTTTCCTTCCTTCCTTCCTTCCTTCCTTCCTTCCTTCTTTCTTTCTTTTCTTTCTTTCTTTCTTTCTTTCCTTTCTTTCTTTCTCTCTCTCTCACTCTCTCTCTCTCTCTCTCTTTCCTTCCTCCCTCCTTCCCTCCCTTCCTTCTTTCTTAGTTCCCACTTATGAGTGAAGACATGTGGTATTTTTCTTTCTGTGCCTGGCCTATCTCACTTAACAATTTTGTCCTAGCTCATCCATGTTGCTGCAAATGGCAAAATTTCATTCTTTTTTATGGCTGAGTGGTATTCCGTTGTGTACATATACCACATTTTCCTTAGCCGGTCATCCATTGATGGACATTTAGCTTGGTTCCATATCTTGGCTATTGTAAATAGAGCTGCAATGAACATGGGAGTGCAGATGTCCCTTTGAAATGATGATTTCCATTCCTTTGGGTAAATACCCAGTAGTAAGATTGCTGAATTGTATGATAGTTCTACCTGTAGTCATTTGAGATAACTCCATACTGTTTTCAATAATGGTTGCACTAATTTACAGTCCCACCAACAGTGTAGGAGGGTTTCCCTTTCTCTGTGTCCTCACCAGCATTTGTCATTCTCTGTCATTTTGATAATAGCCAGTCTAACTGGGGTGAGATGATATTTCAGTGTGGTTTTGATTTGCATTTCCCTGATGATTAGTGATGTTGAGCATTTTTTCATGTCTGTTGGCCGTTTGTGGTCTTCCTTTGAAAAATGCCTATTCGGCTTCTTTGCCCATGTTTTAATTGATTATTTGTGAGGTTTTTACCATTAAGTTGTTTGAGTTCCTTGTATGTTCTGGATATCAGTCCCTTATTGGATGTATAATTTCCAAATATTTTCTCCCATTCTGTAGGTTGTCTTTCCACTCTGTTGATTGTTTCCTTTGCTGTACAGAAGCTATTTTGTTTGATATAATCCAATTTGTTTATTTTTTCTTTGGTTGCTTGTGCTTTTAGGATCTTCTTCATAAAAGTTTAGACATATACAAAAGTAGGGAAAGTGTAATGAATCCCGTATACCCATATCCCAGCTTCAGAAATCACCTACCTAAAGCTAATCCTGTTTTATCTATACTCACACCCATACCACCAATGTTATTCTGAAGCAAATTCCAAAAATAATATTCTATTTGTAAACACTTAAGTAATCTACAAATGATGAGTTCTTTAAAAATTATAACACTATTATCACAGAAAACCAACAAAAATTCCTTAATGTCATTAAATATCTACTTAGTATTCACACATTTCACACTTCCTTGAGTGTCTAATAAATATTTTGCTTTTTAAACAATTTGTTTGAAATGAGATTCAAATAATAATGATTCATTGCTATTGATTAATATGTCTTTTAAGTCTATTTTCATCTACAGTTAATGTCTCATCAATCTTCATGTTCTTCTCTCATCCCCCAGAGCCTTTTATTGAAAAACCAGATCGTTTAAAATGTCTTGTAGATTTTCAGGAAACCCTTATCTGGATTGTGGAGTCCCATAAACACATATGTCAGATATCCTCCCGAGTCTACTTTTCAAATTCCTCTCCATTTCCACCTATATTAGTGCGTGACATATAAACCTCAACTTGGACTGGCTTAACATGATAGAAACATATTTATTCACAGGAGAATTTAAGAGAGGTGTTACTAATCCTCCAAACATGGCTCTCCTCCGCACAATGATTCAAGAACCCAGCATCTTTACCTTTTGCAGTTCCCCTGTGCCTAATATATGTCTTTTGGGTTTACCAAGCAGGTCCTCTCATTGCAGTCAGTCAGTGGGGAAGGGAAAAGAGCATGAATTATCTCATATGGTAGGTGTTTTTTTTTTTGTTTGTTTGTTTTTTTAATACACCAGACCTGGATGTGAAGCACATCACCTCCACTCACACCTAACTGCAAAGGGGGCTGGAAAGTGACATTTAGCTATGTGCGAAGAGGAAGAGGAAATGGGATTAGAGTAAAGCCAGTTCTTCTCTAACCCTCTTCAAGGGCTATATTTTTGAAGTTCAAAGCCCCCCAAAATGACCTATTCTCTAATCACCCTGCTCTGTTATCCATTTTTTCAATTAATAAATTTAGATTTGTCTGGGTAACACAGTAGTGTTCAAGAAAGCACTAGGATTGAAGAAGAAAAATTTCAGTTGCTATTTCAAAATTTTTCCTGCCATATAATGTAGTATTTTACAAAACAGGCTGTAGTTTAGTTGGATTGAGTTTGACTCTTTGATCTGTCACTACCTAGTTGTTTAAACTTGGTTAATAAGATTTCTCTGAGCCTTACTTCCTGCATTTATAAATGACACTAATAATGCTTTACTTCATAAGGTTGCAGTGAGGGTTCAATGAAATAGTATAAGCGAAGATTTTAACACAATGCCTGATGTGGGGTAGAATCTTAATGAATAGTGGGGAGTCATAGTAAGCAAATGATGAATTCTTCTCTAAGTGCTAACTCATTTGCCATTATTTTAAGCCTGATAATGTAGACCATGCCTTCACACAGACTTATACCATTTTCTGAACGTAGTTTTCAAAATCTACCTGAGAAGTTCTGAATACCTCTCTCTTCATCCTGAGTATTGAAGAACTAATAAATTAAGAAGCAGCTAAGCTAAATAAGCTATAGAAAGATACAAAATGTATGTCATTTTGAACAGTACCTACTGAACTGTATATATTATTCACAATTTTAAATGGATTATTACCTTTAAAAAATGAAACAGATTGGAATACTTTTTATCATTGTTCTGATTCTTGTTTTCTGTTTTGTTGTGTTTTGTTTTGTTTTGAACTTGTTAGCTTTTTGTCTTAAGCAGTATGTACAGCTGATCTCCAAATGCCTGGACATGGGAATTTGTCAAGGTAGCTCTTGCCTTGCCCTTCTTTACTGCCAGGCTGAGGGATCCAGCTGGAAACAAGAGCAGCTGCTCTTGGTGCCCTAGTTTAGGTCACTTCAAACACAGCTTTAGCTTTATCCCTTTTTAAGTACAGACATTTCAAGATCCTGTGGAATGGGACACGACCCATGTATTTTATATTTGGCTGCAAATTTTACTGAAGATAGACTGCAGGGGTGGGGGTAGAAGGAAGGAAAAGATGGAGTAAGAGCCTACTGATGCCAGGTCAATGATATCTATATTTTTAGAATACCTTCACTTCCAAGAATGTGTCCACCATACTTCAGTATTGTTGGTCATATCAGCCTCTCAAAAGCTAGGTAGTTAAAACAAAAACAAAAACAAAAACAAAAAAAATGGATAGGTGATGTTTCTCTTGAGTTGAGAAAAGGTGAACCTGTTTGGGGATTGGACATATCCAGCTTTGTGGGTTACTCACCTCCCAGCGAACCTTCCTTCCTAAGGTGGAAGGGAGCCACTATTCCACTGCACTGCTAACAGCCTATTTTTACATTCAGGAAGTAGAGTTATTGCAGAATCATGAGAATTGGAGATGGAAAGAATTCATGAAGCAATTCATTCCAACTTGAAGCAACTCAAGAAGAATTTTTGCTCTGCTCTCCAGTGGTGATTTGGGACACCAAATACCTCTCATTGTATGCTGAGCTGATTTCACCAAAGCTAAAATTCTGTCAATTTCATAAACAAAAGCATAGAGGTGTTTAACAGCCAATTTGTGGCTAGATTCAAATGGACTTATTTCCCATGAATGAAACTACCTTTCCACAGTAATTTTCTTTTATGGGACAGATACCCTTTGGTAAACAAGATCCAAAACAACTACACACTAATGAGAATATATAATCATTTAAAAATAAAACAAAACAAAAATTCAATATAAAGTACATAAATCAATGAACAGTTAGACACAAATCCAAATTTGTGTGACATGAAATTATTCATCTTTTAAGATAATAGAATTCATTGTGTCATTATTATCCTGAATACAATAGTCAAATTTGATTTATAGAATTTGAAAGTCAGAAAAAAAAATGAGATCTCTAAATAGGTCTCATTATTTTACTAATGATAAAATGAGGACTCAGAGAAATTAAGGGACTTGCTTAAGGGCTCCCTCCAAATTATTAGTAGGGTTCTTCACTGACTCAAAAACCAGGGCTTTATGCACTATAGAATACTATTGCCAATTAATTGCTTAGAAACTCTGTAAATAGATAATTGAAGCTTCCAAGTGTTATTGTTACCAAATTGCTTCAATAGAATTAGATACAATATCTAGTGAATCAGAAGTCTCTAAAAAGACCTATAATTGAATCAAGTTGGTGGTGAAATGTTTGAGATTGGGAGAATCATATGCTTGAAAATGGCATTGACCTTAAGTCAGTTATAGGAAAATAGTTTCTGAGAATGAAAATCAACAATGAAATATTTTAGGAAAATATCTGACTCTGAACGGTTGGGTAAATTATGGTAATTACTGGACTTCTGTAAAATAAAGGAATTTAATTAAATCACTCCTAAGGTCCCTCTGAGAGCTCCACTAGCTTACCCAACGCAGCTATTCTTGCTCAATAAGTATTTATTGAAGGAATTTTGCACACATGTCCAGTGAAAGATTCTTTCATTATATTAAGTTTAAAGCATGTCTTTCAGTAAAGGAAATTAATGAAGAAATTTTAAGTAGGCATATTGACTTATTTTACAAATGACTATACTCTGTGTAATCCTTGTGAGGTATTTATCATGCTTTAGAATAATAAATGTAGGTCCGAGCCCGTGGCGCACTCGGGAGAGTGCGGCGCTGGGAGCGCAGCGACGCTCCCGCTGCGGGTTCGGATCCTATATGGGAATGGCCGGTGCACTCACTGGCTGAGTACCGGTCACAAAAAAGACAAAAAAAAAAAAAAAAAAGAATAATAAAGACTGGAAAAATAATATAAAAAGTAAGCACCCCCCTGCATTAGTCAGGGTTCTCTAGTGAAACTGATTAATATAGTATGTGCCTGTATATATGTACATAAATAATAAAAAGATTTATTATAAGAAATCGCTTCACACAATTATGAAGGATGGCAAGCCTCAAGATCTGCAGGGTGGAGTCAGCAAGCTGGCGGCCAAGGAAATCCAATAGGGGAATTCAAGTCCAAAGGCTGGCAGGCTCGAGACCCAGGAAGAGCCAATGTTTCAGTTTTAGTTTGATGGAAGGATAAAGCCAGTGCCCAGTTCAAGGAATACCAGGCAGGAAGAACTTTCTCTCACTTGGGGGAAGTCAGCCTTTTTGTTCTGTTCAGGTCTTCAACTGATGGCATGAGGACTATCCATATGAGTGAAGGCACTCTGCTTTACTTAGTCTACCTATTTAAATGTTAATCTCATGCAAACAATCCCTCACATAAATCCCTAGAATAATATTTGACTAAATATTTTATTTCTTCATAAATTACGCAGTCTCAGATAATCTGTTCTAAGCCACAGTTATGGACTAATACAGTTATTTTTCTATTGGCTCCTTATAATGAGCAATAGAAAATTTTGATAACTTCTTCCCATCGTTTTCTATTCCAACTTGTGATTTGAAACATAGCCTATTTACACAGTGAATAGCTATTAGCAACTAGCAAACATATTCTACTTTTCTGATATTTTACCTATCATCCCCATTATTTCTTGCAAATTGTTCTGTATCTAGACCGTCAGAGCATATGGCCATTCAGTACTATTATCTTTTCTTTAAAACCATCATTTTGCTTTCATTCTACAGGTAAATACATTTAATTCTCACAAACAACCCTAATGTTAACATGTCTCTACTCATTTTTGTTGCTTGACATTCAATATCTTGCAGCTTTTTCCAGAAAGTCTCATAGAAACGAAACTCTTTGTTTTTGTATGATCATAATAGTTTGTCTATGGCCTTTATACGTGAAAATAATTTCAGCAACACATAATATGCTCAGCTCACTTTTTTTATCCTCTTTAGGTGTGCTTAAATGTTACTTCATTGTCTCCTGAAACCAAGTAGTGTTGTTGAAAGTCTGAAGACAATCCAATTTTCTGTTCTTCGTAGGTGAATTAATCATTCTGTCTAAATGCCTCAAGGATTTATGATTTTTCTTTAAAATCCAGAAAATTTGCAAAGGATATGTCTTGATCTTATTTATTTCAGTCATTTTCCCCCATATATGCCATATTGTCCTTTAAATAATTAGTTTAAAATTTGTTTTTAATTTCTAAATACTTTTTAAATTTAAAATTTATATAATTTGTTCTTTAAAAAAAATAAATAAACCATTATATCCTCATGCTGGAAGGACTATATTCACAAAAAGAATTTTAGGCTGGGAACTCACCAACATGGAAAACATAAAATGAAGGGTAAGAAAGGACTCTAATGTTGGGAAAATCTTTAAATTTAAAAGTTAGTGTAATGAATAAAAAATTTTGTGAAGGAAAGGTTCCCTGCTTGCTGTGAACAAATATCTTATTGCACAGAATGCCTTGAAAGGGCTACTTCCTTACTCTTTCCTCAGTAAAATATTTTCAAAACCATATTTTGAAATGTGTATCTCCATGAAGATACATACGTGTTTATAGATATATATATATATATATAGGTATATATATATTCACACACATATATATGTTTGGTCTACAATTTAAGTGAAGTGATAAACTGTATTTGTTTTACAGAAATGGGCATCATGGTCAATATATTTAGAATGCTTTTATTTTACACAAGAAATCCATATTAATATGCATCCTAGTAATTGAACTCTTTTTATTAAGAAATAAAATTCTAAAAAAATGCAGTTTAATTATCTGTCAGGAACCATACCTTATAGGTGAACAGAGAAAGGACTATCTTCCTTTCCCGAAGTTTCCAGCTCTGTGCTCCCACTGAAGTCTTTAAGCACTTCTGTCAGAGCACCTGTAACTCACTATTGCATCTACTCATTTACACACTTGACTTTCTCCATTGAACTTATTTTTTGAGGACAGAAAATATATCTTAGTTTTCTTCACATACCCAGGTAAGTTCTGGTACCAGAATATGTCGAAAGTTTTTAAATTAATTAATGAAAATTAAGATCTGTATTTTGGTGACATTACCACCCTATCTGTGTGAACTTAGCAAAGTCCAGAGAGGATAAAGTGAAAAATGAGAATAACAATGACTACTACTTATAGGGTTACTGTTAACCAAATAAAATAGAGGGTGTGCACTGCAAATTGGAATTAACTCTAAAACATGAGTTATTATTTACTGCAATGTTTTTTTCTTTTTCTTTTCTTTCTTTTTTTTTTTTGGTGGTCACCATTTAGTAACAAAAACTATTGAGACAATAAGAAAAAAAAAAACCCCACAAAACATAAACAACAGAGGTTTACAGGAACGTACTTCATGCTTTAAGAAGGATTTTTTTTTTTTAACCAATGTGATACTAACCACTTCCAAGAAAGATTACCTAGTAATGTGAGAAATCAATGTGATTGAATTAACATTTCACTGAGTGGTTCATTAATTTCACACTTTATGTCATCTCCCCCACTGTTATCTGCATGACTCTATGCTTTTTATCCTTAAGTCTGGTTTTGCTCAGAACACAGATATGAAGGAAAGAAAGCAGCACCGAATCAGAGTTGAGTAGTTTTTATTCTGTTTCACATTAGTTCTTTTATCATATTGATTTTCTTTCCTGTATCTATTCAAGTTTAGTGCCTTTTCCACCACTAGTGGAATTAATGTTTATCAGTCTGCCTCCCTCAGATCTCTTTTAGACATGTTCTTTGCTGAATAAATCCTCATTGGTTGATTTACTAACTAATCTTGCTTTCATTGTCACAGTCTCTTTGTTTCAAAATCCTACACTTCCTAGTTTTGCAGTTACCCCAGAGTAAGCTTGGAAACTTCCCGGAACCCAACCTGAGATCACTATGCATAGTGTGTGAAATCACCAGATAGGAATCAAACCCTCAATGGAGTCTTCACATTTCTATAACATTGGAAATCACCAAGTCTACTATCTTCAGTTTAAGGATGGAAGAGAAAAGAGACAGAGACAGAGAGGGAGAGTGAGACAGAGAAAGAGAAAAATATTGATATTGAGAGAGAAGATGTTCACGGTCACTCAGCTTATTAATGGTAGAGCTGGAATTAGAGCTTTACTTTCTTGATTCCTAATTTAGAGCTCTTTTACTGAACAACTCAGTCTCTTTTTCTGGTGCTAAAGTTTTAAATACTCAGAATTGTTCAATACCTTTAAATGGCCTGGTGTAAATTCGCAGGGCCATTAAGCTTCATTCCTCCTGGGGTCACCCTGACACGCAGCCCTAATCCAGCCATTTTCAGACCATCCCAAGAACTGAGGAAGGTGTCTGTGTTATTGACTGTGTGTACATTGGTTACTACAAGTATCTGCAGTTTTAAGGACACTCCATGGATCACATTTCCCTGCAAGCTGCACTGCAGTGACCCAGACACAACACTGACAGCTGTGAAGTAAATAAATAAAAACAGAGTATTTTGATCCTAGTGGAGGGGGTGAGAGGTTGGGGATGAGAAGAGAAAGAGGCAGACAAAATCAAAGAGCCACAGCTGTGAAAAGAACAGATGCTGGACAGGAGAGAAAGAGAGAAAGTGTGAAGGGGAGGAGAGAAAAGATTAGGGTTCTGCCAATGTCAGAAATGTTGAAGCTCTTGGAAAGGGATACACATACTTGGGACAGGTGGGAAGTGTTTACATTAAAACCAGAATATCAAATGCCTTTCTAAATGCTGGACAGATCATTAAAGACCCAAGTTGACCCAGAAGGAAAAGCTGAATTCCTCACCCAGACAGCCCATTACAGAGGGAGCTTCCAGAATTCTTTATATTCCATTCAAATTACTGGATATCAGCTGTGCATTGCTGGACCTGAGCCGTGTGCATCACTACATCATGCTGTATACCAGTGGCTTTCAAAATGCAATCCCTTGACCAGTAGCCTCAGCATTACCAAGGAAATTGATAGAAATGCAAATTTTCTAGCCCCATTCAGATCTACTGAATCAGAAACTCTGGGAGTGGAGCCTGAATGCCGCATTTCAACAACCTTCCAGGGGACTCTAACACATGTTCCAGATGGAGATACTCTTTTTGGGCATGATACTACTCATCTTCCTCAGGATTCTCCATATATATACATATATACACACACACATATATATGTGTGTGTGTGTGTGTGTATATATACGTGTGTGTGTGTGTGTATATATATATATATATATATGTCACCCCAGTCAACAGGCCTCCATTTGAATTTACACCTTGGTCCATCAAGGTTCTGCAGGACCCATGCTCTGATTATTAACCCCAAACACAAGTCTCTGAACACAGGCAACAGAGGCAAGAGACTGTACAGTTTGTATCTCCAATAGCTGGGGCAGCAGGGCAGCTAAATCTATAGGACAAAACCCTGAAATCCATGCATTGAGATTCATGGTGTCCGATACACACCCCTGACCAGAGATTGACCCAGTGCAAGGACAGAGACCTCAGTCTCAAGGCCATTTAAAATAGCCTCTGCAGTGCCTTTCATTTAAGGAATGCAAAATATTTTCCAAACCGCTAAATTATTGAGCTTGAGCACATCGTTGTCTAGAGGAGATTGGGAGAATTTGGTTTGAAGGAAGTTCAGTTTAACATTGAGAAAAATGTATTCTCTATCCCTTGACATTCTTTCTAGGCATGGTGACACAATGACAAAGAGTCCAGAGATCCAGTGTTCATTCCTATCTCTTCTACTGTTCCCCGATGCCTAAATAATCACTTTTCCCCTCTCATATTGAGTTTCTTCTCCTGTGAATTAAAGAGCTTGTTTAGAATGAATACTTTAGGTCATTTTTCAGCTCTAACCAATAATGTCTGTGTAATAGAGCTGCCTGATTCGCTTAACCAATTAAAGAAATCAATTACATAAGGTTTCCAAGTTCAATTCACTGTGTGGTCTGTGGGGTTTGTTCAGCATTCTTTTTTTTATAAACATGTGCATTTGGTTTCCATAGGACATCAGTGGTTCACTCTGTGTGACATGGCACCAACATATCAATCACCACTTTGGGGAAAGCAACTAAGTACATACTGCTTTGTATCCAATAGTGTTGTGGCTTCAACTGGAAGGAAGTCACAAAATTGTTATCAAAGAAGCTATTCCAAAGGTAGACCAGAAAAGAGTTTCTAAGTCCAGAAACTCTTTCATTTCCTGGGACTTTTTTCACTAGATGCTACCCTGTGTTAAACACCTCAATATTTAACTAAGTTAAATCTCACTTTGCCAAAGGACACAATTCTAAAATTACAGAATGTCAGAACTATAAATTCTTTAAAAAGGCAAGGTGGCATTGGAGGAGGAAGACAGAATAATTATTTATTAAGTACTAATTCTGTGCCAGAATCTATGTTAGATGGTTTACTACTATTACCATTTCTCTTCACTGCACTGAGGAAATCTAGTTTTACTCTTCTCATTTCACCAACAGGAAACCAGAATTCTTGAAAAAGGAACCTAAGGTGACAGGTCACACCATGACGACTTAGGAGCACAGCGGGCAACTAGTCTAGGACTAGATGCCCAACTAGTGACCTTTTCAATCTGTATTGCTCCTTTTCCTGCTATTTTTTCCCCTAAAGCCTCAAAAGAGCACTGAGACAATTACTCCAGTGTAAGGAATTCCAGCCTGGGCTTCCAGAAAGACCTCGCTCTTTCAAACTTTGGGAATCACAGCAGCCACAGCTCTAGATACAGAATAATAGTACTGGTGAATGTGTTCGTTGCTTACTGTGTGTCAACCGCTGTGGTATTACCTAACTTATTGCTGAAAATAATCCATTGAGGGAAATAGGACCCATCATTATTGCCATTTTAGAATGAGGAAACCAAGACACAGCAAGGTTACACAACACGCCTGAATTCAAACAGCTTACAAATGGGAAAAGCAGCATTAGAACAAGCTTCGTTTAATTATAGATCCCGAGCTTCTAGCCATTATTCTATTCACCTTCTGGAAACAGAAGGTGATAATTCATACCTATACTGTCCTTTGGGGGTTATAAATCAAAATGCCCTCCGTCTTATTTAATCCTCATAAATGTGTGATAGGTGTCATGGTGGGAACTGTTAAACCCTGTGTAAGGGGTAAAAAAAACTGAGGCCATGTGAGACTAAGGAACGGGTCTTGGATCTTACAGGTAGAAAGTACAGAAGCAGAATTTCTAAGTCTTAGCACACTGCATTTTTGGTTACCGCACAATGACAGACCATAGCTACCAAGTGGGGAATCACAGAGAGGTGTCATGAAGCAAGTCATTGCATAGAGGGCTGTAGGAGAATCCCCAGCTTGCCGTGGGAAAGATGGGGAAGGGATGGGGTGGTTCTGAGATCATGGCAGTAGTATAATACCCATGCTCTCTCCTCTCGCCACTGAGTGCCACATGGATTGAAACAGGTAGTGAGGCTCTACCTGTTTATTTGAAGTAATATGAGGGGTTTGTGGGGAGAAAGAGCAGAAAACACAGAGGATGCTGTTCTTCCTGGTAACCTGCAGTATCATTTCTTCTTTGGCTTCTTGTTTTTCCATCTATAAAATGGACCAGGGAATCACTAAGCACTGACCTGCTGATTCCACAGGTCCTGGGCAGTCAGTTTTAAAGGGGGAGTCAGGACACCTCTACTTCTTTATCACAGTCTCCTCAGTCACAGGGGCTATGGCTGCCTTCCCTGTTGGTTCCCCACCACCAGGTGCCACACCCTCTTTCTTGTTGTCTCTGCTGAGTCCTCATCTTTTGGCAAAATATGCCTCATGGTCCGATGAGTTCCTATTACATTTTAAAGTACATTTCACAAATAGAATAGTAATAATTACTTTAAATTTGATCATTAATGGACACTGATTTTTCTAGAAAGAGAAAAGTCCCCTTTTTATAAGCAAATTTTATAGATGCTAGATTTCTCATCCCTAATAATAAAATAAACATAAAGTATTTTAAAAAAAGACAAAAGACAAAACTGTTTTATATCAACACAGTTCTTGAGTTATTCAAATGCTAGCTCAATTTGAAAGTTTTCACTGATTTTTAGCAGAAAGCAAAAATTACTTTGCAATTATTGCACTGGTGCTTTAAAATATCTGGGGTCCATTCTTTTACTTTTGTCCATATGTTTATATTTATTGGCCATCACAACTCTGTGTTATATGCATTTGTGTACACACACACACACACACACACACACACACACACACACACATACATTTTGACATGCATGCTGTCATAAAATACTAAATGCATAAGCACTAATCAAAAGCTAAAAATGAAGAAGCTGATTATCAATTTCTTCTCTTTTCTATTTAAATGACCTTGAGCAAGAACATCTGATCCTTGGTTTCCATACTTATAAAATGGATATAATAATCTCCACCCTGACTCCTTCACTACATCACAGAATTATTGTAAAGATAAAAAAGAATAATTTATATTAAATAGCTTTGAAAACTATATGGAATTGGACTTGTGAGGCATTTTACTATGTCTTTATTTATTTCCTTTTTTAACATCTTCAACAACTGCCGAAGCTGTATAATGAATCTGCCATCATATTATATATAGATGGTGCTCTCTTTAACTGTTTTTATGTCTTAGGAATCTATGACTATCTATTTAGCTTGATGTTTACATAAATCTTTTTGTTGTTGATGTTTATTTTCTTGGTTATTTGTGATTTGTTAATATTATGCCATTGTTTCAACAATAGGGCATGCCACGTGCTGACCTTATTAAGAAGATGCAGGCAGTCAATTTTTCTTTTTCTTTATCTTTACATTATTTTGTAAATTTTTATGTTTTTATTGAAAATATCACATTCAATATATATCTATATATATATTTTTTCTTTTTTTTTGTGACTGGTAAGGGGATCGGAACCCTCGGCTTGGTGTTGCCTACACCACGCTCAGCCAGTGAGCACACTGGCCATCCCTATATAGGATCCGAACCCACGGCCTCGGTGCTCCCAGCGCCGCTGCGCTCCCAGCGCCACACTCTCCCGAGTGAGCCACGGGGTTGGCCCACATTCAATATTTTAATCTGAATATTTGTTTAATCTATTCCATAGTGCAGCATCCAGCAATATAGCATAGTAAAGTGGCTGCCACACCAAAAAAAATGTATATTTTTTTTAAAGAGTAAAGGAGGCAGGAATCACTAGGAGCCATTTTAGATGTCTGCCTGTGACACCCATCTAAATTAAACCCACTAAACTAGCAGTTACACATATACGCACGCAAAAGGTAAAATAATACTAATGCCAACAATAACTAAAATTGTACTACTTAAACAAAAGTGGCAGCTGTAAGATTTTGGGAAAGTCATTTTACCTCTTTGAGCCTAGTTTTTTTATTAAAATGAGGTTAATAATTTCCCCTTTCTATGCCTTATAGATTACTGTGGGAAACAATTATAGCAATGAATATGAGTGCAATTGATAAACTGTAGAAAGTGATCCAAAGTGAGAGAATTTGTTTTCATAAATTCATTGGCCCTGATTGTGTTTGCAGGTAGACCCAAGCCAGGGACCAAGGCTGACATTCACAGTCCATGAATCATCACTCAAACCCTCAGTCATAAAGTAAAAGGCAAGTCTGAGCTATTCTTTGATTTTTTGTGGGGCTATGCCCTTTAAAGCCATGCCTATCTATATAAGAACCAAGAACTTATGAGGAATTTATTTAAAACGCTTGCTCTATTGGGTATGGCCAACCCTTTCATGATAAGTCCAGATTGATTTCTGTTAACAGCTTGCATGTGGTTTCCAAACTTGCCCTTGCATAACCCCAGTGAGTCCTAATTCAGACTCAAAGTTTAATGAAACAGAAACTTTGCACATCAGGGCAAAGAGCCCTTGTTCTTACCAACCTCCAATCAGCACAGCTTGGGTTTCCAAAGCCACACAAAAGATGCTAGTGTTTCATCAGTTTAATGACCAGCCAGAGGCACCCAAATCTCACCCTAGGCTCATTATCATACCCAGTTTAAGAGCACAGAGACCACAAAACTACTGCTGTGTGTGCCACAGCAGGTACTGCAGTAATATTTGGCTCCTGGTTCATTGTAGGGCCAGGGAAATGTTGAAAAGCACAAGGCCTCTGGTCGCCTCTAAGGGAACTGCTGGAATGTTGTTTATCTTCAGAGCGCAGCAACTGGCCCAGTGTTTCACAACAGGAAGGTCTGTCCTGGAGCTCAGACATTGACAGCTTAGAGAAACAAGGCCTGAAATAACCCCCTTCTCTCTACCTTCTATCTCCCCACCCTGCTGGACCCCTCTCCTGTCCAACAGTTCAAACTGAAAAAATAAAAAAAGGCAAAGCCAGGGCTGTGACCTTGAAATAGATACAGCTTTCTGAGCAGCTTGCAGTTAATACTCTAGCTGAGATGGAAGACAGCCTGATCTGACAGGGCTTTAGGTGATATGGAATCCAGAAACTATGCCTTCTTTTATTGCCTTAACCCCTTGGTTCATAAAAATTACCCTTTCTTATACAGCATCTGTGTTTTTAATTCCTATATTTTCTCCTGATCTCCTGTATGAAAGGAGAAACTGGTTATGATTCAAATTCTAAACTATAGGAAATGCCTAGTAACTTTAATTTAGCTCCATTTGATTTGGGGGAGTTAGTATTTAAAGGTCCTGATAAATAGTTCTGAGACATTGGACAATTCAATTAACCTCTCTAAGACTCTGTGCAAACGTTCAGAGAAATAACAAAAGCCTATATTCGGCCTGTAAAGTGAGGAGGTTATACAAGCTCCAGGGATCTCTGAATCTTCTCAGCAGAGAGCACAGAACTGGGAAGAATTTCAGTGTTCCATTCTTTAATGTGGTGGAAGCAGAATGTCATTGAGAAAGGAATTTTTATACACCAGACCACGAGGATGCTCCTGAGCTTTTTGGGAGTCATAGTAAAGAGACACCACTCTGTAATGTTTATGACTGGGTCCCCTCACCTCAACTGCTTTTGCACAATCTGCTTTAACTCAGCTCTTCTTTTCTGTAAGGATAGAGAAGGGAGAAATCTGGACGCAAGAAAAATTTTCTTTTTTCAGGACATGCCAGGATGGAGAAGAGCTTCACCTGAAGACAGATAGTGATTGTTGAAGAAAAATGTTAACTGCTTCATTCCTGGCTCCTTTTTGGAAATGAAAACATTTAACCCTTAGCACGTATATCTACTTCTGGACACACTGACAAATGTATTCATTCCTTTACTCAGCAAGCAACTACCACGCCCTGTGTTAGGCATAAGAAATGAATAATACTCACATTTTGCACTCTAGAAAGGTAGAGAAAAAATAAATAGGTAAAAAGTCAACTCTAATATCAGGCAAAACAAAATGCAGGAATAAATAACAGATGATGATGATGTAATTCAGAGCAGAAACAGGTAATAGTGGCTGTAGGTTTCAAGAATTCAGTGCCATCTGACCTAGACCTTAAAGGACAAACAGGATTTGATAAGGAGAATGCAGGGGTGAGCTCACTTCAAGCTGAAGTCAAAGCAGCAGCAGGAGCAGAAAAGTGTGAAAGAATATGTGATAGATGTGGAAAACAGGGATCAATTAGTTGAGGCCATAATGGATTCTTCTCAGAGCCTCTAGAAGTACCTCTGCTTTCAAAGTACCCATACCAGCTATGAAATTGAAACATTCTTTTCAGGAGCAGCATGGTGAAGAGGTTAAAAGCACAGGCCCTTGGATCCAATTGTTGGAGTTCGAATCCTAACTCTGCCACTTACTGGTTGTGTTACTTTGAGCAAGTTGGCTAACTTCACTAGACCTCAGGTTCTCCCTCTATAAAATGGGGATAATTGTAGTACCTGTTGTGAGAATTAAATAATACAAATAATATAAACTATTTGGTATGGTGCTAGCACATAATAAGGATTCACTATTACTGTTGCTTTTGTTATTTGCCTATTTTATTTTTCTTATTAGACAGGTGATTTTTAAAAGCCAAAGAATGAGCTATTTCTATTTTACCCTCATGGCCCAGAATCTAGATAGGCTTTGGATAAAAACAGGGCTTCCATAAACACCTGATTGAATGAGTGAATTAATAAATAATAAGCGGAACAGCAAATTTCAGATCTCACCTTTCCTATTGTCAGAATTTGACTTTAACTCACATCATGGAGCTATGCATGCATCTTAAAGCTTTTGTGTTTTCTAGATGCAGCAGGCTAGAATAGTTATAGTTATGAGGGCTCAAGCAGACAGCTGGGGCATGCAGACCAGGACATAGGCTGAGTATATTTGTACCCAGTGCTCTGCTGCTGCCTAGACTTTCTCTCTAGAGAATGCTTGCTTGGTCTATGACTAAATTCCATCAAATGTAAAATAAAAATAATTATAGTGACCACTTAATAGGGTGAAATTATTAGATGACTCCAAAAACCTCTTTGAAAAGACAATTCACTAAAACCCAGCTGGATAATGAGGTATCCCACTAGGCCAGGGAGAACTGCAAGAAATAATAACATTTTAAATGTTATTTAATAATAACCACCACCATGTGATTTCTTACGTTTTAGCCAAATTCAGCATTATGAATGAAAAAGACCAAAGTTAGAAGCTATGAGGTAATCAAAACTTTCAGATATTGCAATATGAACAAAATTCAAATACATATATAGATAACTAGTTCTCTTGGGAAAAAAATTGAGTCCATGAAAACACGCACTCCTAAAGTTTCATGCAGTCCAGCTAAAAAGTTTTAGCATTAGGGAAGAGTAAAAAGCAAGTAGTCAAAAGATAAATTCTTTGTAGAATGGATGGAAATTTTCAAAGGAGCAGATAAAGAGAGTTACAAAATACACTGTGGTAAGTATCTTTGTACCAATGGCCTTACAAACTTATGGGAATATTTCTGTATGATAGATCCTAAAGAGAAGAATTGCTAAGTAAAATGGTATGGATGTTTTAAACTTTAATAGGTGCTGCCAAATTGTCCTTCAAAACTATTGCAGCAAGTTATACTTCCTACTTTGTATGTGAGGAGTCCTGTCTCTGATACCTAGTCAATAGAAGCTACTAGATTTTAAAACTTTCTCTTCAAAAAAAGAGAAAAAGCCAAAAATTGGAAACAATCCACCTTCCATCATCAGGTTTATGGGCCAACAAATTTTGGTATAACCATGTGATAGACCACTACTTTACAATAAAAAGAAAAATATACTGATACACACAACAGTATGGATAAATCTCAAAAAATATGTTGAGTGAGAGAAGACAGACAAAAAAGAATGAATACTATATGATTCCATTTATGTGAAATTCTATAAGAGATAAAACTATTCATAGTGACAAATCTGGGGCTGGAAGTGAGTATGGATTATCTACAAAGTGGCATGAGGGAACATTTTTGGGGGATAAAAATGTTCTGCATCTTGATTGGGGTGGTAGTTATATGGATGAATATACATGCCAAAACTCTAATTATATCTTCATGAAGTCAACTGAAATAAAAAAAGACCAGAGGGGAGGGTATGATCACCAGGATTCAAATACAGTTTGGATTTTATCTGACCCTGGATTATAATGTTTTTTTCCCATTGCAGCAACTACTTCTAGATTATTTGATTTTCACTTCTTACTTTTCTAAAAGCTGAAATCTGACCCATCATTTTCATGCTTAAAAATTATTTGAATGTCTCCCATGACTTTCAGAATAAAATTCTAAATCTTTAAATTAGCATATAAGGTCCTTTATGATCTGGCTCCTTTCTACCTGTTTCACCTCATCTCTACGCCCCGATCCCTATATCCACCCAACTTTTCCTCCAGCCAGCCGGAAATACTCCCAATTCCATGCTCCTGGACCTAAATACATGTGTGTCTTTCTGCCAAACACAATCTTCTATCTTTATCTTCTTTACCTAATACCTAATTACCTCTAAAATTTGGCCTTTATCAACTCTCTGAGATCCACCACTACTATGCATCGCCTATCACACTTCTATTGTAGCGTACAGCACACAGCTTCCTTATTGTTGGTTTTCTGGATTTTTCCTCCCACTATGAGTTCCTTGAAGGGAGGACATGGCCCTAATTAACTCATCATCCCACAGTGACTAACATCACACCTAACACATGGTAAGTACTTAAAAATAATTTTTTGCTGAATGAATGAGTATAAAATGTTAAACTTTGGGGATAAAAAAATGACTGCCCAACTTGTAAACTCTGTGTTGCAAGCTCAACAGAGAATGTCTGCAACTGAGGGAAGATCCTGACTCTAAGTTCTACATATGCCTTAGCGGCATGACTGCAGCCGTTTTGTTCGTCAAAAAGTGTCTGAGGCCAACTTAAGGACACAGAGACTGTAATTTTGCTGTGTCGATCTCAGCTGAAACCAAGCTACATGTGCATGAGACAGTAATCACTTAACTGCCTTGCTGCTGAGAACACTAACATTTTGGCCCTTCCAGACAGGCTCAGCAAAGTGATTAGGAGCCATTTGAAAAATGACACCTCACAGTAAAATGGAGCTTTGTGGCCTCAGCTTCAATCCCAGCTTCTGATCCTTTAAAACCTCCTTTAGGAATTTTTTTTTTCTTTTATTATGTAGATTTGTAAAAAAGCAAGAATAAAAACTCTCTTCTGAAACTACCCTACCTGCCAAATTACCCATTATTTATTTAGACAATATTCAAGCTCCTGTATTGAAAAGAAACCTAAAATTTTTCTATCAAGTCAGCCAATGAAGGTCTATGCTAAATTTTTTGGCCAGTCATTATTCTTTTTTGCCAAATACATATCAACAGAAAATGACCAAGAGTTTTGTCCTCATTTTTGGTCTTCCCTATTTCCTGCTGAGCCTGTTAGATGGCATTCATTTTGGTGTTTTCACTCGCCATTACTGGCTAATAGAATCTCAGGTTTGGGCAGGAGCCGGATGCTGGACACTTTCTATATGCAGGCATACCTGGTTTTATTTTGCTTTGCATATACTGCATTCTTCACAAATTAAAGGCCATGGCAACCCTGCATCACATCAAGCAAGTATATCTGCACCATTTTCCCAACATTTTTTAGCAATAAATTATTTTTTAATTAAGGTTTGTAACTTTTTTTTTTTTCAGATATAGTGCTATTGCAAACAATAGGTTACAATATACTGTAAACATACCTTTTATGTACACTGGGAAACCAAAAAATTTATGTGACTTGCTTTATTAGGATGTTCAGTTTACTGCAGTGGTTGGGAACCAAACCAACAATGTCCCCGAGGTACGCCTGTAGTCCCTTGCCAAACGGCTGTGGAATTTCTGTTTGAAAACCCCTGTGACAGAGAGCTCACTAACTCCTCCTAAGTAAGGACAGTTTATCCCATCTTTGAACAACATTGGCTATTTCACCTTGTGAAATCATTTTTCCTGGAGCTTCCACATTACTATGAATCTATCCTTTAGTGCCGCAGAGCATAAGTATAACTCTCCTCCATGCCAGCTCTTCAGATATATGAAGATGATAAACATTATTCCATTGAGTCTTCTACAAGTGACAACTTCATAGGAAGTAGTTTGAGCCATGCTCTTCTGAAGATTACTCTGTCAATGACATTCAAAAATCTTGTCCCTAGATATAAGAGCTGCCATCCAGATGCATACAGACAAAATAAAGAACAGAGTCATTACATACATCCCCCATCAGCTGACATGAGCTCCACTCTCTTTCCTTGGTCTCACATTTTCCATTCTGCTTTCAAATTTACCTTTCAGTTTATTCTTTCATTAAGCTCATAGACTCATTTTACTGTCTTCCTATCACCCATGCTATTAAAAAGTGTAGCACATATGATATTTTCAATATACAAAACACAAATATACAAAGAAAATCGTAATACATTTGTATATAATATTTATTTAAGCTCCCATTCTGTCTGGTGGCAAAAACAAAACAAAGCAAAAAATAACAATTTTTGGACTTCTGGGTAACCTTAGTCATTTTAAATTTTAACTGCCAATTCATGATTTCCATTCTGCCTTCTTAGATCTGCCAGAGCACGTCTAAGCTCTGGGAGGCTTGTATTACATTGTGGAGAAAACATCTGGGGCTAAGCTTCATCAATACAAGTTGATATTAACCAAGATGTTTCATTTCTACTTGTCAACATCAATGCCATGTGCTTTACAGCCTTCCCCACTCACCAACACCTCCTTTTGTATATAAGGTCTCACCTCCTCCTGACAGTGAAATAGACATCTTACCCTTAATATGTCCCATGTTGCTGATATCCCATAATCCCAAACCTTCCCCTTTCTCAGTCTGCCAAACTCTGTAAACAACAACTCTATCCTTTGAGCTGCTCAGGCCAAAAACTCGTGACGTTATCTTTGACTTTTCCCTTTTTCTCATTACCCACACTTATTCCCTCATAAAATGATGTTGCTTCTGTCTTCCAAAAACATCTGGTTCAGCCACTGATATTAATCTAGGCTGCAGTGCCCTAATCCAAGCCACCACTGTATCTTATCTGGATCATTACAGTTAGTCTCCTTATTGCTGTCTCTGCTTCCCCTTTGGATCTACAAGCTACTTTACTCAGAGCATGTAAAGTGATCCTGCTAAAAAATTAAGTCAAACCATGTTGCCCCTCTGCTCAAAATAGTTAAAGGTTTCCCATCTCATTGTGATTAATGCCAAAGCCTAAAATGACCTGTCTGGTTCTACACGGTCTGGACACATGTGACCTGTCTGACGTCAACTTCCCCTACTCATCCCTAATTCACCACACTGCAGCTATACTGGCCTCCCTGTCCCTCCAACCCTTTACACACACTCTCACCTCAGGGCCTTTGCATTGGTTGTTCCCAGCTAGCACCATGGCTTTCTTTTTCATCCTCTTCAGGTCTTTGCTATGTGAGACCTTCCCTGATTTCCATATTTAAAATTGGCCTCCTCCCTCCAGCATTTTCCTCTCAACCTTCTTTATTTTTTTGCATAGCACTTACCAACCTCTTATATATTCCTTTAGTGTGTTTATTTTCCATTCCTCTCCCTCTACTCCCCATTAGGAAAATGCTTTATGAAGGCAATGATCGTTATCTTCCCCCCCCCCTTACTGTATCCCAAGTGACTAGAACAGTATCTGGCACATAATCAAAAATCAATATTTTCGCTAATTGAAATCCCGCAAGTGACTTGTCATATTTTTTCATATCACTTTCTGCTTTGACATTGCCTTTCCATGACTGTGAAACTTGTCCAGGTCTACAAAGTGCTATCTCTGAGCCCTCTAAACAGATGCAGGGACAATATCTTGGTACCTTCCATGCCACTGTGGGGCTGCAGTCACTTCTGAGACAAGCGTTTGTTCTGTTTTATCCAGACATGATGCAGCATCCTTCCTTGTTCAGTGCTCCTCCCCATGCTGGCACAGGGTACCCCAAACCCTGCCAGAATCCATTCAGGAAGTAGTCTCCAGCTCAGCTGTAATCTCAGATCACCTCATTTGGGGAAAGTTTAATATTTAACCACTCACCCCACAACTTTTTCAAGTTAACCACTGAGCGGGGAGAGTCACTTTCTCAGAAACCTTCACGAGCTTCTCACTAGCTTTCCATATCTATCTAGCCACAGTCAATATTAAAATCATTCTATGTCTATCACTTCCGTGCCAAAACCAATCTATGCCAGAACCTTCATGACCAACGTCTAAAAGACCCATGTACTCACAAGTCCCAAAGCATTTTCTCTGAAGGTTTTCATCTCTGCCATTGGCTTCAAAATGCCTATTTTGAAACTCAAAAGTTGAGCCTTTCTTTCTTTCAGAGTGTTTGAGTTTGTGCAATAACAACTCACCCTGAGGTCATGAGGTTGGAGAGAATAGCCTCGGGATTCAAGAAACTAGAATGAGATAAACATATTAATTAATACTTAAAACTATTATTCAGCCTTCCACAAAGTAGGATTCCTTGCCAGGAAGAAAGAATTAACAAGCATTTATTACCCTAAATCCTCATATCCCCCACCTTTAAATCATCTTGGTTCTCCTGCTACAGGATCCTAAGTGATATGCTCAGAAGACCCTGCAGACAGGTGCACAGAATTATTTATTTTTATATTATTAATCTCCCATGCAGTTAAAGTCACAGGACTCATTATTACAGTATGACTTATCTTCTATCCAGGTGAGTAGAGATAATCATGTAAGTCACGAGGACCTCTTTTGGCCCCTAGGATCTCTGGTAGTCTTTAGTTGCCACTTGGGAAACTTTGGGAAAGTCCCAGGACTGGGGTCAAACCAAGGGTGCACCATGAGAAAGGGGAAGACATCATGACGGCTCAGAAGCGAGGGTGTAATGATGGACTGCTGACAAAGAAAAATCTCAGTGGCTGGGAGAATCAAGAGTCATTAAGGAGTAAGATTTAACCTGGGTGTCACTTTTACTACATTTCCAAGACATCTCTGCTCTGCATCCCAATTCTACCATAATCCACTGTGAGCTCAGGTAATGCAAACTCATTTTCATATCAGCAAAAGGGATTAGGAAGGTAAATCTTCAGAGGAAAAAAATACCTATGATGTATTTTGAAGCTGAGTGCAGCATAAATGATTTTTTTATCCACTCTTTTGTATTATTCATGCCTCTGCTCCCTATCATGGCCATGAATAAATGAAATTTAACAAATGCTGTTTGGTTCACAGTGGTCCAGAGTCACCTTAGAAGCTGAGGATCAGCTACAACACATTCCAGGAGCCCATAAAGTGTTTATATGAAGACCTTGGAGATAATCAAATTCAAAAGACTTCCTCAATCTTTTTAAACTTTCTTTGATAAACAGAAAATCACATACCCACACTTAATTGCATTTGAAATTCAAAGTAAATTAAATATTGTGACTAAAAAAGCAAATCAGATCAATGGAACAAAGTTTGCTGCTGAGTATTTTTACCACAAATACCTCCCTTGAACTTTCATAGACCCGCCCTTGAGAACCATGGGGAGGGATTAGGCCAGCAGCCTACTTTGTATGGCCCATAAGCTGAAAATGGTTTTTACATGTTTAAATAATTGGGGAAAGAAATCAAAAGAATAGTAATACTTCCTGATATGTAAAACATATGAAATTCCAAATTTCAGTCTTCATAAATAAAGTTTTATTCAAACACAGCTATACTTACACATTGTCTGTGGCTGCTTTTGCACTACAGCAGCAGAAAAGAGTAGATGCAACAAAGATCCTATGACCTGCGAAGCCTGAAATATTTCCTATTTGACCCTTTACAGGAAAAAAAAAAAAAAATTGTTAAGCTTTGGCACCTACTTTTAAAGATTAGCAAATTAAATCACAGGGAGATGTAACATCTCCAAGTGTCACAGCTGGTATGTGTCAGAGACAGCTCTAGAACCCAGTCACCTCAATCCCATCGGAGCCTCTTGTTGTTCTGCATCACATCACCAAGAGTCTCAGGGATGACGGGCAGGGTGCCAGCAGTGACTAAGCATGGGCTCAGGTCATAGGAACCAGAGTCACTGTTCAAAGATACTCAGAAGCATATATAAATAATGCATTTCCTAAGGAGAGGAGAAAACAAAACAATGAAACTAATTCTGAAGATCCGTGTGGCAGATTCATTTTGCCCCAGCGCATCCTCCTTTGTAATGGGGCGATGCAATCTCCTGGTCTGGACTGAGCACTGTGTGCCTTTGCTCAAAGCCCCGTCTGCTATTTGAACTCATTCTAATCCCACCGCTGCAGTCTGAGAGCCCTCAGAAACAGGAATGTGGACCATTTCATGTGATGAAAGTCATTGGGAAAAAACAGAAAAGAGAATCTGGGGGTGGGAGAGAGAGTTAAGCTTGCTTTTCTGCTGGAGGCTACATTTTTATTTTTATTTTTTTCCGACTGGCACGTGTCTCCTTTGTTTTGAATAATGGAGATAATTATACATTCAAGGGATCATACTCTAAACCCCCTGAATGATTAAGAAATCTTATTGCAGGCAATCATGAGAAAATGTAAGGGAGGATTACCCAGAGAGATGATGGAAATCATACTTCTTCAAGTCCCTTGCTTAGTACAGAGACCTAATCATCGTTCTTCTCTCTTTCCCATGGCCTAATTGTTGATGTTCCAGGCCTCTGTCAGAACAAGGCAGTATTCTCTCCTAAACCCTGATAATGTGAAGTCAGAGGTTTGGATGTTCTCTCTTGGGAAACTGCTGCCTCAGTGATTTTGACACTGACCTGCAGGTGCAGCTCTAGGTGTGGAGGCTCCCATTTACCAGCATCTAGGAGTAGAACAAAAGCTTTCATTCTCTCCAGGTTGCAAGATCCTTGGTATAGGGAGAAAGGGAACCCGTGGGTCATTCGCTCAATTCAACAAATATTTATTGAGCAACTACCACACGACAGACATTATTCTAGTAGCTGAGAATAAAACAATAGTCAGCAGAAGATAGTCTTTGACCCTAAGGGCCTATGTCTAGTCAAGCCAGGTAGATAAACAAGGAAATAAGAAATTCAAATGCATGTCTTATGGGATATAGAAAAAGTAAGTACAGATGGGGGTGGAGGTACTACTAGGCAGGACTAAGCAACTTAAAGAATAACTGAAATGAACCAGGAAAAGAGATTAGAGGAGGCATTTGTCAGGCAGAGAGGACAGGCATGAAGCCCTGGAAATACGGAAGGACATGGCTGTTCAGAAAACTAGCGTGGGACTAATCAAACCTTGGGAAGGAGAGCAGTAGGCAGGTGGGTCAGGAGGGAGAATGGCAAAGAATGGGGCTGGAAAAGTCTGTAAGTGCCAATCAGGAAGGATCTTTTGAGCCATATCCTGAGGATAAGAAATGCAGCCTTAACCTGAGGGCAATGCAAAGCCTCAAGTTTCTTAACTGTGACAGTGGGTGATAGGATCAGACTTGCCTCTTTTTTGTTACAATAAAAGAACACCTCCCTCTCTTGGGACTATACAATTTGACCCACTATGCCATCAGTTGCAGGTGTAACAATAATAATGATGATGATAATTATAGCTAGTAGTATTGTGGTAACACGTACCTGGCATTTTGTTAAGCACTTTATGTATATCGTATCATTTAATCCTTAACACTATGCTGTGAAATAGATATTATTATCTCTAACTGACAGATGAGGAGACTGAGGTACAGATGTTAAGCAGCACACCCAAGAATGTACAAGTCGTAAAGAGAGGAGCTAGAATTTAAACCAACGCTGTTTGAATCCAGAGCTCAAACTAAGCATAGACCTGGGAGTGAAAAACTCGAATTCACCTTCTACCTCTGATTCTCAGTGACTTGACCATGGGCTTTCACTGGCTCAAAATTTCCATGTATTCAAAACAGAACGATGGGCTGCATAATCCTCTTCATCAAGTCTAATATCAAGATATTTTATTTCTCATAGATGTTAGCAGAAAAATAGTTCGGCGTAGCTATTTGACTCTTACTGTTCAAGAGGCAAGAAATAGAGTTACGTGAAATCAGCCCCCATAGAATACATGTGATCTCTCTCAGGGACAGTTCTAAATCTCTCCTCCTCTCCCCTCATCGTCTCAGTCCTCTTTCTCAAGGCTTGAGACACAAATCCAGCAACAGACTATGATTTCCATAAACATATGTTGACTGTCGGTGGATCAGAAAATGCAATATCACTGGAACCTCTCCCTACATGTCACTGTCATCTGGACTTGTCTTCTTCATGGTCCATCGACAGTTACAGTAATCCAGGCTCTGTTTTCTCTCTGTCAATTACTCTTCAAGGTGTTCAGAGTGATCACTTGTTATTAAAGAAAAATCAACAGCTCTGAAAAGGCAGGTGTTAAAAGCCAACAAAAGGATTCAATGTATCAAATGGCTAAATTGTGTTTGCTGGATTTGAAGTGGACAATAGGTGGTTTTCTTGAATTTTATACTGCTACCCATAATATAGAATGGAAGTCATGACTGGAAAAAAAAAACAGCTAGAGAGGAGCAGAGAACTACCCTACGGTGCTGCTCTCAGGTTGCCAGGGGAGTATTAACATTCGGGTTGGCTTTTGATACTGGACGCATAACTCAGTGGTCTCAGCTTCGGAATTTTTAGACTTCCTGGAACCAGAGGTTTAAAGTCTTGGCAAGCTTGAGTCATGGCTTGTCTCTGTCTTCTTAGAGAAAAATATGAAGAGCAAGTGATTTATGGTATGTTCTTGTTCTCGAAGTGTTCCCCAACCTGTGGCCACTGAATGGCCTTTGAAATATGCCCACAGGGGTCCTTTATCCAAGGACAATCTCTGAGTGCTTATTATTCACTTTACTAGTGTAGAAGCCTTTAATCATTGTCTCTACATTTGCTTTAATCTAGAAACTGTCAATTTATTAGCTCATAATGTGCCTGAAGCTTCTCACCATCTTACTGGAGAAAAACTAGCATAAATTTAGAAGGTGATTCTAAAGGAGTCAAATTGGTGTGAGATGAAGATATGAAGAGACAAAATAAGATAATTATAATACAGAAATAAAGTTTATTTCTAAAAGGAAGCAAAAATATTTCTAATATTTTGCTTTAAGTAAAGCAAGGCAGTTTTTAACTCTAGGCTGTAGTAATAATTGGTGAGTAAGAGGATTATTTATTATAAACCTGAAGTGATCTATTCCAAAGGATTTTCGACACGAAAGTTTTTGGAAGTTACCCAGCATGCATAATTAAGAGAGGCTCCTGAAAACAATGTGGTTAAGAAACCAGACAACAGTTATTAGTTACAAAAAAAAAAAAAAAAGTTATGGCAAATATTAATGTTCAGGGTACAGGGTTAGCTCAGGAGCCCAGGGCAGCATGAGACCAGAACAGTAGACAGGGGCCATGCTAAAGAGAAGATGGCATAAGAACTCAGAGTGAAAGGACTGAAAGGATGACTTCACCTTGAAATAAAACTGCAGGATCTAGGCTTCTAGCTGACCTAGAGACTGGCCACAGCTGGTCTAATCACTATAATCACCATGAACTCGACCTATGGCAATCCTCATGTGTTGGTGTTTGTCTCAGGTCTTTCCCCCAGAGTTGCCTTTTAACAAGTAAAACATTCACTTTATTTTTCTTACAAAAGAGACCTTAAAGATTATCCATTCACTTTACAAAGGAGGAAATTAGAGCCGAAGGAGGTTTAAGTGAATTGATTAAAGTCACCTATGTAGAAAGTATCACAGACAGAACTAAAATCCTGGATTTTCTAATTCCCAAACTACACATCATTCCAAGAGCCCATTCTTCCTCTCGGATAATAACCACTTTCCTTTTAATCAAAGTGGTAGTCTCCACCAAGGCAGAGAAATATTGGAGGTGATTCTCAAATGGTAGATTTTAAAATTAACATTCAGGAACTATGTATCTAAAATTACCAGAAATTGGGAAGAAGACAAAACTATCACATTTTTTTTTTTGAACAGGGACTCAACACGTTTCAGCATACTGGCTTAAAATAATAGGCTCTGTCTGCCCTGTCAATTAACCACCCCTGTTATTATTTTCTTACCAGAAGTAGAATTTGGGGATTCAAAGGAACTTAGATATCCCTAGACCTACTTCTTCACTTATGAATGAGTAAGCTGAGGTTCAAAGAGACCATCACAAAATCACAAAATAATAGAAGTTGTAGGGACAATAAACATTGAGTCAACTTTATTTTTAAATTTAGAGAAATAGAAGTACAAAAAGGATTTAACTATTATAACACCTGTTTCCCAGAGCCCATAATTGAAAACTATTCATATTTTGTCATATTAACTTCAAACATTTTTATGTAAGAAATAAAACTATGCAGATATAGTTGAAATAATTTTTCTAACTCCTAGTCTCACTCCCCTCCTTATCACTCAGGAACAGCCAGTATCACATATTTGTTTGTGAATCCTTGCAATTCAGTTTGTGTAATTTCATATACACATACAAATATCAATGGACAATACATATTGTCTGCTAGTGCCAAGGGTTTAGAGACCCTTCAACTGAACCTATTCTGATTTTGTATGATTGTGCATTATTCTTCCCAGAAAGATATAGTAGAAAACCATTGGAAGAAAACAAATTTGTAAACAATTTCAATCTAACACACCCATTTAACAGGCAGGTCAGAGAGGTTAAGTGACTTGCCCCAGGTGACACAGTGTCACCACACAGTGATGACCCAGATGTCCTCCCCCCCACCAGACCCATAACTTTTTTACTAGAAAACCCCAACTAATTGTCTTGTTCCTGCTATTTTAAGTACTGTGGATGTTTTTCTACTCCATTTTTGGAAGGCCATGTTTCTTTGCCTTGCCTACATTCAGAAAAGAAGCAATTCTGGGGTTGAGAAATTTCATACCAGAAACAATATACTCTTTAATTCCACACTTTGTTCTGAACAACAGGGCTAGCCAGACAGACACCAGGCCTCACACACCATTATGAATCTGTCAGCAATTAGAATTCTAAACCCTATTCAGTTTTTACTTGCTTCAATCAACTTGTCACTGCAGTGAGGATTATCTACTTCTCAACATAAACATCAACAGAAGTGAGTGTGATGGCTTGTGTCCATGGCGAAGACACTGCCAGAGAGAATGTTAAATAGCACATGCTGCAGACAGGAGGGATCTGGAGCCTTAATGGGCCATAATTAGAGGGGGCAGAGCCTAAACTACACTTTGTGGGAAACTAAAATTCTGCTCTTTAGGACTGAGAGACATTTGGGGGAATGCAACGAGATTGCTTCTGCTTCTCCCTTCCCTCTGTTTCCTAAGCTAGAGAGAAAGAAACAGAAAAGAAGAAAATGCTGCCAGTGTATTGTTTCTACTCAGAATCAAAGAGCATTGGGGATCATGTTGCCCAACCCCCTCATTTAAAGAGTTAGGAAACTGAGATCCAGGGAGGGAAAGGCTGTGGCCAAGGTCCAGTCTGAGGTCAATCCCAGTGTCCTGACTCTCAGCCCTGTGCTCCTCCCACCTCATCACACTGCCCCCTGTAGGAGGGGTGGGAAGGACCTGAGTAATAAGCCACATTCACAGATCTCTCACAGTTTTCCATGGGAAAGCAAGACAGTACAAGGAGTGTGAGGGCAGGGCAGGCCAGGGTGCTCGGGCACCTGGAGGAGAGTACCGTTCCACCTCACATCCCTTGTGAAGATAGTGTGTGAGCACACAGTGGAAATTAATTTGATTCCTTTCTAACAAGCTATTTTTTTTTTTTTAATTTTATTTTGTCGATATACATTGTGGCTGATTATTGCTCCCCATCACCAAAACCTCCCTCCCTTCTCCCTCCCCCCCTCCCCCCCAACAATGTCCTTTCTGTTTGCTTGTTATATTAACTTCAAATAATTGTGGTTGTTATATCTTCTTCCCCCCCCCCCCCCGGTTTGTGTGCGTGTGTGTGTGTGTGTGTGTGAATTTATATATTAATTTTTAGCTCCCACCAATAAGTGAGAACATGTGGTATTTCTCTTTCTGTGCCTGACTTGTTTCACTTAATATAATTCTCTCAAGGTCCATCCATGTTGTTGCAAATGGCAGTATTTCATTCGTTTTTATAGCTGAGTAGTATTCCATTGTGTAGAGGTACCACATTTTCCGTATCCACTCATCCGATGATGGGCATTTGGGCTGGTTCCAACTCTTGGCTATTGTAAAGAGGGCTGCGATGAACATTGGGAAACAGGTATACCTTCGACTTGATGATTTCCATTCTTCTGGGTATATTCCCAACAGTGGGATAGCTGGGTCGTATGGTAGATCTATCTGCAATTGTTTGAGGAACCTCCATACCATTTTCCATAGAGGCTGCACCATTTTGCAGTCCCACCAACAATGTATGAGAGTTCCTTTTTCTCCGCAGCCTCGTCAGCATTTATCGTCTAACAAGCTATTTATTTTTTAAATAATTGGCTAAGGGAAACTAGAGTTGGGTAAGTGAAGACAAAGAAAGTTTGGCATCTTCTACTACTAATAATAGTAACATTACATATATAACTTATTTAATCTACATGACTTTACAGGGTTGGCACTATCATTATTCCTTATTTCACAGATGAGAAAACTGAGGCACAGAGTGTTAGGTAACTTCCTCAAGGTGATGTACACGGGAATGGAAAAACCAAGATTTGAACCTAGACGGTCTGACTGTAGAGCCTCCGCTCTCAACCACCTAAGTAGGGTGACCAGTCGTCCTGATTCACCTGGGATTGTCCCAGTTTGAGCAATGAAAGTATCATGTCCTAGGAAACTCTTCAGTCCTAGAAAAACCAGGACAGCTGATTACCCTGTACATAACTATACTGACACTTTTGTTTATCAACAGTTGAACCTAGGCCTCAAGAAGCAATCTAGCCAGTCTAGTGGCCGAAACTGTCTTGGTGCTCATGAGAGGCTGACACCATGGGGGAGGAACTTAAATATCAGTATGTGCCAAGTACCTAACTAAAAAATTGTCAGTTTACGTCATTTTAATTTTCACATGCTCCTTGAATGAGGTACATGGATAAGGAAACAGAGGCTCAGAGAGAATTAGGTCAGTTATCTAAGGTACCAGAGTTAGCCAGGCTTTGAACTTGAGCAAACTGGAAGACCTAGATCTCAAGACATCCTTATAGGCAAATGACTAAAATGGAGAAGTCTCAGAATCTGAAAATCCTACCTGTTTGCTGTACTTACGCCTGATATGAGAGAATTCACACCTAAAAATTTAGGTATAACTCTTGGAGAATTCCTTCTTTCTGAGTAGTTTTGTGCTTCCTTCTTTCAGCCAGCCATGTGATACAGCACCATCAGTGGCCACAAATGGGGACCAGCATTCTCAGTGTCCCCTTGCCTCCATGCTGTGCCCACACTGTTCCCTCTACTTAGATTATCTTTCCCCTGCCCTTGTGTGCATGTAAAATTTCTTCCCATTCTTTAAGGCCAGTTCCAATACTATCTCCCCATAAAGTCTTCCCTGGATATCCTAGTTTAAATTAACCATTCTCTCCTTTTCTGTTCCACTACAATCTTAAAATATGTATCCCAATCTGCTTACTGTAGAGTCACAGCATGCAGTGGTGGGCAGAAGGGTTGCTTGGCTCTTGAGCTATGCTGGCAAACCCACCTAGGCAGAATATTTGTTGTATTTCATTCCTCATTACCCCCACTGTCCCAAAGATAGCACCTGTATACATGTGTATACATCACTGTATTTAGTTATGGACTGTGATGTTTGTACATGGAGATTTGGGTAATAAAAACAAATATCCAGGATGTTTATGGATATCAGGGGATAATTTTCTTGGCACTTCTAGGCCAGGCTCTATACTAAAACAAAAGCAAAAGATAAAGGCAATTAGCTAGATGATTATATTTGGTGCCCACTTCTACAAAACTTAAGTAACTTCACAAAATTATTTGGTGTTAAGAATAATGATTTTTAAAAGGTTTAATAGAAATCAGTACAGGGAAGGGAGTCACTTTTCACTTTCTTGGCTACAGGCCAGCTTACTGTGCGAGCTTCAATCCTCTTTTTGCCCAAACTGTAGGATGATGGTGGCAGAATTACATGATTTCTAGGATCCCCTCCAGATCTACATACAGTAATTCTAATAATCAGAGCAATTCTTCCCTCCAAAGGGATATTCTGCTTCTCACTGGTATATAGCCGTGGCATTCAGAAAATTCTAGATAAATAAAAATATCAATAACAAATCGGTAATGAACCAAGTAAGCCACCTGAGGAAGAAAAGGGTGTTCTGTTGGAAGGAAGGAAGCCAGAGATTCTGGAGGGGTGTGATGTGTGAAATGCAGGCCGGGGGTTTAATGAGTTTGAGGCGTGAAAAACCCAAGCTTCAGGGCTGCATTCTCTGGCAGCCTTGAGCACGGCATGTTTCCATGCCCTCTGTGGCCGAGTTCTATTTTAGAATGTACTCCGCGCCTGGATCATCTAACACAGCTGCCACTGTCTGTTAACTTTTAGGCATGGTCCTCCATTCAAACAAATGGCTCTTGGTCTTATCTTGACAGACCTGAGGAAAAGGCAGCCAGAGGAGGAGAGACCCAGAAACCGTCAGACAAAGAGCTGATTGCTGGCAAAAGAGGTGGCATTTATTGAGATGTAGCAAATTTAGCCCAATGGGGCAGGGAAGATAGAAGACCTATGAAAGTTAGAAGCAAACGGTATGGGGAAGCCTTACTGGACAGCCTCACCTACTAAGAAATGTTGGATTCAGCATCCAAGAACCCCTCAAGGCTCCTTTGCTATTAATGTTCCTTTCTGGCTAGGACATGTGTCTTGAGACCTTAACCCCTGGAAAAAATGAGAGTGAAGACGAGTGGTTTCGCCACTCTCCCGCCCTTCTCTCTTCTGGAATCTGTTCCAGGGCCCAAAGTGCAGAGTTGTCAAGTCCTGCCCTGAATGCTTTGGTTAAGTGGGTGCCCAGCCCAACTGAGGAAGCTGTGTCAGGGTTGGAGAGCTTAACTCCAGCTGCTAGGAAAGACAGAGGCGGTTACCATGGAAACAAGTCCCTCATCAACCATTTAGTGACTCACAAGGAGATCACCGGGATGCAAAGGGGCCTAAAGTCCCTGGAAAAACTAAACTTTTTTCCTTGAAAAGAGCTGTCTTACTGGATTCCTCAAAGACAAAACAGCCCTTTCCAAAACGGAGTGGAAATGGCGAAGGTTGCCTCAGTCTCCCGAATTTAGGCTTGGACACTCCACGTCCTGAGCCTGTGAAGGCAGAGAGGCCCCCACCTCAGTGGATTTTGTTATTGCCGCTATTCTCTCTGATACAACTCAATGTCAGAGGTAGAAGGGACCTTTGAGTGTTACCTATCCAAAAACTCATTTTTGAAGGAACAACTGAGGATCAAGGGGTAATAACTCTCTAAGACCCATGTAATGAGCCAGTGGGAGAACCAGGGCTGGAATCAAGGTCTTGTCCTCCAAATGTGTTACTCCATCCACAATCCGGCAGTCAGGGTGTATCTTACTGTGCAGCTCATGAAGATTAGTTAATGAAGGTTTCAGGATACCACCCTTTAATCGTCCCTTCTGAGGCCCTGGGAATGGCCTTAGCAATGCCTTCCCCTGGTCACCTTCCTTCTCTCCTTCCTTTCTAATTTTTAAAAGTAAAATATTTTAACTGCAATTGGTTAAAAATGCTGGGGTTTTGTTCCCCCATTCTTTCTTTCCTTCATCACTTTTACCCCCTATTGTATATTAAAATAGCCATCACCATTTGTGAGATCTGGTTTAGCAGTAATTGAGGTATGTTTACATTTAGTTGGAGCTTAGTAGAATATAATTATGTGGTTCCCAGTCATTTTCAAGAAGATTTACCAAGCTTGAAAATATATGAAGCCAGGAAGTAGTCTGTGACAATTCTTCCAAATTTCAAATCCTATGTGTGGAAAAAACTTGATAGATGTTTTCTTAAATTTGAAAATAATTTTTAAAATTTATGAAAAACATTACCAATAACGAATGGCGAAGCTGAATGAAATTTTTCTAAACTATCAATAATAATTTTATAAAACTACATTTCAATCAACTGAGAAAAGATTAGATTATCTTTCTATTCTCTTTAGAGAAAATAATTGTTTTAAAATGGTTGTCATACAAAGAGGTTATCAACTTATATGCAATCAACAGTGAATATGAATAAGTACTACAGAGGTGTGTTAATTAACAAAGATGTCATGTTATTTTTCTGGATTTTTGATTTTTTGTAATTTTTGTCAGGTTTGTAATATCTGTAATTGGTTCAGATTTATCTTGTCATCTAAAACCATTTATTTTTGTGCCTAATTCTGTATTTATAGTATTGTATTCTTTTTTCTTGAAGAAGGTCTCCTTCCCAAATCATGTAAGCTTCAGGTTCCATGAAACTTAGATCTATCCCTTGCCTGAAATACCTTTTTAATGAATTTACACTAATCACAGGATTACTGACAATGACAGAAAGCTTCCTGGGTGGGTTTTGTGGATCAGGAACCCATCCTTATACAGTCTCTCTAGCACTATCTTCATTGGAATCTAGCAATTTGGAAGAGTATCTGAGGTCTCTTGCTTTGTGCACAAGAACAGATCCCTAATGCCAGTCCACCTGGGTCAATTCCATTGCTGGCAACAGAAGCAAAGTCTTACAATACTTCACTATCATACATCAGTGTTATGTTTGTATACTGCCTATCTCCTAAGCGACTGAACCATGTAATTTCATTTGATTTTAACAAATTCAATTTATCTTTTGAAGATATGGCGAGGCATAGGTTATTCTACTCCATTTTATGGAAGGAGCGGACTCAATCACAGTGATGAAATTCGAACTATTCAGTTCCATCTTTGATATATTCCCTATTTACAAAGTTTCTGTGAGGATTAAATAGATAATGTATATAAAATATCCTAGCTTAGATGCCAGCATACAAGTGCTTGGTAAATGTTAGTTTAATGTTAGATGATTCTTTACCCATAGGTAAGCATTTGTCAGCTTGGGTTCATGAAGCATCCAGGTGCCCAGAGGCATTTCTAGAGTTCCTTGAAAGAAAATGTAGTCACAATACACCAGCTTTGAATTTCTTTGCTCCAACATGTACTATGGATTGTAAGTCTGGAGCAAGAAACCCAGCCGGTAATGTTTTTGCAAACAAGTGCTTAGGAAACTTTACTGAGAACAGATTTTTGAGACAATGTGTCATTAGGAAACCTGACTCTCAACTTCCCAGTTATATGACGTTGGTCAGGTTGTTCTATTTCTCTCCATTTTGATGCCTTTATCTGTAAAACAAGGATATTAATAACTTCTGGCCCTGTAAGAGAATCACAAAAAAATTCATAAAATTTGTGATAGATCTTTGTAATTTGAAGACATACAGACAATGAAATATTATATTTGCACCAGCAAAGATGGAGAATGAAAACAAACCAAAAGATAATTTCAGCCTCACAGGCCTCCCTCTGTCTGCCCTTCCACTACCCCCCTCAGAATCACTAGGTGCAGAGAAGCATGAAACACTTAATATGGTTACAGAACAGAATGTGAATGTTTACAACCTAGATAATGTAGAAGTAAATACATATGTGACAGAAGGCAAAAAATAACCAACATAAAGAAATGACAAAGGTTTGAGGTAATGGAAAAAATATCAGTGGTTGTCAGGGGAAGGGAAGGAAAGAGAGAGGAGCAAAGTGATGGAGCACAGAGGATTTTTAGGGCAGTGGAACTATTCTTTATGATACTGTAATAGTGAATATATGACATTATGCATTTGGCAAAACCCATAGAACTGTACAGCACAAAGAGGGACCCCTAATGTAAACTTGAGTTAATAATAATATATCAATATCGGTTCATAACTGTAACAAATGTACCTCACTAATGTAACATGTTAGTAACAGGAGAAGCTGTGGAGGATGGGGTTTGGGAACTGTCTGTTCTTCCTACTCAGTTTCTCTGTAAACTTAAAACTGCTATAAAAATAAAGTCTATTACTTAGAAAAATAAAAGAGAAGTAGAAACTGAAAAGAGAAAAAAGGGAGTGGCTGGAGAAAAGCTAGGGTTATCTCATTAATATTTTTATTTTCATAGAAGGGAGAGGAGATAGAAACTGAAGTTGACATAGAAATGGAAGTGAACGCATGCTATTTAAGTAACAAATGTAATGAATAGAAAAGTGAAAATTATAAACATTAAAGAAGGAAAGGAAGGGATGTGCAAGGTATAGTGTATGTAAACTAAGTCTTGTTTTTTCATAAAATGAAGTCAATACGAAGGTACTTTAAAAGATTCATGAAAAGACTTGTATTATGTTTTTTTATGTATTATCTTATAATTCTATTTTCCATGAATCTTTTGAAGTACCCTCATAGATATTTGATGTTGGGATGGAGGTCAGGGATAATTGGGTAGGGGACACGGGGTAAAATCACAATTTGTGGTAATGGGCATGCTGCCAGTATGGATCTGACCATCACATCTTGGGCATGAGTGGTGACAATCAGCTTTGTACCCCATGAATATTCATAACCATTAAAAAAACATAGAAATATGAACATATTTTTCAGAGTTATAGAAGTAACCACCAACAGAACCAGAAAGAAAGGCTCTTAAAATAAGTTATCACTAAGTTGGCAGTAGAAAGAGATGGTTTGAGCAACTGTTGGTTTTCAACACAAGTTCTTCTATATCATTTGATTTTCTTCACTATCTGATAAAATAGTGAAGAAAAAAATAAACAACTCAAAGTCTTGAGTTCTAGCTATCTAGCATCAAGATAACCTCAGATAGTCAATACTATTGCTTCATTTTGTCATCTCTTTTCTTAATTCTACATCTGTGCTTTCCAACAGGATAGCCTCTAGACACATGTTGCTATATAAATTTAAATTAATTCAAATAAAATAATTTTAGTTCCCAAGCCTCACCTGCCATATTTCCTGGCTTGCCTCTGTGTTAGATAGCATAGAATTATATATCGTAGAGTTTTCCACTATTGCAGAAAGTTCTATTGGATAACGCTGTTCTATACCCTCACTCTAAGCAATCAAAGCCACCTTTAAAGCTTTTTTTGTTGTTGTTGAAATATAATCGATTGTGCATATTTGTGTATCACTCATTCTTGGATAACTCCCTGACCTTTATCTCTAGGCAAAGACCCTGCCTCCTGAGCAACATGCCTTCATATGCATCTGCTAATTAGACAAGAACATTTTCACTTGATGTGCAGTAGCCCTTCAAACTCAATTTATCCAAATCTGAACATACCATGTTTCCCAGGAAAGTCATTTTTTTTTCTTCCCATGTTCTCTGCCTCTACTGTCAAACCACCATCTGAAAAGTCACTAGAGTCATGGGGTCACTCTCCCTGACACTGATAGCAGGCTAGGAATCCTCAGCTTATCACCTATTTCTGACATACCTCTCTTCTGGCCAGAGCACCTACCAGGCCATGATGCTCTGCTTACTCTAGGTGTGGCCTATGCTTCTGCTAACTGAGCTCTGTTCTGAAACCAGCAAGGTCCTGACTGACACTCTGGACATTATTCAGCTCACTGTCTGTATGAACTTTTTCCTAGTAAAATGTCATTCTTCACTCCTCACTTTTGGTAGCTATGACACATTCTGAGTGTTGCCATATGTTTTTGATGTAACCACAAAAAAGTCTGAGGAATAAAGAGACCTTTGGTGAAATCAAAATACTATTTCTTTCTAAAGTCAAAGGAAAGGCCTAAGTTGGGCTTCTGCTCTGTAAAATTGACCACAAAAAGGCAGTGGTTTCACAGAAGCTTCAGCATGTGCTACTGAAATAGGTTGCAACCAAAATGCCTATGGCATCGGTATCATAAAACACACTCACTGATTGCCTAATATAAGTAAAGAGCTGTGCTGAGGCACAAATTAGGATACCTTCAAGGAGTTCACAGTCAGTCAGGGGAGAAATAATTTAAAAATTATCTTTAATATGGCAGGTTGTGGGTCCAGTAGAATGGCCAGCTCAGCATCTGTTCCAACCTTGTTCTAGTAGGCCTTTTGTACTGTGGAGGTTAGGAAGCTAAATATTACAATTCTAAGATTCCTTTGCAGCTAGATTCTGGATGAGATTAAGTTCTAATTTAACCCAGACCTTCTATCTAGGAGTACACAATTTTGGCCAAGTTTCTTAGCCTCTTTGTACTTCACTCTTCTCATTTCAAAATAGAAGTGTTGACGTTAATATTATATTCTTGAGAAAGTTATTTGAGGATTCATTGCTATAACTAATACAAAGATCTTAGCACACCACCTAGTACCTATTAAACATTCAATGAATTCTTCCGATTATTATTAAGGTGAAGAAATGGAATGCCATTCTCAGGTCCTGCTCCAGGATAAACAAAGAGGAAGAGGGTATAATGTCACCTCCACTTTGCTGGTGCAGGTTTAGGAAACACAATGTGGTTCTTGAGCCAGCAGTTCTAGCAGAAGCGCCTGAACATTAGATTGAAGCTAAACTGATAAGAAAATTGTGCCTGCTGTTGGGACAGTGCCTTCCTGATTGCCCAGCTTCCTGAATATGACAGAGATAACTAACACTATGGTGGGCCAATTTCTCAGTGCAGTTTTGGGAATCTCTTCTGGAATTGCAGCCTAGAACTTGTAACTCCAGCTTTCTAACAATATTGTAAATACTTAATTCAATATATTAAAATGCTTGGTGTTTAAAATAGTGAAATTGTTTTCTGTTTGTTTGTTTGTTTTTGTTTTTTTAATGAGGAACTGAACCCAACCTGATATAGGTAAAATTGGTGAAGTAGCTTTATGTCTCTGCCACTAGCAAGCTGTGGTAACTTTCTCAGGTTATGCATGACAACTTTCTTCTCCAGATCTCACTTTCTTCATTTATAAAATAGAAAATGGTCCTGAGGCAAGTCATGGAAATGGCATTCTGTTTATTCTGCCCACTAAGAAAAATTTCCATTACCACTGTCTTTCAGGGCCATCACAGAATAGGTGCCATTGCTGTCCACTTTAAAGTGATGGAGCAGAACCATCTATACATCAGGCTCAATTCTTCTTTTTTCTCAGTCCATTGGTCATAGGGAACTCCCCACGAAGTCACAGGTGGGGGTTTAGAGAGAAAAGAAAATGTAGTAGAAATAGGTGCTATGGTCCTCTCGGACACTTGCTCATGCAACTTACTTGTGCCTTCAGGACTTTCTTGAACCTTGTCTTGTGATAATAGAGTGCTGTTGTGTATGTCCAACTTAATGGTTTGATAGGTCAGACAACATCTAGCACATGATGGGCAGCTTAGGTTGCATAGCAACTTGGTGGCCTATGGTTAAGTGTTTAGTCTCTACTAGAGCCCAGTATTAAGCCAAATGTTGTTTCTCAAAAAGGAAAAGAGTTATCTAAGAGGATAGTATATCTGCACTTAAAATCCTAAAGTCTGTCCAGTGATTCACCCTGAGAGGCTGACCAAAGATTCCATGAAACATCTCTGTCTGCCACAGATACTTCAAGCATCATTGGATCTACCGGGCAGAACACGAGAGGCAAGTTGGTGGTTTGGAGAGCTTGACCCCAGCACATTCTCCATCCATAAGACAGCATCACAATCTCTCATACCTTAAAAACACAAGTGTTAATTAAACTGGGCTTGCAAATTGCACTTGGCTTTACTAAAAGGGGGACCGTGAGACATTTACTAAAAATAAAAAAGTCACTGCATGTAAAACGGCATACGTAATACAAGCTCTAGGTTGCAAAGTAGTCTCATGACTTTGCTCTTCCTATGTCGCACTGGCTGCAGCACTGAATTCAAATACAGCTTGAATTTTTTTGTCTTGGGTTTTAAGGCTAGAGAAGGTTTACAGAGGATATAACAATCCCTCCTTGTGGCTATAGGATTCTTCTGAGGGGTTGACACAATCAGGTAGAAGAAAATAAGTATTGATGACTCTCAGTCACTCCCAAGGCCTCAAAGGGAGTTCTTCCCTAGCCTCTGGGGAACTGGTATCTGCAAGGAAATCAGAACGTCTGGCCCCCTAACTGCCTTCAGAACATGTTGTGGGAAGTGCAGACCAAAGGTGAGTTTACACATCAGTGACTAAAGTTTCCTGCCACTAAGCATAAGAAGTCACTCATGAGCAGCGTCCCTAAACCACAGCTACAGGATGTGGGCACAAGCTCTTGTATAATTGTTGGCCAAAAGCCAATGAGCGTTCATCCCTGTGCAAATACTTGGGCTTTTCGTTGTTGTTGTTAACCTTTGAAAACCACAGGCATTAGTCTCTTTCTTTCTTCCCCTTGGCACAAGTCATCTTCTTTTCTCCAACTTGGTCTCTTGTGTGTAAAGAATTTCTGAGGAGCTTTTAAACCTAAATTTAATACTTTTGCCCTCCCCTCTCCTGCCCCACAAAATGCCAGGTAAAGCTGCCTTACAAAATATCTGCTGGCTCTGCTGGCTTCCGCAGCTTTGTTTGGGCTTTTAGATCAGATAGGAAACCAGAGAGTTCTATGAGTGAATTTAGCCTTTAAGAAAATAAAGGTAATTTCTGGAAATTCCCTCTAAGCAACTGTGACCTATTGTTTTCTTACCTCAGAATTAACCCAGCAACTATGATACATTGATTCAGATAACATGCCTTTCTCTGGGAATGAAGATATATTGGAAAAAGCAGCGGGCCAGGAATAGAAATGGGAAGATTTAGTCTAATCCTAATATTACCAAAAATTCACCATCTTCTTTTTCGAGCAATTTCTTTCTAGTGTCTGGGTCATTGCTTGATATTCTGTGGAATAAAATCATTGGACTAGATAGTTTCCATGCTTCCTTAGCCCCAGGGCTCTGTGAATTGTCTTCCTTAGTAATTCCTTAGTAAAAGGACAATGAAAATGGGCCTCAAGGTAAAAGGTCCAAAAGTAGCCAACACATAAGTTAACTTCTCTTTCCTGCCTTTGAGGCCAAAAGGCAGGCCTCTAAAGAGGCTCAACTGAACAGTGGGAGATCAGGCATGGTGATATTTTACTTCTCCCCCTCTTAAAAATGTGAGAGAATCTACCAGCCTTGTTTTTGGATCCAAATGTCCCACATCCCGGCATGAAAACCCAAACTGAACCTACTCCAGTCCATAAGAATTTTTTTTTTTTCCTAATGAAAAAGATGGTAGATAGATGTTAAAGTCTCTAAGCCAACAGAACTTTCAAACCAACAGAACTGATCAAGAGGTATCAGAAGACTGAGAAATCTGTCAATGGAGATGTTCAAGAAATTTCTGAAAGTAGACTTATTAGAGATTTTCTAGTGGGAATGCCTGAATGAGATAAAGATCAGATAAAGAAGACCACCAACCATGACATTTTTGTGGTGATAAGCTTTGTACTTAACGCCTCTTATGTCTAATCCTATACCCAAATTTATGATGACCCTTTGAAAAACTTTGGTGGTACAGTTCAGATGATAATCTGAAGGAAAACCCAGGTGTTCCATGTAGGTTTCCTCATTTGTGGCTACATATTGAGCTTAAGAACAAAGAGTCCAAGTGAGAACACAAGTGTCAAATAAGAAAATCAGTCAGTATGTCCACGGTGACCAAGAAACAATTCCTAGAGGGATCTGAATTTAGTTCCCTTAGATGTTGTCCCACTTTCTCTTGCAAAAGTCACATCATTCTACAGTCAGGTACTCAATGCTTTGTATTTAATAAGAGAATTTACCATCATTTTATTGAGTCCTCTCAAGATCTTTATGAAATAGGTAGAAATGGTGTCATTGTCTCCATTTTGCACATGAAGAAATTTTTTTTTTTTTTTTTTCAAAAGATGACCGGTAAGGGGATCTTAACCCTTGACTTGGTGTTGTCAGCACTACGCTCAGCCAGTGAGCGAACCGGCCATCCCTATATGGGATCCAAACCCGGGGCCTTGGTGTTATCAGCACCACACTCTCCCGAGTGAGCCACGGGCCGGCCCATGCACATGAAGAAATTAAACTCGAGGAAAGTTAAGGTAATTTTTCAGGATCTTACATGATTGGTTCAGATCTTTCCAAAGAAAAAAGAGTCTAATGATCTAATCACTAGCCACACTTATTTGGAGAATCATAAGGTCACTGGCCTTAAAGGATTATATCAATCATCTCTACAAATGTTATAATACAGCAGTTCCTTTCACAATACCCACTTGGTCTAGTCCCTCCTTGAACATGTCAAGTGATGGTGGGCTCACTATTTCGAGAAGCAACCCAATCCATCACTGGACATTTATAACTGTAAGAAGTTCTTTCTTATCTTAGACTACTATCCAGATTCCTGAATCCTCTCAACCTCTGGTTATAATCCTGCTTTCTAGATCCCATTTATCAGTTAATGGAATATCCAGTACAACAGTCTCTATGAAATGTGAAGACAGTTCTCATGTCACCTCTGAGTTCACTTTCTTCATATGAAAAAGCTTTGGTTTTATTAATTGCTGACCCTATTGTTACAAACTAGAGCTCAAGACTAAGAAACATCTCCCTCCTCTTATCCTTTTTGAGTTGCTTCCATTGACACTGCTGTACTACATCCTTTAGAGGGTCATTTGGGCACAGTCTGGCTTAGGTTATAAGGGAAACAGATATGCACAGAGAAGTCAATTGTCAGGCTGATCCTTAAATGGTAATTCAGAAAAATGTGCTGGACATTTCAGAGGCTTCTACCAACAAATGCCACTATCTTGAGGCAAATGGGGTTTTTTGGGCAGCCGTATAACAATAATTTGCCAATTATGCCTGCTTCAGAACCACTGCCAAAACAATCCAACGACTTTTCATTCCACTACTGTTGACAGGACAACGAAGGATTTCAACATTTCCTTTTACAGTCTGAATAGAAGTTCCCTGCCTTGGGGACTGTAACAATATTTGCCATCGTGAGGGGAAAAAGTGAGTGCTGTGAAGGAGGAAGAGAGGAAAGGAAAGAAATATTAATGGAAGTAAACAAGACAAAGACGTGAACATGTGGTTTCTTCAAGGTTTGGGTTTTGAATGCTAGCGTCAAATTTATGTCCGTGAATGTATCAGAGAACAAATCTTTGAAACTGAGGAAGCAAACTTTTTGAAGACTTTAAAAATAAATTTTGCATAAGCTGAAAAAAAAATTAGCTGGAATTTTCAACTTGAATATAAAAGCCAACATGTGTCAACTGTGTGTCTTCAATAATGTTTATAGTGCTTAGCATTCAAAGCTTCTTTTCTAAATAAATTTAAATAAAATAAAATTTTAAAATTAAGAAAAAGAAAAGAAACTTGAAGAGATGAGATAATCCTCTCAGTTGTTGAAAATTAGACCTAAGTTGGGAAGAGGAAAAAGAAAATGAGGAAAAAGAGCAATGGGAACGGAGCAGTTAGGACAGTGTTTTAGAAAACATGGTCCTGAAAACCCTCTAAAATCCCCGGGGAATGCCAAATGAGGCACCTCCGAGACCTAAGACGGAGGAGGCCCGTTGGCATTCTCATCTCCACTCAACCATTGTGGTCCTGCTTTCACCTGTTTTATGAGTTGGGCTTCTGCAAAAGCTTTCATTACAAGGAAAGAGTCTACTACTGAAAAAAAGTTTTGAACAGAAAACAACAAAAGGAAATGAGCCACTGAAAGTTCTTTATCAGGGAGTGATATAAACAAATCGTGCTTTAGAAATCTGGAAACCAAATGCAAGGTGGATTGGAGCAGGGTCAGCCTTGGAGTAGATATCTTATTAAAAGGCCATGGCAATAAGGGTCAGATGAGTGGAATTTAAAACTTCATCTAATAAGAAAGCTGTGAGAATGGAATGGAGAATATGCATAATTTTGAAAGAAGAATGAGCTTGAAGTTTGTCATCTGGGCACTGGGGTACAATGCTAATCAACATACAGATGTGCTACAATATGGGATATATTTGGCAAGAAACTTAGGAAAATAAAATCTGATGGATTTTAGGAATGGATGACTGAGATTATAAAACTACCACAGAGAAACTCAGGATTTTGAAGATGCTGAATGTGAGCAGACATTGGACCACTGATGTGTGGATGACTGGAAGACAGAAATGCAAAACTAAACCTTGGAATAAATATTGCGGATGGGTATATGGATTTGGGAATCATCCCCATAAAAGCAGTAGCTAAAATAATAGATGGTGAGACCACAATGAGAGAATAAATCAGAATTGGAAGGCTGAGGATTGAGACCTTGGAAAATGCCCACATTTGGAGAGCAGGAGCAACAAGAACCCGGAGAGTCTTCCCTGAGCTTATGATCAAGCACTCATTTGATAACATTATTTGATGGGCTCAGCAGTATTTATTTTCTGGTTTTATGGAAATACGATTAATCTTATATGAGGTCTGAAGTGTGTATTTATCAGTCCAATCAAGCTTTAAGATTTCCTGAAATACTAAATATTCAAAATCATGTAGTATTTTTTAAAAGTAATTAATTGTTTCCATTTAAAAATATGGCAGTCTGAAATGGAATCTTCAATAATGGTATATTTATGAATGATGTACTTGTGTACCAAAAACAGTCTCAAAAACCAATGCTCCCACGGGCAAGGGAATAGCCAAGTTTGTTGCGGTTTCCAATGAATGACATCAGCCCCATATAGGTATTGATCAAAATAGGTTCAGTTAACACCGTCAGCTTCTTTCCTCTTCCAGATCCAGTAGAATTCTTGTGGGCATTCTGGATAGCTGGAACAAGCTTAGACGTGAAGCCAGACAACTGAAGGATGGAAAGAAGAAGGCACAGAGTGAGTGAATGCAGAATAAGTCCAGAGACAGCCACCCTGCCCCACCAGTCCTCACAAAGGTTAACACTCTCCTGGGGCTGCAGTTATTCTTACTCCTTAAACATAAATAGTTCATCAGAATATTTAACATCACTGCTGTTATTTTTTTAAATAAATTAATCAGTTAATTATGTACATAATGAAATTATCTGCCTTGTCTTGCTTATTTTTCATTATTCATAATTTGTACAACATTAAGAAGTTGATTTAATAAATATTTGCTGAGAGCCTATTATAAATCAGCCACTTGTGGAGTGCTGAAATAATTTAAAGACAAGTAAAATACAGTCTTCGCCTAAAGAGATTCACTGTAATAGAGAATCTAAGACATGAACTTCTAATGATTACACAAAGTTCACCAAAACAAGCAGCAAAGAGAGGCATAAAATGCAAAAGGAACACAAGAGGGAAAAATCATACATGGTTAGAGAATCAGGAATGACCTCAAAGGGAGACTCTCAAGACAATCCTAAAAGAAATGATAGGATTTCAACAGTTAGTAACGAGGCTGCAGTCTTTTTCAGCTCAGCATCCTTTCTACCATTTAGAATTATTTTGATAGGAGCATTGAAATTGTTTTTTGGAGAACCACCTCTTTCCACTTAGCTCATATAGTTGAGTGGAGCACATAACTCAGGTCCATCCAATTAGAGGAATATATTCCTCTCCTCTGGTCACAGAGATTAGGTCAGGTATGGGTACATGACCAATATGGTGGCCAAACTTAACAGAATTTATGCCTGGAAGTGTGCATGGGCTTTTTTGCCACACAGTGAAACTGACTGAGCATGAAGCCAACATGGAGAGAGATGGGTTCTTGACAAAGTTACTTAAATTACTAGATCAGCCTACTCCTAAACTTTTAAGTTAAATGAGAAAAAAAAGTTGTTGTTTTTTTTTCTTTTGGTCAAGATAGGTTGAATTAGATTCCTTTTTTTGCCAACAAAAGAAGAGAGTAATTCAGGGAATATTCCAAACAGAGATATAAACAAGGATATAGATGAAGCAAGCTCATATCTTTGTATTTCCAATAAACCCCTTTGTATCCATTATTTTATTCCAGTAAAAACTTGTAATTTCCAAGTTAGAAATACAGAAGGTAAATGAATTACTGACACTCATACCACATTCTGCATTGTGGTTAAAATAAATAAATAAATAAAAACTTTGGGAATAAGCACCTACTCACAGTGAGATCTCAACCTGTTTCCTAGGCAACTGGCTCAATAATCTAAATTAAAACTCTCAGAGTTCATTTCAAGTTCAACCCAAATTTTTAAGCATCCTCTATAAAGGGATCATTGTTCTTACCATTTCTCCATGAGGAGGACAGTTTTTGCCTTAAGAGATTAACACAAGAGTATCTACTTGTGATGATTCGATGAATCCCAGTAGGAGAAGCCTTTAGTCTTTCACCATAATCCAAATTTTCCATATTGTTTTTATATTGGATTTTTATTTTAATATAAAATATACCAAATAGCCCTTGGGCAAACCACTTCTCCATTTTAGGCTTAGTTTCCTTATCAGTAAGAAAAAAAAAAAAACCCTAAAATTTAGAATGTATCTATCATTACTAGCTGACCTAAACCATGAGCAAAAGAAAAAAGAAAAAAAAGTAAAACTTCTGAAATGTATTATGTGTGTGCAACTGCATGTTCGCTTTTCATTTTTGAGCCTCAGTTTGATCTTTTCGATTGACCTTAATGATAAAACAAGATAGTTTACTTGAGTACCTCAATATCTGTGAGTTTTCAAAATAAACCAAGGGCTTTGTCTATCTCTATTTTTAAAGTAATATTTATCTAATTGGATAACATCAAAACATTAATTTAAAAATATGCTCACTTCACTGAGATTAAAGAATCTAGCAGACAAGCAGAATTTTGTTTGTTCTCCATGAGTTTCAGTCCATAGTAGCAATAACAAAGAGACGGTACCTCTCATTACTAGTTCCCAGACCCAGCATCCTTGTGGACCTTGGCAGGTATCAAAATTTTGTTGTCACTGAATGAAACAAACTATAATCACATAGCCTGGGGATCCTGGAAGTAAAATGTTTGCAGCAAAGGACATCTTCTCTTTCAGTGAACTCCACCAGAGCTTTAGTTGATTGGGTAAGATAAACAGAAAAAAGTATTCTTTCTTCAGCTTCCGAAAGAGGAAAACAAAAATAGAAGAATAAGTTAATAAAAAGGGCCTTTAATTGCTGTGTTTTAAAACCATGAGATCTGAAGGTCAGAAATGTTCTTAAAGTTCATCAATTCTAGCAACTCAACTAGTGTTTCAATCACCCTTGCCTCATCTTCAGAAAGATGCACACCCCTCTACATGAACATTTCCAGTGATGTGGAACTCACTGCCACTTGACCATGTCAACCGCATCACTGCGTGGAGTGCGGAAAATGCTTGGGATTAGATGCAGAGGGCCAGGTATGTGTTCTTAACCTACCAGTTACTGGTGGTAAGACCTTGGAAAAATCATTTAACCTCACTGATCTTTAGTTTACTCATCTGAAAATGGGAAAATGATAATAATGATAACGGTAAATACTAACCTCATCAGAATATTAAATTAAGTATTCAAAAATATTTTGTAAGCCATGTTATTTATAGATACAAATATTATCATTATTTATAGGCTGAAAAGACTTTAGCTTCCTTAGTTCAATCTCTTTCAATTCCATACTTTGAATTCCAATTTCCTTAAGATGGATCAGAGAGAGGCTCCAGAAAGCACTTTAAAAAAAAGATATGCTTTCTTTAAAGTAATAGAGTTTCCTGGATGCCAAAAGATACTTTAAATTCTACTCAGAAACCATAACTTCAAGAAACATAGGTTGAGCCTCAGTGATATTCATTAATTACAAAAGGAAAATAATAACTTTATAGTGGATAAACCCACTATATACATCTTAACCAAGTGATCGAAGTTAACACCACTAGTAATAAGACATATAAATAGCATGAACCCACAATATGAGGCAGTGAAAGGACACATCATTTCTGTAGTACCAAAAAAGCAGATAGCAGTCTATTCATTTGGAAACGTCAGGCAAAATACAACTGAGAGATGGTCTACAAAATAACTGAGCAGTATGCATCAAAAGTGGGAAGGTAATAAAAGCAAAGACTGAGAAACATTGGAGAAGAATAAAAAGAAATAACAGCTAAATGTAATATGGAATCTTGGACTGGATCCTGGAACAGACAGAGGACATTACGGGGAAAAAGTGGTAAAATTTGAGTAAGGTCTGCAGTTTAGCGTACCAATGTTTAATTTCCAGGTTTCAATAACTATGTTCTGGTTATGTAAGTTGTTAACATTAGAAGAGGTTGGGTGATGAGCATATGGAAACTCTACTATTTTTTGCAATTTTTTGGTAAGTCTAAAATTATTTCAAAATTAAAAGCTTTTTAAAACCTTGATTAAAAGAAAATCCTCAATATTAGCTGCTAAGATTATTGAAGTTTTCCAATTAATCAAGGAGGTAAATTAAAAGCTTACAGGACATTGCTACCTTGTTTCTCTCATTTCTATATTTAAGAATATAAACTTATATCAAAAGCATACAGCATTAGTGAATTTTCATTAAGAATATGTTTTCTGACACATTGAGATGCTTGAATTCATTGAAGAATTTTCTATTTAAAACAGTTAGATAATTTTTTCCATAGTAATTTTTAATTTTGTCTGAAAATTTTCCACTGGATCGATTCTTTTCTATGCAGCTTTTCCAACAAATATTTCATTTCTGTCCATCTCAAATTTAGCCATTATAAGTTTTCTTTTGAGACTATTACTTTCAGTATCATTATTTTCCTGGCTATGGTTTTATTTAGTTTTGGTTTAATTGTATTAAATTAAATTGAACTCTATTAAGCTAATACAATTAATAATCATGTTTAACTCTATTAAGACTAACTTTCCTCAAGCCAAATATTGTTTCCTACTGTCAGAAATAATGTGATTTTTAGTTTATCACCTGTATATGTTTACCAGTGCCATTTTAGTTTTAGCTGCTTTCATTTTTTGTGTGTATACAAATTATTTCCACCCGTAATAGTACTGTAAACTAACTCTCTGTGTCACTGACAAATGAAAGGGCATCTAAAATCATTCAATAAATACCAACAAAGCACCTGCACTATACTCCAGGTGTGTTCTGAATGCCGTGAGTGGACAGGCAAGAATCCTGTACTCATGGGGCTCACATTCTAGTGACAGGAGACAGAAAGTAAAAATAAACAGACACGTGATTTTTATGGTGATAAATTCTAGGAGGAAAATAAAATATAGTAAATGGATAGAAAGTAACAGGAGTGAGGATTACTTCACATATTTGTATTCAGGGTAAGACCATGAGGAGGTGAAACTGGAGCTGAGACCCAAATGATGAAAAGGAGCCAGTCATGTGGAGAAGGTATCTCTTCACTGCAAAGGCTGTGAGGAAGGGATGATTTTGGTTTATTTAAGGAACACAAAAAAAGGCCTGTGAGACTGGAGCATGTGATCAAAAGAAAGAGGTTGAAGTACCAGGCATGGAAAGTCTTTGGGGCCATATTGAGGACTTTGGATTAAAGTGATTTTAAGGAGCAATTCAATGTTATATCATTTTTATTTTTTTAAAGAAATAATCCTGGCTGCTGTGTAGAGTCAGAACAGAGGCCGGAAGACCAGATGAGTTTAGAAGTCACTTCAGAAGTCCAGGCAAGAAATAACGGTGGTTTGGATCAGAATAACAGTGAAAAACATGAGAACTGGTGGAATTAGGAATATGGGGAAGGGGAAAGAGCCACAGAACTTGCTGGTATAATTGAACATAGGGGTAAAGAGAAGAGAGGAATCAAAAGATGACACCCAATGACACCCAGATTTTTGGCCTGAGAAACTGGGTGGATAGTGATATCATTACTTAGTTGGGAAAGCCTAGGAGAGGTTGAGATAGGAAATGATGAGGTACAGGGAACAAGGATTCTGTTTTAGACACATTGTTTGAGTTGTCTAACCACTAAACTTCTTATATATTTCCAGGAGGCACTGGACACATGATCCTGGAACATGAAAAAATAGGGAGAGAAAAGTCCATGTCAATAGTTAAAATTTTCATAATAATAATCATAGATCCAGAAGTCAAGAACAATATTCATAAAGCGAAATTAGTAACTTAAACAAGATAGGAAACAGGACAGGGGGTAGAAATCAACAGATTCAGCAAACTCTTGTTGGACAATGTGCTAGGCATTGGGGGCCATGCAGAGGGGAACTAACTGGTAAACTGAGAGTCCAAGTATTTCAGAGATTTGTCCAACACCAAATAACTCATAAGCAACGGAAAAAGGGCTTGGACCTAGGTCTCCTGACTTAACTTCTGAAGTCCTCTCTTCTATATAATACTGCATAAGCAGTATTATAAAATTCTAAGATTTAGGAAATTTAGTATTGAAATTCTAGTATTTAGGAAACGATTCATGTTCCTCATTTGAAAAAGGGGTAGAGAAAATACTGAACTCAGTAATTGTTCAAACCATGTTCCTTAGAACACTTGATTTCTTCATAGGTATGTGACCACATATAATTTATCATTTAAATCTGGATTCTTTTGAAAAGGAAAAAGGTATCATTGTCAATAATGTTGGTACCACAGGTATGTGAGGGTTTGGGAAGAGGATGTGGAAATAAAGGCAAAAGCCAAGCAGGTAACCTGCTTCATTTCTTTCAATCATGTCAGTCAGAGTTACTATATTTTTTTATCAGTTTTATATATTTGGGGTCCAAGTAAGATTTTATTTACTTGGAATTTGGGGTTTTTGGTTTTTGTTTTAAATGGAAACCACTGGGAAACTCTAGCTCTCACAGTCCGAAGATCTCTATGGTGCCTGCTCTCCTATTTATTTTTCAAAACCCAGCTCACATCCTCTCTCTTCCACTATGCCTTCCCACATCTCAAGGTAAAAATTAACCTTTTCTTCTATTACATTTCACTTATACCTCTGCTTAAATACACAAGTGTGGCTATCTGTACAACTAAATGAAGGTTTCTCCACCTTGGGGCTGTTGTCATTTGGGGCCAGATAGTTCTCAGCTATGGGGGAGAAAGTTTTCTGTATTTTAGGATTAAGCAGTGTCCTTAGTATATACACACCAGAAGCCAGCAGCACCCTCACCCCATGTGTGATAACCAAAAGTGTCTCCAAGAGCAAAAATCACCCCCTCTTGAGAACCACTGAACTAAAGGAAATATAATGTGATGTAACATAGCATTAAGTTGCAACCATGGCACTAACTAGCTGTGTGCCCTTAAGCAAGTTATTCAACCTGTCCAAATTTTATAATTTCTTTTCTACAAAATAAGAATATCAATAGCATCAAACTCACAGGGCGATTGTAAAGATGAAATGAAATGAAGGGTTTGTATATAAGGTGTGCATGTGTGTGTGCACTCATGAGTTGCAGGTAAGGTTAGGAAAGTGGAATGAGATGAGGCTAGAATTTGGAGTCATATTACAAAGGCCATATAGGAAGCTTGTTGCCAATAATCAATAAATATTAGCTGATTTTATCATCATTGACATCATCATCATCGAACCATGATCTCCTAAAAGCCAAAATGCAGTTCATCACCACATTTCTATTGCCAACACCCTCTGGTTTATTAGGATGCCTTTTCATAGATCAATACATGTTTGTCAAATTGGATTATTGAATGCTTCCTCAGTCCTCATCATAAGCTTCATTCCAAGAGAATTCTCTGTGGCCTTAGAAATCTAAGTGCTGGAAAGAAAAAGTTGACACTATTTCACACTCAGTGAACTTGGCATTTCATTACAGTCAGATGCACTTTATTTACAGTCATTTCTGGGAGCCCTTTCAAATATGGGAAGGGGGGGTGCTTACAGAGAGACAAGCAGTGCATTGAAGGAGAGGCAGACAAAAGGCCAAGTCCCCAAGCTGGCTCTTGAGCATTTCAAGCACCTGAACTCAATCTGTGTGACAGGAACGCTGTGTCATCTGATATGAATGCCACCAGCCACATACTTTTCTCTAAAAGCTTTTATACACCCACCTCAGTCTCCCTCTTTTATTCTAGTCTCAAAACGGAGGGTCAAGTTTTAACAACTCCGGTTACACAGGGGCTGTGTGTCGGTTAGGGTAAAGTACAGCAGTGTGCCTCGTGGGGGTGGGAGGTGGGGTGGGTGGCAGGCAAAGTATTCTTTTTTACTTTACAGCAATGATTTACCAGCTGAGTGCCTGGGCCCCTGGTTTGCTTCAGGTGCTCTCTGCCAGCAGTTCACTGCCTAGAGTCTCAGTTTTCCTTATTACAACCACCACTTGCTTCCTGTTTACACTGGGTAAAGAGACCGGGTTTCATGCCTGCAGGCCCACATTCCTCAGCTGAGCAGGTTTTCCAAGCCTTCGGGCTACAGGTTTCAGCCTCCTTGTGTAGGGAGGGAAGCATCCTGAGCTAAAGAGCAAGTCCATCCAATACCCAATACTTGAAACCACTTGGGAAGTCATGCTACAGGACACAATGTGTATATCATCCTTGCACATTTTACCTGTAATTATCTTTACAGAGGCACTGGGAATGTGGGTAAGTTCATGCGTATAAAGGGAAATGAGAGGATGAAGCAGAAGCTGCTTCTTTCCTACTACACAAGAGGTTTCTACACATCCTAATTTCCATCCTCATTCTATTTGCTCCTCCAAGCCTCCTCTCTGAACACATAGATACACACACAGACACACGCATGGACTTCAACCCCAACTAAACTGAAATGTCTTCATTGGAGAACATTTCATATACCTTTGCAATATACAGCTTTTAACTATGTTTCCTTTACTTAAAATGTCCTTTCTTACCTTCGTTGATGCTTACATCACTCATACCTTGAGTTTCACATCAAATGTCATCACACCGTGTAGAGCTAGGGCTGGGTCTGGAGCTCACAGACCCCTCAAGCCCATTGTCCAGGCTGGGTTACAAACCCTTCACATGAAGGTCTATGAGCTAGGTAGCCAGAAGAAAGGTCCTTGGAGCCTTGGTTGAAGAAAGAGTAGTCTTTATATCTGCACACACAGATCTAGGAGCTAGGCAGTCCAAAAGAAACTCAGAAACTCAACCACTGCCAGCAAAGTCCAAAGAAAAACTGAGCAGCTGCCAGCAAAGTAAACACGCTCTATTTTTAGACACGAGCTCTGCCAGCCAGCGCTGCTTCATACAACTCTCAAACACACAATAGCAGCAAAACTGAAAAGATACATTGGCACACACATGCACTAACTCCACCCACACACACACAATTTGTTTACAAAGAATGTGCTGCACCACACCCAACTGTACCTGAGGTGAGGGGGCCTGATTTTTTATTGTATTTTCCCCCAAATCCACCATTTCAGGGTCCCTCACTGTACAATCTACGCATTCAGAATCTTCTGCGATATTCCCTTAGCAAGGATAAATGACCCTTACATTCATGTAACCTATTGTCCATTCAATATGCCTTAAGGCTTGTCCTTAAGGCTTATAGTTCTGTATAGCTCTTAACTTGTGGATTTGTCTGTTCCCTCTTCTGGGCTCCCATAACACCTTGTGAATCCCTCTACTAATGGTCTTAGCACATTAAGTTATAATTTATTAACTACCTTTCTGCCTCCTACTTGTACATCATAAGTGTCTGGAGGGCAAAATCTGTTTTATTTTTCATGATTTCCCAAGTTACTAGCACATTGATCATCATGTAATATTCAATGCCAGGTAAGAACTCAATGAATATTTGTAATTTACAGGTAAAAGGAAACCAAGGAACTAAGTAAGAATATAAAGTTAAACTTGATTGCTAAAACATTGGTTCACTTTTATGATTTCCTTGAAAAGATGGGTAAGAATTCCAGGAGACAGTAAAAATGGCTGTTCTGCAGATCACATTGATTCGACTGTAGAGCATTCATGATGGATTTGCTACCATTCACCAGCTCTGGGTGCAGTCACTAGTCCTTCCCAGAAGTATTCTTCACATACTCCAGGAATATAGCAAAGCAGTGGTTAATAAAGGAAATGCAAGGCTACAAGTTGTAAACACAAAGTGAATTAAACCATTGAGGATAACTGAGCCAAGCTGCAGTGTGTCATATCGTATCATATCACTGAATATGAAAGTACACAATGTCTCTCTCTCTCTCTCTCTCTCTCTCTCTCTCTCTCTCTCTCTCTCTCTCTCACACACACACACACACACACACACACACACACTCCTTCAGGTTTATACCCTTTCTCTGGGCATTAGCAAATTCTTCAGATGTGGACATAGAGCTGTTATTGTATGACCATAGTCAATTTACTTAACCCCTCTGATTAAGTGCCCTCATTTTTAAAAAGAAGATAGCTATCCCAACCTTACAAGATTTTTGTTAGTCGAATTATATGAAGATTATTATTTCAAATTGTGATCAATAAAATACAATTATATAATAGTACATGAGATTATTTTTGTCTTGTAATAGTAAAATCAATGCCAAAAACCTACTATTTTGTATTCTTACAATTGTTTTACATGAGTAATGCAATGTATGTGTATAAACATACGGAAAAAGGTTGGTGAGGCAGGGACATAAGCAAGACTGTTTGGAAAGAAGCCATTTGACCACCATATTTGCCAAGTGTCAAAGGGGTGTAGAGTTAGTGAGATGGATAAAAGGAGAAATAATGTATTTTGACATAGTATTGTATAAATTTGATGGTGATTTTGTAGATGAATGCTAACAGACTTAGTAATAAATTTGAATTTGAATGCAATTGTATTAATTAATCCTTCTTCCTTAGATACCTTCCTGACCAAAAAGCTCCTTGACTCAGCTTTGGCTCATTGTTTTATGACCTAAACCTATATCACCAGCTCAGCTTTCTCTAGTGAGATTCAGACTTAAATTTCTAGCTGCCTGAAAATCAATGCAACCCCAAGTTCTATGAACATTTCAAACTCAATGTACCCTAAACTGAACCCCTAAACCTACTCTTCTTCCAGTTTTTTCCATTCAAATTAAGGAAATCACCATCTACTCAACCCAGAAACCATGTCATCTTTGACTTCTCCATCATTTCCATATCCTGCCAGGTACATGATTCCATTAATTTTATATCCTGAAAAACTCAAAATTTCCTCATCTTCTCTCCCTTTCTACTGCCTGTAACTTAGTTTAGGCTCTTATATCTATTATATGAGCTATCATAATTATAGTGGGAAATATGCAAGATTAAACTCCAGCTACACTGAATTATTCTTTATCTAAGAACACCATACACCTTCATGTACCACTACTGCTTTTCAAGTGATTCAAACTTCTGTTTTAGTCAATTAGTACTAATTTAAAAATCTTTCCATTTTTATCTGCCTCCTCTGTTAAGCAATGACTTCTACAAAGACAAGGATCTTGTCTCATTTATGTTTGTATCTTTAGCAATAATCATAATACCTGCACTTTGTAAGTGTCAGAAAATGTTTGTTGAATAAAGGAATTCTAGGTGCTGTAGAAGACTCTGGGTAAGAATAAGAGTAAAGATTTTTAATGTATTTTTTAAACAATAAGTTATACCATTAGATTGTAAATAATTTGAAAATTTTGAATGTTCACAACTCAGCTCCACATTATTCTCTCCCTGTGCCACAATAGGTTTGTTAAATTGAACTAAATTGCTTCAGGTATTTGGTTTAGTAATGCATTTTCCCCATATTCTTCTATGTTTTCCTATTTTATTCTTAAGAGAGATGGAAAAGCCAGTTTATAACACCCATTTAAAATCTTATGCCAAAATATTCACATAAAAGGGATTCTAGATCCCCCCGATTATCTTTCTTTTTATTTATTCTTTTACATTAATATAACTGAGTCTTAATCAAAGCCAATCTTGGAAAATGTCCTAAACACAAACAATATTGTGACATAAAAACCAACAACAAAAGAGAAACTAAGACTCAAAGAACTGGATCAAAGTCCTCATCATCTCACATCTTAGATGGAGATCATTTGTTTTCTTAAAGAGCTGGGACTTGGGGTGGCCTTTGAATAAGAAATGACTTGACAAATGAAAGTGTCAGACTATTGCCAGGAAAGAAAAAAAAAGACTTTGAAATGATAATTTAAGGAGAAAAGCTTTAAAGGAAATACACTTAACAGATCCACAAAGTAGTCTGATTGACTGAAAACCAACCAACCAACCAAATATCCATCATTTTGCACACACATGCACGTGTGCGCACACACAAACACACACGCAACCCTCCTCTGTTCTTACTTTCATCCAGTAAGAGCTATACAACATCAAGTTTCCCTTTCACCTTTGCCATGAAATGACTAGGGCAAAATTTAATGCTCTAGTCTACTCAGTACATTCATTATTTGGAGAATAATTATCCCATACCCCCTTCAATATTTTGCTTTTCATATTTCTTTTGAAATTATTTGACTGTATTTATGTGCAGCAGAATAAAATAAGACACTATCGTGTATTAGAATGAGTCAGTGACATTTCTCTGTAGTTCATAGAACTTGCTCTTTAAGCCCTCACCCTGAATTTCTTCCAGCAAAGAACACTCAGGGAATAAGTACTTAATGCACCAAGTATGAGGAATAAGAAGACTTGGCCCAGGAAGTGATGGATGTAATAACGAAAGCAGTTGGTATTTATTTTGACTTTCAATAAAATGCAATTACCATTAATTTAAAAGCATATATTATTTTAATGTTTAGAACAAGATTTCCTTTGCAGGAGGGAAATGTCTTTGAGAAAATAAGTTATCAAGCTCTTTGACTTGAATGAACAGATTTTAAAACGTAAACAGCTCTGCATTGTTGATAATAATAAAAAACAGGAGTTTGGAGAGGGTCAAGAGCAGGATAGAGAGGAGAGAGGATTATGAAACAATGTGTCAGAGTATTATTATTAATAAATAAAAGAACTTTTAAAAACAGGGAGGTCTGATATTGCATTTGAATTTAGCAGCATTAGTATGATACAAATGCACAGTCTATCTCCCTGAAGCCCTCAGTGGGTCCACTCTCACATAAATGCCTGTGTGTCAGTGTTATGTTATTCTTATTGGTTTTCATTTTGTTTCGTTTTGTTGGCTTTGGGTGGTAAAGAGTCAGACTAGAGGCTGATGTAGATGCTCAGGTTGAGGGACTATGAAATAGGAGTATCACATGAAGAGGAGCAGCAAGATCCATACACTGGGATAATATTGTAGTAATTTAATATTTACTATGATAGCTTGGAACCCAAGGTAAACCATGATACCATAAACCCCTAAGAACATTTGTGTAAATCTTGAGAGGACCATTGGCTTTTCCTGGGAATATAATGGGACTTAAGCCAACTTCACCTGTACATCAGAGGGAATGAAAACTCTATCTAGCCTCTAATCACATTTATGTCATCTCAATTTTTTTTTAAATAGGAGACCTATCAATTTTAAATACTTGTTTACATACAGATATATACACTTGCATAAATAGATGCATTTAAAATAATGCAAGAAGTGGAATGTATGACATCCAACCACAGATGGACTTTAAATGCAGATTTCCAGTTTTGAATTTACGTCGAATAGAGTTGCAACATTCTAAAATGAATGACAGAATACAGGCATACCTCTGAGATATTGTGGGTTCAGTTCCAGACCACTGCAATAAAAGGAAAATTGCAATAGAGCAAATTGTACACATTCTTTGGTTTCCCAACTCACATAAAATTGTGTTTACACTATATCATAGTCTATTAAGTGTGCAATAGCATTATGTCTAAAAAACAATATACACACCCTAATTTAAAAAATACTTTATTGCTAAAATATGCTAACAATAATCTGGACCTTCAGTGAGTCATAAATTTTTTGCTTGTGGAGGGTCTTGCCTTGATTTTGAAGGCAGCTGACTGATGAGGGTGGTGGTTGGTGAAAGTTGGGGTGGCTGTAGCAATTTCTTTTTTTTTCTTTTTGGCAGCTGGCCAATACAGGGTTCTGAACCCTTGGCCTTGGTGTTATAACTCCATGCTCTAACTAGCTGCAATTTCTTAAAATAAGACAAAAATGAAGTTTGCTGCATCAACCGACTCTTCCTTTCATGAAAGATTTCTCTGTAGCATGTGATGCTGTTTGATAGCATCTTTACCCACAGTAAAACTCCTTTCAAAATTGAAGACAATCCTCTCAAACCCTGTAGCTGCTTTATGAACTAAGTTTATGTAATATTCTAAATCCTTTGTTGCCATTTCAACTATTTTCACGGAATCTTCACCAGTAGATTCCATTTCAAGCAACCACTTTCTTTGCTCATTCATAGAAGCAATTTCTCATCTGTCCAAGTTGTACTGTGAGATTGCAGCAATTCAGTCACATCTTCAGGCTCCACTTCTAATTCTAGTTCTCTTGCTACTCCCACCACATCTGCAGTTACTTCCTCCATTGACGTCTGGAACCCCTCAGTGTCATCCATGAGGGTTGGAATTAACTTCTCCTAAACTTCTATTAATGTTAATAGTTTGACCTTATCCCATGAATCACAAATGTTCTTAATGACATCTAGAACTCTAAAACCTTTCCAGAAGGTTTTCAACTTTGCCCAGATCCACCAGAGGAATCACTATCTATGACAGCTGTAGCCTTACAAAATATATTTCTTAAATAATAAGACGTGAAAGTCAGAATTACTTCTTGATCCATGGGCTGCAGAATGAATGTTGTGTTAGCAGGCGTGAAAACAACATTAGTCTCCTTGTACATCTCCATCAAAATTCTTGGGTGATTAGGTGCATCATCAATGAGCACTAATATGCTGATTAATTTTTTTTTTTTTTCTGAGCAGTAGGTCCCAACAGTGGGCTTCAAATATTCAGTGAACCAGGCTGTAAACAGAGGTGCTGTCATCCAAGCTTTGTTGTTCCATTTACAGAGCACAAGCAGAATAGATTTAGCATAATTCTTAAGGGGCCTAAGATTTCTGAAATGGCAAACAAGCATTTGCTTCAACTTAAAGTCACAAGCTGCGTTAGCCCTTAACAAGAGAGTTAGCTTATCCTTTGAAACTTTGAAGTCAGGCCTTGACTTCTCTACCTAGAAAAGTCCTAGATGGCATCTTCTTCCAGTAGAAGGCTGTTTCACCCACACTGGAAATCTGTTGGTCGGTGTGGCCACCTTCATCACTGATCTTAGCTAGGTCTTCTGGATCACTTGCTGTACTTGCTGCTTCCCCTGTACTTTTATGTTACAGAGAGAGACAGCTTCTTTCCTTACACCTCACGAACCCAACCTCTGCTAGCTTCAAACTTTTCTTCTGCAGCTTCCTCGCCTCTCTCAGCCTTCACAGAATTGAAGAGAGGTAAGCCTGGCTCTGGGTTAGGCTTTGGCTTAAGGGAATGTTGTGGCTGGTTTGATTTTGTATCTGGACTACTAAAACTTTCTCCATATCAGCAACAAGTCTGTTTCGCTTTCTTCTAATTTATTTACTGGAGTAGCACTTTTAATTTCCATCAAGAACTTTTCCTTCGCATTCACAGCTTAGTTAACTGTTTGGCACAAGTGGCCTAGCTTTCCACCTATGGCAGCTTTCAACATGCCTTCCTCACTAAACTTACTAATTCCTAGCTTTTGATTTAAAGTGAGAGACGTGCGACTCTTCTACTTGAAAACTTAAAGGTCATTGTAGGGTTATTAACTAGCCTAATTTCAATACTCTTGTGTGTCAGCAAATAGGGAGGCCTGAAGAGAGGAAGAGAGATGGGGAAACAGCCAGTCGGTTGAGCAGTGAGAACACACACAACATTTATGGATTACGTATGCCATCTTATTTGGGTGTGGTTCATGCACCTCAAAACAGTTACAATTGTAACATCAAAGATCACTGATCACAGATCACCAAACAGATACTAATAATGAAATGTGACACAGACACATAAAATGAGCACATGCTGTTGGAAAAATGGTGCCAATAGACTTGCTTGACACGAGGTTGCCACAAACCTTCAATTTGTAAAAAGGCAACATCTGCAAAGTCCAATAAAGAGAGGAAAAATAAAATGAGGTGTGTATAATGACATTAAACACACACACACACACACACATGCACACACACACACAGAGAGAAGGTAAAAATTTCTAGACCTATCAGCACACTCTCATGTGTATATTTGGTTTTGTTGAAAATATAAAGTTTGATCTTTATAATTCAATTCACTGCATTTTCAGCTCCAACTGTTCTACTTCCTGACTCCTTAGAGTGCAGCAGCACTGCTTAAGATACCTGAGGGATGGCAGAATAGTAGAAAGGACTGCCCCTGACAGCTACATGCTTAAAATCTGCCTGAGGAGATGAGATTTAAGTACATAAAAATAATCTTAACGGCTTCACACTTTATGGAATATTCACACGCACATTAATTGTCCCATTTTAGCCTTACAATGGTCCAGTGAGGTTGGGAGAAGTGTTCATTATCTCCATTTTAGAGATGAGACAACCCAGGCATGGAGGGAGAAGCAACTTAATCCAATATGACTACAGAGCCACATCTGACTAAATGTCCTTACACTATACCATACTTCTTCCCTGAATAAAATAATTAGAATGTTTAATTATATATAGAAAGTTATGTGCACCCTGTAAGCAATAAATGCAGTCACACAAACACAAGTATTGAATTTTTTTTAACAATATTGCACCAAAAGAAATTAGCAGGAGGAAAGAAGCATGTTATGGTTAATATAAAATATTATGTATATCTACATATATAAAAGTTTCACTTTTTACTAAAAAAGCTACAGATCTAATAAAGTTTTTGTCTATATAAACCCCAGGTTGTATCTTATCTGTTTGCATTTTTTTTTTTTTTGCAAGATAGACCAATTGATTTTATTTTCTTAATGTTTTAAAAAATTTTTTTATTAATATTTTTTTTTTTTTACATTCAGTGATGTGGTTGAGGAGCAGTTGGGAGGGAGGCGGAGAGGGGAAAAGGGAAGGAAATAGTATCAAAGATGTAGGAAAGAGGAAGGGCAGGATCGAAGCTGATGGCACCCTCCTCATTCCCACAGGGGAGACCAGGGGGCTTCCAGCAGTGACTTGGTCATTGCCAGGCTGGGTGCAAGTGTCAGGGAGTTGATTCTTTAATTTAACAGTACATGCTCTAGAAGCACATAGCTCCACCAACAAAGCTAACCTAAGAGTGATGCCCGTGTGCCTCCTACCTTGCAAATTTCGAGAAACTTCTCACTGGTGTATTTCATAGGATGCTCAGTGAAAGTAGCGTAAGGAACCTCAGTGGACCATGGGTTCCAGCGAGACAAGAGGGACTGCTCCTCCGGACTCCCCCAGTAGATCCTAAGGCCTTCTCCTTGTCTCCTACAAAAAAAAAAAAAAAAAGTTTTCCATTGGATTAGCCATTTCCATTAGATTAAAACAAAAAGAAAAGGTGGCAAAGGAATGTAATACTTCAGTCAGCCTTTACATTGCTGCTGAGATAAGTGGCTAATCTCCCAACTAGTTAAATTATTCAAGGGAATTTAGGAGGTTAAAAAAAAAAAAAGGATGAATTTGGTTTCAAACATGGTGAGTTCAAGGTGTTGAGAATTTCATGTGGAAATGCCTAGTTGGAAATGTGAGTCTAGCGCTCAGGACAGTGGTCAAAACTGGAAATATGGACACTGACTTCAGGCCAACATTCTAATGTTAAGAGTTAAAAGAGAAAGAGAGGGAGGTATCAAAGGGGTGGGACAGGAGTGGGGACAGTGAAGGTGGAAAACAGTTTTGAGGAGGAAGGAGATGACATGACAACAGCAACAGTGTCCTCAAAGCAGTAAATATAAGCAAGAACTGACTGAGAAAAGACATGGGACCTCCCAAATGGCAGGACATATACGATCATTGAGAGGGATGAGGACCAATTCCAAGAGCTCTATGATCTCAGCTTCTGTATCTCACGGTCTTCTTTTCTTTGCACGCATAATATTCAGTGAAACTGTGTCAGTGAACATGTCAAAGCTTGTAGAGAGACTGTGCCTACCTCTTCCCACTAAATTCAGAGTCCTGATGCACAACACATGGAAAGAAGCCACTCTCTGGCATAGCACAGGCCTGGTAATCTGGTAAACCCGCGTGCAGAGCAAGAGAAAGTTAGTTTGGGAGTAGTGGAGGGTTGGTGGGAGGGAGCGGGTCGTGGCAGAGGAGGGTAGCCACATTGAATAACAAAACTGTCATTTCTGTGCCCCCTTCTTTTGCATGTGTCCATCAGAATTCATGGTTTGTGGTTTTAGACGTCTCTGAATGCAAAGAGATGCCTGGAGGTTAAGCCAAGCTCAGGTGCCTTGAATTCAACAAGCTTTGAAACTAAGTTGCCTGTAATTCTAAGCAGCTCCATGGAATATCACAGAGGTCTCATTTCTTCTAGAAATTAAATCCTAGGATTTCTAGAATGAAAAACCAGAGCTTAATTGTGGTGCCTGCACAAAGCCGTCACTTCCTGTATTAAGGAAGGATTTCTTTGGGAATGCTATTGTGGTTTCTGAATGTTTATCCATGCAGAGATGTGTATAAACACAATCTCACACATATGCATATAACAGCCTATCCCCAATTGGCTGATTCTTGAGCTTCTCCTTACAAAAGGAAAGTAAGAAAAGAGCCTGCCACATTCTGCTGCCCAGTTCTCATATTTTTGATGATTCTTTTTGAAAGCTGACACCTAAATTTTTTTGTACTTAATCCTTTGCCCAAAAAGAAGGGGAAAAAAAGAACAGAAAAAAAAAAAAGAAAAAGAAAAAGACAGAGGAAAAGAAAAATGTAGTGCATACCTCTAAAGTTCCCTTTCTCACCCTTCACTTTCTCAGCTGCTGTATGCTGTACTGACATTTATCATCCCCCATACTTATCTTTATTCTTTTTTTTTTCTTCTGGCCTGGCAATAAACTCTAAACTCAGTGAATATTCTGTGTGTGCTTGGTTTAATGGAGCATTCTGGCATGAGTCCATTAAAGCAACTTGCACAATGGAATTATTTACTGCTTCATATGTCAATTTATATGCTGGGTGCAATTTTACTTTTCTCCAAACAGGATGGGAATCAGCCAAGATAACTTCTCTAATAAATGTACATTATATACTTTTATATTGGGGAAACCCCAAATGAAGTTAAAGCATGAAATTCAGAAGGGACCCTATTTCTAAATAACCAATTTTACCATGGCAATGACTTTTCTCAGAGATGTAGTGTATTTCTATATACACAAGTTCAGCCAACCTTCTTCCCTGAACTCCACAGGTAAAAGTTGGTAGGATAAATCTAAAACTAAGTAATCTCTCCAAAGGTAAAACTAAGGTGGGGCTTCTCAGACCCCCCCAGCAAAACCATTAATACCAGAGTGCTTTGAAAATCTACCACCTTCTCTTCTGTAAAATGTCATTAGGGAAATTGTGGAGAATGTAGATGTTTTTATGACCAGAAATGTTTTATTCAATAATAACATGTGCTCACCACCAGAAAAGTCATGTGAGATAACCAAGCAGAATAAAAAGTGGAATGATTTTGACATAATACTGTGTGACTATGGGCAATCTCATTTCTCTTTCAGAATCTTGTTCTGAAGCTGAATCATTTCTCTTTCTGAATCTTCTGAATATGTTTACTTATATTCAGAAAGAGTACAGGGCCTTTCCCATCTGTTCTTTAAAGTGTTTGCATGGTGTGACATTCCATGACCTCAGTAATTCTGTGTGAATGATATAGACAGCTACGGTCATGATGCTAACATTCACCTTGTCAAGAACATACAACATCCATAAGAAGCCTCTGGGTTATTGCTTCTTTAGTCTAGAGGCATTAACTTAGCCCCTCTAAGCAAAACATCCCTTGCTGCAAAGGTCGCATCAAGTATTGCCCTACCACTCCTAGGGACCTTTAGGATCTACCCATAATACTTTACAAACATGTAAAAACATAAATCAGCCATTATTTGGTGGAACATCCTTTTAAGGTTTATAAACTATAGAATGTCACAGGTAGAAGGGCTCTTGGAAGCTATAGCTCAGTACCTCCTTTCTGTGAATGGGAAAACTGAGACTCAGAAAGTACAGGACTTTCCCAAAGCATCACTACAGGACAAGGATGAATTGGTGAAAACTCAGGTTTCCTGAGACCTCATACAGAAGTCTTTTCACCATTCTGGGTCACTCCTACAAAATACACTCGAAGTTAAGGTTCTGCTGCAGCACAACACTGCCTTATTTCTAAGGGAAACAAAATAAAAAGAATTGCTCTAAATAGCTTGCCATTATTAATGGGCAAAAAGCCTGCTCAGGGATCCTAGTCAAACACCAGGAAGAAAATCCTTGCCTTAAAACAAACTAGATTTTATGTATACACAATATTAGCAATTACAAGATTGTAGAAAAATAAGGTAGCACTGGAAGTGAAGGGGAAAATTACAAATTATGTTATCAGGGTTAGAAGACTGGGTCTTTCTCACCAAGCTGCTTTGGAAGAGTTAATCAAAGTGGGGACTCAGTCTCGGGTCAAGATTGCCAGCACCAAATTATTAAGTCAAGAAAGAACTGGCAGCTTGCTTCCTGAAGTCATACTCTGGGTATCAACCATGGCTTTCACTAGCTCTGTGTCTTTGGACATTTCACACCACCTTTCTGATCTTTAGGTTAAAAAAAAAAATTCTATAAGGAACAAGAGGATAATGAATGGGAAAATGCTTTGTATGGGGCCGGCCCCATGGTTCACTTGGGAGAGTGCGGCGCTGGTAGCGCCGAGGCCACGGGTTCGGATCCTATATAGGGATGGCCAGTGCGCTCACTGGCTGAGCAGGCGCGGACCACACCTGCTGAGGGTTGTGATCCCCTTACCGGTCAGAAAAAAAAAAAGAAGAAGATGTTTTGTATGCTATAAAGCACTGTCCAACTATCACATATTCAGTGCCCACTATGTACTGTTAGAGACTTTGCATTTTTAAATTTTATTTAAGCTATATAGCCATGTTTTTGAGCTACTTTATTTTTTTTATTGTTTTTTTTTTTTTGAGAAATGAGTTTTGAGCTTGATTTCAATCTCCCATAAAAAAAGTTTGTCAAAGAAAATGAATGATATTTACATATTTAACAAGTTACACAATACATATAAAGATTATTATACCCTAAAAGAATTATGCAAAGTTAATGTTTGATTAGATATTTACATTAATAATGCTTTGTAGACTGACAGTCTTTTTTTTTTTTTTTTTTGATTCTTTAAAAAGATCAACAAACTTTGCAAACCTTTATCTAGACTAACCAAGAAAAAAAGAAAGAAATTACTAAAATCAGAAATCAAGCAGGGGCATGGTAGAACAGTTACTTCTTCTATTACGCTGGAGTGTGCTTTGAGGAGAGAGATGTCCTCTTCTTTTACTGGTCTCTGCTGGTGACTCTCCTTGTGTCCTGCAGTCAGGTGCCTGGCGGGCTGCCTGCATGGCAGCTGTGGCTACTGATGTGGGGTTGATTCGCTTTTGCGGCAGCCATGGCTGTGGTGGCGGCTATAGTGGGCCACCCTGAGGAAGAGGTGTTTTCTGCGTGTTCCTTTCCTGTTTCCCCAGCAGGGTATGCTGACCTAGGACCCTGGGCATACTCTGTTTCTTCCCTGCTTCCAGAGAGAGGGGGCTGGCCCTCGACTTCTACCTTAGGACCCAGGGCATCCTCTGTTTCTTCAAGCAACTTCAATAGATGTTGATGTAGTTACAGGAAATAAGATAAATAATATAACCAGGTCTTCATCAGATCACCAAGTCAAGAACCACTAGTGAAACAGGATTAAAAAAAGGGGGTGCGGGTTTAAGAAAAACATCGTAATCATTGGAAAATAAAACCAGAGAAGCAAATCTCTAGTGCAGAGGAGATGCTGGGATGTTTTACAAGTGTCTTCACCTATTGAATCCCTCTTCCTCCACCTGATTCTGAGTCCCAGGATACTTCTTATATGTTCAGCCTCTGCTTCCTATCAATATATTGATGTATATATTTCCTACTTAAACTTAAATCAGAAAGACTTCCATCCACCCAGCTGAAACTGGCCCTTCATTCGCTTTTCTTCAGACTGCATAAGTATAGTTCCTTAATTACCTTTTCTAATGAGTTAAAAATAATCTTTTAAATCACTTCAGAGGTGGTTCCCTAGAACATTTCTAAGTTTTCTCTCTTCGATTCCACCACTTAGCACATTCTCTGTGCAGGGTATTGTTTGGGGTAGAAAAATGGATAAAACTCAGTCCCTGAACTCCAGAAGCTTAGGAACTGATGATCTCTGGGGTGATATTACTACCATCTCCTTCCCAGACCTCAAACAGGTACAGATAGAAACCCGTGAGTCTCACTGCAGAGGCAGAGGACCACCTATTACAACTTATTTTATGCCCACTGTCTATCCTCAAGGAAATCGGTTGGATCTGGCCTCTATTCCCACCCTTCTGGAATCAAGAAGGGCAATGTATTCTTCACTTCTGGTAAATTTCAAAGCCTCCCAGAAAGATGTAGAGGTAGAGGAAAGGCTCCATAAGGACTTGATAGAAGAAATGGGTTTGTAATAGTCAGAGATTGTTCAGGATCCTAGACTGAGTTGGAAGGCCCCTTAGAGGCCAATTCCCCGTTCTTTTATTTTATGAATATATCACCAGTGACCAGAGTGTTCAGAGATCACAATTCTTCCTTTAGTCACGTTAATTACATGTTTTACTCTGTGACTCAGAATTCTACTCAAACACTGTTGTCAGCAGGGTGAAAAGCCTAAGCAACCATTACTTTAAACCATCATAGCAGACCGATAGAAGTTTTGCTTTCTACACCAAAAAAGTAAAGACATGTCAAAGAGGTGAGGTTTATCCAGAAGAAACTACTCAGACAAGTGGTGAAGGACCCAGTATGAAAAATTAAATATCGTTTAACAACACAAAAAGTAGCTCCAAGTTGAATGAAGGGAAAACTTTTCTCAATCACAAGCTTCGTAGACAAGAAATTATTTCTGTCAGGAAGGACTCCTCTCCTTTAAGTCAGTTTTAGCTGAAGTAGAAAATACACCAGCCAGTCACCAGTTAGGGATGATTTGCTCATGGCATGCATTCTTCTTGCTTCGGAGAGAAGCCATGCATCCTTTTGCATGGGACAACCTAGACAGCTCCCTTTCCCTTGACTCCCCTCTCCTTCCATTCTGGACTTCGAAGATGAAGATTCTCTGCCAAGGCAGTAAACTACCTGTTAGCAGAACTGAATGAGGGTGCCAGGCGCCCCAGAAGGAGAAACAGCAGGCTCCATTGCCTCCGTCAGCTGCCCCTCCTTTCCACTCATCTCAAATCTCAAAGCTCCACCACAGAATTAAAAACATAGCTTGAGGCACCAAACTGAGATTTATGAGGAAGCACAGACATTAACTTTTGCTCTAAACGCAGGGCGTGTGCTTGTAAGTATGGGTGAGTAAACAGAGCGAGCCGGGAAGCGGCAGGAGGGCGGGCAGGAGGGGAGAGAGCAGCTCAGAACACATAATATATTTTCTTCATGTCTCCTTTTTCTCTACCTTACAGCCAGGATTGTTGAAAAGCAAACCTCCTAGGCCCATGAAATGTTAGTCCCTTGCTTATTTAATCTGGACAAAAGCAGGACAGAGTTGGCACCCTGGAGGGTATTCGGTGCTCCTTTGCTCATTGAATGACCTCAGATGAAATATTTTCCATGACAAGAACCCAAAAGATGCTGGCACAGAGTCAGACAATAAGATTTGCAGAATGTGTTTACATTCTCTCCATGTCCCCAGGCTGTTCCAAACCCATAGGCAGGTGCTGCCTTTATCTGCTCTCTTTGCTCACCTGGCTCCCTCCCAGAAGTTTCCAGAGCCTTGGCTCAGTGAGATTAACCATTTACTGCCATGGGTAACCAAGAAATTCTGTTACTTGAGGGGAAGGTAAGTGACAAAGTAAAAAGGATCAGCAGTATCTGTACAGAGAAGACTCAGGGCATTGTCATGCCATAGTCAGAAACTTCAGTGAGCGTGAGGAGGCCTGAGTTCACAATCTGGATCTGCCACTAACTTGCTGGGTAATTGAATCCTTTTCTTCTCCATGGGCTCCAGGGGTCCCTCTGTAAAACCAGGAGGTTAAAACTAGAGCATCTCCAAGTTCCTTTTCTGCCCCCAATAAATTAAGATCTGTGCTAAAAGATCAGAATAATTTGTATATTATATATACTGATTAGACAAGAAGCCAAAGAATGACTTAATGAATATGAGAAATTCTCAGAAGGCAGCTGAGACCAATGATTTGCTAAAAGAGGCTATGGAATCTCCCAGGCTTAAAGTCCTTAAAAGAGATACATATTTGCTTGGGAAACCTTAGGTGTGATTGTCCTAGAGGTGGTTATGTTTATGGCTAAGGGAAAGAAGACTAAGGTCTGAACCAAAGGTCCAATCCAAGATTTCATGACCCACAGTGTCGGGATGTGCATGTGTGTATGCAGGAAATACTTACGTTAAAATAAACATGGGCACTTAACAGTACCAGGCACATAGTAACCATTTAATAAATCCTTGTTTAATGAAGATGAACGAATGAATAAATTCACAGACCAAGTTAGGATGCCTGTAAATTTCAACACCATATTATTTCATTTTTAGAATGTTACATGTTATGGTAGTAAGGTCTCTGAATTAGCAGTCAAATAAACTTAGGTCTAATTCTAGCACTTACACTAACTTTCTTTGTGACTTAGACCTGGGCACAGCATTTTAGAGCCCCCATTTCTCTTTTTATAAAATAATGGAGACACTGGATTATATAGTCTCTAGAGGACACTCCAACTCTACAGAAATCTAACACTTTGGATCCATCAGAGCAGAGAATTACCTACCTTTGGGTTTCACTTAAATGACCTAACGAGGTGTACTTTTTATTCCAGAATTGGTACAAATGGATTATTTGGATGAAAGTCTTTTTAAAACTTATGTACTTATTTTCTTAAACATACTATGCTAAAAATAACCATTTTATTACTTAATAAAAGTCTTCACATACCACAGATTTTAAGACGTGTAAGAAATGTATTAGTCATCATTTATGTCCTATGTCCTTGACTCCTTAATTTTACCAAAACAGTGACTGAAATCTAGAAGGTTATTTAGATTAATACACAATCACTTTGTAATACTTTCCTGTACTCCAGTGCTTCCTGTTAGAAAGCCAGTTGTCAGAGATGAGGAGTAAGCCTTTTAGCCCAAAGCTCTAAAATATTCTTGACTGCCAAGGTCATTGGTTCCTATGTCAGTTCTCTCTGTGTCACCAGCAGGCTGCCATCTCTTGCTACTATCAACATTGCTGACTCTAGCTGCTCTTCTTTCAATTTGCTTTTTCTAAACTTCTATTGACAGGAAAATGCATCGATTTTATAGAAAAAGTTTTGGTTTCTCAGATGCCATTTGAATGGAGCGCTAATTCAGTGAAGTTGATGATAAATAACTTCTGGATAAAGAAGAAACTATATGATTCTTTTAGTTGTGAACATCTAAATGACCCAGTTGGGGTCATTGCTTGCAGAATAAAACAAATGTGATCCCAGGATTAAAAATAAACCTTCTCTCCACTGATGGGGATGACGTGAAATTTTGTCATTCTTAAGTCATATTCTGGCAGACACTGGCATTGTCATATTCTGTACAAGGATCCTCATATTCTGATCTCTCCTAACCTTTTAGGGTGTAGCTCCCACAATATTTAAAAATTACTCCATGGCAACATTTAAGTATATTCCTGATAGCATTCCTCTCTAAAGTCCAGAGTAATTACTCTAGATAAAATTGTAGTGAGGATTCAGAGGCAGGAACAATCTCTTATGGTTGAAAATATCAAAGAAGGCTTCATTCATTCAGTACATGTTTACTGATTTTCAACTTTAACGAATTACCGTGCAAGAATCTTGAAAGATATATAACACGACTTCGAGAAATTCAGAGTAGTCTAATGGCTTTATAAATTAAATGGTATCTTAGTTGGGATTTGACGGATATGAGGCCATTGATGAGCCAAGAGGGTGACTGAAAAAGAAAAGCATACGTGCATTGAAGACAGGAAATCATGAGAGCAAAGACTCATAAAAGAAAATGTTTGTGTGCCATGTTCCATGATTTGTATTTTTATGATGCTGGGATTTATTTCCAGCTGGGCTACATGTGAACAGGCAGCGTGGAGGGAGACAGACCAGAAATCTACATAGTTGAAAGAAATTTGTCTGATTGCCATACTCAAAGCTACAGAGCAGAGACACTGTGTGTGCAGAGGTGAGTGGGACACATGGCTAAGTGGGATGCCTTCCTTGGTCCCCTGGGCATGAGTTGGGCTGAACCTTGCTATCTGTTGGCTTCCTGCTGGGTGTCACTAAGAAGACTAAAGGCAAACAAAACAAAGCGTAAAACCAAAGGCTGGGTGGTACTGGCAGTGATGGCAGAAGAAAAGGAAAGGAGAAACAAAATGTTTATTTTCAACAGATTCTATTGAGGTTGCCCCTTAACTGAACTAGCAGGTTTCCCAATCTTACCGCACCACAATTTCCTCTTCTCAAAAAACATACTATAAGGGTTAAATATAACTTAAAAATGTGAAATCTATAAGAGTGCCTATTAAACAGTAGACATTCAATATTTGCTAGTTGGACAGTGCCTTACAGCACTCAGAACATTTCCTCATTCATTATCCCACTGTTCTTCTTGGAATTGTTGTTACCTGAAAATTAGGAAGGAGTTGTGAAATGCCTAAACACACAGAGCTAGAAAAGTCTGGGATTTACACTCAGATATTTCTGAACCAAAGGTAAGACTTTGACTTGGTCTCCCAGTTCACAGCCTTGAGTCCTATATGCATGATAGGAATGTTGAAGATATCTGAGGGTTGGTTAACAAAGGGCACAGTTAGCAGCGCTGGCAAAGGTTGCCCACTCCTGGAGGTGCTCAGAGTACAGATTGAGACCAGGACTATGTCTGTGATGGAAGAGAAAGGCCAGATGCAGGGATCCAGAGCTGCTGCTTCTTGTAAACAGCAAAGCAAATGTAGCAACAGGAAGAATAAAATTTTAAGAAGGACAACATTAAGCCTGTTTCCTTTCCAGTTCATTGGCCTGGCACTAAACCTGAGTGGGAATCACATAAAAGGATTGAAAGAAACACTAGAATATTAACACTATATATTGATACAACTATGAGATTAATCTTTTTTTTCTTTTAAAAATTCTTACTTTCTGTGATGAGCATGTATTATTTTTACACAGAAAAGGTAACCTGCATATTTAAGATGTCATCATTCATTGCAAGAGCTAGTCTTAAGAACTAATTAATAAGAGCCAGGCAGTATGCTAAGAACTCTATGTTCATTATCTCCTGTCTTTACCACAGTCTCACAGGCAAGTTTATATTGTCTGTTTTACAGATCAGGAAACTGAGGTCCAAAGCCATCAAGTAGTAAGTGGTGGAGCTGGCACTAGAACTTAGGCCTCTCTGATTCCACATCCCCTGATAATTCCATGGTATCCTATGGCTATACAGGACCATGAAGAAGAGAAACATTTGTACAAACCAGTTGTTTGTTCCCCCAGTGAGCATGTGTAAAGACTGTTATTTTAGAGCTCACATTTTTATTTCTGGTCTCTCTGCTCCTGAACCAATCTGTCCTCTACCTTTCTCCACGGTGCTGATCCAATCAGCTCAGAAACCTAAAGGAGATTCTAAGCCTATCAAATTTAAAGACACTTTCTCAGCCTGGTATCAAAGGCCTTCCAAGTACAATTTTAATATGCATTTTCCAATATCCAAAACCACAACTTTTCAGGGCTCCAACCAAACAATTCAACTTACATGAGCCAGTCTTACATTTGTGATAATTCACCAATATGAAGTTATTCTGTATGTTTGTCTTATATCTTCAAAGGAACTGTTAGCTTTGAGGATTAGGGTCCATGTCTAAATTATGTCCATTGCGCCCATATCTATCTTGTAGTACAAAATCAAACAGTTTTGAAATGAGTAGATTCATGATCTTAATTGTTAAAAGATTCAACACAAAGCAAAACAAAAATGCTCATTCCTCAGACCAGAATGATCTGGCTGCTGCTGCTTTTGTCTTTCGTTGGTCTATTTTTCTGAATTGCATTCTTTAAAGTGAGCTTTTAAAGTGTTTCCTGTTTGTTTAAGGGGGATGGGAGTAATCCTTCATCAATTTTGAGATGTACGTAAAATGAGAGTTTTAGAGAAACGCCCAGGACAGAATGAGCTGTACCTTTGCATGCAGGTAGTCTGTGACCCTGCTTTGCAAGCATTCTGCTGCAGATGCTGGCATGCCACATCGGTACTAGGGCCTTGCTGTGCCAAGGGGTTGCCAGGTGGGGAGAGGAGAGGGCAGCTCTTGCAAAGCTACTCAGGAGAATGCCACATAATAAAGGAAACATTCTGAGGCAACTCCCTCTATTATAAATTGGGACATTTGGCAAATTACATGGGCCTCAGGTTTGTGTAAGTTTTCATCTCCTCTCTTAAAAGGAAGTTACTTTTGAGCATCCCAAATAACCAAGTTTCAACATGTATAGAGTAGCTAAATTAAAAAAAAAAAAAAAAGCCTCTTCTGAGAAAAACATTTTTCTGAATCTCATTTGTTTCCATTTCCTCTCAAGGGAGATCGTAAGTAGATGGTCTGGAACACATACAAGGGCACCTTCATAGACTAGCTACCAGACACTTCAGGCCCCACTCTCCATGGCCCTTGGGGGAACAGCGGGGACTACTGGGGAAGGCAGTGGGTACAGATGGCTCTGACCCACCAATCAGGGACCCAGATCCCCAGATCCTCTCTCCTCACACTTTCCCATCATTTACACTCCTAAGGCTGAAAATATTTTTGCTTTTCTGCTTTGGAGGAATCTGAAATGGAACAAATTTCAAGAGATTATAGGTGATACACTTCTTTATTTTTCCCTTTACATTCATGACATTTCCTGAGGGGGGTTTATTTATGGTATTTCATATAGTAAGTTTTGTGGACAAAGGAAAAATGTCCATGCCTAATTTCCACACACAAATGTAGTACATAATCAATATTTTCCCTTGTGGTCACGGTCAACATGAGCCATTCAAAGTGTTCACCAAGAACTGGGTGTTCAGTGGCCCCCTCCATCGCTGTCCAAAGTGATTTTATTATACTTACCACAGGTGAAATTCAGAAAACAAATCCCATGTTAATCATGAGGTATTTTGATGTAATAAAAGAAGTTGTAAAGTTCAGAGGATGTAGATCTGGGTTCAAATCTTAGCACTTACATTTACTATGTGACCTTGGAGAAGTCACGTTAACCCTCATTGTCTGTTTCCTCATCTGCAGAATGGAGATAGGATGCCTATTTAGTAGAATTACTGAAGAGTGAATGTAGAATACCCAGAGCCTCTCTTCATAGATTTAAAAGCACTCTTTCAGCAGAACTCTGAAAAGTAAATCAGAAGAAAAGAAATTTCTGAATGTCCTTGCACTCCTAGTAGTTTTTCTTGTTTCTATCAAAACCTGCCAAATCAGAAATTTAAGGGGGCAAAGAAAGAAAATGGTGTGAAATGCAAAGCTATGTACAAAGTCAAGAAATTCCAGACATTTCATTCAGCTACATTCCACAGCATCTATTTGCTTTGGGGTAATTAAGCTAAGATTTACTTGGGTTTTTTGATTTATCTTCATGTTGCAATAGTATTGCTTTGCATACATATGAATTTGGGGTTTTACGATTTTGTTTTTACCTAAGATTTACCTCTACCACAGAGCTTGCATTTCTACCCAGGCCCAGAGCAACAGTATGGATGGAGATCTAGGATCCTCCCCACTTTTTCCCCAATCCTAGTGTTCTGTCCCTCAGTGTGGCAGGCTTTGTATACACGAGTAAAAACAACCAGCCCATGTTTTCAGGTTTCTTCCATAGGTCCACTCCCCAAATGGTCCCCTCTTGATCACTCCTCAGGGCTAAGTGTATGTCCACTGGAAACATAGTGTGCTTTGGAAGGACAGATCTGCTGAAGTGTCCACACAGACCCTGAAAGCAGATGCAGGGTCATTTGGGCAAGACATTTTAGGGTATCAGGCACCCAAAGCATGGTATAGAATAATGCTTGACAAACTTTGATGTGCTTTTGAATTACATTAAATCGGGACCCTGTTAAAACAGATTCTGATTCAGTTGGTCTGGAATGGGACCTGAGATTCTGGACTCTGTACTTCTAATAAGCACCTGGGTGATCGTGATGCAACCAGACCTAAGAACGAGTAGCTAGGGGGAGTGGTGTGGGCTCTGGGTTGGCAAATCCCCTTGGCCCTGAGGGCTCCTCACACTGTGGGGATGGGCTCAGCCACATACGACCAAAGAAAGGCTGTCCATGTTGTGAGCCTAGGCCATGAGTCTTGGTTAACTACTGGAAGGCAAGGTAGCTTTTAGCTGTTTGCAAGACAGGAATTTAAGCAGAAGAGGATTTGATCAGTGAGGTGCTCAAAGGCAAAATCCAAAGGCTGCAATTCAGACAACTCTCCTGTCATATGGTAAAATTATTAAACAGAAGTCCTCAAGAAAATTTATTTTTCATTGGGAAAACAGACTAGTGTAAGGTTTGTTTGAAGATTATTCAAATGTTTACAGTAATATCTTTTTTATCATAGAATTACTGCCTCTTTCTCCCTCTTTTCTCTCTCTCTCTCTATAAAATAAAGCAATATACATATATACATAAGCTAACAATATATATAAGCTATACATAAGTACATAAGCTATACATATATATAAACTATATATATACATATATATACACATATATGTATACATATATATATATATATATATATATATATATAGAGAGAGAGAGAGAGAGAGAGAGAGAGAGAGCATGAGCTTTATTTTAAAAAGGAACTACAACAAATACCTAGTTCTTTCAACCATTCCTCATCTGACAAGGTCAAAATTCCTTCACCAGCCAGGTTCTCTTCTTCCCAACATGTTCTAATTTTCCAATGTCCTTATTAAAGTATATGGCCAAGAAGGGAAAACAATACTCCAACAGTGATCCAATCAGTATGGAATATGCCATGACACTCCTTTCTTCCTTCTAGAGGCTGTATATCTGCTAATCTAGCCAATGATAACAATAGCTGTGTCGGTGACTTACCGCACTGCCAACTCACCTGGAATCTACCATCAAACTCATGCAGTTTTTAATTTCTAAGTCATTTTTGCCCCTGGTGCTAAACTACATGTGAAGAGCTGGTTTCTTAAACTGACTTTTGAAGAAATTAGACACAGCTCTTAGTTAAATTCCACTTTTGGCACCTGATCTTTCATAAAGGAGATTTTGATCAGAAACTATATGGCAGAACAAACAAAGCTTCTTGATGACTTATTTAGGCTAAATGCTCAAGGCAAAAGCAAAAGAAATTGAATGTGTTATGTCCTGGTAAGACAAGCATTGACTTACCAACTCATAACAAAGTTTACCTCAATTTTAGAAATAGTTTCTGAATTAAGGATGGTAGAATCCTAAACATATTTATAAAACACACCTCCTATCTTGGTCAAAAGTGAAGAAATTGTCTACATGTTTATAAAAAAGAAAAAAGACATTGTTTAAAAATGAAACCTCCCAACACAAAAAAATGATAAATGTTTGAGGTATGGTACTGTAATGATAAAGACATAACATTACGCATTTGACAAAACCTGTAGAACTGTACAAAACAAAGAGGGAACCCTAATGTAAAACTGAAGTCATAATAATATATCAATATCAGGTCATAATTGTAACAAATGTACCACACTAATGTAACATGTTAGTAATAGAAACTTCATGAGGGGTGGGAAGGAGAAACTGCATGGGGTGGGTGGGAACTGCAAGAGGGTATGGCTCAATTTCTCTGTTAATCTAAAACTGCCATAAAAATAAAGTCCATCAACTAGATAGTAAAAATAAAATAAAATAATAAATTAATAAATTATATTTTCACAACATAATTAGGAGGCAGCAGAAAAGTTGAGTGTCTGGCAAATTAATTCTATTTGCAAACAATGTAAGAGCCAAAAAAAAAAAAAAGAAAAGGTTGAGCATGATTTTTAATTAATCCTGTGTCGTGCCTAGTACAGCATCACGCTGTACTAGGGAACTTCTGATCATTTAAACTAAAATTTGCATCGTACCTACAATCTGCTAAAGACCTTAATTTACCGTATCCCCATATATCTCCACAGAGAGCAGAAAAGAAACAAGTCTCAGACTATCAAACCAGCTTCTTCATGATAATTTAAAGGTCAAAAAAGGCAAAATCTTTTTTTGTAATCCGAATAGTGCCCAATAGAGTTTATGTCAACTAAGTACTGAATACTAAACAAAATGAATTCTTATTTAAAGCCACAGAGACAGGTGACTCTGTTGTGCAATGGATAGCGCATTGGACTTCTAAAGCCACAGAGAAAATGTAGTTTAAAAGACGTAAAGTATTGAACTCTATCTTAGCAACAATATTATTTATTCAACAAATGTGGGTCCTAGGCAGTTCAGGTTGCTCTGTGTTTGCAATTCCTCTGCATTCAGGTTGCTCACAGTGTACTAGGAAAGATGTAACAGTTCTAAGAAAGATAGGAGGAGAAAACCATAAGAAGAGAAGCTGCTATTACAGAGGGGGAGATTCCATGTCTGACTTGAGGATTGGTCAATCCTGAAATAAGTGCTAGTTTAATTGGAACATGGAAATATAAGAAGTGGGCATTCAAGGATTAGGGGGAGGTTATTCCAAATAGAAGCACGTAATATAAAGGCATGAAAGTGGGAAAGTACTGGAGTTTTTCTACTTTGCACCCTAGGTGGGGTGAATGAGTATTGTCTTAAAGCTTAAAGTCCTTAACTAGTTCCTTCCTGCTCTAAAATGAGATAAATTCTCTCTCTGTCTTTTTCTTTCTCTTCCTCTCTCTCCCCTCCTCCTCCCCACTTCCTCTCTGTTGAAGTTCAAAGAGCCTATGTAAAAGTGCTGAAGTTGTCTTTGGTCTTTTTGACCTCAGACCTATGTATTTTCCACTATGATACCCAGCCCACTTACCATCTTTCTAAAGGGGACAGAGTGGGGCTGGTAATATGCTTTTCCCAGCCAAACTACAAAAAGCTTGTAGAACGTGGAGTGTTTCAATAATGTTAGTTTATCACTCCAGTTCAATCTTTGCTCATTCTCTTCTACACGAGAAACAAAGTAGGTCTCAAGCACAAATTATAATATTTAAATGCCTCATATGGTGATATTATGCCATCAAACTGGTTATTATATAGTGTAGAATTGGTTCCAAGAAAGAGCCTGCTTCTCTCCCCTCATGCCCATAGGCTCTTACATATCACATGTACTGCATCTGAATACTTGATTCAAAATCTTCTTCACTTTTATCATTCTCTAGACAGGTAAACTTCAATTTTCAAAATCCCCAGTCAGCACCCATGGATATAACCATCTAGTGAGAAAGGTAAACTGATAAAAAGACATTCACATTCTATATATCCATCTTTCTTTTAGCACTTCATAGCATACCCAGAAGAAGTTGCAAAGCATTGCACAGAAATAGTTGAATGTTCCATTGTGGCTTAAATCTTGCATACATAGGGGAAGAAGTCAACCAAGAGGTTGGACAAATAGATTGGAGCCAGGTAATAGAACATATTGAAAACCAGGCTAAGGAGTTTATATCCTTATCTTGTAAGGTATTATCCTATAAATAATTGGAGATTGAAGAAAGATTTTAATAAGGGAAGAGATATGAACTTGACTGTAGCTCTGATTAATAAAAGTTAAACAGTAAGAACTTGGGAAACGGGATGGATTTTGGAGAGAAAGAACAGGAGCCTCTGTGTGGAGAATCTGTGAGGAGGTGGATCAGGGCAGTGACAAGGAAAATTTAAAAAAAAAATGGAGATAGACTTCATATTCAAAGATAATAAAATCTTAATCATTAGTTGGACATATCCTTGAAGAATCTCGTCATGTATCCATCTATTCTACGGGCCTGAGGTTTCCATCCTCTGTGAGTGAGCAGTCCGTGGAGGTTTGGGAGGGAACATGGGCTGACTCTTGGTCCTCCTGGGTTTAAGGAATCCGTGGGGTAGCAATTGATGCTTTTTGCTCCCTTTCCTGCCACACTTTCACCATCTTCCCTCTGCCAAACCCTCTCTGGGTATAAAAGAGCCTTTTAATTGTCCAAGACACAGACCTGGAAGCCCTCAATTTTTAGTGCAGGAGAAAAGAAGAAAGTGGCCAGCCTCTCCGGCACATGGTTCACAGTGCAGTTCCTGGTTTGCAAAGGTGGAAGTGGGAGATGAGGGCGTCCCATCCATACAGACCAGGCCTCCAACTCTGTTGCAATTGGGAGCCAAGCTAAGGACACTGCCAGGCGAGCCTGCAGCACCTCCTTTATAACCTGGAGAACAACAAAGCACATATGGGTGGTACAGAATCTCTCCCCACAATCTGGCATCAAGTCGCCAACTTTAAAGAAAAGAAATTCCTAATGAATGACATAAACCAATTAGAGAGCTGCCTAAACTGAGTGTAAGCTCTGAAACAGAGCTTGCAGGTTCCTATTAAGCAGAGTAATCTGAACAAGGGCCAAAACAAGCAGACTTGAAACCCTAGGATGCTTGAATTCTGGCCTGTCCTGGAAGGCAGCTCAATACACACTACAGAGTCCCCTCTCATTGTCCCTCATGTCCACTGACATCTTTTTAAACAATGCTTTCCAGCCTTCCTTCTAGGACAATCTGGCCAGGCTTCTCTGCTTATTGCCATTTAGCATTTAATCACAAAATCTTGTAAGAGCCGGTCACCAAATGACGTGTGGGAAAGAAATAAGATTTGAGATAACTTGTCACCTTAAAGCTTTTGCTTAGCAGTTTTTTTTGTATGGTTTATTTCATATAGAATTTAGAGCCACCACTGAAATTTTTTTCTACCCCTAAACCATTATAAGTTTAAAGAGTAGGGAAGAAGAGGAAAGGGTACTGGTAGACAGATATTAAATGAGCACCTGTCATATGCTAGTATCATTACGTTATTTCTTTTAATCTCCCCCCAACCCTATAAGCTGTGTATTATTATTATTATTACTATTGTTATTATTTTATAGATAGGGAAAGCAAATATCAAGGAAGCAAAGGAAGTTTTCCAAGGTCACCCAGGTACCAAACAAAGAAGACATACTAGCTCCACCTTTTGTACTACTGCTAACCTAATATGATTGCTATTTTATATAAAATCTAATGGAAGGGGGAAAAAAACACAGGTATAAAATACAGATAATCAAAAAATGAAAAAAATAAGTAAATAAGGAAAATTATATCTAAGTCAACCACCTAGAGATAATCACTTTTACTATTCTGTGTAAATCCTGCAATTGCAGAAGTTTTAATTGCCTTTTTGGAGTTACCACACTCATGCTGCAAAAAGTTTTAAAACAGATTACATCTTCTTGTTATATTCAGAATCATCAAGAAAGAACATGGAAGATGTTTTCACATTTTTAAAAAAGTGAATTCAAGAAGATCTACTTTATGCTTGAATGCTATTTGGCATCTGGATAATTGGAAAGCATTTGTGTTCTTTTGGTACCTATCTTCCACAAGCTCACCTGAAATGGCAGTCCTAGCTAAGTAGAAGCCTAGGCAGAGCTCTGGGATGTCTCTGCAGTGGCAGCCAGAGGAGTCCACTTGTAACCATCAGAAACTTTCTATATGACTATGGCCAAAAAACGATGCCCCCAGCTTCAGTTTGTCCATCTCCCAATTGGCAATTATCACTCTCACCTGCTTAAGGATCAGGTTTGCTTTTAGGAGCAAATGAAATAAATACTTGAGAAAGCCCTTTGAAATAAACAAAGCACTATGCAAATGAAAGATAATTGTCAAAATTTCTAATAATTAAGGACTTGGCTTTCTGAGATGATGAATTTGCCAAGGAGTTAAAAGAGTCATGACACTACCCCTTTACAACCTTAAATCATAAATCAGTGGCAAAATAGTAATCAAAATGTTACCACAGTAATATTACACCCTTCCTTGGTGTGAAACATGAATAGTAATAGGTATGATTATAATAATAATGGCTAATATACATTTCCTTGGGCACCTAGTTTCAAACACCTTATAAATGCTTTGCATAGCTTTTTCGTTTAATCTTCAGAACAGCCCTACGAAAAGATGTATTATCTCCATCTCACAGATAAGGAAAGTCCATTAAAATTTACAAAGTATTTTTACATATAAACAGATCATTTTATTTGATTCTCATTTCTGTATATTTATTTATGTTTTATTGGATGATGGAACTGTGACGCAGAAAGACAGTTTCCTCAGGCCACACTATTTGCAGAAGTCAGATCTAGGTCTGGAAATGGGTCTACCATGAGTTTTTTCAACTAAATTACTACTGTCTCTGTATTTAGTCACACAATCTTAGAAAACTTCCCCATCCAGTTAACTCCTCAAATACCCCAATATTGGTACCTGTACTCGCTATTTTGAGAGGAGCTTACCTGACTTAATTCAAGCCTATATAATTCAAAAGACATTTCCAAAGGTTCTCCAAAATGGACTCATCTCAAACTTTTTCTATACCTGTAGTGGTTCACCATCAAACACGGCCAAGCTTCTCTGCCCTGAAACCATTCAGAGATATTTTTTCTTCACAAAATGTTTTTTCTTCCAAACTAATATCCCTTTAATAAATGTTTCCACTTAATTTCTAATCTTGTTAATGGCAAACATATCTATTTGCTCTATTTATCCCTAACAGGGCTTAAGGCAAAGCTTTCTATGTTAAAGTGATCCATAAAAGAAGCCATCAAGTCATCTTCCTGTCTCCCTTTACTTCATCACACTCGACCAATTCATCACCAGGACTTGAGCTTTAATACATGACTGAATGTAGACATGAAGGTGTGAGTGTTGGAGGGAGGTGGTTAACTGATTACAGGCAGGTGGAAGGAAGAAACCACATGGCAGAGGAAGGATGGGACATGTATGGGAAACATCAACGTGTCTGATTTGATGAGGTTATAAATTATATAAATGAATTCTAGGAATTCACAGATGGAAAAATAAGCTGGGACCAAATTGCAGAGATCTTGTAAGTCACGCTATGAGGTTATATATTACTGCTTCTCACACTGCCAGAAGAATCCTCCCACTGCCATAGGGCAGAACACAAAGTTTATTTTCAATCTCTCGTTTTATAATTAAAATCATATACTGTAATTATGTTTTCTATATGTTTCACTTACATTGGTTGATTTTGACATAAAAATAGTATTCTACAATATAAACTATTTAACATTGATCCAAAGTTTATTCTTCAGGTAAATATGGCAATGTATATCCTGTGGCTTCTCACAGCTGCTACCACAACTCTCTGTTAGCTGAGATTTTCTGTAATCCATTCTTTGAAGCATAAGTAGAAAATGGGGCATCACTAGAGAAATTGAGGAGAGAGACGAGTTGCTCAGAGTGGTATTTTAAAAAGGTAATCAGATAGTGTTAAATTGGATGAATTTGAGGACTGGTGGAGACTGGAGACAGGATGATCTAAAATCTCATAGAATTTAATATTTATTTAGTGCTGCTTTGGACACCTTAGATAAATAGTCGCAATTGAACTCCATAATCTTATGAAGTACGAGCTATCATCATCCCCATTTTACAGATGAAGAAACCAAAGAAAAGAGAATTTAAATGATATTCCAAATACTATATAGTCAATAAGTGACTGAATCTGTACTTGAACAAGTGAGAGGTAATAAAGACCCAAAGTAAGATCAGGACATTAGGAATGGAAAGGGTTAGGTTTGTGAAATGTGACAAAGATAGACTTGACAGAATTTGACAACCTGATTAGATTGGGGGAAAGAAGAGGAAGAAGTCAAAGATGACTGATTTTTCAAGCTTGAATAATTGGGAAGATGATGAGGCCATCCTCATAAATAAAGGTCTACGGGAGAGAAGCAGCTTTGCTGGGGAAGTGAGAGATGGGGGGAGATGACACTTCGAGTTTGAGATGCCTGTGGGGCATACAGGTGGAGACAGCCATGGGGAAGAGATGCAGGTGCAGTGTGTCTCCCATCACTTGGCCCCAGACTCGCTAAAGGTTCAATCAGCTTTTGTCAGCCGAGGTTTTCAGTCTTTTAAATTCACCCTGTAATACATAGTACATTGATGAGCGACACACGATAAAATTTCCCATAAATGTTTTCATAAAACTTGGTGGGGACGGATGGCTCACGTACAGATACAGGCACCCATAAACTCAGCCACCTTATAACAAGCTGGATCTTTTGCAAAACATCTTAAGCTTATTTTTTTAAACACTCATAGTATTAGGGAAAAATCAGTGGCTTGAGAATAGATGAGTAATTCCTTTCTTGCCTGCAGCAAGCTGCCCTTGTAAAGGTTAATTTGCTCCTGCGTGATAATAAAGTCTATTTAGAGTTTTTGAAACTGCAAGTTGACTAATAATGATATGCTTTGCCCAGGGTTAGGCCTTGGAGGACCCCTGACCCAACTGAGGTGGGAAGAGGTTAAAAAAAAAAAATGCAGAAGTGGATATCCGAAAGAAGAGTCAAAGATTGGCTAGAGGAAAAAAGAGATGAAATTCAAAACCCCCAAGGTCCTTTACAAAGCTGAATATGTTTCAGTTACTAGGGTTTTATATGATCATGAGATTGACTAGGTTTGCCCCTTCTGAAAAATAAGCAAATCATCCCAAAATTATGTGGTGAATAACATATAATTTTTCTTAGTCTTTGTGCTGTACTATTCATTCCTTCTCTCCTGGAATGTAGGTTGACCTTTGGAGTTTTGCTTTTACTTCCCACTGCGATCTCACTATAGATTCTAGAAATAACTAAATGGAATATATGGACTTTGCTATCTCAGTTTATCGCAAATAGCAGCATCTGCTTCTTATATACAATATGTTACTCATTTAAAAAGGAAGTGAAGCAACTATATTACTGATCTGAATCTAAACATTTTGAAAACTAGATATAATATTTAGCTGAAGTTTGGCTGTGTATACACACACAAACATACACATACATTATTCTCTCTTTTTCTCTCTCTCTCTCTTCTCTCTTACTGTTCCTGATATAAGTTATCTGTTGAAAATAAAAATGCTAATTTCCATGATTCTAGAGTTAGGTAATAAAGTCATATTTCATCATTGTGGACTCATTTCTCTTAATCATTTACCACATTCCCACCTAATTTTTTTTTTTTTTTCTATTTTGGAAAAAATCACACCTTAAATTTTGGGAAAAATATGCAAAGATAAACACATTTGAATTCTGCTTCAATAGTGAATTTTTTTACTTAAAATGCTGTTATATTAAGCAGTCATTACAAAAGCTCAGTGATTCTTTTGTTTTGGCCAATATTAACTCAGCATGTTCAGCTAAAATAATAGATATTGTGTTCACAACCTCCCTCTCCTTTGCCATCCTCATGGAAATCTAACAAAAATACTTGATAGCTTTGCCTAGGGATGGCCATGTGACACTGTCTAGACATGAAGATATAGGTAGAATTCCCTGAGAAAGATTTTCTTTCCAAAATAAAAAAGGTAAAGCCTCACCAGGAGAAAGCTCTTTGCCTCTTCCTCCTTCCTTTTACTCCTTGTCTGAAGTGCAGAAGTGAGGCCAGGGCTGCAGTGTCATCTTGCCACCATGAGGTGACAAGCATAAATGCCGTGGTCTTCAGGCAGAAGAGAGCAGAATCAAAAGATAAAAGGAGGTTAAGTCGCTAATGGTCTCAGTTAGCCATCACTGGATGCCAGTGCTGAACTTCTTCATGAGCAAGTGTTTAAGACACGGTTAGTCTTAACAGCTACACACGATCCTTACAGCTAAACTACTCATGCTGACCAAAGTGAAAAAGAGGAGTTCATTGTAAGAATACAGGGGTCTCTCCCAACACCTGAGAGAGAAATGTAGTCTGGCCTCATAAGATAGAGAACAGAAAGCAAAAAGCTGCCCAAGAGCCTAGAAGCCATTCCAGCTCTCTCTGTCCTAGGATACATGGTTCTTATGACTGAACTCTCTGTGCAGCTGCAACATTATTCTTTCTCTAATAAGAGATGTGAGAAATTCCTCTGCTTCCACATGAATGTGGCTGTCCTACAAATCTAAGGGTATGTCTTTTTCCATCCTACTCTCAGCCCCAATTCTCCATTCCCAACTAGTGTCTTTCAGTCCCAATTCTGAATACATAAGCAGGAGAATCTGATTGGTCTTGCCTGGGAGAGAGATCCACTCCCAGGGCCTGAGGGAGCAGTGAAGGAAACCAAATTGTACTTTTTGGACATATTTTGATATGGCTACTCAGAGGGGCCACAAACACAGGAATGGCTCTGAAAAGCTTTCTTTTTGTGGGGGATATCTGCATCTGTAAAGGACATCTACATTAGTGAAATAAATACATGCAAACATGCTATCTTTGCCTTATCCAGATCTAGAGAAGACTAACTCACAGGGAAAGGAGATTAAAAGCCTGACACTTTTGAAAGTTTGACGGAGAACTTTTACCACAGTTGTCCATTTTCTGTTGCTTATGGCAGAATACCTTGAAACTGGGTAATTTGTAAGAAAATAAAATTTATATCTTACAGTTTAATAGGCTGGAAGGTCCAAAGTTGAGGTGCACATCTGGTGGGGGGCCTCTACAGAGTCCTGTGTTGACACAGACTATCACATAAAAAGGAGGGGGAAGAATTTTTTTTAAATGTGCTCCCTTGATTTTCTTATAAAGTCACCAGTCCACACCCATGAGAACCCATTACTCCATGAATGGATTAATCCATTCACGAAAGCATAGGCCTCATGATCCAATCACCTCTTAAGAGTCCCACCATTCAAATACCATAGTCAGATTTCCCACCCTCTTCACATTGTTACAATGGGGATCAAGTTTCCAACACATGAATTTTCAACCTGTAGCATTCTGACCTTGGCCCCTAAAATTCACATCCTTCTCACATGTGAATGTATTCATTCCATCCCCATAGCCCCAAAGTCTGAACTCATCCCAGTGCCAAGTCAAAAGTGGAAAATCTCAACTGTGAAATCAAACAAGTTATCTACTTCCAAGAGACAATGGTAGGACAAGCATAGAGTATACATTCTCATTCAGAAAGGGAGAAATAGGCCAAAAGAAAGGGGCAATGGGTCCTACATGTCTGAAAGTCAGCAGGGTGAGCATTAAATCTTAAAGTTAGAGAATAATCTCCCTTGACTCTATGTCCAGCATCCTCTGCACACTGGTACAGGGGTTTGGCCTCCAAACCCTCAGGCAGCCCTGCTCCTATGGCTTGCCTGGGCTCAACCTACTCTTCAGCTCTCCCAGGACAGTGTTTCACATGGTAGCTCCACAGTTCTGGGTTTTCAGTGGTGGTCCAGCTCCCACAGCTCCACTAGGGATGGCTCTGGTGGGGTTTCTCTGCTGCAACTCTAACCCCACATTTCCACTCAGTATTGTTCTAGTAAAAGCTCTCTGTGTTGACTCTGACCCTGTGACAAATCTCTTCCTGGACCCACCAGCTTTTCCATACAGCCTCCACATGGGTGGAGGCTGCCAAGCCTCCACAGCTCTTGAATTCTGCTAGCTGGCTGACTTAACATCCCATGAATGCCACAAAGTTTCCATCTTGTATCTTCCACAGTGGGGGGTCCAGCAGCACCTGAGGCCAATTTAGCTACAGCAGGGGCAGAGGAGGAGTGCTGTACTGGAATGTAAGGAACAACTTCCTGAAGTGGCCCTGAGCAGTGAGCCTGTGAAGTGTGCCCCAGGCCTGTTTCCTGAAACCACTATGTCTTCCTAGGCCTCAGGACCTACAATTGGAGAGGCAGCCTTAAAGATCTCCAGAATACCTCCAGGGATTTTTTTTTTCCATTCTCTTGATGATCCCTTCCTTCTGTACTAATCTCATTAGCAGATGGTCACCGAGCTACATCCTTGGTTTCCTCTCCTGAACACAATTTTTCATTCTCTATATGACCAGACTGAGGGTTTTCCAATTTTTTACCATCTTCCTCCCTTTTAATTATAAATTCTTCCTTTATGACATGACTTTGCTGCTGTAATTCAGTGTAAGCTGTTAGAAGTAGCCATGCAGCTGCCTGAATGCTTTACTGCTTATAAACTTCTTTTTCATATACCCTGGCTCATCACTCTTAAATTTCATATTCTATAAAGCCCCTTGGGCATGGAAATGATCCAGCCAAGTTCTTTGCTAGTTCATAACAAGGGTGGCCTTTGCTCTAGTTTCCAAAAAGCTCCACCTCATTTCTATCTGAGACCTCCCCAGAATGGTGTTTGCAGTCCACATTTCTATCGGCATTCTGGTCATCACCACTTAAAAATCTCTAATAAGTTTCAAGCATTCCCTGGTCTTTTTGTCTTCTGTGCTCTCATCAAAATCACTCTTAATACTCATAAAAAGTAGGCTTACTATAGCCTACTCCTTCAAATTCTTCCAGCCTATGCCTATAACCAAGTTCCAAAGCCACTTCCACATTTTCAGGTATTCATCATAAGCAACACCCTCTTTTCAGTACTAATTTTCTATATTAGTTTTCTGTCACTCATAACAGAATACTTGAAACTGGGTAATTTATAAAGAAGTGAAATTCATTTCTTACAGTTTTGAAGGCTGGGAAGTCTGATCTGGTGAAGGCCTGTACAGAGTTTCATGGCAATGCAGTCTATGACATGGTAAGAACTACAAGCGTGTTTTCATATTCTCTCCTTATAAAGTCACCAGTTCACATCCATGAAACTCCATTACTCCATGGATTATTTTATTCATGAGAGCATAGTCTTCATGATCTAATCACCTCTTAAAGGTCCTATCCTTTAATATTTCTTACCCTCTTAACACTGTTACAATGAGTGTCAAGTTTCCAACACATGAGTTTTGGGTGGGGCACATTCAACCATAGCAACAGATTACCACCTATTCTTCCTTAGGGCTGTTACCTTTGAGGCTTCCTTTGCATAACATGACAGCCTTTGCTCACCACACCCTACTTCCCCTTATCCTTCCAAAATATGTCACCACACTCCACACTTCTACTTCTTTCTTTATGGTATAAAAACTTCAGTCATCCAGCTCTTCTTTCAGTCTCATATCTGTGATACTCCAGTGTCCAATGTGCACATTAATACATTTACAAGCCTTTTTTTTCTGTTAATTTGTTTATTGACAACTCATTTTAGCATATTTAGACCTGAACCTTCAGAGAAAAAGTTTGAACTTTCCTATAGAGATAACACAGAATAAACATGTATTCATGTATTTGCATTCAACAACTACTTATTAAGCTCCTGTTCTGGGCTGGCACTATTCTAGACCCTGGGGGTGCAGCAGTAAACCTAACCAAGTTCCAGCTCTCATGGAGCTCACTTTCTAGTTCATGGTGACAGAAAGGAAACAAGCAATATATAGTATATGGGTATATATGATATATATGTATACATATACACACACAAATAATAAATACACACACATGCTCATGTACACACATGAGGGTACCTCAAAAAGTTCATGATACAATTTATGTTATCTTTTAATTATATTTTTCCACAAACTTTTTTTAAGCAGCTGACCAGTAAGGAGATACAAACCCTTCACCTTGTGTTATAACACCACATCCTAACCAACTGAGCTAATCAGCCAGCCCTATTTTTTCTACAAACTTTTTGAAGTACCCTTGTATATAGAAACTATATAATATGTGGATATATATAATAAATAGAAAATATATAATATGGACATGTGTGGTATAAAGAAAAGTGAAGCAGGGTAAAGCAAAAAGACCACTGTAACAGGGAAAATTACTGTTTTTTATAGGGTGGTTAGAGTTTTGGTAAGGTGACATTTGAACAGAAATCTAAAGAAAATGAGGGAGTGATCCTTGCACTATCTGGGAATAGCATTTTAAGCAGAGAGAACAGCAAATGCAAAGATACTGAAACCACAGCATTTGCTTGTTTTCTGGGTTTTGTTGTTGTTGTTTTAGGTTTTTTTTTTTTTTTTTTTTTGGTGCCTGGCTGGCACAGGGATCCAAACCCTTGACCTTGGTGTTATAACACAACACTCTATGCTTGGTGTTTTTTAAGGAACATGAAGGAAACCAGCATGTCTGCAGCAGAGTTAGATAGAAAGCAAGTTGTAGCAGAAAAGTCAAGGGAAATGTCAGACCATGACTTCTGGGGCTCTACCTTTGAGAGCAGGAACCTCAAGCAGGACTAACATGGGTGAACAACATCTCTCAAAATTGCCTACTACAAACTGATATAAGCAAACTATAGTACCTAGGATGGAGAAGTTTTTTTGTGTGGAAAGTCAAAGAAGTCTCTATGGAAGGAGTACAAGGCAGGATTACAAGGGGAAGATAACAGGCTTTGCAGTCAGAAAGACCTGAGTTTGAATTTTGCCAGGACCATTAGAACTGTAGGACCTTGAGCAAGTGAACTAGCCTATTTGATTCTCTAAACAGAGTTAGTACCTACCTTAAAAAGTTGTTGTGAGAGAAAATGAATTAAATTACTCACGATGCCTGTAATATTTATGCAAGAAAGGCTCTATGAAGAAAATTCTGTAATGAAAAAAACTTGGGGGAACACTTCTCATTTTTAGATATTCACAATGCACGATAGTCTAATAACCTAAAAATGCATCAGCAAGTGACCTATTTAACTTTATGCAGTCTGATACTTCATTTACTTGAAGCACCAAACACCTTTTTTATGTGGGTGATACTATGAAACAAGTAGAATCAGATGTCCTCAAAGGACCCCTCCATCTCTGATACACGGAAAAGCTACAGTGTCACTAAAGTGAAGCCCTGACACAGCAGGGCCCCCCCCTTCCTGGCAGGTCCTGGGGACAAAGAGCCACAAGTCAAAGTCTGTCAACACTTTCCCAAACTGCCTACAACACCCTTCTTCTCCTAACAATGTAGCGACTAGTATAGCAGAAAAATAATGAAGTTCATTCTTAAAGAAAAGTTTAAAATTCAAAGAGAAAGGAAAAATGGGGGAGGGGGGAAGAGATGCTGTGTGTGGCAGGAAATTTTCTTTCCAAAGTTAATGAAAAAACATTGATCAAAAGCTAGGGAACATGGGTGAGACTACATTGGATACCTGTCCTTATAATATCTGTGCATTCATTTTTGTTATATGTCATTGACCTGTCCCTGTTTTTAATATAATCTGGTCATAGGAGAAGGGGGAAATCTCTAGACATCTCGCCTGTTGCATAACATGAAAATGGCTAAGCAAATTTAAAGTGTTAACCTTTGTATCTAGATCTTTGATTTATTTAGCACAAGATTCAGGTTTGGATTCTGGCTTTGCTAGTTACTAATTCTGTGATCTAAACAAGTAACTTAATCTCCCCATGCATTACTTTTCCTGCTTTTAAAAAGAAGAAAATAATATTTACTTCCCAGGGTTATCATGAGGATTAAATGAGACAATGGGGGTGTTGATCCCTTGCCACACTCAGTTTTAACAAATATTCACGGAATGAGTTACTAACTGATCACTGCTGACAATTTCCATCAGGAAACTGTCTTTGTTGGCTTCCATGAGTCCACCCAAAATTATTTTTAAGGGACCTGTTGAAAATGTCAGTTTCATAGTAAATAAACCCTGATCGCATTTAGTTACTCTATATCGAAATATATTCATTTAAAAGTAAGCACTATAATTTCATAACATCAAAATTCTCCAATAAATCATTACAGAAAAATTTTATTTTGTTTATTAATTTCTATTATGGATATAAAAGAAATGGCTTATAGGCTTTTTGAAAGAAAAATTGTAATAAAACCTGAGAGTCACATAGGAGGCATTTCCAGTCTAGATCTAAAAATTATTACCAGTCAATCAGATTTGAGATGTCCTATTCCTTTAAAAAACTGGCATAAACATGAGGCACAATAATTGAGGTTTTACATAAAAATTAAAAAGAGTGGTCAAGGAACTCTAAAATCTTTAATAATTAATACAGAAACTTCCTGGTAATTTAAATTATGGGCTAGGTAACTCAGACCTAATACATTAATTCACCTTGAAAGTGGGTTGACTTAAAGTTTCCTTTTTAAATATGCATGGTTTACTCAGTAATGATAATAAAAAAGAACCACAAAATTCCACATACACAGCATCACTCCCTGTAAACCAGCCCCAGCATGCCAGGTTGCAGAGAGCTTAAACCCACACACCAAGAGTTTAACTTGAGCTTGGCTGGGGGACTTGGATGAGACTTTCACTATTCAGACACAGAAAATATTAATTATCATCAAATCTGTCATTATCTTCCCATCCCCCTTCCACATCCTCATCTCACCTATCTGATCCTTTCTCCCTCCAGCCAGTAAAATAAAAAGCAGTGATTTGCTTAGTGGATTGTGGTTTTACTTGAGAAGAAAAGGGGCCAGCTGTGTACGTCTATTAGGAGTAAGCAAAACAGGGAGATGGGAAAGGTATTCCTTGAAGTGCCCCAAGGCAATTTTGTAGTAAATCCAGAAAATATTGTTGCATTAAACAGCTACAAAAGAAAGGCAGAGAAAAAGAAGAGAGAGAGAGAGAAACAAGGGGGGGGAGAGGAAAAGAGAGAAAGAGAGGACTAGAGAGAAAGAGAGTACTAGAGAGAAAGAACAAGAGAGAGGAGAGAGATGGAAGGAGAAATGAGATAAAAACAAAATGAGGCACAAAACCTTGTGCTTAAAACACTCTCCCCCACTTTCTCTGTCTTTTGAACTGCATGTCCAGGCAGATACAAGTGTTGGAAGAGTGTGTAGAAGCAGCAACCAGAATTGGCTTGGCTTGTTGAATGAACAGACAAACGCCTACAAGATATGACATATGACTTCAGGAGCGCCTGGATGACCCACCGCCCAAAACAACACCACTCCATCCACTACCCAGTGCCTCAAATTCCACAGTTCCTGCTTCATTTTGGAAAGGGCTATGATGTCTATTGTCATTGCCCTGAGTCAGGAAACTCTTTTGCCCTATTTGCAACCATTTAAAATGCTGGTTTGAACCCTGGAGTAAGGGAAGGAAATATAAAGCCTCAGCTGGAAAAAAGTGTCAAAACAGAAAGGTGAAACCACTGAGGACCAAATTTACTTATTCAATGAGTGCCCAATCCGTGTCTGAAACCAGGCTTACAATAAACATTTAGTTTGTATTTAGAAATTAAGGAAGATGAAAAATACCAGTTACATTTTGATTTTATTTTTTTAAAATTGTGTCACATAATTTGGATAACAAAAGATGTTCCAGTCTTGCATACACATGCACACATGCACACACCCACACACACAAGTCCATGCACCCAAGAACCCTCAATAATACAGCTCAAGCGTTGGGCAGCTCAGGAGCTAAGTGTCATTTTTAAAAACCATGATCTTTCCATCTTCCTGTTTTGTTGTCCTCTATATTTCACCTTAGTTCCTCTCATGGTAGCAGGATGGTGAAAAATGTACCAGTTCCCAAAGACCCAACAGTATACAGTTTCTTTCTGGTTTGTTGTTGTTGTTGTTGTTGTTGTTGTTTATTCAATGAAGAGAACTTTTTCGTGAAGTTAACCAGCCAATTTTCACTTATGTGAGAAGCGGTATCTCTTGGTCATTAGGAGCATAGGCTTGGGGGCCAGAATCTTGGGTTTGAACTCAGCTCTACCATTTATTAGCTGTGTTTCCTTGGATTAGTTACTTAATCTCATTGTTCATCAGTTTCCTCACTGGTAAAATAAGGTTAATAGTAATGTCTACAGTATGTTAACTGAGTTAACGTATGTAAAGATCTTATAACAGCATCTGGTTCATGGTAACTCCTATTACATGTCAGCTATTGAGCCTGGAATGGGTCTCCTACAGGAGAGGAGATACATAAATCAAACTGGTTTTTGTTAGAATGGAGGAAGCGGGTAAGTGGTTATTGGGCAGGCAATCACCATTGTCTGCCACATGTATTATATCCATTAATGTTCATTACAACTCTGTGATGCACATAGTATCATTCCCACACTGCAGAGAGACTCTGACTCAGAGAGGTTAACTAATTTGCCTAAGGGAATAGAAATAGCAATGGTAGGGTAGGTACTAAAGCCAGGCTATCTGTCTGCAAGTCCTGTGTTCTCTTCATTGCGACAATCAGTTTCACTTTAATGAAGGACCCAAGGCTTCTCATAGGCCTCTATTTGCATTGGTTTCCTTTGGCCTTATGGAGGCACATGCAGAAAGGCTGTGTATGATGGTCTCTGTCCTACAGCTTAGAGGAGTGAAAAGATAGAAGAGGAAGTGGGTAAGAGGGGCATATGAGGAGCTTCAATTCTTATTATTAATAAATGCATTAAATGAACTGTGAGTCTTCTTTCATTTATGACACTCATACTTTAAAAAACATTATCTCACACAGAAGGAACTCAAAGCTAAGTAAGACCCAGTTTATCATCTGAGATGTCTTCTAGTTTAGAATGGTGATAGTACTATAAACACAGATGTTGATATAGGGTATATGTTAACCAAAAAATCCCTGAGTAGCAAAAGAGAAGGTCTAATAATATCACTAGTTCCTCCCATACAACCATAGAGATAAAGGGAAAAGGCCACAGATCCAGCTCATAGATTTTCCAGATGAAGACCTGTTATCTACTAGAATATTCTCTTTCTCTAATTCCTCTGTTTATCTGAAGGACTGAATTCAGTTTACCTTTTCAGTCTATATTCTCTTCCTCTATAACTTTCCATAAATACCTCAGTAGAGAAGGAATCACTTTTCTGTATTGTCCCATCCAAAATCACAATCTACAGGTTAATAATGAGTCTCTAGATACAACCTGGAGTAGCAGGCAAGATATTCTGCCTCTGCATAATAAATCAGCTTGTGTCATTTCTCCTCCAAACCAGATGACTTCTTTTGTTTTTGTTCTTAATTCAGTGAGGTTTTTCATACTACCTTTCATTGAGGGCTTACTATGTATCAGACATTGTACTAAAAATATGCATCATCTAATTTAATCTTAGCAACAACCCTTGAGAAAGATAAAATTTTGCCTATCTTATAAATGCAAAAAATGAGGCTCAAAGAGATTAAATACCCAAGTTAGTAAGAATTCCCTTAAATAGAAAGTTTCAGAGCTGCAGTTTGAATGTAGGTCCATCTAACTCCAAGGGCCATATTCTTAACCACTAGACTAAACATGCTTCTTTCTGCATCCTAATTTTGTGGCAAAATATATTAGAGCATTCTTGATTTCCTGAAATACACAGATCTACCAGTTGTGAACTCTGCCTTCAACTGAATCATGCATAGAATGTTGAATAGGACAGAACAGGGCCTTTCTCTAAGTCACCAAGAATATGTCCATCCTCTAGGGCAGGGGTTGGCAAACTAGAGCCTACTGGCCAAATCTGACCCACTGTCTGTTACTGTAAATAAGGCCTTATTGGAACACAGGCACATCCATTCATTTACATATTGTCTATGGATACATTTGCTCTTCAACAGCAGAGTTGAGTAATTGTAACAGATACCATAGGGCCCATAAAATCTAATATATTTACTCTATAGTCCTTTAGAGAAAAAGTTTGCTGACCTCCAACTCAGAACATCCCTGACCTCAAATATATCCTGACAGGTTTGATTGTGGAATTTTATTGTTTTATACAATGTTCACAATTCCTAAGAACACTGAGCACAGGTGCTTGGGACTGGAAGCAGCATTTGATATGGGTTCTAGTACATTTTCTTCATTTTAGGAAGGGGATAATGGAATAGAAAAAAAGAGCACAGACTTGGAAGACAGACCTGGGTTCAAATTCCAGAACATGGTTATCAAGTGGAGAAAATTACAGCTAGGTTACAGTCCTGTGAATATGAGAGACCCAAGACATAAAGCACTAGCACGATGTCTGGCACACAGAAGATATTTTCAGATGGAAGAAACTGAAATTGTCTTAGATCCTAACACTTGCAAGAACAGGAATGTAGATTTCCAAAGTCCAAGGCACTTATCTCCCTCCATGATGTCACATGAAACTTTATGCATATTGATTATGCAGATGACTAGATACAGGTGTTATTCATAGCCTCATTCACCCTATGACTAAGATGGGATATTAAAGCTCTGGGTGAGCAATCTGCTCCATCTTCTTCTTAGCACCAGCTTCCATCTCCTGAGGAGACTGAGGGCTGTGAGAGTCCAGATTCCTCCCGACCTCTGGACACCTGCTGCTCTCTTCCCACCCGGGAGACTTGCAACAACTACCTATATACTCTCTTTGGGAAGACTCAATCTGATGATTTTGGCAATAGATTCCTCAGGCCCTTCACGGCTCCTTAGTCTCAGGATCACAGCACCATTTTAACTCCCCAAAGACAGAACACCATGGGAAGAAAAGCCACCAAGCCTAAATCAAGCAACCAAGGGTACAAGGCAGGGATATGGTGATAGAAGTCTATGATACCTGTAGACATCCTCTGTGAAGAGGGCCAATCAGCCTGAAGACACAAAGCCTGAGAAAGGACGTGATGTAATATTCACAGATCTGAAACGTGTTTACTTGTAAGTACATGAAGAATTAGGCTTCCATGTGGCTACAGAGGCAAAAAAAAAAAAAGAAGCACTGGCAAGGCAGATTTGTAAAAATAAAAGTTTCTAAGAATTATATCTCATTAAATAATGGAATAGGCTGCCTAAGTAGGTAGTGAGTTCCCCATTTCTGAGAATGTTGAAACAGACACCACTTTGTCCTTTGCCAACTAACACACTAGTGATTCCAACATACAATGTGGAATTGGACTGGTAAAGGTATAAAGTACACCCTAATTCATAGATTGGTGCTACCTATCCTCCTCAATATGATTTTTTTTATTTTTGGTGGGGGGAGGGTTAAATTTGCTTATACATATTTTTCCAACAATTGATCTAATTGATTAACTGGCTTTCAGTATTTCAAGATCATTCACTTGCATTTAGTCTTCTATATTCTGTGCATTGACCAAATATGTGCCCACTGCAAAGTCCCAGTGAGTGACAGATTTTGATATGGGGAGGCTTGAATCACAAATTTTAAAACTCATTTTTTAAAAAAAAAGAAGAAAACAAGAATAGAGCTGTCCTATTTCCATTCTTAACTTCATCTTATTGCCTGCATTTTTTTCTTTTACCAAACAATCAGACCACCCAAATCCATCCCTCTCCTTATCTTCAGTGTACTGTTTTCTGAAATACGTATGCAGTTTTGAAATTCCCCTGGGATTTTAGGGCATAAGGTGTTTTGTGTGTGTGTGTATGTGTGTGTTAAAGGTGTCTCCTTCACAGCCTGATAATTATGTTTGGGGTAAGTGCAGTGTATGGACTTACCCCCATCTCACACTCAATGCTTTAAAAGCCCTAGGAGGGCTGGAAACTGTAGGAGAAGTTGCCTTGGTTGGGCAGAAAGCCACATGGCTACACATTTTGCACACACCTCCCATTCCATGTTACTTCCTCTTTTTCCTTTGTTGCCAAACCACCACAGTTCAGCTAATGCCTCCTCCAGCAGCGTCTCACCCAGTGCTGCAATTACAGTGGAGACAGAAATGGAGTTAGAAATGAAGTAATAGGAAGCAAAGAGAGGAGGCTACCATGATTCATCCCTAAAGCATGTGGGGTCGTTAAAAATATATATGAGGTCCAATAATCACTGATTTTACCCACTAACTAAAAGAAAGGAAGAAGAAATGAAAATTAGGTGTTTTGAGAAAACCCTGCCTTTCTTGGTCTCTTCCCCAGGAAGCTGCTTGCTTAAGGGGACATGGATATATTCCAAGAAGAGTGCCAAACCTGTCATCATAAATAATCCCAAGGTATTATTTAGAACAGCCATAAGCCAAGCCAAGGAAGAGACCATGAACTGTTAGCAATGTCTGGTTTTTACATTTTACAATTAATACACATGATCTACTAAGCTTTTCCTAAAATGAAATCCCTTAGACATCAATACTTTAAAGTATGCTTGAGACAATATTTGAGCCCTTGTCTTGTAGCTTTGTCTTGTAGAATTTTCAGGAGAGAAAAAAGAGAAACTATGACATCATAGCCCAAGAAATTTTGCTCATGGCTCAAATTTATAGGAATTTGCTTATTCTGCTTTCTAGTAGATACCCAACACTGAATTCTGCACATTTCCCCTCAAATCAACTTCTCCTGACTGCTGCCTTCCTGCCAGTAGCATTCTCCTTGTCTCCTAGAATTCCAATCTCGGCCATTTTAACTCTTTTTCATGCTCTTCCCCTTCTGCAAGCCTCCCCCAACCCACCACTTCCAGCATCCCATCAGGGTCTGCTGTGCTTCTTCCATGGAGTCTCCTCCTCTTCTTCCTCATGGCCATCTCCATAGTTCAGGTTCATTCTCTCTTACCTGTTCTATTGTGGGCATCTCCTAACTGGTATCCCTCCTGCCCACTTCCTCCGACCATACCCTCCCTTGCAAATCACTCACTCCTCCCAGTGTTCCTTTTGTTAATCCATCACATAAACTGTTTCAAGGGTCTTATTGGAGCAGCATTTCTCATTTCCTCCACCTAGAAAGCCCTTATGCAATGTTTAAGTTCATTTCCTTTAAAAAGTTTTACATGATCCTCTAGCTGTTCATCAAGATGTCCCCTCAATATTCACAACCACATCAAAATAATTGTATTTCCCTCCCTCCCCTGCTGAAGACTTTGAGGCATAAGATTGTCTGTTTTTCTTTGAATCCTCAGTTTACATAGAGCCTGACCTATAGAGGCCATGTCAAAAAAAATATTTATTAAATGAATGTACTTCCTTGTTTAAAATTTAATGGTACTTTATTTCTGCCAAGAAAGTATAAACATTCTACACAGGCATTCAAAGTTTCCCTCCCTCATCTGCCCCCATTTTTAGTTTTAACATCCAGTATGCATTCATTATACTCAAGCAAATCTGCACCCACTCACTGTTCTCTGAGTTTCTCTACTCTTTCCTGACCATGTGGCTTTATTCTTGCTACACCTTCCACCTGGAATAGCATTTTCCTTTAACTCTCTCTTCACATTCCAACTTCCCACCTGCTAACCATCCTACAAAGGCCATGTCATATATCATTTCCTTTGTTGTCCAGATGCAGCCACAGCTGTATGAATTCTCTCTTTGGTGTCAACTCCCCTCCACTGTCATAACCTTATTGTGCCTTATGGCATGGTTGTCCATATACTTGACTTTTCCCTCCTATTAGAACTTGTGCTATTTATAGCAGGGACTGCGTTACTTAGCTTTGTATTACTGCACCACCTGAAATCGTGATGTGCACATATTCATGCTCAGTGCCTGCTTACTCTATGTGAACAGATGGCTAGAACCTGGCTTGAAATATTACTTTTATGCATGGTGCTTGCTTTCTAAGCCAAGTTGTCAAGTAGAAGATTGATTTGGAGAAATTCAGTCAAAAAGGAAAAGACCTCAGACCTCCCTACAGGTAATACATTTTCCATTCTCTTCTTCCTAGAGTAATCAAAAGTCATAAATACATGCAGTGCCTTCACCTTAGTAAATATTTGGTAAATAAGTGGTTTTGTAGATTGAAATCATAACAGTCAGTAATGACTTCACTTTTGTACATATACCAAAATTAATTGAATTCCTAAGATATGCTCTTAGGAAAATGTAGTGGCACTTTAAAAAAAAAAAAAATAAAGCACAGATCAAAATAAAATAAAATAAGTATAAATAAATAAATAAAAATAATTTTAAAAATTAAAATTAAATTTAAGGCAGGAATTAACTACTCATATGCTTTCAAATGTAGTCAAAACTAGTCATCACCTTCCACATATTTTTAAATTGGTGAGAAACACCTATTATCAAGTTGAGAGACAAACCTCACTTTCTTTAAACTAGGGAAAAGAGAGAAGGTGGCAAATGCCTGAGTTTCTCTTGCAAAAATTTGAATCAGTGGTCAAAGTTTACTGAAAATACATTAGAAAATCTTTGCCCTGACACCATGGTCTTCAGGAATTCTTAGTGCTACTACCTGAGACCCGTGCCTCGATTACTGCTCTCCTCACCACACACATGAGAGTCATTCAAAAGCCAAAAATCAGTGCAGTCACTGTCCCTTTGAATTTATCTTCTTGTTTAAAATCTCTATAATATAATAGCTCCTAAGAAAGCGTGCGTTTGACCTTGAAATTTATCCAGACAGACTGAAAAAACGGCAATTGCATTTTTTTCCAATCCAAGGAAAACAATATTTTATATAACTGGACTTGGAGACTAGATTCCATATCCCATCATTAATGGATTTCCCTCCAGTGATTCTGAGATATTCCACTCACCCAACATTTTCATTTCACCTTAACTCCAAAAAAAAAAATGACCAGAGCTTGGCTGAAGCAGGCAGGGGTAATACCTATCTTGTTCCTTAAAGGCTCCTCAGACCCTTCGGTCAGGGCCATTATCCTTTTTTCTAAAAATTTCTCTATGGATCTATGAAAAAAAATTAAGAGTGCAAAAATTTTTTAAATGAAGTATTTGAGGTATCAAAGCATTTGGGGTACAAAATAACCTGTCATCAGATCATTGTCAACATACATTTTTTTTTACTGGCTTCCAGACAAATACAACATTATTTCCACATAAGAGTGGGCAGATACTGCCTTAGTCATCTTTTTGTGCTGGTCAATGGAAAGATCCTGGGGGCAACTTCCAATGTGCCTGGGCATGCTCAGAATTTCTGTGGGTTTCTCTAAGTGTACTTTTAATTTAATGCTTGTTGAGAACATTTTGGGCACAAACGAAGGGGCACTCCACTATAGGCCCATGGCTTGGAAGAGCAGGCATAGTAGGACTTGTTAAGGCTCAGATGCAGGGAGAATGAAGTATTGATTTTCTGCTCTAAGCTGACCAGTGAGGAGTAGAAATTGAGATGTGGGAAATACTGGGCTGTCAATGAGGGTATTGGCTGCTTGTTTAGAAACGCAAGGATGAAATAACATGGAAGGATGTTATTTGCATCCTTTACTATGGAAAATGGATTGACTTGTCCAATATCAAATAGGAACAATGGCAGCAAAACTGAGATTGTAACTCGAGTCTTCCGAGTCTATGACTTCCAAAAATATTCTGCCTGGTCACAGCCTGCATTTACAGTTAGCTTAGAAAGGATAGAAATGAAGGAGGACATGAAAACTTTTAATTTTCAAGTTCTTTGGGACATCTTTCCCGCTCTCCTCCTCTGAGTAAGGTGCACTGCTCTGTACCCCCACAGTACCCCATGTTTACCTCTAGCAGCACTTGTCACATCATACTGGAACTGACGTTTTACTTTCTTACCTACCCAACCACACTGTAAAGCCTTGAAAAGAAAATTGTCATATTTTACTTCTCCAGAGATTAGCTCTGGGGTGTTTGATATACAATAGAAACTGAATAGTTACTGGATTAATGAATTGACTCTTGATTCTGTATAACTACAGAGAAAAATACTAGGACCAACAGGTGACAGCTTCAAGGGGAGCTGACTTCAACTCAGTACAGGAAAGAACTCTCTACCTGTGCCTCCCAGAGTCAGACAGACAAAGCAAGAAGTACTGAACTCTCTTTTACCAGAAGCCTTTAAACAGAGACTGGATAACCACCTGTCAGGGTTACTGGAGAGAAGATGCCTGCTTTGGGTGGTCTCCGATTTAGTGATTCTATGACTATTTAACTCCAGACCCCAGGCCCCATCACTAATCTGAGAGAAGAATCTCTAGCACCACCTTCCTGTAACCTAGGGTATTTTATAAAGGTCTATTCTTGTCTGAACTGACTACTTACTGATCCTATTTAGTATTGAGCTTCTGCAGTACAGAAAAAAAGAAAAACAACTTAGCAGAAGAGGTCTATCGTTGAGAAGTCAGCTTAATGTTCTATCACTGAGCCGATCTGGTTAGAAGAATGATACTTGCCCCTAACCCATGAGAAGCATTACACACACATAATAAACAGGAGTCTCAACATACTCATATATTAGTAGAAGAAAGTACAAATCTAATCTGAAAACTGATCAGAACCTTATAGCTCACCTGCACTACATTGAATCCTCAAAAGGAGACTCATCTAGAATCACACAGCTAGTCTCGGTAGAGTTGGCACAAAATTCCGCTGATTACAAGGCCAGAATTCTTTTCATCACCCAATGCTGTGAAGCCCACTGTAATATAACACTTAATTATACAGGTTCAGGAATACAAGTCAAAGCAGATCCCAAACGTAATAACAGATGCTTAAACTACATATGAGAAAAGCATGCTATAACATGGTTAACCTATGACATGTATAAATTATAAAGGGATTGATTGCCCTGTATTTTTCCCATTAAGGACTGAGTTGTATACCGTATCACATGGGTCATCTGTTCTGAAACTATAAAACACATGATCTCATTAGAATTCAAACCAAATGAGAGACATGGGGGGCATCAGGGTGCAAAAAAAAGGCAAAGTACACAAGTCCCACATTAGGCTTTTCAATAAACTAGCTCACGTAGCCGGACCGACTCTTCTTCACAGTAACTATTACTATCTCCATCTTCACAGATGAGACGAGGGCTCAGAGATAAGGAGTGTTAACCTGTTGTCATGCTACCAGGAGATGACAGAGTCAGGATTCAAATCCACATTTCTTTGGCTCCCAAGTCCATGCTTTTCCCAAGGGATCAGGACAACTTCATTGTCCATGACTTTGTAAATGATTTTAACTTTACATAAATCACTTTCTCTTTGAGTTTTAGTTAGTCTCTAAGGTCTTTTCTAGTTCTGGAAGTTTCTCTGATGCAAATATTCAAGAAGGTCCTATATACATTCTATACAAAAATAAATAATATAACATATAGCATGCACAATACACAAGATATCTAAATAGAGTACTTCTCTATTTTCTGCTAGGGCACTTTCATCTAGCTTTGTGTGAATGTTGGCATCAATTGAAGACCTCCAGTAAAACAGCAACAGATTCACAGTTTCTTTATGTGTATGTGGGCAAGCTTAAGTGAGACATCTACTATGTGCAGGACTCTGTAAACAACTACAACTTAAACAGGCATCATCATAAATGTAGGCAATAACCAGCTAGTGCTGAAAGACGAGGGTCATCAAGTGGATAGGGGCCATCTCAACTCTGTGCACTGAAGCCTAAGACTGTTCCTCCACCTTTGAGCCAACTGATCTTAGAGGGCTGCCCATGAAGAAAAAACAACCCATCTCTTCAGTGGAGGAAAATGCCGTACCCAGCCTAGAGATCAAGAGATCCAACTCTGCCATTTTCACCAAGGATTTTGGTAAGGTGACTTCACATTCAAGTGGACCCCAGTTTCTTCATTCATAAAATTCAGAATTCACCACCCTCGTACCTTCACTATTGAGGGGTGAGAGAGAGAGAAAGTGTGTGTGTTTGTGTGTGAGAATTCAATCGAATGAGTGTATTCAAGGGTTTTGCCAATGTCAGGATGCTAAGGTACTGAGAGCTGAGATTATTATTCTTTCTTTAGCCAAAATTTTTCCTGATGCCTTCACTCCCATTGATTCACTCACCTCAAAAACAGATGAGATTTTGCTGCTGGCTTTATATATCTATATATACATGTGTTATGTGTGTGTGTGTGTGCATATATATATACATATATATGGTTTTTTTGTTTTTTTTTTTAAAGTGAGTGAGAAACACTCTTATTCATGGTAAGAAAAGCATGAGTTTTGGCATCATATAGATCTGTGTTTCATCCCAAGTGAGCCATTGGCTGACTTTGTGGCCTTGAATATGTTTTTTAATCTTTCTCTGCTTTAGTTTCTTCATCTGTAGAATGGAGATGATGCCTTCATAGTGGTGATATTTGAAATGACAATGACATATCTAAAGAGCCTAATACAGTGTCTGCCTGGTCCATAGTGGCTGTTTAATAAAGTGTAGTCTCTACTATAATTATAAACCACCCTTTCCAAATGCTAGTGACACATATGGGAAAAGAAAGATCTCACTGCCTGCCAACCCCAGTCCCACCAGCCATTCCAGCTGTGTCACTCACTTGCTGCAGGACCCAGGGCACACATTCAGTGCAAAGTGAGCCTAGGGATCCTGCAGTCCTGCCGCTCTGCATGTTCCACAGGCCACCACTCGAGCACTTCTGCTGCCACCCAGCAACTGCCCAGAGGAACTGCATGGATTTCAGACAAGCAGAATTTAAAGGTATAGTTATTTTAAAACTCTGAGAAGCAATGAGGGCATACCTTTTTAAAAGGCCTCTTCTCCAGTAATGACAGTTTACAAAGGTGTGAGGGGTTAAATGCTGGGATAAGGTCAAATTCAAAACTCCTAACGCTGACATCCAGGCATGTTTCCTTCCATATGGTATAATTTCTGTAAAACCACATGGACTTTTTTTTTTTAAGCATATTATCATTTTTATTTTTTAAGAATACCCAGATAACAATTTCAAATTATAGAATTTAGGAGACCTGGAAGATCATAGCTAGACTGAGCTCTCATTGTTATGCAGATGTTTTTTAATAATAATAATTTTTTTAAAAAGGTCCAGAGAAGAGAAGAAGAGAGAAGATGGCCAGTGGAGCTCATTAATGTAAAGTCAAACTCTAATTTCACACCTACTATCTACCCAACCAATGCTTTATTACCTGGTGCTTCTAAAGAGCAGGTTCCCTGTTTTGTGATGACATAAGGAGAAGAAAATCTAAAAATGCTAGAACTTGTAGATTTAGGTCAAGGAAGAACACCCTTAGTTGTTGACCCATCTCTAAGTTCTACTCTCAACTTTGCCATTGGGGTTCTTGATTATAGTCCCCCAAGATGACAATGTATATCTGTAAAGTGAAGGAGATTGAACCAGACACTCAAAATATTCCTTCTAGCTTCAAAAGCTTGTATTTCTTATCACTCACCCTCATTTATTGATTTATAACAATAGCACCTTAGAAGAATTTAAATACATCATAATTAACAGGCTTTTCCTGCAATAAATCAGAAGAAACAAATTCTGAGTTCTGATGCTCTGCCAAGCATCCCCCTGCCCCCATGTCATGCCATTACTCCGGATGGGTCCTTATGGAGAAACACCCCGCACAGCCCCAGGGCTCAACCCAATCTGTTGAACATACCTCTTCTCACTTGTATTTAAGCTGGTGCACATGTGTAAGGTCTCTCCTTTCTGAAGTGATTTATGTCACTGAATATTATTACAACTCCTAGTGAAAAAAAGGTCCAAAGGGTTAGAAACAAAAAATAATATATGGATGACATTTCAGAAAACCATGGGGAGACAGAGTCGCAGCATGTGACCTTGATACCATGTTGTTATGGAGAATGTATATTTAGGATGGATTTTGATAGGAGGACCAAAAATATCGAACTTTTAACCAGAAAGGTAAAATAATAGTCTTTTTACTTGTTTTTCCCTTGTGTTCTATTTTTTTCTTTTCTGTGTGCTTTTACTTTTGCTTTGTTCTATGTTCTTTTTTAAAAAATAAATAAATAAATAAATAATAAAAACTAAAGATGTTAACTGGTATATTTCTAGAGATAAATGATCCAAAAACAGTTATAAGATGTAATTGCCAAGTCTTACTAGTCCCATTCAGTGAAGGAAAATACATTTAAAAAGATGGTTCTCCCCAGAGAGAATAGAAAAACTAAATTGATGGGGTTTGAAAAGCCAAGATTCAAACAGTGATTACAAGTAACACGAGCAAAGTCAAGAGCTTCCTTTGTCTGAAAGATCCAAATTCCCTAGCTTCCTAGATTCTGTGCTTTGGATTCCAGAAAAGATCCAGCTCTTTTTCAGAGAATCAATGTCTCTGGAAAGGCATATCCCTGACTTGGATTCCATTTGTGCTTCAGAATCTTGCCGTTGTGACTCTAAAGAGCAGGAGTACTTTCCCCCGAAAAAATGCAGCATCTGTAATATTAATGGGTTTTCATATACAGAGAAGCAGATTCATATAAAACCTCAAACTGGGTGTTTTTACACTAAGTACATAGTGAGAGCCATGTAAATTTTGGGGTGGTTCTCAGGCATTCCCCAGCAGGGAAGGGATCCTGCCCTCTGCAGGAATTCCTAGGCAACAACTTCCTAAGGAGGTACTTCTCATTTAAATTTAACCTCCTGGCAACCAAATATTTATCTGAAAAAAATTGGGAGTGGCCCTGTCCAATCAGGCACCTGGGCTCAGTCCATTACTCAAAAATAACAGGATTGTGGCATTTGGGGAACGCCTCTCTACAGAGGTTAGCCAAGAAATAGCTCAGCAATTCCCTACCATCCACCCATCCTTGTCAACACGCCTCCCTGGGCATTATAAGTGAGTGGACAGCACCGCACCCAAGATCAAATCCAGGGCATTCTTGGCGCAGATCCTCAAAAGCAAAGTCAAGAGTGTACATGACAAAATCCTTGCCTGCTGCCCTGTTCATCATGGCATGTGATGTAACTTGATCCTTGCTGAGAATGGTAAGTCCATAAACCCCAAGACATTCTGTTTCCAGGCTTTATCTCCATCCAAGCAAATCTCAAGTGAGTTTACTCCATTGGATTCTGAGACCATTAAACAGTGTTGCCTGCAAGAGGGTGATATTCAGAATCTCATACATAACCTCTCCTTTTCACCAAGATTAGGCACCAACACCTCTCATCAGGACTGACTTAAAGGCCTAATCACAATTTTCTCAGTGCTCTTATTCATCACACACACCACTCCTAGTTTTAATAATTTACTCACCATTCACTGAGCACAGAGAAATGTACTTGCCACACAATAAGGTTGGCTGTAGGGACACAAAGATGCATAAAGTCTCCATGCTCTAAAATCTTTGTGACTTCCATTGGCCAATCACAATGACCAAAATCTTTTTCTCTCCTGCTATTCAACACTGTCTATGGACACGTTTTTCTCTCTTTCTCTGCTCTCCCTGTATTCCAGTCACCCGGGAGACTAGTTGTGGTTTCTTAAATAACTTTCCACACTCTTATAACATCATGCCTTTTTGTCATTCTCTTCCCCCAGCCTATGAGCCGCCTGATTCTTCTCTATCAGAATTTATCAGTCTGTGTCTTTTTAGCAACAACTCTTAACCCTAAAAGACATTGCCTGGTCTACCCTCCCACAAAATGTCATTTCCATCTTTCACTTAGCATTTGTCTGTTATCCTTATATGAAAACTAGTTTTATCAATATTTGCTCTTCTAGTTCATACCCAGTTAGTTTTCAAGCTATTTGAAGTCAGAACCAATACATATTTCAATACTCTTTCCCTACAGAGACTACTACACTATTGTCTTCTACTTGTTGAATCACAATATTAAAACTATCACAACTAAACCTTGTTTCCAGGATCTGAGTGCAACATTATTCAAGTTATAATGAAGGAGAAAAATCATAAGGAAAATACATAATGATGGTGTCTTAATCCATTTTCTGTCACTTATAACAGAATACTTGAAACTGGATAATTTATAAAGAAATTAAATTTATTTTTTTACAGTTTTGGAGGTTGAGAAGCCCAAGGTCAAGAGAATGCACCTGGTGAGAGCCTTCTTCCTTGGGGAGACTCTGCAGAGTCCTGAGACGACACAGGACATCACATGGCAAAGGGGCAAGAGTGTGTGCATGTGCTCTCCTTATAAAGCCCCCAGTCCACTCCCATGATAACCCATTAATCCATTAGCCCATTAATCCATGAATGGATTAATTCATTCATAAGGGCATAGTCCTCATGATCCAGTCACCTCTTAATGTCCCCACCTTTCAAATAGCGTAGTTGGATTTCCCATCATCTTCATACTGTTAGAATGGGGATTAAGTTTCAACATGAGCTTTCGAGGGGACATTCAAACCATAGCGGACAGTAACTACATGAAATAGCTGAAACAACTTTTTTTAACTAAAAATATCAGGAAATATAAATTACCTAATGTTCTTAATTATAAGGTATGTTTTGTTCTAGAGCCAGTTTCCTCTGATCATCAAATGATATAAAATATAACCATAGGTGTTTTGGTGGTCACATTCTGGGTTTAAAGGTACTTCTCTGTGTACATCTGTAGTCACTCCTTCGTATAGACACCTCCTGCTGGGTCTGAGTTGGGGGATGCCATCTTGTTCCCATGAGCATTTTTATATGTGCTTTCCTGATGACAGAAACAGATCCTCTATCTCCGAATAATAGGGCTAAGTCTCTCTCAGACCAACCCATCAAGTTCCCATTTTCATCAGATTGTCACTGAGTAACAGACCTTGAGCTGAATGAATGATTAACACTCCTCTTCTGTCAAATTCACAGCACAAACCTTTAAGCCTGACTAGCCCGCTCTGTGACTCAGTAGCTTCTCAGTAAATAGCTATCTACTAACAGTTTTCAATGCCTTAAAGGATACATGTAGAGTAAATGCCCTCTTCCTAATAGAAGCAAAGCAAATTGGCAATCAAAGGGAAGCTTATGTATTTGGAGAACCATGGGCAGTCACCAGCATGGCACTTCTCATATGTTCTCATTTACTCCTCACAACTCCATGGGGTAGATATTATTAACCCCATTTTAGAGGTAAGGACACAAGCCTTGGAAAAGCTATGTAGCAAAGCCAATAAGTGACAGATCTGAGATTGGAACCACGGTCTGTGGAATCCTACACAATATGAACATTCTACCACATGAAACTGCAACTCTTACTTCTTATCCTGAACCTCATGGACTGCAGAAATATTTCTTTACATCATTATTAATTTAAAGGAGAAAAATACTGTGTCACTCATTGACCCAAGAGATGGCAGAGGTGTTAAGATAATTTCATTTAACCTCGTTCATGTTACAGGGGAGTAAAATTGAGGTTCTGAGAGAGATAGTGACTTTCTCAAGAACACACAGCAAACTGGAGGGAGAATTGTGAAGAGAATTCAGATTCTCTTTTTCCCCCTACATTATTTATTGAGAGAGTATTTTGGGGAGGAAGAGATGAGAAGTCAGGGAGTTGCTCCTTAGGAAAGACAACAACCTGGACACTTGTTTGACAATCTTTCACCCCACCTTCTACCTAACGGAAATTTCTTTGCTTTTTGTTAAAAAAAAAAAAAAAATCTTCTTTGGTGAAGTAAAAAAAATCTTCTTTGGTGTTTACTCCATTGGACACATAATTCTAGTAGTCAGACACATCTAAATGAAGAATAATCTAACCTTCCTCATACCTCACTGGGTGTTTTTAGTAGTGAAAAAAGGAATGTTATGAAAACAAGAAATATAAACTATATGGGGGGGTCCATAGAATTTGGACTAAGGAGAAGAGCAGGAGGTAAAAAGTGGGGAAAGGGGAAGAATATGTCAGCTGAATCTGGAAAAACAGAGCAAATCACCACTTCTGGCCTGTCTTCCCTTCTCCCACTCCATTCTTCCCTTAGGTCTGTAAAACAAGTGCCCAAATGCTCAAATTCTACTACGAATGTTAAAGTTTCTCAAAAAATTCGGATTTTCTTATTCCCATCTCAGAAGTGGAGACCCCATATTGCATTTCTAAGTAGTTGCCCTCACTTAAGTAGGATTAACAAGGGCAGATGTTCTTCTTTATTAGAATAAATGAGCTAAAAAAGAGAGCACTTCCCAACCCCCACCCTGTCTGTCCATGCCTGGACCAGTTCTAACCACTTCCCAGTATCCTGTTACCTCCATTTCTTAACCAAAAACACTTCTGAAGAACTCATGCAAATTTCACAAGTCTTAGTTTGGAATGAAATGCCATAGCACCAAGATGCACTTCTGATTTTAATCCCTCAAATCTCTCCATCATCACTGATAAAGCCCTGTGTTTATAAAATACCTTTCCCCAAAAAACCCAGGGTGATTTATGAACATTATCTTATTACACAATAAGTAATTATACTAAGAGATAAATGGGCAATTTTATTCATTTTATACACTGAATCAGACCCGTTTCCCAGCAGTTCCAGAGACCGCCTCACAGTTTATAATAGCAAGGGCTTTCAAACTAGTTGTAACTGTGAACCCCTTTACTTTCTAATGAACGCCAGCACCAGCAACAGATAAAAGCAGAATTATTCTAGCTCCTCCAAAATGGCCACAGGTTATTCACACCTAAATACAAAACTCATCTCCCCTTAAGTGTCCTCCAGGCCCTTTGTGTTCAGCAGGCCCCAGTCAGCCTGCCAGACCTTTTACATTTGCTCTGCGGTACTGGCTCCCTCCTGCCTCTGCACATATCCTTCCCTCCCCCTGGGACACTCTCTCCATGACCCTCTTCACCACATTAACTCCTCCTCCTCCTTCTGATCCCAGCACCCAACCCTTCCTCAGAGAAGTCTTCCCTGACATCGCTCCTCCAACGTAGGTCAAAATCCTGTAATAAAAGCCCTGACACCCTGCATGTGGTAGCTGCCTCTATGCTGGGCTTCAGGAATGTCCACTTTCTGACCATCGTGTTCTTGAGTAACAGCCTCCCTTGCATGTGGGCTGGATTTAGTCATTTGCCTCTAGAAAACAGAATGTAGCGGGGGTAATGAGATGTCACTTCCAGGATTAGGTTACCAGAAGACTGTGGCTTCTATCTCGCTCAACCTCTCTCGCTCTTGCTCCCCTCGAAGGGAGCCAGCAGCCGTGTTGTCAGTAGCCTGATGGGAAGCCCCACAGGGCATAAAACGGATGTCTGTGACCCACCGCCAGCGAGGACTGGGCCTGCCAACAACCGCGTGAGTGAGTTTGAAAGTGACCTTCCCCCCGTTGAGCCTTGAGATGCCACGTCTCCAGAGACACTTTCAGTGAAGCTTCATGAGAGGATCCAGCTAAGCCATATCCATATTCCTGATCCCAAGTTGAGAAATAATAAATGTTTATTATTTTACACTACTAAGTTTTGAGGTAAGTTGGAACATAACAATAGATAATTCACACACTCCACCTACGTCTCCTTCAAAGTTCTCATCACTGTTGTAATTTCATACTTAACAGCATGACTGTTTGCTTACTGCCTGCTTGCCTCCTTGACTGAGATCTCTATGAGCACAGAAATTCTGACTCTTTTTGCACAATGGTATCACAGTGCCCAGCACAGCATGCAGCATGTGGCAAGTGCTCAATAAACATCAGTGGAGCGAATGGTTTATCCCAATCACTGTCTTTTCCCATTGCTTCTCAGGCACCCCAAATAATAAACATGAAGTACATCCTTCACTTTAGGCTCACAGTTTGTCTCTCCCCTCTTTCCTTCCCATTCCAGAAAAGTCCAACCCAGTCATCACATGCCGGAGATTCTACTTCTGCCAAGTCTTCTTACACCCATGCCCTCCTTTTCTCATCCACTAGCCCAGTTCATATCCTTATAATTTCCCAACTCTGTGGTCACAGAATATCTCCCCTAGCTGGCCCCTTTCTCTAGTTTCTTCTTTCTAAAAATCATTTCTTTTGTTACCACCCTTATCTTCCTGAAGCAAAATACGAGTCACTTCAGGCTCCTCCCTGAAAACCTTCAACATCTGGCATCCAAATATGAGTAAAGCCAAATCTCCTCATGCTATCTTTCAAAACCATTCCAAAACTTCCACCATACCTTCCTAAGAGCCAGGACCCAGCCACATGTTGGCATGATCACACTAAAGGGGCATTTGTCTGCTTACTCCTGGACTGTCCTGCTCCTCTCTATCTCTCTGCCCAAGTTCTACTCATCCTGTAATGACCGGTTCAGATTCCACCTCCTCCATAAGACCTTCCCACAACTCCCAGCAGAAATGCTCTTTTCCTCTCCCATGCACATGACACTGTGGGCTTTCTGCTGCAGCCCTAAACAAAGCCTGCTTTGGGCTAAAGCATGTGTGTGCATGTGTCTGCCTCTCTGTGAGACTGCAAGCAACCTGGTGGCAGGTCCACGCCTTGTCACTCTGTCGTGCACAATTCCTGCTACATGGCCAGGGCTCAGGAAGAACTCACCAAATGTAATCAAATTACTTCTTGGAAAGAGCATACATTCAGGTGGCTGCTTTTTATTTCCAAAATGCTGCTGGGTAGGCAGATTATTCAATCAGTGGCATTTTTTTTTTTTTTTTAAGCAAAGACCACAAACCACCTCTTAAGCCAAAAAAAAAAAAAAAAAAAAAAAAATGTGATTAGAGGGAAATACATCGTTACCTTTAATCCTCCACTGAGTTTGGAAAAACAACAAAATACCAGCTTCCACCAGATCATTTTTTCTTAATTAAAAGTTAGTCAGATTCTTTTGTAGCACTCGATTTTCTGATCAGGTCAACAAAAAGTAACCATCAGCACTCACAACCCTCTCCCTGTCTTCCCAGCCCCACTCCTGGGATTATGCAACCCTTGGGGGCGGCATACACTTCAGCTATTTGCTCTGTGTTCATAATTAGATTGTCTAGACAGGAGATGTTGCTGGAGCAATAGGAAAATATTTTACAAGGTGTTCCACAGAACCACATTTATAACAGTGATTAGAACGCACTGACAGACGCGAAGCCAGCAGAATCGGCCTGGGCCATGAGCCGGTTTCACCCAGAGCAGAGAGAGGCCCTTTGAAGCTATCATCTGAGGAAGAAATGCCAAATTAGAACTCTGAGGGAACAGAACAGCTCCCTGGCCTTTGCATGCAAGGGAGCAAGGCCGAGGTGGTAGAGAAATGTCTGGGATGCCCTCCTCCCACCCTCCACATGCTGAAAATAAGTCCGCAAGGAGTGGATGATAGTTGTTGCTTTCACCAGCATCTCTGAAAACAGGGTGCCTGAAGGCCACAACAAGCAGTTTCCTGGGCCTTGCTTCTGCAGCTTGGCCTATCCCTTCTATTTTGCTGAATGCTAATTTAAACAGCAGGGAGAGATATATGTGCAATGCCTGCTTTTTCAGGAAGACATTTCTTGGCCTGACCTCCCCACTCAGCTTTTGTTGCCATATCAATGTGACAGCAACAATATTTTCCAGCAGAAAACCTCTTTAGAGATATTTTTCACAGGAGGAATTGATTAGGTAAAATCATTTAGCTTTCTAAGATGAATGGCTTTTGGAAAATTGCTATACCGATAGAGTACCACAAAGAGTATATAATTTCAATATGAAAAAAATAAAATAAAATAAACCTTAGAGATTTTATATATTTAGAAAGAAGAGATTCAGCAAGGGGAAGAGACTTACATCATAAAAGTGGATCAGGATCCAGGTCCCTGAATCCTAAACTGGTGCTTTCTATCAAACCTATTATAAACTCTTGCCTCACTCAAATGCTGACTACACATCAGATATTCTAAGTATTTTACATGTGTCAACTCATTAAATCCTCAAAACAGACCGGTGAGATACTAATATCCCCCCATGACCCTGGTTTACAAATGAGGAGACTGAGGCATAGATTTCTATAACTTGCTCTAGGTCACCCAGAGGTAGATCTAGGGTTGGCTCCCAGGCAGCCTGACTTCCGAACCTGCTCTAAGTCCTGGACTGCCTACATTCTACTTCTTTGTTACAGAGCTTAGATGGGAAAAGAGGTTAAAAAGGGTGGAGGGGGATTTTACCCTCAAAAATTACAATGTATTTGAGAACAAGTTAGAATTAGGTACATAACAAAGGGGGGAGGATTTGAAATCAGACGACTTCAAGTTTCAGATTCTACCATCATCTCTGTTTCCATGACATACAATTCACGTGGTAACACAGAATCTCAGTTTCTTCATCGTTATCTCTTATGAGTATACTCAAAAAACACGGGAGAGCTGATAAGTAAATATGGATTTTTAGAACGCTTTAAATGAAAAACTTTATTTTAGCACTTTACAGTTTACAAACACTTTCACATCCTTTGTTAAAATCTACGATAACTCTATGAGTCAGGCCTGGCAGGGATTTTTATTATTGACATTTTATAGATTGGAAATTGAGATCCCCAAGAATTTAAAAAAAAACAAAAAGTTGCCCAAACTCAAACATCAAGAAAATAGTGTGGTTAAGATTAGTCATAGCTTTAACCTTATGGTAAATCCTCACAGAAACCTAGTCTTCTCCTCCACTTTTCCAGGAGGTTATAGACACAATAGGATTACGGAAATTGGCTATTAATTAAAATCTGGGAATATATCCAATTATGATAGAGACAAGATTTAGGGTTCCCCTCTTAGATAAGGAACAATAACAAAAATATGTACAAGCATCTAGTCACCCTGGAGGATAAACCAGACCTTTTACTAATTCCTGGTTCTGTCTCCGGTGAATGCTCAAATCCAAAGAGAATCTGCCTTCATCTCACAAATAAATGATCCATAGCCTTTAGTTGTCTCTCACCATCGCCCTTTCTTTTCACATAAACACAAGGGCCAACTGAATAAAACAAAACAACTCTGTTTCATAAGTACCAGTCTGTGGGATACGTTGGCACATGTTCTCCTAAGTTCCAATAGTCCTCTTTGTGGCTTCTTAAGAGAAGGAGAAGTTATGCTAACAGAAGAGGTTATCCTCACCCACAGGCACAGAAGGAGAGGAAAGGAGAGGAGAGAGGATAAAAGTAAAAATTAAAAAAACAAAAAACAAAAAACACAAAAACAGAGGCATGGGAAGAGAGAGAGAGAAAGAGGGAAGGAAACAGATGGGAGATGGGAAGAGGAAAGAAAAGGAGGAGAGGAAGAGTGAAGCAGAGAGAGAGAAAGAAGATAAAGTATTATTTATCCAAAGAAAAGAGCACTGGACAGGGAGTCAGAAAAACAGATTTTGAGAGCCAGCACTAAGACACACTAGCTGACGATGCCTGAGTCCCTGAACCCCTGTTAGTCTCACTTTCCTCATCTATAAAACACGGTCAATCAGTCTTGCTTATTCTCGGGTGCTGAAAGTCAAGTGGCACAGCAGAGGCTCGATAAACAGTGTCAGCATTACACCTACAGCATTGGATACTAATGTTAAATCGTTGTATTTTGTTTTATAAGGGAATTTGCTCAACTCTGTCCAGGCTTCCTCCGAAGTCAGCTTGTCTTTATTCAGCAATCAATTTTCCCTTGCCTCCTCCCCTTTTCTCTGCCTGCTGCTGTTCACCTATGACCTTATAATAGTGACTTAATGCCCAAGAAGGGCCAACTGAGTTGGAAGTATAGATAACTATCAAATTAATCTACTTAGTTTCATGCTAACAAAAGCTTTAATCTGGGAGAAAAATCAGAACTTGTTAACACCTGATATCTATGAGACATATTACAAAGTGCTTTCAAGTTATGTCATTACAGCCTAACAATAAGACTGTTAATGAAGCAGAATGACTACTAATGTCACCTTTTAATAGTTGAGGAAAGAAAGTTAACAGTCATAAAAATGGGACTGGAACCCCAGACCCTACTCCCTGTTCAGTACTGTAATATGGAGTTTTGCTAGAAAAACCTTGAGCAGTACTTAAACAACCACCCCTTCATCTGACCGTGTTCCTCCTCCCTGTGCCCAGAGAAAGCCCTTTAACATTTAACAGCATGCCAACTGCTGGCACAGACTCTGCCACTCTAACCACAGGATGCAAATCTGGAGAAGCTGCACAGGTTAATTAGAAGGGTTGAATTACATCAATTCCCAGCGGTAATAATTGGGTACCTCATGGGAAATAAAATATTCCATGAAAAAATGAAATTTACCATGTGAAAGTAATGAAAGAAGGGAAGAGAAGGATGAGAGAATGTGGGAATAGCACAAGTATGCAGATTTCTCAACTTTCAGAATGGAGGTTTAGTGTACACTATTTAAGATAGCACATCAAGTGGAAGCATATTATTTAAATAAATAACCATTCCAGTAGCTAATAATAATCATTATAAGCAACTTTTTTTTAAAAAAAAGAATGATGTGAAACAAAAGAAGATGAAGAAAGTAGGTTGTTAAAAAAAAAAAAAAATTCCTTTGTAGGCTGACCGGTTAGCTCATAGCTCAGCTGGTTAGAGCCAGCCTTATAACACCAAGGTCACAAGTTGGGATCCCCATACTGGCCAGCTGCCAAAAAAATAAAATAAAAGTGGACTGTTCATGTAAACATGTTTATATAAGGGAGCCAATAGAAAATACTCAAAAAAGACAGGACTAAGAATATTATGTTAAGTTACACTTACAATCACCAGTAGAAAGAGAAACCATATAAACCTTTTATGTTACAAGAAAACTACACTCAATGAAAAGAAAAGAAAATATAGACAATATGGTGATATATTTTAAAATGACAATAATACAAAAATCAAGAAGGCAGAACTAAGGCAATAACTGTCATATCAACATATATAAATAGGTTAATCTTACCTATTAAAAGAAAAAGACCCCAATGTTGAATCACAAAGGAAAATTCAATTATATGCTATATGCAAGTACATATCAAAAACAAACAAACTCAGAAAGTTTAAAGTAAAAAATAGGCAAAGATATACCAAGAAAATTCAAAGAAAAAGAACATAAGGGTTGCAATATTCAGCAAACAAGGCCAAAAATCAGGCAAGGCATTAAAGAACATCAAGTTTATGATAAAAAAGATCATAATATAAAATAAAAATTCAACATCTACATCAAACAAGACAATATCAACATTCATAATGTAAAGTCATAAAAGCAAAACAACCCATCACAGTAATAGGAAAATTTAATTCAAATACAACTTAAATAACCATAAGTTAATTGAAAAATAAAATTTACCAAAATTAATACAAATCAAAAAAAAGTGAGTAACCTAATATTTATAAAACAAATTAATTTTATTATCAAAAAACTGTCCCACCAAGAAATGTTCAGGCCCAGATTTCCTTTGTAAATTCTATCAAACTCTTAAGAAAGAGATAACACCACTCATACACAAAATCTTTTAGGAAATGAAGGAGAAGGAAACACTTCCCAATTTGTTTTATGAGGTCAGCATAACCCGAATACCAAAACTTGGCAAAGACATTACAAAAGAATGAAAATAACATACTAATACCCTCATGAACACAAACACAAAAATCATCACTCAAATATCAGCAAACTAAATTCAACAATGCATAAAACGGATAATATGCCATGACCAAATGGGTTTATCTTAGAAATGAAAGGTTGATTTAATCTTTGAAAATTCTAATAAAAATAAGATTTTTTAAATTAGGCAAGCTGATGGAAAAATAAAGATGCACAAATAAACATAAATTCTAAGAAGAAAGATTAATATACAGAGAAGAGCTCCACCACATATTAAAACATAATATAAGGTTATAATAATTAAAGCCATTTGGTACTTAAATAAATAAATAAATGGAATGGAATAGAGAATCCAGAAGTATACACAAATACACATTGAAAAGTAATATACTCATATGATAAAGGTAGCATTTCAGCACAATGGGGGAAAGATGAAATGCTGAATAAATGATGTTGAGAAATCTAGCCTACCATCTGGATAAAAGAAATAGAGCTTATTGCATATCTTTTTCCTTTCTGAGGGTAAATTTTAGATGAAATATAAATTTAACTGTTTTTAAAAATAAAATTATAAAATAACCAGAAGAAAACTGGAAAATTTATTTTATTACTACCATGTAGAGAAAAACTTTTGCAAAAAGACATAAAGTTAGATACCTTGATAGGCCTATAAATTTGACACCTAAAAATTAAAGGCCATAAACATAACATTATAAAGTTAAAAGAGATATGATAAAGTGGTAAAAAATATTTGTAACATATATGGCAGAAAAGGAACCAAGCTCCATGATATATAAATAGCTCTTACAAATCAATAAGAAAAAATCCAATACCACAATGAAAAACACGTGGGCTATGATCCTAAATAGGCAGTTCACATAAAGATAAGTAAAATGGCTTTCTAACCTCAGAAAAACATATTCGATTCAATTTCCTCCAAATTCTAGTTGTGCAAATTAAAACAAAAATAAAACACTTTAATGTACCTCACTGGCAAAGTAAAAATGTTTCATAATACTTAATATTGGTGAGGGTGTGTGGAAAAGGAACTTTCATACTCTGTGGAAGCATCAGTTGATACCACCTGTTTGAAAGGCAATTTGGCAATATCTACCAGTTAATACCCACATGACTTTGACCTAATATTCTACTTCTCAAAATTTACATTACAGGTACATTTGCACATTTGTGTAAAGTCCTATTTATAGGCAAGGCTATTTATAGCAGCATCGTTTGTAGTAGCAAAGGTAAAAATAAATATCCATCAATAAGGGGCTGAATAAATAGATGAGGCTTAAAATGGAATACTGTGCACTATTAAAAAGACTGAGATTGATCTGAAGATGAATATATAATAAGTTTCCAAGGTATTTTCATTGGATAATATAGCATAAGTCATGATAGTTTATGAATGTGCTCCCCTTGGGTAAAATAATATGTAATGAATGGATGTATAAACATACATATATACACACAGAGACATTCTTATTCTTTTACATTTATAGACTATTTCTTCAAAAATATACAAGAAACTTCTGACTAACACCTGTGGAGAGAATGCTGTAAAACTAAGACTCTGGGGTGGAAGAAAGAAGTCTTAAAAATAAATATTTTTTTGCTCAGCATCATTAATCATCAGGGAAATGAAAATCAAAACCACATGGAGATGTCATCTCACCCTAGTTAGACTGGCTCTTACCTTCACTATTCTCCCCTGGGTTCCCCCAGCTTTCAATACTGAACTGGTCTCTGTGACTGTTTTCCCTGCCTGCGCCACCCCCACTGTACCATTTTCTCAAGTCTGAGCCACAATACTCACTTGTCCAGTGACATCCCAGGGAAGACAAACTTGCCCAGGCAGATGCGATAGATGGCACTCAGGGGAATCCGCTGGAGCTGCACACAGCTGAGCATGATGAAGTCATATTTGCAGATCAAGAGAGTCTTGTCTGTGACAAGCAAAATCCTCTCCTTCTCATTATTCCAGTGGTCTATCCTGCAGGAATCATCACAGAGAAGAAAAGTTGATGACATAGCCTTTCCAAGTACATCCGCTGAAACATCTCTCCCAACACAGAAGACAATAAGGTTTGATCACCTCAGAAGAAATAGGGTCTGAGAAATACCTAATGCCACCTCCTCTCTCCCAGTCTATTCCCATGAGTAAGGGAAGGGGAAGGGGAAGATGATGGGGAAATGTGTGCATGTGTGCACATGCACGTGCGCACGTGTGTGTGTGTTCCATGAGGGCACAGACTGTCAGACTACTCAGTCTATCCACTTCCTGTCAAATAGACTGCACTAATTAAACATCTGTTGGGTGAATAAATGAATGTCAATTATAGTCATTTTGGAGGCCTTTGGGTAGCGTGATGGTGGAGGTGCAAACTTCCAAATCTATCACTTACTAACTCTGTAAGAGTGGACTTTCAACCTTTCTATGGTGCAGGTTCCTTATCTGCGAAATGTAAACAGTACTAGCGCTCACCTCATGAGTTTAGAGGATTAAGGAAGACGATTCTCAGCCAGGGCTCTGTAAATTAGCTGTTATTATTACTGGCAGGGACCTAAGTCACTAAGCGACTTTGAGTAACTCACATATATGCCACTCTTCGGCGTAGCTTTACATAGGCAAGATGAAGTCAGGAATTGAATCAATGGGAGGAGAAACAGAAGGAAAAGGGAAATGAAGGAGAAAGAAAGAAGCAGAAGGAGAAAAAGAAGGATGGGATCATTGACTGAGGCCCTAGTGTGTGCCAGCCAATATGATTTATAAGAATTAGCTCTACATCTCACCACAACACTTTGAGGAAGGTTACATCCAAAGTCACTCAGCTAGAGTATGACAGCTGAGTTATTCGTTTGGTGGCAGGAAACATCACAGAGTCCAAGAGATCTGGCCTAAATCTTGATTTTACAGTTTCCATCCATCCCAATACACAGTGATACTCAACTCCCACTTTGCTGAGAGAATGAGAGAATTTGTGATAGTCTTAGTCAGAAAGAAACCGGGAGCTCTGAAAAGTCTTACCAGATATCTACATACACTTCTCAAAATAGATTGCATCTACTTAGCAATAAGTTATAAGCTGCTGCCTAATAAACCAGACTTGTTTTAGTCTGAAAAACTGCAGCTTTTGGTTGAATGGTATTACTGAAAATGTCAGCACTCCATAATGAGATTTATTTTAAAAGGTAAAGGATTCGGGAAAAAGGAGAAATCTTTTTAGGAACACAGAGTGCTCTGCTGTGACACAGACTCTGCATAATTTACATGTCGGGAATGTCTGAATTCAAGTAAACACACAGGCTTATAAATAGTATGGGGCCACCATCTCTAGCTCTTGGGTGGTATATTTATTTATTTAAACTTCAATCACACCTTTTTTCTTCTAAAAACTCATGGAAAAAACATTGAATTACATATTCCTAATATTAATACCATCAAAGTTTGGTGATAATAACAATAACAAATATAGGAAAATAAATAACAATAGTGTACTATGTTTGTACAGCTCATGGAGGTTTACAAAGTCCTTGAATATCAATGCTCTTATTTAATCCTCACAATTACACTTTGGACTAAATGTTATTACCCTAATTTTAAAGACAAGGAAATTAAGATCCACAGACCCTTAAAATTTTACATTTAGCATGCCATATACAGGGACCTGAAATAGGTATTGAGACAACAAATCCAAGCACTGTGTTTGCTTTCTCTACAGTACCACCCATCTCCAAAAAAGGAGCCCACCTCCACAACGAGGACCTGAGTGTGGCATGTAAGTCACCTCCTCCGAAAGGAGATGAGGTGATGATACATACTACACCCAGAATTGTTCTCTCTAGCAAATTTCTTCTGCAAAACAACACTCATGACGGTCTCTTCCCAACCTTTTCCTCTTTCAGTGTTTCCTATCTTGGGGAAGAACCCTCCCTACATTGAATTATGCAAGTTGGAGACTTACGAGTCATCCAGGACTCGTGGCATTTCCTCTCCTTACGTGCCAAGGCCACAAAATTCTATTGTCCAAAGGTCTCTCAAAACCACCTACCTCTCTCCATCTTCAACTTCACCATCCTAATGCAGACTTCCTTCATTTCCTGCCTGGACTCTGCAATCACCCGCTCACTAGGCTTGGGCTACTAGCCACCTAGATCTCATTTACCTGCATCTACTCTTGCTCCCTTCCAAACTCTTTCCCTACAGCAGTGAGAGGGTTCTTTTGAAAAAAAGAAATGCAGTCACATTCCCACCCTGGCTTAAAATACTTCAACAGTTCCTCCTGGCCCTTATGAGAAATGATAAAAATTCTTAACCTGTTCTAAGCAGTTCTGCCATGTCAGACCCTACCTACTTCTTTAACCTCATCTCAGGCCAACTCTCTCCACTCTATTCTACTTGACCTTCATTCAATTTCTTGTATTCACCATGTTCCCTCCAACTTAAGGGCCTTTGCACATGCCATTCCCTCTGCTGGTAATGTTCTACCTGATCTTCTTCACGGCATTAACTCTTACACAGCTGAGTTCCATCACCCATTATTCCGGCAAGCCTTCCCAGACCTCTGTGACTATTTCTTCTCTTTCTAATATACACTTTCATAGCCCCACACATTTCTCCTTCATGGTATGTACCCCGGATACAATTATGGTACTTATCCTAGATGTAATTTTATAGTTATTTCTACAATATAATTAATTTTTGTCTCTTCTTCTATACTGTAAATTCTTCTAATACAGTCACTTCTTAACATTGTGTCTCCAAGATTATAGGTGTCAAAAAATATTTCTAAAATGAATTAGTGAAGGATGAACAATGCTTGCTTTGTGCAACTTCTGTGCCTTGGCTCATGCTGCTTGGGGAATCTGATCTTCAGGTTTACACATTGAAATACTCCCCCATATAAAAGCACACTTAAAAAAAAAAATCAGTAACATTGGGGAAATGTTCATGCCGTAATAGAAAGAGCAGGATTCGAAATGCTACCTACAATATGCTTCCAGTTTTGTAACAACAACGACAGAATAGTACACATGTCAAAATGCTAACACTGATTATTTTTGAGTGGTGGGATTTCAAGTGACTTTTATTTCTTTTCATGCTTTTATTTGCCAGTTTAATCCTTTTTTTTTTTTACAATAAACATATTCTACTTTTTTGATCAAAGGATTTTATTTTTAATTAAAAAGAAAAAACTCACCCATCCTTTAAATTCCAGCTTAAATGCTATTTCATGGAGCCTTCCCTTTACCTCCCTCACCCTCAAGGGGATGTCATCTTTCCTTTGTTTAAATACACGTAAGCCTTTATCAGTGCCTCGACTGCGGCCCTTGTCACAATCTTCTCTGTATTACAGTGATTTCTGTACAATCACCCCTCCCCCACATTAAATGAGATCCCCTGTAGTGCAGAGTCAGTGTCTTATCCATATCTGGGCCTCCTCAATGTACCCAGCACAGAGAGAGCAGGTTCTCTGCAAATGGGCAGGGCAGGGAATGAAATAATAGAACCGTTAAGACCCATCCCCTTCGTTGTGAGTCTGTCTCCTCTGGCAGAGAATTCGCTGCATCTCTCCTAGCCTCTGTCCCTAAGCACCAACTTTCCTGCATGACTGGAAGGAGCCTAGGTCCCCTCAGGTAGGAGAGCACTCTGGAGCTCCGTGAGCCTGCGGTTGCTTGGGACGGCAACAGTTTCCCCAGCAGAGGGCAACAGCGAACTGGGAATGACCTGCAGTACCGCGATTTTCAGGACCCCCACCCCTTTACTCAAATCATCCCGGATGTCACCCCAGTGACCCCATCCCCACGCCCAACAATACTTTCAGCTGCTCTCTTAAAGCAGTGTCAAATCAATTTGTGGTTTGGAAATGATTTCCTTCCAAGAAAGATTTTCTTCTAATAGTATTCTCTCTTTCTCCCCCCACCCCCACTCCCCCCTACTCAGTGAGTAGAGGCATCTTCCCCGATATTGAATAGAGTGGCTATCCCTTATTTACAAATTAATCTCCGTGCACCCCTCAAACCTCTTAGCATAGCCCAGCCCTTAAAGAGGAAGACAGTATCTTAGCTAGCCAGGAATCAGCAACCCAGGAGGGAAACACTGAATCATTCATTCTGCACATATTCCCTGAGCACCCACTGGGTTCCAGGCCCTGAAGAGAATCCAATTTGGGTTTGCTCTTCAAACACAAACAGATGAAAAATGCATGGCATTAAAGCAAAGTGATTTTCCTCCCCCTGATTTAAGTGGTGTCTTATAAAACCTTTAACTAAATAATCCACATGAATTTCTTTCAATAGTTTGGTTACTCTTTCCCTGGGCCTCTCCAAATTGTTTAAAATAGAGACCCTCAAAATAAGTACGGTATTCTAATAAAAAGCCAGTTTCCACCAGCCTTCCCCATTGCCAGGCCTCCTGACTTGACTTCTTCGAGTTGTTTCTTTCCCCACTACCCTATGCAGCCAGTCATGGACCAGGCTCTGTGCTAGTTACCAGGAATACTGAGAAGACCACGTGCTCTTAAGGAACATACAATTCTCTAAGATCTGAAGGACGTGGCACCCAACGGTGCTGTGAGATTTGACAAGGGTAACACAAGTCCACAGGGGCAGAAGCCTGGTCTCAGGACTCCACGGTACTAAGGAAAAGCAACCCCAGGCATCTAGTCAATGTCCTTGAAGAATGTTCTCTTTTCAACACTTAGTTTACTGCTGTTCGGTGAAGATCTGTGTTGGAAGAGAACAGGTTGCAAAGTACAAATGACTCTCTGGAATGTAAACAAGGAAAGGACTAGGACTCGGGAGTACTTAATTTCTTTAGCACTTCTTTAATGTGCACCTACTATAAGGCAGATAGAGTGTCCCCATAAAAGTAGACAGGAAAGAAATATCCATTTATGAACTCTCTAAAAGCTACTTTTCTCCTGAATAAGGAAGGTCCTACCATAGGTTTCATCATATTGTTACAGCTGATGGCAGAAAAAAAAAAAATGGTAACTTTTCTTCAGAAAACACAGGGGTTTGTGAGTTCTAAAAATATAATAAAAATTATAAACAATAAGTTTAGTTGAGATTATATGTGCATACATATATATTTACATATGTATATAATCTGAAACTTCTGAGATCTATATACGCATAGGAATAATTCTGCTATGCATTTTTCTTAGATTATAGTAACAGAAGCCTCTGTGTATTGGGGTTCTTCTCAGGTCAGGTATCGTGCCAGATGCTATTTACGTATTATCTCTTTTAATCTTCACCAAGCAATCCTGATAAATATAGATGAAAACTGACGCTCAGTGACGTGTTATTGACTGAATGTGTCCCCCCCCAAATCCATACATTGAAGCCCTAACCCTCAATGTGATGGTATTAGGAGGTGGGGCGTTTAAGGGGTGATTAACTTTAGATGAGATCATGAGGGTGAAGCCCCCATAATGGGATCAGCATCCTTCTGAGAAGAGGAAGAGACACCAGAGCTGCTTCTTTCTGCCGTGTGAGGATACAGCAAGAAGGCAGCTGTCTGCAGGCCAGGTGACGGCCCTCACCAAGAACAAAATAAGCTAACTGGCCAGCACTTTTATCTTCAACTTTCAGCTCCAGAACTGAGAAGCAAATGTCTGTTAGTCAAGCCACCCAGTTTATGGTATTCTGTTACAGCAGCCCAAACTGACTAATACAGGAGGGTAATTTATTCAAAGTAACACAGTCAGGCTTCGTCCAAGATATGTTTAACTTTAAGCTCTTGAACTCTCCACTTTACCAAAGCACCATCCATTAGGAAGGTAATGAAACCTCTGCATTTAATTAATAAAGAGTGCTGTGTACCTGTACTATGTTCCAGACATTATATAGGCACTCAGACTCTAAGGTCCTCTACAATGGTCCCTGTCCCTAAGAAGCTTGTAATCTAATGAAGGAGAAAGATAAGTAAATCAAGTATTATGGTATAGTGTATGAACAATAAGATGGAAATTTGCACATGGTACTATGGAAATCCTGATCAATGGCTAACATCTATTTAATGCTTACTTTGTAGGAGTTTTTGCTCTAAGTGCTTTACATGGATTACTTCATTTTGGTTTACAACTCTGTGAGGAAAGTAATGTCATTACACCCATTTCACAGATATGTAACTAAAGCATAAAGATGCCATTCTCCATGCTCTTAGACTTCCCAGCTTGAAAACCATGAGCCAAATATATTTTTATTGTTTATAAATTATCCGGCCTCAGGTATTGTGTTATAGCAATACAAAACATACTAAGACAACCACTATATCATGTCCCAGTCCCAACCTAGCCTGGGGCAGAAAAACTGCTTTGTGGATGTCAATTTCTTTCTTCATGTTCCTCCTCTGATGACAAACTGCATTTGGCCAGCAGTTTTGTCAAGATTCTTAAGAGTTTGCATCATAACTACAAATGAGTCTTTATCTTCATCTTACATTTCAAGTTCTAGTTCCTGAGCAGTGGCAGGCGTTTCATCACACAGGCCAGGGTTGAAAATGCAGCTCTGCCACTTATTAGCTGTAAGATCTTGGAAAGTTACTTATTTTTTCTAAGATTCAGTTTCCATGTCTCCAAAATAAAGCTTATAACAGTATATTCCTCATAGGTCTGTTGTGAAGATGAGATACTACATGGAGAGAACTCAGTGCAATACGAAGCACACATAAAATACTCAATTATTGATGCTATTAATATGATGATGATGAACACTCTTCCAAATCCTTTAAACAATTTGCAACATCTACTGAATTAAATCAGTTAATGAATGCGTGATTGAAGTAAATCCATGTAAAGAGAACTCCTCAAGCCTATAATAGTTTTCAGATATACAAAATATTTTTATCTCAATTTCCCAAAAAATTAAAATAGCAGTCATTAATTCCACACATAAGACAAGTTTCTACCTGTTTGCCTGTTTGTTTGCCTGGCACAGCTACGTGTATTTTCACTATATTAGAAGTTATACATGAATTACCCTGACTTAGTGCATTGTATGTGAGTTTCCCTTTGCAGGTGGCTGCAGTGGAATACCTTAGAAGACAAGGACCTGGAGCAGTTGGAACAAAGACCCAATAGGAAACTCATGAGAGTGCCAATGAAGGGGGCATGCTACATTCATTTAGATACCCTGGCCAGAGAAGCCAATGGCAGATTCAGATATAAGCCCACATCAGAAGTCACAAGGGCAGCAACTCAGTATTATACCTCAAACACAAATAATTACCTTGTAATTGAGCTTCTCACTATGTGGCATAAAGAAGGTATTTCTTTAGAGAGGCAATACCAGGTAACCAGGCCAGAAATAATCTCTCCACCAATCCAACAAATATTTATTGAGCAACTATTATACTCCAGGTATTAGTGGTATATTGGGGAACCAAACAAGCCCCTATTCCTCTGGCACTTACATTCTGGGAGGGGACACAGACAAAAGGAAACAGACACATAAATAAGGAGACTTGGAGAAAAGGTTCATAGTGGAAGATCTGTGAGAATAATATTGCAGGTAAAGCAAAGAGCTGTTGCAAAGCCCTGAGATGGCATCTATTGAGGTCCATAAAATAGGAAGAAGGCCAGTGTCACTGAAGCATAGGGAGCAAGGAAAGTGGAGGAAGGTTTCAGCAGAAGCCAGATTACATGCAGAAACAATTGGAATCTTTTGTAACTTATGAATATTTATCACATTAAATGGTTATGATCCCCTTCTTTATAGATAGAGGGACCATGTCTCAATAAAGTGACAGTGGATCTAGGGGTGAAGTGGCCGAGCCAAGGCCAGAATCCAGCTCTTCTGACTCACATCTCAGGCTATATACGTTCCATCAAGCTGCTTTTCCCACTTATCTTTTCTACGCAACCGGGCAATTGTGCTCTCCCTACTGCACTACCATCACCAAGAGGATATTTTTAAAGCTACACACAAAAAAAGAATCTGAGCACACCCCACCCTTCCCTCTTTCCCACAAAACTACTGAATAGCTATTGAATAACTCCAGTCCTCCACAGGAGCTAGCAAGAGGCCCACTCCTTGAGGGTCTCTCTCCTCCCCTGAATTCAAGAGAGGGGATTCACTTGATCAGAAGCCAGGGAAGCTGGCAGGAGAACAAGGCCTAATTTTGAAGAGGTAGCAAAGAGGGAAGAAGAGAGGGATGAGATAGAACAAATGTACACATCTTGCCACCTCCACTCTTTTATTTCTTTAAATGGGAGAGATATCTGCTTACTGTACTATGTCAGTTCCAACTCATTGGGTTCAGGAGACACAGCTCAAATCAGGCAAACCCAAGAAGAGGAGACGAGTTATAAAACTACTCTGAGAAATCCCACAGAAATTCAAGAACAGGAACCACAGCACAGCTGAGATTCATGGAACCTGGAAAACCACAAGGAACAAAAGCTACTCGCTCAGGGGTGGTCTCTATCACAATTTCTGTGTCTCTCTGCACCTCTCTTCTGTTTCCTCTTGACTGGTGTGCTCCTTTTTCTTACCGTCAGTTTACATACCTCTTTAATTCCACCTTGCCAATGACCTTTCATTGTTTCCTTGGTCCTGACTATACATGAATTTTCAGATCTGCTCTCATAGCTAACAGGTATATGTCTGTATCTCCCAGTTCAAATTTCAAGGTAGGAAATTCTGTCAGTCAAAATCACTCCTGTGAGCTCTCCTGTGGGTCACAGGCCGGCTGATGGGTTAGCCCCTCTTCGTCCAATCAGCTATGGCCAGAGGCTGAAGTTCCGCATTAGAAAATAGGAATTGCTGGTGAGAAGCACTTAATTATTTTTTAGAATTGTTTTATCTATTCTAATTCATTTGTCTTTACATAAAAATTTTCTTTACCTACAAAAAATCTTGCTGAGTTTGTTACAGGAATTGTGCTAAATCCATATTACATATTTGAAGAGAATTGACATTTTTATTATATTGAAAGACCTTTCAATCCTTGGACACGGGATGTCTCTCCATTTATTTAGATCTCCTGTGCTTTCTTTTATCAGCATTTTGTAGATTTTGGCAGACAAGCCATGTATGTGTTTGTTAGATTTACACCTATGTATTTCTTCTTTATTTTTGAATGACTATAAATGTTATTGTATATTAAATTTCAGTTTTCACTTTTTTATTGCTAATAAGTAGAAATATCATTGATATGATTATATGATTTTAATTCTTTAGCCTATTAATATGATAAATTATATTGATTGATTTTTCAATATTGGACCTGCCTTGCATTCCTGGAATAAACCCATCTGGTCATGGTGTATAATTCTTTTTATATATTGCTGAATTCTACTTGCTATTATTTTAAGAATTTTTGCATCTATATTCCTGAGGAATATTGATGTGTAGTTTTATTTTTGTACAGTCTTTTTCTGGTTTTGGTCTCAGGTTATACTGGCTTTATAGAATGAACTGGGAAGTTTTTCCTTCTCCTCTGTTTTCTAGAAGAAATTACATAAATTGGTGTTTATTCTTCTGTAAACATTTAATAGAATTCTCCAGTAAAACTGTCAGGGCTTGCGAATTTATTTGGGGAGAGTTTTTAGTTAAAAATTCAATTTCCGGGCCAGCCCCATGGCTCAGTCAAGAGAGTGCGGCGCTGGTAGTGCCGAGGCGGCGGGTTCGGATCCTATATAGGGATGGCCGTTGCGCTCACTGGCTGAGCATGGTGCAGACCACACCATGCCCAGGGTCACAATCCCCTTACCGATCAAAAAAAAAAAAAAAAAAATTCAATTTCCTATTGTTATAGGGCTATTCAAATTTTCTATTTCATGTTGAGTGAGTTGTAGTAGTTCATGTGTTTTGATAAGTTGGTCCATTTTATGTAAGTTATAAAATTCATGTGTGCAGAGTTGTTAGCTACAATCCCTCTTTATCTCTTCGATGTTTGCAGGGTCTGTAGTGATGTCCCCTGTTTTGTTCCTGATATTGATAACTATTGTCTCCTCTCTTTTTTTCTTTGTCAGCCTTGCTAGAGGTTTGTTGATTGTATTGATCCTTTCAGAGAACCAGCTTTTTTTCCCACTGATTTTCTCTATTATTTGGGGGGAGGAGGGCTCACTGGTTTCTACGTTTATCTATTTCCTTCCTTCTGCTCACTTTGGGATTTTGTTCTTCTTTTTCTAGTTTCTTAAAGCAAGAGCTTAGATTATTGAATTGAGACTTTTTATCAATTGATATAAGCACCTTTTCTTTACTGCTATAAACTTGCATTTCAGCACTGTTTTAACTATATTCCACACAGTTTGATATACTATATTTTTCTTTTCATTCAGTTCAATGTAGTTTTCATTTCCTTTGAAATTCTCTCTTTGATCCCTGGATTACTTAGAAATATGTTGTTTGGTTTTTAAATCTTTAGAGATTTTACTATCCTTTCGATATTGATTTCTAGTTTGATTTTATTTTAGTCAGAGAACATATTCTGTGTGATTATAGTTTTTGTAAATTTGTTGAGATTTGTTTTGTGGCTCAGAATATGATAAATCCTGGTATATACAATGTGGGTGCTTGAAAAGAATGTGTGTTCTGCTGTTATTGGGTGGAGTAGTCTATAAATATTAATTAGGTCCTATTGATTGATGGTGTTGTTGAATTCTTAATTATTCCTGATTTTCTGTTTAGTTGTTATGTAAATTATTGAGAGAATGATGTTGAAGTCTCCAACTATAATTGTGGATATGTCTATTTCTCCTTTAATTCTATTAGTTTCTATTTCACATATTTTGCAGCTCTGTTGTTTGTTGCATACACATTTAGAATTGCTATATTGTCTTGGTGGATTGACCCTTTTATCATTATACAATAACTCTTTATGTCCCTGATCATTTTTTTTACTCAGAATTCTACATTTTTATTTATTCACATAGCACAACATTTCAGAAACCATAGCAACTCTTAGACTGTGCAGTTCTGTCTACTGAACAAACCAGTGGATGCAGAAGCATTTAGCTGCATCAGACTTCTTTAACCTCTTGGCTCTTTCTGAGTCCTCCCTAATTGGCAGCAGTCATGGGAAAACAAACACTTCCAAGTACATTTGTGACTGCAGTAACTAAATGCCCTCACTGTCCTATAATTCAGGTCACTCAGGGACCATTAGCTATCTGGATGAGGTTGCTACCGTGGAGAATTTACAGAGAAAAGCAATGTGTTTAATTAAGTGGTTGTTGCAAACACCCATCCAGTATAAATGGATTCTGGCAACAGAGGTACTTTTCTTGCTGCCAGAGACCTGCCACAGGTCATTAACATCTTGATAGATTTGAGGCACTTTTCAGCCTGAGTGCTTTCACCCAAGGACAGAGGCAAGTGTTATTGAGCTTTGAGTTGCTCTGAGGGCCAGGGGTATGGACACTCCTAGCGTCAGTGAAAGGCTTCAAACAGTAGATGACTCTATTGAAATTAAATTTGAGTCAAGTCCATGATAAGTTCTGAGCCACACACAGTACTAAGCACTAGGAGGTGGGCAGAGATGGACTTGCACAAAAATGAACAACAATCAGGCCCTGCCTCAAGGAATGCTTTCCTCACAAAGTGCACAATGAACTACATTATGTAGTATAATATGAGCACAAAATGGGAAATAAGATTAGTCTGGCTGAATTAATATGGAAAGGGTCTATGGAGTCAATATCCCCGAAGGACAGGAAATGTCTGGATCAGCAGAAATAAAGGAAAAGCATACAAAACAGAGAAAACTGTATGAGTACAGTCATGAGGCCAAAGCATAGCATCAGGAATTTGGGGGAACAGCACACAGTTCAATTTGACTGACAGAATTTTAAAGGGGCATAATGACAAATAAGTCTCGAGAGGGAAGTTCAGTCATGATGTGCAGGGTCTTGAGGAGACAGCAGAAGTATATGGAGGCAGGGAGGACCCATGAAGTTCTTGGATCACAAGTATAGGAATAATCTGGGCCAGCACCTCTCGAATTTAATGTTCATAGGAATCAACTGGGGATGCTGTGAAAATGCATGTTCTGGGGTGAGACCTGAGGGTTGGCATTGCTAGTGCTGCTGGTCCCAAGACCACACTTTTAGTGGTAGGGGTCTATCTAGAATAGATAGAAGTGTGCAAAAATGAATGGGATTAAGTAGAAAATGCAGTTCAGAATGTTAACTTAATTCGCACAGTACTTTGATCATTCAATTCATCACAACTAAAAAAGATTAGAAATCCCTGATTTCTAGTTCTTTGGCCTTTTTACTTTTTAATTATTATTAGTAGTATTTCTCATTATGTAATTAGTTCAACAATCCTTATAGCATAATGAGACTGTGACAAGATAAAAGTGTGATGGGTTTTAGTCCATCAGTTTCACCTACCATCCCCTACAGGTATCTGACTTTTTTAGTTCTTTCTGGGCAAAGACTAAAAAAAGTCAAATGAACAGCACCACCCAGAAAAGGGTCTGGAGAGGAAAAGAGGAAAAGGTCTCTGAACCTGCCCAATGAACCTTAGACCCTCCTTCCTACAAACAAAAGACAATCAACAAAGAAATCAGACATAGCGTCAAAGATCATTTAACCAATTAAAACTGCAGTGATCGCTGTGTCAGGAAATGAAAAATCACAAAAAGAAGCAAGAGCAGTGTAAAGAGAAGACAAGTAGGCTGGGAGAGAGGTGTCATGAAGTCAAACTCTCCCGTGACCCTTAATAAGTGGTTGCTCGTGGACAGGTCATTCAATCGCTCGGTTTCTTCATCCATGAAATAAAGCCAATAGTTCCTCCCTGCCTTCTCTCATGGGTCTGTTTGAGGATCACAGGTGTGAAAGCCATCACATGCAGTGCTGCTTCTGGGATCAGTGTGCTACAAAGAGGCAAGGCTGTGCCTAGGAAATAGTTCCTGGTCACCTGTTCCTCAATGTTTCTTTATCTCCCAGGCTGGCTTTCTTTTTATTTAAAGGTCTGGGAGAGCTCTTTCTTTTGGAAAACCTTTCTAAATTAAGCAGAGATGCCCTGCACACTTTCACTTATCCCATCAAGTCCAAGAAACAGAATTCTCGGTTTTTCAAACATGTTTCTGCCAGAGGAAGCACAGCAGAATCTGCAAGGGATGGCAAATATGGAAGAGGCAGCCCTTGTTCATCAGGGGCTTCCCTGTGACCACCACGCACACACAGAGTCTTTGCACAATAGTGAAAGGACTATTTTAGCAAAAGGCAGGGCAATGTGATAGGTTAGAGCTTTATCTCTGCTACTTTAGAGCCACGTTACTCTTCTGAGCCTCGATTCCCTCATCTGTCAACTGGAGGCAATGTTTCCTACCTCAGACCATTGCTGTGAAGATTAAACTAAATAAAGAAGAGCACTTTTAAACTATAAAGTGCTATAGAAATGTTACTTATTTTATCAAAAAATAAATGGGAATGCTTTATATATGTATATACTTATATCCAACAATATATAAATTTATATATTTACATATTTGTTTCCAATCGTAAAGTCTTACTCTACCCCGCTGATAGATATCCCTTACTCAGTGCTCCAATTTTAAAAGAATAATTATAATAAACCCTTAAATTTGTGTAGTCAATGACAGTTCAGAAAGAAATTGTTCAATAATAAGTGAATGCTTGAGTAACTTTACAAAAACTACATGGTAACCAAGAAAAATACAAGGAAAAAATAGAGAGAAGTACCATTTAGAAAAGATCATAAAAATTATATGCATTATACCCATATAACAGCAAATACATGGACAGCACTTATCACAACACTTTGTACATTTGAAATGCTCAACCAATGTTATAATCAATATATAATAATCTTTGGCAAAAATGCATGGGAAAAAGCCAGACTGATGTATATCAAAAGTTGGTAATGGTGTACTTCTTTTAAGAGTTCAATCATTGTTAATTGTAATGGACATTTTGAACAAATTCAGTAATTTAAAAAAAAAAAAAGGCAAACTCTACCCAAGTTCTCCCAGCGACACTGATAGTAAGCAGCAGATCCAGCATTCAAACCCAACTCCTCTGATTCCAAATTCAGGACTCTTTCTTTGACACCAGCCTGCCTCTCTAACTCAACCCTCATTCTGTCTCTGTGTTCAACATAGATAGTTAACTGGATTTCATATATTTATTGTGCCAAAGTCCTGGGACAAAATCCAGGAGGGTTGGGGGGAAAGTAGATAATGAAACATATTTTAAGTATTTTTCAAAGACAAAAAGCAAGAATTCCTTGACCCCAGCCACCTCGGGCACGTCTTTCCGTTTAGGAATAAGACGAAGGAGAGCAGCAGCAGCCCCCAACCACCACCACCACCACTTCACACTAATGTGAGCGGAGGGAAGATCCCATCTCCTTCTGCCGCCTCAGCTACCGGACAGAGACATCTCGAGAACATTCTGCTGAAGGGCCACTTCACAGCCATCCCATCAGACTTGCTGAGTCTCCACAGAATGTCAAGATGTTCTCCTTGGTGCTGGCTTAATGGATCACTTCTGAAAGCACACACACACAGCTTCATTTAAAACTCCTTTTTCAAAAGGGCCGAGAAAGAGAATGAGAGGAGAGATGGGGTTGACATAAACGCCATCCTGTCTGTATAGCTTAGCGGTGTATAAAGCTCCTGGATGGGCTGGGCTGGGGCGGGGATCCTAAACGGAAACTCCTCAAGCTATACCTAATGGTTTCAGCTAAACTGAGATCTAGCTGGGGTTATGGCTGCACCTCTCCAGTTCCCTTCTTGGCCTCTCTGTCCATTCTCTCTGTGTCCTCTTCCCAAGTGCCTCCAAACTCAATTTCCTAATTTACTGAATAGTATATCCATATCAAATTAGAAGATCACAAAGTAGCTCACCTGAGTTAATTTGGGTGGTATCCCTAGGAAAATAGTTTTACTGACTTAATTAATGTTTGTTTCTTTTTTTTTAATGCTCCTAGCTTCTATAGAAGGCACTACTTTAAGAAACAAGCCTGTCAGAATTATTGTCCTTTTTAAAAAACTACTTTTGATGATAGTATCTGGACCCATATTTAAAACTACCTGCTCAACAACTCCATGTGGATGCTATATGAACAATTCAGACATTTTCCAAAAATGTACTCAACAAGTTCTGTAAAAGGTAAATGGCAAGATTGTTGGGAGGATTAAGTGAGATTATGTGCACAAAGTTCTTTTTATAATGTTTGTCATATAGCAGTTTCTCAATAAAGTAGAATTATCATTTCTTTCTAAATTTGGAATGGTGGCCCAGCCAACCCATCAGTTTCCCAGGCCAAACCCAAAAGGTACCGTGGATTTTCCACACAGACAATTAAACACAAAAATTCACAAAGCCCAGCTATGTCAGTTATTAATTTTTGCTTCTCAGCTCCAATTGCACCCTTTGATATATGCTCTATGATAAACAATGGAATACCCTTTAGTATTTCTCCTTTAAAATAAGCACCATATTAATCTTCTGCAGTAGAGGACACCAAAGGGATATTGTAGAAAAAAGAGACTTTTTATAATTTCCAGCTCGGCTGAGGGTCATCAAAGTGGATGTGAGAACAGCCAGTGCAGCCATGAGTCCAGAACACAGTCTCTCTGCAAACTTGCAGCCTTTGCCTGGCTGCAGTAACCTTTCCGTAGTCGCCTGTCTAGGTTTTATCCATTATCAGTGAAAACAGTGACTTTTTACTGAATTGGGTAATAGTTTTTGAATGCTAGAATAATATGTCCTCATTTTTTTTCTGTGTTGCTACCATGTAAAAGCGGTCATGACACACTTTTAAGTTTAATCTGCATTGTTAACGTATTTTCCATGATTTTCTTAAGTTCATGCAATCAGTGAAACAATAAATCAAGAAATCAAGTTTTGATCCATAGTGTTAGCCAATTTCCATGGTGTAAATGTTGCCACCATAGCTAATTTCAAGCTACCAACATGATATCACTGAATGTGGAATTGGAAAGGAATGAGCAGTAGCACACCATCATATACTATTTTCATTATACAAGCATAACTGGTGTAAATGACCCTAAGAGCATGCATTACAACAAAACAAAACAAAATAGGAAGTGGAGAGTTTTGAATACATCAGTTTTGTTTTAAATTTGATGAAAAATTTATAGAATTTAATGTTAATGTTAATAATTAACAGCTGGTTCTCAAAATTCCTGAAATTTTACCAATTGCCTCTTATCAGCTAGCACAAATCAGCTCCAGCAGACCACTGGATCAGACCCTCACTGATATTGACAAGTATCTAACCTGCCATCCAACCTCCCAGCCATTCATTTATTCTTCACATTTCAAACATGTACAAATAACAACCCCCTATCTACCATTCCGATTCAACAAACCTCTGAAAATGGCAAATGTGGTACAAACTCATTTTATGGTAGAACCAAATATGAACTAACATGAGGCCATTTACAGTTTTAATTACCCTATTTTGAATAGCACATGATTTCTGTTTCCTTCAAAAAACGTTAATGTATTTGATTATTTGGTGGTGGGGGAGGGTGGTCCTACAAGTCCACTTGAAGCAGAAAACAAACAGTATATGCATTGTTTTGCCTTTTTTAAAATTTGAAAAATTCTCAATTCTGGTCCCAAGGATTTTGGATAAGGGATTGTAAACCTATAGTGATTTTCATTAATTGTAAATACAGTCTCACTTTCTCAACCCTTTGATGCCTCCCATCACCTATGGGATAGAATTTCAGTTGTTTAATATTATGCACAAGGCCCTTTAGTACTTCAGTCTCTTAACAATTCCCCACCTTGTTCTCCTACATCAAACTATTTCTAGGAGTCTGACCAACCATGACTAAAGATTGAGTTGAGCTCATCAGTCATCCCACACCTGCATCTTAGACCCTTTTGGAAAGAATCAGAACCCATCAGTCTCAAGGCTAATTCAGGGGTTCAGTCCATATTCCTTGCTCTATCACTTCTTTATCTGGCTACTTCTTGTTCCCCAGCCTCCATTTCTGATTTGTAAAATAGGAATCATAAAATCAGCAAGCTAAAGCAAGTTGATGGATGTGAAAATTCTTTGCAATGTGCTGTATACATTAGGGGGCTTTTACTCTCGTCATTGTGAAACTGGAATCCCTGTCTGAAAGCAGACTTGCTTCAGATTGCTAGATTAGCAGTTGAGGGCGTCTGATCTCCATGGAAAAAGGTGAAGATGAATGTCCATAAAGCCCGGTCATTTCTGTCACACACGAAAGCGTCTTGCTTGTAGAGGGTCCTGTGTGGTTGGTGGGGTTAGGGGAGTTGGTCTATATCACAGTTACTATAATTCATAAGAATTGAATATATGGGTGTCATTCCATTATAAAAAAGAGGCAAGGGGGTAGGAGTAGACCCAGGCTTTCACCTTTCAGGTGAAAAGGTGTTTGTTTAGTTTTGTGCTTTTTTGTGTGTGTGGTTTTTTTGTTGTTTGGGGGGAGGAGTTTTGCTGTTGCTGTTTTGGGAGGTTGGAGGTTTGTTTGCTTTTACTGTTATTGCTTTTGCCTTTTCCTACATTGATGTACTACAATCTCCAATCAAACCAACAAATGAAGTGACTTAAATGTGAAAGTTCATCGAAAGCCTCCATTGTGCTCCTCCTGTGCCAATAGGGCCTCCCATCTTCTGCTTGAACAGTCACAGTGACTGCAAACCTTATTCTTTTAGTCTAGGTGCCTGAGCCATCTTCTTTATAACTGACAGCTTTTTCCATGGCATAACGCATGTCTGAACCAGCTGTAAGGTTCAGCAAGCAAACAAAAGAAACTGGCAAATTCTCACTATGGTAGAAGTGACTGAAATCAGAATTTTTCTTGAAAGTAGCTTTTGATGAGGAAGAAGGGCTAGAAGATTTTGGCAGAGAGGAAGCCCAAAAAGAACACCAAAAACTACCATTTAAAGAAGATAGTGGGTTCCAAAGTGCAAAGGAACAAAGTCTGAAAGCCAACAAGCAAACATGATTGCATGAAATTCCATGTGAACACCATATATCCCTCATCGTTGTCCTTAATTTAAATGATACCACAAAACAAAGAGAAATAGAAAACAAGTTTCCAGATAAGTTTTACCAACTTTTGAGCTTCCTATTAGGTTCAGAGCTGGGTTCAAGATTGGGTCTTTGGGGCACAGCTGTTCATATTTATCTGAAAACTACTGGTTTTACTAATCATTTTAGTTGATGTTAAATCAAGCACACAGAATTATGGTACTAAGTTTCAATGCAGATTATATTTGGATAGTTTATATCTACAAGTCTTCACAATCACTGAACAAAAACAATCAAATACAAAAGGCACATTTCTGTATAAATAAAACCAAACAATTATAATATGCAATATTTTTTAAATGACTGGTTCTATTATTTGAGAACTCAAAAACAGCCACAAATGAATTTCAAAAAAACCACATTTATACCTTCATTCTTATAAGTGAGATGCTTTGTAGGAACAGATTAGGTGAGCATTTACTTCTGACTGGACCTCCAGAATCTATGTTGACATTGTCCTAATCAAGGCAGACTTTTCATTTGCGTAAGTCAAATTTACTCTGGATGGGGAGTAGGGAATGAAAGCTAGGTCGGTAAAAGTGAATTAGTGAAAAGCTTGAATTATAGACTTTCCTTTTCATATAGGTAACCCAATGATGACAGAGATGAATAGCATAGAAATAAAGGCAAAGCTACCAAAAACAAACAAACAAAAACACCACACAACTTTTACCAATAGTTAGTACTCGTGAATGGAGGAGGGACACTAATGGCTGCTGAAAATCCACTCCGTGCTAGGCATGTGGCTCAGAATTTTATCAATGTTATCTCATTTAGTCCTCTCAAGAACTCTTCAGGTCCATATCATTATCTCTATTTTGTGGATGAAGAAACAAAGGCTCAAAATTTAGACATGTTGATTTTCAAAAGTTTATTTTCATTCAATTCTTCGAACCCATTTGAAACAATAGTAGAAGGTGGTGATCAGTTGGATGGACTCAGAGGTGATCTGGTTCTACTGCCCACTGATTGAGGAATTTGTTCTGCTGCGCTGGATGGTTAAACATTCAGCTGCTGCCCTTCTGAGACTTAGTCAAAGAAGATCTCCTGACCAGGGGTTAAAAATTAAATGATTCTTCATTCCAAGTATAGGAATTGCTGAGCTTCTTTGCTAGATCCTTTGGTGAAGCCAGAAAACAGAATATACTGAACCCATTAAGTGTCTGAAGTGGATATTCTAATTGCATTATTCATTTAATATTATGGGTTCTATAGTAGAAACAAATTGTCTCTTTCCCTTACTATGTGTATATTTGCTAATAATCACCTGGTGGATGAAGAAAGGGTCACACAGAAAACAGAGTTTCTGGGCAGAACAGAATGGTAACTATTTTCACAGTGGCATTTGCAATGAAAGCATTTATAGATAAGATAAGCCTTGGTGAACACAGGGAGTCCTTAAAGCAATAAGACTTAAGTGTTAGACTTGGTTTTATTCTGACTCTGAACAGCTGGCCTGTCTTCCTTATACTGCATGATTTCTCCAGTTTTGCTGCTCATATGATCGTACATAAGATAAAATTCAAACTGTATGTATGCTGATCTCATCTATCCTCTTTCTTAGCTTTCTTTTCCACTGTACCTGAAACAGAATGATTAGTAGCCCAATGTGGGTTATAGGGAGAGTGTTTATAAGGGGGAGAGATTGGAACTAGAGAGTCAGGATGCTATAACAGTCCTTGAGAGTTGATGTAGGTCTGACCTAAGTAGTCATAATGATGGATGAGTGAGGGGACCAACCTGGAAAACAGTTGTGGGGGGTCAAATTTGGTCATATCATCAGCCATGCAACACTAAGAAACTTGTCTCACTAACTGAATAAGTCAACCGATTATCTTACGTAGCAACCAGAAGAAATCCTACCACAGGTCCATCCCCTATTCTGTTATGTTGGTGTCAAGGAAAATGCTGTATTTCCACTGCCCTTGCCTTGGCTGTAACTACTCACTCTGTCAAGAGCCAGAAGCCTTGAATGGTCTCTCCAGAAGTATCCACTACGTGGCTTTTCAAGTCTTCCATGGCAGTCTCAATGGCCCCCGGCTGAGTGGGAAGAAGAAAATGGCTAGTTTAGAGAAGACAGAGCCTGCTTTGTGCTTATGATTAGTTAGTATATTCCAGCAGCTTCTCCAGAAAGCTGATCAGGAAAGTAGTTCTTGCAGTTGCCTGCTTGTTCTAGGCACTGCCTGCCAGAGAACTTAGTCTTGAACTCTGGTGTTTATTAAGCTTCTCTCCGGAGGTGGAGCGAAAGTGATCCAAGTTTTGTTTTTCATAATCTTACTCATACTTTCTCCTAGAAATGAAGATGGCCATTTTCAGAGGATCAGTTTTCCCAACAAATGTGTTTATCAGGAAGTTCAAGGCATTTAGTAATCTATAAATTTTTAAATCAAACCTTTTCTTTCTTCAGACAGTACATGCCAATAAAGCACAAAATAGCAGCCTTCTTCCAATGCTCTGACCATAGATTTTAACTGACTCTGGGAGATTACCTCTTTCTGTCTCCTCGCTTCTGTTTTCTTCACCCTTCCTCGAACAAGTTTCCTACTACAGGCCTAGCTGTAGCTTAAAGATTGATTGGCACCTGTCCTAATACATTTCTAGACCCTCTAGCTCAATGATTCATAAACTTCTGTGCACATCAGAATCACCAGGAGTGTGCGTTAAAATATAGATTTCTGGGACTACCCCCAGAGTTTCTGATTCAATTGTTCTGGGGTGGGACCTGAGAATTTGCATTTCTAACAAGTCCCCAGGTGACGCTGTTGGTGAGGGGACTGTATTATGAGAACCATTGCTCTTTAGGCCGTTATTACCAACATTGGCTGCACATCAGAATCACCAGAGAGCTTTTAAAAATCCTAACACCCAGGCTGCATATCAGACCAATTATATCAGAAACTCAGTGTGGATGGGACCCACATATCAGTATATCAGGATTTTTAAAACATCCCAGATTATCCCAATGTGCAGCCAATGTTGAGAACCACTACAATACAGGGCTTCTCTAGTTTAAGCCATTTTATTTTATCAACTAGGAAACTAGGACCAGTGTTGGAAGTAACTTGCCAAGTTCACTCAGCTAAGAAATGGCAGAGGAGGGACAAGAAACCCAGACCTTTCATTTTCAGGTCCACAACACAGTGCTAACCTCATTTCCAACCCTGGGCTGTGTTAATGACAAATAGAGTGTAAGATCTCATATCCCCTGTGTAAGAGGGCATTGATGCCAAACACCTAACCTTCTGTAAATACTAACACTCCTAATTCTTCCAGCCTGAGACCCTTCTCTCACAAAAGGAAACAGGGATACTAGCTTGGCTAGGACCCATTCAAATACCTCTTCCTCCCAGAAGTAGGGTGGTTGTAGGATTTTCATTTGCTTGTTTTCTCACCCTGGGATAAAAGGCTTTGAAACATTTTGATCACAGTGTCCTTTGTGAAGAAAAGTCTTATATGGGAATCCATACTTAAAAAACAGAAAAAGAGAGGAGATGCTTCAAATGAAGTGAGGATTAACAGTTCAGATTTTACCTATTTAGCTCCCCCCCCAGCCCGAATTCACTCCACACAGCCCAAGTCGTCCAGGGAGTAGACAGCACAGCTCCTGAACAGAGATGAGAGACTTGGGTTCATATTCCAGATCTGTCATGAATTAATTCTAATAACCATAGCCAATTATACAACTTTCCTGGGCCTCTATTCCCTTATATATAAGACAATTGACTGGACTACACCCAAACTTTCTGATCCAAGCTGATGATCAAAACTTCCTCTAAGTCTTTTAAAAAATATGATCACAGCCCTTACACCAAGAGATTCTCATTCTATCACTTTAACAAGTTTCTCATTGAGATAGATGGTCAGCCAGTGGACTGAATGATTTCCATCATCCTCTGCTGCTGGTTAAGAGTTGTCACCCCATGCCTGCTGAAACCTATGTGTCATGAAATTAGCAACTTCTGGGACATCAAATAAATTTTGAACTTCTGCTAACAGAGAAGGTTGTACCACAAAGTCAAAGGTTCAGATCCTCGTACCGGCGAGCCACTAAACAGAAGGTTGTACCAACATCTTCTTTCCAGCGACCCTGCTGGCAGGGCTAGACCTCCCCAGAGAGAATTTCCCTGTGATCCCATGTCAATCCTCCCTTCACCTAGCCTCAGCTCCCATGCTGCAGTCTGACCCTACAGGATCATTGGTCAAGTCCTCTAAAGAATAATGCTTTCCTTAATGATTCCACATGGGTGTATTTTCTGTCTCTCTTCCTACATTCACATAATTTTTTCCTCAACAAATATAGCTCAGTAATGAGACTAATACTTTTCAAGAGAAAGAATTGCAAGTGGAGTGGAAGAATAATAAAGCAATCCTAAAATAAGCATTTTGTTGAATGCTTTTAAGCCAGGTACTTTGCCATATATAGGTAATGATGAGTATAATATTGTAGAATTTTTCAAAATCTTACTTGTCTTCCCTATGAAAAGCAACTGGTAAAATCTATCAAAATGAAAAATGATCTATCCTTTGATCCAGATATTTTATCTCTGTGAAGTTATACTACAGAAATTATTGCATATTATTGCATACTACAGAAATTATTGCAAAGAAACATAGGTACAAAGTGTTCTTCACAGCTTTGTGGATAGCAAAAATTGGGGGGAAAATATATATACAAATATCTATCAGCAGGGAACTAGTTACACATAACATGGGGTATGTCTGTACATTGTGATATGATAAATGTATAAAAAGAATAAATAAGCTTGTGTTAATATGGAAATATTTCAAAATATATTAGAAAAAAAAATCACAAGACAGAGTAAGATATGTCACCATCTGTGTAAAAAGTAGAAGACAAGAGTAAATATTTGTGTTTGCTTGTAAATGCCCAAATTAACCTAGAAGGATATGTAAAAACTATTAACAGTGTTTCCCTGTATGTGGGGAAGGAATGTGATAGAAACAAAGGAAGGAGGTGATGTTTTATTGTACACCTTTTCAAAAGTGAAATGCTAAAAACAAAGTGTGTTCTTTATAGCACGGATTGGTAGCCTCTGAAGTCCTGTCAATATTCTCTCTCTAAGCTGTTCTTACCTTCAGTAGGAAAATAGGTCAAGCCCCTAAAGAACATAGAAGGAAAATGTACCCCAATAGAGGATTTTAGTCTCCTCCATTATATTATTGTTTACTATAATAAATTTACTTCAGCATTTAGGGTAAAAAATAAAGTAAAATAAAGTGTGTAAACACTTTGACTTTTATCTGGAACATCAAGGTTTGAATTTCAGCCTTTCTGAGATTACAGCCGTACCATGGCTGTAGGATCCTTGGTAAGTCATCTCATCATTCTATACATTGATTTGCTTATTTGTTAGATGGATACGATAATAATTGCAACAGAGTGACTGGGAGAGGCCATGAAACACTGTATATAAAAAAGTTTAGGCTGGCCAGTTAGCTCAGTTGACTAGAGCGTGGTGGTGATCCCTGTACTGACTAGCCACCAAAAAAAAAAAAAAAAGGAAACACTGAATAATAAAAGACTGTGTTATTCTCACTACTGCTAATATTAAACAGAAGGGAAATAGTCATACCAACTTTGGGGGATCAAATGGTTACTGCAACTGAACAGTTACTTTTGAGACTCTTCACAGCCTAAGACAAATTAAAAAATATGATGGAATAATATGTACACATCGTCTCACACAGAATAATGGGCAATATTGTCTCTTACAGTCTAGCACTGAATAGTTTCATTCGAAGCAAACCTACTGAGGAAATTTCAAAGACATATGTGAATGTTTTCTTGCATTTCCTTTAGCTAGACTAGCCTGCGGCCAGCTGTCACACAAACAATACCCACGTCCTGCTAATTTTCCCCATCAAATGAGCTCCTTAGGTAGACAGTGGCATAGAAAAGAATGCTCCTAGAGACTCAGACACTCAGATTTCTCTCATGGCCAGACAGGAATCACTTTTCAATGAACACATAAGGTAAGAAAATCAGCTCTACATCAGATATGATTTACAAAGTCCAATTTTTGTCTTTCCCTGAAAATGGAGAGAGAATGCATCTTATCTCATTGATGCTAAGGGTTTGCTCTCATAAAGAAAAATCATCTTCATTTCAATTTTGAAGAGATTTCAGTGTAAGCAGGGGAGTCAAGAAACCTTTTGCCCAGTGAGATATCTATTTTCTAGACCAGAAAGAAGCTCACACAGGCAGTAACAATACGACTAATGTATTTACTTGTTCCCAATGTGGGAGCAAGACACAGGAAACCCTACAGCAAGAGAAGAGGGAAAGGGAGAGAGTATGAAAGCCAAATTAGTGTCATGAAAGCCGCGATATCTTGCTACACAATGGCAAGCCCTGAACCTGCTTATTAAAGTCTCGTTGCTCACAATAGAACACAGGCTATAAAAAGGCCATGGGGAACCATTAATTAAATATTAAAAGATCAAATAGTTTTAGTCCCATTAGTTTGTATGTAATTTACATTCTCAAGTATAAATTTAGAGATAATTCCCCATCCCAAATCACTTTCAAATTTCTGATAAGGTATCTGCAAATATAGAGTCCTACAGGGAGATTAAAAATATCTTTCCCCATGTGGATTAAGTATTGTTCCTTTCATAAGAAGTTGCTTTTGAATATCAGTCTCTACAACTAAAACGATTATCATAATACACCTCGCGTTATTAGCCTAGAGGGGTACTTTTGTTCAGAGAAGGCACTAAGCCTTTTTTAGATACATTTAAGGAATAATAGCAGATGATCTAAAACAGGAAGAAAATGTTATCCAAGCAGATGATAGCAAGTGGCTTGGACCTTCAATTCTGTGACCTTTCATTCATTTTCTAAGGTCAGAGGCAGCAGGGTATGTTGAAAGGTGTCATAAGTCCCGGATTTCAGGTCTGCTGTTCAGTCCCCAAGGACTGGCCCCAAGGTTGCTGGTCACTCATCCTTCGTGTACTTCAGGGGTTGGATTAGATATTCCCTAAGAGCTTTCTAGCTCAGAGCAGATTGCTGCTAAGCTGAATTGGAGGGGCACAGTTTCAGTAAATAAAAAATAGGATGGAAACCTAAGGAAAGGATGTAACATCTCAGACTGACCCATAAAGAACATGAGGTTTAAGGGCCAGATTGACTTATTGTACCATCTGGTATTCGGATCTAACGTGAGGTTATGATGCTAAAATTATTTCTCGTTTGTCAAGATTTATCATATATTTCCATATCAGTCCCCTCTTTACCAATCCAGCTTGAAATTTATATAATCGATACTCCTTCTTATTATAGCATTGAGCACCTAAGAAACTCAGCACCATCCTGCCACAGAAAGCCAAGGGGCAACTTCCCTTTCCAGTTTAAGAGATATAAGCAGACAACAATCTAAATATTCCGCAGCAGTTAAATAAATTGTAGTACATCCCTATAGTGGGATATTTTGAAGCTGTTAAAAATGATGTTATGGAAGTATAGAACAGTCTTCAAAAAGTTCATGAAAAGATTTTTATTTTTTTAATTTATTTTTTATTAGCATATTCATTGTTATGAGTCAGTTATTCTTTATGCCCCTTATCCAATCCTCCCTCCCCCTCCTCCTTCCCCTCCACCTTCTCCTTCCTGCTCCCCCTCCCTGCTCTAATCACCATAGATTTGTTTTCTCCATCTGATAGATTAACTCCTCCTCTGTTGGTGTTGCCTGGATGATCTGTCTAGTACTGAGGCAGGTGTGATTAAATCAGATGCTACTTCTATTACTCTGGAGTATGCTTTGTGGAAAGAGAGGCCTTTTTTTTTGGGGTCTCCGCTGGTGCCTCTCCTTGCGTTAATGCAGTTCAGTTGAGAGTCTGGCGTGCCATCTGCACAGTGGCTGTGACTGCTGCTATAGAGACTAGCTGCTTTTGTGGCAACCAAGGCAATTGTGGTGACTGTGATGGACTACCCATGAGAAAATGGTGTTTTTAGTGGGCTCTTTACCTGGTCATGGCTGGGTTATGGCTTCCCTTGGCTCCACACCTCAGGACGCTGCAGGGCCCAGGAGTGGTGGTGGCAGCTTGTCTAGTTGTGACTAGTTTGGGCTTCCCCGCAGCTCCATGCCCCATTCTAAAATGTTGTTGCAGAGCAGTTGAGGGGAGGGGGTAAGGGGAAGGAGGAGGGAAATAGGGTGGGAAGAAAGGGGGGGGCATGATCGAGGCCCATGGCACCCTCCTCATTCCTACAGAGGAGACCCAGGGGGCTTTCAGCAGTGGCTTGGTCATTTCTGGGCTGGACGCAGATGTCAGAAGGGTGTGGCTGAAGCCTTCAGCATCCCCACCACACTGGCTCGGGGACCCAGGACACATATTATCTTTTAATTCTAATTTTCTGTGAACTTTTGGAAGTACCCTTGTATAATTGGTAGAGGAAATAATACTTGGCATATAATCCCATTTTATACAAATTTTTTATGTAAGAAAATAAGTGAAAAAGGATATGCACCAAATGTCTAAGAGCACATTCAATACACTTCAATTGGTTAACTTTGAACTGTGGATTATGATGACTTTTATTTTATTTTGCTTGTCTATGTTTTCTAATTTGTCTTCAATAAACCATTTCCTGTGCAATGATTTTAAAATCTTTTAATAAAATAAATTGCTTGATCAAGAAATTCCTTCACTCTCTTACTTGCTAATATTTTTTATTAGCATGTTCATCATTACAAATCATAATCTTTCCCCATGCCATCCACCCAACCTATCACTCCCCACCCCCCATCACTAGTATCCTTAGGTTTGTTCTCTCCTTCTGAAAGTTCAATGCACTACTGTAGTCTTTTCTTCCTTCCTTCCTTCCTTCCTTCCTTCCTTCCTTCCTTCCTTCCTTCCTTCCTTCCTTCCTTCCTTCCTTCCTTCCTTTCCTTCCTTTCTTCCATCTTTCCTTCCTTCCTTCCCTCCCTCCCTCTTTCTTTTCTTTTTTCTTAGCACCCTGTTATGAGTAAGAACATGTAATATTTCTCTTTCTGTGTCTGGCTTATTTTATTTAACATAATTTGCAACATATTAGAGGGTACCTCAAAAAGTTCACAGACAGATTTGCATTTTCTTCCAATTCTGTTTTTCCACAAACTTTTTGATATTCCGTCATATGCTTTAAATTCATACTCTGCAGTAAATTGGTTTCTTTTTCATTGCTGCATGGGGTCGTAGAACTATGAATTGGGAACTGGGAAACTTTGGTTCTAGCCCTAGCTTTGCCACTTACTAGTCTCTTGGGCAAGTCAACACTCACCAACTGCTGTGACATGGGCCAAGAAACTCCCTCTTTCTGAGCATTATTTCCTTCTGAAAATGAATGTGTTGACCAGCTCCTTCATGCTCAAAGTAGGGTCTGTGGACAGAGAGCATCAGTACTGCCAGAGAATTTGTAAAAATGCAGAATCTGATTTGCTTTCATTGTAAAGAGTGGGAAGCACTGGACCACATCATCTGTTGGTCACAATTCAGCTCTAAGAAGTGATTCTTTGTGATGACTCTTTCAAAGATCTGTGTCTTTAAGAGTCTTGGTCTTATTTAAATAACCCTCCCTTGAGAAAATGAATGAGCTTCCTCTTTACTGCTGCACACCCTACGCATCTACATTCATATGTCACCCTGGAGGTCACAGTGAGGTCATAGGCATCTTAATGTCATTCCCCAGGATCAGTTACAGAAATGTGAAAGCAAAATCAAGAACAAAGAGAGAGAAAACATTTATAATAACAATGAGATACCATTTATGGAATGTTTGTAGATTTGTCATCACTCTACTAAGAATTTTTACAAAGTTAGCTTATTTAAACCTCTATATAAAACTGGCATTTTAACCACACTTTGCAGATGAGGAAATTTATACACCACACACACACACACACACACACACACACACACACACACACACACACACACACACACTCCCCTCCATTTTCTCAACTACCACTACATCAGCAGATTTTTGATTTACAAACTAGTAAAACTGGATCATTCCTTTATTTTAAAACTGCTCATCATTATAAATTTTGGTTGAGCCAATAGCTATTACCTTCACATGTGTTAATGCACGTACACATGCTCTCTGCCAGTGGAAACTCTTCCTAATGTGTCTCTTGATCTGAAGGACAGAAAATGCTGAGTGCCTTGGAGATTTCACCTTTGTGGCTCCTAAAGAGTCCTCAGGTCTACTTTTGATTCACTAATAAAATTAGAAGGTTTTCCCTCACAAACTTTTGAGACCTTAGTGTTGTTTTCTATATACCTAATGAAGAAGGTGTTGTTTACATTGATTGGAGTCAGTCCACTGAAAACCCTTATAAAGGGGTCATAAATTCAACTGTGCATCATAGGAAGAGCACTGAAGATCCAGAATCCAGCTGCGATTTGTATTAGTTTTCTGTTGCATATAACAGAACCTCTGAAACTGGATAATTATGAAGAAACAGAATTTATTTCTTACAGTTTTGGAGGCTGGGAAGTCCAAGGTTGAGGGGGTGCATCTGATGAGGGCCTTCTTCCTGGTGGGGACTCTCTGTGGAGTACCATGGTGATGGAAGGTGTCACATGGTAAGAGTGGAAAAGTATGTGCTAATGTGCTCACTTGCTCTTCTTATAAAACCACTAGTACCACTCCCATTATAACCCACTCATTCATTAACCCATTAACCTGTCAATCCATAAATGGATTAACCCATTCATGAGGGAAGAGCCCTCACAATTCAATTACCTCCCAAAGGCCCCACCTCTCAACACTGCGACATGGGGGGTCAAGCTTCCACATGAGATTTGGAAGGAATAAACACTCAGACTATAGCACAGCTCTTCCACTAACATTGTGACTTAAATAAGTCACTTAGTTCCTCTGAAATTTCAATATGTTCAACCTTAAAATAAGGATGGTAAGCCCTCTGCTTCCTACCCAACAGTGTTACCCTGGAAAACCAAACATACAAAGGATGTTAATTTGCTGTATAAACTACATAGAGCCCCACAAATTAAGGCATCATGTGAAAAATAGAATAAATAAATAAATAATATAGGTAGTAGCATTGAACTGTGCCAATTTAACAAAATTGGTACCACGTTTTCTAGAAGTGCTTTTTCTATATGTTTCCAAATTAAGGTTGGCCACAGGAGACATTTGTGTAAGACTTTAAAGGCCTAAGTGAAACATCAGTTCTTTTCCTTATTGAAGACCAATGCAGGTCATCATGCACTGTGGCAGCTCATGTTCATGGCAACTGATAACCTGGTCACTTGATGGCAAGGGACAGCACCTGAACCTGCATTTCCTTTTTTTTTTTACAGTCAGACTTCCTCTCTAAGACTCTCCTGCTCCTGGACTGCCTCAGGGTACAGCTCAGTGGGAAAGGCATCAGCTTCTGAAAGTGACTCACATCATCAAGGTTGGGTTTGGTGGCAGATAGACACAGGTTCCCATTTTTCCTCATGAATTCCACTTTGTCATCAGGAATTCCAGTTTGTCCATGCAGTTTTTCCCTATTCACTATTCCCTATTCCCTATTCCCTTTTTACAACTGCCAACTAGTTGACCTATACTGACTTCAAGCCCATCACCAGATGTAAAGACAAAAGCTTTGTATAGACTTCTCAGCCAGCTCTCATATTTGCACCATCTCCCACTAATAAATTCCTTATTCCATCTCACTCAGTGTGTTCTTCTCTCATCAAACCCTGACATCATCAATATCAAAGAAAATAAAATTCTAGGGGATGCTTTGATTTCCTTTGCAGGTATATCTTACAATTTAATTTTGCATATTCAATAAAGTTCACATACTTTGAAAAAACAAACCATATGCTCTACATATGCAAAAACACTCATGCAAATACACACATAGTATAGGACCTACCAAAGCACCTTGCGCATAAGAGTATATGTAATGTTTAAACATAGACACACACACACACACACACACACACACACACACACACACACACACACACAGAGTTCCTTTAGTTAAAATTTTATATTAACTGAAGATAATCTATTTTAAGGGCTACCAAATCGGGATTCATTAGTTAAAGCTTTGTAAATAGTCATCAATCTAAGCCCCCATTTTTTATGAGATTGAGTTAAAATACTTTTGTTCATCAGAGATGTCCCACGTACACATGAAAATTAGATGGTTTCTGTTGCCACAGTGTACATTTCCCAATTTTGCTCCTAGTTGATTGTAGCCCATGAGCTAACCACTACTGTGTTAACAAGACTGTTGAAGGATTGGGAAAGACAATCTATAAGCAGAAAATAGAACTCAAAAGAGAAAGGTGTATAAACCCATGAATCACTCTCCACTTGATCCAAGTGCTAGAAGTTTAAAATATTGTCTTTTTACATCTCAATGTAGAAGCCCTATCCCCATTACCTGCCCAACCATTTACTTTCCCTGCTCCATTGCACAGGTAAGAGCACTCAGCTACAGACTTCAGCTACAGGTTTGATATTTAAAAATGCCTGCTCCCATGTTATAATACCAGAATCCCAATGTAGACCATTGAGATGCAGTGTATTCTCAGCAATGCTTTCTACTCCATAATCTATGTCTTTTCCAAACCAACAATGAATACCCACACTGGGTTCGCAGCTTTATATTCTAGCTGCTATGAATATCTCACAACAGATCATTAGTTCTTTGAGGCCAGGTTTAGCATTAACACGAGACTGAGGAACTGTAAGATCTAGAGAGGCTGGAGGACCTGCTTCTCCTTGATACTCTTAGTGTGACCAAAAATAGACCCTTAACTTATCTGAAGTTCAGATCTTTCATCTGTGAAATGGGGATGGCACCTACATCATAATTACTATGACTATTACATTTATTAAAATGTGACAACACTTGGTAAACCATGTGGTATATAGAAGGATATTAAGATTTTTTAAGGAGAAGTTTTATGTACTATTTAAGAGCACGAAAGATTTTACCCGTGCAACGAAGTACTTCCGTGAGATATAAGGCCGCTGATAAGGATTGGGGTAAAGTGTCGATTCGGTTACACTTGACTGCCTTGAAAGCTGCCCGGGCACTGGGTCCTTGCCTGGGTCCCCCTCCTCCATGGACAGGTGATCGGTCTCAGAGGGTTGGTCATCTCCCTCTTGCTTCAGAGACACAGGCTGGAATCCTTCGAAACTCCCAATCGCTGCCATTTCTTCAGCCTAAAACAAGGGAAGAAATAATCTTCTCATTAGAAAAAAGTTGCCTGTGTCCCAACTATGGCAAAATAGTCTATGATGAGCAAATGACATTCCTGAAACTGATGAACACGCCACACTTTAGCTGAACAGAGGCTCTGATGGAAGCAGCTCAATAACACATGCTGCTAAATACCACCGTGAGCCTCAGGGCATTTTACCAGAGGAGAGAAGCAGAGACTCTCCGGACAGAGAAAAGTAGTGCCATTTTCTCATCTTTAATCTCAGAACTGGAAGCTGAACAAGAGACGAGCAGTGTGAAATAATTATCAAACAATTTCGCTTCAAGATTTCATAGTATGTTTGCTTGAAAACCCACCAGGCCACAAGCTTACTTAAGAGTTAAAAGCAATGCTAATACACCTTCTTGTGTGTTTCTTGGGTAGTAATAGGGCACGAGAGCACTTAAAACGGAGCATATTGTTAAACCTCAAATTTCCAATTCTAATAATTTATTCTAAGAAAATAATTTAGACAAATGCCCAAAGACATACATACAGAGAGAAGGTTCTCATCACATTGTGTCTAATAGAAAAATATACAACTTTGTCTAATAGAAAAACATTGTATACGATAGCAACATTTGACAGAGACATTATGTCTAATAGCAAAAAATTGTAGTGACACTAAATATTCATCAGTAGGGAATTGGCTGAATAAAATATATTACACCATATAGTGAAATACAATGTAGTCATTAAAAATGTGTGTATATTTTTATCATGAGAAGACATCCAAAATATATTATTAATGGAAAAAAGTAAGATACAAAATAAAGGTGTCCTTGGGTATACACAGGGGATTGGTTCCAGGACCCCCTATGTATACCAAAATCCACAAATACTCAAGTCTTACAGTTAGCCCTGTGTAACCCGTGTTTAGAGCAAGTTGGCCCTACATATATGTAGATTCCTCATCCTACAAATACTGCATTTTTGATCCATGGTTGGTTGAAAAATATCTAAGTATAAATGGACCTGTGCATTTATACTGAAAAACTCGTATTTCAGTGTTTATAGCACATTTATATAGGGCTAGAATTCTTCTATCCAAATATTTATTCATATTTCTTAAAATCATAAGAAAGGAAGAAAGAAAGAAGGAAGGAAGGAAGAAAGGAAGGAAGGAGGGAGGAAGGAAGGGAAGGAAGGAAGATAGGTATGTATGTATTTGCATATGTATATACATTCACGATATGACAGAGGTTAGAAAACATCTGAAAAGAAGTAAAATAAAATATTAACAAGAGTTATCTCTAGATGATAATGTCACAGGTGGTTTTTATTTTCTATTTTCATGTTTCTGGATGCTAGCAATAATCATACATGATTTAAATAAAAACAATAAATTGATTTCCATTTTGCAAATATAAAGCAAAACAAACAAAATAGAAGGCATGTGCTAGCCTAGTGAGAAATGTGAACCTAAATGAGGCCGCCATTGTCAAGCTGAGGCAGGTAGTCAGCCATTCCTACAGTAAGCACACACTATCAAGGCTGCTTCGAAGCAGGGTTTCATGCCCAGTTTCATCATGTAACTGGAAATGCCATCACATTCTCAGAGCTGCCTCCGTGTTCTTAATCAAATAACACTAAGTTTAATTTTACATCCTCGGTTCTTGTGATACACCAGCAGGTAAGAAAAAGCCCTTCACCCCAGCAAGCCTCTACTCTTGAAATTGGGATTAGCTAGTGTATTCAAGAGAGGTAAAAATAGTATGTTCATATAATTTATTACCTAAACCTCAATACTTTGGCATACTAACAGTACTATTAGCAATTATACCAGAATGATAGAAGTAAACTGTACTGTCTCAGGCAAATGTGGACACATACACCATCATCCCGGGCAGTTTGAATGTAGGAGCAAATATAGTTGGTCAGGAGAACTCACAAGTGGAAAGCCCTCTGCAGTTCGCATTATATGTCTTTTACCTCTGATCCTCCCAGCAGCCCTGGGTGGGTTATTTACTTCATCCTCACCTTTCTGAGGATCGCAAAGTAGATGCGACCCACCCAGAGACACATTTGAATAGCTATGGCCACACCTGGACTCCCAGCCAGGGGCACATTTGGATAGCTATGATGGCACCTGGACTCGAAATCAGGACTCCCCAGCCATGCTGTGCCCATGTGTACCATGACGCCATGCTGTCATATAACAGGAAGGGCTTCACTGAGGTTTTAGGCAGTTTTTAAAAGTTAGGTGTACAAAAGGCAGAGATTGGCCTGTGTGAGAATAGAAAGCACAGAGAAGCAGGAGAAAATGCGAGTGCGCGTGTGTGTGTGTGCATGTGTGTGTGCGTGTGTGTGTGCGTGTGTGTGTGTGTGTGTGTGTGTGTGTGTGTGTGTGTGACAGAGAGATTGATTGGTGCAGCTGCAGCACTTTGGCCTCCCCGGCAGCTCCCTGCCCCTTTTATGCAGGTCTGCCACCTCTATTACAGTGGGTGTTGGAAGGAAAGGCATTTCTAAAGCTCCCTGTAACCTGTGAAGGAAGGTCTGTGCCATTGGGAAGGGAAGCCTGCTTCTGTATTTGTGCACTGTGTGTGAACACACACCTAACAACAGACATCTGCGAAAGGCTCCTATGCCTGGAAAACAGAGGGAGGATTTAATTAGCACCACTTCCTCTGCCTCAGGCTGTCTTCTCTGGAAACACTTGGGGAAGCACAGGGCTTTGAGACCAAGCTGTTTGAGATCCAGGAAAGAAGGAAACTCTCAGCTCCATTTACATTTTTAAAGCCATAAATAGTGGGAAAGTTGAGCCCAGCCATCCCAATCTAGAATGATTCTAGCTCTGTCCCAAGATGTCCAGTCATGGTGACATCTTGGAAAGACAAGGAACGTAACTTGGACAACTTCCCTGACAGGAGAGAAGTGCCGTGCACCTAAGCATCCCACTTCATGCCTCATCACTTCTGCTCAGACAATCTGTTTATTCCTAATTCAATAAAAAGTGTACTTCTATCCTGCATAGACTATGTGCACTGAAATAGTAAAAGCATATTAATATCAGTAACAAATCCAGCCAAAACCAAATGTTCCATTGCTTTTACATGCATGAATTATGCCTTACAACAGACCCATCAAGAGCCATTTACAACTAAAAAGATAATTATTTCATAAGATTTCCACAGTAAATTTATCTTAGCATTTAGTGCCCAAGAGAGTAAAAGCAGCACATTTCATATGAAAGCACAGAGTCAGGGCTTGAAAAAATAAATGACGTGTATACTTTTTGACCTAATCCTTTCATTCCAGGGATGCAATGAAAATTATCCTAAAGGAGGAAAAGACTGCAATATTAATTGCTTATTCTAGGTGGCAATAAAATATTGGAAACCAACTAAACACTTAATCGTCAAGAAATGGCTAAGTATATCCAATTGATATAGTGAAGATGTTTAACATAGCATGCACAAATGCCACAGCAGCACGGGTTAAAGGTCAATCTTCTTGAATAAAAAATAATAAAAGCAGAAAACAATTTTATCCAGTAATGGCCATTTGAATAATTTTTATATCAGTAAAGACTAGCAGGGAAATATTTAGATTTATTCAAGTGGTCAGACTGTGAATGAATTTTTGCTTTTTTAAAAAATTTTAAATCATATTAGTGCTGCATTTGTAATAAAAAATAAAATGTATGAATAAATGCCAAATAAGCCCCTAAAGTGCTTCCTTTCCTTTGGTAAACAATAAGCATTCTATATTTCTCAACTACAAGAAAATTTAGGGCTAAATTTAATATAGTATTGCATTAAATAACTTATTTTCAGATCCTGGTACAACATTCTCTCTTTATACATATCTTCATCTATCCCTCTGGGACTTTTTCTAATAATACTTCAGAAGCATGTGTAAGGTATAAATTACAGCTAGAGGATTGTCTAGTCCAATTCCTTCACTTTGCAAATGTTGGAACAGACTCCAAAAAAACAAATGACTTGCCCAAGGTCACACAGTTACATAGAAACAAAACATGAAACCAGAGTCCTAGTCTTCTGGACTCTAGTTCATTGTTCTTTCCTGTGCTTCAAGTTGCAACAGTGAGAAGAATAGCAGACAAGCATTCATCACATTTATGCACTGGCAAACTGGAGGGACTTTTGCCAAATATCTGACACCAATCAGCTCTGGGATCAGAGACATAGCTCCGTGGAAACAAGGCTGATCCTCAGCTGCTCCATCATCACCAGCTCCACAACCAGTGCTGCAGGCTGAAGATGTTCTCCTTCCCCTTTAGGCACAGGAAGTGCAGGGCCTGGGGTCCACAAAACTTCTAGAAGCCCAAGAAAATGTTTGAATTTTTTTTCTCACATTAGAAAAAAAAAGGGAAATTTGTAGGGCCCCCCAAACCTATTACATTTTGCCTGATATATATATATATATATATATATATATATATATATATTGAACTATTTAAAGTTACAGAAACATAAGTTTTAATACTGGTATTATTCTGCGGGAGAGGTCCACAAAGGCAAAAAAGGGTTTTGTATCCACGGAAGTCATGATGTGCTCCTAACTCAAATCTACATCCTGCTACACATACTTCCCACTCAATTGTCCATTCTGGGGCTCCATCCTAGACCACCAGAACTAGAAACATTCTCCAGTTCAGGGTTTTCCAATCTCTTTACCCCTGGAGGATGTTGCTCCACTGAGATAGAAGGTACTCAGTTTCCCTGAGTTCAGATTTCAGGACACGCCTCTGGGTTTCAAGCCACTCCCTGAGGTCTCAGGCCCCTCTTCTAGGCTCTCCCCTAGAAGAGAGCTACTATTGTTAGTTAGATCTGTTTCCAACACCAACAACCCGAGAATGAGACCAAAAGAGGCCGGCTTATGCAAACCCAGTGGCTGGGCATGCCCAGTAGAGAAGAGTTATATTACCCTGGTACTGAATGCCCTTCCTCTTGGGGTGTTAAAGAGCAGGATATTCTTGAATGTGTTTGGTGCATATGGTAGGATTTGACCAATGAACATGCTCCGAGAAAAGACCAACTGAGCATGTGCAAGATTATGTTATGTAACAGGGAACCACCCCCTTAATTGAATATTCATTTGATAGTGAAACTATAAAAGCTCAATTCCTGTAGAAGGTGGGGTGTTGCTCACTTTCCTGGGGCCAGCCCCCACTTTGCTGGCTGAGGTGTGTACGCTTTACTTTGTATCAAATTTAACGTTCAGCAAGTGGTTGCTCACTCTCTTGAACCAACCTGCACTCTGTACTAAACTTTAAGTGTGTATTTCTCACTTTTGTACTAAACTTTGTGTGGGCCCTGCTGTCTCTGGAGCCATGCAACACTTTGTGAAGTCTGTACTTCTTATCTATTATATTAAACCTGTTCTCACTTTCTACGGTGACTCTGCTCTTGAATTCTTTTCTGTGGCAGAGTCAAGAACCCAGTAAGAGGACGGGGTGTGTCGAGGCTGGTATCGGGTCACCCAGACCTTTCCTTCCACATCATCACCACATACTGAGATTTCTGTTCTGTAGACAAACTGCATAATTTTGAAATAATTCTTTTTGCTTTTTTAGAATCAAAGACAGATCAGCATAGTTGACACCCAATAAATACTTGTTTCCCAGGGAAGTGGGTGACTACCCTGAGAACTTCAAATTGGTTCAAAAGGAGTAGCAGCCACACCGTGTGACCAGATCTTGAGTCAGAGACAAAGACAAAGAAGATGGAGATTTTTTTCTTCTCACAAGAGTTCAATAAGGAACAGTTCAAGTATACCAAAAGGATCATAGTTCAGATCAGGAAAATAAGATTGACATTAAACAGAGATGCTGGTAAAACACAGGGCTGTTTTATGGTGACCCTCTTCTCAAGGGCCACACCATTTCTTCAGTGCTATCTGCCCTCCTTTTTCATCTAGTTTTTATTTTTTATTTTATTTATTTATTTATTTATTTATTTTTTGGCTCCTTGCCCTATCTGCCTCCCTGGTAAGCCTGCACCACCAGTCACTCACTTGCTTTCTTCACCTCCCTGTCTCCTGACACCTACATAAGTCCCATGAGATTTTTTTAACCCTATTGCAGGGATCTATGATATCCACAAAGCTTTTGAAATATCAATAACTATTTAAGGGTCCTCACTCTTACCTGCCTGGGTCCTCAGGAAGACAGGCTGCCTAGTAAACAAACACTCATCTATTCTAACACCCACTGTCCTCCGTCTGTTCCAGCTGCTATAACAAAATATCTTAGGCTAGGTAATTTATAAACAGCAGATTTTTATTTCTCATAGTTCTGGAGGCTGGGAAGTCCGAGATCAAAGCACTAGCACACTTGATGTCTGGTGAGGGCCCAGTCTCTGCTTCCAAGATGGCACCTTGAATGCTGCATCCTTCGGAGGGAACAAGCACTGTCCTCACGTGACAGAAGAGGCTGAAAGGGTATAAAGGGCCTAGCTAGTTCCCTCCAGCCCTTTTATAAGGCACTAATCCCATCCATGAGGGTGGAGCTCTCACGGCCTAATTACCTCCTAAAAACCCCACCTCTTAATACTGCTGGTTAGGGAATCAAGTTTCAACGTTAATTTTGGAAGGTACACAAACATTCAAATCATAGCATCCACCTTTTTCAAATGAGGAAACTGAGGTTCAGAATGATTATGTGTCTCCCCTGAATTCTCAGTTAGTTATTTAAAATTAAGTTAAATAAGAACAATAAAGAATGAAATTATGGGCACCACAGAAGCAAAAATCTTATATCCAGAGGGATATTTGTGGGTAGACCAGGATCTTAGAAAAGTGTATGGCTTGTTAACAAGGACTATTACCCTTCTGTGGGTGGGGTGGGGATGGATTGAGAAGGGAGCTGGGAGTTAGTGCCTGTGGCCTGTGCTGCATTCAAAGATGTCGACTGTGGTTTCTGATGAGGACATCTCTACCTACATGAAGGGGTTAACATTCTCAAGGCACATCCCCAAAATAAAAATCTACTTTTAATTTTGACATTTTGGAAGGTAATTTATGTGAATTTATGTGTGCAGCCTTTCCTGAGTCTCTCCGAGAACAGCCGAGGGATGTGCGGTGGGTGAACAACAATACTCCAACACCTCATAACTCTCCAGCAAGCCCACTTCTGTGCCAGCTGAGATAAGAAAATTGGCAAACAATTCTTCACAATTTCACATTTTGTACATTAGTGATAACACATCGGCAGGACTGCTCTGCGTCCTGGGGGAAAGTTGAGTTGAGGGAGGGTCTCTTCCCTCTGAGCTACCCCTGGGCCAGGCAGGGCCTCTGCTCTGCTCCCAGTGCTTTGACTGTGTGAAGAGCAGAACAGAGGGCCAGGCCTGAACACCTGGGCCCCACGCATTCCTCATTCAGGGTGACCCTGGGCAAGTCACTTCCTTGCTTCCCCTCCCTGCACTGCAGATTTCTCATGTACAAAATGAGGGGTCAGACTTGCTGCTTTCCAAACTGTGAAACTACTCCTGAGACCACCTGAGGGCTGAATGGGTAGGGCTCCGGTCACCAAACCTATTTCAGTCCAGGCAGATCCATTTATCTATTACTGGACTTCTTCTAAAGCTTTTATTTGACAGGAAAGCAGTGTTCAACTTTGAAAGCTGTTGGACTAAATTATCCCCAAGTTTTCTTCCAGCTCAATGACTCTACAAGACGATTAATTTTTCTCCAGTGCCCAGAATACTACAGAGACCTAAAGCTATAGAGGCTGCTCATATGTAGTTTTCCCCTTCTATCTTCATCGTGGGACTCCAGCCAAGCAAATTAGTTTCTTTGCAACTCATATGCAGTGGGATCCAAGGAAGAGGATTGGGATGACAGTCACGAATCTGAGTGCCCATTGTGAAGATTCTGGGGTGTTGTCCTCTGACTTTCCTCTAACTCAAATGAAAATCCACACTGACCAGAGCTGCTAAAAGTATCAACAGTGGAGAGTTGGGCATCTTACCCAGGCCAGGGTCAGGCACATGCCAGAGCCTCAAAAACGATTCTTGCACTTACGAAAAGAAGAATGTAGAGGTCTGCTGAGCTCCTCACACAGATATTAAGTTTTAGAGGGGTTTCCTCAAAAATAAATAAGGAAAAGAATTGATGAAGACAAGGATATCGACTAGAGAACTTTGTGAGACTACAGATCCCTCCAAATTAATTTCTTGCACATTCAGTGAACACTTTCACCTCTCACTGGTCTGGGTTATGGTAATATTGAGCTCCTGACTCCAGCGTTGACCACACTGTTCTGTAATCACCATTTGATTTCTTGTCTTCACTTGTGGGCCGTGGGCAACTGCAGAGCAGAAACATGCTGCACTCATCTTTAAAATCCAGCAGTTAGCATGGATTTTAAAGACACTGAGAGGCACTGAGTTCAAGATTACAATTGGACAAATAGATACCCTGCTTGTCCCTCTGCAGCATCTGATCTGAAGGGCAAGGCTTCTATCTTATACATTTTTGTACATTACCTCATACATAGTAAGTGCTCAGTACATGTTCATGGACTTAGTAATAAAGTTCTGTGTGAAGGCATGAATGAAAATATCTTCTGCACACACACTTACCCTCACACAGACACACACAGAAACTCATGCCACAGTCTTTAACACATAGCAGCTCATAGTCTAGTGGAGGTGACAAAGCCATAAGCAAATAAACACAGCCTTTTGTGATCATAAGAGTATGTGCACAAAAATGGTAGAAACAGAAGATGGGAGCAACAGGGGTGGGTGGAGAGAGGGGATTGCAAGTGTGGGGAGTTGGAGGTGTGAAGAAAGGTGCCTTAGAGCTGACTGCATAATAGAGATGGGTGGAGGACATCCCAGGCAAGGGTGAGAGGTGTGAGAACTGGGTGTGTTCCAAGGACTGCAGACAATATGGTGTGTGCAACCAAAATATCAGCCGCCCACCCTTGAAGAGCTGGTTACACTTGGTGAAAACTACCATTCTCTAATGGGATGAGAGTCTGAAATCCTCCCCACACTTCCTCTCTATTCCCTTTTCTGCCACCACCCCTCCATACCTGCTGGGACAGTTCCCTCATGGTCAATCCAAATGCAGAGTCTGGACTTGGCACTGTAAGGATTCCATGTGCCTCGAGAATTCCATGGATTAACAGCTTCATTTAAGATTTACAGAAATCGTGGACAGGTAAGTCACATCGTGTATATCCAACATTGTACAATCCATCTGTTTCTCACTTCCCTTCCCAGGGTAACAAATTCTTCCTTGTTTGTGTATCTGTTTGTTTATTTAAAATACATATCCATTTCACCCACATGCCCATGTCTCTCAGATTCTCCCTTTCACACCTCCTGCCAAATAATGACATTTTCCACAAAGATAAATTCTAGAGGTAACTATTAATATAAACCTGGACAAGGATTAGTGAGTTAGAGGAGAGCTGGCAGGAGATATGTCTGAAAACATAGAAAGAAGCCATTCTGTAAGCCAGGCATCAAATTGAGTGACTTATCTCAGGCAGCAGCAGACATGTCCTTTGCAATTAGCCTGACCATGAAGAGTATGGGATAGGGAGGGGACAGAAAAGTGGTGGCATTCTGGGGAGGAGAATAATTAAGGCTAAATCACTATCCCTCTTCCCCCACCCCCCACCTCCACATACAGAGAGAGAAAGAAGCAATGTGTAAGGAACTGACAGAAAGTTCTTGGTCCTGAAGATGTACTTCAGAGGGCTTGTAAGGACTCCAGTACTTTCTTCATATATGAGTAAAAAGGAAAGGAGCAGAGAAATCAAAAGAATCAACCAAGGCCAGCAATTTAGACCTGTAGTGGGCCCTATTGTTCTCTCTACAAAGTAAACTTGACCCCTGATTTTGAATCTGCTGATTCAGAAACTAGATGGTGACAATGCTTGGAGATTAGGACAAGCCTCTGTCCCAGTTACTGGGTCATCCCAGAAGAGTGTGTGAATTAGCGCCTACCAGGGATTGCTTCCTTCCCAGCATTAATACTGGTGTCAGGCTGGAGCAGGTACACGCGCATTCCACAACCGGATGTTCCTGGCCGGGAGCGCTGTTTAAGGCAGTCGCCCCAAAGCCTGGGTTTCCTGTTAGACCAATTGTGATTTCTACACGAGATTCTATAGATTTTATGAAATTCAGGGAAAGTCATTAATTCAAATGCTGACAACAATATTTTCACTTTCAAAATAAAAACAGCCTTTATTTTTTAATGAAGTTTTTTATTAATATACATTCTTATTGAAGTATGATATACACTCAAAAAATTATAAGTGTGCCGATCAATAAATTATTATAAAATAAACAGGCCCATGTAACCATCACTTGGGTCAAGAAATACCATACTACCAGCACCGTGACAGGATTACTTTTCTCGAAGTGAATATCCAGTTGGTTTCACATGATAGACTCCAAGAGGGCTGCCAAACATTTTAAGTATTCCCTAACTCAACACCCTAATTTTACAAATAAGAAACCAGGTCCTCCAAAAGCAGCAGGAACATGGCTTACCTCAGGTCACAAAGTAACTTAGAAACAGCACCAGGGCTTCAGGCTCATCTTTCCTGCTCTACTGCCTCAGATTCCTAGGAGGGCTTAGCTGGCCTGCGGAGCAAGGGAAACCTGCTCTCCTTGCCAACTCCTTTGTCCATAAGTCTGAGGTTAGCTCTCTCCTCTCCCCATAAAGTCAGGCTCTGAAGAGCTCTCCTAAAGACACCACTCAAAATCCCACTCAAACCATCATTTTCCTCTGTTCAGAGCAGCCAGCATAAATCAGACACCTGGTTACATACTTGTTAAGTGAATTAATGAAGAGATACTTCATACCATCTGCAGATGCTTTTCAAATTCTCCCATTTCCATCATCAGGCTGGTAATTTTGAGCCATGGCCTATGAGATGACCTTCCTCTTTCCTAAGGATGTTTTCTCATGGATGACGAGGGACCACTAACTGTGTCATGTGAGGAACAATGGAGGTAACTGGAGAAATTCAGCTGAGAAGAGAGAAAACGTAGAGGGCATTGATCACTGTCTTCAGATGTCTAAGGCTTGCCATGAGGAAAGGAGCACACTCATGCCACTTGACCTTAGAAAGCATAAGAATTAATGGATCTCTTGCTTCTCACAACAAAGCTTCTCAAAAACAAAGAGTCTGTCCTCGCTATCTCTACCTCATTGTGTTCCATGCACCTCTTACACCACAGACTCTGCTTTTTGGTCCAGGCACGTCTTTCTCCACAAAGTTCTCACGACTGAATCCAATAGATACTTTCTATTCTTTATCTTCTTTGACACTGTTGATTGTTGCATAATCCTCAAAATTCCCATTTCTTTCTGTTCCCAGTTGTTTTCTTTGTACTTCCCTGTTTGTGGCATATAGTTTTCTTCATAATGTCCTGTTTCTATTATGCTGATGTTTATCAGAGCACACTGTAGATGTTCTCTGTAAGCAATCTCCTTCACTCTCATTGTTTAACCATAATCTATGAATCTGTGATTCCCACTCCCGTATCTTTAGTCAGATCTCTCTCCCAAGACATAAATCCATCCATACAATTGTCACTTAGACACCTCACCCTAGTTGACCACCGAAACTTCCCACTTATTATATCTAAAGATGAACTTACCATCTTCTTACACCTCCCATAAACCTGTTTCTACTTATTTCAATCTCAGTGAATGAAGTCACAGCTATAAAATTCCTCGTTAGAAACCCTCCAGATTCCCACTTCTCCCCCAGTCCTTACCAATCAAAATTTAGACCTGTAACTTTTAATCCTTATTATCCACTGAATTGTCTCCTTTGCTCCGTTTCTAACTTCACAGCATTTAGTTCATCCCTTGAGAATCATTATAAAGTGTCCCTCCAATTTTACTCTCTCCAATTTATGCATCACAGCAGGAAGAAAAATCTTCCTAAAATACAAATCAGATTGTGTCACTGTCAATTTAACCTTGAATGATCCCCATCACACTCTGAATAAAATCTGAACTCCTGAGCATGGTTAGCCAGACCTTTATGATCTGAACTTACTTTCAGAGGCTCATGTCTCACCAAGTCTCTACCCTCATTGTTTTTCTCCTATCTTCCCTGTCCCACCACAGCACTCAAACCCTATGTTTCAGTCACACTACTCTCTGCCTTTAGTTCCACAGGATCACCAAGCTCCTTCTCACTTCTTTTACCCAACAATTCCCTCTGCCCTTCTTATCTCAGCTTAGAGAGCAGCTTAGAGGCCTCCCTGATCAATCTCATCTCATGAGTTAGGTGCCTTTTCCTTGCAGAAAAAGTGTATCCTTATTAAGTATTTATCATGCTGTGTTACAGCTACCTGTTACTCTGCCTTAACTTTCACACTCTCCCCACTAATTCATGAAATCCATGATGATAAAGGCAGGTTTTGTTTATATGGTATCCTTAGCACCAGGTAGAGCACTTAGAAAACATTCATTATGTATTAGCTGAGTAAATGAATCAGTAATAAATATCCTCACAATGTGGAGCATACTTGACAGCAAATGCAAAGGGGATTCAGCTAAGAGAGTCTCTCTCCTGAGGGCTGAAGGAACCAGACCTGACGAGAGAAAATTTAAAACCTTTTCTTCTAAACCCAGCTCCAAACTTATCAGTTCCCAGAAGCTTATCATGAATGGCAATTTAGCAATGCGATTTTCCTATGCTCTCTAGGTACCATGATCTTCTATCAATCAGTTCTTTAGTCACTGCCTGTGATTGGGTTCCAAGCACAGACTTTAAGCTCGGTGAGAGGAGGGGCCATGTCCACATCTGACCCTCTCAGATGCCCACAGAATGTGTAACCCTGTGCAGCGCAGTGCACACAGTCACAGAGAATGTCACAGAACATGTCTGCACCACTGGAGTCAGACAGAATAAGAGAACACTTGCTTCTGCCTGAAACCTCCCTGAGGGGCAAATGATGCACATCAGAGCCTTTTCTGAGAGCAGGTCTAGGTACGCAGGGCATGGAGAAGAGGCTTATCCTGAAATCAATGGGTAATACTCGAGAGCAGGCAAGCATTCAAAAGGGGTGGAACAAGCCAGAAAGGAGAGCCTGGGGTCCTAAAAACACACTGCTGACTTCTCATCTTGTTGGGCACCATAACTGAAGGACAATTTGTGTTTCAATAATGAAATACACATTAAGTTCCTAAAATGCAGAATGCTAAACAAGACACTAAATCGGACAAATAATTAGAAACAAGAAGGCATTAGAATAATATCATTCTAAGGCTCCTTTGACCCATTCCCACTCGGCCTAGGTGAGAATGTTAATACCTGGAATTCAGCCTGTTCTACAAGATTCCAGGAAGACTCAAATCGGTCCAGGGAGCTCCATCCAGTGTGAGAGAGAAAAGGCAAGAAAGCTAGAGAAATAGGGGTAGCTCTCATTGAAATAATGAAAGTCAGAGCACAAGTAAGGAGAGAGGAAAGAAGTTCTGTTTTAAGGATAACATCCAGATTCATTCTAAGTTGATTTAAGAGAAGTGGACAGTTCAGGATGCCAAAGAATGAAAACTAAAAAATAGTTTCATATCTGCTTGCTGAAGGCAGTTAGATAAGAGACACCGATGAAGAACAATACCATCTGTCTCAAATGGCCTTCGCTTTTTCTATATTTCAGTAAGAAAAGTAATAGAAATGTGTGTATAAGAAAATATAATTATTATGCACATATGTGCATAAATATGGCCAGGGTATTAAAAAGTAAAGATAGACGCATATTACATATGACCTGCTGCAACTACTATTACAGCAATGAGCAACAATAGCCAAAGTAGCCAAAACTAGTGTTCTGAGAAAATTAAAATGCCTTCCTGTGATATTCACATTTTCTTGCTTCTGTGAATGTGTAGCTTAAAGCTAGCTTACTGAGGAGAGAATATGTTTGCCTTACTGTAATTTATGACTTCCATCACAAAGCCACTAAGAGGGGAGTAGGAGTGTGGACCAGTGAAAGTTCAACCAAAGTACTCATTATAAAGAGTGGTCGGTAATGCCATCTTTAAATATTAAATGCACATGCATGCCGTAATAATACCTCTCAGCTTCTTTGCCTACAAAAATGTGCATATTGATGCCTTCCCTGCTTACTATACATGATTTTTGTGAAGATCAAATGAAAAAAATTGTGAAAGTACTTTGTAAAGGAAGTGCCTTGATCTGGCATCTTTTAAAGAGCTATTAGCATTATCATCATAGAAGTAGGAGGCAATAAAATAATATCTGAGCAGAGGCTGTTGGCAGTCCCTGAAGGATGCCAAAGGGCAAGTGAGACTGTTGAATGCTTTTAGGGAAGGCTGATTCCTACCCTGATGAAGTCAGAACTATTGGCAAGACATGGGGACTCAGGGAGAAGAGGCAATGTGTTTAGACCAGGATGTGTCTGATCCTCCCAGAAGGCAGTTGTTCCACCTGGGCCAGGGGACCAGATAGAAACAAAGCTCACAGGGCTGCCCATGTCACCTGTACACATGCTTGCTGTGTCAATTCCTGCCTCGAGTATCCCTTCAGGACATAAAAGCAGTGAAAGAACATCTGTGGCTTATGTAATATGTACTATTTGTGAATAGGGGAATTCAAGTGAATGAATAAGTTCGACCATTTCTCAGAGCTTCTGTTTTGATATAGGTGTCAGCAAAAATGGGTTGGTTCACAGCATGACTGATTGGCTATCTCTGCATCTAAGAACTTCATTGATGACGCTCCATGGTATTTAAAGAGATCACCAAAATGTTTGACATGTCTACAAAATATATTCCTTGTTAACTATGAGGGGAGTTCCATCTTACCTTTTTAATGGGCTGGGCCCAATTTATGATACTTAGTACTATTCCTACTAAATATTATTCATTACTTCTCTTGCATCCCACCTAAAATAGGCAATGTTGGGTTCCAAATGTTATTAGTGTTTGACTGTGAATTCTCCCACTCAAACCTAACCAGCAGGTAAACTTACTAGAAAATACTACAGAGAGTAGCTGAAACCAACTCTGCTGTTGGGAGTGACTAAATATAGAATTTTCAATTTAGGTGGGACCTTATATGTGCCAGTTTAATATCTCTTCCAGTGTAGGCATCTCTAAGATTGTTACCTTGGTTTATCAATAATATTACATACCTGTAGATTTAGGTCTCAAGATAAGGAAAGTGGGACTAACCAGTACTTAACTGCAAGCTGGTTTGGTATATTTGAACATACAAAAGAGAGAGGGATCATCTGGAATAAGTGATATCTCTAGCTATATTTTTAAGTCATCTTCCAGTGACAAATCCAAATGCATCCCTTATGCCAATGCCTCTTTTAAAATACCAATAGTATTTTATTTATAATTTATTTATAATAACAGAAAATTGGACACTAAATGTAGTTTAGGCAAAAATATTATATGGTCATAACTAGCATCGTACAAATGCAATACAAAGACATCCATGATATATTGCTTTTTTTTAAAAAATGAAGCTATAAAATAGGACATAGAACATAGTATGATCTCAGGTTTTATAAAAATAGTACAGATGTGTGTAAAAGAAAGTTTAAAATGATATCCACCAAAACCAATGTTAACATTGGTTTTCTCAGGGTAGTAGGCTTATAGATTTTTTTTCTTAATTATATTTTCTGATTTCCTACAAGAAAAATGTTATAGAACATCAAAGGAGAAAAAAGTATTAGTTCTAGAAAAAAATTTTAAAATCTAAGAGGTTGTTTTTTAAGCACCCACATCTTTATTGCAGACTTCCCTTTCTCCATTATCAAGGGAAAAGATTCTGTTTCACAGGGAAAATTTATCAAAGTTTGGCCTTCAGACAATCTCTAAAAATTAAGGTCAGAAGAATGTTAAAATTAATACCCAAATAGAGACTATTTCCTGTGCACAGATAGTTGGATTATTGGGCAATGACTTTTACCTGCCCAGTAATATGCAAAGACTGCATGCAACAAATAAAATCAAAAGAAGTTTTGAAAGATGGAGAAAGACCAGGTCTCTTGGGCAAGGCTTACATCACAATGAGTTATGAAATTGCTATGCAGGCCAAGAAGTCGCAAACCTGTTATGTAAATCGTATGAGGGGAAAGGGAGGGAGGGAGGGAGGGGAAATGTTTGTCTTAGAGAGTTAAGTCCAATGCACTTCCAATGAACAGATCGTCTGAGAACACAGCCCTTAGGTACAGATGGACTGGACAGAGTGATTTGGCAGAAGTTCTAGTTTCCACAGCAAATGCAAGTGATGTGGAGGAGGAGAAGGAAGAAGTAGCAGTGGCCCTGTTTTACACTAGGCCGGGGAGAGAGGCCTGGTAAAGGGGGCCGTCAAGAGGAGTGATTTCACATGCACCTGACCTAGACCTTGGGCAGCAACATAAGCCAGGCTAAAAAGCACTGGTCTGAAATAAACTAGAGTGAAATACTTTCTGTCTTTCCTCCTGCATTAGGTCAAAAGGGTTAGAGTCACAGCATAGGCCAACTTACTCTGAGAAGAGGTTAAAAGAAAATACCTGGCCCAAAGGAATCCATATCCAACACATATCCCAAATGTCCTTCATGCCTGCTAACTCTTCAGTGAATCTGATGGCACCCTTGCTTCTCTCTGAAATGCATCTTCTCTCTTGTAGAGGTGATGTTACTTACATTGCATTGATCAAGGGGTTTTGGGGTTTTTTTTTTTTTCCCTTTATCTTTTGTTTTTGTTTCTTTGACTTTTGCAAAACTTCAATTCTTGTTTTTACTTTTTGAGCTGCCATCCTGTTTGGGAGCTCATCTAATCTGTAGGAGTGGCTAAGCCAGACAAATTAGCTTCCTCCATGGAAGTCTGAAAAATTCCTTTACTTTTGATTTAAACACAACTTTGCAGGTTGATGTATCAAGATCACTCACCTACAACTCAAAGACCAAATGTTTGGAGAATTAATTAAGCCAACCCTTTCACAAGATAATGGGCAAAGATCAGGAAAGATATAAATTGATTCATTTCATGCAATCAATGCCTTTATCAGGAAATAGACTGGCATAGTGAAGAAAGCTTTGGAGTCAGGCGGGCTTGGGCTTGCACACAGACTCTGCAACTTACTAGCTGCCTGAGGTCAGTGGCAATTTAAACCCCTTAGCTTCAATTTTCTCAAATGTAAATTAAATCCAATATATACCTTATAGGACAGTGTAAGAATTAGATGAGCTAATGGATATAAAGGCCTAGCAAAGTACCTAAAATATAGTAGTGTTTCAAAACATAGTTTTAAAGATTTAGGGGAAAGAGTGGATAGAAGAAGTGCAATAGTTGACTGAGTCTATGTTAGAGGAACTTTTACAATTGGGAGCAGAATATATAGAACCTAGTGATGGTGGGGAAAGTCCTGAAGTGGTAGAAGTCAGAAAATACGGGTTCAGATGTAAGCCATCGCTTTGTTTTTGTTTTAGTTTTAATATTACTAGGAGGGCTTTGAACTACTTGGCTCCCAAGTTTCCCTCTAACTCTGCTAGTTTAGGACTCAACACAGGCCTGGTGTGGAGCCCCCATTCCAAATCAAAGTGGAGAGCTAAGTGGTCATTTAGAAAGCAAGTCCAATACCAAAAGTAACAAGACTGAAAGAGCTGGAATATATTTATTTTAATGACCTTCACCCCATTATAAATCAATACTTTCTAGTCCTTGGTTATATATTTGTAGGAAATTGTATCTTTCAAAACACCAGATATAGGAAGTCGGTAAGAACGCATTACTAGTTTTGTTTTTGTTTTTGTTTTTTAATTCAACAAGCAAGAAACACTGGACAGTAAGAACTTCCTGTCTGGTTTTATTAGCTGTTCCTTCCAATCAATGAGATAAGCACTCCATGGTTCTCAAAGCATGGCCTTGGAGCCCTGGGGATATTCAAGTCTTTTTCAGGGCTCCATGAAGCCAAAACTATTTTTATAATAATGCTGAGATATTAATTGTCCCTTTCATTCTCATGCTGTCATTAGTGTACGATGGAGTTTTCCAGAAACTGTAAGATGTGCAATGACATCATTACTCTGACCATTAATGGAATGTGAAATTATCATCTTGAGTTTTAGAAATGTGTGTTTTAATTTCTAATATGGTAAATATTGAGAAACATAATATATATGAACAACAACAAAAAAAGATAAACAATTCAGAGAGGACCAAACTTCCTAGCCCAGGGCTTTGTCCAGCTAGACCTGGTCAAAATGAAATTTCCCTCCCATCACCAGCAGCTTCAACACTGTAGGTCATTGCCTCTTCTCCAGTCTCCAAAATAACCCAACCATAGTTTTCTGTGTTCCTTTATACAGTGAAAGCTTCCACTTAGTGTGCATTTCACTTAGAACAAGAGTTTTAACTTTGTCCATTCATTATGCAACTATATTTCAAAGGTGAATCAAAAATAGAACTTCTTGCATGGAGCTTTGGGACTAGTAGAGGGGATAATGATTTGAAACTAATCTAAATAAGAGAGACTTAAAATTAAAAGTACTTACTGCATCATACTATGTATACACATCCATAGTGAAATATAAAGCAATGCTTAGAAATCATATTTTTGAAGATAATTAAATGACAGATATAAATTCACAGAATAATGCTAAGTGAAAAAGTAGGATTCTGAGCTATACATACCCTATGGTTTTATATTCAAAACCCAAAATATATACAAATAAGCAAAGAAAAATACTAGAAATTACAATATTGAAGAGTTTTTAAAAGGGGCCTATATCTGGGAAAAGGAGGTTGTAAAAAATGTCTTAGAATAATTCTCCAGACAGACATTAATTGACACCAAGAGATATATTATTATGAAACAAAATGCAAATTATAAAATATTATATCACCCACACATGCATTGGAAGCACATGCACCAAAATGTTATGAATGATCATCTCTGCGTGACTGGAGTATGAACGATTTTTACTTTCTTTTTCACACTTTTGTAGATTTTCTAATGTTCTTTGCATTGAGCATGTATTTTCTTTCTGACTGAGGGAAAAAAATTGTTAAAGATATTGTTTCACAAAAGTGAATCAAGTGAGTGTGAGTCATGGCCGGCAGTAAGACTGTGGGTACACAGGGTATTGATTGAAATATAAGAATAAAATGCTGGCGTCGCTGAAGGTGGTAGGTAAACAGGCAATAACAGAAATCCCTCCAAGAGTAATGGTGACACAAAGAGTTTGGAAGGGCTACATCCAGGTCAGTGAGCACCATACATGTGGACATGGAAATAACTGTTTTTTAAAGTCCGTCAAATAGGGATAGTGGGCCAGCTCAGTCCTACCTCCTTAAGGAATCTTTCTGTAGCCAGCGGACCACTGGGGTGGATGGAATTCCTAAACAAGGCAAAGCAATACACGCACTCCAGGGTCGATGCCTTTTCCCTCCAGGGTAACTATAAGCATCTCTAGGTCAGAAATCACCCTCTGTGCTGCCGTGTTTCTCATCCCCATTGCCAACGCCAAGTGTTCTGGACAGAATAGATGCTTAATAAATATGTCTGAAGTACACCATATGGGGGATGGAGACAGACAAGGGCACAGGAGTAAGAGGAACACAGAGGTAATCAGCCTAACACTGCCAGCCACAGGATGGATGGCCTTGCTGACAATGGTGCAGAGAGACTATAGTGACTTGACAACACAAAGAGCTCCCGCATTGGTGGGGGTTCATTTGCTACAACTGATGTTAATATTATTTGGACCAATTTAATATTTATTATTATATTGTGGACCACATATAAAAGCAAAAGAAGGAAAAAAATTTCCCTTAAGCTCAGTAGGTAGAGAAAATGAAAGTAAATAATTTTGAGGTATATCAATTAAGACTTCTTATAAATTTATCTATTTAATAAAATACTATTGATAATATCATTTTTCTACTTCAAAAATGGATTTGCACTGTAAATGTTGTTTCAAAAAACTGTCTTTTAGATCTGACTTGTAAAAGAATATCAATATTGACTATGGTGGCAGTGCTTACTAAACACTTACTATGCAGCAAGCACTTGGCTTTATCTGTGTTGACTCATTTAAAACTCATCATAAACCTATGGTTTAGGTGCTAATATTATCCTCATTTTATTCATCATGAAATTGAAGCTGGGACAGTTAAGAAACTTGCCCAGGGTCACACAGGTAGTAAGTGGCAGAGCTGATCAAAAGTCACTCTGACCCTATGCTCCTGTTTTCCACTAGTATTAGTACTTACTATACCACTTAATTAATAAATAATTTCCTTATACTTGAAAATTGCTAAGAGAGTAGATCTTACATGTTCTTACCACAAAAAATTATATAATTAAATAAGATTGACTGATATGTTAGTTTGATTGTGGTAATCGTTTCACAATGTATACAAGTCGATTCATCACGTTGTATATTGTAAATATATACGATTTTTATTTGTCAATTATGACTTAAAAAGCTGGAAATAAATATAAAAATTCCTATAACAGCAAACTAGTGGCTATATCAGGTTCCATTATATAATCATCCATATTTATTTAACTCATCCTTATTGTTAGTTATTCCTGGTGCTTCCTTTTTACTTGCTTTTATAATGACTATGTACCGAATATCCTTGTAGGTAAAATGTTTCATAAGCCTTAATTTATTCCTCAGTATAAATTCCTAGAAGTGAAAAGATTGGATCAAAGAGTATTTAGATTTAAGGTTTTTGGAATATATGGCCAAATTGTCCCCACTCCCAGAAAAGTTCTACCAATTTAAGTTTCAGTAGAATACAAGAAGGCCCATTTTCCTGCAGATCAGTGGAGAGTTTTATATATATCTCCAACTAATGATTTAAAAATATTAGTCTATTATTCATTTTAATTAGTGCTACCTTTTTAAGTTGTGAGATTGAAAGGTTGGGGGTGTGTGTATGTTTGGACATTTTTATTAGTTTCATCTTTTTTGTTTTATTTTTTAGCAAGAGTTCTTCATTTATTAAATATATTAGCAATTAAATGCTCATGATATCAACAGATGTTAATGATTATAGTGATACTGCTGGGGTTGTAGGCATGAGTAACAATGATGTGGAATTTTCAAAAGGGACACATCAATTACTCAAGTGCATGTATCACTAACTAAAGAGCAAAACAAAGCTGGCTTCCAAAGTTGGTTTCCAAAGCTGTAGACTTGATTTGCTTAATTAATTAATTCTAAATGTAAGAATGTCTTGAACTAGGATACTCCGCTTTTTTCCGGTGTGACATAGATTAAGCACCCTAGTGCAACTCTACATAGCATAGAAGATTCCCTCCTTTAATTCAAACACATTTAGGAGGAAACTTGACTGCGCTAGGGAAAAGGAAGAGCTGAAGAGTAGAAGGACACCTGAAAGAACAATTTCTGTCCTTGGGGAGTAGCACATTGTGAAAGAATTAAATCTGCAAACAGATAATTACAGGACTGTTGGGTAAAGCACTGGACCATAATCTGTACAAAGTGCAATAAGAGCATTCTAGAGACAGTGCAGAGAGTCACATTTAGCTGTCTGGATACCTATGGATCTCAGAACTCTTCCGCAGGCAAACCCCTAGAGAGACATTAAGGCCCCAGTACAAACTGCTGCTGACAGATAGGGCTTGTATTTCACCCTAAGAAGTAGCCTTTTGTTGCCATCAGTGATGGAAGAGGACAGCCACCACTGGGAAGTATCACCTGCTATACGTAGCTTTCTGTTTTGGACATGCAGGACTGGTTTGAAATAACATTTCAACACATCCCTGCTCATAAACAGTAGCAGTGTCCCATTTGGAAACCAGGTAGGGTTGGAGAACCAGAAATGTATGGTCTGAGCTCCATGTAAACAGAAAGAATCTTAACTGTGTATGGTGATCAAGTGGAGAGAAAGCATCAGACAACACAGGATGTATCATAGATGCTAGCAAGTAGACAAAAATTCACTACTAAAGGAAGAGATTGATATGAGAATTAGTCTAAAAGTAAAGGCATGAGAAACTGCATGCACATTCTCCAGTATGCAGATGCTTCAACTTGAAGCCTTGTGTTGACCCTAATTGGAGAATTTTTCCAAATACTGCAAATATTTATTGATGCAGACACTGAGCTCTTGTTTCTTTCCAGGGCTGCAAACATCCTGCATTTAGTGTAAAAGAACCTTCAGTTCAGGAGACATGCTGGGAAGTGTGAGTTTCTTTAGATTTATAAAAAAGATCCTTAAATAATGGCTAACTGAAAGTTTTATAAAGAGTTCTATAAGTGATCTCCAAAATTATCTTGGTAGAGTAAGGCAGTGAAGAAAACAATGAACTTGGCTTTTTGAACCCAGATTTAAGTCCCATCTGCTGTTAATTTGCTCTGTGACTTCAACCCCCTGAGCCTTATTTTCCTTACCTGAAAAAATGTAAGATGGTAACCCTTACCAGAACTACTTCACAGAATTTTAGAGAAGAGAAGATAGAATAAAATGCTCTATGTATACGTATTACTCAAATGACAATCTCTATGAAAGTGTATTTCTATCATTCTTCTCCCACCTTAAAAAAAAAAAAAAAAAAAGCTTCCCTCTTTCCCATCCAACTAGTGCCCATTTTCTCTGGTTGCCTTTACAAAAAAGCTCCTTGAAAGGAATATCTATATTTATTGTCTCCAAGTCTTCTTCTCCCCTTCTCTCTTGAACACACTCCAGCCACTGCCACTGCGCAGTTCTTAGACATCATTGACTCCACCTCCCAGCAGCATCTTTCCCATGAGACCACCCTCTCCTGCTTGAAAGGAGTCTTCGCTTGGCTCCCAGGACATACCACACCCCCTAGTGTGCTCCCAACACTCTGACCACTCCTCTTTCATCTTTCTCAGTTCCAGTGAAACCAGAGATGGTACAGGGAGTGGTAAAGTGATCTCTCTAGGGTCTAAATGATAAGGAGGGGCATTGTCCAAAGCAAATGTAAATGACAAATTCTTCTTATTGTTACCATGTGCTGGAGATTCTAAACAATTTCAGTGCTAAAATACTCCTCTCTGCTGGCATGGGACCTCGCTCACCATCCTGCGCTTCTTTGGTATACTCCTGGCTCAGTTATCCTCACCTCCCCAATCCAAAAATGTTACAGCATCCCACAAGTCAGCCCTTAAACTTCTTCTCTATTCTGTCTACACTAAGACCTTTGATGATCTCATTTTATTTCACTGCTGTTAATTACATCTATATATTGATGGCTCTCATGTTTATCTTTAGCTTAGATATCCTCACCGAATTCCATATTCATGTTCTTACTCACACTCGACATCTCCAAATTAGCCTGTCCAAAAGTGAGCTCCTAATATTCCTTCAAAAACCTTTCCTATCATGGTCTTCTCCATCTCAGATAAAGGCCACTCCTTTTGACCAACTGCTCAGGAAATCATCAGGACATCCTTAACTTCTCCCTGTCTCATTATCCTACATTTAGTCAACCAACCACCAGAATCCAAACATTCTCATCACCTCCACCACTACATGCTAGTCCAAGCTTCCACATCACTCATCTGGATTATACCAATAACTCCCTAAGGAATCTCTCCACTTCTGCCTGCCCTCTCCCCACTATACCCCCATCTACTCTCAACACACAGGCAGAAGGATCCTTTTGAAATGTAAGTTAGACCTTGTCACCCCTCTGCCCAAATCAGCAAGTGGCCCCTATTTCACTCAGAGTGAAAGCCAAAGTCCTTACTGTGTCTTACAGGCTCTGGCATTAACACTGACCCCAACCCCACCCCATGCCACCATCATCTTTCTCACTTCATATCCAAAATTCCAAAGATTTTTCCACTCAGTCCAATCCCTGCCTTATTCTTCAAAGATGCCAAGCGTGCATGCTCCTGCCTCAAGGCCTTTGTCCTTGCTGTTCCAGCTGCCTGCGGTGCTGTTTCCCCAATTATTGAAATTATTGATCCCTTCCATAGCCTAGGGTCTTTACTCCCTAAGTATCGTCTCCAACATCTCAGCTCTCCATGACTATCTATCCTCTTTCCCTGCTCTATTTTTCTCCACATCCTGTATATTACATATTTGACTGCTTAATTTTGTTTGCTTTCTGTTTGTCTCACTAGAAATTTAAGCACCTTGAGGGCAGAGATTATCCTTTTTGTTCACTGCTGCTGTTACCAGAACTACTTACAGGGGCACAGAAAAGAAAAACACATCTATTTCAAAACCTAGAACACATTTTCAATAAATAGTTTTGAATGAATGAAACTTGAACAGATGTCTGAATTGAACTGGTGTTCAATAAATAGTTTCAAATGAATGAATCTTGTTCAAACACCTTATTATATTCTGCGTCACATCACATAACTACTTCCCTTCAAGCACAGACCTTTGAGATACAGGTACAATTCTCAGCCAATCCCACACACAACCATGTGCATGAAAATGAGAAAACTTTGGTTATATACCAAATACTTTGGGGTTTGGAGTTGTGTGAATATTGCTCTGGTGATCAGTAGAGTGCTTTGCAAGACCAGAACCTTCCCTTCAGCCCACCAGGAATGCTGTGAGCCACAGTGGAGCACCCACATATTTATGGTATTTTTCCAGCAATGTTTATTATGGAAGAGTCCAGGGCCAGGATATCCAAGAACCTTCAATAACTGTTCCTTGGGGAGTGACTTCTTCCCAGAGTGAAGGACAAGTTTTATTAACCCAAAATAACTCCCCATGAAGAACTTATGCAACATCTAACTTTGGCTGAAGAACATGAGGACATCACCACTTCTTGCCCACCCCACCACCCTACCACCTAATGAGCAGTTCCAAAATGTGGCTGAAACAAATATTGCATAAGAACCAAGCCAATAGGAAAGAGGCTTCTCTGGCTAATTCCTCCACTCTACAGGGTGTAATGACATTTCCACTGGATGTTAAGCAAAGGTCAAAGTACTCTAAACTTTTTCATTGGAAGGAACCTTAAAGGACATCTGGTTATAGTCCCCAAAATGACATAGCAAATACATCTGCTTTGGAATACCTGACACCATTCACTACACACAGGGCAGTGAAAGAATGACACCCACATTTGTCTTCAGCTCCAGTGGTCACTGGCTGCATGACCTTGTGCACACTGCTTAATCATTCCTGGTCTCGGTTTCTCTGTTTTTAATAAGGTAATTGATTATGTGATTTATTCAGGACCCTTACAGTCAGAAAGATACTAAGAATATACAGAAGTCTGCCAAAGATTATATAGCATTGCAGCCCGCTGCATTGCGGTGGGCCCACAAGGATGAGTATCAGCACTGTCATAACATACTCTCACACACACGCATACACAAAGGAAGCATTTTCTTTCACACTAAAAATGATATAACCTTTGAGCATGAAGGGGAAAATGATAGCTAAAATTAGCATCTTAAAAAATAAACTACATAATCATTGAAGATGAGATTTTCTTAAAACTGTGGAACAATGAGATATGATGATAGCTGTCACAGTGAGATATGATGATAGCTGTCACAGGAGAGGAAATTGCAGGAGTCAATTTGAAAGGATTTGGGGGTGTCCCCCCCCCATTGAGATTTGCTTTTTCACATACCACGGTAAGACTGAAAAGTTAAAATATTTCCCTGGGGCCTCTGTGATCTGCACATCATCATGCTGCTGTTGACATTAGGAGAGTGTCATTCAGCCCCATATGAAAATCTTCTTTACAGAGATCCAGAGCATGTTCCAGTCTCCATGGAGTCCTCTCTCTCACATTTGCATATCAGTTTTCAGTTTACAAGGCCCCTCGACATACATTCTCTCATTTGCTCTATAAAAACAGCCCTATTTGATGGAGCTTCTATATCAATATAAAGTCAATCTCAGATGAATTCAAAACTGTCCTCCCCAACCTGCCTGCAAAGAAATAGTCACCTTTTGTTTGCCATTTGATAGTTGAGGGAGCCCTTTCACTTTTGGCTTTTCAAGATAAGGTATGACCTGCTGGGTGGTAGAGTAGAGAGAGAGAGAAGGAGGAATCACATCTAATCTTGGCCTTAGCCTGCAGACCAAACTAATCACTGCAATTGACCAAGCTTCAGGCCTCAGTTCACTATACCAATGAATGCAGAAAATTATACCTATCCTACTATGCATATGGGGCAGTTAAAATCAAAATCAGTATATAGATAAAGTGACTTGACAGGCTGAAAAATGCTAGTCTACAAACCTCATCAACCCTGGGCAATAAGGAAGAATGGAGGAATTTCACACGGTCACACACAACTATGAGCCTAGATCAAACTGCGAGTCAGTGGTGGAGGTGACCAGAAACCCAGCCTAGAGGACAGAAGCAATCAACTCGCAGAGACACCCATCTCTTTGCAAAACCAGTACAAGCCACACGGTCTTACCTGACGAGGCTGTGACTTGTCCTCACGGCTCTTCTTTCTCTTCCTAGACAAAGGGAACCGGACCGCAGACAGAGGCCAGTGGGGGTGTGGTTGGCTCAGATGAAGTCCAAGAGGAGACTGCCTTCGGGCTGTCACCCTGCTCCGTCTGAATCTTGCCTCACTGAGTAGGCTGAGAGGTACGTGCTCACTCTCAAACACAGGGTCAAATGCAAGGGCTAAGTATGTTAACAGGGTGGAACTCAACCCTTCACAGGCAGGGACTTGGGTTTGTGGGCGGGACCTTTCTCGTTCTGCAATGACACACCTCTCTCTCCTGTCCCTTCCCTCCAGAAGTCCTGGATGTTTCCGTCAACTTCCTCTTTCATTGGAACCTGACTGGAGTGAGCAGGAGCAGTCTTCTGTCCTTTCCTTCATGGCATCACCTGCTCCCAAGTACCTATAATAAAGCCTAAGCCTGAAGCCAACACACTCCTATTATTAATATTCTTTACAATGACTTTATCAGACATTTGTGATTTTAAGCATCACCACCACTTTTGTATTAGAAATGCAGAAGACACATAGAGCATTATATCTCTATGAGAACAAACACATGTACATGCAGAGTCTCCGGTCAGGATTTCTAACCACATATATATTTGTCACATGATATTGTTTTCTATGTAAGTGTGTGTCCCCCTCACTGGACTGTGAGCCCCTTGAGGGTAATGACCACTTCTCATTCTCCCATATACTCTCCACGATGCCCAACATGTAGTAAGTAATAAATAAATACATATTGAATAATGATCAGTATATATCTAATGAATGAATCCTCATCTGTCATTTAATAGTTTTACAACCTATGGCAAGTTATATTTTTACCTTTTTGAATGTGGTTTTTTGGGTTTGTTTTGGGTTTTATTTTTGTTTTTTTGTTTTTTTGTTTTTTTTCTTTTTGGTCATCTGTAAATTGGGGTTATCATTCTTCTTTAGAGATGCAGACAGAATTTGAAAGAAAGCATGTGAGAATAAACCCAGGATAAGACTTGACATAGCAACAGTACTAAAAAATGAAATTGAGCCTCAATGAATACATTTTGAAGCCCAAGTGTGCTCTACACAGAGCATTGGTATGAAATAAAGTATGAACTGTACAATCAGGTGGAGTGTTGGAAGAAAGGAGAGGACAGAAAACAAAGGGTTTTATGACTCAATTTCAGTTGTGCATCCTAAATTCTCCCTTCTGTTCAGTAGACTCTGGTCAAGTCAATTGTATTTATTTGATGGCTGGAGAAACTGGGTACACTGAGGAGCTAATCTGGTTGAATTTCATCCTTTTAAAAGAAAAAGTAACTGACACTGACCCCTCAAAAACTGTTATAAACAGTTCCAGGCATACTGAGGTCAAGGAGAGATTCCATAAGAAATAAGGTACAGACTGGCAACTTGCTTAAGGCCACCCAGGACAGGTCATAGTGAGTAAACGGTCTTTTGTTTTTGATTGTTTGTTGTTGTTGTTGTGTTGTTTGTTTGTTTATTTAAGTGGCTAGCCAGTATGGGGATTAAATGGTCTTTTAGATGGCTCACAATGTCGAGATCACAACCAACTTATTTTTTCATTCAACAAGTAGTTAGCTGAGAAACTGTCTTAGCCATTCTCAGTTCTCCGAGTAGACAAGGATAGAAAAATGATCTAGACATGGTTTCTGGCATAAGGAGCTCAAGAAGATAAAATATGTAAGTGAGCTAACATCATACCATGTAGAAAACAATGAGCACCATGGGTAGGATCAGAGCAAGCACTGTGGTAATCCAGAGGAGGGAGCAATTCCACGGAGGCTTCATGGAGAAAGAGACAGCATTGGATCTGGGCTGTTCAGGAGGGCTAGGATTTCGACAAGCTCAGACAGTAGAGTTAGGTATAAATGTTATCCCTGAGATGGACTGAGCCACTGTTGCATGACCTAACTGCCTTATGCCTTCCCTAATACAGACCCTAGGCTGAAAAGACAGTTTCACAGAACTGGTATCTAGGTCACACCACTTAGAGAACACAAAACTAGAGGGCAATTATAAGTAATTGCCAGACAAATACTGTTCCAACTCAGCTCCAAGTGTCTTTATGATGGCTCAGGGTGGAGGCAAAGAAAGTGAGGAGGAGTGGAGAGATGCTGGATCCCAGCCTAGTCTCTTAAGAGTGGGACCAACCCAACCAATACACTGCTGGTTGAAGTATGTTATTTTAAAGGGCAAGAGAGTCTGTGAAAAGACATCACTTGCACGAGGCAGCCATCTAATTATTGTTGGGTTTCCAGGGGCCCCCGAATGCTTCTCCCAGCTCATGCTGAGCTCCCATCATACTCCAGCCTGCAGTAACTGGGGCAGGAAACACAATACATCAGGAGGAGCACAGCAGTAGAAGGAACTCCACACGGAAAACTTGGTCTCTGGTTCTTGTTCTGTCACTCGCTGGGATCAGGAGCAAGAAGCTTAGGCTTCCCCAAACCTCGGTTGCCTCTTCCGTGCAACAGAAGTCATCATACAGATCCCACACACCTCCCTGGGCTGTTGAGATAGAAAATGAGATCCCGGAAGTGATAAGAGCTTTGTAACTTCTAAGCATTGGCATGAATATGAAGAGCATGACTATATCTGGTAATCCATCATACGTCTACTATTTCCAGTCGTTCCTAAGGCTATGTACAGATCTCCTGGTGGATGACATGCTCAACAGCCAAGGAGTGGAGAATCACAGAATCATTTTACTACATTGGCCTTTAGAGCTCATTTCTATTGGTGTCTTGTCCCTTCCCTCTATTCTGTGATAGCCTTTGCAAATTATTCTCCTTCCTCCTCCCCTTCAATCCTAGTGTCACTGAAAAAGAATGTAGTCTGTTACTGATTTGGGTTAGGAAACCTTGATTTTTTAGATGACTTCTCCTCCTGTCATTTTTCATATGGGGGCAAAGTGACACCCTAATGATCACGCAGCTAGCCTTCTGCCTGGCCTCAGCAGGGCTGTCCTCTTACGTACTGGCTGGGACAGCGGATAGGCAGAAGAAAGCACAAGTGGAATGGATTCTGACCAGATATGAACCAGACCACCTCATCCCCAGGTCTTCTCCCTAGTGGATCATGCAGAGAAGGATGGGTACACAGACAGGCATACCCAAGGGTAAATAGGTGCTCTCTACAAGAATCCCACATCCCCACTCCCAAGCTACACCTCTCTCCCAAGGAGTCTTTTGGGAAAGAGGAGCTCAATGACGATGAATAGATACAGGCAGCAGTTTTTACACTAAATAGGGACATGCAGGCAGGTTATCAACTGAGAAATTTAAGCAGTATGAATTTTTCCTTCTCTTGAGTTCCAATAGTACACAACATACATCCCTAGTATTAAATTTCATTATGGTTAGTTTTCTTCCCTGATACATATCTGTCTACCCACTTTGAAGGTAGGGGCCATGTCTTAAACATCCTTTTTAGAATCTAACACAGTAAAATGCCAATAGTAGGTACTCAAGAGGTATTTGATGGATGAATGAATGAATAAATGAATTCATGAATTACTCTGTTTTCCTCCATGGCTCTAAGAGGCCTTGCAGCTAGAGAGATGATGTGTCAAGAGGGAGAAAATAAGCCCCCTCTCCTTTGACAGGGGACTAAATTCAGCCCAAAGAATCCTTTTTCTTCTCTCTACTCACTCTGGACAATCTGTCCCTTATCAGATGAGCTCAAGGCTGGTTGAAAAAGTGCATAATTTGTTTGAAAATATCTGCTTCTTCCAGTTTTGTTTTGCTGCACAGACATTTGTCTGCTTTGCTGTGTGTTATACATCAGATAGGTTTCAGACAAACTGCTTTGGCTTTCTAAGCTGTTTTGTTTACTCCATTCAATTATCATGTATCTCATTTCTCTTCCTGCATCTCACTCTTATTCCCAAGTTCCAGTTTTATCCAGAATGAAAGAAAGCAGTTTCATTGTTACCTACCTGCACCAAGGGCTAGAAAGGGCACTGGCATGGAAGTTAGAAGACCTAAGATGTAGTTCCCATTCTGCCAATAACAAGTAGTGTGACCTTCACTGAATCACCTCTCCTACCTTCATTTCTGTTTTTCCTTTGCAAAATAAGGTCTGCTCTTGACTGCCACAGAATCTAAGTGCAGTAACTTGAGACTCTCCGAGAACCAAGTTGCAGTAACAGATATGCAACTTTTTATATTCAGTGCAGATGGGGAAGGATTCTTGTCATTTTGGGCTTGGCCCAACCAGACCCCTCCCTACTCTTCACCCAGAGCCCCATTCCACTCCCTGATCACCCCCACCCAAGATGGCTTCGTGGTCATGCTACCTGTGCAGTTGCACAGGATGCATAGAGAAGGGCCCCGTACTTGGTTTCGTTCAACTGTCACCATCTTTAAATTCTCAATAATTTCTTAATGAGAGGCCTGCATTTTTATTTTGCACTTAGCCTTGCAAACTATGTGGCCAGTCCTGCCCCTTCTCTTACACCTCCAATCCCCCAAAGCAATATAGAACTAAGAAGCACCTCAGGAGAGCAATGATGCAGCTTTCCCAGCCACTAATGGCAGAGAGAAAGGCTCCCCACCAGGCAGAGCCTTGCCTTGGACTCCTTTCCTTACAAGTATAAAACCAAAGAAAAGACAAGGGAGGAGAACATGAAACCTGTCACACGCCCCACCTCTATCAACCTTCCCCATCTTGGGTGGATTGGGGTCTGACTCACACCCAGGTGTGGCTCACCATTCCTGCTAAACACGTGGGCTCCTCCCTGCTCACCAGGCTCAGGGGGAAATGTGGCTTGTTACCCTGCAGTGGATGTGGAAACCCTCAGTGGATGTGAAGTGTCCCAGCATCACAGAGCCAGACAGGACCTTACAGCAGACCTGGAGCAGCCATCACAGCCCCTTTATCGGAGAAAAAACACAACTCCGGGTTGGAGGATGGACTGATCCAAGTTCATACCGTGGGCCAGTTCCCAGGCTTCTCTCGGCATTGATTCTCCTTTGGATTACTTCTCCCTTTCTGCATCTTTGGGGTCCACAGGAAAAGAACTTACTCCTCTGTTATACAAATAACATAGTGCCATGCCCAGGGCAGTGACCAGCAGGTTCTGATGCTCAGTATATGTGGTCAAATTAAATGGAAGATGACCCTGATATTTTAAAGCCACTGTAAGATGAAATTATTACCATTAGCTCTTTCTTCCTATCCAAAATTCTTCTCCTAGCAGCCTGAGTCATTTCACATGTCTCAGTGGGAAAGAAATCAAGGAAGGGAGATGAACCTTTACAAAATTTAAACATGTAAATAAGGAGTGTGTGATAAATTACAACACAAATAAGACAAGCTTTTGAAACACTGAGACTCCAAGGAAAGGTATGAGGAGCACTAGTATGGAGCGAAGGTATGACTCATCTGTGTGTGGGTATGGAGAGTTCCTTACCTAGGTGACTAACTCTCTGGGAGTACTTGGCACGTAAACCTGGGACAAGTTTCCTTCTCTGGCCTTTGGATTCCTTGTTAACAAAATAAAGAAGTTTGAATGTGCTCAAAGTGAAGTCTCTTCCAGGATTGGCATTCTACACTCCTAAGTATCAAACTATTATCACCTTCATATCAGTGTCACGACTTAACAACTGATTTTCAGGGTAAGACTACCTTCTAGAAATAACCTGGCATAGCAAAATAATGAAAGCAACAAAACAACTAAATTCAGAAAGCTGAGTTCTGAACATAGGAAGTGACCCCAAAAGGAGCTGTTGTAGAATTCTTCTGATGCCAGATAGAAAAGGCTGCAACTCTAAGATGTCAGATGGGTGCCAGAGTGGGTAGGGACCAGGGTCCAGGACCCAGGAGGGGCCCTGAACAATGAGGTTCTCACCCCCAAGTGTCTTAATTTAGACAGAACTCCACCAACAAGCACAGTCACTTGAATTCATGGATGAACACATTGAATCTTCTGCTCCATTGGGATGTCTGAAGAATGACGAGGTACAATAGACTCTAAGGCCAAGACCACATTACTGAGGGTCTGGAATACTAGGCCAGGAAGTTTGTAGTTCGTTTTCATCTTTATTATGTGTTGGGGACTTTGCTCAGTAATTCTGTCTTGACATCTGATGAGTTCCTGTGAATTGTGACCAGGTCTACAAACAGCCCAAGTTACATATTGAGTGGGAACAGAGTCTTCCTTTTGTCTCTCTTAGCCCCTGATCAGGCTCACCCTGCCTCTGCTTTTCTAACACAGGGAATTTTCACATTGGTAACACTCTGTGACCACCTGGATCAAAGCCAGGCCCACCATTTGGACCTTATGACTCCAGTCTCAGCCTGGACCTTCATGCCAGGTCCTCCTTTAGTGTAAGGTTCAGAAAGATAACTATTCACCCTGAAGATAGCATTTGATGTGCAGGCAGTCCCTGGACCACCTGCCTGAGAACCTCATGTTAAAAATGCATATTCCCAGGACTCGTTCTTTATTTACTACATAATCATCTCTGGGGTAGGCCTAGGAATCTCTATGTTACCAAGCCCTGACAGATGGCTGTTATGCACATACCAGTTTGAGAACCAGAGTGCAACACTTTCTCAATCTACTGTAATAGTCGTTCAGAAAAGGCTAATTCTATATATTTCAGAATAGGCTGTATATACAAAACCCAGGGGCAGGAACTTGTAGGGTGAATCAATCCTGCTGCAAGAGGCAGCAGTGACACCTGTGTGTCTGGAACATTGGGCAGTAGGCTGAATGGAGTGTGTGATAGGATAGAAGGCAATTTGTACATTGGTGACCCACAACCCTTTTAATTTTACATTGCTCCTCACTGTATGATATGAGAGTTTCCAGGTGAACTCTATGTTTCAGTAGTCACCATCCAAAATTCTCTTAGCTGCATATCTGTACTCTCACCAATTTCTTATACATAACAGAGGTGCTTGCTTAACAACAGTAACTGGGGGACAATGCACAGGGATTGGGTCCAGAGGTGGTTGCATTGTACGAATGCCCACAAAAAGAAAAATCCTGAAGGATTTAGGGAAAAAGGAGTTCAGTGAAGCCCATGCCCATTTCCTGGGCATGCCACGCAAAGGGTGTGGGGCCAGGGAGGACAAGCTCCAGCTCCCTAGAGTTTTCTTAAAGCACGCTTGGGACCCCAGGTGACATGGGAGCTGCGGAGGGAACCTGCCTCACAACATGCCATATCCGTTTTCAGAGGGTGTCAACACCCTCCTTCCCACACCTGCTGTTCCCAAATATCACAACCTGATTTTTTTCTCCAACCTCCTGTCTTGATGATGACGATTAAATATTCATAGAGTGCTGTGATGCCAGCATACTTCATGAAATTTTAGATACCTTTTTTAAACGGAAGCTTTTTTTTCTCTCTCTCTTTTAGTTTATCTTGGTTTTGAAAAGAGGTAAAAAGAATGATAAACGCCAGTGACTCAAAAAGTAGAGACCAAACAAAAAACTAGCACCCTAAGTTTTCACAATTGTGTTTTGAGCCAAAAGTGTCTCACCTTAAGCAAAAGAGTAAAGAACAGAACTTTAAAAACAGAGACATGGAGGCGTGATTGTGCACATTACAAAAGGATCTTTCATTTTACCATGGGATCCATTTAAATGGCATAATCTCCAGCTTTAACTCCATGTAAAATACAAGTAAATGTATGTATATATGTATTATTTGTTTGTTTATTATGCAAAAAGTTCATCTCATTTCAAAAAACGTATATATATTAGAATCACAGGCTATTAGTTAAAAGTGTCATCTTATGCAGTTTTTTTTTTTTTTTTTTTTTTTTGGTCTTTTTCATGACCAGCACTCAGCCAGTGAGTGCACCGGCCATTCTATATAGGATCCGAACCCGCGGCGGGAGCGTCACTGCGCTCCCAGCACCACACTCTCCCGAGTGCACCACGGGCTCGGCCCTATGCAGTTTTTTTCAGAATGACTCTCAGTGGGGATTCTACCAAGGTGGTCTGGGGCTGCCATGAGGGTCATGCAGAGCCCCTGAGCGGGTGGAGTAAAGGCGCCCCTCTCAACTCAACTACAGCAACTCCACTGCTACTCCTGTATACATAGGAGGTACCCATCATATTTAGTTTTAAGGATTTGTGGGGAAGCTGCAGTAATTAATACACAAGAAGTCTAATTCTGTAATTTCACATTTTGGCGAACTAAAACACAGAGAAAAGTGAGTGGCCCAAAGTCATATGCTGAGTTTTAACATTAGTTCATATTTCCTTTTTCATTGTAACATCTTGCTCCATGGAACTTTTATAATTATGTTAAAGAAGGTTGTTTGTCTCCTAGAAATGTCAGGGTTTAAGCCTTAAACTGGTAAATCATCATAATACCCAAAATAACTGGCTATGAAATAATCATAAACTGAAGGTAAGAAACAAAACTTTTTCCTTCCTGAATAAACCTGACATTCTAAAAAGTCTCCAGATGAGATGAATAGTGTCAGTGCTGATCACACTCTGTCATGAATCATAACAGATAACTTGTGCTAGCACATACCAGACTTTTATTTGGAATACCAACTAGGGCAAAGTGTTATCAAGATGAATCAATGCCTCGATGAGACGTGAGAAGTAGTCACTCAGAGGAAAATTACTAATAAGAACCCCATGTTGGATAAACTTGTGTCCTATATTTATTTATTTCTAATCGTTTAGCAAATACTCATGTAGTGTTTACCAAATGCTAGGAACTGTATTAAGTGCCTTACAAATATTAATCATTTAATCCCTGCAACAACCGCATAAGGAAGGTACTATATATTATTGACATTTTACAGGTAGGAGAACTGCGTACAAAGAGAGATTTGGCCATCTTTCTTTTATAGGTGGCTTTCCCACCTCCATGCCCTCATCCTTACTGTCCTTTTGATCTGCAACATTGGAATGCCGTCTTCCTCTCTCTCCTGTACCAGCCATCAAAAGCCCAGATAAATGTCGTTATCTGGCTGTTGTTAGAGCCAGATGTAATTCTATATAGCTTCTGAATTCTAAATAGCAACTTATTGTGTCTTCATTTTCATATTACTTACCCTTCTGCTCAAAAACAGCTCTCAATGTTTCCTCATTGAAAATCAAACTGAGTACAAAATTATTATCCTGTCATTAAAGACACTTAAGAATAATGCCTCACCCTTATTCCCCATTATTTCCCTTCACATATCACATACTCCAGCCAAACTAAACTGTCATCATTCCCCAAATATGCCTCACATGCTTCTACACCCACGCCTTTTCTTGGGATGTTCCCTCTACCTGGAGTCCTTCCCCATCACCTCCATTTAGAGAAAGTCTTCACAGCCCCAAGAGTCTGTTCCAAAATTGCCTCCTTCATGAAGCTTTCTCCAGTTCTCTCCATACTTGCATCATTCAGACACTAGCTGCCTTCCCTTGAGCCTCCATATCCTTTCTCCTTTTTTACAGCACATAGAGTATCTGCCTTATTATACGAGGGTATTTCTAAAAGCTCATGGATTCGTATCATCTTTTAAATCTATTTCTCCATGAACTTTTTGAGGTACCCTCGTATAATTATTTCTAGACCATGTCATCTCCTGACTGAGTGCTCTTTGAGAGCAAGAACTGTCACATTAATCACTGTAAGTCCCATCCCCCCGGCATGTAACAAGTGATGAATAAACATGTCATTGTATGGAATGGTACGGGATGGGGTAAATAAAGGGTGAAAAATGGCTAAAGACATAAGCACAATCATTGCCTTTAGACCCTATTTCCAGGCTTTGGGGCCTAAAGAATGGAATAGTTTGTACAGTTTGAGCAGCTGAAAAAAAGTAGTTGGTGGGGGGGGCAGGGAAATGTGGAAAAGAAGAACAAGAGGAAGAAGCTACTATTTCTGAAGAGGGTGGGCACCGTGCAAGGCACTTGATACGGTTGAACTGTTCGGTTTTTTACAATATCCTTCCGTTTGATAGCTGAAGAAACTGAAGAGAAACATGCAAATACCTTGCCCCAAGGTCACGGAGGTAGTCTGAGTCTGAAGCTATTTCCCCAGGACATACTGCCCATAACAAAGGAAAAGTGAGAGAGGCCGTGGTGATCTTACACTAGGTTACTTCAGCAGGTGCACATAACACAAGCAATCACAGCAAAAGCTAACACTTCCTAAGTGCCTAGGATGTACCAGTCAATTAACAGGCACTTTGCACACATTATCTGAAACTCTCTCCACCATCCCATGAGGAGGTGGTTATTACCAATCTCATTGCAGGAAAAGGAAATGAAGTTCACATGATATGTCCAAGGTCAAGGTCATGCCATGGGGCAAAGCCAAACATCCAACCCAAACCTCTACGTGGCACTCTCTCAGTTACGCCTCATTGCCTCTTCTCCATTGATTCTAGCCATAAGTGGTATGTTAAAGGGATTCTCAAAAACAAAAAAAAAAATAAAAAACCTACCCTGGAAGTAATTACTACCTTGAATATGAAGACGTAAGAAAAAGAAGTTTCTTGGGCCAGCCCCGTGGCTTACTCGGGAGAGTGCAGCACTGGGAGCGCAGAGGCCATAGGTTCGGATCCTATATAGGGATGGCCGGTGCGCTGGCTGAGCATCGTGCAGACCACACCATGCCGAGGGTTACAACCCCCTTCCCAGTCAGAAAAAAAAAAAAGAAAGAAAAAGAAGTTTTTATTTGATGATGATCTAAATTTTCATCCCCCAGAGAACATACTTGGAAACAGGTCTGGCAGGTGAGTGGGGTGTGGCAACACCAGCTTCCCAACATTTCCCTCTGAGCTTTTGTCTTTCCCTGGAGTTCTTTTATTTTGATTCTTGTTGCCACCACTAAACCTAGTCCCCATCTCCCAGGGTTGGAGAAGGGAGGAGGATGAGAGAAATACTTTCCCTCCTGTCTTCTCAGCTCAAGGTAAACATAATCTTTCTCCCTGTTTTCTTTAGCACAACTCAGACAGGCTGACACATTCAAAATGAAATTTACCAAACACCGAGAAAAACCTAAAAGGAAAAAAAGAAAATGACAACGGCACAAAATAGACGACTGATCCCAAGATTTCTAATTAAAATAGAGAAGAGTTTTACTGAGCATCAAATTCTATTACATTTTCCCCAGCCAAAGATGATCTTAAATAATTTACAATCACCTTGCACAGGGTCCCTCCCTCCTGATTCCCGTGTGGGATCACCTTCCTATCATGAAGAAGAGATCACCCAATCAAATGTCCAAAGCCAACCTGCAGATTGGCGGTATCCTTCCAGTCAGTTCCACTCTTCTCTTTCAGTAGACTCATAACCCATTTGCCAAGAAGTGCTAACTGACATCCCAATGAGGTCTGCAGCCCATCTCAGCTCGGGCTAAGAGCTCTGCCCACTTCCTCCTCAGCATTCAGTTGACCCAACCATCCACGCATCCAGCCACCATAGAGGCATTCCTTTGGAATTTGAATTATAGAATCTATTATGACATTAATTATACAGTGGCAACTTCTGAGAAGGCCACTCCCCACATGCTTTGGAAACTCATGAAGACTGATGACAGGGGACCTTTGCAGCTCATGATTTCCCCACAAAACACCCCATTAAAATATCATCTATCTCAAGAAGCATTACCCCAGAGCTGCGGGTGTGAATCTGTAGTACTTGAGTAGAACAGATGTCCAATTTCTCATTTCCCATTCCACACTGTACTCCTAAAACCATGAACAACAAACCGATAGTTAAACCACACCTGCCACTGACTCAGATCATTCCTGTTTGGGACTCACGGCTGACTTCAGGTTGTCGGTAATAATAAAAATAACACAAAATAACAGCATCGCCATGAACAAACACTGCTGCCTTGTATTACTGTAGTACTCCATAGTTTATGAACACTTTCCCATCTCTCATCTCTATTGAGCCTCCTGTTAGTTCTAAGAGATCCCAGCACAGAAGTTATGACTCTGCCCTTCCCTCTTCCCAACCTACTCTTCCAGAATCATCTTTCACTTTCCCTTCATTTTCCCTTTTCCGTTACCCCAATATACCATGCTTGTCTATGCTTTTCTGGTTTTGTCCATCCTATTCCCTCACCTGAAATGCCACCTCCATCTCTTCCTTCACCTGGAGGAATATGCCCTCCTCCTGAGACCCCTTCCCAGTGAAACCTTTTATAGTTCTCGGAGTTAGGTCTGACCTTGTATAACTATTTTAAAAGCTGGAAGGAATTGTCTTTTTTATGTGCATGGCTCAGACTAGTTATCATTTTGAACATTTTAAAAGTATGCTATGATTTAGCATTGAAGCAAAAAGGTGTGAGCACAGAGTGGACAGACCAGGGCAGCAGGGTGTGAATGTGGTGTGAGAGCAGCACATCTTTATCACCGTAGGAATAACTGCCTCTAATCAGAAGAAAATCCTGGAGACAGTAAACGTTATGATCTTAACAGCTTTCACAATACTTCTTCTTAAGAAAATTGCCTTTGTCTGGGGCAAAAAGAAAAAACTACCTTGATAAGCTCTTGGGATAAAAAGTGTGCATTTAAAGACAGCTCCAGAGAAGTGGTCAAAACATCGGCAGTGAAAATGAGGATAATTTGGGTTTTTTTCCTCGGAAGAGGGAGTGCACAAAGAAGACAGCAGAGCTGTAAAGTGATGGGAAAGAGACAGAACCCAAAAAGATAGAGACAAACTGAATTTGACGGGCTGAAGGTAGGAAACTCCACGGTCAGGGGAGTTCAGAAGGGCATGTTAAGAACGGTGATGCCTGCTCTCTCTACTGGAAGTTACTAAAAAGCTTTTAGATCCCTCAATCTCTGAGTTCCCCCAGCTGTATAAAGAGAATAATAATGAAACCTAGTTCACAAGGATGTTGTGGGGACCAAGAAAAATGGAATAAGAGCAATGATGGTTACTATTTCCTGTCTGTGATGGTTTAAGGGACCATGGTGATGGTCAGTGACGGTGATATTGACATTCAACATCTTTTTGATCCTAACAGGTTTGGCCGGAGTCTTTGTTTTATAAATGTGGCCGCTGAGAACCAAAAGAATGATGTAACAGTTATAAAGTGACACAGTAAATAGATAATATGCTTTTAATCCATTTGCTTATTTACTCAAGCCTTTGTTAGTCTCTGTAACATGCATTGCACAACACACCGCACCAGTAATTCAGTCTTTGAAGCTATTAGGTCAGATTTGCCACCTCCAGAAAGAAGAAGTGGCACAGAATTCCTCAGGAGAACTCCTGTCACAGGAGCCCAGCAGGTTCCAACTCATCAGCATGACCCAGGGACGAAGCTGGGAAGACCTCCTCCTGGGATGCAACAGCATGGTGCTTTGTTTTGTATTTTATTTTTATGGAAACTTTCTCCCTGAGGGTCAAGGATACCTGCTGTACTCCCTGAACAGACAATCACTCCCTTCTTTGCTTTTTCTGTTCTTCTTTGTCTTTCGCCAAAAGCATCAGTAGGCAAACCAGAACAGAAGGTGGCCGGAACCTGGCCTGTGTGTCCGCCTCGCAGAGCTCCGAGTCAGAGGGAGGGTGCCCCTCACCGAGTTCCTGGCATTTGATATCCAGTCTGGAAAGGAAGCGAGGCCATCTGCCTCAGACTCTCTCAAATGGAGTCTTTCCTCACTGCTCAGTCCTGTGAATCATGAACCAATTGGAATAGAAGCAAGGTCCCTAACCGCAGCCTGAACAATGACAAATCTAGGGTCAGAATAAAGCCTGGTAGGAAGGCAAGGAAGAGAAGACAGGAGAAGGTCAGTGTCTGCTCCTCAGGACCCAAGATGGAACAGTGCTGAGATGATGGATGGCTCGACACTTGTACAAGCTTCTCTCTAAGACACACAACAAATGTCAGTGAGAACCAGAGAACTAGGCATGAGAGGGCTCTTAGAAAACATCAGCTCCATCACCCTTACTCTATGGCTGGGGAAGCTGAGGCTCAAAAAGAGAAAGTGACAACAGGTGAGTAGCAGAGCCAGGGTCAGAATCGGGTGCTCCAGCTTCCTGGCCTAGCTCCTTGCACTAAGGATGGCTCATGTCACTGACTAAGGATAACCAAAGAAGTGCAGTGGTCATAAGTGGCCAAGTGGTGATGATCAATACAAAGAATCTGTCCCTCCATCTGAGAACTTGTTTGCAGACCATCAACAGGCCTCCAGATAACACAGTTTACATCAAAAAACCTTTTATTTCCTGCATGTTTTCTCAGCTGTGCCTTAAAATAAAATACATGCGTCTAATCTCATCCACCTCTGTGCTGCCTGCTGCCATCAGAAAACAGCACGGTAGTGCTGCTAGAGAGAGACTGCAGAGGGGGCGCAAGTTCTGCCTATTGGACCAGCAATGCTGGGTACATCTCCTGTGGAAAGGGCATAGCCAGATAAACTTGGACTCAAAGTCCTGAGCAGGTCTTTCCCATTGCAGTAAAAGGTACTGTATCCCTCCAGCTGCTCCCACGAGCTCGTACATTATCCCTGACTCTCTCACACTCTGCATCCAGTGCACCAGTGAACATTGCTGGCTCTAACTCCCTAACACAGCATGTATCTGTTTCCTCTTGCTGCTGTAACAAATCACCACAAATGTAGTGGGTTAGAACACCACAAAGCTTTTATCTCACAACACTGGAGGTCAGAAGGCTGCAAGACTGCATTCCTTCTGGGGGATCTGGGAGAAAACTTTTCATTGATTTTTCCAGCTTCTGGAAGCCAATCACATCCCTTGATTCCTGGCCCCTTCCTCCATCATCAAAGCCAGAGGCACAGAACATTCTCTCCTCTCTCTGCATCTTCCATCCTCCCATCACATTCTCTGCTTTTTATTTTTTCTAGCTTTGTTGAGGTGTAATTGACAGTAAAAATTTATATATTTAAGGTGTACAGCATGATGTTTTGATATAGGTATAGGTATGCATTGTGAAATTATTACCACAGTCAAGCTAATTAACATATCTGTCACCTCACAGTTACATTTTTTGTGTGGTGAGTACCTTAAAGATCTACTCTCTTAGTGAATTTCAAGAATACAGTATTATTAATCATAGTCACCATGCCGTACATTAGATTTTCAGAACTCAATCATTCTGCATAACTACAACTTTATACCCTCTGATCAACATCTACCCACTTCCCTTACTCCCCAATGCTTGCTAACCAAATTCTACTCTCTACTTATATGATTTTAACTTTTTTAGATTTTACGTATAAGTGAGATCAGGCGGTATTTGTCTTTCTGCGTCTGGCCTACTTCACTTAGCATATTGTCCTCCAGATTCACCCATGTTGTTGCAAATGATAGGATTTCCTCCTCTTTTTTTAAGGCTTAATAACATTCCTCTGGGGTGTGTGTGTGTGTGTGTGTGTGTGTGTGTGTGTGTGTGTGTGTGTGTGTGTGTGTGTGTGTGTGTGTGTGCATGCGTGTCACATTTTCTTTATCCTTTCATCCTTTGATGGACACTTAGCATGATTCCATATCTTGGCTACTATGAATAATCACCTTTTTCTCTCTCTTTGTCTTTTCTTTGTTTGTTTGTTTGTTTCTTTCTTTCTTTCAACTCTATTTCCCTCTCATAATCTCTTGTGATTACATTGGACCCACCCAGAAAACCAAGAATAATCTCCCCATCTCAAAATCTTTAATCTAACCACATCCGCCAAGTTCCATTTACCTTACAAGGTCCCAGGGATTAGGACGTGACATGTTTGAGGGCTATTATTCAGCCTACTATGTAGCCAAAATCTCATGATTATTCCAAACACCACAGCTACCACTTTAATACCAGCTCCATTATCACCCACCTGGTTTATTGCAGTAACCTCATAACCAGTTTCTCTGCTTCTGTGCATCCTTCTACCCCACTAGATATGTAAATCTGATTATGTCTATTTTCTGCTCAAAACATCTTACGGCCTCCATCATCCAATCCCTGTTGCCCCAGCTCTTACCTGATCCTGCCTCTCTTCTCGCTCACTCTGCTCCAACCACACTGGTCCCCATGTGCCTCCTTGAGCATTCCAGGTGCCCTCATGTCTTAGAGCATTTTGTGCCTGCTGTTTCCTTGGGGAAGAGTGTCCCCAGTAGTCACTTGGCCCATTCCCTTACCTCCTTAGGCCTTTGCTGAAATAGGAAAGGCCTTTGCAAGGCCTGCATTGACTGCCCAACTTAAAATTACAGTGTCTCCATAATAAGTCACCTCCTACTCTCCTTCCCTAATTTATTCTTCTTTGTAGTATTTATCACCATCTGATATACTACATGTTTTATTTACCTATTATTTTCTGCCTTATTTTCCACCCCTACCTGTGACACACAGAAATTTACACTGCAAGAGGCAAGGATTTTGCCCGTTTTGCTCACTGCTGAATCGCCGGCACTTGGAGTAGTGTTAAGCACATAGTAGGCACTCAAAAAATATTTGATGAATAAATGAATGAAGGTACTAAACCTTTCTGAATCAATCAATGAAGTTACTTCTCTGAGCTTCAGTTTCCGTAACTATAATTGAGGGTAACAATATCCTCTTTGCAAGCTTTTCAGGAGGGGTTCTGGCCATCCCTCAAGTTTTGGTGTCCAGCATCCAACCCTTTTCCCTGTTTCTGAAGAATACACCATGACGCGAGGAATTGGTGAGATGCAATGCCTTCCTCCCATCTGAGAAAAAGAGTCACCTCGTCCTCTCTCCACCCAGGCATGCAGATGATGGACGTGTGATCTAGACTCAGCCAATCAGGTGCTTCTTCCCAGAGGGCTGGTATTGGAGGGACAATACGGATTTATTTAGAGTAGCAGTGGTGATGTCCAGATGAGTACAGTCATGATGCTATCCTCGCCAGTCAATTATGAATGAAAGATGCTCATTGTACTGGGAGTCCTCTAATATTTGGTCTTCTTGGTCCTCTAGACTTCCTTGGCTTCTGCCCATGGCCCAAAGCTGGTCTTCCTCCCCCTCCTCAGATCATCAGCCCTCTATATCTTACCATCGGTTCCTCTATTTACCTGCGCTAGCCAGAGTTTCTGTTGCCTGTAGCAGAGCTCCCTACAGTAGTCTCAGAGGGAGCCCTGGGACACCCGTCTCCCAGCCACGGCAGCTGCTGCTTCCCACACTTGATCTTGCACAAACTGCCTGGAGCTGAGGGAGCTGGCTCACCCAGTGAGACTTGGGGGTTATGTCACCCCTCACCCCACATACCCAATAACTGATGGGGGTCAAAAAGCCAGACTCCTTGCCACAGGCTGGGACAACTCTCCAGTGTGACTTTCCTGAGATGGAACAGGCCACCTCTTACCCAAGGCCCCACTATTGCTCAGCTCTCCCCTTCTCTATTCTGCTTTCCTCATCTCCTTGGAGATGTTTCTGAAGACCATGCTTTCAATAAACCCTGTGCACCAGAATCTCTTCTCAGGTTCTGCTTCTAGGGAGCCTGAATTAAGATCTTGGTTGAAAACCAGATCATTAGAAATGAAACACTTATTTTAAAAATACTAGCCAATGCCTGGCAAGTTGTAACTATGCTCAATAAGTAGTAGTGACGATATCTGTAAGAGTCTGACAATGGCAACCTCACTGTCTGACACAACCTCCCACCCTATCTACATTGTAGTCTGACTGTGAGAAAAATATTTTCTTTAAGCCAACAGTTTTTTCCCAACATATTCTATGTCCCTTCTATTTCTCTCCTGAGGAGTGATCTACCCCTTTCATAAGGTAGGTGTTCAAATAATGGAGAGTAGCAACCCTACTCCTTCTTAGGTTCTCTCCTCTCCAAATGAAATACTCCCAGTAGAGCAGACATGACTGTCCTACCATCTCACATCTCTTTGTAGATGAAACTGTCCATGCATGCTCTTCATTTGGAGGTGGGAGTCCCTCTAGCTTAGAAATAACCATGTGTATAAGCTAGAACCTACTCCTAGTCAAAGCTGATTGCATCGGGAAGTGCCCTTAACCCAAGGGTTGCCAAAATATAGGCTAATCAGCAACTATGGTGTGACTTGAAGGAAAACTCTACCCCTGAAAAACAAGGGGCTACGGTAATTAATTGCAGCAGTCAGATTATGTCTCTGCAGATTTTGTAATATGGAGTAAATGGTGTGACTTGGTAGCATGAAGAGAAACGAATAGATTCTTAGAGAAGCAACGACTGACAGAATAGTCGTCCCATTGAAGATGAAGCGCGAGAACAAGAGCCATGTGCTCTGACTTCTGCTATCCCTAGAGCAGAACAACCCAAGCACAGCTGTTAGATCCAGACCACATTTCCATCGTAGGCACGGTGAGGCCTGATGGTTAAGGTTCACCTGGCTTCCAGTAAAGCCATCAAGGCCTATTTCCACATGTGTGTATCCTTAAAATAAATCCTCCATTACTTGATTTAACTTGAGTGGGTTTCTCTTTCTCACAAAGCAGCTTAACACTCTCAGTAACTAAGTACAAAGTAATACACTATTCCAAAGCCCTTTGCATTACCACAGTCTTAGCTATATTTAGGGTCAAATTTTGTGTCTTCAAAATATGTTTCCAATATACTGAGCACATAATCTTAGATTATGAAGTGAGAAGACTGTTGCTGGGATATCAGTTCTATCTCCCAACTCACATCAGCTTTTTCTACACTGGTGAGTTGCTAATAATACAGTGTCTTTTGTCTGCAAAACCCACTTGCTTTTCTGAATGCCGAGCTTACTGGAGCCCCAAGGACAAACAGTGTAAGAGACTCACTTTGGAGGCAGACTTGTCACCTGAATTCTTTGCCTAGGTCTTTGCACAGACATCTTTAGAAGAGAGTCACCATTAGATTTTGATTGCAAATTACTCAGTACTTTTGATCAATCACTCAACAATTGTGGCTTTTGGGGGAGTCAATTCCCTCATTTCACAGATGTGAAAACTGAGGCCATGTGATCAGTGACTCACCCAGGGAATACACACAGAAACAGGGAAAGCGGGGCTATAGCAGAGATGTCATAACACCATCCAGCCGGAGCTCCTTCCATTAACACCATGCATCTTGCCTCAGGGAGCCATGGAGCCAGGAGGGCATGTGAGCAGCCCCGCGTTGTGCTCCCCACCTCACAAATTTTCATTCAGAATGATTCCAGAAAAAACATGACCATCTGGTCCTGGAGAAACTTTACTGAAGTCCCAAATATCTTTGGTAATCTAGATGGGTCCTTGTAACTGTATTGAAAATCCACTGACAAAGTAGTTACTGATCATGTACTGTGAGCCAGGTCCCAAGCCAAGCACTGTAGTTTTCTCCCTTTAAAAAGTTCACAGTCTAACAAAGGCACACAAGCCTAGAAACAGTTTACAGGTGAATGCACTGAGTGCACAGTAGATATCCCTGCAAACTCTGCAAAGTGGACAACCCACCCCGCAGCTCCTCATCAACAGCGGGAGCTCAGTTACATTCCCATTTTCTCTAATAAAACATAGAACAGTCCTAACCCATTAGTTCTAAAGTGTGATATTCACTTGGTTAATGTTTATTGAATTTGGGACTGGGCACATAAAAGGACACTGGTCAGTGTGCTCTCAGGAAAATAACAATTAACCTGAGTAACACAGGCAAGAGTGTAATCTAAAGGAGCTATCCAACCATGTGGAAAACACCACGCACATAATCATGCACTGGGAAAAGTCATTGAGTGAGAATTAACATCTTTTTGTTAAGGCCTCCAAGAAAAGGTGGGGGCCCGGGTTGGAAAGATGTGGCAGATGTCAGCTGCCAGATGGCAAGAAGGAGGCAGTTCCGGACACAGGCTGGAAGCAGAGAAGTCAGTGGGGGGAAGTGAGAGCAAACTGACCCCATGGTGCAGAGAGCGTGGGCGAGGCGTGAGTCAAGACAGGAGCAAGAGAAGGGACGAGAGGAGACGCTGTTGGGTGGGTGGAATCTGTTTTGCATCTGAAAGTGTGGATCTGAACAGGGCCGAAGATAACCATGCTGGCTGGAACAAAAGAGCCTCTGCCCATCAGGGCCTAGTTACTCCCTGTCAATTCCCAGACTGAAATCTCTCCTGTTATGTCAAATGCCATCCAGAGGCTACACATCTCTATAGAACAGAAAGTCCTGTAGATGATGATAACTCAGCCACTCATCAGAAGACTCTTGAATATTTTCCCAGAGTGCAGTTCTTAGAATGAAAGCAACAATGTTTATGCCATTAGTAAGAGCCAAGTGTTTCTTATAACTCCATCATAGATGATCTGTGGGTTGAGAATGACATGTATGCCATAGATACTGAATGTGAATTAATACACTGGTGGCAAACGAGTGATGCCTAAGAGACACTGTGGAGATGGCTGGTCACTGTACAACTCCCTACATATGTCCTCTAGCAATACAAAGCTAAGAGCCAGGGACCAAGTGTGTTAAGGAAAGTTAATTTATCAATCAAGTAGAAACTACTTTAAAATGGGATCTCCAAAACAGCTTGAGCAAAAAGGATAGGAAAAGATCTGGAATGTAATTTATGAATACCTCATGTGGTAGGAGAGATGGGATATAGTTGGCTCCAAAACCAGAGCGGAGATGGTCACATTAGGTAAGGAATCACCCACAGTGATAGTTGTCAAACAAGGTTCTGCTGAGCCTTAGACATGGCCCAAAGGCATCCAAATGTACCCAGGATGAGAAAAGTGAGATGGGAGACAATTTTTCAGGCTTTGGACCCACACTTCTGCTTCAATCAGAATAGCTATGTTTTCACGTATTTCATATAGTAGGTTTCCATAGGCAATTTCATATAATGAGAGGGTTCAGAATGTCTGGAAAGCATATGTACAGACACCTGTTATCCATATTACTTTACTACCAAAATCTGATCCCATTATCTTCCTGTCAAATAATCTTGAGTAGACTCATTGCCTCAGTCAAGTATTCAAGGTCTTTCATAGTCCAGTCTTCTTTCCCATGCTTCTTTCCCATGCTCCTTACTTACCAGTCAGACTGAACTAATAACTTACACCACATACTTGCTCGTGATGTTCCCTCTGTTCAGAATAAACTTATTTCTCCCTTCCACAGTGTTAATTACAAGGCATGCTCCAAGACCCAGCTCAAAGTGGTCTTCTTCCCTAAGCCCCCAGAGAGAGATCTTCTGCTTTGATAACACTTGGCACCTTTTTCTTAAAGCTGTGTTTGTCAAGTTATAATTATTTGTTGATGTGTCGATTTCTTCCATTAGATGGTGAGCCGTCAAGACCAGGAACCATGTTTGGTACATTGCTACAGGCTGGTAGTGTGTCTGGACCCTTCTAAGTTTGCGTGAACTTTCTCATTAAAACTGCAGTAACCAGTAGTACCCACCAGATGGCAGTGTGTGGACATTTTTCCCTTACCAATCAGGAGGGAGGGGAAGGGTTTTATGGCAAGTTGCCCTTCATCTTTGTCCTTGCGGACAGACAAACAGATCTCCGCAGACACCAGGACGTTTGACTGGGCTGTAGAATTCACACTCCTGAGTCGGAACCTCCAGTAGCCACTTTATTCCTTCCCCATACGCTGCCATGTTCTGAATACATTCCTCTGGGATGCTGAGAAAGTATTCTACTGTTCTGTGTTCCAAAACGAAACAACTCAGATTTGAGTTTGATCGTCACAAGGACGGGGTGACCATCTTTTCAGCACTTAGGAAGAATGTCCACCAACACCCACTGATTGCCTGCATCTGTTGAGTTTCCTTAACTTCTGCCCACCCCCATCTGCCAGACCCAAACAGCAAGCAAAAGTCAGCCAAACATTCCCAGCTTACTTTTGAAGCCAGCATTTTCCCTAAGTTCCGGCTTCCTTCGGCACTGGAGAGCATTGCTTGGGTCAGGCCAAGAGCCTTACAGGTTGTCTTTCCCTCTCTTGCAGGCTAGAACTTAGAAGTACATCTAATCATAGAAACCATAGCATCTCTACCTGTGAACCCTGTGCTGGTCTCTGGAACTACTTAAAAGTAAAGGGGCTTCCAAATGAAAGACATCCTTGTCCAAGTGCAAAACAAAGAGAAACATCCAAACGAACCTCTCAGGCTAAAAATTGCCAAAAGACAAAAAGAGCCTCAAGTTTCCATTTCGTTTCTGCCTCCCCCTATTGCTATTTTGTAATCTCCTCTGTTCTCGAACCAAGTGTTGCAGCTGTTGGTACAGTAATATGTAGAGAGCAGGAAGGGTGACTGTTGTACCTGCCACCATCCATGATGCTCCAGATCCTCCAACCTTGTCCTATTCCTATGGACTATTTTTCTTTCTCCACTGCTAGAAAAGAGTTTATGTTACAATATGAAGCCAAAAGATTCTGGAGAGCTCAACTTCTCCTAACCATACAAACTTTTGTTAGTTCTAAAGGTGTCTAGAGGGTCTACCCTAGAGATGAGACTCACTAGATAACTCTGTCCTCTCCTGGGTAAAATGCCTCATTCCATGGAGAGGATAATGGTTAAGACACAGGATCTAGAGTCAAGCACACCTGGGTTCAAGTTCTGGCTCTTTCTTTCAGATGAGTTACTCAGCTTCTCCAAATCTTAGCTTTTTCATCTACAAACTGGGGAAATATATACACATCTGAGAGGGCTGCTATGCAAATTAAATTATGAGCCATGTAAAGTGTTTAGCACAGTACCTGTGTACAGTATACTAAACAAATGTTAGTAATTACCATTAGCACTAGCACTGGCAGAAATGTGCTGAGAAGGTGCAGCTCCCTAGAAATATTCTTGGTGTTAAACTCACCACAGCTTCATAAAATTCTAAGAACCCAAAACCTCTTCCTAAATCATGCCAGAACCCATCCTTTAAATGAGATTTGGATTGCTTTCATATAGGTATTCTTTCCTTCTGCAAGATGTATTAGTATGTAAGCTGTAGTAAGCTCAGCGTACACCGTGAAGAACAAGGATTCATAAAACACGGTCTGTGTCCTCAACGAGCTCACAGTGTATTGAGGAGACCCTCCCACAAGCACCTATAATATGATGCGATCAGTGCTCTAACATGCATGTGCACAAGCTATAAAGAAGCAGAGGGAAGGAGCCTGAGCTCCTGACACTCCACACAGGGCATTGCAGTTCCTTCATGACCTGGCCCATGCCTGCCTGATGTTTATTCCAAGGAACATTTGTCTTTTGGAGAATCAATTATGATGTCTCATACCTCTAACTTGACACTGGCTATTCTCTCTGAATGGAATACCCTCCTGCCTGGAAAACTCTTACTGATCTTCCAAGCCTTACTCAGCTCCCTCAAGGAGACCTAGGGGCTCCTAATCCCCCACGCCCAGCTGTGATCTCATTGAAGGTGGGGGCATGTCCCTATATTTTGGCCACCAGCACATAACTCACTGCCTAACACAAAACTGACATTCAGTAATGGTGGTGCACATGCAAAGCCTTGGTACATCTCTCATGCAACCAGTGCTGCCTTTGTTTCAGTCAGTACAAGGAAAACCAGCTGATCTGATAGCGGGGCTTCTGTCTCCCAAGCCATCCAAATCCATTACAGGAAAGCTCTGACTGCTACAGAAAGTTTTCTAATATAATCCAAATTTTCTTTCTTTTTAACTCCCACCAATTTTAGCTCAGTTTTGCTCTTTAGAACAATGCAGAATAAATATATCCATATTCCCTTCAATATGGGCCCAGTTTTGCTCTTAAGACTAATGTAGAATGCATATATCCACCTTCTCATCAACATGGCAGCCCTGAATATATATGAAAACATCAGACAGATATAACAATACCAATATAAGATCTTCCTTTCTGTTTTTTTATTGTCAAACATGCACAGCCACTTAAGCCATCATTACCACAGTTTTTCAGTGTCTGACATAAGCTAGGCACTTCTTAGAAGGCTGAGTATCACAAATTTACTCCCGATACCTCCAATACCATCCCTGTACGTGCATCTTAAGTTCTGATTTGCTTCATCGTGTTGGTTTTAGTCCTGTGTTCTAGAAGTTGTAAATCATTTTAGGTATTTATCTTTTATTATTACTATTTGTACTAATTTTTAAAAAACATGTGCCAAGCATGATACAGGCCTTAACACACAGCTTTTCAAATTCTCATACTGATCTGAAAAGACAGACAACCCTATTGCCACTTCACAGGTAATGAGACTGATCTCTGACAGAGATTAAGCCCCTGTTCAGTGGCAGTTTGCTGTTAGGTGTCAGAGACAAAAGACAAGGTCAGCCCACTCTTCCTCTTTCCACTATACCATGCCATGACATCTCTTTGGGCCATCTGTGGCATTTACTTTTTGTTTTATTTAGTTAAGTGTCATCTGCAAATATGGGCACTTCCTCTTCTTGATAACCTTTCAAGTCATTGACAAAAACTATGGAGCAGAAAAAAAATCTTCAAGTCCTCACCAGAAACCTCTAATGGCAAACACCTAGTAGTGGACTACTGGGGACTTGAACCTCAGCCTCTGTCTCCCACACCATGACTTATTCATTAGCTCCATTTAATTAGAGAAACCAAACACTTCCAAACCTACTAGAACATCAGCCTATTTCCTACCACTCCATTAATATACATTTTAAATTTTGCACCTTTAATATGGCAATGATTTTCATAATTCTTTCAGTATCAGAACTCTGCAGATTTAAGTTATTTAGCCAGAAAACAAGTAAAACAATTACACAATGGCAATAACAATTATGTGAACCAATATCTTCATAGGGACATGCCCCCACCTTCAAAGAGATCACATGTTTTAGCAAGGGACTTAACACAGTCTCCTGTGTTGGGGTATGTGGATCCCTGAAATCCACCTACAGGAAACAAAGCTTTCCTGCCACAGTGTGTTAAATTCAGGAGGGTGAAGGTGATGTCTCATCATTCATCAAGTATTCCCGCTGCCAGGAGCAAGTAAGGGCTTAAGAAGTATTTGCCCTATGAACAGGGAAGAGATAACAATGAGAGTATGTACACCTTAAGAAGGGAACCTGAAGTTTTTAATTCATACTGAAACATGCATGACTGATAGGAGAACCTTTCTAGAAAGCAGGTCTGGTCAGAAGTCTGTGGGAAGAGTTCCTGAAAATTCCTAAAGGAAGGCAGGAAAGCCACGCAGAGGAAAGGGGAGAGGAAAGCAGAGGATTGAGGGGGCTGCTCTGGAAGCAGTGGATAAATCTTGGTGCTGGAGACAGAGGCCAAGGCTTGAGCCCCCAGGATTCCACTACCTTTTTGGTTTGCCGTTGGGTAAATCTCACACCATCACAGAGTCCCATTTCCTAATTCATGTGACAGAGATAAGAATTCAAATTTCACAGAAGTGCTGGGGGCATCAAATGAGATAAAGGGTATGAAAGCACATTATCAAATCAGTATCACCTGCACCTAAATCTGGGCTGGAGTAAGCCTGAATAGCAGACCAATGACTTATGATGATAAATTTAGAATGGATTGAGACTGCTTACAAACTGTGGGCTCTCAAGCTAACCTCAAAAGGATAAAACTTAGGAAAAACATTGACCTTCCACCAGGTTGAGTAGACGGTGCTTATACAGTAGTGGAGCAGCTGAGACAAAGCCATCCAAGTACGCATTTGGCTCCTGGTTCTCTCATCAGCTACAACTCAGCACACCCTAAACTAAATTGATAATCTTTTCCAGAGAACTAGTTTTTCCTCCCAACATCCCTATTTGTTCATGATAGAGCAGTATCTTGAGCCACTTGGGCATGAAATTTGGGCCCTCACGGTCAACCCTTGAAGCTGTCATCCTGAAAATTCCTTTGACTCCTCTGAACCCCAACATGCTCATCTATAGAATGCAGGTAATACCACCTACTCCTATTTTGTTTCAGCATTTTTTGAGAATAGTCTGATCGATGTGAAAGCTTGTTGAGAACTGGAAAATGCTATAAAAAACAAAGATGGTCTTAATAATTGCAACATTGTAGGACTAAATATGAACAGCTGCTTTTATCTAGCTTGTACATAGAAAATTGAGTCAAAAATCTCATAGTCAGTAATACCAAAAGGTATTGTTTTGAAGAATTGGGACCACCACTTACGTAATTGTTGTACTTAAATCTGCAGAGTTCTGATGCCAAAAGAATTAAGAAAATCACTGCCACATTAAAGGTGCAAAATTTAAAATATATATATATTAATGGAGTTGTAAGAAGTAGGCTGATGTTCAAGAAGGTTTGGAAGTGTTTGGTTTCTCTAATTAAATAGAGCTAATGAGTTTCTCCACCGAGCCCACGTGCCTAGCCAAACAGTCTAACAAGCCTCTGATTTCTGTGATCTCAATAATGGATGGCCAACTGGCAGCCGAAAATAATCTGTGTCATGGAGTGACTCATCCTTCACACCTAGAGGTGAAACCTTCCTGCCAGAAAGCAGGAGCAGGTTGCAAGCACCATGAAGGGGCTGAAGTTTGAGCCTCCATGGTCTGCAGAAGCTGCTGATCCCTCACATCAAGGGACCTTAGCACCATGTCACTACAATGAGATTCAGAGAATGGCAAAGTGAAAGCAGCCACAAATCACAAATCAGAGCTGGGAACAAAGAGACAAAAAGAAAATAGAACTTAGTTTAACCAAGAATAATTGAAGATGGGGTAAGGAGCAGGATACAGAGATACAAAAGGGATGCCACTGTGCTCCTCTTACAGCTTACCAACAAGCTGGGGATATACATGTGTTTTTATTTTTTTATTTTATTTTATTTATTTTTGACCGGTAAGGGGATCACAACCACTCACACGGTGTTGTCCGCACCACGCTCAGCCAGTGAGTGTACCGGCCATCCCTATATAGGATCCGAACCCGCGACCTAAGCACTACCAGCACCGCACTCTCCCGAGTGAGCCACGGGGACGGCCCATACACATGTGTTTTTAAAAAACACACACAAAACGTCAAAAGACTACCATATCTTCAGTGTTTCCTTGGGGCCTCTAGATATAATCAATCCCTTGATATAATTTATGTAGCTATTTATGATCTGGCCCAGCCTCCCTCTCTATTTCTGGCCACTCCTTGAATTTCTCACCCACATACACAAGGAGCATACATGAACCTTCTCTCAGAGCTGGACGTGTCCTCTCTGGCTTCCACCCCTTTTTGCATGCTGACCCTTCTGCCTGAAACACCCTGTCTTTCATCTGGATGTGCAGAACCTTCCTTAGTGGGGCTGCCTGTTCTGTGAAGCCTTTTCTGACTCTCCTCTTTTACTTCCTATCACTCTGCTGTCGCCAATTTCTCAGCTCTCTAAGCTTGGTCTCTTTTTTAAGTCTTTGCACACACAACCCACTGTCCTCTGCCTCTCTCATCTCTCAGGTCCCCACTTAAAGAAGCAACTTGAAGAAGCATTTGTGATATCCCACCTGCATCTGCATCAGGGACTTATCTAATTGTTTACTATAATTGTTTTCTTCCTTCATAACACTTAGCACAGCTTTTAAGTTTTATGGATAGATAGGTGTGTGTACTTTATTAAAGTGCAAACACACAAATACTTGAGACTGTAACTCTGATAAATTTCAAGGAGTGTATTTTTTGTTCTTTATTGCAGATCCAACACATACTGGTTGATCAATTAATATTTTTTACTCAAATTCTCTCCATAGAGTGCTTACAGCACTTTGTAAAATCTTTAGATATGACACTTATTCCACAGTATTTGCCTGCATATTTATCCCCATCTCTGGATTTTAAGCTACTCAGCACTGGGTGAGGTGGCCCCCAGAACACCCTGCACTTGTCATTATTGTAGACTATATCACCTGTGTCTTAATAGGCTTTAATCTGTTTGCCTGCTTCTCGGTGGCAGGAACGGCTTGTTAGGCAAACACCATGCCCAACACCATGTCTGGCACACAAAAAAGTTTTTGAGCAAATGAATAAATGCATAACTAAATACTTTTTTCCCATTTTGTGCTGACCTTCCAAAGTCTCTTCTAATGTTGAAGGAATATTTCATCCCAGCACTTTGGTGTCTCATATACCTTCTGTGCACGTGTTTCCTGCTTGGAGCACATCCAGTAATACCTACAAAACTTCAGGTTCACAGGATAGATGCATAATGAAGGCACTTAATCCCCTGAAAAAATGATTTTTCTCAACAACATAATGCAGAGATCTGTAGGCATGAAGCTCCTCCCCTCTCATTGAATTTAAAGTATAAAACAATTTATTGAAAATTGCTACTTGTGAATTTTCCAAGGAGAGGTCTATTTTATAAAGTTTGACATGCTTGTGTGAAAATAGGTCCACTTTCAAGTTGTGTTGAAGTAATCAGGCAAATCCTCACTGTTCACCAGGTAGGACCAGGCTGGTGACATGACAGCTACAAACATTCTGCTCAGCCTGGGCTGCCGACATGGACACACCCAGGGGAGGGACCAGCCTAGTAAGGGGACACAAGATCTCATCATCAGAATGAACTGAAGTCATGAAAGGTGCTGAATGAAAAGATTAAGTGCTTACAGAGCGCATGATTATCCTCTTCAAATACCTGAAGGACTGCCACCAAATTAGACTTTTCATGTGTATCGCAAAAGATAGGCTTGAGGTGGAGGTGAGATTTGTGTCTAATATAAGTATAAAGAAAAACTGTTCAACAGAGTTGTACAGAAGACAATGGGCTGCCTTAGAAGGGACTGACACACCCTGGACACCAGAGGGCTGCAAGAAAAGAAAAGAAGAATAGTGGAAGATACTGTGGGAGGTATTTAAGCACCAGATTTGGCAATAGGATGATGAGGAAGAGGCAATTAATATTAATGGCCATCATTTATTGGGGCAGGTGCTGTGCTTAGGCATTTAATCCCCCACAATGCCCTAAGTAGTGAGGGTACCCTTATTATCCTCCATTTCATAGATGAAGAAACTGAGGCACACAAACCTTGAGAATGTGCCCAGGGTCATCAAGTCAGTGAGGGATGCAGTCAGGATTGAAGCCCAAGTCTATCTTACTCCAGAGCCTGTGCTTTTAGCTACAAAGACTGCTAAAGTCCCATCCAACTCTAGTATTCTGGGACACCTTGAATATTGAGTTACCAAGAAAATAAATAAATAAACCAGTCTAAAACATAACTAACAGAGCAGAGTCCTTCACCTTCTCCTTTTTCTTTGTCCTCCAGTGTAATCCCTATGCTTGCAATGACAGAGAATCAAACCAGTTTTCAAGTTTGCTGTGTGTCTCTGTGTGTATGTGTGCACAGATCTGACAGTGCTAGTTCATTTCAAGTAACCAAGTATGCCTTTGGACAGCTCTTGTCAAGATCCAATAGAAGAGCCAATTCCAAAAATATGTTCCTTTAGTGGTTTTTTAGGGTTCTCTGCTCTGCACGGATTGACAATGTGGTAACAAGAGACATTCTGGAGACTGGATTTAATGCAACCATATGCTAGACAGAATGAGAACCCATATTGCAGCAGACCAGCCGGTACATTTCCATGTTAACAGAAGCTCGATTGCAAATTACATTTAGTCTCAACAGCTCAGTTCACTGCACACAGATGCCATGGGGGACTGTAAAGTTAGTGAGATGTGGGGGAGTACGACTAACAATTTTTTTTTTTTGAAAAAAAAATCCTTCAGCTGATAGAATGCCAAGGAGCATCAGCGCTGATGCTGAAGAGAAAATGCTGCTATATTTGTTTTGCCAGAAAAGGAAAAATAATCATTGTCGCGAGTTGTTAGTCAAATTATGAATATGAGCTCGGCTGGTAATTGTCTGATAATACAAACAGTGATATTAAGGTTGTCAGATGCTACACGTGCTGTTTGACAGCTAACATGTTCATGCTCTCTGAACGAGGAGTTGGTTCACTGATTCCGAAAGTCAGGCAGACAGAAGGGTGGGTGATCGAGGAATACTTCCCCAGGATCCTGACCTCATGTCTAGGGCTGGATCTGGGTCAACTTCCCAAAGTGCAGTCAGCATCTCCCCCATGCAAAGGAGGATCTGCAGAACTGTGGAAAGAGCACAATGGGGGCTTGAGTTGCAGAAATGTGTCTTAATTGCTGTGTAACTGTGGGTGAGTCATTTAACCTCTCTGGTCATAAGTTTTCCCATTTGTAAAGTGGGATAATAATTTTCAACCAGGTCTTCTTTCCAGGGTTATTGTGAGCATCAGCTGACAACTTTGCGTGTGAGCATTCAATAAACCACATGGTGCTCTATAAATGGTGGGGCTGTAAGTTGTCTACTTGGCTGAGTTTCTTTTTGCTCCCATTTTAAGAGATGAGCTGAAGGGATTTTTTTGTCCATTTTCTTATGGCAGGAGCAGATTTCTTTTTGCCTGGGTACAAGCTCTGTTCAGTTAGAATTACCTATCTCCTTTCTTCTGAGGAGCCTGGCCACAGGGCACCTCTTACCTAGAGCCCTCTCTGACTCCATTATCACATGTTTTCCCCTTTCATTGGGTCCTGTCATGCATGCATAGTGCCCTCATTCTCCCTATCCTCCTGTTCTGCAGATCCCAAGCTGTGGCACTATTCTGCTCAACAATACGTGTTCTCTCCTTAGCCTCTAATTCCAGGACCCCCTGAAGTTAAGTATGGCCATCTGGCTAAGTTCTGACAAAGGAATATGAGCAGGAGTAAAGTACATAACTTCCAAGCCTCACCTTTAAACTTCCTATGTGTGCATGATCCTCATTCTGTTTCCCCATCTACCAGCTGAGACACAGAGACTAGAGGAACTAAGGGGAGGACAGAACCACAAGATGGAAGGAGCCTGGGACTCTGAATGACTGCCTGGAGCATAACCCTGTATTGGGCTATGAAGTGAGTGAGAATATCAATTTACACTCTTAAGCCACTGAGATTAGTTGGTTGGTTATAAAAGAAGCTAGCCTACCTCAATACCCAAGTATTCACCAACTTTCTCTCACTACACAAAGTGTTTTGTTACCAGAAACACAATCTGCACCTCATCTCACATTCACCAGGTACTTCTACATCTCCAAGCCTTTGCTTACATGGCATGTTTCCCTTTGCCTCAACCCTAACTACACTGTTCTACTGAACAAACTCCGACCTTCAGGGTCCAGCTCTGTAACATCCACCAGGATAAACTGCCACTTTTTCCTCTGGGCTTTCACAAAACCTGTACATGCCCCTTATTATACAGTCATGGCTACATAATGACATTCCAGTCAATGACAGACTGCATATACAGTGGTGGTCCAGTAAGATTATAATGGCTATACCATATAGTCTAGGTGTGTAGTTGGCTATACCATCTAGGTTTGTGTATACCCTGTGATGTTCATGCAGTGATGAAATCACTTAACAACACACTTCTCAGAATGTGTCCCCATCATTAAACAATGTATGTCTGTATTATAATGGAATTATGGTTTACATATATGTCTCCCTCCTCTTGAGGCAGGAACCATGTATTATCCAAGTCCTTAACGAATGTCTAAGAGAGCTCTCTCTCATTCTTTCCCCTTGGGTTTAATCCACTCTCTGTGGAATTAGGTGGTCTGGGGCTACATCTTCCAGCTTAAATATGGAGGGGCAAAGAGACAACTGTAAATGCCCATTTGATTTAATTTTAGAAGACTGCTATTTACAGCTCAAAAAATGAATGATCACATCTTTCTTTCTACTCATTCCTTATTCACCAACCAAGGCCTGCCCTTGATACATACAGAGATGTGAGGAAGGGGAGGGAGCTCACTTGATAGAGGCAGACAAAAGATCTTCAGGGTATGGAGGACATTCCTATTAAAAGAGGCCCTCCCTGCTCACCCCATTCACACTTGGCACCCTCCTGGGACTCCCCGCCCCATTTCAAAAGACAAGAGGCAAAGCTGTAGTCTGTTCACATTTGAGTCCAGTGCGGCTGGTCAATAAGGACCATGTGGAAGAAGCTTGTTGAGTTTTGTTCACAGCCGGACCAGCATCAAACACTGCTTTGTGCACCTTAAGGACACCCTACTGCATTCCAGATTTGAGAGAAAAAATCTTTTTTGTGTTTGATTTTGTTTGCAAGTGGCTGTTGCTATTGTTAGTTGTGTTTGTTGAGAGCTCTCCCCACACCAGCACATACACACTTTGGGGTTTTCAGAAACTGGTTTATTTTGTTGCTTTCTTGATTTTGATACTTTTTGTTTCTCTATTTGCCACTTTGCCATTCTCTTTACCATTAGTTATTTTTTTCCAGTTAACTCCTAGAAAGTGCTAAGGCACTCTCAAATGGTTTCAAGGCAAACAGTGGCAAAATTAGAGACCTGGACTGAGAATGGAAGCCCAGGTTTGAATCCTAGTTCTACCACCTAACTGGAACAAAACATTTCACCTGAGTTTCTTAGTCTCTAAAATAGTAATAAAAATGGAAACTCCATCCTTCTAGACTGTCAGTTCCATGAGGACAGGGATCATGTGCATTTTGTTCATAATTGTATCCCTACACCCATCCCAGCACCTGATACATTGTAGGCCCTCGATAAAGATGGTTGAGTGACCAAATAAGATAATTTGTTGTGGAGACCAAATAAGGCAGTAGGCTAAAAACACTCTGTGAATCCCATAGCCGTGTACACAGGGGAGTGTAATTAACACAAATGGGGAATGCATGGGCTGTCCCCAAACTGAAGAGCTACTCAGCTATTTTAGGATACCGGGAGATACTTTGGCAAGTATATTTCAAATGGGTTGCAATGCAAATGGGAGGCAGGGCAGAGAAGTAATGCGCTGTCTTAACGGAGATGAAGAGAGGAGAAGGAAACATGTGTTAGAGAAGACTGGAATGTCCCTAGGTAGAAAAGGGTTGCACGTGAGAGAGGAATCTGATGCTTACTTGTTATAACAAAACAAGTTTATTGGATGGACAAGGGCATTGGGATCTTGAGTGGAAAAAGAATTTCCCTAAGAAGTCACCGTTTCCTAAGATGTTTGATATTTATCTATAATCTCACTAAGTCTGAAAAATGACTTAAGGCAGAAGTTGTCAAAATAGACCATTGCAGCTGGCATTTGAGCCAGTCAAATCTCTCATCTCAGAGTTGGGGGACTTAGGGGAAATGATGTGTCTGAGGTAACTCAGATAGATATGATATTCAGTGCCAGCCACATTCCTGCCACAGCTTTCCAAATCACAGATAGCTGGAAACACAAGGAATACCGGCCCATAACTAAAAAGAAGAATCAGACAGACACACAGAAAGGATGAAGGCAAAAGCAGGACCAATGCCTGGGTTTCCTATGGTTCTCCATCCCCCAATTCCTGCTCAGTTCAAGATCTAGCTCCTTCTTTGCCCTACGGTTCTGACATCCCACATTCATAAAATAAATTTCTCTTTGCTTTCCAGCTAGCAGAACTGGCTTCTGTTAATAGGAACCAGGAGTCTTCAGCAAGCCTAACTACTAACTAGAAGTTCCTTTAGAGCTCACATGTTTCCACAGCTCCTACTACAATGCCCTGCATAGAGCAGGTGCTCAGTAAAGGTAAGATGTTAATATTGAAGCTTCACAGATCTTCCCTAATATCTCCTTTCCAGAAATGGCTCTCCTCTCCCAGAAGTCCTCTCCCATAAGGACCTGTATTGCAATTGCCAATATACTTGTCCCATCTCCCTTTCTAAACCAATGTTCCCATGTCTCAGCATAACCCCACTGGTTCCAATATGGACCCAGGTAGCAGTGGAGGATGTAAAGAAGCTGGAGAGCACTGTATTAGAACTGTAAGCTTGTTTATTGCATAAAATTCATCAAGCATCAACTGCAAGCTACACAATCAATGTTTTAAAGGAAGCGAAAGAAGACTTTCTAGACTCTTGTGACAGAGAGATGAGTAACATAGGGTTCCTGGCCCTTAAAGAGCTTAGAATTTATTGGGGGATAGACATAAACATACACAACTAGAATATAATTTAAATATAACAATAGACTCTAGAACACAGTCCTCCAAGATCTCATGGGTTATGCTGGGACGTAAGATCAAGAAAGCTTCAGATAGTAGGAAATATTTGAATTGAGCCGTGAACCATGCATAGAATTTCCCCAGATGGCAAGAGTCAGGAAGAAGGGCATTCTTACCAGAGGAAATAATAAGTTCAGTGACAAAGAGGGGTGGGCCGATGTGACAATGATAGGAGATTGCGATTCATCTGGAAAAGCTAGACCAGCATTTCCCAGAAGATGCTCTGGGGGAAAAAATGTTCCATGGTTGATAAATTTGGGAAATGCATCCTATATTCCAATTTAGAAATTTAAAATGCAGATTTGCCTGTCAAAGGCTCTGAGAAATCAGTTAGGAGGCTACATAGATAGTCCAGGGGAACGGTGGAGAGCCTTCAGGGCAACAGTGGAAGTGAATACAAAAGAGGATGGATGTAGAGAGATTTCAGAGGGAGCATAATCATGACTTCCTAAATGGAAAAGAGGAACGGGTGTAACAGAACGAGGTTTTAGCCTGTTCGACCGAATAGAAAGCAGTGCAACCCGAGAAGAAAAGAGAAGTATTTGTGGAAGGTAACACAGGATTTGCTTCAGTCCTGTTGAATGCGAGCAGCCTCTGGAGCAAACACATGAGGATATACAGAGACAGTTGTCAACACAGGCCAGAATCCAGTAGTGGTGTTGTACTTCAAGAAGATGGACAATGAGTAAAATTGCCAGAGAAAAAAATCAAGCCCTGGACTGGGCATTGGACTGGATGAGTCCCAAGGTCCCTTTTGGCCCAGAGCTTCTATGATTTTATGGTGATAGAGACCTACACTGAAATGTGTAGATGGTCAGTCTCTGCCTGATGACCACATCCAAGTGCATAACCTTCTGCAACTGGTCATGGAAGTACTGACCACAAAGGGGAGCTCAGCATCTGCATACATCCCAGAGAAAGGAAGTGGCTTTAAAGAAATGTATTTAACCAGTAAAATGTTATAGTGACCCCAGAAAATGATTTCCAGTCTGTTGGACTGACCTCAGTCAGGATAAATAATAAAAATAAGGTATATTCAAGAATGATCACGGAAAACTGAGCATGTTTCTTGCAACGTACCTCACTGACTCTTACTAGGCATCATCAGTACAGCCTGGTAGAGGGGAGAGAGAACTGGACTGGGAGTCAGGTGGCTGAGGTTCTCGTCCTGACAAGATCACTACATCATCGTATGTCCTTGTGGAAATGGCTTGCCTTCTATGTGGCTCTGTTAACACATTTGTAAAGTGTGTTTTAAATAATGATACCTTCACTGCTTATTCCTAGGGCTGTCAGGAAGGTTCAATGAGATGGGTTTGTTTTATGAAAGATAATATCAGTAATGGAGACTGCTTTTCTAAATATGTATCCTAAACTGTGGAACTGGGAAGGGCCCTGGACACTGAATAACATAACATGCTTATTTTGCAGATGATGAAACCAAGGCCCAGACAGAACAGGTGATTTACCGAAGGTCAGACAGGCAGCAAGGCCAGAGCCACCAGCTAGGTAGGAGCTGTTCCTTCCAGACATACCTATCTTCTGAAGACCAAGATCTGGGACCTTGGCTGGAAAGAAATCACAGGCCAAAAAGAAAATATGGGTTGAACAGCCAACCTATAGCATTCAAAACCCCAAACAGCAAATAAAGCCTGCAGTGTGAGTCGTCCAGCTAACACTCTTTGCCCCCATATTTCTATGAGGTGGGCAAGCCTCCTTTGTTTATGTCAACTTGAGTTGGCCACAGTCTTCAGGGTCCCAGACACCTCAGCTCCATGACTTTAGCATACACCAAACCATCCTGTGATGGTGAACATTTCTACATTGATATCTTCACTGACTAGATTAGAACTTCAGACATATTAATGCTACCCTGTCCTGTACATCCTCTCCTCTCTAACTCCACAGGGAATGTTCTAGGTGAAGGGCCACAATTAATTTCTTTCCCAAACCGTGGTAAGAGTCTCCTGACTGATCTTCCTGGATCTTGCTTCTTCCCCATCTTTTTCTCCCCAGAGTTGGCACTGTTATCCTCCACGGTCTCACTTTCCCTCTCTGTCTCCACAGCGTACAGGATGAGGCCCCAAATCTTCATCCTGGCACTCAGACCCCTCCTGGACTAGTCCCAATCTCTCTTTCCAGTTTCATTTCTTCTGCTTCCTTACTTGTCATTTCACATTCCACACTAAACCTCGACTCATTGCTAAACCCTGACTACATGCAGGCTTTTCTTCACACTAGTCTCTCCGTCTGGTAGACCATTCTTCAAGATTACTTCTGTTTTCTTCGCATCCCCATAGTCTCATGGTTTTCCCATTTTCAGCACGTATTTCCTTTCACAGTATCATGATGTGTGTATTCATTAGATGGTCCTCAATGTTGGTTCTCTTTCCAACTCCCATTGCACCCAGCTCAGTGCCTGGAAACTAAGTCTCCACCAGAAAAATAACTTATATTATTTGAGGAAAATTAGATGTACTACACTAGAACTGAAGACCACCATACTAAAAAAGAAAAACAGTATTGGCTAAAGATGAAAGCACTGTCAAGCAGCTTCAAATCAGAATTGAGCAGCCGGTTCTCCAAACTAGCATTTGGAAGAATTGGTTTACCTGTTCTCCCTTTTAACTGTTCAGTTGCCTAAGTTGCTTTGAAGTCTGTAAAATGACCAATATCTCCAATCAGAGCAGTGTTTCCTCTCCAGACAGGAAGGCTGCTGCTAAATAGAGGAGCCACGCTTGTTTTTGCGGTCTGGCTTCAACGGTGACTCATGCAGTAAAGCCAGAGACTGTCTGTTTTGATCTTTCACTATTCAGAGCCTATTTACGGTTGTAGTTTTCTTTCTTTCTCTCTCTGCTTTCCTGCCTCTGGTGACTTATCAGAAGGGTCACACACATTTGACAAACGGAACCTGTATAAGGAGACAGAGAGACAGCCCGCGATTGAACACACTTTCAGCTAAAGCCCACGAATGAACGCTTGTGTTTACAGCTCTGATGATAGGGTTCCGGTAATGACTTGGCCTTTTTCTCTCTGATTGAATATTCCCCGGGGCCTGCCAGTCTGGGCTCCTGTTATTTAATGAGGACATTGGAGCACAACCTCAAGATGTCTGCAAAAATGACCTTTTCTTTGGGCTTGCTCCAAATGCAAAGAAAAGTAGAGCTCAGTTAGACAGGGTGGTTCTGGAATACAGCTTTGGAATTCACTCTTTCTCCTGAAGCTCAAAATCATGGAATCACTTACTGTCAGAGCCAGAGAGAACCATGGGGATGATCGAGTTAAAAGTTTCCATTTTGCAGATGGAGAAATTGAGGAGTAGAAAGAGAAAGCAAGTTGCTATAAATTACATGTCACAATGACAGCCAATCCTAGTCAGTGTTCTTTTGAATGGCTTGAGATAGAGATTAACAGCTAGCTAAATGCTTGCTTTATATAAAGTAGAAGCTTCTCTTAGTTTCTCTTGTGCTATACTGTGGCACTATTCTGCTCTCTTTTCTCTACTCAAGAAGGCTGTTGTAGACTCCTACAAGTATGTGGTCTTGTTTTCATCAAGATGGAGATTTCATATGCACATGGTAAAGGAGACCCTTATCCCTAAATGAGAGACTATTCTTGGCTATAAATTTTGCACACACTCATTGTGGACAATTTGGAAATCCATAAGTAAATTTTGTAAAAAAAGAAAATAAAATAATCTGTAAACTTATTACCTAGATATAACCACACAGATATATTGTTAGGAACAAATTAATATAATTTTTGCCTTTTTTGTGAATTTTCCAAGTCATTAAATAATATATGTATGTGTGTATATATATAATTCCAATACTAGAATACATCATAATATATTTAAATACTTTTTTTAAATATGTAAGTAGTTTATTAGTGGTTTCCTTAACATCAATTTAAAGATTGAAGCCCAAGTTGGAGTTTCCCTGAGCTCTCCCATAGATAGGTTAATATAATCTCTGGTCTAACTCAGGACAGTTTAGGGAGCGGAGAGTCGTACTATTGATAGCTATGCTGCAACAGAAAGCATAAATCTGAACTGTTCAGGGCAAAGTGGGGCATATCTCACAGTTGTGAAGAATTTCAGGAATTTCACTGACCAGAGGTAACATGGCATAAGGTAAAAAAAAAATACATTCCAGAATCAGAAGATTTAGGTCCAAGATTAAAATTCACCATTGTTAGCAAAAAATGACATATGGCCCTGAACCTCAGTTTTCTCATCTCTAAAATGCAAATTATTCCCTGCATCTCAAACCTATTTGCATCTCAAATTCAGGCTATTACCCACATTTGAGTAAGAATGCAAATGAAAGTCTGTTATAGTTGGAATAAGCTATACTGTTGGGAAGATTTCTTTTTTCATGGTATTAGAGTCATAGAGATTGGTACTAATATCAACATGCATCAGGGTCATGTCCTAAGTAATTCACATTCTTCCTGAATATGTAAATGATTCCTTGATGGTAGACCATTCAACCACAGAAAGAGAATCTGCATTTGCCTCTAGTTGCATCCCATTACACCAAGGGACTACTGGTGTTCTCTTTAATGCTGTTGTTTAATTTTAATGACTATTAGTTAAAATAATAGGCTATGTTTTGACCATGCCAACCAATTTCCTCTGATAATATTTGGGTTACTGGGATTATACCTGTAAGATTTGCTCCAGACCAGTTAAGAAAGAAAGCGCCATGAATAGATGCTTAAGTGTTTTGGATACTACCCCCAATGACAAGCAATGCTTGAATTCTCTGAAGCCTTATAATATCTCCCAGGCAGGAAAAAATCATGGGTTCTAAAGGCAGTGAGAATGGTTATCTTCTAGTTGGGTTCTTCTATGCCTTATGAGAGAGAGGCCATGATGCTTATAACTCTACAATCTGAGTTGTCAAGATCTGCACATATCCGTCATGGTTCTACACTGCACAGAGCAGAGCTTGCTGTGAGAGCTTGATAACTGCATCATGATACAGTTATCTTATCATTGTCATAATCACCAAGGTAATTATTTTTCAGCTCAATATTCAGTTGAGAAGTTTCATTATCCCACTTATGAAGAGTACCTTAAATATTTATCTTTGATATATCAGCCTTGGGATTTTTTGTGAATATCACTTTTCTTCACAGTACCTCATACAATGCCCTGAAAAGAAATAAGTGTTTGATCAATACAAGTGGTCTTCGAAAAGTTCATGGAAAAATAGAATTGAGAGATAATTCAAATCTTTCCATGAGCTTTTTGAAGTACCCTCATATTAGCGAAATAAACAAAATTATTTACATCCCCTTTTCACTGTGCACTTGAAATAATCATACCTCTACAGTAGCCTAAACTCTATCACTTTTTCCTTGATCTGTTCTTTAGTGAAAAGAACAAAAATTTGGAATTAAAATAACTGAGCTTAAATAAGGGATGAAGCAACAACTCCTTCCTACAAAAGAATTCCAGTTAATAAATATAGATCAAATGAGGAAAATAGAAAATTGCCATTAAAATACCATAATAATAATGGCAGCAAGCAAGATCTCCCAGTAGATGTTAGAATCAGTTAATGAGTGAATGTTTAAGTAGAAACAGTATATTTTTATGGTCTCAAAGTGTCACTTCTCAAAATATTCAGTAATCACAAAAGAAAAAAAAAAGTAAATTTATAGTGCAGAAACTCAGCAAATTCCATCTTACCTAAGTAATCAAGGTTAATGTCACCAAAAATACATATCAACATGATATATCTGATATCATGCCCTGAGAAGGACACATCTCCTCTGTGCTGTCCTTCCCAATACATCTGATAAAATCACAAGAAAACATCAGACAAACCAAAATTGAAGGACATTCTACTAAATAACTTATCAGTACTCTTCAAAAGTGTCACAATCATGAAAGACAAGAGAAAACTGTGAGCAACTGTTTCGGATGACAGGAGACCTGACAATTAAAGTAAGGTGAGACTCTGAATGGGATCCTAGGAAAGAGAAAGGACATTTGTGGAAAAATTGGTGAAATATGAATAAAGTCTGTACTTTAGGGAATAGTATTGCACCAAGATTAATTTCTTATTTTTAATCATTATTCTGTGGGTATGTAAGATGATAACATTCTGCGAAGTTGATGAGAGATATATAGGAATTCTGCAATTTTTTCATACATCTAAAATTATTTTAAAATAAGAAGCTTAAAACATAACTGAACTTAAGTACCGACACTGTCACCTATGAGTATCATGTGTACAGGTGAGTTACCGAAGTTCTCTGAACCTCACCTTTCATCATCTCTCAAATTAAAGTAAGAGTACCTATCTTTTGTTGACATGAGGTCAAAATGAGATAGGAAACATGAGGGCACTTTGAAAACTATAAACTCTTTTTTTTTTTTTATTACTACTTAACTCCTTGGTTTTTCCTGTCCCATCTACCTAAGATTACCAGATAAAAATACAGGAACCCAGTTAAATTTGATTTTCAGAATAACAATTTCTTTAGTATAACTATGTCCCATGAAATAGTTGAGACATACTTATATTTAAAAAAAATGGTTTTGTTTATCTGAAATTCAAATTTAACTAGGTATCTGTATTTTTATTTGCTAAATCTGGCAAACCTATCTCTACTCAACTTTCAATACTCTGTCCCTCTCTTTAAGACACCCTCTTCCTTCCCTCCTTCAGCCTCTTTTTACACAATGTTGGCAGTTCTGGCACAATGATTCCACCCAAGCACCGTGGCAGCCCATGCTCCAGCACAGATGCACAAAGGTTAGTCAATTACAAGACTCCAGTAAAGTGAGTTCACAGAGTGCATGACTCAGAGGAATTTCTCTGACTCATCTTGCAATTGTGCAGAATTGATTTTAAAAATTTTAGGGTATTTTTATGACCCACCCCTCACAACAACCCAGTGATATAAGTGCTGTGCAGATATTTAAGCTATGAGGAAAGATCAGAACGATAAACAACTTGTAAGATGGTCCTAGTAGACTCAAGTACAAGTCCACCTCTTGGGACCTGTAGCATGGTTAGGAGGAGAGAGTGAGAGAGAAGAAGGGGGATGATTTCAGTACATTTTCACATAAACCTACTAACCATATAGGGAATTAAGCCTATCCTCACTCTCCTGATGAGAAACTGAGACTGAGGAAAGATGAATATCTTAGACTCTTTCTACCTCAGACGGAAACAATCGTCTTTTTGTTCCAGGCCATTTGTTGCATGTACTTCTTTCTTTTCCATAGCACCTGGTCATCCAGGTTCCACTCAAAGGCCATCTCTTTTGTAAGTTTTTCCTCCTGATTCTCCAAACTAAGTATGGTTTGTTTTATTCTGAATCTCCACATCACTTGAAAAAGAATATTACCTGGGAATATAGCCACATGTGCCCATATTTTATCTTCTTTTTTGGCCTTGAGGGCAAAGATTGTGTTGTGTTCATTTCAATATTTCCTACAGTGTCTCCAAAGCAACTGTGACACTTTCTACATTGGGAGTTGAGAGGCCCAAGCCCTGGTTCAGGTTAACCACTAACTTGGCACATTGGTAACAATATGTACCGTTGCAGGTACAATTTCACCTTTCGTCAATAGCTTTCATCTATTCAAATATGTCATTGCCTGAATGATCTCTAAGATCTTACTAGTTCTAACATTCTGCCTTTTAGGACCTCAGTTTCTGATGGAGCAGGCTTCTGAGCAATGGTTCTGTGATGACGAATCCTTCCTGACTCCTGAAAATAACTTCCCATGGATAACATAACGTTTCCTTTTGGTTGAGACTTCCACCATTTCTTCTCCCTGCCTCAGAAGTACATCACAAATATTATCAAGGCTCCTCTGCTGGGAATGTTCCAGACTCCAAGGACTCCACAGAGTAAGCAGTAATAGGCTTTTCATGAATCAACAGCATGAAATCTCAAGGCATCTATTTTTCCAGGTCATCTTCAGGAAAGATCCAGCCTCAAAGAGAGGATGCAGCTTCATACTAACAAAAGTCACAAGCTCTAAGTTTATATGTTGTTTTACAGGATATTTCTGCTGGATTTAAGTCCAGAAACTGTATTTGAACCCCACATCTACCCTTTTATAGTAGAATAGCACACTTCATCTTTCTGCACTTCTGGTTACCAATTATTTCACAACAGAAACCATATGAATAAGAGCTGCCCTTCTTTCCTCACAGGGTTTGGCAGGAATCAAAGATACAACTAGCAATGACTTGTAGAGTTCATACCACACACCAGGTACCAAGCTAAACAGCTCACGTGTATTATTTAATCCTTTTGATGCCCCTGTAAATGTGGTATCCAATTCCCATTTGAAAGATGAGGAAAGCTAAGTTCAGCAGGTTTAAGCAAATTATACAAAGTCACAGAGCTAGGACGTAGTAGAAATGAGGTTAAGACCCCTGAAAACCATGCTTTAAACCACATGTCCCCCATTTGCCATATGAAAATCTTTAAAATCAGAAAGCATCATGCACATGAAAAAATTCTCACTTAGTCCTCATAACCCAGCAGGAGATGATAAGGCAGGCGTTTTTATCCCCACTTTGTAAAGAACCAGTGATCAGTCTTACAGCCAGCTAATAAGTGACAAAACTAGGAATCAAGCTTGTTATCTGGTTCTATGACCAGATTCCCCCAAGAAAGAAGCATAACCTTCAGGTTCTGTCTGAAAGTAGAACGTATTTTTTTTTAATATTAGAAGAAGGTCATGCAACCTTGCAAGAGTATGGTTCTAACCACCATGTGTCTCCTGAGTCAAATTGACTTATTTTATCTGAAACAAGGTTTTTTCTCAGTGTCAGCATGTCATAGCCCAAAATGGGCTTTTCTGTCTTATGCATCATCCCCAAAACCAAAATTGCCAGCAAAGCCCTGGTTCCAGAATTTTTATTATCTATAATGATGCTATGAGCTAGGGAAAGAGCCCAGCTCTGTTCCAGGCATCAGCAGTGCTTATGGTGCTGGCAGAGAGAAATCTTCCTTGCACTTTGTTAGAAAAGTTAACCTGATAGGAGGCAATAAAGATGGAATGCCATCAGGGTGATGTTCTTGCAGAAACATTTTTCTGTTAATTGAAGACATTTTTAAAATAAAATAAAATATACAAACAAAAAAAACAAACAACAAAAATCTTGCAGCTCCATTTTCTGAGCAGACAATGGAATCTCTCAATGAAAAAAAAAAAGATGTCTGACAAAAATTCTGCAGAGAATGGTCTTTTCTGAGATCTAAGGCCCTTGAGCTGTGAGAATCTTAATGTGGGGCTGGAAGGTGCTGCTTCATTTGTGCCTATGATTAAGAAGACACGTGAATAGAGAGACTTGAGAAGCATTAAGTGGGGGAGGAGTTGTTTACATAAAATCTGTAGGTTTTTATTTCCTTGCCAATCCCCCACCTCAGTGGACCTCGAAAGGGGTGGAGTGGGGGGAGGGAAAGAAGCATTAATCAACTATAAACAAGCAATCCTGGAAGAAGATGATATGGTCTGACAGGCCCAAGACTCAGTGAATAATAAGCTCCTTTATTTATGTAGCATTTTATAGTTCACTGTGCAATTTCAGTTAGATCATTCCTTTTGATCCTCAAAAACAATTAGGGCGGTCAGCTGGGGTTAGTATCTCTGTTTTACACCTGAGAAAACTGAATCCAAGAGATGGGAAGAAACTTGCCCAAGGTTACACAGCTAGTTTGTAGCAGAGCAAGGATTTGAATCACATTCTCTGACTCTAGAATACAGGTTTTCCCACCCATTATGCCACAATACCATCATCAAGGAAATGTGGAAAACAATAAGAAAAACTTATTGTTTGAGTATAAGCAGGCATTTTTATGTAGTTGCCTAGAAATGAATTAAATAAATAAAATCTACCATTACGAAGTATAAGCCAACGTTTAGAGTAGAAAGAGACCTAAAAGATCACCTACTAAACTGAAGATGGGAGAGGTTAAAGTGAATCACATAAAATCTCATTGCAATATCTACTATTGCTTTAGTAGAAAGTTTATTTAACTTTCAGGCTAATAAACTAAATGTTAGGATTTCTTTGACATGGGTTATTCTATACAAAGACAGTTCTTGTCTCTGCTGTCATTTTCCTGTTCAACAAGCATTTATCTTGCACAGTGCCAGTTGCTGATCTTCCCAAGCTGAATGTGAAGATATTTCAGTAGTTTGGTTTCATGAAGGAAGAAATAAGGATTTCTATTTTCAGCACTGACCATAAAATAACAAATGTTTATGTAAGATAAATAGTTTCCTCATACGTAAAATGGGGAGAACATTACCTCCTGCCGCCAGGATTGTTAGAGCATTAAATGAGTTAATAATGATAATTTATATACCTATATCTATCTATTTATCTAACCATTTGTTCTAAAAAGCACTTACAAAAATATGTGTTTATAAAACAAATAAAAGAGGAAATCCTTCACCTGAGGAGATCTGTGGGGACAAGCGTAACCCCTGGTCATCCACGTCAAACAGTGTAGTCTGAAAATCGCTGCCTTGATTTACCGCACAACAGAGAGCTCTTGCCGCCTTTTCTGAGCTCCCATTGTACTTTGCACACACCTGTTTTCTAAGCCACCATGTTTTATTGTCACAAGGAATGTTTCCACCTGCCCCGCACGTAGACTGAGACCCCTTGAAGACAAGAACCATGCCTGATCCTGTGTATCCACTCGAAAGCCTGCCCCCTCCCAATGCTCCCACACTCTGGAACTCCTGTATTAATGTGCTCTGAATAAACATGTGGATTAGTAAGGAAAAGAACAATAAGTATCTTTATGATGGTACTATTCTTGAAAAAGCTGAATAATCAGAAAAAATACAATGAAGTAAACACAGAACTCTGCTACATTACTCTAATGCATTTCAAAACTTAAACAATCATAGGGTCACAGCTCTATTTTGCAAATGGAGGAGATGCCAGCCTTGACGGGCCTGCCAAGGCCAGCAAGTCAGGGTCTGAGTGAGAAGAACTCAGGAGTATACTCCCCAGGTACATTTCCAGTCCAAGGGAGAATTGCTCCTGTCAAGTTAATCAGCCAAATCCTCCTGATTACTAGAGGTCAAGAGCACATGCAGCAAAACATATCTCAACTCAGGCCAAGGAGAGGCTTGATAGAGTGCCAGCAAGAACAATGACTGTTTTACCTTACAAATGCTGAGGGGACAACATGTTCCTTTTAGCATTAATTGCTTCATTCAGAAGAGCCATTTAAAATCCAAGTCTGGTCTTTTTCTCTGATGAGCAATTTCAGGCTGCCTACCAACGCTTTTGTTTGCTGGGAGGAGAGAGGAAGAGAAAGTATTTTGTTAAGGCATTTTAATTTTCATATTTAATGAAACAGATTGGGTAGCAGGTTCCTCTGATTTTTATTTTTCTGTTCCCTGAATACCTTCTTGTGTATTACATATTCTGCTGGAGCTTACTGCAAGAACTTTTCTACATTTCACAAGTTAAGGCTGTCAAATGTTACCCACTGAATCAAATATATTTCTTGCGCCAATATTCAGTTATTATTATTGTAACAGACCAATCATAAATCTCAAAGCTGGAGAGAAAGGGAACATGGACTGATGTTTCCCCATATTCTCTTGAGCACATAAAATTATATAACTCTCTGAAGCCCTCTTTTTATTGCTGCATCTAAAATCCTTTGCATTCTTTACAGGATACATTCTGTAAAGGGGTTATTTCTCTTTAGTAAAGGAGAATTGCAGACATTTTATTTGTTTTAATTAATTAACAAAGGTGTAGAATAAAACACCAGTAGACTGGAGTCAGGAGGCAGGCTCACTCATTGCAGCTACTATTTATTATAGTGTTTTCTCTCTCATTCTCGCTGACAAAAAGAGGACAGAGCTTTTGCCTGTTTTTGGAACAAAACTAGTGCAGTGCCTGGCACATAAAAGGAATTCAATCAATATTTGTGATATAAATGAATTGAATACTCTAACTATTTGACTTGGTTTTTCTAGGCCTCAATTTCCTTATTTGTTAAAAAGCCAAAAGGATTGATTATATCTGTGGTTTTTACCTCGCATAGTTACTGTAAGGATCAAATGAGATAAATAGAAGCTTTATGAAACTGTTGACTTATGCACATAATTAAAGGAGCAGCATCATTAGTAACAACTGCAGGTGTCTGTGCCTAACCAGTATGACCTTGGCCAAGACACCTCAATTCTCTAGGCTTTCATTTCCTCAACAATAAAACGACACGGTTGGACTAGATGATCCCTAAGTTTCTTTCCAGCTCAAACCAACTAAGATCTTTAAAGCAGTCAACAAATACTCACTTAGCACCCACTCTATGCAAAACCCTCTTCTAGGAAGAAAAATCAAGGAATCATCCAAAAATTTCAAAGAAAAATAAAAACCAATAACTTTTCTAAAATACTTTGTCCTGGTTATATTTGGAAATATAAAAGCAGGCCATTAGGGAGACGCATAGGGAGATGCAAAAACCAGATTTCACAAGAAAAGTCATTTGGGTAATTTCAAAAATTGAGTTGAGCTTCTGGTGTGCATCTTGCAGAGATCGTCCTGACCTTCCAAACTGCTTGTGCAATAAACTTGGACTTAACATTTGGTGTTGGCTTTGACAGCCTACCTAATGAGAAATATCTTTAAAAAGAGGGAGAGCGTTCTACATAAAAACATGCCAGAAAACGTAGATGTTGGAGGGAAAGTGAAGAAAGGAAAGAGCATATACATACTATTGAGATTTAAACGAGCTACATTATGTGAGTGTATGGACAACTTAAGGTAACTCCAGGCCCCAAAAGAATACGCATCTTCACAGCTCTAAGGGGAATTCATTGACTCAAAGAGCCAGAAAATTTCCTTCAGATTTCTGCTGAAGGAACCAACCCATCAACAAAAGTAAATCATGTATAGACAGTAGATACTACAGGGAATTAAACATATAACACCACAGTGCTTGCCCTCAAAGGTGTTTATAAGATCATCCATCATATAAGGCTAAATATCCTTTCAACATAACATGTCCAAATGTAATCTAATATCTTTAATCTTCGAACTCACTCTTCTTCATTAGGTGTATTTTGAAAAATTTCATCTCCGTCCACCAAAAAACAAGTTTTTCTTGATTCCTGCTTTCTCATTTTCTTTATCTGAGTTATCAAGCCTTATAATCACAAATGACCCCACCAAGTCCAAAGGAGGGCACAGGAAAAAGTGCATTTGTCAGGACAGACAAGGCTCTGCTTCAAGGACAAATAACCTGGAAATCCCAGTGGCTTAGCATAATAACCATTTCCTTCTTGTTCATATTACCATCTGACAGAGATTTGCTCTACCCAGTGGTTCTTCTAAGCTATGATTCAAGGATTCAGGTTGCTTCTGCTTTTATCTACAAAATGTATAATATTGTCTTCTAAATTCATCATAAAAGGACAAGGGTTGTACAAAATATGTGAGATACTTTTAAGAGCCAAGCTTAGAAGTGGTTTACATGATTTTTGCTCACATTCCATTGGCCAAAACTTGGTCACATAAAACTCAATTCTAACCTAACCTCAAGAAGGCTGAGAAATATAGTTTTCTGGAACATGCAGGAAAAGGAAATGGTGGGGTGAACACAAAGCATTGTCTCTGCCACCAAGAGCTGATGCCTAAACTAGATTATTTACCCTATTTGAAGAGATTTTTTTCAAGCACTAACATCTACAAACACAACCTTATCTACCTAACTGACAAAATCCATTCATAATTAAATTTTTCCTACAGTTCTTTTGATTTCATCCTCTAAGAAAACAAAAATGTGCAGACCTGTATCTTTATTGTCACCTTCCTCATTCAGGGACAAAAGATTTTTTCTCAATGCAGCACTGTGCAAGCTAATAATTTACCTTTAGCTTTCTCACAAGTATCCTCCTTTCCTCATTACTGAATAAAATGCTTTACTATTTATTTATTTATCTAAGTTTCCCCATTCTCACATCCCTTTGAAACTGCAGAGATACTAACAAGACCTGGGCTCAGTTGGGATGTGTGACCATGAGGAAATGTTTAGGAGATCTTCCCAGCACTGAATCACTTGACCCACATCATTGAGATTGACCAGGTTTCTTTCAGCTATAATTTAGCAAAATTTCCTGAGCCCTCTTAACACTTTGTCTCTCCAGACGTTATTTAGCTAACCCACTCTCATTCACCTTTCAGGGCCAACCCCAGATATCACTGTCTCTGGGAAACTTCACTAGCCTCCAAAGTCTGGTTGGGTATCCCTTTTCCATGAATTCAAAGTCTGCGGCACCACCTACCTGCCTTTCTCACAGCATTTTCCACACGGTATTATAAGCACAAGATTTTTGTTGTTGGTGGTGTTGGGTTTTTTTTATGTCATTTTTCTTCAACAAGCTATGAGCTCCTTGACACAAGGACTGACTTGTGGTGGTGGTTGTGATTATGATGGTTGTGGGTATAACCCCATCTCCTAAAGCCACCCAGCTCTTCAAAATCATACTTATTGAATGAGTGAATGAATGAATGAATAAGGGAAAGTGGCAGCTAAATGATTTTGGAGTAATTCAAACAGGGAGACCAAACAGTCTTGGCAGTTGATGACCACATTGAAAAGGCAAGCCCATGGGCATGAGAATAAGAAAGCTTCAGAAGGATTAACTTGGAAAAAGAGATGACTTTCAAAGCAAACTTGAATTTTACTTTTTTCATAAGATTTGTCTGGTCACACCAACTTAAAAGTGCTCATACTCTATAATCAGAATATCTGTAGTGCTTTGGGCTTTCTGACAGCACTGAACATATGTGATTTCATGTTATAGTTGTCTTCCTCTTGTGGCTCTAGCTAGACGGTGAGCTCTTGCAGATCAGGACTGGTCTCTGTCTCAGTATACTTCTCAATACTGAGTTATCTGCTATGTATTTAGTAGGACTTCTGAATATGTATTGTACGTATTGTACTCTATTAATGTACATTTAATTAAAAGTCTAGATACAACATACAACAGAACTTTATATTTGAACATGCGATAGAATTTTACGTCTTCAAAAGATGCCCTGTGTGTCCATACTGATTCCAGTCTCGCTTTCCTGTCTCTATTCCCAGTCTGTCTCCCATGTTATATTTTGGTTTAGAAATATCAATGACAAATAGTTTATAAAGCAAAAATATAGACATGATTTTGGGCAAATGCTTACTCCTTGTGCCTTATTTTTGTCTTTTAGAAACAGAGGATAGCAATCCCTATCCTGACTAAATCATCAGGTGGTATGAAACTCAAATTTAATATTCTTTTTTATCACAATTATACTACAGGAAAGATTTTTAACCAGTTTTATAGTCTCCATTACATGTCACCTGGAGGCAGATTAGCTATTCCCCTTGGAGGAAGAGACCAGCTGCCTCTTAGGAGCAATGCAGCTCCCACCTTCATGAGGTAATTCTCTCCAGGAAACCAACCTGTTCCTCTGTGTGTCCTCCTGGGAGCAGGTTGGACAGTTCAGCTTTTGCTTATAAAATACTCAAATGAAGAGCAATAATTCCTACTATAGACCAAACATCCTCTAGTTATTCTAAATTACTTCCATTCGTATCATCACATTATCCAGTGTATGAGTATATGGGGACAATGAGATCAAATGTCAGAACAAAAATACTAAAAAGGAAAAAAAGAAAGAAAAAAAGCAACATTAAAATGCTCCAGATTTGAACAATAAGAACTTCATCCCATTATCAAATTCTCAAGAAGAAACTGATGTCCAAAGATTAATGTCCTTTCCCATTGCAAGTTATGTGATGGGAAACACAATCTTCCCTAGTTCTTTTTCTCTTTCCTTTCAGCCAGAGGGTTGCATACAGAGCCTGGGTTTCTATGTCACCCACAACCTGAACTCTCTGTCAATGGAATAGATGGGGTTCCTTAAATACTTTCCAAATTAAATTAATCCAGTCAAGCCTCTCATATTCCGCTAAAGAAACCATCAATTTAATAGATACAAAAGTTAGCACGATGCCTGCTAAAAAAGCAAATCCTCAGCTTCTAGACCAGTTATCCCAGTCAAAATGATGCTCCTAGATCTCAAGGTCTGGAACATACAGACATGCAGACACACATAGCTGCTGCCATGACCCAAGTAGATAGCCAGGATATCTGAGTGAGGGAGAGTAGAGAGGTAAAACACCTGTTAGCCCTGCCAGTATGCCAATCTCTTTGCCCAGAGTCTATAACTTGGAATTTAAACTTGGTGAGAATAAAATGCTTTACTTTTAAAATAAAACAAGGATATTTACCATAATTGCAGGTAGAGGAATTCCCTTGGGCACGCTTTCAACTTCTCTTCTTCAGAGAGTGACTTTCTTGCCTATTTACAAAGTTTAGAAGTTTGGGTGGTGATAGCCTCAGTCATCAGGTCATTCTTTGTTTTTTTCCCTTTGGCATATTAAACCTCTAAAATTTTCCAGCCCCACTTTGAACCTGTATTGAGCACTGGATTGAGAATGACACAGTCTCTACACCTATTATAAGTGGGCATTCTTAGCATAGTGGCTATTCTACTGCTTTTGGCAGAAGCTAATATCTGGGGTTTGTTTGTTACAGTAACTAGTGTCACTTTCACTTACTCTTACTAATATAGGAAATCCACCAATGCAGAACTTACGAAGTTATCAGTTCTGTGTTTTCCAATTATGTTTATTTTCAACCAAATCTGGTCTGTCCATATCTCTTAGCATTAGATATTCACATTACAAATATGTTCCATGAGATCAATATTTATACCAAGCCTGGACTCCATCTCTTACTAACTTACTATGTTTTCCTTTAGTATGCGTCTGTTTGGGGCACAGTTAATATGCCCCCTCAGGCCTAATAGGTTCTCACTTGTCTCCCAGGCACTTGGCCACTCACTCACTGAGTTCTAGATGCTACTGCCATCCCACCCCTCCTCATTGCTGGCATGGCCTCCAGCACGCCTGCTATGGCTGGAGCTGAAGAAGCTCCAGCAGCCAGGGCTTAGGACTGGGACCTGACCAGACCAACAAAGGTGCTGTTTTCTTCTACCACTTCTGGACTTGGATAAAGTGCTAACCTACAGGGCATGGGACCTGGCTTCCTCGGGAACTATACCTTTTAGGGGGCCATGTGATATAACCTAGAAGCAGCTGTCAAATACATTCGTCTCCCCTCCTCCTTCCAGATGTGGCCCACATGACTGAGTAAACACTCATGATTTTTTATGAACATGTGGCCAGCTCAGTAACCTACCACCTTATATTTGCTTACCCATTTTCCCTCTTTTCTCTGCCCTGAGATTATGCCTTCCAATGAAGTATTTGCGTTAAACTTTGCCTCAGATAAAGGAAACAATACTGTTTAAACTGGACAAAGAGAGAGTTCCTTAAGGCAAAGTTTGAGATCTTGGAAGATAGGCAAACTGATAGGAAAGGCCTTTTTGTACTTTTTATTATTTTTACTTTTAATTGTGAAAATATATACATAACAAAATTTAGCATTTTTACCACCTTTAAGTGTACAGTTCAATAGTATTAAATATACTCACATGGTTGTGCAACCAATCTTCAGAATGCTCTCCATTCTGAAAACTGAAACTCTTCACACAGTTTTCCATTCTCTCCTCACCCCAGCCCCTGTGACCCACCATTCTACTTTCCCTTTGTATGAATATGACTATTCTAGGTACCACATATGAGCAGAATCATAGAGAATTTGTCCTTTGATAACTGGTTTATTTCATTTAGCATAATGTCATCACCATTCATGCATGTTGTAGAACATGTCAAAATTTCCTCCCTTTTTAAGGCCAAATACTATTCTGTTGCATGTATATAAAACATATTGTGTATCCTTTTATCTGCCAAGGAACACTGGGTTGCCACCACTTTTTGGCTCTTGTGAATAATGCTCCTAATGAACATGGGTATACAAATATTTCTTTGAGAATTTGCTTTGAATTCTTTTGGGTGTATACCCAGAAGTGGAATTGTTGGATCATACAGTAATACCATTTTGAATTTTCTGAAGAAAATTCCATAGTGTTTTCCATAGTGTCTATACTATTTTATATTTCCATCAACAGTAAACAAGAGTTTTAATTTCTCCATATTCTTGCTAACACTTGTTATCTCTATTGGGTTTTTTTTTTTTTTTTGATTAGTAGCCATTCTAGCGGATGTGATATGGTATCTCTTTGTGGGTTTGATTTGCATTTGCCCGAGAAGGATTTCTAAAAGGGACTTTTTTGTTTTGGGGAGATTAAAAGAGATAACAAGCCAAAGAATGTCTCACAGAGGAAAAGGGGGGTGATAATAAGATTTAGACCTTATTTTGGGTTCTCTCTTTGGCCCAAGAACTGAACACAATTCTAAACAAGATAGAGAGTAGCAGAATTTAGGCAAGTTGATCTGATGCTAACTGCTAACACCTAATACAATTTAGAGACCATGTCTTACCAACTGCAACTTTGTGGAACTTAGTTTTAGCTTTTGTAGTTTTAAAGCCCAGGCCTATAATCCTGGCAGAAAACATAGCACGAGGAAGCCATTTGTCAACCACTAATACTTAATAGGCCTGCATAATAAAGCACAACTGCATGGGACAAATCTATGCCTTCTTTGGGCCAAGGTAAGCTACAGAGGTCCATACCAGTGAAAATCCAGCTGTGTTGATAACAAATAAGCCACTGCCAATCATCAAGGTCAACTACTCAAGAGAACTTGGCCTACCAAAATATCAATGCCTATACCGATTGCCGCAGCAACTGTGGAAGGCTCAATTTCTCCTGGATGTCGGCATCCAAATATCAGCACTTAAGACTGTTTCTCAAGATTCCCAGCCATGCACCAATATGTTGGAATTTATGGTAGAAGGCAATAAATAACACTCCTCTCTTCTCTCAAGTTCTGATCCACTTGAGAAATAATTCAGGAATTAGCAAAGATCAGAAAAGTAGTTTTACTACATAGAAAATGGCTTCTTCCTCCTTCTCAGTTTTGTGCTCCATTCCCTGAAATGAACACACACACCTTGCTTTAAGCAGAGTTGGACAATACAACCACAAGCTCCTACCTGGCAGAGTATGTGTGTATGTGTCCTGGTATCAAGTCTCTTCAAGAGTGGGTGAGGTGAAACACAGATAAATGTTCTCCTTCCTTCACATCTGCAGACACGGAAATTCCTACTTTATAGAGATTCAGTAGAAGTAGAGTTCTCCTTGCATCCACCTTCAGCCACAACTTTGGTTTAGCTCAAGAGTCCTATTGCCATTGAGATTTTTTTATGAGTCTTGCAGCCCCCCTCAAGGCTGTAACTGAGGAAGTCAGTCAACAAACTATTTGACTCTCAAATATCTAGACTTTCTCTCACCCACCTAGAAAGGGCCAAATGACAGGAATCAAGGCTTAGACAGAGTAGAAAATGGGATACTGGGCTCTTTCTCAATGACATATGCCCCTACATATAGGATTAGCACCACCAGCTTTCTCCTGCTTGATGAGTGGTCAGACTCTTACTTGGGAGAATCCTCCAGACTTTGGCTCTAATTATTTACAGAGATTTGGAATTAAAACACACATGCACTTTACTTTCTTAAACTACTGTCTTTGCCTTTGGCTTTCAAGAGCTAGAGCTTATTTGAAACTTAAAATTTGGGAACTATACTATTTGTTCTTTCTGTACATCCTTACCTGAGGATGACATCAAGAAAAAGTTATTTCTAGTGACTGAATGCTTAGAAAAGAGCTCAAAAAATTATAACCGAGATTTGAAAAACAAAAAAAGTCCCCCTTTAATATCTCTAAATACCATTCTGTTGCATTTGGAAATAAGACTAGAATGATAAATTTTAACTTAAATTTTTATAACAACCATGTGTTATCTTTAAAATCAGAAAAGAACAAAAGAGCATTTTTTAGAATAAAGTGTAGTGCTATCACGTGGCTAAGTAAGAAGAAAATTACCTAGATTTTATGAGGCGCTGTTTCATCCCTTAAAAAATTAGAGTGATACTACTTAGTGTGCAGAATTTTTGAGAGCATAAAATATACCCTGAACACACCATCTAGGTACCTGGCATGAAGTCTATGCACAACACATTGATTTCCTTCCATCAAAATCAACAAAACTTTCCCTGGAGCTGCATTTACTAGTTATCCCCAAAACATCCCACAGTAAAATTATCTTCATAGAAGCTCCTTATGTAATAAGGGGGTTTTGGTACTTTAGATGCCTGGAGAAAACAAATGATCACCTCAATAGACACAGAAAGCTTTTGACAATACCTGACATTCATTCCTGATGGAATCTCCCAGCAAACTAGGAATAAAAGGGAACTTCCACAACCTGATAAGGGGCACTCCCAAAAGAGCTAATTTCACATCATCCTTAATGGTAAAAGACTTAATGTTTTCCCCTAAGACCAGGAACAAAACAAGGATGTCTGTTCTCACCACATCTATTCAACATTGTACTGAAAGTCCAAGCCACTGCAATAAGGCAATGGAAAAAAAAGTCACACAGAATGGAAAAGGAAAAAGAAAATAGTCTCTACTCACAGGTAATATGATACCAAAGAGAAATCTCAAAAAATGTGCAAAAAAAAAGCTAGTAGTACTAAATAAGTTTAGCAAGGGTGAAGAATACCTGGTAAATCATATTTCTGTATATTAGCAAGAAAACCTGGAAATTAAAATATTTTAATTTTATGCTCATGTAAAAATTTTACAAAATATTCTGAAGACCTTTATACTGAAAACTACAAAATACTGATGAAAGAAATCAAAGGCCTAAATAAATGGAGATATAAACCATGTTCATGGATCAGATGACTTAACATTATTAATCTGTTAATTTTTTCCAAATTGACCTACATATTCAATGAAATTCCAGTTAAAATCCCAGTAAGATCTTTTTTTAGAAATTTTCAAGCTGATTTTAAAACTTACAGAGAAAGGCAAAGAAACAAGAAAAGCTGAAACAATTTTGAAAGATAAAACAAAGTTGGGAGATGTATACCAACTAATCTCCAGACTTACTATAAATCTGTAATAGTCAAAACGGTATCAGAGAAAACTAAACTATATAGATCAATGAGACACAATAACGAATCCAAAAACAGACCCACATACAGTCAACTGAGTTTTAATGAAGGAGCAAAGACAATTCAATTAAAAAGTGATACCAACACATACAAGTAATTGCTGGAATGATTGGATGTCCATTTGCAAAACAAACAAACAAACAAACAAAAAAACCTAGAACCTTGTACCTTATATATAATTTAATTTAATATGGATTACAGACCTAAAACTATAAAACTTCCATGTGAAAACTATAAAACTTCTATAAGAAAAAGGGAGGTGGGGGGACCTTTCTAACTTTGGAGTAAGCAAAGATTTCTTAGATACTACACCTAAAGTCTAAGCCAAGAAAGAAACATTGATATAATATACTAATATAGCAAATGTAAGAACTTTTGCTTGCCAGAAGACACTGATAGGAGAATAATATAAGGCATAGGATGGGAAGAAGTATTTCTAAATGATATGTCTGGTTATGGACTTGTAGCCAGAATATATAAAGAACTCTAACAATTCAACAATTAAATAAAAAACAATTTAAAAGTGGGCAAAACATTTGAACAGATAATTCATTATAAATATGAAAATGGCAAATAATCCATGTAAACTAAACACAATGAAATACCATGATATACTTAGAATAAGACATTTCTGAAAATTGACAACACAAAATGAAGCAACTAGAACTCCTCATATATTGCTGATGAGAAGGCAAACTGCTACAGCCATCTTGAAACTCTATTTGGCAGTATCATATAAAGTTAAACATACGCCGCACAATGTAGCAGTTCCACTTCTGGCATTTACCCAAGTGAAATGAAAACCAATGTTCACACAAAATCCTGTATATTAGCATTTGTAGCAGCTTTCTTTATTTACAATTACCAAGTTTGGAAACAACTGGGGTATATACATACAATCAAATACTCCTCAGGAATAAAAAGAAACAAACTACTGATAAACTCGAAGTGAAAGAAGCTAGACTCAGAAGGCTTCACGGGGTATGATTCCATTTGTGTGACATTCTTGCAAAGCAAAACTATAGAGACAAAAACAGATCAATGGTTGCCAGAGGAGAGAGATTAACTACAATGGAGCACAGGGGAATTGGGAGTAGTGAGAGAGAAGTTCTGTATCTTGATTGTGGTTGTGGTTACAAGACTAAATGTTTTCCAAAGCTCACAGAACTGTGAATAAAAGGGAATTTTACTGCATGTAAATTTTGCCTTAATTTGTTGAAGTGAAATAAAAAAGAAAGATGGCTCTTGACAGCAAGTATGCCTTTCAGTCCACACACTTAGGTGCGTTATACACATTTATTTTCTATAATTCAATGTAATATTTTTAATTGAGTTTCTATTCTGCTGAGTCTGTGGACAAACTTCTCTTCAATTCCTTCTATGGATTATCCCACTTCTGTTTCTCCCAAGTTTATGCCATTAACTACGTAGCAGCAAGGTGGGAGCCCAGGTTGCAGGGGTCCATTGTCATAGGTCCCCATGGGTTGCTGCATCCATTATCCCAGGCTACATGGCCCACCATACAAATTTCACATTGTACTCCATGCACCAGACAAACATTTCCTTCCTCTTTAGGATCTTGCTACAGTTCCTTCAGCACTGTGGGGAATCAGGGGCAGAATCCCTTTTCTCCCCGGACCACAGAGCTCTAATTCATCTCTTCTCCCTCCTTTCTTCCCTCCTTTCCTCCCTCCCTCCTTCCTCCCCCCCCACCCCCCGTCTCCCACACGCTCCAGAGGAATACTCTGCTCTCTCCTCCACTTGCTTCTGGCCAAAATACTTTGTCTATAACCTTAAATACCAACATTTATCTTCTCCACGAACTCTCCAAGGTCCCCTAAGGGCTCAGGCTTTTCCACGACAAATGTCAGAAAGACAAGCAGGCTATTGCTGAATTCAGTCCTTCCACTGCATCCCCTGAGGCAATCAAGTACAGTGGTAACTACAGGGGTGCAGAGTGAGCAAAGGGAGGTGGAAACACTGGTAGAAAAAGCAGATTGACATCTTAAAATACAGTTCCACATCCCCTGGATAAAAAAGTGTCAAGTGCTACCTTTATAGCAGTTTCCTTCACAGGAAGATGGAAACACCTGAGCAAACCACCCCATTTCGTAGGGTACCACAAATGTTGGCTACTGATTTGATGTTGTTGAAATTACATATTATGTTATGAAATTATGCTATTCTCCAGAAAGTAGAAACAGAAAGAATTTTTAGTGTAAGTTATAATGTGTGAACCAAGTGAAAAAGAATGTGCATAGAATCATACCCAGAAAAGTCTACCAGCATTCTGTACAGTTGTTCTGAAGCAAAAAAACAAAACAAAACAAAAAAAAACAGACTCTTAAAAAATAAAATTTATAGAAACTGTGCTGCCAAATGTTAAGCGAAAAACAATCAGTGAAAGAGTAATTCATTCACTTATTACATATTCTCCTTCTTTAGTCCTCCCCAGTGACAATCATGTACTTTTGAGGGAGACATCTGGAAACCTAAGCTCACTTAAAACGTTCTTTCTAACAAGCAGCTAGCCTGGAAACTCCATGTTCTATCAGCTGTTGTCAGCTCGCCCCTGCCTCCAGCCCTGTATGAAGTTAACCTGTCTTGCTACCGGATAGTCTAAACAATCACAGATTGGCTCCAATTGCAGAGTACACACTCCAGCTGTCCAGGAATCAGGGAAGCTCGGGCATACTGCTCAGGCATAAATGAAGCCCCACATTTTACATGTCAGCAACCTACTGGTATGGCAGAGTGACCATACGTAATTGGATAGGCAACTAACCTGGTTTACCCCTGGGTACATTCAGTAAAAGTGAGGTGGTGACTTACCCATTATACAAAGTATTCAAGTAGCAAATAGATAACCTTGCAGGGCATATTGCAGAGGAGATTCAAAGGGAGTTGGTCTAAATGGCCTATAAAGTCTCCTGCTACCATAAGACTTGATAATTCTATGAAACTCCACTTTTCAAGGAAGTGAGAAAAGAATACTACATGCTGATAAATTTCTCTTTCACAATAAATCAAAGTCTGGCTGATTTCATAGAGAAATAAAAATAAGTGATGCCATATTCACGAATTGTATCCTCTGAGAGATAAACCAGAGATAGGCTACCAATTAAGGAATGTTTTAAAAATTATGTATCAATTCAGTAAAATACTTACAGTGATAAACGCAATTTTTCAATTAAAGCAGGGTTGTGCTATATGATTTTAGCAGCATTCTATGATTTTCTGAATGCAGATGAATGAGCAACAGACCTTACTAATCTGAAATAATGAATGAAGATAGGTATAATTCACTGGGGAAAAAAGAGTAGTATGTGGAATTTCTATAAGGGAATAGTTCATTGCTTTCAAGTCTGTATGTTATTGCAAAGGTGATGAATGGTAAAATGAGGTAAGTCAACAGAAAAAAGGCATAATTTGTAATAGATATGTTATGAAGCAAAAGGTATGTCTGAGAGAATTTTTAATTTTTTAAGCCACTGGTTTGACAAAAATTAATATTTACATTTTGACCAATTTCTCTCATAAGAAAATACATTAAATGTGTTCAAGATGGAGAAATTGTTTCCTGCCTTTATACTATGTATTACAGATAGCCTGTCTGAAGTCCTGAGGTACCCCAGGAAATTGGATTAAATTAGTGAGATATTCCCTTCACATTTCCCTATACGATAGGTCACATAAAGAAATCAAGTCATAAAAGTCAGAGGATTGTAGGAGATAAATGGGAAATCTCTGTACCCTCTGCTCAATTTTGCTGTGAACTTAAAACTGCTCTGAAAAATAAAGTCAGGTGATTGTATTTTATCTTGATCCTTCCAGGAAACAGGTAATATCTTTTTCCCAACATTAAAAAAAAAATCATATGTGCACTTAAATTACTTCTAAAAGAAACTCTTTAACATTATTTTTTTAAAAAACTGCTGGCGGAAGGAACAGCATAAGAGTCGACATGTAGTCTCAGCTCTGACCGCAGTTCCACAAATCACCAGCTGTGTTAGCCTGTGATATCCTCTTCCTTTCTCTGGGCTATAGTTTCATCAGATGGAAATTGGGACAACAATAATTACTCTTTCCTACCTAAAATGATAGAGACATGAAAACTCTTTGAAAACCACAAGGTCATGTACAAATGTAAGCAAGCAAGAAAGAAAACAATATGCTATAATAATCATTTATTCATTCGTTTATCTAGAAAATATTATAAATATGACCAACACAAATCAGGCTCTCTGCCAGGGGCTGGGGATTCCACAGTATACAAAGTAGACAGAATTGCAACTTTCCTGGACTTTACAGTCTACTGGGAAAGACAAGCACTAAGTAAGCATATAATCCAATATACCATTAAAATTGTGATATTTACCATAAGGAAAAATTACAGGCAGGTTGAAAAATTATGATGGGTGACCTGATTTAGAATAGGACTAAGGTCGGGGGGGGGGGGGGAGGCAGGGGAAGAGGTAAGGAAATCAAGAAAAAAAAAGTTTCTCAGAGATTTGAAGCGTGAAAAGTCAGCAGGTCAAGATTTGAAGGAAAGTGGTTACAGAGAGTGTTCCTGGAAAAGGAAAAAGCACATGCAGAAACCTTGAGCTTAAAACATGTTGACATGGGAGTGCAGGTATCCCTTCGACATGATGATTTCCATTCCTCTGGGTATATACCCAGAAGTGGGTTTGCTGGATCGTATGGTAGATCTATCTGTGTTTTTTTGAGAAACCTCCATACTGTTTTCCATAGTGGTTGTACTAATTTACAACCACCAAAAGTGTAGGAGTGTTCCCTTTTCTCCACACCCTTGCCAGCATTTGTTATTCAATGTCTTTTTGATAATAGCCAGTCTAACTGGGGTGAGGTGGTATCTCAACATAGTTTTAATTTGCATTTCCGTGATGACTAGTGATGTTGAGCATTTTTTTCATGTACCTGTTGGCCATTTGTATGTCTTCCTTTGAAAAGTGTGTATTCAGCGCCTTTGCCCATTTTTTAATTGGGTTATTTGTTTTTTTTACTGTATAATTGCTTGAGTTCCAGAAATCACCCCTCGGGCTTACAGGCATCTGATATTGGACAAAGGCAACAAAAATCTGCTTTGGGGAAAAGACTTCCTCTTCAAGAAGTGCTGCTGGGAAAACTGGATATCCACATGCAAAAGGATGAAACTAGATATGCACCTCTCACCATACACTAAAATCAACTCAAAATGGATTAAAGATAAAGACCTGAAGCTGTAACATTACTAAGGGAAAATATAGGTGAAACACTTCAGCAACTAGGTCTGGGCACAGACTTTAAGAACATGAGCCTGAAAGCACAAGCAGTAAAAGAAAAAATAAACAGATGGGACTATATCAAACTAAAAAGCTTCTGCACAGCAAAGGAAACAATCAACAGAGTGAAATGACAACCTACAGAGTGGGAGAAAATTTTTGCTAGTATTACAGCCAAGACATGGAACCAATCTAAATGTCCATCGATGGATGATTGGATAAGGAAACTGTGTTATATATACACTATGGAATATTACTCTGCCATAAAAAACAATGAAATACTCCCATTTGCAACAACATGTATGAGCCTGAAGAAACTTATGTTGAGTGAAAGAAGAAAAGCACAGAGGGTTAAATACTGCATGTGCTCACTCATATGTGGGAACTAAGAGAGAAAGAAGGAAGGAAAGAAAGACTGCAGTAGTGCATTGGACTTGTAGAGGGAGAAAACATTCCTTGGGCTATAAAGTAGAGTGGGGGGGAAGGGGGAGGGAAAGAAGAGTTGGAGATAATTGGGTGGGGGACGCGGGATACAAATGCAATTTGTGGTAATGGGTGTGCTGCCCTTATGAATCTGACCCTCACATCATGGGCATGAGGGGTGATAATCAGCTTTGTATCTCATGAATATTCATAACCAATAAAAAAATCATAATAAATAAATAAATATTTTTTTTATCAGCACCGCACTCTCCCGAGTGAGCCACGGGCCGGCCCATAAATATTTTTTTTTAAAAAGCTTGACATGTTCAAGGCTCTAGAAAAAGGTCAGGGTGGCTCTCAATGGTTTTCATTCATGCTACCGTGATGATGATCTCACAGTGCTTTTGAGAATAGACCAAAACAGTCGTCAGTATTAACACACTAATTTTTACTTAGGGTAAACTTTCTATCCTCAACAAATGTTTCCAATGTGGAAATTCTTTATATCCAAAACAAATTCCCAATCTCTATATACTTAGTAATTATTATACCCAAAGGGCATTTTGGACATCTTCTATTCTGTAGTTTTAAAGAGAATATCAGCTTGCTATGTTAAAATTAAGAATTTCAAAATGAAAAGTGATAGACCAGAATCTATCCTAAGAAAGGCAAAATGGACACAAAATCAACAGCTGAACATTCAAAGGCTGTTGTGACTGGAAAAGAGAAAATGAAGGAGACACTATCTGGACCCCACATACTGACTCAAGCTGTCATATGGACAAGAGAGACTTAGACCCTCTCTAATGGACACCAGAGGGGCTCATTGTGATTAAAGTTTGCTGAGGGCATAAATGTTTCTCAGTGTGTAAGAAAGAACCACATTATAGTGGGAGACACCTAGTTTGGCTGAGTGAAGAAATAAGTATTCCTCTAGAAGTCACAAATAAACCACAAATTCATAGTACAGATTAGATCACCCCTTAGGGACACTTAGAGAAGATTCGGGTGCTTATAGACAAACTTTAAGGTATCTTCCAGCACTGAGACATGCCATTGAAAAATGCCTCCTTAACAGAAAGGATTAAGAAACTTTTCTCAGTAAAAAGGAAGCTTTATCTCCCAAAAGTATTAATCATTTAAGAAACTAGAATTATGATCAGGAGTGGGATGTCCTTAATAACACCAATATCAGAGAGTTGTAGAGAGCTTTGTAAACTATAAATGGTTTCTACAAATTAGTTATGCATGGAAAAAAATTGTCATTCATCAGAAGCCGTCTTTTAGCATTGCACTGTGTGGGTTTAGAAGAAACAGTTTGGTAAAAAAAAAAAAAAAAAAAAGTAGGAGGTAACAGCCCCAGTTACTTGGCTTGAACAGAAATGTTCTGTACCTGACCTGAGAAAAAGTTGACTTAGGATTTCGGGACAGGAAAATTATAGAGCCGGAGCAAATACCGAAGTTTGAGGAGTTATGCAGGAGAAGGTAACAGGAGAGAAGAAGGCATTTTAATATGAGACAGAGAGCAAAGGTGTTAAGAGAGAAAAAGATACATTCATGAAAATGCAAGAATGAATAGTTCAGGTGTACATAGTATGCATAATCTGGAGCTTAACTTATAAAATAGTAGATGTTGATCTAGTAGGTCAGGGGTTCTTGATCTCAAGTTTCTGTTAGTCTTCTGAACCTATGAATATAGTCTTGTATAGGTTCAAATGAGGGCTTTGTTCTGTGATGCTCTAGAGTTTCCCTTAGAAAATCTGGTGACTTGGCCTGAGCCAAATGAGAGTCCTGGACTATTACTTATGTCATGTTAAGTAAGATTAGCAGACAAGATGGGACTTACAGTTGATAGAGATTTTAAAGGATGCTGATAGAATTTTAAAAGGTAATCTGCTAAGATAAATTCTCCCTTAATTCCTTAACTTTTCTCCCCAATTCCGAACCAGATGAGGCATTGAAAATTTAGATAGCATTTACTGAGTATCTGCTATCTGAGAAGCATTGTTGTAAAGCGCTTTATCCTCAACACAAGCCTGTGAGGTAGAGGCTATTCTCATCTCACAGAGGAAGAAGAGACTCAAGAGGTTAATTGCTGTATTCATTTCATTTGGTCATCCATTTATGAAGTCAACATACATCCGTTAGGTACCTCCTATGTGCTACTACAGGAGCACCTATTGCTTCACCTGTCTTGCTCGCCCTTCTTCTGGGAACAGTACCCCTTTCCTTCTGGTATCTTCCCCATCTCCAGTCTACCTATAAGTATCACTGAAACTTCCATTTTCTCAACTAACCCCTATTCCTTGACCACAGCAATGGTAAACTGACTTAGTATTTGGGGATTTGGGACGAAGAGAAAGAAAGTCAGGACAAAGTCTCATCAACGACTCAAAACTATAATGAAAAACCCAAGAACTGTGATGGACCATGATTTTTTCCAGCTGGAAGAAATCCATAGTGACAGGAAAAAATGAAGCTGACACGGTGAAAAATAGCAGAGACCCAAGACAGAAACTGAATCCTGATGGTGGTCAATTCTCTGCTCCGTTCTTGTGCGTCTCTGAAGGACTGTTCGCCTCTTCCTTAGACTCCATGAGTATATCCCAATATACTTAAAAAGTTATTTCTGCTTAAGTTTGGGGTCTGGCCTTCAGTTAAGGCAGAAGATAGGGAAATAACTCTATAAAGGAACCAAAATATGAGAGTTTGTTGGCATAGACAGGCACGTTCCAAGGGCATGATGCAAAGAGTTGGAAGGGGTATGACACAGGAAGAAAAGCAGAGAGTACTAAAATCAGAACAAGGATACAGGGATGTGCCCTGAGGAGCAGTAATGACCAAAGGGCACTGTTGCCAAGGAAAGATGAGATGTAAAGCCTGGCAGAGTTCATGGCCTTTAAATTTCTAAAAGAAACTTTAGAATAAAGTTGTTTTTATGCTAGAAAATAGGGCATTTGCTTAGGGTTCCAAACAGCATGTTATGAAAATATGATGTCTCCAAAATAATCTTTTTCTGGGCGTGCAGGGCAGAATTTTCTTTTACCAAAAATTTCAACTCGTGGTGGAAGCCACAGTGGATCCCCTGTTGGATGGGAGGGCACAGATCTCTCTTGGCAATGCTAACTGCTGCCTGAACTGGTCAAGGAAGCTGTCCAAGCTCACACAGTCAGCCAGTGATAAGCTTATATTCAAACCCTAATCTGAGGGAGCCAACGTTTCTGCTTTCTGCATGATGCTGCCCCTAAATGAAGCAAACTATCAACAATTATGCTAGCTATTTCTCAGGGTCATTATAGAGAGCAAACGAGTTAATATTTGCAAAATCAAACTTTGCAAGTGGAGACACACCATACAAATATGAGTCACTATCATTACCAAATAATTCATTAAATGACAGTTTGAGATGTATACTAGAACCAAAATATGACAAGCTATGGAATGGGGTGGAGAGGAAGAGCCAAGACCCTCAGAGAGTGACTTGGCAAGGATCCTTGGATGAGGTGAGACTGGAGCTGGCCCTTGAATGATGTGTTTCATTTTCCCCCAAGATACCTATCCTCTGGATTCTCAGACATACCCTTCCTCACTCCATTTCAATGAAGCTGAGGTAACTCAGCTTCAGTAGAGAATGGAGGGACAACTGGCAAGGCCTCATTATGCCAACTGAAGCCAGGTGTGCGACAGCAAACTAGAGCCCACAGACCTCACAGTCAGTCATCTGCCCTTGGCAAAAACCATCCTTGCGGCTCCAGCCCAGCTCCTGGGGACTGGCCTCTTTCTCAAGTCTGTAGTCAGGCTGCTTATCGGGCCTGACCTCCTACAGCTGGATCTTGTTTTTTACTTGGCTCCTTCTTCTCAGCTGTTTCCATTTCAGACCTCTGTTCCTGATTCTTGAAAGTGAATGTGGCCAGGCCTAGGGATTGTATTTACACACCATGGACCTAGGCGGGAAAAAGATGTGTCCACTTGTGGACTTCTGGTAGAGGGTTCATTTGGGAACAGTGAGCCTTCCTCTAGGAGTCTGGGATTCACAAGAGTGGAGCTAGATAAGCCAGCATATAGGAACAACGTGAAGAGAGAGATCAACAGGATGGAAAAGGGAGAGTATGGTTGTTTTCCCAGATAGCAGCCACAGGGCAGTCTAGGTCTAGAGGTAGCAGCCCCTCCCCTGGACATCCATGGATGACTTTCTTTCCAATTTGAGCAGTTGAGTTACTGAGCCCCACTTAATACACAGCTTTCACCCAGCTATGGGACTCAGTGTGTACAGAGCTAGAAATCTACCCCTCCTGCCATAGAAGCAACAAAAACACACAAACCTTTTCCCAAATTTCTGTGCCACAGATTTGGGGGTATGCCTCCACCTCCAGGAGTGAGCAGCTTCTTGGAAGGCTAAAGAGGATGAAAAAAGCAAGACTGATTTTCTCTCTTGCCCATTCTCACACCCCTGCCTGGCCCGCTCCCCCCCCTTCCCACCCACAACCCCTCCTACTCCCCAAGGGGTGCCATTTTGGAGCCAAATTCCACTGTGTCAGCGCAAGAGCAGCCCTGCCTTTTCTTGCTCCACACACCATGTGACCCTGGAAAGCCTCCAGGGCATATTTCATCTGGCATCAACAACTAGAGGTCACCGTGACCCAAAACTTCCTGCATTCTCAGGCCTGGCAGCGCCTGCCAAAGCCAGCCATGGTGGGGGAAGACAGTACCGCGTGGGGGGAGCTGACCGAGTGTGGCGGCGGCCGCCCTGCCTGCCAGCAGACAGCAGCACTGGTTTTCCACTGCTGGCCATTCATTGGACTTGGCTGGCTTTGTTCCTTCCTTGGGACCAAGTCAACAAGCTGAGACCAGAGGAGCTGCGGCTCTGGCATGCAGGGTAAAGCCATGTCTGTTTGCATGCACACCGTGGGCAGCAGCCATGTTCGGTGGTCCCCGAGACTCTGATCTCCCACCTATCCTACCTGCCTGGCACTGCAATGTGAAAAGGGTTCAGGACTCCCAGGATTAGTGTTCCATTTTTTTTACATAGGAAAAAACAAATTGTTACAGAGACTAGTGACTTCATGTTAAATTTTGCTCGGGGTCAAAGGCAATGAAAGTGAAACTCTAAGTCTGGGAAACTCTTCTAGTATCAGTTTACAGGGTCCACTTCCATGTAAGAATCATAAAGTTTTAGGGCTAGGCAAGATTATAAACCATCCAAGCCAGCCACTCTTCAGTTTGGTAAAGAGACCTTTGAGTGAAGGATGAAAACAACCTGCCCTAGGAAAAAACCCACAGATACACAATATTTTGCTCACAATTTTGGGAGTGCAGGGACTCCAGAAGCCCATCTGTGGACACGCTTGTCTGCCTTCAGTATCATTTCTTCCCTCTCGGCCCTCTCATTTTGCAGAAGAGGAACTGTGAGACCCGGAGAGGATGCTGACTCTTGTAAGGATCAAGGCTAGATTGCGGTCCTGCTGAATGCAGATCCCCTGATTCACAGCCTTTCTAACAGATTACATCGCACCATTCCACCTCTCGAGCCCCCTCTTTCCCATGTCTTATTTTCTTTACTCTTATTGTCCTTTTTCTTCATTTTTGTCCCCTTCTGCTCACTCCTCCTCAGTTTCTCTCTTTTTCATTCTCATCATCTTTTTCCTCAAACTTTGTTTCCTCTTGTACTTTTCCGCACCCCACTCTCTTTTCTCCCTTCTTTCTGCCCTGTGCTCAGGCACCCGATCAACTGATCATATCTTAGCTCTGCGGTCCTCTGAATAGAACCCGGTTGAACCAAAGGATATAATGCCTAAACCAAGGACAGAATAAGGCTGCAGAAAGAAGTGAAATCGAAGAGAAAATCCTATCTCTTTCACCAAATCTTCAGTATAGATCTGGTGCAAATGGATCTTTTCACCCATAGTAAAGAAATGATGACTACATAAAGGGGGTGGTGGCGGAAGGGACACAGAAGCCAATTTGGTAGATCAGTGGTTCTCCAAATGTGATCCAAGGGCCTCTGGGGCTCTCTGAGACCCTTCCAGGGGGCCCATGAGGTCAAAATTATTTTCAACAATAATACTAAAATATTATTTGCCATTTTTACTTTATTGCCATTTGCACTGATGTACAAAAACAACGGCAGTTAAAATTGCTGGGGCTTTAGCACATATCAAGGCAGTGAAACCAAATTGCACTGTATTCTTCCTTGCCATGAACAACAGTTAAAAAACAAAAGAAGTTTCTCTTTAGAATGCTCTTAAAGAGTATTTAACATTATTATTTACTTTATTAAATTTAGAATCTTTACTATACATCTTTTTATATTTCATAACAAAACAGGAAATGTGCATAAAACACTTCTGCTACATACTGAAGTATAATAATCATCTCAAGAAAAAGCAGTTATGCAACTGGGATCTAACTGCCAATCACGTTTTTCATGGAATATCATATTTACTTGGAAAAGCGACTGACAAAATATTGCTATTTGAACTTGAGTATCTCACAGACATATTTTCATTAATGAACAAAGTGAGACTACCATTTTAAGGGTAAAATCTATAATATCTTTTGTCAATCATAACATTCAAGCTTTCAACCAAAAATCAGAATGTTAGAAAGGGTATATCCACCACCATGAACTTAACAGCTTCCTAACACTTAAAACTTTTCTTATTAGATGGTAATGATATTGAAATATGTGATAATTTGAATTTTGGAATGAAATGTGCCACCATTTGAAAGACTGGCAGAGGTCAGTAAACCAATATTTTCCAAATGACCAATGCATAGTGTTTATAAAACCATGCATGAAGAAAATAACTATTTAAAATTGAAAGTGGACCAGTGGCTTGTATATAAGTCAGTACAAAACGTTTGTCAATATGGTTTCAGATTCCACAATGCAATTAATCTTTAAGAAACTACCACCTGTAGAGTTTTGATGTAGTAGCAAAGAAAAAATCTCTGCAAATATCTAAAAACACTATTAAAATATTCCACCCTTTTCCATCTACTTATTTGTACAAGGCAGAATTTCCTTCATGTGTTTCAACTCAACAACATTTTGTTGCAAATTAAATATAAAAGAAGAAAATCTATATCTTCAATAAAGCCAAACTTTAAAGAGATTTGCTAAAGTGCAAAACCACACCTTTTTTTTGGAAATTATGTGAACTAATGAATTTTTAAGCTTCTCAGTTTTAATTTCTAATACAGTAAATATGAATAGATGTAACTCACATGAGCAAAAGTTTTTTGGAGTCCTCAATAATTTTAAAGCACACAAGGGAGTTCAAGCAAAATGTTTGAGCACCACTACTATAGGCTGTTTTAAAAAGAAAGAAAAGATGAATTAATGCAACATTCATTTACTGAGCATCTGGTAAGGGTAAGTCGCAGTGTTAGACACTGTGAGGGATCCTGTGTGTATTACAGTAGGAAGATAAGCCATGTAGACCAATAACTTCTCTTCAGGAGTGCTGCAGGAGAGAAGAGATGAAATGCTGCCAGGGCTCCACTCAAGTGGAGGAAAGAGGAGCTAGAAAGTTCTTCAGAGAGCAGGTAACAGTTGAGAAGCCCAAATAGAAACTGAGCATTCAGAAAACAAAACCACAGAGACAGTAAGTATTGGCGCCTGCCAAGCAAAGAGAAGAGCACAGGACAGGAAAGCAGAGGGTGTGTTACATAAAGAGAAGGCATTCCATTAGGTGCAACTGAGATGCAAATATGCAAAGCCTCCTGGGAGAAGCCTCTTACACAGTTGGTGCTCAATAAATGTTTGCCAGATGAATAAAAAAATGATTGACCAAGCCATGGATAGGCTTAGCTCTGTCTTAACTTTTACACTTCCCACAGCATATGTGAGAAAATTGTGTGGATAAGGCTGATGGAGGGCAAGAGAAGGGAGATGATTGAAACCAGGTACAAATCAGAGGCAGAGATGGGCCTTGACTGAACTCCCCACTCCTGGCCCCAAGGTCTCCTTCACCAGATAGTTTCTTCTGAAGCCAGGCCCTGGCTGAGACTCTTCTGTTCCAATCTGAGAATGACACTAAGTGAGTATGGAAGAGACAGACATGAGCCTTGAGATTCATCATTGGAAGAAATTCTGAACTCCCTAATAGAAACAACGAGGATTCAGAGATGAGAAGGTACTGGTTTTGTCCTCACGGTCTGATAAACAAGACGTTCAGAAGAGGCAAACCCATTTGACCATGACTTAGAGAGCTCAGTGCTACCCTAAATACAGAGCACAAAGAGGAGCTCCACTCAAAGTCAGTGAAGCTTTCCAGAGGTGATGGAGATGATGGCAGTGCTTCAAGAGATTGTTAAGGAATGGAGACTGATGAAATACAGAGCACTCATGAATTCAAAGTCTCCTGAAAGGCATGCCTCTGTCTAATCTGCCTCTAGATGCCCAACACCCAGGACACTGCCTGTCACAGCAAAGACCTACTGGAAGTGTCTGATGAGCTACTCTGAAGGCAAGAGTGAGGAAGAGATGCTGCCAATATGCCATGCATTGGCTGTGCTCTTGGCCATGATTCCCGCTCTCTTTTGCCCACCATTAGAAATCTTGCCAGCCTTTGGTACCCAAATCTGCCCCTAGCAGGCAGCCTCTCCTGCACCATAAATCAAAGGTAAAAGTTGTTCCATTTTCATCGTAGACAGAGCTTTGCAGGTACTCAGGATGAATGAGACAGCAGTCCCTGGAGATCAAGCCTCTGTTTCACCTTTACACAGCCTCTCTCTCATCCCCTCTCTCAGCAAGCAGGGGCCAGAAGAATTGCATTGGTATCCAAGTCGTGAGCCAGACTCTCTGTAAGGAAGGCTCCAATCAATACGCATGACACAAGACTGATAAGATGCCCTGGAACTGAGAGAGATCTGCAAAACGGATGCCAATCATTTCCTAAGGCCTCGCATCCTACTCATTCAGGATGAATGGGCCTGCTCCCTGCCTCGACCAAAGTGAGGAAGAAGGGTTCGATGATGGATGGCAGCAAGGGCATATCACTCCTAAAGAATGGGTGTTATGTAGTTCTCTCACCTCCCCCATCAGCACTGATGTGCACAGATACTCTGCACTACCCATCATCTCTCAAGTCTCCCAAATTTAACACTTCCTCTTTTGGGGATTGGCTGCTAATACAAGTGACACCAACAGAAAATTTACGCCTGGCGCACTTGAGTTCTGTAACTCACAGAACTGCATTAGGCAGAACAAATGACGCCAACAGAAGATGCGAGCAGGAGTCAGTGAGGAGGAGGAAGGATTTCAGCAGATAAATAGAGAGTTGAACTCCAAAATCAAGGATGTGATGCAGTCCGGTCAATCTGGGACTTCTAAAGCACCCTTGAATGGGGAATCTCAGAGCATTTTGAATAGATACCTTCTATTCAGAAACAGAGCTTTAAATGGGGCGAATGCAGAGGCGTGGTGGAAGAGGAGAAGGCGGGAACAGTTATGGAGTGCTCGGGGAAGCAGAAGGACAAATCTTCCTGGAAAACATCTACTCCTCCTGTGAGATCCAAGTGGAATGTTGCCCCCTTCATAAAGCCTGTCGGGTTCTCCCCTTACTCAGGCTAAGTGAGACCCCTATTCGCTTATCTTATAGGATACATTTTAGAAAACCCTGTTATAGTACGTATAATATATTGGAGTATTCTATTTCCAAAAATATCTCCTTATAGGATTCTGATGGTCCCTAAACTTGGGATTTCATGGAATTATCTTAGTGTCTCAAGGCTCAAGCCCAAGGCAGGGCCCACGGTAAGAGCTCCATGTGATTCCAGTTGCATTTTCAGTGATATTCAAGTGACAAACTGATAAATGAACAATTGATTAAAACTAGAGGTAGACTTGAACAAGACCAGTGTCCCAAGAGCTGCTCTGACCAATCATTTCTGTTAGGCTACTTTCTTTAACCAAAATAATACTGCCTGATCTTAATTAAAGACAGTTAGAAAGGCCTGTGGAGGCACAATAAACTATAAAGAAACAGATTTTATAAGTACAGAAAATCAGGATTGTGTTTCCTTTACAAAACAAATGCCTTTAAAACAGGGGGAAACATCTTCAAGAATGTGAGCTTCAAATTTCCCAGAAATTTGGGAAATAGTGACCTGAGCCCAAAATACAAATGGAAATTATTGGAACATACCAGAAATGAGTGGCTGGAGCCCAAAGTACAGATGGCTTCACCTGTCTTTCCATTGTCCATCCAATTCCTGAAAGTGAAAGGAAAAATCCCTGAGATGAAAGATCACATTAAGCTGCAAATTCCAATCGTTCCAAGATTTAAATGGCTTCTTCTTCTGCATCTAAACAAATATTGCTAATAAAGTCCTTGTAAGCCTACAAAATAAGAGATCATTTTATTCAACTCACAAAAACAATCCATACAACACAGAACAAGAAGTCTCTCCAACAAATTTATGAAAATCTCCTTCTTTGGGAGCCAAAATTAATATTCCTCCTGTTCTCCTGGGTTAGATTTGTAAGGTCACCACAGCCAAGGCTCTGAATGTTGAAGGCTACTCAATTAATCTTCTTGTTTGCAGAGATTTAAAAGCATTTAAGGAAGGTCAAAAAATAAACCCAAGCAAAATGCAGCTGAATTCCCCAGTGTTATGCAAGTTTTACCTTCACTCATTTTCTCCTTGCCTTTTCTGTTCTCTTTATTCACCCCCTCTCCCTAACTTCTCTTTCTTCCCGCGCCCCCATTCTCATTCTCCTTACTGTCTCCATTCTCTTGCCATTATATAGGGTTTGGTTTCTGAGTATTACCCAGTTATGCTGGAGTATCTAAGCTATTTCATCCAGACAAATGTCTGTGTCTTTAGCATCCTTCTATTTACTCACAGAAGTGAAGAAAGAAAAGAAGATATGGCTAAGATAAAGCAAATTGTGTTCAACAATTTAAGCAAATCAGAGGATGCTAAAAACAGAGGGGAAGAGTTGATGAGGTTTAGATTTTTTTAAAAAGTCTTTGACAAGATGCATCTATTAAACGAGTTAATACATGTAGAGTACGTAGAACAATGCCTTGCATGCAGTAGGCACTAAAAAATGTTAATTTTGTTATTACTTTTATCATCATCACCATTATCAGCTCTGCTGGTCAGCTGTATCCACTAGCCTGTGATAAGCAGCTGGTGGTAGTGAAATTGCCTTTAGATGAAAGCAGTGTTGGCTCTGAAGTTAGACAGGCAGGTATAGGATCCCTGCACCTGCTCCCAGTGTACTCTGAGCAGCATGCCTGCCCCCACCCGCAGTCACGGGAATGGATACGCAAAAGTTAACTCTGACAACCAAGAATTTTTAAAAAGTGAAAAAAAACCCAAAAACATTTGAGGAAAACTGACAGCAGAAGCAAGAAGCCACAGTCTTAACAAATACCAGTATTACAAACTCAAGAAAACAGAGTTGATAGAGGAAACAAAGGAAAATGTTGAAGATCAATGATTAATTTTTTCAGAATGACTAAAAAGAATATCACAGCCATGAAGAAGCAGTAGCTAGTTCCTTGCTGCTCTGTGTGGTCCGCAGACCAACACCATCACTATCACCTGGGAGCTTGTTAGAAGCACAGGATCTCAGGCCTCACCCTGGAATGAATAAAACAAAATCTGCCTTTCAACAACATCCACAGGTAATGTGTATGCTCCTTCCTATTAGAGAAGCACTGAACTAGTGGGCTTGGCATTTATAATTTTGATTATTAAGAAATATTTATATTAATGGACTGCAAAACAGAAAAAGATGTAGCTGAATTGAAAATGAGAATTAAAAGACCCAGTTGAGTTAATCTTCTTTAGTACTGCATCTGAGCATCTTGTTGACAAAACTATCTATTAAGAGAAAATAAAGAAAAAACTGCTTTAGAATCCTACATTTAGTATCTTAATGATCAGCCAAATAAGAGAGAAAAGTAAAGATATATTTAACATTGCAAAGATTCAGAAAAGTTACCACCCTCAGACCCTCTAGGAAAAGATATATATCTGTATATTTGAAAATATCTGAAAGAGTTATGTGAAGCAAAAAGAAAATAAATAAATAATAACTCAAGATAGAAAAAACAATGGTGAGTGAATGAAATAGAAAACATACATTAATAAATAACTCTTTTTGCATAATCTTTAAATATTTATACATCAAATCCCAGATTATCTCAAAATGGAAGGTGGCAGAGGGAAGAGGGGGAGGAAAATTCTTACCTCAGTTAGGGGTGGATAGAGCTACTGAATAACTCTAGATGATAATAGCAATATGTTTAAATATGTATGTTACAAAGGACTGCATGCTATGTGATTCTATTTGCATGAAATTCTAGAAAAGACAAATCTAATCTATAGTGGCAGAAAGCATATCAATGGTTATGGAGAGTGGCTGGAGAGAGGTGGAAGGTGGGGAGTGGAGAAGATATTGTATGGGAAATGGCATAAGGTATTCTTGGGGGTGATGAAAATGTTCTATATCTCAATTGTTGTAATTCAAAGGGTGAATAAATTTGTTAAAATTTATCAACATATATATTTTAAACAGGTTCATGTTATTAGGTAAAAGTGATACAAAGCATGATATTAAGCATGATACGGTTCATTTAAAAAATACATGTGCCACATTTACAAAGTAACCACTAGAAGGATAAAAGTAGTTGCATGATTTCCAAAACACTAGGAAAAAAGGCAGACGGGGGCAGGGGGCGGGAATCTTGATTAACAACAAATACAAGTGAGGAGGAAAAAAACACATGGTGATGGTAATTATAATAGCTAACAGTTATTCCTTACTCTCTCAGGCAAAGTTTTAGATATTTTACTTGTAATGATTTTCTTAATCCCTATAACAAGCCAATGAATTAAGCATGATTATAATTATTCTCATTTTATTGATGAAGAAGCTAAGGCACAGAGAATTTATGTAACTTATCCAATGTCAAATATGTGGTATGGCAGAGCTGGAGTTATAAGCCAGGTCATATAATATTCTGTAATGCTTCTCATCATAAATAGAAAACTTAAAGTGGAAGAAAGAATTACAAAAATGCCATAATCAAAGCAAAAGAGTTTAGAATAAATTTCCCTACTACAAATCAGAGACAAAGATTCGTAAAGATAAGCTCAGCTATATGTTATTTACAAAAGACATGCCTAAAACAAGAAGATACAGACAAGTTGAATATGAAAACATTTAAAAGATACACCAGTTAAATATTAAAAATAGCAGATACATTAATCTTAATATAGAAAGCAGAATTCAAGGTGAAAAGCATTTTAAAATATCAAGAGAAATAGTTAAAATTGATAAAAAATACAATCAACCAAGAAAATTAAGCTGTTAGTAACCTTCTATGTACCTAATTAACACAGATTAAAAACATCTAAAGAAAAAACCATAATAAAGCAAAAACTTAGTGAAAGATTTTAATACATCTCTTTCAAGAACTGACATTTTAAGTAGACAAAAAGCAAATAAGGATCTGAATAAGTTGACAAGCAAAAGATATATTCTTTCTAAACAATTTGCATATATCCACAAAAATTGATCTTTTATCAGGCTACAGAAAACTGCAGTAAATTCTAAAAAGCAAAAATTATGTATATATCAGTTTCTGACCTTAAAGTAATAAAATTAGAAATTAACACAAAGGGTAGCCATCCTCTTCATAAAAAGACAATCCACTTGGAAATATTAAAATATTCTTTTAAACAATACTTGTGATAAAAATCTATTTAGAAATGAATAATGAGAATTATACAAGTCAAAATTTGTGGGATGTAGTCAATGTAGCAAAGTAATATTGAGAAGAATCCATATGTTCTTAAATGTACTTACTATCAAACAAGAAATATTGCAAATAAATTAAATATGAATCCAGTTAAAATAAAACAGTAATAAATCCAAAGACTATTGAAAATTAACTAATAAATAGAAAACAAATATTAATAAAATACAAAATAATCAATTTTAGGGTTAATCAATAACCTCAATAAACTCCTAGAAAATCTCGTAAAGAAAAAAAGACAAAACCATATATATGAAAAACAAAATAAAGGATTTTATTGCCAATATGGTTGGGGATTTTGAAAATGTTAAGAGAATATTATTTATAACTTATACCAGTGAATTTGAAAATCTAGACAAAATGGATAATATAATATCCTGGAAAAGTGTAAATTACCAAATGGACTCCAGAAGAGTCTAGAAAAACCTGAATAACCAGTAATCAGAAGAGAACATTAAAAAAATAAAAAAAGATCTTTCCATTATACCAATTCTGGATAATTTTATAGATGAATTCTACTAAAGCTTTAAGGAAATATTCCAAAGTATTTTTTTGTGGACAGCTTTCCATTTGATTTTGTAAGAGTTGCAAATCCTGATATCAAAACATAGAATGTTAGTCCCAAAACCACTCAATTGGATAATAAATACAGGTAAAAAAAAAAAATTCCTAAATCAAATGTTTTAATTGCACTTTTTATAAAATGGTATTAGATTGATAGATGATAGATGTAGATATAGTTATAGATATAGATCCAGGTATAGGTATACAAGTAGATAGACGTACAGATAAAGATGTGGATATAGATGTAGATAGATAGATCTGAGAAAGAAAGTGTGTTCAGATTTGAAGAGATCTCAGTGGTAATTTAATCCAATAACCCACTTTAAAGAAAAGTCTGATGTCCAGAAAAGATATATGTTATTTACTCAATTGTTACAGCAAGTAAATGACACTAATTTGCCCTTCTAACTCAAATGCTTGACTTTATTCACTACTTGAAAGGTTCTTTAAAGTCTTTTATTCCTCCCTTCCTCTTACCTCACATATATATATATATGAGGGTCTTCAAAAAGCTCATGAAAGATTTGTTTTATCTTTCGATTCTGTTTTTCCACATACCTTTTGAAGTACCTCATAGATAAATGCTCTCTGAATGTAGATTGGATGTAGAGAATGAGATGAAATATATAGATACGAATGTTTTATTAATAGTTTAAGAACATTTGTAAATAATTGAAATAAACTTGGGATTTTTGGGAGCAACCCTAACATTTTAGTTCAAGGTCAGGAGGTATGACAATAACCTTTCTCTGTTAGAGCCAAAATACTGGGATCCTAAACCATGGTTCTGATTTATTGTAAACACTAAAATGTTCTTATGGGTCTCTAAAGAAGTCTCCCGAATTTTCTCAGTATATATTGCCTGTTTTGATTTCTTTTCCTGTTTTGGTAACCAGTGGAGAAGAAACAAAGTTTATCAAGAGAACTTCAGAGGATGTGATATACTGAAAAACTGTATGATTCACAGCTTAATTTTGACCTTTGTATACATCTTATTTCTGACCTCCAGTGTCAGAAAAGCAGAGGAAAGTTTAAAATAAACAGGTTAGGACACAAATTGTACAGAATCAGACAGTAATCCTTCCTGGGTATTAAGATTAAAAGTAAGTGTTCAAAACTGTTGGCTGTTTTCATTCATTAATTCATTCAGTACATATTTAGAGTGGGTACTATGTGTTAGGCTCTATGATAAATATTATACAGTGTAACAATTAAAAGTAGGTACATCTTTTAAAATCTGTTCTCTACTATAAAAAACACAAGAAACAGAATATAAATGTTTCCCACATATCAGTGATTCTTATAAACCAAGGGTGCATATGCTAGTTTTCCTGCAGCCAAATTTGGCTTAGTACAGCAATAGCTGACGTGGACTTAAATCAGATATATCTCTCTCCCCAAAGAGCCTACTATTTGATGAGAGGGAAAGACACAGGTAGTAACAGAAGGAAGAATGAGGTTGGTGTAAGTGATAGAAGAGTTCAAAACAGAAGAGAAGACTACTTTTAGGGGGAGAGATAAGTGATCACTTCACAGGACCTCAAGAATTTGCGGGATTTGTGTATGCAGAGATGAAAAAAAGGTGTTTCAAGCTGATAGAACAACTGTTAAAAAGTAAAAAGACAGAAGCAGAAAAGCACAAGGCACACAAATTGAGGAAAGACCATTTCCTTCATTTGAAAGTTACAAAGAGATAAGATTAAAAATATTTTCTTTTCTCCTGTAAGTTCCCCCACACTTTTGCATGAATTCAGAAATTGCTCTAATCATTAATGATTAATGAACATAATAAGACATATCTTGGGTTTTGCTGAATTCGAGACTCAGTAAGCCCCAATAATAGCATGCCTTCATTCTTTCAGCAATTTTTATTTATTTATTTATTTATTAAATTAAAATCAATATACAATGTGGTTGATTATTGTGTCCCATTAATGAAACCTCCCCCCCTCCTCCCTTCCCCCCTCCCTCCCAACAATGTGCTTTCTGTTCACTTGTCATGTCAACTTCAAGGAATTGTGATTGTTATGTCTTCTTCCCTCTCCCTGCCCCCAGTTTTTTGTGTATTTATTTATTTATTTTTAGCTCCCACAAATAAGTGAGAACATGTGATATTTCTCTTTCTGTGCCTGACTTGTTTCACTTTATATAATTCTCTCTAGGTCCATCCATGTCATTGCAAATGGCAGTATTTCATTCTTTTTTATAGCAGAGTAGTATTCCATTGTGTAGATATACCACAGTTTCCTTATCCACTCATCTGAAGATGGACATTTGGGCTGGTTCCAACACTTGGCTATTGTAAAGAGTCCTGCGATGAACATTGGGGAACAGGTATACCTTCGACTTGATGATTTCCATTCCTCTGGGTATATTCCCAGCAGTGGGATAGCTGGGTCATATGGTAGATCTATCTGCAATTGTTTGAGGAACCTCCATACCATTTTCCATAGAGGCTGCACCATTTTGCAGTCCCAACAACAATGTATGAGAATTTCTTTTTCTCCACAACCTCGCCAGCATTTATCATTCACAGTCTTTTGGATTTTAGCCATCCTGACTGGGGTGAAATAGTATCTCAGTGTGGCTTTGATTTGCATTTCCCGAATGCTGAGTGATGTTGAGCATTTTTTCGTGTGTCTGTTGGCCATTCGTATATCTTCCTTTGAGAAATGCTTATTTAGCTTCTTTGCTCATTTTTTAATTGGGTTACTTGTTTTTTTGTGGTAAAGTTGTTTCAGTTCCTTGTGTATTCTGGATATTAATCCTTTGTCAGATGTATATTTTGCGAATATTTTCTCCCACTCTGTTGGTTGTCTTTTAACTCTGTTAATTGTTTCTTTTGCTGTGCAGAAGCTCTTTAGTTTGATATAATCCCATTTGTTTATTTTTCCTTTGGTTGCCTGTGCTTTTGGGGTCGTATTCATGAAGTCTGTGTCCAGTCCTATTTCCTGAAGTGTTTCTCCTATGTTTTCTTTAAGAAGTTTTACTGATTCAGGGTGTATATTTAATACCTTAATCCATTTTGAGTTGATTTTAGTATATGGTGAGAGGTATGGGTCTAGTTTCATTCTCCTGCATATGGATATCCAGTTATCCCAGCACCATTTGCTGAAGAGGCAGTCTCTTCCCCAGTGTATAGGCTTGGTGCCTTTGTCAAAGATCAGATGGCTTGTAGGTGTGTGGGTTGATTTCTGGATTCTATATTCTATTCCATTGATCAGTGTGTCTGTTTTTATGCCAGTACCATGCTGTTTTGGTTATCATAGATTTGTAGTATAGTTTAAAGTCAGGTAGTGTTATGCCTCCAGCTTTATTTATTTATTTATTTATTTATTTATTTATTTTTTGCTCAGCATTGCTTTGGCTATGCATGGTCTTTTGTTACTCCATATAAATGTCTGGATAGTTTTTTCCATTTCTGAGAAAAATGTCATTGGAATTGCATTGAATTTGTATATCACTTTGGGTAGTGGACATTTTCACAATGTTGATTCTTCCAATCCAAGAGCATGGGATATCTTTCCATCTTCTTGTATCCTCTCTAATTTCTCTCAGCAGTGGTTTGTAGTTCTCATTATAGAGATTTTTCACATCCTTGGTTAACTCAATTCCTAAGTATTTTGCTTTTTTGGTGGCTATTGTAAATGGGCAAGCTTTCTTGATTTCTCTTTTTGCATGTTCACTATTGGAGAATAGAAATGCTACTGATTTTTGTGTGTTGATTTTGTATCCTGCTACTTTGCTGAAATCATTCATCAACTCCAAGAGTTTTTTTGTAGAGGCTTTAGGCTGTTTGATATATAGGATCATGTCATCTGCAAAGAGGGACAGTTTGACTTCATCTTTTCCAATCTGGATGCCCTTTATTTCCTTCTCTTCTCTGATTGCTCTGGCTAGTGCTTCCAATGCTATGTTGAGTAGGAGTGGTGAGAGTGGGCATCCTTGTCTAGTTCCTGTTCTTAAAGGAAAAGCTTTCACCTTTTCCCCATCCAGGATGATGCTGGCAGTGGCTTTATCATATATGGCTTTAATTATGTTGAGATACTTTCCATCTACACCTAATTTATAGAGGGTCTTTGTCATGAATGAATGTTGAATTTTATCAAATGCTTTTTCAGCATCTATAGAGATGATCATATGGTCCTTGTGTTTGATTTTATTAATATGGTGTATCACATTTATTGATTTGCATATGTTGAACCAACCTTGCATCCCTGGGATGAATCCCACTTGATTGTGGTGTATAATTTTATGTATGTGTTGCTGTATTCTGTTAGCTAGTATTTTATTGAGGATTTTGGCATCTATGTTCATCAAGGATATCGGCCTGTAGTTTTCTTTTTTAGTTGTATCTTTGTCTGGTTTTGGTATCAGGGTGATGTTTGCCTCATAGAATGAGTTTGGGAGAGTGGCCTCTGTTTCAATCTTTTGGAATAGTTTGTAAAGAATTACTGTCAATTCCTCTTTGAATTTTGGTAAAATTCTGCTGTGAATCCATCTGGTCCTGGGCTTTTCTTTGTTAGGAGCCTTCTGATAACAGCTTCAATATCCTTTATTGTTATTGGTCTGTTTAGATTTTCTAGGTCTTCTTGGCTCAGTTTTGGTAGCTTGTGTGTGTCCAGAAATTTATCCATTTCCTCCAGATTTTCAAATTTGTTGGCATATAGTTGGTTATAGTAGTCTCAAATGATTCCTTGTATTTCAGATGTATCAGTTGTAATATCACCTTTTTCATTTCTAATTCTTTTATTTGGATCTTCTCTCTTCTTTTTTTAGTTAGTTGTGCTAATTGTTTGTCAATTTTATTTATCTTTTCAAAAAACTAACTTTTTGACTCATTGTTCTTTTGTATTGTTTTTTGAGTTTCAATTTCATAAAGTTCTGCTTGATCTTAATGATTTCTTTCTGTCTGCTAACTTTGGGTTTGGATTGTTCTTGTTTTTCTAGTTCTTTAAGGTGAAGCATTAGGTTGTTCACTTGCCATCTTTCCTTTCTTCTGAAGTAAGCATTTAATGCAATAAATTTCCCCCTTAGTACTGCTTGTGCAGTATCCCATGGGTTTTGGTATGATGTATCATTATTTTCATTAGTTTCAATAAATTTTTTGATTTGCTGTTTGATTTCTCCTTGGACCCATATGTCATTAAGTAGAATGCTGTTTAATTTCCATGTGTTTGTATAGTTTCCAGAGTTTTGTTTGTTATTGATTTCTAATTTCAATCCATTGTGGTCTGACAAAATAGATGGGATAATTCCAATTTTTTTGAATTTGTTGAGACTTGATTTGTGACCTAACATGTGATCTATCCCGGAGAATGATCCATGTGCTGATGAGAAGAATGAATATTCTGAGGTTGTTGGATGGAATGTTCTGTAGATATCTGCCAAGTCCAATTGGTCTAGTATGTTGTTTAGATCTTGTGATTCTCTGCTGATTCTTTGCCTAAATGATCTGTCCAATATTGACAGTGGGGTGTTCAGGTCCCCTGCTATTGTTATTAGTGTCTATTTCCTTCTTTAGGTCTAATAGTTTATTTTATAAAGCTAGCTGCTCCAACATTGGCTGCATATGTATATATGATTGTTATGTCTTCTTGATGGATCAATCCTTTTATCATTATGTAATGGCCCTCATTATCTCTTTTTATGGTTTTTAGTTTAAGGTCTATTTTATCAGATATAAAAATAGCTACTCCAGCTCGTTTTTCATTTCTGTTTGCATGGTAAATCTTTTTCCATCCTTTCACTCTTAGTCTATGTGAGTCTTTATGGGTGAGGTGGGTCTCTTGAAGGCAGCATATAGTTGGGTCCTCCTTTTTAATCCAGTCAGCCAGTCTGTGTCTTTTGATTGGGGAATTTAAGCCTTTTACATTAAGAGTTGTTATTGAAAAGTGTTGATTTACTCCTAGCATTTTATTGATTTTTGTTTGGATACCTTAAGTGTCTTTTGTTCCTTTCTTTCTGATTTACTGTTTGTTTTCTGTATTTGTTGGTTCGGTGGGTTATAGATAGCCTTTTGTTTGTTTGTTTGTTTTCTCTTCATGGATGCCATCTTTATTATACTAGTGGATTTTGATTTTTCTTGGGTTTTTATGGTAGTGGTAGTTGTTTTTCAGGTACCAAACCCAGTACTCCCTTGAGAATATCTTGTAAGGATGGTCATGTAGTAGTGAACTCCCGCAGTTTTTGTTTGTCTGATAAATATACTATTTGCCCTTCATTTTGGAAGGATAGCCTTGTGGGGTATAGTATTCTTGGCTGGCAATCTCTGTCTTTTAGTATTTTGAATACATCATTCCATTCCTCTCTGGTTTTTAGGGTTTGTGATGAAAAGTCTGATGTTAGTCTGATTGGGGCTCCCTTATAGGTGACTTGACACTTCTCTCTTACAGCTTTTAAGATTTTCTCTTTGTCTTTGGTTTTTGCCAATTTGACTATAATATGTCTTGGAGAAGACCTTTTTGGGTTGAATAAGTTTAAGGATCTTTGAGCTTCCTGATTGTAAAGATCTGTGTCTTTTCCAATAACTGGAAAGTTTTCTGCAGCTATGTTGTTGAATATGTTTTCAATGCAATCTCCTTTTTCCTCCCGTTGTGGAATGCCCATGACTCGGATATTTGAGTGCTTAAGGTTGTCTGATATCTCTCTTAGATTTTCTTTGATGCTTTTAATTATTTTTTCTTTTCTTTTCTTTTCTTTCTTTTTTCTTTCTTTTTTTTTTTTTTTGTCTGCTTGTGTTATTTCAAACAGCCCATCTTCAAGGTCTGAAGTTCTCGCTTCTACTTCTGCAAGCCTGCTGGTTAAACTCTCTGTTGTGTTTTTTATTTCATTGAATGAATTCTTCAGCTTGGCAAGCTCTGCTACATTCTTTTTCAGGGCATTGATTTCCTTGTACATTTCTTCTTTCAAGTCCTGTATACTTTTCCTCGTTGCATCATGTTGTCTAGCTGAGTTTTCTTGTATCTCATTCAGTTTCCTTAGAATTATCACTCGAAATTTCTTGTCAGACATTTCAAGGGCTTTTTGTTCGAAAGGATCTAGAGCTTGAGAGTTATTACCCTTTGTTGGTGTGCTTTCTTGATTTTTCATATTTCTGGTATCTTTCCTTTGATGTTTAGTCATCATGGCAGGGGGTGTCACAGTCTGCTGGTTTGAGACGATTGTCTGGCTAGGATATTGCTGGGGTTGCCAATTTGGTATGGCTACCTCAGTGTCTGCTCGGTTGGCCACTAGTGCCTTGTGCGTGTGATTGCCTCGGGTGTTGGGCCTCTCCAGAGAGCCGCATCTCTGGTCAGCATGCACTCAGCCAGGCTGCTGGGTCGCCCGCCGGCACCGCAGGGTGTGTGGTCTCTGCAGATCTTCCGCCTCCCCTGCTGGACTTCTCCCTGCTCCACGCATGTGCTCGGCTGCTGGGTCACACACCAGCACCTCAGGGTGTGTGGTTTCTGCCAAGCTTCTGCCTCCCCTCAAAAATATTATTTTGAAATAGATCATCATGGTAGAACCTGGATGCCAAGCTCATGGTGAAAATGCTACCATCTAAACCCACCTTTCACTTCATCTCTAGCCAAAGAACAAATCACTTATTGAGTGATTGAACATTTAATTTCCTGATTTCATGATCTTGCCTTATTAAGAGCAAAATAAATAAAATAAATCCTTGTCCTCAAGTATGGATCAATTTTTATCTTCAGTTAGTTTCCTAAAGACAACAATATTTCTTTAAATTTAAACTTTAACTGTAAATATACTTTTCAACTTTTCATTATGGATAAAGTCACTTATTCCTGGGCAGTGAAAATCTTTCCACTACAAAGCTACTGATGCTATCCTTAAACTGGAAAGAAGGTTGCAATCTCAGTGTAAATATCTACTCTCATTGGTCCATTATGTGCCACTTTCCAGATGCATCTTAACTAGGCTGAGAAAGTTTGTTCCTCGTCCTTGTTGAGAGGGGACTATGTATTAAGACTCTTCCAGAAGAGAATGAGCAAGATCAACAACCATGTCCCATTAGGAAAACAAATGCTAGTCTGCCTGCACCATCCAGCTACTGGAACTCCATAGTAAATACACACGCATGCGAACATTAATGCAAACCATGTCCCCATCGCGACCAGCCATCTTTCCCTTTTGTTCCCAAATACTGTGAGAAAACATTCACATGTCTTTGAATGTTGGAATAGCTTACAGTAGACTAGCTCATTGACAGACTTATACACCTTCCGACATTGAGTATCTTCCAGTCCCCCCCATAAGACCGTAATGTATGTATGCCTCTCTTGGTAACAGAGCCTGGTACTTGTTTTATGGTTTGGTTTGGTTGTGTCTAGGATGTACAGCTTTATGATTTATGTGAACTTGGACAAAATCACTCTATCTATGTGTCCTTGTTTATTAAACAGTATAATAATACCTTCCTTACAGCATTACCATAAAGATCAGATGAGGAAATGCATGCAACTATGTTTGCCAAAGTAGGCACACATACTGTTTGTTACTGTTATTTAACAGTTCACCAAGCAGCTAGTATTGATGAGGTAATAGCAATGACAAAAATACAGTTGCCTTCCTCCAGGTATGCAAGGTGTCTCCTGAAATATTTGGGTAAGATGCAGTGCTGTAACTATTTGTAGCAACTGTGTAGACTAAATTCCCTGTTCTGCTTGGCATCAGATAATGTCATATATTTAAATAAGACAGAAAACCTAGGTTTATAAGACCAGCATCAGTTTAGGCCACATCACAGTGTTCTGATTGAAGGCTGGAGGAGAGACAGCAGTTCTGAGATAAATACATAGTAACGGAGACATTAGTTAAGAAATAGCTTTTTCTAGAGGCTGATTAGAAATGGAAGAAGTTATATTCAGCCAAATTAAGTAAAAGTTACTCAATTAGGGTGAAAAATTTGGGTTGCAAAGGTAGAGAAGACCCTTGGACTTTCTTCAGGTTTCTGTCAGAGGACGGGAAACATGAGAAATGGCAAGCTGAGAGGAACTCTGAGGCACACTTGAGTAATGAAACAGCTAAAGAACAGTGCATTTTAAGAGTATGTCTCCTTATTTGTATGATAGAATATATCTATCTTGAGGAATAAAACTTTTTTTTTTGGTAAGTCCTCTTGACAAGCTCATATTTATTGATAGGTCTATCGGTACACTTTATAAAGTCACATTTTTATTTATAGGTTGATAGTATCTATTATTAGAATATTTAATTAACAATATAATAATAGTAGGCACCGTTCACTGAGCACCTATTATGTTCTCAATGCATTGGATGTTTTGTCTTTAACAACCCTGACAGAAAGTGTTACTATCCTCATTTTACAGTGAGAAAGTGGAGTATTGTAAAGGTAAAGAAGCTTGTTCAAAGTTGCACAGCCAGAGAATGGCAAAATTGAAATTTGAAGCTGGACTTTCTAAGCATCAAAAGTAATATATAACGTGCTTGTAATTCCATGTCTAGAATTTGGCAAGAGAAACTTGGTAAATATTTGGAAAACCAAATATTTCTCCCTGGAAAATCAGGGAGACAATGGGTGACTCATTTCTCATATTTTTTTTTTGTTGTTGTTGACTGGGTTTGAGTGCCTATAATTACTGGGGACTTCAGGGCACTTGAAAATATTTGTTTAATTAACTGGCAATTGAATAATAAACTTAGGAGGTTAATACTGTTAGAACTAGGAAGGATCTTTGACATCAAATCTAAAATTTTCATTTCCCAGTTGGTAAAACTTAGAGAATGAAGATGACTTGCCCAAGGTAAAACTTAGAGAATGAAGATGACTTGCCCAAGGTAACAAAGGAAGTCCATGACAAAGCTGGGATTAAAATTTAAGTCTCTGCTCCAGTTGTTCTTGAGGGACCCTTGGACAGATCACGCACCGAGCCCACGAATTAGTCAGTCAGCTTCAGTGACCGTGAGACATCTACTGTGGCCCTCCCTCTCCTTCTCTGGGTCCTGCTAGGTCTCCTCTGTTGCCCGCAGAGTCTGTAGGAGAAGCCTACCACTGCTGCTCCACCCGTCGTTAGAAGCCCCACATCCATGCCAGAGTCGTCAAAGTTTCCAGGCCTCTGGCACCAAGGCTGTGCTGGCCTCCGTGGCAGTGTCTGTGAGAAGTGCCTCCTCCCCAGTTCGGTGTCACCCTTGGTCACCTGGACAGCAGTGGTTATGCTTGTGCCAGGAATCTCACAAAATAATTTTTAAACAGGTCTGCCAGCGTCCACACATGACAGCCCCCTCCACAGCCCCCACTAAATATAGGCACTCAAACCCAGTCAGGGGAAAAACATGAGAAATGAGCCATGCCATCATCTCCCTGGTTTTGTCCTTTTTTCTCCCAGACTCTGTCCCCACCCAAACCCCATCTTTCTTTCTCCAAGCACAAAACAAAAGTTCCTATGCATATGTCTGGACACAAATACATGCAAATATCTACTCTATGTGTCTGTGTGTACCTGTATGTGTGTTGCCTTGTGTGTGTGTATGTTTAAATGCAGCAAGGACATTGTAAGCATCAAATATTCTGCTATGCTGGAATCAATTTGTTGGCCTTTTAAAGTGTCAGTCACAGTTTATGGCTGCTACAGCTGCATTTACAAAAGTTCTAACCACTGGAATCTACCTCTCTTAGCTCAAGAAATTCAAGGTAAATTGTAAAGTTTGAAAAAGAATCAGTTCTACCAAATTGCAGTGGGTGGCAGGACACCTGAGAGTACCTGCCTCTGCCACTCACACGTAAGACGTCACAGTATGACTTGGGCTTGAAATCAATTGTAAGGGACTCCACTAACAGGGATGTGTATAGATAAAGCCTAGAAGACTGTGTACAGCCTTGAGGAGTTAAGCAAAAATCCACCAACTGACAAGTCCAGCCTTCTGACAAGATGCCTACCAGTCTTCTAGGTTTTTGTCTTTGGATAAAGCATATTAAAGAATGAAAAAGCAAGAAGATCTACATTGAGCCAAGCACCATGCTCTGCACTTTCATCTTCTTTCGGTTAATCTCTCCAAAAGCCATGTGAGGTCCAGCGAGATTAATTAATGATCTGTCCAAAATCATGCAGCCAAGGGATGGCAAGGCCAGGCCAGGACCCAGTTCTGCTCATTTCTGTCAAATAGCATGCCTTTCCAGTACACATACTTACTGCCAGGCCATCTTTCCACATCTAAGAACACACATTCCTGCATATATTTTACCTGTGTGTCCCCGTCCTGTCACTTACCACTGATAGATTTCTCCTTAGAAATAAGTTGTCCACTGTTGTCCATTGAGCTGAGACCAGGTAGATAGCTTCTTATCAAACAGCCTCCAACTCTTCGGGAGTTTAACCTCCTCCGAAATCTCTTTTGATCTCAGAACAGAAATTATTTGAGTTTGGATGAATCCCAGGAAAATTCCAAGCTCTAAAGACATAGAGATAATATTGCAAAAGAAAGTTTCATCGATATAGAATTACAACCAAGGGAACCTAAAAAAATGTAACACTATCAATGTACTAGGACATGATGTAAATCGTGATACTTCATTTTCACAAGGAAGGAAATAGTGGGAAAGAAGATAGTTATATTGAGTGGGTGTGTGTTTAGTTTAGTTTTTAATGGAAAGAAATACATCATTACGTTTTAAGGAAAGTTGAGGATAGAGAAATAGTCTTTGTTACAAAATGATACAGAGTGGATCTTGTAAGGTGTTTTCTTGGTCTGTACTTTCACCAACTTTTCTGTGTCATTTAACACTTGTGAACATACTTTGTTTTTCTCCTATTTTTCCATTCAGCATGAGTTTTGGATCGCCCATTATGTGAACATAGCTTGCCAATTGAACCGTATTTCCTGTCCCTGCGCAATATTGACTCCTCATCCTACCCTGACTTGTCTTTTTTCTTTCTTTCTTGAAATTCTATCCACTTTTAACCGTTCTTCTGTCCTCTTCACTGGCTCCTCTTCCTCCTTTTACCACTTGCCTCTTCCAGGACATCACTAGGGTGGGTCCTTAGCTCTCGGTCAACCCTGCTCCCCATGCATTCTCCTTTCTCATTCATTCTCATGGCCTGCTGACGACCTCCAAAACTCCATCACCACTTCTATTCATTCAAACAAGCTCTGTTACTATACTGCCATCATTGTTCTCAATTTGCCTGTTCATATCTTGCTATCATCTTTAGTCACCAGCCCATTTCAATCAAACTGTTATTCTAATTATCCAGGCTGAAAAATTGGCAACATTTTTAACCCATTCTTCATCTTCACCTCCTTTAACATGAAATTTTGCTAAACATTTAAATCCATTTATTCCTCTCTAGACCTGCTGCCAGTACACTGACAAGTCTCTTGGTGATCCACATGTGAATTATTGCAGTAGCTTCCTTTGTGGCTTCTCTGCCACTGGTCTCTTCTCACTCCAATCCACCCTGCATGCTCCTGCCAGAAATTCTCCCCTCAACACCATCTTCATCATCTCACTCCTCTCCTTGAATACCTTCCGTGATTTTCTTTTTTGACTTTCCAATCCTGAAGCTCTCTGTCTGGTTTTCAAAGCACAGCATATCATCTCATCCATTCTAACTAATTAATCTCGGTACTAGTCAACATGCACTTTCTTTTTTTTTTTTTTTTTTTTAACATGCACTTTCTGGTCTACCCAGGGTAGCCTCCCTACACTGCCTCAAACCGCTTTGTTTTACTCATTGGGTCCGTTTTCCCAAATGCCTCAGAAAGAAAGGAAGGAAGGAAGAGAGAGAAAAAGAAAGACAGGAAAAAGACAGACCACAATAATACATTGAACTTTCAGCGGGAGAGAACAGATCTATACTAGAGGTAGCAAAAGGGGAAGGAGAGGGAAGGTTAGGGGGAAATTAGGTAAGGGGCACAAATAATAATTACAATTTGTAATAATGAATATGCTAATAACATAGATTTGATCATCACATATTGTATGCAAATAATCAAACCATGACAGTCAACACTGTACCCCCAAAATATAATTAATTATGCTTCAATTAAAAAAAAGCCTCAAAATTCAATTTATTCTGCAAGACTTAGGCCATGCCCCTCTTTTTTTAGGAACCCATGCTGGTCAGTTTCCAGTTTGCTCTCAGATCTATCCCTGACCTTCCCTTGTTCTCTCTGTACCACTACAAGGGAATTAGGCTCCCTTGCCCTCTATCTTTCAGGTAGTTTTGGCCCCAGAAAAGCATGGAAAAAGATTCAAGGGGAAGAGGAAGACAACCCAGTGTTTTTCTTTTCCAGTTTCTGTGTTTTCTGTGTTTTGTTTGTTTGTTTGTGATGTCTCCAGCAATGACTATATCTCCTCCATGGCTCCAGCTACTGGGGAAAGTCCCAGCTTCTGAGCTCTAGGAAAAATACCTCTTCTCTCTGGTCCCTTCAGTCTAGGGGGGGTTCTTGTTCTATGGATTGCCTTACTACCTATTTGGTTTCTCAGCTCTTCTGTCACAAATATGACAAATTCCATACCTTAAAATTTTCTGTTTAAGGATCTAGCATGGTTTTTGTTTCCCTGTTCAGACTTAAGGAAAGTTGATCTAGATCACTTTCAACATCCTTTTTAACTCTAACAGTCTTGTCCATTATCACACAGTGTAACCCTTTATTATGTACTGACTAGAATTATGCAATAAATTCCTCATTTACTTATTCAACAGACATCTACTTAGCTATGCAATGTTCATGCAACCACATCAGGTGTTGGTGATTAGAAGGAGGGCACAGAAAAGTGTAGGTACAAAGCACTTATAATCTTGGTGGTGGGAAAGGCATTCACAAACAAGTCAAGCACCAACACAACGTAGTACTTGGTTAAGGGACAGGTCAATACATGAGAAGATGCCTGTTCTATATTTACACTTTTTGCCACATAGATGAGATATTAAACATGCCCTTAGAGGATGGAGTTCATGTCTAGAAGGTCAATAAAGAAATACTGGTTTATATTTCACTGCAATAATTGCATATTGTAACACTGGAATATAGGTAGTACACAACATCAATGAAAGCCAAGAGAAACAAACATATTGTTAAGACAAAGAATCAAATACCAAAGAATCCTGCTTCAAATTATTTTTTGGATATGTTGATATTGCAATGAGAAGAGACTGAAAACATGAAAAAAATCATATATTCAGCATTTATTGCTAAACTATGCTGGGTGCTGGGAATAGGAAATTCATGTCCTTTGCCCCTGAGAAGCTTACAGTCTAGTGTGGGACACAAACAAATAAGCAAGCACCAACAGTGCAACCTGATGGTGACACTGAGAGCTACCTGCTATGTACCAAACACCGCGCTATTGTTTTACTTAAACAATGAACACAGAAACTTTCAGGTAGAAATTGTCACATATCACATATTATTGTACAAAAACAAATAAATAAAAATATAGACTCAGAGACATTGAAAACTTGTTTAAAGTTTCACAGCTAGTGTGTGGTGGAGCCAAGATATGTAAACCCAAGTGCACCTGAATTCAGAGCCGTGAGTTTCTAACTCTATAATACAGCATAATACATCTATCACCTCCAGATCACTGTCCTTCATACAACCCTGAATTTATACAGCACAAAAGAGCTTACAGACTTAGTAAGACAAAGGAGTTTAGATTGCAACCCAGCTAGCGGTAAGAACTTCCATTGCCAGTTCCAGTTCGCCCCTCCACCCCTCATTCAGTAGGAGATATATAAGAAATCTAGGATGAATCTTCAGAACATTCTAACTACAGAAACTCCTTTTTAAGGAAAGGGGTTTTAGGAGAAACATTCATGAGACCAAAAGAGCTTTTCAAAGCAGAAATTGGTGGATGGCTCTGTGGCCGTCTTCATTGGGAAGAGGTACTGGCTTCACTTTGGGTACACTACATTATATCTGAGATACTGTACATTGGGTCCTGTTTGAGTACAAAACTAACAGTGCAATTTCTCAGTTCTCCAACTAAAAGAAAGTATCTGGTAAGTGATAGTACTTTGCATTTCAAAGCAGTTTGATAACTAATCCATACTGAATACTGAAAAGTGTGAGGTGTGACTATTTCCTAGCAATAGATACAATCTATGACTGGGTTCCAGCCTGGAATACATCAGTTTCTCTATAGTCTCTTTTTAATTGTGGTATAATTAACTTACAATAAAATGCACAAAGCTAAAATGTTAAGTTCAATGAGTTTTGACAATTTTATACCCCTGGAGAACCACTCCCCCAAACAAAATATTGAATATCTCCATTCCTCTGGAAAGTTCCTTGTGTCCTTTTCCAGTCAGTATTTTCCACAGAGACAGCAACTTTCTGACATTCATCACCATAAATTAGTTTTGCCAAATCTTGGACTTTGAATAGAATCAGATATTTTGCATTTTTTTGCATTTAGCTTATTTTAATTAATATGCTATTTTTGAGATCTACACATGTGGTTAGGTGTAAGAATTATTTATTTTTTATTGCTAAGTAGTATTCCATTGAATTAATATACCACAATTTCTTTTTATTGTTCTGTGATGAACCTTTTCATTGTTTTCAGATCTTACCTTGTTTTAGTAAGGCCACTAGAAACATCGTTGTCTGCATCTTTTCAGGATTTATGTTTTCATATGTCTTGAATAAATATGTAGGAATAAAACTACTCGGTCACAGAGCACATTCATGTTTAACCTTGTAAGAAATTGCAGCATGCTTCTGCATAGTTGTGCATCTTTCTGGACCCTCACCAGCAATGTATGAGGGTTTCATTTGTTCCACATCATCACTGATGCTTACTGTTGGCAGTCATCTTAATTTTTGCCATTTATACTTTATATTGCTGTGGTTTAAATTTTCAATAAGCACTGTTTCATGTACTTATTGGCTACTGATATATATTCTTTGTAAAGCGTTTGTTCATTTGTCTGCATATAATAATTTAACTTTTTCCCCTGTCTGATTCAATAAGTCACAATATTTAACTATTTATTTGAGAGTTCAGGTATTCATCTATCATTCACAAAATAAACAGTGGTAGACTTGCCCAGGTCGCCCATTGGTGTCTTCCTGGAAATCATTGGACATGTTTTCCTTAGTTATCTTACCTTATCATCCCTGCTAATGATCTGCACGTTTAAAAAGGGAGGAGAGACCATCAAGCTGAAAGCTTAACAAGAATGTTCCATACAGAACGGTTAAACTACTTACTAACCATCTTCTCATGGCCACGAGCCCATTCTGTTTTTATATGAAGTATTTTTTGTAAATAATAGTCTCAGTAACATATAATACGATTATTTTTTAAAACCTACAGCTTGCTGAGAATGGAGCAAACTAATGGTGCATTCACAGAACCTTACAACTGAAAGGGAACTTAGACCTCTCTAAGTCAAACCACTTAATGTTCTAGAAGAGAAAACTAAAGCCCAGAGACTTAAACTGAAAATTGGGGTTGAAGAAAATAAACATGTTGTTATATTCAGAAACAGAACCAAAGTGTAAATTAGGAAGAGGAGTTGAAACAAAGGACCTGCTGGCCTCCAGAGCTAGAAGCCAGAGTGGCAGTCATAGAATAAGGGATAAAAGAGTTCCATGAAAGATGGTGACTAAAACTAAGCTCACTGATTGAGGCTAGGGATTTGCTATATATGAGGGAGTCCTCATGCATAAAAGGGAACAGAAAATAAAAAAGCTGCAACTATATCCCTGAGGCTATGGTTTATGGGAAGCTATAGACCTGAGGAAGTAGGACTGCAAACAAAGAGCTTGATGCAGAACCAAGCTAAGTAACACACTGTTTCTAAAATTACCATAGAGCTAAAGCCCCAAAAGACCATTATAAAATCAGGCTCAGGACTGGGGACATAGGCAGTTAATTTGAAATGCCTACAAAAATACAAAAATACTGACCAGGGAAGAAGGCAGATAAAAATAATGGGCCTCTCTGCCCAAATTCTAAAACTCATAAAGAAATATAGAGCAAAGAAATACAACCAGTGAAATCAATGATTGAAACATAAATTCACACCTTGTGAAATTAATATGAAGAGGCAGTCTGACAAAGACTTTAAAAAAAGAATGTTAGGGTACTCAGAAAGATAATTAAAGTAATAACATAATTAAAGTGATTCAAAGATATGAAATAAGCATAAATAATACAATAGCAGATATGACAATAAGATCAATAAACAAACATAGGTCAAGAGATAAGAGCATAGAGATAAAAAAATAAAAATATGAAAGAACAGTTAAGAGCCATAGAAATAAACTAAGATGCTCTAACATATATGTAATGGAGTTCCAGAAGAAGAGAATGGAGGAAAATCAAATACACTACCAGAGAAGTTTCCAAACTTAAAAAATAAAATAAGTTTGTAGAATAAAAACACTCCAAATGCCAGTGCAAATAAAGACAAATCTACACCACAGCCCATTTTCATGAATTTGCAAAACTTCAAGGATGAAGAAAAAGGCCAAGTTCTACAAATAACAACAATTATACTGATGGCAAACATCAGTACCGACAGATTCCATAAAATAAATAGGGCAGTGTGTTTAAAGTGCTAAAGGAAACTATTGGTTCACAATTTGAATTCCCATTAAACTGTCATTAAAAGCTTCTGCACAGCAAGAGACACTGTCAACAAAGTGAAGAGACAACCTACAGAATAGGAGAAAATGTTTGCCAACCACACATCAGAAAAGAGGCTAATATCCAGAATATATAAGGAACTTAAACAACTCAACAGCAAAAATAAAAAACAAATAATTAAAAAATGGGCAAAGTACCTGAACAGACGTTTCTCAAAGGAAGACATACAAATGGCCAGTCCACACATGAAAAAATGCTCAACATCACTAACCATCAGGGAAATGCAAATTAAAACCACAATAAATGAAATGTCATCTCAATTCAATTAGAATGGCTATTATCAGCAAGACAAAAGATGACAAATGCTGGCAAAGATGTGGAGAAAAAAGGAACTCTCCGACATGGTTGGTAGCAGTGTAAATTGGTACAGCCATTGTGGAAAACAGTATGAAGGTTCCTCAGAGAACCAAAAATAGATCTATCTTATGATCCAGTTATCCCTCTACTGGGTGTATACCCAAAGGAAATGAAATCAATATATCAAAAGGACACCTGCACTCCCATGTCCATTGCAGCACTATTCACAATAACCAAGAGAGGGAATCAACGTAAATGCCCATTGATGGATGAATGGATAAAACAATTGTGGTTTATATCTACAATGGAATATTACTCAGTTCTTAAAAAAATGATATCCTATCATTTGCAGCAACTTGGATGTAACTGTAAACCATCCTGTTAAGTGGAATAAGTCAGACACAAAAGGTCAAAAACTGTATAATCTCACTCATATGTTGAATCTTAGGTTCTCATAGAAGTAGAGAGTAGAATAATGATTACCAGAGGCATAGGGAGAGAGGGGGTGGAGGAAAAGTGGTGGACTAATGGGTACAAATCTATACTATCTACTCTAAGTGAATCATCGTGCAGTATATGCACGTATTGAAACAACACACACAATACCTCACAAATATGTACAAAGTAAATGTTAAAATATTTTGAATAAAAAAATAAACAAAAGTGAGAAATATAATATAATGGAGTTATTTTCAGAATATATTGATAACTATAAAAAGCAAAGTAGAAAGGAAGCCATTGGTAACACATATACTACTTTTTAAATATATAGAGCAGCATATATATTATTTTGTGTGTATTTTGCATGAGAAATATATGCTTATTTTTTCTAAAACAAAAATTGGAAAGGCAAACCAGAAAATAATAAACTTGCTTCCCTACAGGGGCTGTAAGGGATAGGGGAGAATGTATCACTTCTACGAACAGACTTTTTTTAATGTTTTGACTTATGGAGTCATGTTAATGATCTACAAATTCAAAACAAAGTTAAATCAACAAGGATGAAACAGGAAACATTAAACCAAGTCCAAACAGAAACAAATGAACGTAAGTGTATTTCAAATGCATAACATAACCATACTAAATGGGGGACATAAAAAACTACCTAAGTAACTCTTAATTCTATACTTTACATACCTTTCATGTAAAGAAAAAAAAAAAGAAAAGAACTGCAAGTAAATCTTGAATATTTCTTCGTTGGCTTGTATTCATAGTGGTATGAGTGTAATAATGCTGAAAATGTGTGTGTGTGTGTGTGTGTGTGTGTGTGTGTGTGTGTGTGTGTGTGTGATAGGACAGAACAAAAGAGTAAATAAATACATATTGTTGGGAGCCAGGGTTCTTCTTGGAAGAAGAGAATACAAATATGAAATGAGGGAACCCTTTAAGGTTGGAATGCAATTGGAGAAACGAGTATAAACTCATGATCCCATATAGGTATCTATTTCCTAGGTCTGTGCACTAACAGATCTTAAAACAATGACACTCTTATAGCAAGGAACACACCTAGTGCCCAAATCTTGGTTCCTAAATACCATTCCCACTAAGTAAACCAGTACTCCTTGTGGAAATGGCTAATTCAAGAAGTTGGGTGGCAAAAATACAAGGTAAATGGAATATCATCTCGTTATGCCACAGAATAAGAAAGTGTCTTAAAATTGTTAGGGAGCATATTAACAATACAAAGAAGCATGTTTGAAGGGGCTCCCACTTTAAAGTCTGGGACAATTTGAGTATCAAAATTAATAAAGACAGTTGTAGATTATAACCAGTTAAATATAATAAGAATCCATGAGTTCCTCCTAATAAAAAAAAAATGGGTGGATAGATAGGCAAGAAACAACAATGGATCTTGGGTACGAAAGTGATTTCATGAGGAACAAGGTACTTATCAAGTCAAAAAGTATATCACTACAAATTACTTATCAATTGGAAAAGGAAAAAACTGGAGAAACTGAACACTCGTAACCAAGTGATCAAACTTAACACTGACCAGTGAAGGGCAAACAGGCATTCTGTGCCTCTGGATGTGAAGAACCAGGAAAGACACAGTATCAGTACAGAGTACATAAACCACAAAGGAATAATTTGTATTTTATCAAGAGGAAATATTAGAAAAACTCACACTGAGGAACAATCTTTGAAATAGCCTTTATTTTTCAAAATTATCAATGACACTAAAAACAATAAGCAGCTGAATATCTGTTCCTGATTGAAAGATAAGAGACATGACACCTAAATGCAATTCCTGATCCTCGATTAGATTCTGAACTGGGGTGGAGGGAATAATACTTATAAAGGATATTTATTACAGAGCAATTTACAATTCTGGAATATAATCTGTAGATGAAGGTATTGTATAATTTTAAATTTCCTCAAAACTTTGATAAAAGAAGAGAAATTCTTGAGTGATGGGCCCATTTATTATGCCTCTCCCTCCATCTATCTTAGAATCAACTTCAGTGAGAATAATAAATGTTCCTCTTTTTCCCCCTTCATCACTATCCACTCTGCCTGACAAAGACTCAGTATGGTCAACATTTCACATTCCCTGATCACTATTCCTCAATTAATTGAGGCTGAGCTTCATTGTCCATGCATATGCCAAGGAGGAGAGAAATGACACGAGGCCGTAACAGTCTGCAACGAGGAGAGAAATGACACGAGGCCGTAACAGTCTGCAACGAGGAGAGAAATGACACGAGGCCGTAACAGTCTGCAACCTACATGAACCCAGCTCTGTGGAGACTCCTTCATGGAGTTCTAGGATCTGATTGTATTTGTGGGAACCAAAGCTGCATTAAATTGAACACACAAGTTAATTAGCAGATTTTGAACCTTAGAAACCTTCATTATATTATAATCCCACATCATCTTTTGAAAATCAAAAAAGAAATATAACTCTGCTTATTAATTTATCGCAACAAGCATATCATCTCTGCCTGTGAGTATTCTGAGGCTAATGATATGCCCAAAGGTGTCACACGCAAGATGACTCATAATAGTATTTTTGCTAAAGAGATTACTCTGTATGCACACACTTATGCCATTGTGAATGATGTTTTTGTATCTATAAGCTTGTCTCAGTTGTGTGTGTGTGTGTATGTGTGCGTGTGCATATGTGCACAGATGCATACTGGTGCTTATAGGTATAGGTTCATGCCTCTATGCAGGAGCGTGGACACTCCTGTGTGTGCATAAATGCCTCTGCATTACTATATTTCTGTGTGTGCACATATATAACACACACATTGCTAAGTATAAAATGGATGAACATGTATCTATTAAGGATCTCTTTAATTGCAAGTGACATTAAATAAAACTAAAAGTTGTTTAAGCAAAAATAAAATTTATTGGCTCACTTAACTGAAATGTCCAGCAGCAGCTTTAAGTTCCCCTCTGTAAAAGGGAAAAATAGGGAAGCACACATGGTAGTGACTGGTCCTCAGCATGTGTCAATGCTTCTGAACAGGAGTAACACAGGATAACCTGACCTAGTGACCAAAGTCTTTGTGTGGTCATCTGATCTGGGGGCCTCTGTTGAGCTCTCTCCAAGGTTCTCCCTTTTGAGGCTTTTAATCTCTTTGCTTCCAGGCAATTCCTAGGACAAATAACAAAGCCAGAAGTCATGTCAAGGCACCATATTGGAACCAAAAAAAGATTTGGGAATTTCAGTTTTCCAGCAAAAAGCCTTTCTTTATCTGCTTAACCCAAAGCTTTGTGGCCTCTGTCTTGGCAAGTCAAAGGCCAATTTAAAACAGTGGCCACCCAAGAATTCAAAATTCTCTCAAGCTCTAATTCAATCTCATGCTGTGTTTCTTGGGTCACTGCCTTTGCTCATGCTAACTCTAGATTGGGGCAGTGGGAGTATTTTGCTTTTCAACAGTATATGGATTTGGAATACGTAGGTGATAAGCTATCTTAGATTACCAGCTAAAGGCACAAAGAACTTTCTTAGCAAAACTGTTCTGTCAATTATATATAAGACATCAACAAGATGGCAGAATAGACAGTCCCAGCATTGTCCCTGCCACCACCATAGATCAACTTACAACTATTAAAACACAAAACTGCCATCCTGTAATCACTGACACCTGGAGGAAGAGGTGGAGAGAACCACTGAGTTTGTGAAGGTGTGAAAAGCCTCGGTAAGCAGGAGGAGGGACCCCCCAATCAGACTCAGCCCCAGTGTTCCCTGGGCCAGTGAAGCACACTTCTCAAAGCAGCTACCTGGAGACAGCAAAGCCACAGCAGTGCACTTGGTGTGAAGCTACTTGGAGTATGCAGGGAGAAAGGTGCTGTGACTGCTGGCAAAAAAGAAAAAAAAAAAACAAAAAACTTCAGAGTGCACCATCCACCTCCCAGCCCAGCAAAGCTGCTCACATGCTTTCTTGTGCCCACATAGGAGAAAGGAAGTTCCAGCCAATGGGAGGAAGTATTCACCCAGAGGTCGGTGAATCTTTGCAGGGGATTGTGTTGGCCCACAGGTGAAGCACGTGCGGTGCTAGTTGGGGAGAGTGCCAGGGCTGCATCAGAGAGCCGCACAGGCTTCACACAGTGGAGACTGGTCTGTGCGATAGAACTTCAGAGGGCAGTTTGTGTGAAAGACAGGCCAGAATCTCCACACAGCCCAGATGCATCAATGGTGATACAACATGACCCAGAAGTGACTAAAAGGCCAACAATTAAAATCCAGTCAGCACCAAAAGTATTCCCCAGTCTGAGAAACAACTAACTGTAAGGCAACAATTTAGCTTGGGTACAGAGTCCAAGTTCTCGTCCCCACAGGAAGTATTCCCCAGTTAACCTAGACAGAAAATTTGTTCCAAGGCAGTGCTTAAGAGGCAGTGGTTGCAATTAATCCATCTCAGAATGGGAAAAGAACACAGACCAGAGACTCAATTCTGCTATTCAGCAATAACGGTCTAATGCCTCCAAAGAGTACCTGTAAAACCTGGAAGAGGTAGCTGTCTACTCAAGTGTGGAGACATTAACATAAAGAATAAAGATCAAGAAAGAACAAAGAAATATGACATCACCAAAGAAAACCAATAAAGCACCAACCATGGACCCAAAAGAACAGTGGATTTGTGAAATGTCTGACAGAGAATTCAGAATAATTCTCAAAGATGTTCAGGGAGTCACAAGAAAAACACAGATAAAAAATTAAATGATATTTGAAAAACAATCCAGGAGCAGAACAAGGAACTTGACAAAGAAATAGAATCCTTTAAAATAAAGTAGAAATTCTAGAAATAAGGAATATGTTATGTGAACTGAAAAGCTTGATAGAAAGCTCCACGAGCAGACTTTATCAAACAGAGAAAAGAATCAGTGAGCTCAAAGACAGAGCGTGAAATTATCAGAGTAAAACTGGCCTCATAAAATAAGGTAGAGTGTTTTCTTCTCTATATTCTTAAGAAATTGTGCAAAATTAGTGTTAATTCTTCTTTAAATGTTTGGCCACAAGTCTTCTTTATCATTAGCTTTTTAATTATAAATTCAATCTTTTAATTGTTTCAAGGCTGTTCAAATTACCTATTTCATCTTGCTTGAGGGTTGGTAGTGTCTGATTTTTGAGGAATTTTTCTATTTCTTTTTAGTTGTTGAGTTCATGAACATAAAATTTTTCATAGTATTCCATCATTAACATTTTAATGGCTTCAGGATCTGTTGTGATATTTCCTGTTTCATTCCTGATACTGATGATTTATGTCTTCTCTCTTTTTACTTTAATTAGTATTGCTAGAGGTTTATCGATTTTACTGACTTGTTTAAAGAATCTGCTTTTGATTTCATTGATTTTGTCTATTGCTTTCTATTTTAAATTTCATTGATTTCTTCTGTGATCTTTATTATGTTCTTCCTTCTCCTTGCTTTGGGTTTACTTTGTTCTTTTTCTAATTTCTTGATATAGGACTTTAGATTATTGATTTGAAATGTATTTTTCTTTTGTGCAGGAAAAATGTCAATTCAGCAGGCCTGAGCTGCTCAAACTTTGCACATTCTCACGTGCAATTCTAGAATGTTCTAATTGCTAAGAACGTTTTGAACAGGTGGGACCTTGGACCACACTGTGCCAGTTTATCTAGATAGTTCGTGTAAACGATGTGATTTATAGTGAACAACTGTCTTTCCCCTAGGGGCCTGGAGCTTCAGTAAGTGCAGACAATCATACAGACACTATATGACTGACTATATGACCAGCTCACAGTAAAAACCTCGGAGTCCTAGGTTTAGGTGAGCCTTTCTAGCAGACAATACTTTATACATGTTGACATAACTTATTCTTGGAGGAATTAAGTATTTCCTGGGTTACTCCACTAGAAGATTCTTCAAAGCTTGTGCCTGGTTTCCTGCAGACTTCTCCCCATACACCTTTTCCTTTCACTGAGTTTTACTTGGGATCCCTTCACTGTAATAAAACACAACCATGAGTATAATAATTTCTAAGTCCTATGAGTTCTTCTAATCAATAACCACACTGGGAGTGGTCTTGAAGACCCCCAACACACCTTGTTTCTGATGTAAGCATTTAGTGCTGTCAATTTTCCTCTCAGGACTGTTCGAGATGCATCCCATATATTTTGATATATTGTTTTTTCAATTTAATTTGGTTCTATGTATTTTTAAATTTTCTTTGAGATTTTCTTTTGGACCAATGAAGTATTTAGAAGTGCAATGTTTAATTTCCACATGTTTAGAAATTTTATTGTTACTTATTTCTTGTTTGACTTCACTGTGGTCAGAGAACACACACTGTATGCTTGTAATTTTCGTAAATATGTTGAGGTCTATTTTATGACCTAGGATATGGCATATCTTGGTGAATGTTCATTGGCACTTGGGAAAAAACAAAAAGTTTATTCTGCTGTTGGGAGGAATTTTTTTACATATGTCAATTAGATACTTTTGGTTAATAGTGTGGTTTGTATCTTTCTGATTTTCTGTCTAGGAGTTGTATCAATTGCTGGAAGGAAATGTTGAAGTACTGGCATTTAATTGTGAATTTGCCTATTTCTCCTTTAAACTCTATCAGTTTTGCTTCCTGTATCTTGAGGCTCTGTTGTTTGGTGTGTACACATTTAAAATCAGTACATCATCCTAGTGGGTTGATCTTTTTACCATTAGATAACGTAAATTTTTCTCTAGTAATTTTCTTTTCTCTGAAATCTATTTTAGTAGATATTAATATACCCATTCCTGTTTTTAGTCTGTTTATTTAATGTTTGCATAGTATATCTTTTTCCATCCTTTTACTTTCAATTTACCTATGTCATTAAATTTGAAGTGAATTTCATGTAAACAGTAATAGTTGGGTCATTTTTTTTTTTTTTTTTTTTTGTCTACTCGGCCAATCTCTGCTTTTGATTGCTATATTTAGATCATTTATATTTAAGCTAATTATTGATATATTAGTACATAAGCCTCCAATTTTGTCATTTGTTTTCTGTTTGTTATCTCTGGTTATTGTTCCTGTTTCTCTTTTCTTGCCTTCCTATGGGTTATGTGAACATTTCTTATGATTCCATTGTGATTTATTTAGAGTGTTTTTAGAGTATTTCTTTTAGATTTTTTTCTATAGATTTTGTAGTGATTTCTTGTGGAATTACAACATACATATGTGGCTTATGACATTCTACTGGTATCAACATTTGAGGTGTGGAAATCTCCCTTCCATTTAAGTCTCTTGACCTTCCCCACTTTTAAATATCATTGTCCTGAGTGTCACATGGTAAAAGAATTTTTATTTCAGTCATTATTTATGATTTATAAAACTCATGAGGAAAAGGATAGTCAATTTTGTGTACCTCTTCCTTTCTGATACTCCAATTTTTTTTTGTTATTTCCTTTCTAATTAAAGAATACTCTTTAGCCAATATTTAAGGATAAGTCTGCTAGCAACAAATTATCTTACTTTTTCTTTATCAGAGAATATTCTAATTTTCTATTCATTCCTGAAGGCTAGTTTCACTGGGTAAAGACTATACAGTTAACAGTTCTTTCTTTTAGCTCTTGAAAAATTCTGTCTGTCCTTTTGACCTCCCTGGCTTCAGATGAGGAATCTATTGCCATTCAATTTAGTGTTTCCCTATAAGTAAATGTCATTTCTCTCTGGCTGCTTTCAATATTCTTCTTTGTCTTTAGTTTTCAGAATTTTAACTTTAATGTGTCTTGATATGGATTGGGGGGGTATCCTATTCAGAATCTGAAGTCTATAGATTTATATTCTTGCCAAATTTGGGAATTTTCAGCTATTAATTCTTCAAGTATTTTTTCAACCCCATTCTCTTTTCCTCTCCTCCTGGAACTCTGATGATATGAATATTAGCTCTTTTATTATTGCCTTACAGATCTCTGAGGCTCTGTTTCCCTTCTTTTTATTTTTTTTTTCAGTCTATTTTCTCGTGTTGTTCACATTGGGTGAATTCTGTCAAAGCACCCCCCAAGTTTACTCATGCTATTTTCTGTAACTTCCCTGCTACTATTGAGCATAACCAATAAGATTTTTATATCTAACATTCTAATTTCAGTTCTGTAGTTTCGATTTGGTTCTTTCTGTACATTCTATTTATTTGCTGAGGTTTTCCTTTTCTTTATTTTTTTTTCATTTCTTTCAAGAGAATTTGTAGATGATCATTGAATCATTTATATGTGGCTGCTTTAAAGTCTTTGACAGATAATTTTAATATCTAGTTCTTCTCAGTGTTGGTGTCAGTTGATTGTCTTTTCTCATCCAAGTTGTGACTTTCTTAATTCTTGGTATAACCAGTGATTTATTATTATTATTATATCTTTGATATGTTTTCTATTGTGTTAGAAAAATCTAGGTCCTATTTTGATATTTTTAATCATTCAGTTTAGAGTTAGCATGCAAGTAGGTCCTGGCCTTCTCTTTTGGGATGTGGTTCCAATGATAGTTTAATTTTCAGAGTCTTTTCAGTGTTATTTTTGTCTGCTTTGTTTATGCGAAGATAATGGGACTCCCACTGGTCTCTGCTTATGCTGCCTGAGATGGTGGAATGATTTTACTAGGGGGAACCCTGAGTGTCTCCCAGTGGGAGAGGAGAGTCTCAGGCCTGTGGGCACAAAGAGGCTTCCCTGGCTAGGCACTTGTTGTGATGGGATCCCCCGTCTGTGAAGTACAGAGAATGCTTCACAAGCCGGATACTTGTCATGGTAGGATGCCCCAATCAGTGCTCCCCAACTCCCTCAGTGTCTCTGGGCAGGACTGGAGAATCTCAGGCCCGTAAGGTCAAAGAAGCTTCTCAGGCCAGGCCTCTTCTTTTGTCTCAATCTTTCTTACTGATCCTACCATCCACCCCAGTGTCTCTGGGTGGGGAAGGAAATGCTTAAGCTCAGCAAGGAAGAACACTTCTCCTGGCTGCTTTTTGCTGGAGGGGCTCCAGGCCAATCTCCCTTTCTGGTGTTTCCCCACTTACCTGATGTTGTCAGAGAGACTCCCATTTGATTTGGCAAGGAACAAACCCACCTGGACTGCCTTCTGCTGCTAGATTGTATAGGTCAGGAAATTCTGGGATTTGGGTCTCATTTTTCTATTTGATGGGGGGATATGAAATGTATTGCTACTGTGTTTTTCCTCCAGTCCTGAGGTCTTAAACCAGTCTGCTTCCTTCTTAGCACATTTCAGAGCTATTCTTTTGATTGCCTCTTACATTATTTACAGGGTTTGTAGCTGAGCTGTTCTCTCACTTACAGAGGTTTGTTGAAGGCCACAAGAAATAGCCAATAGACTCTAACATCATGAAAAGTATTGCATACTTCCCACAAGAGTAAAGGGGCACTTTCTTCCTTTCATTCAACACAGCTAGTTCTATATTTTGTGGTTGGTCACTTGCAACCTCTCACTTCCTGGATCAATTTTAATGTACCTGAGAATCATTGACTTTAAGCAAAATAAATTGACTAGGTAAAATTTAAAAACAAGATCTTATTGTAAGGAGAGGGGTCGCTTACAGCCTTGAAGAGAAGTAGGTTGAACAGGCAACCTCAGAAGTTTCATGAATATCCTGAGAGCCTCATCAGTCTCACCCCTGAAATAAATGAACAGAAGACTTTTTTTTCCACACTTAGGTCACACTATTAAGACTCAAGTTACCAGAAGAAAGGGCCCCTTTGCCTATATTTGTGAATGACTCATCCCTTGATCAAAAGAAGGCAGAGATTTTTGATTTATCAGCCTTTCTAAGACGGCACATGATGGAGGAGAGATAATTCCCCAAAGAATTTCCCAGTACTCCATCAGCCCCTTATGCCCACTAACTAGTTCTCTACTCTGTCTTCATTCTTTTTATACCACCACAACTCTTAAATCATGACGTTATATTTTCACACCTAAAATAATATGGTCTTCCAACTGATTGTACTTGTTAAGATCCTTTACATTGCAAATTATAGAAATCCAACTCAAACTAGCACAAGCATATAAAGAAAAGTATTAACTTATGTACCTAGGAAGTTCAAAGGAAAACTTCAGCCACAACTGTATATAGGGGTTCAAATGACGTGACTGGACCCACCCTTTCCTTGCTATCTCTCACCTCTCCTTTGTGGAGTATGCATAAAGAAAATGTACTTCACAGGGCCTGGTTTTCCAAAGCCTTGCAGTTTCAAATATTGAACTTGCAAAGGACAGGAAATTTTCCCCAGGCAATAGTCTCTGTTGTAAGATAAAGAATTGTAACACAGCAAGGCTGCTGGCTCAAAGACAGACAGGTTACTGATTGATATGTAAAGATACTGGGAAATTGCTGTAAGAAGAGAATGTTTGCTAAAATCAAGCTTTTGTTGGTGGATCAACTTAACTTCTTGAAAATTGCATTATGGAATGCCTATTGTTAAACTTGTTAAACTATACTTAGCAAAAACCCCACCTATGTTCTCTTCCTGCAACTTCCTGGTCTGGAGAATAAATGTGGGAAGAGAACCCCAATTTGTGGTTAATTTCCCAAATGGAAGGGCCTCTCTCTTGAGGGTTCTGGGAGATTAACCCCTTTTCAGGGCTTCTTACTGCTCAGAAGAGATGGGCTTTAAGTAATCTTTGGTGGCTCCATCACCCAGAAGAAAGCGGTGACAAATCCGTGGGAGGCAAAGCAACACTCCTTGACTCTTCCTCAAGCTGTAGTACACAATTTGGCTCCTTATCACAAGATTTCTCATAACCTGGGACTTCTCTAGCCTCATCTCCTGCATTCTGTGCCTTGGACTTCAGATTCAGGCAACTCAAACTCTTTTTATACACCATAGATGCTGAGCCTGAATCACCTTGCTCACCCCATCCTCTTTGGCTTCCTGAAGCTGGAATGGTCTTCCTTCCTCAAAGAAGGTTTGTTAAATTATTAGTTACTCTGCATGCAATTTACAAAAATGTCCTAATTTTCTCTTATATATTGTTCTAGGAATACCATAACAATAAGAGCTAATGTGTAACAACACATTCTCTCAAGCCAGACCGTTAAGGTTTGAATCCCAGCTATGTAAATACTGTCTATATGACTTTATGCAAATTACCTAACCTCTCTGTGTCTCAATTTCCTCATCTGTAAAAGAAACAAAAATATTATCTAGTTCATGACTTTTTCTAAGTATTTAATTAACTATTCTGTGTGAAGGACTTAGAACTCTGCCTGGCACATAGAAAATGCTCAGTAAATATTAGTTATTCTTCCTGCTGTTGTTGAGACCTCCTTATGAGTTAGATCCTTGGGACTATCTCAAGTAATCCTCACAACAATCCTGCAAATTAAATAATATTATTATTTGTATTAGTCCATTTTTGTGTTGCTGTAACAGAATACCTGAGACTGGGTAATTTATAAATAACAGAGGTTTATTTGGCTTATGATTCTGGGACAGCTGCATCTGGCATGGGCCTCAGGCTGCTTCTACTCATGGCAGAAAGCAGCAGGCAGCCGGCAGGTACAAGCAGATCACATGGCAAGAGGAAGCAAGGTGGGGGGAGGTGCCAGGGTCTTTTTAAACAACCATCTCTTGTGGGAACTAATAAAGCGAGAACTCACTCACTACTCGCACTCGCCAGGGAGAGCATTAATCCATTCATGAGGGATCCACCACCATGACTCAAACAGCTCCCAATGTTGCCACACTGGGGATTAGATTTCACATGAGTTTTGGGGGGACAACATACTCAGATTCTATCATTATTCATATTTGATACATCAGGAAACTGAGGCTTCAAGAGACTATATAACTTGCCGAAGATCCCAAATCAGTTAAGTGATGGAGCCAAAACTGGCACAAATCTGTCCTGGGACATCCTAGTGACTATTGGAGCCTCAGTGCTAGTACTCAAAGGGGCAAAACTAGTGTGCTTACGAAAAGGACCCTTTCTAAATGAGACTCCCTAAGTCTGAGTTTGCTAAATCTTGTTTGTGAACTGGTGTCTATGCATGTGGAACTTTCCCAATGCTTCTGAGTGTGCCTTACAGTCAATATACTTTGAGGTCCATTTCATCAATTCAGCCTGAGCAGCAAAAGCATAAATCATCCATCTCTTCTCCAGCCTCAGGGATAAAGGCTGAGTGTGTATTTTAAATACAGCTGTTGTAAGTTAGCCACATCCTGGGTAAATCACCTCCACAGACAACCTACTACTTTCCCAAGGAAGTATCAATTTTAAGAAACTAGCATTAAGGATTATTTTTCTTAAAATAATTTCATGATGCATGCCTCTTTGCTAGGGACTTTATTTGTGGAAGCTATATTATTCCCAATAGTGCCTTGACCCTTCTAAATCCATGGATCCAATGGTATGCTTTGTAGGCCCCAGCCAGGGAAAGATACATGTTGTAAATATAAAGAATAAAAGATAATCACTCAGATTGGGTGTTTGGTGCCATGTTATAAAAACTGACTAGCTTTTTCACTCATCACCTGAATATTACAGTGTCAACTGGGGCCAAACTACATTGTGGAGACTTTCTGTGTCCCAAGATTACACTCTTTGATCACACAAAAGGAAATCCATTGATCAATTTGTCACAGATGGCACTGAGGAGAGCAAGACATGAGTTAATGGAAAGATCCATGGTACTAGGTTAAAGCCCTGGCTCTAACAAATATTTAAATTACTTATCATCTCTGGGCTTTCGCACTTCCTGCCTAGGATGTGTGGGTGAGTATATCCTACATCTCTAAGGCCTCTTCCTGGCTGACATTCTACGGGTACAGAATTCACTATGCAGAGAATCGATAGCCCAGCCCAAACTGGCTTCAGTTCACACACAATGCAGAGGAATTTTTTCTGTGGAGGTCCAGAAAAAACTCCTGACATACATATATTGTTATGTGAACATACTTGTAGAAATATGAACTGTGCTTCAGAAACGAGAATAACACCCTCTTGCCTTCTATCAGTGGGTCACTTTCTTCAGGCGTTTTATTAATTTGGTTCATTGAGAAGTTTGTCCATAGCTGTTAACACTTTCTCCCCTAGGCCAGTGGTGAAACAGAAAAGTGACTGACGAATTTGCAGAAGGTAATACGGTTGTAGAAAGGAAGCCACAGAATGTATTAAAAAGACAATCATGGCTCTGTAGGAAGCACATCCTCTTGCATGTGCCTTCTTATTATCATCTCTGATGATTTTTCCTCTTTTTATTGCCTTGTGTCTAGACAAAATAAAACTGTTGGAAGTATGCAAAGTGATTTCCAATCCAAAAATCTTCTTTTTCATTTTACAGCCCAGAGGGGATATTTTCCACTTTAATGATTTAGACCTGAAGAGATAGGGTACCAATGTGAAAGCAGGCAAGTACCTCATGGCTGAAGCATACATCATGTGCTGGCAACACAAACAGGGATAAGCCCAGGGCCTCAAACACCCTCGTGCATGAAACATTTTTGGATTCACTCACTGACTCCTAAAGAAGATTTTTTTACTCAGCCTGTACCGTGTCCTCAGCAACTCCCCAATCCTAATGGGCCTCAGAGAAAGCATGATAGATGTGATGTCAAGCCATTAATTCAGTGATGCTTCAAGGGGGATGCAAGAATGATTAATTCTTACACTTCAGAAATTATTCCCCAGGGGGGGAGGAGGAACCTCAAGATGCAGTTGGAAGAGGAGAGAATGAGAGGAAGAAAAAAATCTTATACGCTTGGGATCGTATGTCATCTTCAATATTCACATGGCATTGATACATTTCAAAGGTTTGGCTATCATTTTGATGAGTAGCCTAACATGGTGTAGCCCCAAAGGAGCAGGTGTGAACAAGAATAAAAACTGAAAACCCTGCCCTGCTCCAGGATGATGTGTCCAAGCTGTTCATTGATCAGCACTGAGAGATTGTTTTATCCACTCCAATTAGCATTGTCTGAGCCTCTGCCATGTTCAAAACCACATAGGTCCCGGCAAGGGGAAGCAAACATGATTCTTGACCTGAAGGAACTTATAAACCAGCAGGGGAATTAGCACACACATATAAATAATTATGAGTCAAAGGAAAATGATGCAATCAGGGAGAGAAAGATTACTTCAGCTGGGAGAAAGCCTTGAAGTTCTCTTCATTCATTTACTCAACATTTACTGAGGCTTGTTTACCGGGCCCAGCACTCTGCTTGGAAGGAGGTGCACACAGTTGAGGGAGAGAGAGAACAAACAGCAGGAATACCTCTGATGTTCCAATAATAGATGTAGGGGTGAAGTGCTCTGGAACCAGTGGAAGGAGAAAAAGGGACAGTGGATGCCCTCACACAAGAGGCCACGTGGAGCACAGTGGCAAAGGGTAGTGGAGAAGGAGCAGGCCACTGCGGGCAGAAGAAACAGCATGTGCAAGGTCAGGAGGCTGGAAGGTCAGGGAAAGCAGAGCAGTGGGAGAGGTGGGAGCCAGGTCACAAGGGTTGTGCCATTCCACCATCTATGGCTGAAGAGAGACTATATGGGACAATGTCAGGGCTCCACACATATCCGCTTGGATCTCATTGCCAATGTTGTGAATGCCAGCTGCAGGTGGAATTTTACTCCTGACAACCAGCACTTACCATCTCTTTGTTAGGAGGACTGTTCTCGAATGGCCAGAACCTGCTTGCCTGCACAAGCAGAGAATCAGAAGTTCCCATCCCTGCCCCTGGTCAGGACAACTCTGTGGGGCTCCCTACGCTCTCCCCAGCACTCCCTGTGAGGCTGAGCCTGGGTCGCCTCTGCTTGGGAGCTGCTCTAACTGGGCCGCCTCTCCTTCCTGGTCCCACTTCTCTACTGCCCTACTGGTAATTCCTGGGAACACATCCTTAAAACTTGATTTCATGTGGATTCTTGCCTCACAGCCTGCTTCTGGACCCCAACCTAAGCAGGGAACATTAGAAGGTTTTTAGAAGGAAGAAGATGAACCATGAGATCACATTAGAAGAAAGGCAGGGACACCTTTATACTGGGCATTAGGAGCTCTCTTCCTCCAGCTAACTGGTAACCTTGGAAAAGTACCTCCCATTTCTGTCCTGAGTGTCCATACACAAAACTATTAATTAGTCCAGAGGAACTACATAACTAAATACCAGGCAAGATTTCATTTGAAAAGGTAGTTTAGCAAGGCAAATATATATACATATATATATTTTTTAAAAAATAATAATTCTATATATGTATTTGTCTTGATAATACATATGTTAAATTTCTTACTTTGGTATCAATTTTTATAGCATCCTTCTCCATCTATTTGGCCTTGGCAGAAAGAACCATACCTCTATTTTCAGAAGAGAAAGCTGTTTGGATTCCAGGATCTTTCTCTGCCTTAAATATGAGCTTTTCTGGTTCCAGTGTTTTTCTTCTCCTCTGTGTTCGATGAAGACTCGTGTGTTTTTATATGTTTTTGGTGGTAGTGGTGGACTGAGCTGGGGGAATGGGGAATGCAGTTGAAAGAGTTGACTAATAGCCACAAAATAAAAATTGTCTTCCCTGGGCAATTTCTGCTATAGAGAAAGCATAACGGAAAAAATCTTTAATCTTAAAACTTTTTTTAAAGAAACCAGTAAATCTTTTAGAGAAGCCTTAAAAACCCTGTTGTGATGTTTCTATTATACAATCTTTTAATTTTCTCTGGTTTGTCAAATGAACCATTCCCCTTTCATTGTATTTTCCTGCATAATTATTCCCTACAACTCGGGCTGAGAAAATTTTTCCTAGATACCTCTCAGAGAATTAGCTGTTAGCTCTGCCTCACATATTTAATCACTGGATCTTTGCAAGCAGATCTGAGAAGCAGATCTGATGATCAGCCTTACTGAACAGACCTGTGTTCTCTGAGTCTACACAGTCTGGGCATACCTCAGTGCCTGTGAAAGCAGAGGGTTTAACAACAATCTCTGTTCGCCAATCTATAGACCCTAAAATTAATTCCTGCTATCATTGACCTAGAAATTGATTGTGCACAGGAAGAACCACTGGCCCCCACAAAACTCAACTGGGCTTTTCCTTGGTTTCCCCAGTTTGCTGCCCCCCACACCCTGACTTGTAGTTAAAACCCTTGACATCTGTGGAGCTCTTGCCAATCTCATTTCTAGGAACTCTTCCCCCTCACTGAGATCTTGAACTCTGAATCCTTCCTTTTCCCTGAATTTGGACAGCACCTTCCTGATTCAAGGTTTTCCTTACTCTTCCCCACTCTCTTACTTAGCCTTCCTTGTCTGGCTCCAGCTCCTGCCTGAACTTAATGTGGATATTGGACCCTTGAATGTGGACCATAGCCTGCCCAAATTCCAAGCCTCTGCAGCAGGCAAATCTCCTCTGCCTCCAACCCAGTCTGTCCCATACTTGTCCCTTCCATTGCAGTCTATGTTGCCATGACCCAAGTATACCCCAAAATCCAACATTGTTTCAGTTATAAATAATTTTTTACTCTATGGATATACAATCTAAGAAAATGTCTTTGCTCATTTTTTGTCTGTCATAACAGAATTCCTGAAACTGGGTAATTTATCTAAAAATAAAAAAAAATTTCTTACAGTTATAGAGACTGGGGTGTCTGAAGTTGAGAAGGTGCATCTCATGAGGGTCTTCTTCCTGGTAGGGATTCTCTGCATAGTCCCACGGCAGCTCAAAGCATCATATGTCAAGAGTACAAAAGTGTAAGAGCATGCTCATATGCTAGCTCAGGTCTCTTCCTCTTATAAAGCCACCAGTTCCACTCCTATGATAACCCATTAATTCATTAACCCATTAATCCATTAATCCATGAATAGGTTAATCTGCTCATGATGGCAGAGACCTCATAATCCAATCACCTCCTAAAAACCCGTGCCCTAACACTGCCACACTGGAGATTAAGCTTCAACATAAGTTTTGGAGGGGACAAACCTTCAAACCATAGGAGAATATATAATATTAACAACAATGGTAATGATTAAAATAGGTACAATTTAGCAGATAGTTACTCAGTATTGGCTTCTTTTCCATACATTGTACAGATGTTTTTCTACTTTACAGCTTAAGAAGCTGAGGTTTAGAGAGATCAAGTAACCTGTTCCAGTTTCACTACTAATAATTTACAGAGTCAAAATCGAATCCAAACATTGAATTTCAATATCTGCCATCTTTTCCCCTTGCATTAGACCACAAAATGTGTAAATCTTGATCTTGTTGTTTAGAAGAATATATTCTGAGATTTATAGTCCTTCTTTTTCAGTAGTGTTGAATAGCAGTAAAGTGCTATGCAGTTAGCATTTAGATTGTATTAATGCTGAAAATAAACTCATATTTTGGGGCAGTCCTTTGGTGCTCTTAGTACTGAAATATCATGTTTGCCACTCAGGATGATTATCTTAGTGTAATGCTTTAAAAAAAATTATACGACCATTGATGGAGTTTGGATATGTTGTCCCCTCCAAAAGTCATGAGGAAATTTGGTCCTCAATGTGGCAGTGCTGGAAACTGATTGAGTCATGGGGGTGGATCCCTTATGAATGGATTAGTGCTCTCCCTAGGTGGGGGAGAGGGGAATAATGATTGAGTTCTTGCTCTATTAGTTCCCGAGAGAGCTTATTGTTTATAAGATCCTGGCACCTCCTCTCTCTCTCTCTTGCTCCCTCTCACCATGTAATCTGCTTGTACCCACCAGCTGCCTGCCACTTTCCACCATGAGTAGAAGCAACCTGAGGCCCATACAAGATGCAGCTGTCCCAGAATTGTAAGCCAAATAAATCTCTTTCCTTTATAAATTACCCAGTATTGGGTGTTTCTGTTATAGCAACACAAAACAGACTAAAACAGAAAATTGGTACCAGGAGTGGGGTGTTGCTATACAGATACTTGAAAATGTGGATGCAGCTTTGGAACTGGGTAGTGGGCAAAGGTTGGAGGAGTTTGGAGGATGTAGAAGAAGAGAAAAAGATGAGGGAAAGTTTGGAAGATTTTAGAGACTGTTTAAACGGCTGTGACCAGAATGTTGATAGAAACATAGACAGTAAAGATCATGTGGATGATGAGGTCCCAAATAGAAATGAGGAACTTATCAGGAATTGGGGCAAAGATCATCCTTGCTACACCATGGCAAGGAATTTGGCTGCATTGTGTCCATGCCCTTGGACTTTGTGGAAGGTGGGACTTAAGAGTTGTGAACCAGAGTATCTGGCAGAAGAAATTTCCAAGCAGCAAAGCATTAAGGATGCTGCATGGTTATTTCTAACAGCCTATGCTGAGTTATAGCAGAAAAGGCATGATGTAAAGCCAGAGTTTAAAATGGGAGCAGAGCATAAAGATTTGGAAATTTTGCAGCACGGCCATGTGGTAGAAAAGCAGAGAGCATGCAATGGTTCAGCCCAGTGACCATTAGCTAAGAAGATCAGTACAAAGGAAAGGGATTATCAAGACAAGGAGAAAAAGGCCCTGAAGGCATTGCAGAAGCCTCTGGGGCCATCCCTTCCATTTCAGGCCCAAAGGCCTAGGGAGAGAGAACAGTCTTGGCAAACAGGTCCGAGGCACCCTCCATGCGCTTGCTGCCCAGGGCTACCTGGAGAAGCTGCTTCCACCACCAACACCCCAGCTGCTTTGGCTGCTCCAGCCATGGCTAAATTGGCCCCAGGTGTGGCTGGACCCACAGCTTTGGAAAATACAAGCCAGAAATCTTGGTGGCATCACTGTGGTGTTAGGTCTGCAGGCTCACAGAATGCCAGAGCTGGGAAGGCTTGGGAGCCTCCACCCACATTTCAGAGTATGTATGGAAAAGTCTGGGGGCCCAGGAGGAGATCTGTCACAGGGGTGGAGTCACTGTGGACAGCCTTCACTAGAGCAATGCCAAGCAGAAATGTGGGGTCAGAGTTGCAACAGAGAAACCCCAACAGTGCCATGCCTAGTGGAGCCATGAGAGCAGGACCACCATGGAGACTCCAGACCTGTGGAGCTACCAGAGTGGAACACCAGCCTGGGAGAGGTGAACTGTGGCCTGAGACCAGGAAAGCCATAGGAGTGGATCTGCCCAAGGACTTGGGGACCTAACCCCCACACCAGTGTGCAGAGGCAGTTAAACATGGAATCAAGGTACCTGATTCTCCAGCCTTGAGACTTAACGCCTTCCCTGCTGGGTTTCGGACTTGTTTGGGACCTGTTTCTCCTTTTTTCTGACCTATTCCTCTCTTTTGGAATGGGAATGTATACCCAATGTCTGTTCCACCATTGTATCTTGGCAGCAGATAAAATTGGTTTTGTTTTTCAGGTTCACAGCTGGAAGGACTTTTGCTTTTGGTCTCAGATGAGACTTTGGACTTCGGACTTTTAAGTTGGTGCTGGAGCAAGAATGATTGTATTTTGTATATGAGAGTGACATGAGTTTTGGGATGCCAGGGGCAGAATGATGGAGTTTGGATGTGTTGTCCCCTCCAAAACTCATGTGCAAATTTGATCCCCAATGTGGCAGTGTTGGAAACTGATTGAGTCATGGGGGCAGATCATTCATGAATGGATGAGTGCTCTCTCTGGGGGAGGAGGGATAGTGAGTGGGTTCTCACTCTATTAGTTCCCATGAGAGCTGATTGTTTATAGGACTCTGGCACCTCCACTCTCTCTCTCTCTTGCTTCCTCTTGCCATGTGATCTGCTGGTACCCACCGGCTGCCTGCTGCTTTCCACCATGAGTAGAAGTACCCTGAGGCCCATGCCAGATGTAGCTGTCCCAGAATCATAAGCCAAATAAACTTCTTTCCTTTATAAATTACCCAGTCTCCGGTGTTTCTGTTATAACAACACAAAATGGACCAAAACAACCATTGATTAGAAATAGGACTTAACCAATGAAGTGCATGGTTACATAAATTCTCTAAGGGCACATTTCTGCTTATGCTAGGTAAATTAGATCTTCCAGGGTAGCTGAATTTTATTTAGTAGTTTTCCAGGAATATTAATGAATTCTCTAATCACCTGGAAGAGTTCATTTTCTTCACCCAGGATGAGGATTACACCTCAAAAAGCAAATCACACTTTAACATGAAATAGAATATTTGGCTTTTTCGTGTTGTACAGTTATCAGAGGTTAAAATGAATTAACTCTAATCCTTTGCTCTGATTATATCATGCCCCTTCTCAAAAACAGTCAGTGGCTTCTTACTTTCTATAGAAGTCCAAGGATTCTGTCATTCAAGTTTCTTCCCAAGAAGACCAATAACTGACTTTTCCAAATTGTTCCCCACTTCATGCATCCTAGACTATTGCTCTTTTTATACTCAATAGTTTCTCTCTACATATGTTCTTCTTTGCCTGGGAATTCTCTTCCTACTCTGTCATCATCACACATTAAAAACTTACCTGTCCTTTAGAGCTCAGCTCAAATTCCTTTTTTTTCATGATGCCCCATCTAATCTCAACTGAAGTCCTTGTGATACTTGACTTGACTCTTTCTTATAGCACATGTCTTTATTTTATTAATTATTAATTATTAATTTAAGTATGTGTTTTCTCTCCTTCTTTACTATTAATTATTTGAGGAGATGGGCAGAATTGGGAAATCAATATTCATTTATTTATCAAAAATTTACTGGATATCTACCTTGTGCCTACTATTGAGGAGACACAGACACCAGTAAAACAATGATATTGAATCACTAGACAGAAAATGTGACATGAAAAATAATGAAGTTCTTTGTCTTCATCCCCACTATGAGGTATAGCTCAAATGCCGTAGATGGCACTCATCATTCATAAACCTCATCATTTCGAGAAACCCAGCTTTCTTCTCTGGTAATGAAAGTCACTTCTCTTAATGACATCCTTGTGGATACTTTTGGCTCCAGTCAGTAACCATCTTTGGATCACGACCCAACTGCTAGTTTTAAAGGGTGATTCAACCACTAGCCCCAAGCACAAGTGCCAATGTCACCGTGCCCTTCTTCAATTCAAAAGAGAGGTCATCATAGAATCCAGTGCCATAACAGTGCCTAAATTAAAGTGGTGAATGGCATGCTCTCAGTACATACAAACCAGTCCCTGAACGCAGTTGTCACCCAAAAACTTTCAACAGAGTTAAGCAGAGGATTAGTTTTGGTGACAGTCTGCTTCTTAGTAAACCAACAAATATCCTTTCAAATGGAGTGAAAATATGAAAAATGAAGAGAATACAATGTCACAGAAGACCAAATCCCATGAAGGGCCTGCATAATAAGTAGTCCAACTTTGTCATTTTTGCAGATAGAAAAACTGAGGTGCAGAAGGAAATTTCTCACACAGAGTCACAAAAAAGTTAACAGAAGTGTTGGAAGCCTCCTTACAATCTGACACCCCTAGTTCTTAGTCTCAGAGTCTTTGTATTACACCCTTTAAGCTGAATCCCCTTCATATTTTTAGCCCAAAGAAAGAGTTTTATTTTCATTAAAACCCAGGCACAATTAGGCCCTGTGTTTAAGTCAGTATTTTGTTCTTCAGATTTACCTTATCTCTTGGTTTAGGATTTAAACTGTATATATTTTTTCCTCTGTTTTCTGAACAGGACTCATTTAATTGTGACCTTAAGAAGCCAGGTGAAAGTAGAAAGGTCTTGTAGTTAGTGTGTACCACAGTATTCTCCATTGCTTTACAAAAATATTTAGAGAATAAACAAATGAATGAACAGTATGGTCAGTGTTTCTGGTTACAAGAGTTGACGGGACCCAGGCCTACTCGATCTTGTTTCAGCTGTCTCCTTTATGTTGGTCTTTGGGCTGAGACCAGGGCTCCAGTGCCAGTTCTGCTGGTGAGCCACCAAGCATACCTATGCATGTAACTCTCCCCCCTTCTGGACCTCAGTTTCTTCGTATGTAAAATAAGGTTCCTCCCAGCCTTAGCAGATTACATGTGATACAATGCTTTACCTAAATGTCTAGAGAAAGTAGTTAGTTTTCTATTTTGTAGCACTTTTCTTCCAACATGATTGAGTTCATTTCCACCAGGGATCACCAAGTGTGCCCCAAGGAGCTGAGATATAATAAAAGAAGCAGCTGGAAAACCTGGGTGTAAGGGCCAACACTGACCCCTGCTAGCCCAGAGACTTACATAACCTCTCTGGGACTCTATTTGTTCATCTGCAGACATAAGATAACACCTTCCTCCTTGCTCTTCATTCAAAAAGCATTCATTGAAAACCTAAAATGGACCAGAGTTGGTGTGAGCTTTTCAAGATGTACCATAACTAAGCAATCTATAAATTATGAAACATCTTACATACGGAAAATATTAGCAATATTTTTATTCATCTCTGACTTAAAACTTCTAATCTGTCTAGCAGACCTGAATCACCAAAAAGGGGATAAAACACATGCTAAGATACTAGAAAAGTAAACACAACCAAAAAAGGGAGAATCAGCAAAGAAATTCATTCTTGATAGTTTCGAAAATACATTAAAATTGTCATCATGGAAAAAGTCCATCTTCCTTTGACTTTCTGATGCTGATTTTATGATTTAAGATTTTTTTAAGTTCCTAAAGATGATGTTTTTCAACGCTTAGAGCCTCTTAAGGACTGAGCCAGCATTGATAACCAGCGAATAACTAAATTCACTTCAACATCTGTTTAGGGAGCACCCCACTAGTTCAGAAACAAGCCTCTAAAGTTGTCATTAGCAACCCAGAAGGATCTTGAGGTTGGAGGAAAGGAAGTTGATTTTTACATCAGAATCCAAATTATTAGGTGAGGGCTGGGACTTGTGTCTAGTTTTATATTTGACATTTGGCATATTGAGGAAGTAAACTGACCCACAGCAGCGTGGACAGCTCAGTGTGTGTCTCTGTGCAGGGCAGTTTCGGAATCTGTTGGGTTTTTCCCAAACCCTTCATCCCATTTGAAAGCAGACCAGAAGTAAACTCAGGTTGCCCAAAAGAAATTACACTCTCTTCTACCACCAGAGGGCCCCATCACCAGGTAATAGGGCAGAAAATTGCTGGCATCTGAGTAAAAGGCTAAGAGTAGGAAGTTTGCATCCACCTCCCCACTTGGAGGTGGAAATTGAAGCCATGAGCACCTCCCCCATACCCTGTGTATGTTTGGGGTTTGCTCCTTAATATCAATAGTATCTTCCACACATTGGATGTTAAATGACATAGAGTACTTATGTATCTTCACAATAGTCCTGTGAAATAGGTACTACTGCTATTCTCATTTTACAAATAAGGAAACTGAGGCTGAGAGTGGTAAAACAATTTGCCCAAACCATACAGCTAGGAAGGGACAGAGTCAGGATTGAACCTGAGACTCTCTGACTTAAAAGTTAAAATTCTTAACTACAATGCTATATTTTTCCTATTACCTAGATAACTCAGGCAGCTTTTTGTTCATCATCTTGGTCCTGGCTGTGAATTTGGGAATGCAATGACCATGTTAGGTGAGGATCCAACTTGTGAATTAATTCTGTGTCTAGGGCAAAGTAAGCTCCTCCTTAGCTCTGTGAGAGGGAGCAAATGTGTGGGGGAAGAGGAGATGGGAAAGGATGTAGAGTAGCACTTTTTGCTTATTGATGTTCAAAAAGGGCCGTGGCTGGTCTGCTCAGGCATTCCTGATTCTGTTTTCTTCCATTATATCCAGAGCTGTGATATTATCCAGGTAAAGTGCAAAGGGGCTCTGGTTCGAGCTGCAGCTGCTCTCAGCCTACCTAATGCAAGTCCGGGGAAGCCCAGAAGACCTGTGAAGGGGGTGATCTGGACTGAACTGACTCGAAGGGCCTCCTGGGAAGTATGTCAATCTAAGGAATAGTTGCCAAAGCCCAGGAAGAGATGCCTGGAAACTGCCTCTGAGCTACACAGGAGGAATGATACTGAAGACCACCCAATATCTTCTTAGACTCATCACCCTGCTCATTTTCAAGGAACTTGAGCCCATATTGTGGGGAAAGAAAACATTCTGAATAGGGTGTTTTCACCCATCGTCTCTTTAAGGCTTTGGGAGTAAGGGGTCACATCACTGTGGGACCAATGTAACAGAAAATGGTACAAAAATGGGAGAAAGGGATTTTCCCCATTTCAGAAGATAGCAGGAATAGCACCAGCACCGGGGGTGGTACCAGCCTTAGAGGTAGGCATGGCAATTCTCTTAATCATGGGTAGAATGGCATTGTGGTTCTGCTGATAGATTCCAAGAGATTTAGCCACAGCAGAAAGCAAGGCAGTGGCCTGAGGTCTTGAGAACAAGAGAAGGCAGAAACATTGGTATGCACCTCTTAGCACCATCCACAAGGAATGCCAGCAGTGGTGACAGTGATGAAACTACCAGGGAAACAGACAGTTTGGCAACCAAGGCTGAGGAGGCTTATTTGTTAATCCGTAAGGTATACCTCTGCGGATACCTGAATATAATTGGGGGATGGCTAGAGAGGAGTAAAGGTCCAGTATTTCACTGTTGTCTTTAAGTCCTAAGGGGAGAGAAAGTCTATTTAATTTTTATTAAAATTAAATTATTTTCATTAAAATACATTTTATTCATCCACCACAATAAGGACATCCTGGAGAAGACAAGATTTATAAGGAGCATGACCTCCAACTCCTTTATAACCCGGACCCAGGCTGGCAGGGAGGCAGCTTTCCGGTTACAGCCTCTCTCAAGAGGACCTTACACAGTGCTCTAGAGGATGGGTGGTGTGTCCTGTGAACCAGGATCGATGGCCTGGTTCCAGCAGATTCTTATGGTTAATTTGTTAGGGGATAGATGTTTGTAGAGAGAATCCCAGAGTGGGCAAGAATTCTGTTAAACTTTGGAGACCACTTCCAGCTCTAACATAGTGTGGTTCTTTGATGAGTCAAAACATCTGGAGTGAGAGGGATGTCAGAACTATCTCCTTTCCAAAGTGGAGTAGGACAAGCTTCACCTATTTTCCTTTGAGGAAATGACCAGAAAACAAGTGCATATTGTCAATTAATAATTTGGTGTTCAAAACTAGAGTGCTGCCAAATTACAATAACCTTGTGGATCTTGGAACATACTTTCACTGCCATATTCCCTTACGGATCTGCTTCCTTTTCACTACACAAAGAGAGAGAGCTGAAGAGGTCTTCAGACTTCCATCGAAGACTCCAGATGTTTGCACTCAGTGATGTCATGGATTTTTCTTATTTGGTGTCACTGAAACCTGTAGTCTACATTTTCCCCTTTAGGATAAGCATTGCCCTCATCCTGTGGTACCATAAACTTTTAAAAATGCTCTACTAAGTTCCTAACACTTTTTATGTATTTAACTTCCCAGATAGTTTCACCACAGGGCACTGAAAACTTCGGACAGTGCCAAGGACAGGGATGTATCTGGGTCTTGACAATGCCCTAGAAGTGAGGTGGAATGGGGCCATCATTGCCTCCTTCTTACTGAAGATTCAACAGAGAATCCAGCC